>NC_023755.2:32243002-33584252 GCF_000499845.2 Phaseolus vulgaris | reverse complement strand
ACTAGGGGATTGTGGTGTCATGGGTTGAGCCCGATTGTGCCATGAACAAATTAGTTATTGATCATGAATATTGTAATTATTATGAATTTAAGCTTAGTCTCATTGGCTTTTGCCTAAGGCTAAGGGACTATGATGTCATGGTTTAAGCCCAATTGTGACATGAACAGATCAGGTGGTGATATGTGTAAGGACATTAAATACTATAATAGTGCAATCACTTTAATCTTGTATAAGTGGAAAAGCAGATATCCCGTCAAATAAGTCAAATAAGCCTTAATAGAGAGATAGTGCTTAATATTGATTTAGACTGAGAATAAGACCAAATACAGGGTGAAACCGGGAGAGAGACATAGGCAAATAACACAATAACTAAGAATTCTTATATTTATGGCCACAAGCTCAGATCGTCGTCTGTGCTCTTAGCTGAAACAACTTTATTTTAGTTAAAGGATATATAGAAAATGAAAACTTTAGAAAATTTAGTTGGATTGAATCCTATTATAAATACATGTGTGTTGACTTATTTGAATTTGGATAAATATTATAGGAAATACTATTGGCATGTTTTTGGTGACGATGAATTAGATTTATTTTGGATGCTTGGATGGATATATTTTATAATATGATTAAGATTTGGCTATTGAGATGTGGTGATAGTTGGATGTTGTATTTGAATGTTTTGTCATCAATAGGTTAAGTATTTAATTTTCAATGAATTAAGAAAAGTATATTTTGAATTATATAATAGAGGAATTGTTTTAAAATGGAATTTATTTGTTTTGATTTAAATTTATAAAGAAAACTTAAGTTGTTTTCACTGTGTGTCTTGTTTAAGTGACTAGACTCTTCACTTGGGTGTTTTGAGCCAAAGAGATAGTAATAATTCTTTTTTCTTAAGAGTTTTCGTCTTCCGCTACTAAAAAATCATTAAATAAAATTTAAAAAAGAAAAAATAATTAATTGTTATATTGTTCAGATTAGATATTATTTTAGAGACTAAAAAATTACTCGTACCTAAATTAGTTTCTATTATTGATAAATAATTTTTAATAGCAAACAATTTAGAAACTATTTATCAATAATAAAAACTAATTTAGATACCAATAATTATTTTAGTCTATAAAATAGTATTTAATTTAGTTAATATAACAAATAATTATTTTTTGTCTCTAAAATTAATTTCTATTTAATGATTTTTTTGTAGTGTTCAAATGATTAATGATCTCTAGAGTAATATAAATATTCTAGTAATTCATTTTTCTTTGGAGAAATATCGCTTAAGCAATATTGGAACACTTAAATGTGTGTGTGTGTGTGCGTGTGTGTGTGCGTGTGTGTGCGTGTGCGTGCGTGCGTGTGCGTGTGTGTGTGTGGGGGGGGGGGAGAGAATAGAAACAAGTTTGTTCTCTGCAAATGGGGTTATCTCACTGGTTGACCATCAAGAAAGAGTGTGACAAGAACAAGAACCGCAAGAGATAGATTGAGAAAAGGAGATTAAAAAAACTACTCATATAGGGACTTGTGGATCACCCAAAGGTTGATTAGTTGTTCTTATAATTAATAGATATGATTGTTGGTAGTGAGTATGTGTTATTATTTTTATTTGTATATCCAAAGATAACAAGTATTTCTAGTTAATGCACATGTCTTGCTAATAATGTTAATATTATTAGCATCATTATGTTTTATGTATTAATGTATCACCCAAATGAGAACATTAGTATGCATAGAATTTTGTTAGTTATTTGAATTTGTATCGTATGTTTAGTTTATGACTCAAAGTACTAGTGTTAAACATGTGTTAATTGAAGTATTTGTTCCTTTGTCTTTACATTCGTATGTTAAATCTATTCCAGTCTTTAATAGATTGAATTTTCCTGATTGAAAACATGTTGCTATTATTGATGTTAGCAACATTGAAGATAAAACTCATTATAGGACTTGGAAAAGGTCAAACAGACTTGGCATGATGTTTATGTTAATGACCATAGTAAGTAATATTAAGTTTGTTCTTCCCAAAACTAAAAGTGCAAAAGAATTTATGAGATTTGTGGAAGAGCGCTCCCCAAATACTGAAAAGTCTCTTGTCGGGACACTAATGAGTACCTTAACTACCATGAAATTTGATAGTTCTCATACTATGCATGAAAATGTCATTGAAATGACAAATATTGCAACAAGACTTAAGTCACTTGGAATGACAATGGATGAGAATTTTCTTGTGCAGTTTATGTTGAACTCATTACCGTCTGAGTATGGTCCTTTCCAAATGAACTATAATACCATGAAAGACAAATGGAATGTGCATGAATCGAACAGTATGTTAGTTCAGGAAGATATCATACTTAAGAATCAAGGAAACCATTCCATTAATTATGTGAACAATCAGGGAGTCATCAAGAAAGTTTACAAGAAACATGGAAAGTCTAAAGGACCATTAAAGATAAATGAGTCCTCTACTAAACTCCAGAAGAAAAATGACAAATGTTATTTATGTGGGAAATCTGGACATTTCCAAAAGGATTGTCTGAAACGTAAGGTTTGGTTCGAAAAGAAAGGAAAGCATAATGCTTATTATGCATGTTTTGAATCAAACTTAACTCAAGTTCCACATAATTCTTGGTAGATTGATTCTGGATGCACAACTCATGTTTCTAATATGATGTAGGGATTCCTTTCAACCTGAACCATAAAACCAAATGAAAAGTTTGTCTTTATGGGGAATAAAGTGAAGGTTCCAATGGAAGCTCTCGGGACTTATCGTTTAATCTTTGACATTGGATTTTATTTAGACTTGATGGATACTTTTTATGTACCTAGTATCTCTAAGAATTTAGTTTCTTTGTCTAAACTTGATGTTGTTGAATACTCTTTTAAATTTGGGAATGGTTGTTTCAGTTTGTATAAGAGTACTTGTTTGACTCGATCTGGTACTCTTTATGACGATTTATATAAATTGAATTTTTATAATTTATATGTTGAAACTCTTATGACATCGCATCATAATATTGACATTAAACGTAGTTTAGTGAATGAATATTCTGTTTTCTTGTGGCATAAACGTTTGAGACATATTTTCAAAGAAAGGATGGAAAGATGAGCAAAGAATGAAATATTTCCAAATTTAGATTTTACTGGTTTGGATGTATGTGTGAATTGTATTAAAGACAAACAAACAAAACACACAAAGATCGAAGCCACAACTTCTTGAAATTATACACATTGATATATGTGGACCTTTTGATGTAAATTCTTTTAATAAAGAAAGGTATTTTATCACCTTTATTGATGATTTTTCACATTATGGTTATGTATATTTACTGCATGAAAAATCTCAAGCAGTGAATGCTTTGGAAGTTTATATAAATGAAGTGGAAAGGCAATTAGACGGAAAGGTGAAAATTTTCAAGTCAGATTAAGGTGGTGAATATTATGGAAAGTATGATGAAAGTGGACAACACCTTGGTTCATTTGGTAAGTTCCTTGAGAAACGTGGTATTTGTGCTCAATACACAATGCCAGGTACACCACAACAAAATGGTGTTGCAGAAAGGCATAATCGAACCTCAATGGATATGGTTAGGAGTATGTTAAGTAATTCATCTTTACCTGTATCATTATGGATGTATGCTTTAAAAAATGTCATGTATTTGTTGAATAGGGTTCCTAGTAAGGGCAGTTCAAAAGACACCTTTTGAATTGTGGAAAGGTAGGAAACTCAGTTTGAGACACTTGCATGTTTGGGGATGTCAGGTAGAAATTAGAATATACAATCCGCAAGAAAAGAAATCGGATGCAAGAACAATGAATGGATATTTCATTGGTTATCCAGCAAAGTCAAAAGGGTATATGTTTTACTTTCCTACCCATAGTACAAGAATTGTTGAAACTGGAAATGCATGGTTCATTGAAAATGGTGAAACTAGTGGGAATGAAGCTTCACAAAATGTGGAGATTAAGGAAGTTAGAGTACAAGTTCCTATAACTAGTACCTCTACTTCAAGTATTGTTGTTCCTAATGTAGTTAAACCAATCAACGATGAAGAAGAACAATAAATTAATAATCATGAGGTTAATAATCAACCTATAGTAGAACAACCACAAGAAATAGTATTAAGAAAATCTAAAAGAGAAAGAAAATATGCTATTTCAAATGATTATGTGGTTTATCTACAAAAGTCAGAAAATGACTTAGGCCTTGATAATGACCCAATTTCATTTTCATAAGCCATCAATGATGATAATTTAGATGCCATGAAATATGTGCTTAAATCAATGGCACATAATGATGTATGGGACGCTATGGAATTTCTAGAAGGATGTAAGAGAGTAGGGTGTGAATGAGTCTTTAAGACTAAACGTGACTCTCATGGACATATTGAACATTATAAGACCCTACTTGTTGCCAAAGGTTTTACTTAAAAGGATGACATTGATTATAAGGAAACATTTTCACCTATTTCTAAGAAAGATTCCTTTAGAATTATCATGACATTAGTAACTCATTATGATCTTAAGTTTCATCATATGGATGTTAAAACTGTCTTTCTGAATGGGAGTTTAGAAGAGGATGTTTATATGGAACAACCAGTGAGGTTCATTGAAGAAGGAAAGGAACACATGGTGTGTAGACTTAAAAAATCAATATACGGGCTTAACCAGGCTTCCAGACAATGGTATCCTAAGTTCAATGATACTATTATCTCCTTTGGATTTAAGGAAAACATTATTGATCGGTGTATATATCTAAAGGTCAGTGGGAGCAAGTTTATATTTTTGATTCTATATGTTGATGATATCTTGCTTGCAACTAATGATCTTGGTCTATTAAGCGAAACTAAAAAGTTTCTCTCTAATCACTTTGAAATGAAAGATATGAGTGAGGCATATTATGTGATAGGAATAGAAATATTTTGTGATAGATCACGATGACCGTTAGGCTTGTCTCAGAAAGCATATATTAATAAAGTTTTAGAAAGATTCAAAAGGATGCATGTTCAGCTTCTCTTATTTCAATATAGAAAGAAGACAAATTTAGTCTCATGCAATGTCCAAAGAATGATTTGGAACGGAAACAAATGAAGAATATCCCTTATGTATATGTTGTTGGGAGTTTGATGTATGTTCAAACATGTACAAGACCAGATATTAGCTTTGTAGTTGGTATGCTTGGTAGATATGGGAGTGATCCAGGAATGGATCATTGGAAAGTTGCAAAGAAAGTTTTAAGATACTTACAATGGACAAAGAATCACATGCTTATGTATAGGAAATCTGATAATCTTGAGGTGATTGGATATACAGATTCAGAGTTTGTTGGTTGTATGGATACAAGAAAGTCCACATTTGGTTATGTGTATCTTTTAGTCGGAGGAGCGATTTCATAAAAAAGTGCAAAGTAGCCCGTCATTGTTGCGTCCACCATGGAGGCTGAATTTGTGGCATGCTTTGAGGCCACAGTTCAGACTAATTGGTTGCAGAATTTTATTTCAGGAGTTGAAATGTTGACAATATTTCCAAGCCGTAGAGAATTTATTGCGATAATTCTGCAACTGTCTTCTTTTCTAAAAATCACAAGTATTCGAAAGGTGTTAAACATATGGGATTCAAATACTTTGTCATTAAAGAGGAAGTTTAGAAACATAGAGTGTCATATGATTAGCACTAATCTTATGATTTCTAACTCTTTAACAAAAGAGTTACCTCCCAAAACATTTAGCGATCTTGTTGAGAATATGGGCATTATGTCTACTAGTAATGATGAATGTTGTTATGTTCTTATTAATGTTTATTTGACACTTTAAGGTCATTGATATATAAAAGTTTCTAAAATTTATGTTTTCTACTTTATGTATATGCATGCAAATTATGGTTTGGAAAACAAATTATGTTATTGTTGATGAAAATGACATTATGTTTGAACTCACTATGGACTTCTCATTATAAAGTCATATTAAAGGGAAAGGATGATATAGTAGTACATGAAAGGAAATGTGTTGATTAAATGGTATGTAACTGCTATGATTGGTTTTTTGACCATGATGGAGTTTTTTTTTTTTTACCAAAATGGGGTCCGTTTAAAAAAAATTACAAATTTAGGCAAGTCGTGCCAATTCGGCACGACTTCATATGCAGAAATCGTTCCAATTAGGCACGACTTCTGTCATGTCATACTGAAGTCGTGCCAACTTGGCACGATTTCTGCCCTGTCATACTAAAGTCGTGCCAACTTGGCACGACTTCTGCCACGTCATAATTTTTAATTTTATTGTTTATATATTGGGTAGTAAGTTATGTAATGTTAAAAATTAATTTATTCTCATCATTACGTGTTCTGTAAAATCATTACTTCTCAAGCTATTTATTTTGCAAATTCACAACAATAATTCTCTATTTATTTTCCAAATATAATAATTTTTCATTTATCTATTTATTTCCAAATTCAATAAAAATTTTCTTCATTTTTTAATTAATCAAATAATCAAGTTATTGTATTACATTACCCTCAAACATGATCCATACACGATTATCCAATTTTTTGTTCCTTAAAACTAACACTCTTAGAAAACTATATATCAAATTAATTTTTAACTTTACATAACTTACTATCTAATATATAAACAATAAAATTAAAAAAAAAAATATATATATATATATATATATATATATATATATATATGACGTGGCAGAAGTCGTGCCAACTTGGCACGACTTTTGTATGACAAGGCAGAAGTCGTGCCAAGTTGGCACGACTTTAGTATGACAGGGCAGAAGTCGTGCCAAGTTGGCACGACTTCAGTATGACATGACAGAAGTTGTGCCTAATTGGAACGATTTCTGCATATGAAGTCGTGCCGAATTGGCACGACTTGCCTAAATTTGTAATTTTTTTAAAACGGACCCCATTTTGGTAAAAAAAAAAAAAAAAAACCTCATCATGGTCAAAAAACCGCTATGATTCTTATTATTTTTGTATCCTTTATTTTGATTGATGATAGAACCAATTTACGTAAGGTCTTTCAATATATGCGTGCCTGTATGGAATGTGAGAATCATAGTTTGTAAGATCCTTATAATAATGTGTATTATTGTTCATTATTATACAACTATCATAATATTTAAGTGAGAAAAAGACAATCAATTATCTTTTCTTAAAAGATTATTGTTCAAACAATATTTTCTTATAATATTTCAATTATTCAAATGAATTCATTTATGCTTGAAGGTATATAAATTTGTAGAGTTATATTTATATGAGAAATGTTAAATGGACTTGTATGTGGGCAATTTTTTTTATCAGCATGCATGGTACAATGTGTTGTGTGAGACCAATATGTGTTTTATTTATTTATAAGCAATCATATCTTTTAGATAAAAAAATTATTTCCAATAATTATTTCATGTCGTGCTAATTTGCTCCAAAAAAAATAATATTTCATATCTTAAAATAAGATAATGGTGAAGATCTTTTTCATATGCGTTTTTGTTAGTACTAATGCCATTTAGTTTTGAATTATTAAAAAATGAACAAATTAAAAATTTATTCCCCTGTGAAAGAGGGCTTCGCACCTTATTCATGACAAAGGCTTATAACACTCTAATATTATTCGTGATAAATGCTTATAAACACCCTAATATTATTCATGACAAATGCTTATAAACACCTAATATTTTTGCTGAATTTATAGCTGGACAATGAAAGTTAATTATGAAAAATTGTGTTACACGATGGATCAAATTTTCTACATAATCGTACTAGAAGTGAAACTGTATGACTTTTCAATACAATTTTAGTAATTATAAAAAAAATATTTAAAATGTTATGGGGGCAAATTTCAATGGTTTTTATTTTTAAAAATAAATGTTAATTTTTAATTTTTTTAATAATTTAAAAAATATTTAGTTATGTTATTTTGATTAAAAAAAAATATAAGAAGATTAGTAATGATAATAAAACCTATGGTAAACATAAATCAGAAACATTAATATTTAACATTTACTCCTCATTCTCAGTTTTATATTTTGAATCAAGATTTTTATTAAGATTTACATTTTACGATTAAAATCTACAATTGTTATTTTCTAGTAATACAAATTTATTCAACTTCTTATAGTAAATTGTTATGTATATTTAAAGTATTGAATCTGTAATGATTATCTTAGAATTGTGTTGAAGTTTAAACATAATATTTTTTTACATTTTCATTTAACCTATTCATATTCATTTTATAACTGCAAAGGTTTTTTAAGTGGCGTTATTTTTGCAGCTTAAGCCTACTGCATAATTCTGCAGCAGGAACTAAACTTTTTTAAATGCTATGTTCAATTCTGTTTTTTTTAGTTTGCAATATTTATAAATCTGAAAAACATGGAGAGATTGTAGATATTTATATAAAGTTAAAACATTCTTAAATTTTATTTATTTATTTTTTGTTGAAAAAAATATACAATATTCCAAGTTAAAATTAAGTGGAAAAATAGTCCTAAGTTCTGTGTATGGGAGAGTGAGATATCTTGATTAGATGGTATCGTAGGACCTCGGTAGTCCATGTTCATCTTCCCAATGTCTTGATACCAACAACTGTCTAGTCCTGATTTTCCGGAACAAAAACATGTTTTCGTGTATTAGTGTAGTTTGGATAGAGCATGCAGACACGTGTATTATCGTCGACTAATATGTTTATATTTTCAGCCACATGAATAATTTAGTGCGTAACTGCTTCAGGTACGTATTGTTAAGGAGAGGTTCCTACAATTTTGAGCGTCTCTTTCACCCTACACACGTAATGAATGCTTATGGTTGGGATGGGAAACTTTTTGTCAAGCAAATTGCAGAAAGCATGAATCATTTCTTTAATTATGTAATGAGATAAATATGTTTTTTTTATTTATATTTTTTTATTAACAAACTAATAAATTAAAATGTTAAAATATTTTACACTAATTCATTACTAATATAAATATTTACTACAATTTGAGAAATCTAAAATTTGAATTAGAAATAAAATCAATTCCGCACGAAGAAAAACATTTAAAATTTAGATGCGGTCATTGTCATTATCCTTTCATTTTCAGTCTTGATTTCTCGTCAAGCACAAAATACAAAACCAGTGAGCAATAATTTCTGAACAATTCCAAATTCAACTTCTGGATCATATATTTTATCTTCACTTTTTTCCTATAAAAGCACTTTCCATTTTTAATGAACAACCTCGTTAATTTAAACGACTAAGAGATATCAGGTTATACCTATCCACGTAACCCATAAAATTAGCGAACATTATGTAATGAATGAAAGGTGTCATATTTACAATAAAACTACTGATTAAGTTAAAATAATCTCACTCACATATAGTGATAGTATGATTCGTCATTATTTTCAACAGAGATGTAATTGATGCGTCTGAAGTTTGTACCCTGATGCGAATAAATGTTTGGTTTTGAATTTTTGCAAAATCTCGCACTACTTCGGTTTCTTTTTTCAGTTGGTGTTTGGAACCTTTGGAATGTATGCATTTGGTTATTTGATGTTTTTTAGGTTTTTAGGTTCTTAGAGTGAGTTGTGTTTTTGCCAGTTTGATTTGGAGGGTACTGTTAGACTTTAAATTATGTATTTATTGTATAAGGGTTGATCCACTCCTAAAGTAGTTTGCATTTATATATCTGTTATTGGTGATAAAAAAAACTAAAGTGACTATAAAAACAAATACTAATTAAATAAATTCAAAATTGATGATAAAAAATAAAATCAGTTTCAATAGTTTACTTTAAGAAATTAGTTTTTTTATTAAAATATTTTTTTAATAGATAAATACTTGAACGTAAGTATAAGGTTCCTGTTTATATTTTTATTATTAGCATTTTAATTGTCATATTTTTAATATAGCGTGCAATTTTTTATACTACTTAATATATTTTTAATAATTTATATTATATGATCGAATTTCTGTGTTGTCTCTCTTAACTAACATATTTTAAGAGATTTTTATTTTATTTATATGTTATTTTCACATTTCTAGACAAAAACATTTTATTGTTTACATTCTTACTTTTTTTAAACCTTAAATTACCCTTAAAAACAAAAGAATGGAGGGAGAATTTTTTTTATCATTAATAAAAAATGAATTAATATGATTATTTAATGATACTTCAATTTTTTGTAAAAAAAAATTAATTATTGTAATCCATGTATAGAATGAACCTTGTTTTCTTTTTTTCAGGAATAAATAAATTAAATAATTTAAATAATTGAGACACTCTAAAGTCTCAACCTTTTACATTAAGATACAATGAACCCTGTAAATACTGCCCTTAAGTGAATTCACCTAATCCAAAAAGTCAAATGTCCAAAAAGCCTATTAACCAAATATACAAAACAACACATATTCACTAAGTCCATATTACGCCCAAACAGACCATCATAATTCTATGACATGGGACCTCAATATAGCTTTGATTTGAGTTTTACCATATATTATGATACATTTACTTCTTCACTTGGTGTCGTTCTACATATTTGTGCAGTAGAATAGAATCTATACCAGACAGAGGCTTCGAAATTTAGTAAGGTGTTACATACAAACCCTGAACCTCTTTGGTGCTTTCTAAGTATCTAAGAGAATAAGAGGCTCCCAAGATCCACCACAATTGTCTCTACTGGCTTCCTTTTTTCCACCCGATGAAGATAGCTAACACAATCTTGCTTCCATAATAAAGTTGCAGGGGTTGCTGCGTAATTATGACCAAACTTGTCTAACAGTGGGTACTATATATCCCATATGAGGAGCCTGCACGTGGGTACTACGCGGCTGGAGATTTTATATCTGGCTCACTGTAACATTTCAAAGGATCTAGGCTAAAAAGCCTGATAAGAGTTAATTTATTTGTAAATTTACAAAATCTGGTTTAAAAAATTTATTTGTAATGTATGCCCGAATTTTTATCTAAATAAGTGTTGGTTTTTGAATATTACCTCATTTATATGAGATCAATCACATAGTAGATCCATATGGACTAAAAAAATCATGAAATAGAAACTAATTTTAGAAAAAAAAATAATTAGTTGTTATAATAACTAAATTAGAAATCATTTTATAAATTAAAAAAAATAATTTTTAAATTAATTTCTATTATTATTAAATGCTTTTTAAATTGATATCTAATTAGCTACCAAAATTTTAACTACTAATTATTTAAATTTTAATTTTGTATTTGAACCGTCCTAAATTGCTAGTTGAAATCTGCAACCACAGTTTTCTCTCATTGAAACCATTGTCTCCTCGGCCTAAAAGTCCAATACCACTAATTTCTATTCTAACAACCAAGTTCCCGTACTGTGAGCCTTTTTTTGGTCATAATTATTATACATCCTTGAATATTTATCTCTTGAAAATTTGGAGAATATATACAGTTAATTATAATTAGTTTAACTCACTCAATTATATACAAAATACTTCAACTACAACTTAATTTAGGTTTGTTTCTTTGTTGCTTCGAAGTTATCCATCCAAATTTCTAAACTTTATATAATTATATATATATATATATATATATATATATATATATATTCGAGTTATACGGGTGCACCTAACTTGGATATGAGTATGTACGTAAGTTTTCCAAGCTCAAAATCCATGAATGAGGTGGCAGGTGGATTGATTTGAGGGATGAACGAGTTATTGTCAACTTTAGTAACTATTTTTGAGGTTGTATTTTCACAACCATCTCATGTGATCAATGCTTTGTGACTCTCATGAAGCCGAGTATGTTCGAATTTTCTATTAAGTATGATATGTATCATAAAAATGTATTTCCCCATGTGCATTAATGAGATATTTTTCTATCAATAGTGGGGTTTTATCCCTTCAAGACAACTAATGTTTCAATTTTTCATGTTATGTTGTCCTAGGACACGATGTTTGAACATCACATTTTCATGCAAAGGGTTTGAAATGTTTGGATTGCTTTTATATTTTAACATGACTTCCTCTTATATTACTTCTTTTATCATATTATCATTCTAGCTTCCTTAGATCTGTAAAGCTTTTTTGTGTCCATTTTTGTGTTTTTCATAATTTACTACAATTCCTACCTAGGTACATCCCTAAAGGCTTCATCTTTTTCCTTTTTTTTTATTCTTCCCCTGAAAATAGTCCTTTATTAAATAAAGAGTTTTTAAATTGGAGAGGAATTGTCCTTGAGTCACACTGACTCCTTTTTTATGGAGAGGGATGTTGTAGAGGAAACTTCTTCGCTTCCCCTCTCTGTTGTGATTATAATCTTAACAACCAAGCCACTAGTCAGAATGATCGTGGTTGATTCTTCTAAAGCAATTAAAGGTTTCTTCTTAAAAGGTGCTAGAAATCGTTAAACCACATGTAGCCTAGAGAAAAAGGAAAGACAAATTACAAGCTTGAAGAACTATATTGCAAACTTATACCAAGAACTTAGAACGCAACCCATTTGAAAATGTACTATAGTTGAAACACGGTAAGAGAATGATATACTATTTTTTCCTTCGTTCATTTTTTGTCTTTAAGGAGAGTTTTGGTAAGTAAGGTTCTAATGAGGCACATTCTTCAATAAAATATTTTGTTCAGATAATTTTTTGTCAAGTTGTTTGAAAATAAGTGACTATCATAATAATATGAAGTTGTTTTAAAATAAACAACTTTCAAATCGGATAAAAGTAGCACGAAGTTGTTTGAAAAATAAGTGACCATCATAATAACTCAAAGTTGTTTAGAAATAAATAATCATAATATCGAATTGAAGTAGTAAAAATTGATTTAAAAATAAATGACCATCATAATAATATGAAGTTTTTTTAAAATAAACCGTCATCGCACTGGATCAAAGTAGTACTAGTTGTTTGAAATTAAATGACCATCATACTAATCTAAAATCGTTTAAAAATAAACAATCTTCACATTGGATCAAACTTATATAAGTCGTTTGAACATTAATTATCACCTCATCAAATTAAAGTAATCTAATGAATATTTCAAAAAGCTCTTGATGAAAGTAATCCAAAGAATATTTAGAAACATATTTGATGAATGAGTAGCTATAAGAAAATCATTAAATATAAATTAATTTTAGAGACAAAAAATAATTAATTATAATAATGACTAAATTAGATATTATTTTAGAGACTAAAAAAAACATTGGTATCTAAAGTAGTTTATATTATTAATCAAATTTATAAACTAGTTTTTAAATTGATGTCTAAATTGAATTGTTAAATTATGTTACGAAGTGGACTTTAAGCCTAACTCAACCCCATAAAACCGGCTCATAGGATTGAGGTTTGCACCCACTTATATACATTGAAAGGCTCTAATCTCTAGTCGATGTGGGATCTCCAACAAATTAACCAACCAAATTATTAAATAAATATTTACATAATTTTATTTTATATTTTTAAATAACTCAATGTATAATTTTTAAAAAAATAATTATTTACATAAATAAAACATTTTCTTACAAAAAGTGATAAATAATTGAACATACTTATTACACAATTTATCACAAATTATTTTTCTATGTTTTTATAAAATTAATCTATTTTTTCACATTACTACACACTATTTTCTCACTTCTTATATATTATAATAAGAAAATTACATTTCTCAAAAAAATTTATAAAATTATTTTTTTGTTTTTAAACCAAAAATTACCATTTTATGCAAAACGAGAAAAAAATGAACTAAAGTGATCACATTGTACGATGATTTCAATACAAAAATAATACACAAAAATGGTCATATTCATGTATGACTCCTGTAATATTTTTACACTATCTTAGAAAAAAAAAGTTTAACAACACCAATTTAAGTTAAACAAATTCGTGCTCACTTTGATCATTTTCTCAAAATCAAAGCCGTTCTCCACCCTAATGATTTATGTGTCAATTTTCACTTGTGTTTGAGGATAACGGCTTCTAAAAAGTAAAATCTTACTACAAAGCACGACTTACTTTTTTCCATATAATATGCAAAATGTGCCTATTAATTATCATAAATTTGATACAAAATTGCATCTTTCTTGTAAAATTTCTGCAAAGTTAAATAATCTCATGCTTTCAAAAAAAGAGGAGGAATCTCGTTATTGATAAAAAGGAAGATATCTTTATGAAAACTATAGCTCAATAAACCTAATCAAGAATGAACGAAGAAGATAAGAACATGAAAAAGGAACAATAAATTATAGAACTTTGAAGTTAGAAATTATTGGTTGCATTCCTTTCAGGACATTTTAATGAATTTTTTTTAAATTTGATTTGTTACTACTACTTTAAATTTATATGTATTTGTTTACTAGTTATTTTCTTGAGATCAAGTTATTTCAATTAATCTTTATTATTTTGTGCAATTACTTATTTTTTTCAATCATAGCATAAAAGTAGCATAAATCAATGAAAGATGGTTAAATTTTATTTATAATTTTTTCAATCAAGAAGATAAAATTATGATAATCTGTCGAAAGATAGAAATGGCTCCGGAGTTTGGAATGAAAATGAAAAGTTAGGATATACACAAATAGAACCCTAAGGAGTAGGTCGGGAACAAAGATCTCTATGTAAATATTTTTGAAGCACTAAAGCTCTTTCATCTACGGTGGCAGTAGCTTGGCGGGTGTTAATAGATAGGTTATCAACACGGTTTAATTTGTAGGATAGAAGGATGATACTCGAAAGTAAGTTATGTGTAATGTGTGGGGTAGTAGAGGAAATAATGAAGCATATTTATTTTAAATGTAAAATTGTGTGGTTGGTATAGAGTATGAGTAATCAATGATTTCGTCAACTATGAGAAAGCTAGAGCACATTTCTTACATTTTAACCTAGGTTGGGTCTCAAAAAAGTTGAATAGAGTATGGGAGTGAATGTGGATAGTAGTGGTAGGGGAGATATGGAAACAAAAAAATCAAATTACTTTTAAAAATGGTAATTGAGATTTTTATGCTCTTACAACTTAAAGGGTCTGTTTGGATTTAGCGAGCAAAGACAAGGAAATGGATTGAGCAAAGAAAGTTGAAAAAATGAAAAAAGAATTGGGGTTGAATCACCAAAAACAATGAAATTTTGTTGTCAAAACTTTCTTTGCCTTCATGAAGCGATTTACAGAAAAAGTAGGGAAAGTGATTATATATTATTTTTTTATAAAAATTAATAAGTTATATATTAATTATATATACAAATTATATTTTAATATACACATAACATTTATAATTTCTTTATTAATTATTATATTATAATAAAATAAATAATAAATAAAAGATTAATTTTAATTTTAATTATTAATACATATTTTTATTAATATTTAATATTAAATTTATTTTAATTTTAATATATATTTCTAAATTCTTTTATATTAAATTATTTTATAATTTTTTTTAAATTTATTATATTTATCAAATTTGTAAACTTATACATTTTAAAAAAATTAAAAAATCTTTCACAATCATCACATCACTTACAAATTTCAGTAAATTTTTCTCACAAATTTACTATAACATATCTCAATCAAAGCAACCTCATTTTCCTCTCAAATCACTTCAAATTCACTCCTTTAAATCTTTTTCCCAATCCAAACACACCAAAAGTGTAGTCCTAGATAAAAAGAAAGAAAAAATAGCTGATTTTACATATTCACGTATGGAGACTAATGGTGTATGGAGCCGAGTGGTTGAGAGCTATTAGAAAGAACTAATTTAGAGAAAGAGGAAGCTTATAGTGAAGATGGTTATGGCTGGTTGGTGTGGGTTCAAGTTTAGGTATACAGCTAGGTATAGTTTACTTTGGAAAAGGAAGATGGTGAGGGGGTTTAAGTCCATAATGAGAAGATAATCATATAGAAGGAAGGTTTTAGATGATATTAATAAGATATGCTTCTTGCTGAAAATCTGGGGAAGTTGCCCCTCTTCTCTAATCAACCTGTTTTGCTGAATTTGATGGTATCTAATATAAGTTGTGAAAGACTGTAATATAATGTGTAGTCATGTGAATTATGGAAGGTTTATATAGTTTATAGAAATAACTCTTTGTAGTATATATTTGCTGATTTTACTGGTTTAATGTTAGCAAAAGACACAGATTTAATGGTAGCAGAACAAGATAATGGGATGGCCACTTGCAGAATGTTACATGGCAGAGTTGCAGAGAATTTTGCAGTAGCATTAATGTTGTCAGAAACATGCTGGATTTGATAAAAAACAACAGTATAACAACCTGCTGCAAGATGAATGTGCAGCAGCGGGTATTGGACTGGTATGGATGTGCTGCACTTAGCTAGCTGTAAGTGGTGCCTAGGTTGTTACCTCTGTTGACTGATTGTCTTTAGCAATTGTTTGGGGGGTTAGGGGCCTATGGGTCTGGATGACACTTTTGATGTGGCTGGGTGTTGGATTGGGTTGGTGACCTCTGTAGTTGGCTCTTGGTTGGTGTGTTGTTGGAAGGTTTCTGAATGTCACAGAATGTTTTGGTTCGGTTGTTGGTCTCAGTATGCGCATTAAGACGAGGTAATTGTGAAATAGTGTTGATGGGACAAGATGGCCAGTTGATTTCTGTGATTCTTTGGTTGGGCGTGATGAAAGGTGGCTTGAAGTTGAAGTGGACCAGGTTAGCGTGTTTGCAGGGTCTTGGGCTCGTCAACAGCAACACTTTCCCCTTACCCTTTTAATTAAGAAGTTCAAACGTGAACATGGAGGTAATTTTGGTCAGAGGGTTTCGAGAAGCAATCTGATGTTTTTAGCTAATCATAGCTGCTATGCTGGAGATCTCCCCATCAGTAATCTTTAGTAATCTATTGTGTTTTTGATTCTATGCTGATGCCATGTATCTAATTTGATGTGGGGTAAGGGGTTCTAAATAGCTTAAGTTTAATTTATGTTTTTCTCTGTTTATCTTTCACTTAAGTTATGTGTGCTCTTGTATACGGGTTGGGACACCCCTTAAGTGTCCCTTTTTATTATATTTATTCTTTGCTGATAAAAAAAAAAGCAACGGGTATTGGAAGAAAGGAGTTACTCTCAAGCGGTCTGGGAGAAAAAGGCTTTGCTACATTTAGATTTTGGTTATGCATAATAGGTTAGTTTTGTTAAATGTATGTATATATTCTACTGTTGTAACAAATATGAGAGGGAGAGGCACAATGTGAGGAAAGGAGAATTGCACAAGACATAGACATGAAGGTAAATCTTAATCTTTAGGAAAGTCTATCATATTTTTGTTGGCATTAAATATGGGTTGAGATTATTTTAACTTGGATTGTATATGGGTTGATAACCCAAAATGTTTATATTGAATTTTATTTTATTTTTATAAAAGAAATTATGATAATAATAAATTAAGTATTGTGATTAATTGTGTTCCTTTTGATCTAAAAGCTCATAAAAATTATTACCTAAATGGAAAGTGGTAAATTATTCTTACTCTTAACAAAAATACTTACTATCATATTTATTTTTTAGTTAAAATATTTAATTTATATTTTTATAAAAAGCTTATAGACATTAAGAGGCATTTAAATTTAGTGATAACTAAAAGTACTAGTGTGCAGGCTTACTATACAAATAACTACCCTACATTAAACTTTTCTTTTCAGCTGTCACATCTTTAATAAATACACTGGTTCGGCCCAAATCTATCGCGATGAACTGAAATTATCGTTCCATGTGATTAATATTTTAATGTTGTCTAATTCAAATTCTATATATGAAAAAAAATAATTCATACAGATAACAAATAGTTTGTAAAATAAATGTATAAGCTGGTTTACGTCCATCACCAGAAATGATGGTGTAGAAAGCGAGAAATAGGTGGACCCTGATTTTGAATGAATCCGTAGTATATATAGGTCAGAGTATGCAGACATTTGGGAGAGATTTAGGCTAAAGAAAAGTCAGACTTGGTTCTCTCTCCATCGCTGTTCTGAATCAGATTTTCTCATACATAATTAGTGATATAGACACTTATAAAGATAAGGAACTTGAAGAGAGATGGTGAAATGCACCTTTTCTGAAAAAAGTAGGCTTAGGAAAGGAACATGGACACCAGAGGAAGACAAAAAATTGAGTGCCTATGTTACCAGATATGGTCACTGGAATTGGAACCTACTCCCCAAGTTTGCAGGTACCTGAAAATCTCTAATTCTTTTGTTTCTTCCTTCAATTAGTTTCTCATCAGCATATCAGAAACTAGAACACCGTATCAAATATAGTTTTCCAGTAAATCAAATTTTTATTTGAAAGAAAATTCCCTGTAATGTTGCATATTTTTGTAGGGATCTATATATGAACCTAATGAATGTGGTGCTGTTATGAAACCATTTTATGCTATAACTTGATTCATTTTTCAGGTCTTGAGAGGTGTGGAAAAAGTTGCAGGCTAAGGTGGCTGAATTACTTGAGGCCAAATATCAAAAGAGGAAACTACACTAAAGAAGAAGATGAGACTATTATCAAACTTCTCCAAAGTCTCGGTAACAGGTATTGAAGCAACCTTTATGTTTCTTATTCATTTATTGAAAGAAAAATGATACATAAAACTTTACTTCCGTATATAATTTTTTTCTTTATTTAAAATTCCAATTTTTATATAAAATAATAATTTTTTTTTATATTATTAATTAGAGATTATATAATGAAACAGATTCACAATATATCATTTCTCTTGAAATAGCTAGCACTAGTTTTCTTTACAAACTCTAAAGTTGTTCTCTTTAAAGAAAGCCTATAATTTTGAGACTCCCATTTAGGATTATAAGAAATAATAATAACTTCTTAACTCAAATACTCTAATGCTTCATGCATGCATTTTTAAGATTTGGTTCCGTTAATAAATTATCATCACGTGTACATTTCAATAGCAGTCACGTTTATCTTGTTAATTTACTATTCACACGAACTTCTTTTTAGCAATAGAACTACCTGGAGTATAAACCATTTTACACAGAATCATACACAGAGAACGTGATAAACATAAAACAGCAAACTAACAGAAATACCCAAAATACTTCTATAAGTGTAATTAACTGAATTTGAAATTTTATTTCATTAACTCATTAAAAATAGTTATAACAATAACTTTAAAAAAATTAATTATAAAAAACAAATTCTAATCATTTTTATACAATAGATACCTACATCAATTGAATTGGGACAAAAATATACTTAGGGTTAAAAGATTCTTTAGACTTAGGCTAGAGTTTTTTGGGAAGCTAATAAAATATAAAAAAATGAAGTAAAAATATGCAATAAAACCAGTATAAAACTCTAAAAATTGTCTTCATTAATTAAAATAACTTCAAAGTTTTAGATTATTAAGTATAATTTTTTATTTAATGGAGGCTTCATAATAAATGTAAATATTTAAGGTTTTCTTTTCTCTAATAGTATATTATATTAATTATATATATTGATATTTAATGTATAAAAATGTTATTTAATTAACAAAAAATATAAATAAATATAAATCAGAACTAGTCCAATTAATCCATATACAGAATAAAAGAGACATTTAAGTCTTTCTTCTAAGAAAATCGAATCCCTCAAAGTTTACTAACAATGTTAAAAATCAACAAAAACCAAGCCAATAATGAGATAACTAAAAGGTACAATCAAACTCAACTTTCTATCTTAACAAACCTTGTATTATGTGAAGAGTTATATTAATATCTAAATTACCATAATATTTATATTAAGCTACAAAATTATCAATATAAGTTTTATTGATAAAAATTAAGCTAATGTTTAATCACTTGTATATAATTTATTTTACTTAACTATAGTTTATTCCTATATTATAGCACACGAGTAATTTGGTATCTGCAGTCGTAATCATTTAAATCATGTTTTTAGATATTGGTCCAATTAATTATTAACATACAACTACGTATAATTAAATTGAAAAATCCAAAACTATATATTGAGTATAGATTTAAATTATAACTTCAAATCACTTTGTTTAGTATTTGATATAATTATAACATAACAATATTTAGAAATTATTATTAAAACTCTGCTAACTTATTCATCTAAATATTTGTATATTTATTTTAACTCACAGTTTAAATGTTTTTTTATTTAAATCATGAAATGAAACCGTATTTTTAAATATCACATAAAAAAACACATTTAAAGAAAATAAAAGTTAACTAACCATAATGATTATTCTATATCTATAATACAAAGTACAAGTAAAATTAATTATAAAAAAATACATATATGCTTAAATAATCATTTTAACTTTTGTTATAAAGATTTATCATGCAAATACACCACCTATTAAATACATAATAATAAATTAAAAATAAAATTTAAAAAATAATATAAAACAAAAAGAAAAAAACGGCCCATGATTAAGCACTAGTCTCGCACTAGTTTTAGTTGAAAACAAATTATTTTTTATATGCAAACAAATTCAAGTGACATGACTAGCCACAAAAGGAATTCTCATCACAGTGTCAAGTCGTAGTATCATTTTCTAAGCTTTTTGTGTTCATAACTACACAAAATAATAATGATTAAGCTGATTTTTTTTTTGTGATGTCACTTTAAGTTATCACAAAACAAAATGTCGACTGCATATTATATTGCATATTAGATAAAGTTGATCTTAAGGAAAGAAGAAACTTTATTGATTTATAAAGTATACAGTGACCTAATTTAAATAATTGAAATATTTTCTGTTTTTTTTCTACTATACAAGAGATTCTATTTTTTTAATTATTTCTCAACCAAATACTTTTTAATCTACACTTTCTCTTCAAAACAACGACACCCAACAGATGAGATTGGAGTAACAAAATATCTCTAAGATTCTAAACAAAACAAAATTTATAATTATAATAAAATGAGTAAATATGTTATCATTGTAAAATATAGTTATTTAATTATAAATTATTATTTATAATATTTTAAAAATAATAATTGTTATTTTGAATATCATATATATATATATATATTATTTCTGAATAACTGTTTAAATACCAACAGATGAAAAATATTTTAGCGAGGTTTGATTTTAGAAATAATAATATTTAAGTGCCTTTTATTTTTTTTGTTAACAAAATATTTCATCATCTTTAGTTTTCATTTAAATATAATGATATTTTATTTCTCATTTATTATTTTAATTACAAGAGTAATTATACTTCCTTATCTTACAAAATATTTTTTAATAATCTTACCTTTTTTAATTTGTGATTGATATTTTAAGGAATATAAATTATGTAATCAAATAATTTTATTTGTCTTTTAAATTTGAAAAATAAAGAGTATGTAGTAGTCTTTGTTCTTATTGTACAAGCATATAGAATCCTAGTATATAAGATATTAATAATTTAAATTTTATTTTATTTTTATCATAATTTTTTTCCTCTTATAATTTTATCTTGACATTACTTTCGAGACTAACATGTTTATGATCTTGATTGAAAAACACAAAATATGTCAGTGTAACTTAAGAAAACAATGTGCTTATTCTTCTTTAATTTAAAGAATTTTCATGAACAATAATGTTTTGAAATAATTCTTTCATTATATGATTTTTGTTAAAGAAGTATTTAATACATTAGAATACATAATCATTAATTATTGAGGTCTGATTCCCTCCCTCCTTAATGCAGATGGTCTGTGATTGCTGCTCAGCTGCCAGGAAGAACAGACAATGAAATAAAGAATTATTGGCACACCAATCTCAAGAAACGATTTCAACCTCTCAAACCTCAACTTTCCCACTCAAAGGATGAATCACCTGCTGATGAACAAGTACCAACTTCTCAATCCACCGATTCATGCACAACAGCTACATCCCCGTCCCAACTCTCCATAACTACTGATACCAAAGAAAACAAGTTTGATAACATTTCTGAGGATGATGATTTTTCTTTTGTGGATGCTTACCAACTACAGCCTGTGATCGAAAGCATCTGGTTGGAACCATACATGGTTGACATATCTTGCATTGCTTCTGCTTTCTTGCCTGAACCCGATTACTTCAGCCCTGCTTCTGACATAGAACTTGTTTCTGATATTGAACTTTGGGATCACAGTAATGAATAGTTTGACTTTGTCTGAGAATATTATATGATTATTACAAGAAAATTATTAAATAAAAATTAATTTTAAAAATTAAAATAATTAATTATTATTTAATTAAATTAAATATTATTTTATAAATTAAAAATATAAATATAAAGTATTTTTTTATTATTAATAAAAATTTATAAAATAATTTTTAAATTGGTATCTAATAATTAATTATAAATTTTTTAACTAATTATTATTTTATATTTTAAATTAATTTTTATTAGTTTTTTAGAGATTAATTTATAATTTAAAATATTAATAACTAAAATTTAGATAATTAATTTAAATATCAATTTATAAATTATTTTAGAATTTTTTATTAATAATAAAAACTATTTTAAATATTAATATTTTTTTTAATTTTTAAAATAATATTTAATTTAATCATTATATAATGATTGATTATTTTTTTTATTTAATTTAATTATTATTTAATAATTTTCTTGTAGTAAAGGTAGTGTTAGTATATAGAATCTGTACTTTGTCGTTGTGTTGAGTTGTTCTTTGTCCAACTAATAGTTATTTGGGAGTGGTGGATTCATGAAACATTTTGTTTCTGCCCTTTAGTCTTATGTTTTTTTTTTTTTGGGTATTTTTGTTTTTTTGTGTTTGCTTTGTCCATTTCATTCTTTTTTTTATTTTTTTTTTTGGCAACGTCTATATATTATCAGACAATTTGTATCATCGTCTCCTTGTGTCGCTTCTTCCTCATCTCTCTTCTCGTTCTCGTCTTTCTTTCTCTTTCTTACAATTTTCATTTTTCTTTTATGTTATGGTTCCTTCTTCTTCCGTTCTATGCTTGCTACATCTTCATGTTGGATGCTTTGTTATTCGTATTACACCGTGTGATTCAATTATATCATGTTAATTCACAATTTAATTCAGAATTTTCATACATACCAGAGGTTCCAAACACCAATCAAAGTAAGAGAAATCTACACATTTTTCTTTACTGATCAACTCTCCCATTATTAAAAACACACTTATTCTGATATTTCCAAATTTTACTTACAATTGCAATCCACACCACACCTCGGATTTTGATAATATGGCCATTAACATTCAAAGGGAAACACATCATGAAGTGTGCCTTTGCATCAAAGTGGTTCACCGACAAACATCACAACCAAGACTAGCACATCCCCCAAATTTTCCACACAACTTTACACTTAAAGAACAAATGACAAACATTCTTCTCTTCCTCACCACACAACCCACACAAGCAACTTACCATTAAGACTCCTCTTCTCAACCGATTATCCTTTGTTGCTATGCTATTATTCAACACCCTCCAAGCAATGATTTGTGCAAAAGTAAGAGCCTTTACCTTCTAGAACCTTTCGAATATGTCCCTATCCTCACCTCCCACAACTACCTTTAAAGAATTATAAGCAGATTTCACTAAAAAATCAAACTGCTTATCATCCTTCAAAATCCAATTGTCCGCTACACTTTCCCCCTCTCAGCAACCTTCTTATTTTCTATCAGACGCAACAACTGAGTGGCCTAATTCTCTCCCCACACGAACAAATTTCTCCTCCACCTCAACTTCCACTCCCACCTACCAATGTTCTACTTGTCTGTCTGTAGCAAAGTACTACCACGATCTGCAGCAACCGAATACAATCTTGGAAATCTAAACATTAATTCTTCATTATCCTCCCAAAACTTTGTATCTTTCCCATCCCCAATCGCCCAGTCGACTTTATCTTCAAACTCATCCCCCTCCCCATCTGAATTCCAGACTTTCTTTAGATTTCTCCACCCAAAGAGAATCCTTACTATTTATGGTCATACTTCTTAACCCCCTCCACCCTTCGTACTTAGAATCCAAGATTTCTTTCCATAAGTCACTTCTATCTTTTTTGAGATGCTAGATCCATTTGCTAAGTAACACAATATTAAATGATCTGAGATCTCTTACCCCAAGTCCACCATCTTCTCTAGAAGCACATAACCTATCCCAGGACACCTACATTATTTTTTGCCCCAACCCCATAGGAACATCTTCATCCTTTTTTCTAGTTCCTTCATGACCGACACGGACATATAAAAACAAGAAATACAGAATAAGGGGATGGACGTAAGAACATATTTAATCAATCATACTCTCCTTGCCATTGACAAAAGTTTTCCTTTCCACTTCCCCAATCTCTTCCCAATCTTTTAAAGCACCACTTCCTAGAACCCGAGTCTCTTATGATTACCTCCTACTTCTAAACCCAGGTAAGTAAAAGGACTTTAATGACATCACAATTAAGGACAAAGACAAACCTTGAAAGTTGATTAGAAAGGATTAACATCTTAAACTATGGAAGGGGTGTACTTTGGAAAGTTTTTCGTGGGTGGATTCCTACAAATCAACATATTTGTTCTATGTGTATGCTTTGTGAAAAGCACAAGAAATCTATTTCACATTTATTTTTTGAATGCTCTAATGCTTTGGGTATTTGGAGTTGGGTTCAAGAGATTTTTTCTACTTTTCATCTCTCTAAATAGGATGATCTTCTTTCTTTTATTAAGAGTGATACCAATTATTATCTATGAATAAATTAAGTTAGCAATTTGCAGTGGATACTTTATACATGTTGTCCATGAAAATTTATTACACGTTTTAAAATTTGTTATATATAAAGTTAACTGATTTCTTCTTGTTCTAGCCAAAATCATTTTGTTAACAACTTTTTGTCTTATATATTATCTCTATAAGCAAATAAAATCATATTTTTATTAAACACAAATGTTTATTTTATTTTAAAATATTTTATATTTATATATTAAGTAATGAAAAGTCTTCGAGAATGCTTTTAAGTTTTGTACCGAATGCACGTGATAAATGTATATATTAAACTACATTAGTTAGTTAGACACGTTATCCAACTTCCTAACAACTTTTTTCATCTATTTAATTATGTAATTTAATAAATTTTGTAAAAAAGTACTTGAATCATTAACGTCCCATTTAGTACTACTCTATTAAAATGTATAATAATATAGATATACGTACCTTACGAGACCTATATAATATATATTACATCACATTACGTTTTTAAGAGAATATATATACACAAATTTGAAAAAAAAATATTTATCTACTGTATACCTTCATCTTTATTACCTAGGACATCTTTGGTTCCCGATACAAGGGTACATAATTTAAAATAATGATCATCCTACGAGATAAAATTATATATATTCACGTTATATTATCAACATAGTATGTATAATAAAATATAATTGAATTATTCTTAACTAGAACGTAAGAATTCTCATCAACGTCTCCTAAAATAATAAAACAGTACAATTGTTTAAAATTATTAAACAATAATTAATTCTAACAACTAAAAATAATTAATTATTATATTAATTAAATTATATATTATTTTAAAGATTAAAAAGTATTAATATTTAAAGTAATTTTTATTATTAATAAAATTTATAAATTATTTTTAAATTAATATCTAATAAGCTACTAAGATTTTAAATATTAAGATTTTAATTATTAAATTTAAAATCTAAAGTAATTAGTAGATGGACGGTGATCCATCATAATCACTTAAATCCTTCTTAGAAAAGTGTAATACAAAATAACACACAAGTTATGCAAACTCCATTGACAACCCAACACCCTTTCCTAACTAATTTGTGAAAGTTTTTTTTATCAACAAAAACAAATAAACAAATAAATAAATGAGAGGTGCCCTAACCCTTATACAAATGGACCAAACTTCTTCAAACATTACTGTCCTCTCCTAAACGTTGTTAAAAGTGCTCAGTTTACCAGTTTTCCAAAACCCTCCATACCAACCAAAATTACTTTATAATGTTAATTCTTGCCACTTGCTCCAACCATGTACATAAATATGTATCCACATATAAATGAAACAACACCCTCCTTGTAAAGGAATCCTTCCAAAAACACGTAAAGAAAAAAGATTTGCAGCCTTGTATTTGTTCAGGAAAACTAATTTGTAGATTTTTGAACTCCAAATTTGATGTTGTTAGCGGCAGTTAGAATTTCAATTGTTATTTTTAAATTTATTTAATTAAGTAGAGTTGTTTTTCTGTTTCACATAATTGGTCAATTACTGACCTGATTTTTAGGAATACACTTTAATGCACGTTGTTAGGAAACCACCCATTATTCAGTATATTAAATTAGTGGTGCAGGTGTGATATTTTCTTGTTTCTGTTTTGAGTTTGTACGACTATATAACCTAACTTGCATTCTGAATTCAATAGCACTGACTTTTATAAAACAGAGAGAGCTTGCATTTGTGTTCAATAATTGGTATAAAGCTCCTTTATAAGGGGCCTGATCCAGAATTTGAGTGTGAGAGAAATAACTGTGAGTGTTTGATAACAACAGTGTGAGTGCGAGAGAAACAATTGTAAGTGTGTGCTAACATCAGTATTATTCCAAGAAGAAGGAAAGACCGAAAATGGCATATTCCAGCAAATACGTGCAACCTGCAATTCCCAAGTTTGATGGGCATTATGATCATTGGGTAATATTAATGGAAATTTTTCTACATTCTAAGGAGTATTAGCAGTTGGTGGAACATGGGATTTCAGTAGTAGAAAATAAAGCTACTGCATCAGAAGCGGAACTCAAACTCATGGAAGAACAACGATTGAAAGATCTGAAGATAAAGAACTATCTTTATCAAGCCATTAATAGAGAAATCTTATATATTATACTCATTGATGATACATCCAAACACATATCAGATTCTATGAAGCAAAAATTTCAAGGTTATACTCGAGTGAAGATAGCACAATTACAAGCCCTGCTGAGAGATTTTGAAATGTTGCAGATGAAGGACGGAGAGAAGGTTAACTCATACTTTGCTCGTACTTTGAAAATTGCTAAAAACATGAAGGCGTGTGGTGAAAGCATGCTTGAGAATGTCATTACTGCAAAAATCTTGCGGTCAATGATTCCTAATTTTAATTATGTTGTGTGTTCAATTGAAGAATCCAACAACTTGAACACTATGACCATTGACGAATTGCAGAGTAGTCTTTTGGTTCACAAGCAAAGAATGACATATCAAGGAGAAGAAAAACAAGTACTACAAATTACAAATGAAGATAAAGGAGGACGAGGCAGAGGAAAAGATAGAGATTCTTTCTGAGGCAAAGGAAGAGGGAGACAATCATTTAACAAAGCTGAGATTAAATGCTTAAAATGTCACAAACTTGACATTTTCAATAGGAATTGTTGAACATTGGCTTTGATGTCTCCAAATCTATGTGGATTGCTTTAAGACTTTGATGATGGGTTTCTGGGTGTGTTTTGGGTAGTTTGAATTTGTAATCCACTCATAGAATTGATCCAAGGTTATTTGATTTTAATCCTTTTGAAAAATATGTGTTTTCAAAGAGAAGCAAAAAAACAACCTGTTGATATCTCGTTTTAATCAGTTGTTTTTCTCTCTGTTTGTTTGAAGGGTTTTTAAACTGTTTGACTTTGGTTGACTTTGCTGTCAAACCAATCCAGTCGGTTGTTTCGAAAAATCAACCGACTGTTTTTTGAAAATCCTTAACAGAATTCAATTTAACTGATTCAATCTGTTTTTTTATTTATTTTAAAACTGATTTGGATTTTTCTTTAAACGTTTTTAATGACTGATTGGAGTATAAATAAGTGGTTATATGCTCCTGGTTATTATGGATTCAAATTAACACTTTCAAAATCAGTTTTGTTAGAATATATGGCCTTAAACGAGAGGGGGTGGGGGGGGGGGGGGTTGAATTGTTTAAGAAAGATTTTCGTCAACTTTTAAGCCTAGAATGAAAATACTTCAAGAAAACCTTGATTAAGAAATCAGTTTTTCAAAACATAAAGCAAAGGCACAATACTGAAAAAACAATCGGTTGTTTTACCGAAACAATCGGCTGTTTATACCAGTTATCAAATAACAAAACTGAATTTAAAGAGATAGGGATAGAGAGATTGTACACAGATGTTTATACTGGTTCACTCCAAACCCAGAGCTACATCTAGTCTTCTCAGAAACCCTGAGGAAATCCACTAAGCAATCACAACTTGATCACTTACACAACAACCAAGAGAATGACCTTGAACACCTCAAGAAACACACTCTCCTTGGTCAACACACCTACACCAAGATTGTTGATCTTGATCCCCTCAAGAACACACATCCAATCTTAGCAAACACAGAAACGAAACTTGTTTCACAGAGTACAAGGATTACACTTGTTATAGAAGATAATCTGAAATCAATACAAGCAGAATCTTATTCCACAACTTTGATCAATCACACACTCTTAGCAATCTCAGCTCTTTGAAAAACTCAAAAACTCTTAGCAAAAACTTGTCAAAGATTAATTGTCAAATCTGTTTTTCTGAAATTATTCAAAGATGTAGTTTGTTATCAAATCTTAACAAACTCTTAAATTGCATTAAAAGATTGGTCAAAGTATTTAATGACTGGAGTGTAAGCAGTTAAAACATTTAATGCTCAGTCAAGGATAAAACAGTTTTTCTGTTATGGTCCCAAAACAAACAATCGGTTGTTTCCTCGAATCAATCGGTTGT
This sequence comes from Phaseolus vulgaris, assembly GCF_000499845.2. NCBI lineage: Eukaryota > Viridiplantae > Streptophyta > Magnoliopsida > Fabales > Fabaceae > Phaseolus > Phaseolus vulgaris. The sequence goes on along the minus strand of NC_023755.2, from coordinate 33,555,595 downwards.
TTTGGTTCTTAACAGTTCAACCATTTTAAAAACAGTTTTCAATCTTTTTCTCAAAACACCTAAGTATAAACAATCGGTTGTTTCGACAAAACAATCAGTTGTTTTAACTTAGTTTGAAAACATTTTACTTTCACAAAGATTGAGAATGCCTATGCTTTAGATTTAATCAAAGGGTGGATTACAACCCTTTAAACTACCCTAGACCAGCACAACAACATGAAGCACATAAGAGGCTTCAACATCCTTCAAAGGGTTTGGATTCTTCAAAGCTTGAACACCACTTGGTTCAACAATCTCCCCCTATTTGATGAAGACAAATCCCTGGTGCTTGTGTTTGTTCTGATTGAATCTAAAGGAGTACCTGCAAAAATAACATTTATACTACCCAATGCTTCTTACAGCAACAAGTTAGATTTTTACATATTCTAAGCATAAAGCATGATAAACAATCGGTTGTTTACACGAAACAATCGGTTGTTTACACGAAACAATCGGTTGTTTACACGAAACAATCAGTTGTTTCTATCAGCAGCAGCAGAAAACACTTTCATATCAGAGATTTTAACAGTTTATACAATATCAGCTAAAGATATACAAGAACCAATTAATTCTCCCCCTATTTGTCTTCACAAATAGACTTTAGCATGTATCAAAAACAGATTTAGGAGAGATTATTAAGATCAAGAATACCTAACTCATTTCTTAAGAAGAAAAACCTCTCTTTTGGTAATGGTTTTGTGAAGATGTCAGCTAACTGCAGTTTGGTCTCCACAAACTTCACTTCACAGTTCCCATTTTGTACATGATCCCTGATGAAATGATGCCTTATCTCAATATGTTTGGTCCTTGAGTGCTGAATCTGATTTTTTGGTTAGATTGATGGCACTTGTGTTATCACACATTAAGGGAACCTTGCTGATTTGTAAACCAAAATCTGCAAGTTGTTGCTTGAGCCATAGAATCTGTGCACAACAGCTTCCAGCAACAATATACTCAGCCTCAGTAGTAGAGAGAGCAACACATGCTTGCTTCTTGCTATGCCATGAGATTAGGCTTGAGCCAAGAAGGTGGCAAGTGCCACTTGTGCTCTTTCTATCTAGTTTGCAACCTGCAAAGTCAGAATCTGAATAACCAATTAAATGTATTGGAGAGTGAGAAGGATACCATAATCCTACAGAAGATGTTCCTTTGAGATATTTTAGAATTCTTTTTGCAGCTTTGAAGTGTGACTCTTTAGGATTTGCTTGATATCTTGCACATAGACACACCGCAAACATGATGTCCGGCCTACTAGCGGTTAGATAAAGCAAAGATCCAATCAATCCTCTGTATTTTGTTTGATCTACACATTTTCCAGCAGCATCCGCATCCATGTAACAGTTTGATGGCATTGGAGTGCTAGCTTCTTTGCAACTCTCCATTTCAAATTTCTTGAGAATCTGCTTGCAATACTTTGATTGACTTAAGAAGATCCCATCCTTCGTTTGCTTAACCTGCAATCCAAGAAAGAAAGATAGTTCTCCCATCATAGACATTTCAAACTCACCTTTCATTGCAACCACAAATTCTTCACACAATCTATCTTGTGTAGCACCAAAGATGATATCATCAACATAGATTTGCACAAGAATTATTTCTGCATTTGACTTCTTGATGAAGAGAGTCTTGTCTACCATTCCTCTTTCATATCCATGAGATAGCAGAAAGTTGCTAAGCCTTTCATACCACTGCCTTGGAGCTTGTTTCAGTCCATACAAAGCTTTCTTCAACTTGAAGACATGGTTGGGATACTTATGATCTTCAAAGCCCGGTGGTTGATCTACATATACTTCTTCATTGATGTAGCCATTCAAGAAGGCACTCTTGACATCCATTTGGAAGAGTTTAAAACCACTCATACATGCAAAGGCCAACAGCAGCCTCACAGCCTCCAATCTAGCAACAGGAGCAAAGGTCTCACCATAATCTATGCCCTCTTCTTGATTGTAGCCTTTGGCAACTAGCCTTGCTTTGTTCCTTGTGATCACACCATCCTCATCTAGCTTGTTCCTGAAAACCCATTTCGAACCAATAATATTCATTTCATTAGTTTTAGGGACAAGAAACCAAACCTCATTCCTTGCAAACTGATTCAGCTCTTCATGCATAGCTTCAACCCACTTCTCATCCTTGAGAGCTTCCTCAATTGACTTTGGTTCAATTTGAGAGACAAAAGTTGTGTGCCTGCAGAAGTTTAAGATGGAGCTACGTGTGGAGACACCTTCCTTTATCTGCCCTATGATGTTATCCACCGACAGATCTCTAGGAATCCTCCACTCCTTGGGCAGCTCACTCTGCTGTAGAATTTCAATCGGTTGTTTCTGCGAATCAACCGATTGTTTTTCTGCACAGATTTCCAGCTTCTCCAAACTGATGCTCTGTTCATCTTCTTCAGCACTGGTCTTTGGGATTTGATTGATTCTGCGATCTACCTCATCAAAGACAATGTGAACTGATTCTTCTACAGTCATCAACCTCTTGTTGTATACTCTATATGCATGACTTGTGAGTGAATAACCTATGAAGATACCAAGGTCCGCTTTCTCATCAAACTTTCCCAAGTTTTCATTTCCATTGTTGAAAACGAAACAGCTGTAGCCAAAGACTTTGAGGTGACTGATGTTAGGCTTCCTCCCATTGAAAAGTTCATATGGAGTTTTCTTCAAAATAGGCCTTATAAGCACCCTATTCATCACATAGCATGAGGTGCTCACTGCATCTGCCTAAAAGTACTTAGGAAGTGATGATTCACTAAGCATTGTCCTTGCAAGCTCTTCAAGAGACCTGTTCTTCCTTTCTACCACTCCATTCTGCTGTGGTGTTCTTGGAGCAGAGAAATTGTGCAGAATTCCCAACTTTTCACAGAATTTACTAAACTTCTCATTCTGAAATTCTCCTCCATGATCACTCCTAATAGAACCTATGTTGTTGTTCTTTGTGTTTTGTAGTCTTCTTGCTAGCTTTTTGAATGCAGTAAAGGCATCACTCTTTGATTCCAAGAAAAGAGTCCAAGTGTACCTAGAAAAGTCATCAACAATAACAAGAACATAATAATTTCCACCAAGACTCATAGTTCTTGAGGGTCCAAAGAGATCCATGTGAAGAAGTTCAAGAGGTCTCAAAGATGAAACAACATTTTTAATTTTGAAAGAACTTTTCACTTGTTTCCCTTTTTGGCATGCTTCACAAATGTGATCCCTCTCAAACTTGAGTTTTGGCAACCCAATCACAAGATCTTTTGAAATTAGCTTGTTCAAATGATTCATGTGAATATGAGCAATTCTTCTATGCCAAAGCCAAGATTCATCTTGCTTGGATAGAAGACATCCAATTGAACATGGTGAAGAGATATCTAGAAGATACACATTATTAACTCTCTTACCTACCAACATTACCTCTTTGGTGTTGGGTAGACAGATTTCACATGTATTTGTCTTGAACATCACTTGATATCCCTTGTCACATAGTTGGCTAATGCTCAGCAGATTATGCTTTAGGCCTTCTACATAAAGCACATCATGGATTACCAAGATGTCTTTGTCTCCTATGGATCCTCTCCCAAGAATCCTTCCTTTGTTGTTGTCTCCATAGGTGACATGACCTTCTTGCTTAAAGGAGATACACAGGAACTTTGATTTGTCCCCTGTCATGCGCTTGAAGCATCCAATATACATGTTGTGGGTCCATCTGGTTTATACTCATCAATTAAAACTTTATTTCCATTAGGAATCCACTTCAAAAGACCTTTAGGAACAACATGTTTTCTGATTTTACAGAACCTCACAGAATGACCTCTTTTCATGCAATAGAAGCATGTAACAATTGGTTGTTTCGATGGTCCAATCGATTGTTTTTCTGGTATTTTCGAAAATGATTTTGAAAATCTATCTTGTTTGTTTAATGGATTAAAACCCAATCCAGCTTTTCCAAAAACACAGTTTTGAGATGCTAGAACACTCTCAAAGTTGGATTGGCCTTTAGAAAGCTTATCCACTGTTTTAACAAGATAGTGGACCTTCTTTTCAAGATTTTCACAATTTTCATAAACTAGAGTATCACACTTGCAAGAGGAGTTTTTGTAAATGATTTCCAGATTTTCAAAATCTGTTTTTGAATGTTTTAAATCCTCTTCCAGTGCCTTTACTCTGTTTTCAAGCCAACTGTTCTTTTCTTTTAACCGATTGTTCAAGAGAGCCAATCGGTTGGCTTCTTCATGTGTTTCTTGAAAGGCTTGAAGCAATTGACCATAATTTTCAGAGTTTGAGGAGTTTGATGAACTTACACTACTTGAGTCATCCTCCCTTCTGGCCATGAAGCAAAGATTGAGGCTTTTCTTATTTTGCCTTCTTTTCCTTCTTGCTTGACTCTTTGTCATTGCTTCCTTTGGTTCATGAGCAGCCTTGAGTGTGTCCCACATATCCTTTGCAGTTTGGCACTTTGATATCGTGAAAAATTCATTAGTATCTAGTGCAGAAGCTATAATGTTTTAAGCAGACCTATCAAGCTGGGCCATCTTACATTCATCATTTGTCCATTTAGACAAAGGTTTTGCAATGAAAGAATTATCTTTTTTGAACTTTGGAATGTAAGGATCATTCTCAATTGAATCCCAAATTCTTTGATCAATAGATTCAATAAAGATTTTCATTCTTGCTTCCCAAAACTTATAATTCAATCCACAGAATAAAGGTGGTTTGTAGATTGAAGCACCTTCCTCAAAAGATAGTTTTCCACCCATAGAAAAAGAGATTTTTAGATCAACTTGAATAACTTTCAAGAACCAAGCTCTGATACCAATTGTTAGAATATATGGCCTTAAACGAGAGGGAGGGTGAATTGTTTAAGAAAGATTTTCGTAAACTTTTAAGCCTAGAATGAAAATACTTCAAGAAAACCTTGATTAAGAAATCAGTTTTTCAAAACATAAAGCAAAGGCACAATACTAAAAAAACAATCGGTTGTTTTACCGAAACAATCGGTTGTTTATACCAGTTATCAAATAACAAAACTGAATTTAAAGAGATAGGGATAGAGAGATTGTACACAGATGTTTATACTGGTTCACTCCAAACCCAGAGCTACATCTAGTCTTCTCAGAAACCCTGAGGAAATCCACTAAGCAATCACAACTTGATCATTTACACAACAACCAAGAGAATGACCTTGAACACCTCAAGAAACACACTCTCCTTGGTCAACACACCTACACCAAGATTGTTGATTTTGATCCCCTCAAGAACACACAGCCAATCTTAGCAAACACAGAAACGAAACTTGTTTCACAGAGTACAAGGATTACACTTGTTACAGAAGATAATCTGAAATCAATACAAGCATAATCCTATTCCACAACTTTGATCAATCACACACTCTTAGCAATCTCAACTCTTTGAAAAACTCAAAAACTCTTAGCAAAAACTTGTCAAAGATTAATTGTCAAATTTGTTTTTCTGAAATTATTCAAAGATGTAGTTTGTTATCAAATCTTAACAAACGCTTAAATTGCATTAAAAGATTGGTCAAAGCATTTAATGACTGGAGCGTAAGCAGTTAAAACATTTAATGCTCAGTCAAGGATAAAACAGTTTTTCTGTTATGGTCCCAAAACAAACAATCAGTTGTTTCCTCGAATCAATCAGTTTTTTTGGTTCTTAACAGTTCAACCATTTTAAAAACAATTTTCAATCTTTTTCTCAAAACACCTAAGTATAAACAATCGGTTGTTTCGAAAAAACAATCGGTTGTTTTAACTTAGTTTCAAAACATTTTACTTTCACAAAGATTGAGAATGCCTATGCTTTAGATTTAATCAAAGGGTGGATTACAACACTTAAAACTACCCCAGAACTAAGCTAAACCAGCACAACAACATCAAGCACAGCAGAGGCTTCAACATCCTTCAAAGGGTTTGGATTCTTCAAAGCTTGAACACCACTTGGTTCAACAAGTTTTTCCAAGATTGCTTAAGGCTTTGGATTTTTTGCTAAGAGTGGAATAAGACTGTTGTGTATTCTTTCAATCCAATCTGTGATTGTATCAGGTGTATTCTATCCCTTTCTCTCTTTGATTTGTATTTCTGTAAAGATCTAGTGTTGCACAGAGTCAGAGAGTGTTTTGATTTGTGTTGTGTTGTAGCGAAAGGAAGTGAGTGTTCTTGAGGGGTTCAAGATCACTTCTTTGGTGTGTAATTTGTAATCTGTTGTTGGTTACATACTGGAATACCTAGTGGTTTATGGGGACTGGATGTAGCTCTTGGTGAAGAGTGAACCAGTATAAACATTCTGTGTGAATCTCTCTATCCTTACACTCTTTAAATTGCTTTAACTTTGTTTTTATAAAGTGCTAATAAAAACAACTGTCTATTTCGTAAAAAGAACCGTCTGTTTTGTAAAAACAACCAATTGATTTTTTGCATCAAGCTTAAAAACAGTTTTATATTTGGCTGGACAAATTTTCCATTGATTAATTCTTTATAGCCTTTTACTATACTTTCAATACTTGCAGAAATCTTTCAAAAACAATTCACCCCCTCTTGTTTTAGTCCTATAATTCTAACACGAGGATGAACTTTTGCTAATGGCTCAGTTGATGTTAAACAACAAAAGGAAGATGAATAGTTTCTTGACTCTGAATGCAGTAATCACATGAGTGGTAAAAGGGAGTGGTTCTCAAAATTAGATGAGAACTTTCACAATATAGTAAAGCTGAGCAATGATGCTCGGATAAATGTGATGGAAAAGGAAATGTTCAATTAAATATTAATGGGGTCGTACATGTCATTTCACATGTGTATTATGTTCCTGAATTTAAGAATAATCTCTTAAGTGTAGGACAACTTCAAGAGAAAGGCTTGACTATATTGATTAAGGAAGGAAAGTGTATAGTCTATCATTCTGAAAGAGGACATATTATAGAGGTTAAGATGAAGGAGAATCAGATTTTTGTGCTGACAACCACCATGATATCAACAAAGTCATGTTTTCTGGCAGATCTAAAGCATAATTATGAGCTTTGGCACAATCGACTTGGGCATTTAAGTTACAATGGTTTGAGAATGCTTTCATCCAAGAAATTGGTAAATGGGTTGCCATCAATCACTACTACAATATCACTACTACAATAGATCTTTGTACGTGTTGTTTGGCTGGGAAGCAACATCGAAAGTCTATACCGAGGAAAAGCCTATGGAGAGCATCCAACAAACTTCAACTTGTTCATGCAGACTTATGTGGACCTATCAAACCAATTTCAAGCAACAACAAGAGGTATATTCTAAGTTTCATTGATGAATTTTCTCGCAAGACTTAGGTCTACTTCTTGCATGAAAAATCTGAAACTTCCTCGCTGTTCAAAAGTTTCAAATACTTGATTGAAAAGGAAGATGGGATAAACACTGTCTTTCTAAGAACAGATAGAGGTGGTGAATTCACTTCAAACGAATTTGGAGAATTTTGTCAGGGTCAAGGTATAAGCAGGAAGTTGACAACAACTTACACACCTCAGCAAAATGGAGTTGCTGAGAGAAAAAATAGAACAATCATGAATATGGTGCGTTCTATGTTGATTGGAAGACAAGTTCCTAAGGTATTCTGGCCCGAAGCTGCAAGATGGTGTGTACATATTCTCAATCGATGTCCTACAACAGTTGTGCGGAACAAAACTCCTGAGGAAGCATGGAGTGGAGTGAAACCAACAGTAGATTACTTTCGAGTGTTTGAATGTATAACACATGTTCACATACCAGATCAACATCGAGTCAAATTGGATGATAAAAGCAGACAATGTGTTCTAAAGGGAGTAAGTGGTGAATCCAAAGCATATCGTTTGTTTGATCCAGTCAACAAGAAAGTACTGATAAGTAAGGATGTGATATTTGAAGAAAAAAAGGGATGGAATTGGGAACAAAATGAGGAATACGAATAGGGCATTCTTGATTGGGGAGGAGATGAAGAATATATGAGTGACACTGAAGAACAAAGTGAGGATAATGTTGTGGATCATAATGATGATCAATAAATTGAGGAACAAAATGAAGAGGATGTTGTGGACAGCTCCATAGGTACCAATGCTTCTCTTAACAATTATGAGACTCCAGATGAAGGGAGGGTTAGAAGGAATAGGAGAGAGTCGGTCTGGATGATTGATTATGAAAAAAGAGAAGGTCTATCAGATGATGCTGACCTAAATGTAATGATGGTCACTGGAGATGATCCAATTTCATTCGAGGAAGCTATCAAAAGCTAGAAATGGAGAGATGCAATGATGAAAGAGATGGAATCCATAGAGAAAAATTAGACTTGGGAGTTGATAGATTTGCCAAAAGGAATGAAGCCAATTGGGGTAAAATGGATCTTTAAAACCAAATTTAAAGAGAATGGGAGATAGAGATAAACAAGTTCAAAGCAAGGCTAGTGGCAAAGGGGTATGCGCAATAATATGGACTAGATTACACAAAAGTATTTTCTCTGGTTGCTAAGCTTGATACTATTCGTATAATACTTGCAATAGCAGCACAATATGGTTGGACTGTTTTTCAGTTAGATGTGAAGAGTGCCTTTCTTCACGGTGAACTTAAAGAGGACATTTATGTGCAGCAGCCTACTGGTTTTGTGAAAAAGGAAGAAGAAGACAAAGTGTACAAATTAAAGAAGGCGTTATATGGCCTTAAACAAGCACCTAGAGCTTGGTACAACAAGATAGAGGCTTACTTTGTTGGTAATGGCTTTGACAGATGTCTTTGTGAACATACATTGTTTACAAAATCAAATGAGGGAGGTAAAATTTTAATTGTGAGTCTTTATGTGGATGATTTAATATATATTGGAAATGATTGGAGTATGTGTGATGAGTTTAGAAGATCTATGATGTCTGAATTTGATATGAATGATTTAGAAAGAATGAGATATTTTCTTGGAGTTGAAATTATGCAGAGTTCAAATGGATTTTTTGTATGTCAAAGGAAGTATGCTCATGAAGTGCTATCACGTTTTGGTATGGAGTTAAAAATCCAATTGTTCCAGGTACAAGACTGTCAAAGGATGATGCTGGAACCAAAGTTGATGCAATTATGTTCAAGCAAGTAGTTGACAGCCTTATGTATTTGACTGCAAACCGACAAGATTTAATATATGGAGTCAGCTTAATCAGCAAATTTATATCTAGTCCTATTGAATCTCACTGGTTTGCAGCTAAAATAATATTGAGATACTTGAAAGGAACAACAAATTAGGCATCTACTACAAGAAAAGGAAAAACACAAATGTTGTGGCATACACTGATAGCGACTTTGCTGTAGATATAGATGATCGGAAAAGAACTTATGGATTTGTAATTTTACTTGGTTCTGAAGCAATTTCATGGTCCTCAAAGAAGCAACTAGTAGTATCATTGTCCACCACCGAAGCTGAGTATAGAGTTGTTGCCTCATGTGCATGTCAGTGTATTTAGATTCAAAGAGTGTTGGAAAAACTGTTTTTTAAAGAGTAGAAGAACACACAAATTCTATGTGACAACAATTCCACTATACAACTATCTAAGAATCCAATGTTTCATGGGAGGAGCAAACACATTGACATTAAACTTCATTTCTTAAGAGACTTAGTAAAAGATGGAGTTGTCAAGTTAAGTTATAGCAGTAAAGAGGAAACCTCGACCGACCGGTCTCGTCAAAGAAGTAGGTCGTCGCCTCTGGCCGAATATAGACTTTAAAAAATCTCTCCTTGAATTTTTTATAAGAGGTGGCGAAAGAATTGAAGATGACATTACCCGACTGATTGATCAGTGAATGCCACAAAACAGGGTTGGCCGGGTGAGAAGTGTAATAACTTAGAAAACAAGAAGGAGAAGGGTGAAGACGCAGGACGTCACATAGCAGGCGAAAGGCCTGAATGGACGTCCAGGTGTTTGGGTGAAGCTGGGTAGGCGCCACGTTGAGTGTCCGAAGGACACTCATCGTGAAACTATCGAAGGGAAGAGAAACATTTAAGTCTGAAAAAAAGACAAGAATACATGTAGAAAAAAGGGGGACCGGTACCAGGCCGAACCATACAGATGCTCTCGGTCAACAAGTAAGGCTCGACACTAAAGAAACTCGAACGCGTATCCGCCTTCAAAACCGGGAACTTCTCCAAAAACTTGGAGACAGAGGCCTCGGTCGAGAAGGTGAAGCGATCCCAGTCACCTTAAGATCAACCCAACCAAACTCCACTAGGGAGACAACTTGCTTGGGGGAGTCCGACCGGTCAAAATCATTGGCCGAATCATCCCCCCAAACAACCTCTACAGGATGCGACACATCAGTCGCACCAACCGATAAGGAATCAATCATAGAGGAACCGGATGACAAAGACAGAGATAAAGGGGAAGATGAAGAAGAAGGACGCACGGGAAAAGGAGAAGGGGGAGCAGAAGAAGAAGAAGTAGGTCGAGACAAGGAAGACATAACAAACCTTACAAAAAGCCGAAAATCGAAACACAGTAGGAGGACGAGAGATTACTCAGGTCTCAGAGCAAATAGCAGAGAAGTAGCACACTGTCTCGACACTTTTGGGACCACTATTTATAGCTTCAAAGGACCCTGGGAGACGAAGCATCACAACGATCTCAACCGTTAGATCTCCCAGATCCAACGGCTCGCAGTGCTTCGCGCCCAAAAAACCCTTATCAATGCGGGTCACATCACGTGCGCAGGCATCGCCTGAGGTCATGTCAGACCTCGAGAAGTCCAGCAGTCACATTAAACCTAGAAAACCGACCAACACTCGACATTTAAGACTCTTCAAATCAATCCATCCTCGAGTCTGGGGGGAAAGTGTACTGGTATGGACCGACTAGTCAATACCAAGCTCGGCTCCCACAGTCGGGCCGACTGAATGATACACGCCCGTGCAGGCCGACCGAAACCTTCGATCTATTAACGCTCAATCAAGGTCAGTAAAGTTAAATCATCATTAGGAATTAGGTAATACATCTCTAAGTACGATCCACCTCACTAATCCGACCCAATAAGGTAAGACCATTAAAATAATATAAATAACGCACATTCCAAGAAGTAGGTACGTCATTAATTACTGTACTTTGACATTCGAGTGTCAAACATCCTTTTCTAACTTGAGCGTCGGAGTGCCTTCTACAGGTACCCCCATTCAGCATCCCCCAGAAGATCGTTTGATCAAGCAACCGAGACCCAAAGAAGTAGCAGGAAGACTGAAGGAGGAAGCTGAGGTATAGGTCAACCGCCCGATAGGAGGAGGAAGATGAAACTTCTCAATAGTTCTCTAGGTCCCATCTCTCTAGAAGGACCAGTGAAGATCACTAAAAAGTAGGTATTCAACCAGAAACAAATTAACTGATTGGATGGTTTCACAATTAATAAAGTTAAAAATTGAATGAAAAGTTTAAAGTGAGACTAAAATTGTTCATTTATTAAATATGTAACAAAAATATCAGTAATTAAAATTACTGGGTCAAATTTGTTTATTTTTAAATCTGTTGACCAAAATTGAGTAATTAAAATTGTAGGGCCAACTGCTGGCAAACTAAATTAGAAAAAAATGTAATCAGGCTCTTTCAATTGTCAATCACTGATAGTTAAAGAAGAAAAAAATGCAATGTAAGATAAATTTTAGAAAAACATTTTCACGTTCTATCTAGGGTGTATAATTTATGATTGAAGAAAGAGATAAGAAAAGAAGAAGAAAATATGTATGACCCATAATTTTCTTAAAAGATGTTAAAATATATTTTTCCAATAAAGAAATAAAGAGACTTTACAAAGTATTTAAGAAAGACATGAAAAAGCAAATATGATAAAACTAGTATTAAAATTTCAAATAACAGTAGTGATTCAATTAAAGAGTACATTAACTATTGTTAATGGCAATTAAAATTAGGGTGGTCATGCATATGTTCAAAATCCAATCTAAATTCAAATTCAAAATAAATGGATTGAATTTAAAATTCATATCCATTTTAATTAGATAAAATTTAAATGGATTTTTTTTAAATTCATTTAAAGTGGATTAAATCTAGATTCGATCCATTTTGTTAATTAGATTAAATTTACTTTGTCAATTACATTAAATTTATTTTAATATGGATACAGACTAACTTGGCTCGAACTGAGCCTAAGCCGACTCAACCTAAACGTGGACCAATTCGGTTTAGGGAGACTCAACATTGGTCCGGGCCTGGTCGGTTCGACATTGGCCCGGGCCCAATCAACTCGTCATCGGCCCGGGCCCGGGACACTCGACTTTGGCTCGGGCCTGTTCGCCTCAACACTGGCCCAGGCTTGCTCAACTCGACATTGGCCTGGGCCCGTTCGGCTCAACATCGACCCGAGCTTTCCTAGCTCGACATTGGCCTGAGCTCGTTCGACTCGACATTGGCTCGGGCCCAATCGACTCGACATCGAACCAGGCCCACTCCACTCGACGTCGGCCCGGGCCCGGGAGACTCGACATTGGTCGGGCCATTTCGACTCGACATCGGCCTGGGCTCGTTCGCCTTGATATCGGCCTGGGCTTGCTCTGCTCGTTAAGGGCCTGGAACTGCTCGGTTAGACATCGGCCCGAGCCCGCTCGACTCGACATTGGCCCGGGCCCGCTCGACTCGACATCGACTGGATTTTCTTGGCTTAACTTGGATCGGGCCAAGTCAAAATCCATCCCAAAATGCAATTTGGATAATCCAAAATGTATCCAATCTATATCTAATCCATATCCAATTAAATGGATTGAATTTAAAATCCAAAAATATGGATTTAGATTTGCAATAAATCCATTTAAATGAATTAAAACTAATATGGATATAAATAATTATGGATTGGACTTTGTAATTTGGATTTTTTATCCACCCTTAACTAAAATTCTGTTCAAGTTAGCGTGGGATTCAGTTCAAGCATTAATCGTCTGATTTCTGAACCTGTTTCTATGATATAGCCACCAAGCTAATCAGAAAAAACAATATCAATTAGAGCTTTTAGTTCTTTTCTATGGCCATTTTACCTTTCTGTTATTCTTCTCCACCACAATTTTCTTCTATCTTATTTATAATATATACACTACAATAAATTATTTAATAAAAATTAATTTTAAAACAAAAAAAATAATTAACTATTATTTTAATTAAATTAGATATTATTTTAAAAAATAATTTTTTTTTATAATATCTTAAATTTATGCATGATACGAAGAAGAAAGGTAGGAGGTGACTAAGAGATGAAGGAAGAAGAGACAAAGAAGATGATACTGTTTTTTTGAAAAGCAATAAAATTTCTATCTCTCTTTTTATTTTCTTACGTTGCATAGTGCATGTTATTATAAATTACAAAATACAATAGGTTATGCTTCAGCCCAAGATACACAACTGAAAAAGCCCAAAGCTCAATACCCCCTCAAGCTGGTGACTGGATATTCAGCACACCTAGCTTGTGAAGGAGCTTATGGAAATCATTGTTAAGTGGTTTAGTATGAAGAGCAGCAAATTGATCATCAGTGCTTATGGGTAGCAGATTGAAGAGACCTTGTTGAAGTCTTTCTCTTACCACATGACAATCTATGTCAAGGTGTTTAGTCCTCTCATGAAAGCTGTGATTTTGGGCGATCTGTCTAGCAGACTGACTATCACAAAAAAGGTTTGTTGTGCTGTGAGTAGTGATGTGCAGATCCTTGATCAAGAAAGTAACCCACTGAACTTCACAACAAGTTGCTGCTAACACATGGTATTCTGCCTCAGAAGAAGATCTTGATACGGTGTTCTATTTCTTGGTTTTCCATGGGATTAGAGATTCTCCAAGGAAAATGCAGAATCCAGTGGTTGAATGACGCATCGAGATGCAAGTTGCCCAGTCAGAGTCACTGAATGCTTTGATTTGGATATATGTGTCTTTCGGGTAAAATATGCCTTGGGCAGGAGAGGATTTGATATACTTGAGAACTCTCTATGCATCTTGATGGTGTTGTTTTGTGGGTACTTGAACAGATTGACTAAGTCATTGTACAACAAAGCTAATGTCAGGTCTTGTGTTAACCAAGTAAAGCAAACGACCAATAATCCTTCGATATGCGGAGACATCATGCACAATAGCTTGTTCAAACAACTTTTCATTTTTCTTGACCAAATGTGTAGAAACTGTTTCGCACCAATCATACCTTTATCAGATAGAATTTCAAGTGCATATTTCCTCTGGCAAACGTGAATCCCTTTCTTTGTTCTAGCAATCTCCAATCCTAAAAAGAATTTTAATTGCCCAAGGTCTTTGATGGCAAAGGCTGCATTCAGAGAACTCTTAATAGCTTGTATCTCTTTCATGTTATTCCCAGCAATCAGTATATCATCGACATATATGAGAAGTGTTGTAAAAGCGTTCTCAGTCTTTCTAATGAACAAAGAGCTATCATCTATTGAATGAGTGAATTTAATTGAGTAAAGAAAGGTAGTAAGCTTATCATACCATTGCTTGCTTGCTTGCATCAAACCATATAAGGATTTAGTCAAGAGGAAAACCTGATTTTCTTTTTCAGTGGTGATCCCGAGAGGAATGTCCATGTAGACTTCCTTTTGTAAATCCCCATGTAGAAAGGCATTGTCAACGTCTAGCTATTCAAGGTGCCAGTCCATGATGGAAGCAACTGCAAGGATGCATCGCAGAGTGGTGAGTCTTGCGATTGGTGAATAGGTCTCCATGTAGTTTATTCATTCTCGTTGTGTATACCACTTCGCAACAAGTCTTGCCTTGTACCTCTCAATCTTTCCATCAGCTCTTCGCTTTATTTTGTATACCCATTTACATCCGATAGGAGTTTTGTTTGGAGGAAGATCTGTGATTTCCCAGGTTATGTTGGACTCGAGCGCTTTTATTTTTTATTCCATAGCCTTCAACCACTCAGGGTGTCCCTTTGCTTCTTCATAATTTCGAGGCTCGATTTGTGATGAAAGGGAAAAAGTGTAGTTTAGCTGATTATTAGATAGTTTATTGTATGAAATGACTAAATCAAGAGGATAACGTACCTTTGGGTTCATAATCTTATTGTATGGTGTAATCATCATTTGATGGTGATAATCTCCCAGATAAGTGGGTGGTCTCCTAATTCGTGTGCATCGCCTCAGATTATCATGAATAACATTGTTCTCATTTTGTCCATGTTCTCCACGTTCGAAGTGGCTCTCTTCGGGTTGCTCAAGGCCATCATGCAGATACATCATGAAATCATCACCTTCTTGAGTAGCGGGTCGGCTGAATTGATTATCCTTATTTTTCAGATCACAAAAACTACTTTCATAGAAAATAACATTTCTTGATACATAAATCTCTCTAGAATGTATGTCCATGACAATATAACCCTTCACTCCACATTTGTAACCAAGGAAAATGCACTTACGTGCTCTAGGATCAAGCTTGTGGCTGTCTTGCTCCAGGGTGGAGGCAAAACACAAGTATCCAAAAACTTTAATATCATTTAAAACAGGCATGCATTTGTACAGGAGTTTCATAGGGATTTTTATTCTGAATTACAGGTGATGGTAAGCGGTTTATCAAATAAACAGAGTGCAAGACAACAAAAGACCAATATACATTAGGTAGATTTGATTGAAACATAATGCACCGATTTACGTTAAAAATATGTTGATGTTTTCTTTCCACAGTAGAGTTTTGTTGTGGAGTTTCATTGCAAGAACTTTGATGTATGATACCATTTTTATCATAAAAGTCATTCTAGCAGAATTCTTTTCCATTATCCATTCTAATGGTTTTAATACTCTTATCAAATTGGTTCTTAACATGAACAATAAAATGTTGTAAAAGATCTATGGTTTCACTCTTATTTTTCATAAGATGAACCCACGTATGTCTACTAAAGTCATCTATTATGGTTAAGAAGTACCTGTGACCTGGAATAGAAGGAACACCAAAAGGAACCCGTATATCAATGTGAATAAGATCAAAAACAAATTTACTAAAACTTTTGCTAAGCTGAAAAGGTAATTTGTGATGCTTTGCAAGATGACAGGGAGAACAAATATTATCATGATTGAAATGTATATCATTGTGAGTTTTGGTTAAGTGTTGTAAGACCTTTTTTCGAAGGATGATCCATCCTACATCAAGTTTTTCAGCAGTTTTAAAAACAACTTCATTAAGCACAAAGTTAACAAGACTATCCTTCTTATCTCCATGCATGTGATAAAGTCCATCCTTTATTTCAGCTTGACCAATCGTCTTCAAGGTAAGCTTTTCCTGTATCTGACAAACATCGTGTGTGAAAATAAATTGACACTTCAAGGATTTCGTTAATCTTTGCACATATATAATATTCAACATCAATTCAGGTATGTACAAAATGTCATGCAGAATAATATCTTTGGTTAAGAAAACAATTCCAGCAAAAAAAGTAGTGACTCTTTGATTGTTAGGAAGCCTAACTCTTACTGGTTTTATACTTAGTAATTTGTGAAAACAGAGATGGAGCAAGCCACATGATATGTGGCTCCAGTATCAAGAATCTAACAATTCATACCTTTTTTACTTGTGTTGTTGTCAGATGCTGAGGAGTCTCCTATGGTGTTGTTAATAGCTTTCTCTGTTCCTTTTGAGTTCTGAATTATGTCCAGAAGATGTTGAAGTTGCTCTGGATTGATAGCTTTAAAATTTTGCTCATTGACGACGTCATTGGATACGTGTTTTCCTCTCTCATTCTCATGATCTCTACCTTCTCCGATAGTGCCTGCATTGTAGTTGACCCTATGCTTCATCTAGGGTGGGTACCCATGCTTCGAGTAACATTCGTCTACGGTATGATTCATTTTGTGACAAAAGGAACATTGCTCTCCATATCCTTTTCCTCTTCCTTTTCCGTAGTTGCGTTGCCCATGGTTATTGGTTTTATTGGTTCTTTGATATGGTTGATTAGTACTGTTTGCTAGAATCTTTATATCCATTCCTATACTTTCACTCAAGTGTTTTTCTTGTGTTGGAACCAAAGAGAAAACTTTGTTAATACCTAACAAAGGTTCTGTTAGCAAGATCTTTGTCTTGACAGCATTGTAAGCTTCTCTCAAACCCTTCAAGAAACTCATAACGCGCTCTGAATCTCTGTAACCTCTCATGATTTTCATCATATCGCAGCTGCATTTTGTTTTACAAGAGCAGTTCGGTAATGGTAGTAAAGAATCCGATTCTTTCCACAAGGTTTTGGAGTCAGTATAATACTCGGTTATTCTTCTTTCTCTCTGCTTAATAGAATTTATTTCTTGTAAAAGATCAGATACATGGAAATGCTTGCTTTTCGAGAACCTTTCTTTGAGATCTTCCCACAGTTATTTCGCATTATCAATATAGACGATACTTTGTGCAATTTGCATTGAGATGCTGTGTGTGATCCATGAGATAACCATAACGTTGAATCTCTCTCATGCTTCATATTGGCTTTCACTGCGTGATGGCTCAGGAATATCCTTGTTGACGAACTTGAATTTAATTTTCGAAAGCAGAGCGCGTTTCATCGCCGTAGTCCATGAGTGGTAATTTGAACCATCTAACAACGGAGTTACAAGAACCATACCTGGATTTTCTCCAGGGTGTAGATAATACGCACTAGTTGGATTTTATTGATCATTTTGCTGTGAAAGTTTTTGTTCATCCATGAATTGCAAAACGATGAGGAGCAAAAAGGGGAAAAAGGAGAAAAGAGTACCATCTTAAATTTCTGCATGATAGGAAGTGGAAAGGTAGGAGGTGATAGGTACTTCAAAGAAACAGAGAGATGAAGGAAGAAGAGACCGAGAAAATGATATTGTTTCTTTGAAAAGCAATAAAACTGCTATCTCACTTTTTTGGCTATCTCACTTTGAAAAGCAATAAAGCATAGTGCACGTTATTATAAATTACAAAATACAATAAGTTTGGCTTCAGCCCAAGATAGACACTGAAAAAGCCCAAAGCTCAATATAATATATATATTATTAGAAAATAATTAAGTATAAACTAATTTTAAAAATTAAAATTAATTAATTATTATTTTAACTAAGTTATATATTATTTAAATATTAAAATATTTTTTACAATATCTATATATACATATAATACTGAATAATTATCAAATAAAAATTAATTTTAGAAACAAAAAATAATTAATTACTATTTTAATTAAATTAGATAATATTTTATACATTAAAAGAATTATTAATATATAAATAATTTTTATTATTAATAAATAATTTTTAAATTAATATCTAATTAGTAGTATTTTAAAATTTATTAGTATGTAAAATACTTTTTATTATTAATAAATAATTTTTAAATTAATATTTAATTAGTTAATATTTAAAATTTATTAATATATAAAATAATATTTAATTTAATCAATATAATAATTAATTATTTTTTATTTAATAATTTTTTTACCGTGATAGAAATTTTATTCATCATAATCTAGTATTTTGTTTTTCTTGGTCATGAAAAAAAAATCTTTTCTATAAATGAATACCGAAACACATGCATTTCCATATCTCTGTGTATAGAAAATATAATATAAATACTTTTGTAAGGATAAGCATTGAAGAATTTTGTACTTATTTTTAGTTGATGGATTAATTATGAAAAAATATATTCCCTTATATCAATTATATAGGTTATATAATTCTTGAGATAATAGTTAGTAAATTATAATATTATGAAAGTTAAAAATATCAATTATATAGATAATATAAATCCTTATGTTTTTGCCATGACGTGAATCTCAGGCCTGGGCTTCAATAAACACGGAGTTTAAATATAAAAAGTTGGGTAAGTAACCCAAACCTTATTTTAATGCCGAAACGAAGATGGGCTATATCACCTTTTCTAGCGCATTTATTAGTTTTGGAAGCTTCAAAAGATACCAAGCAATCATATTCCACTCTTTGAAAAATACAAAGTTTGAAGCAAATTTTGGAAAAAACTGATTTGAAAGATTTAATTTGATATCATAACAACTAAAAGCGTAAAATAGATTATTTAAACTCCAAAAAGCTGTTAAAAACATTTAATGCATGAGCCAAATCAGTTTTTAATCAATTAAAACAGATTTACCAAACTTAACAAATTTTGTTAAGGATTTTCAAAAAACAATATGTTGAAATGTTGAAATAACTGATTTAATTGGTTTAATAGCAAGGTCAACTAATTTCAAGTTTTGTCAAAATCTGTTTCAAAAACATTAAGTGTAAAACAACCGATTGAAACGATAAAACAACAGGTTGTTTTTCCAATTCTTTGGAAAACACTATTTTTCAAAAGGACTTGATTTAAACCAACTTTGGATCCTAACTAAGAGTGGATTACAAATTCAAACTACCCAGAACCCACACATACAAGCAGCAGCAAAGCCTTCAACCAATCTTCATAGATTTGGAGACATCAAAACCTATCTTCAACATAATGCTTTCACTAAGGCATAAAATTCCTTATCGTAAGTGGGATAGTTTAAGACAACACCATTTAATTTCTCACTAAAATAAGCAATTGAATGACCTTCTTGCGTCAAAACATCTCATATACCCACATTAGATGCATCACATTCAATTTCAAAAGATTTTGCAAAGTTTGGTAAGCAAGAATGGGGACATTAGTCAATTCATGCTTAAAGGTGACAAAGGCTTTTTCTTGTTTTCCTTCCATTTAAACCCAACATGCCTTTTAACAATCTCATTTAGGGGTGCTACCAAGGTGCTAAAATTTCTTACAAATCTCTTGTAGAAACTAGCTAGGCCATGAAAGCTCCTAACCTCACTCAATTTTTTAGGGATAGGCCATTCTTATACTTTTTCATAATATACCTGAACTCCTTTGGAATTTACTACTAAACCAAAGAGTGCAATTTGTTCAGTACAAAATGTGCATTTCTCAAGATTATCATACAACTTTTCTTTTTTAAGAACATTCTAACAACACACAAATGTTCCACATGTAATTCCAGACTAGTGTTATAGATCAAGATGCCATCAAAATACACCACGACAAATTTGCCCAAAAAATCTCTCAAAACATGGTTCATTAATCTCATAAAAGTGCTTGGGGAATTTGTTAGTCCAAATGGCATCACAAGTCACCCATACAATGCATATTTTGTTTTAAAGGCAATTTTTCATTCATCCCCCTCCCTAATCCTAATTTGATGGTAACCACTTCTTAAGTTAATTTTTAAAAATATACAAGCACCATAAAATTCATCAAATAAATCATCTAACCTGGGAATATGGTATTTATACTTGATGGTAATGTTATCTAGTGCTCTACAATTTGTGCACATCCTCCAAGAACCATCCTTTTTTAGGCACCAAAATGTCTGGAACAACACATGAGCTCATGCTTTCTTGTACCCATCCTTTATTCATCAATTCTTCAACTTGAGTTTGGATCTCCCTTTTCTTTTGAGGGTTGCTTCTATAAGCTGGCCTATTAGGCAAAAATGCTTCTGGAAGAAGGTCAATGTGGTGTTCAATTCTCCTTAGAGATGAGAGTCCTTTAGGAATTTCATTTGGAAACACATCCTTGAACTCTTGCAAAAGAGAATCAACACTAGGAAGAAAAATAATTTGGTTAGAATGGTCAACAACCAAAGTGTTGTTTTTGCAATAAAGTAAATAAAGAGGTTTGCTAGAAAGTAACAACTTCTTCACTTCATTCACTTTCAGTAATCAACTCATTTTTCTCTCATGTGTTTCTCTCTTTTTAGGCGTTCCACTCTTTCTCTATTTAGGTGTTTCACTCATCTCTCTTTTCTCTTGAACTTGCTTTTCTCTCAATTCCATTTGATCCTCACACACCTCTTTAGGAGATAAGGGTTTGAGAATGATTTTTTTGTTATTGTGCACGAAAGAGATTTTATTGGTGAAACCATCATGGATAACTTTGGTGTCAAACTGTCATGACCTCCCTAACAAAATGTGAGTTGCCTCCATTGGAACCACATTACACAAGACATTGTCATTATAATATCCTATGGATAGGTTCACCTCCACTTGCTTGCTCACTATTATCTCTCCATCTTCACTAAGCCATTGAATCTTGTATGGCCTTGGGTGGGGTTTTGTCTCCAAATTCAATTTGGTAACTAGTCTTGAGCTAGCTACATGAGTGCAACTTCCTCCATCAACTATGAGTGAACATTTTTTCTTTGAATGGAACATCTAGTATGGAAAATATTATTCCCTTTGGTTTGGTCCAAAGCTTGCATTTTGATTCCCATAAGTCTTCGAATCATCAACAAATCACCCTCCAATGCATTCAACTCCACCTCTACCTCTTCCCTTTCTTCTTCATTTGAAGGTTTACTGTCTATTTTTCCATTTGATATCATAACCATATTCTTTTTTGTTGGACATTCTGAAGCATAATGTCCTTTTCCCAAGCATTTGAAACATTTTACCTCACTTGTCTTCCTTTTAGGTGGTGAATTATCCTTATTAGGTGACTTCCCACTTGAAGATATGGCTGAACTTGAGGAAACTCCTTTATTCTTCACAACCTTATCCTTCCAATTGGAATTATTATTATTGTTAGAACTCTTCCTCAAGATTCCTTTCCTCTTGAGTTGTTGTTCTACTTGGTTAGCCTTGTGCAACAAATCCTCCATGTCAACATACTCTTGCAGCTCCACAACATCCATAATATCATGGTTTAATCCATTAAAAAACCTAGCCATGGTTGCTTCGTTTTCTTCATTCATTCCAGCTCTAAGCATGGTCACCTCCATCTCTTTAAAGTACTCTTCCACACTTCTATGCCTTTGAGTCATTCTTTGAAGTTTGAGTTCCAAATCCCTATGGTAGCTTGCTTTAATGTATCTCTTTCTCATAATCCTTTTCATTTCAGTCCAAGAGTCCACCATGAGTTCCTCATATATAATTCTCTCCCTTTCGTACTTATTCCACCTAGTTAAGGCTTAATCTGAAAATTCAGTTGTTGCCAACTTTATCTTTTGCTCCTCATTATACTCATTGCAAGCAAACACATGTTCTACTTTAATCTCACACTCCAAGTAAGTTTCAAGATCACTCTCCTCTTTGAATGTGGAAATATTTAATCTTATCCCATCAAATCTTAGTTGTCTTTGTTATCTCTCATTCTCTCTTCTCTTCCTCCTATCTCCCCTTCTATTTTCATGATTTTCTTGTTGGGTCTGCTCAATTTGATCCAACTTCTCATGGAGTTCATAACTTTGTTGTTTCATTAGTATCTCCAAATGTTGTGTTAATGTTTGTATTTGTATATTTGTGAAAGTCCACTATTTAGCGTTTCCCTTGCCATGCTCAAGTAAACAGATTAAAAATAACAATAAGTTTAGGTCTCTCACCACTTTCTCACGTCTTTACACTCCACACTCGTGTTTCACACAACAAGTTCTTTTAACGATCACACTTCCTTTTACCACTTGTTCTCTAACTTAAGGTTCTTACAATAATCAAGCAATCAATAATCAAGAATCGCTTTCAATGGTAGCAATCACAAACTTAAAATAAAATTTTGATTTTTTAATATCGATAAAAGAAAAGTAGTGAAGAACAATTTCACTACCAACAACAAACAAGCAAGAACTACAAAATATATATATATATATATATATATATATATAAATATGTAGACAGGACACTTGAAACTTAAAACTTTTAACAAACAAGAAGTATGCACTTGATGATTTCTATTTTTTTATTATTTTTTTCTTTGTTTTCCTCTTCTTCTTCTTTTTTCTCTATTTTCCTCTTCTTCTTCTTTCTCTATTTTCCTCTTTTTTTTTCTATTTTCCTCTTCTTCTTCCTTTTTACTTTTTAAAAGATTAACAATACCGTGAACAATGTCATGAACAATGTTGTAAACGGTACCGCGAACAGTGTCGTGAATGGTACTGTGAACAATGTCGTGACCAATATAGTGAATAGTGTCGTGAATGGTGATGAGGGAAAAAAAACAGGATGCACAATTGTATTATCACTCAAACCTTTGCTATGAATACCAAATGATATGATTTCAAATAGAGCTAACCGCAGAATTAGGAATTTAGGGTTATGGAATGAAATCAATTAAAACAGTAACAATGATGAAAACCTGGAGAGAGGGAGGCGCCACAAACAAGGTTTGATAAGAATAAAGAAGATCGCCACAAGAATGAGTGAATTCTTGATAAGATCGTAAAATGCAAGGAAGAATCCTATCAGAAATATATTATCACTATTAAATTGCCAAAAAAGTCATGATTCTGAATTCTAAAAATATATAAATACAAATTTAGTTATAGATCTCGTCTCATTTATAAATAAATAAAATAAAAATATAATTCTTATATTTAAAAAAAAAATCATTTATCCTACTAGTTAAATTGATACTTGACATTAGAGAAACTCATTTTAGACCCAACTACTAAAATTGGGTACTGTAATAAACCATTGCAAACCTGCAAGTTTTGAATTATGAAGATCAACACAAACCACTTCCCATACGTCATTCTGAACTGCCTTTCCTTTGTTCCAACACCTTTATATTTTCTCCTTACCTTAGTTTATGGTTCCTCTGTAGGTTTTTGCCGACACAACTGATAACAATCTGCAGTAAAACCAAGACTTGAGTTATGTAGGAGAACCATTAACTCCCAGGGTAATGACCAGTCCAGACTGAATATAACTCAGCTTCGTTATATTTATGCGTCATTGGCGTCATTGACCAGTCCTCACTGCAGAGGCACTGCAGTAATCCCTATATGCTCTGCATTATTTGTATTTACATGCGGCACACTCTCAGTCCAAGCTTTGCATGAATCCTTAAAAAAATTGTATGAAATCCAAAAATCATACCATAACATTAATATCATGTATGAAATCCACCAAGTAGTTTGATCTGATATCACACATCTTTTATCATCATATTCCATAAGATTTATCCTTAACCTAAACTCATAGTATAAAGACTAAAACATGCAAAACGATAGACATATATAAAATAAAACAATACCGATTCAAAATATTATAATTTTTTTATTAAATATCATCTAATTTAGAAAAAAATAAATCATTATATTAATTAAATTAAACATTATTTTATAAACTACGAAATTATTAATATTTAAAATAATTTATTATTAATAAAGTTTATAAAATAATTTCGATTAAATATCAAAATTTTAGTTACTAATTATTTTAGATTATTTTTTTAATTAAATTAATGATTAATTTATAATTTAAAGGAGTTAGTATCTAAAATATTAATAGCTAATATTAAATACTAATTTAAAAATTATTTTATAATTTTTTATTAATAATAAAATTATTTAAAAAATATTGGGACTAAACAAATTCTTAAATACATAATTAATATTCATTAATTTATGAGATATATACAATTAAATTTTAGATTAACCTAACTAAATTCGCAGGATAAAATTTGTTCGCTCTAACTTATCTCAAGTAAAATTTTAAGCATGTATAGCATTAATAAGATATTATTATTATTATTTTTTTTTATTATTATCCCATAACATATATATATATATATGTATGTATGGAAGTTTTAATTCATTAAATGCACCACTACCACTAGCATCAATAGTTTAATTATTACAACCACATTTTCAAATCTATTTCTCAAAATTTAACATGAAAACATCATAATCCAACACCCACACACTCAAATTATCATAAACAAACAACATATATTAAACTAGCTTTCGTCACTTTGAATTCTTTGTAGTCTAAGGAAGATGGAGAAGAAGGAACCAAAACACTTGAAAGACTTGTTGATCACTTCAATTGGTTCAACCATAGTCTTAAAATAGTTACCCTAGGCTCAAACTTCAAAAACCCCTCTTTTCAAGAATAATGTCACAAATGCATGATTTCTTGTGAGACGTAGAATGAAATTTGAAGAAGGAGAAATTTGTGTAGAACAAAACCTAAGATGGATGCCCCTACAATTCTCTTTACTAGATCGAAAATTGGAAGTCAAAAGAGGGAGATATTTTGGTTTTCTCAAGTTTAATAGAGAAGGAATAACATTTAACATAGTAAGAGTGAAGAAGAATTGATTTGGTGTAATTAGAAATTAAATTTTCTAATATCCTTTTGTAACGATCCATATACTAAGTTACTCTCATCTTTTTCAACTAACTTTGATTCAAACAAGTTCTTGTTCTCACCTGCTTCTTCACCACTGTACAAATCTAAACTCACATATATCACATTTTAAATTGAATTATTATTTTTTTTCAAGTTGAAGTTGATTGAGATAATATTGTTTGAAGTTTCATAAACATATCTCAAAAATTAAAAAAAAAATATATTTAAATTATTCTGGATTTGAATTACTAAATGATAAAAAAAAATTAAACTTATGAAAACAATTATAATTTTAGATTATGTCGTATTCATGAAGAAAAAAAAGAGTATAAATCCTTATAAAGTGATTACAGGATTTAAAAGGTTGTAAAAATGCATTATTACTCTCTATACATGGTGGAATTGATGATGAGTGAGATGAGATAACCATTCTTAATTAACCAAATGAAGAAGATTATATTGATAAAAGTAAATAATTTAAAATTTTCTACAGCTTAAAATTTATCTCTAGCCAGAGATAAAAATATCACTAATACAAATGACAAATCTCTTTACAGCACAAAAATGTAGTTGCTTCCGAAAATAGGTAACAACTAACAATTAATGATAAATCTATAAAAAGTTGTCACACTTACGTCATTATAAGTTTCACCACATTAAATGTGATGTAATGCATACGAAAATTAAATACTAGCAATACATCTAATAAATATATTAAAAGAACATTAAAAATCGAATTTGAACACTGTATATTCTTAAAGTGTGATGCATAAATGTTCACTTGTATATATGGGCTGATTCTGATGAAAAGTAGGTGTCCCTGGTTTTCAAACCGTTTGACTTCTAAACCCCTTCACACCACACAAAATATGCCTGTGCGTGTCGTCTTATTCACTATGTTTTTCACGCTTCAGCATATCTTTTGGGATTTTTTTTTTTTTTGTTCTTTTCTTTCCCATTTATTTCCTGTTCATTTTCCTCTTTCTATCAGGGGATTAAACATCTTCCTAGACTTTTTCCTTTTCAAAACTTTTAGCTTTTTTTCTTTAGTAAAAACAGGGTTTAAGAAAGATGTGTTGTTTTTCTTTATTTTATTATCAATATTTTTATAATTGGAAATAGATTTTATTGCATAAGCTGATACAAATAAATTGCAATCTACGTCTATGTATGTTATAGATGGGGATATATAAATTATTGAATGAAATTCAATGAGAGTTGTTAGGGGTGAGAATAGGATGAAGTGGCTACATGTATCACTATATCCGTCCTAATCTTTAAGGAAAAGTTCTCTCATGAATTTGAATTTCTCTCTCATCATATATCCTCATATTCACATTTGTACACCTACATATATTAATTAAATATTTTTAAAAGAAAAACAAAGATTGTTTCAAAGAAAATATGAGATTATTAAGGATTAGAGTAGCAAATAATAATTGTATAAATGTTATACATTTTCATATGAGTAAACTTGGTATATATATAAAAGGAGTAAATCTCTTAAGAGAAAAAATGAAAAACAAAACTGTGTAAGAAAAGAAAGATTTTTCCAATGAAACAAAACTAAAAATGAAAACAAATAAGTTTTTTTAGGTTAACTAATAAAGGAAGATTAAATCTAAAATTGAGACTAAGATATCTCTATGTTAAAAAATAAAAAATAAATAAAAATATTTAAAAAGATAAAAAAAATAACTAAATATATGCGCTAAAAATAATTTGATTAATTGAGATTGTGATTTTTTTAAATGTAATACAACGATTAAACGAAATCATAGAAAAAAAAAATCGTAGAAAAGAAAAAGAATTACGTAATCAAGTTATAATAAAAAAGGAAGTATCTTGATAATCTAAGTTAATTTTGTGAGAGAGAAAAAAAATTGTATAATAAAAAATTATTTAAATAAAATGAAATTAAGAACAAACAAATATTAAATATAAGTTTTAGTATTATCTAATAAATTAAAATATTTTAATAATTTAAAACAAAAATAAATATTCAACGTCGATTCCAAAATCCACTCACACCACACAAAAACAAAATATGTCTCTTCCTTCCAATCTTGTTCACTCTCAAATTAGTGGCCTGAACATGTTCTCAATGCAAGACTGAACATGGCCATTTTTTAGGAAGTATGGTAAATTTACCCATTGGATATCATCTATGTTTTTAATAAGTTGATTTAAACCTGTTTTTATTATATAAAATGATTTTTTCGATTTTGATTTCTATTATTTTTTTTATTTGACTCTTCAAATTTTAAAAATTTAGTGTAATTCCTTCAGAATGAGTGAATTTTAGTTCTGATTATATAAAGTATTTTTCTTTTATTTTAATCCTTCAAATATATTTAAAAGTCACTACTTTTAAACCAAACAGTTTATTTTTAAAGTAAATAAATATAACTGATTTTAGAAATTTGATTTTTTTTAGAAAAATATACTTTGTACCATAAACACCAGCTGGTACTTGAACTTTAACGTTTTGCTGATAAAAAAAACTTCAAACTTTAACAACTATCACATGATAATAAAAAAAAATAGAACTTTAACTTTTTTAATGAACAAAACCAAAGATTTTTTTAATATAAAAAACTGTTTTTAAAAATATAAATTTAATTATTATTGTTTCATCATGATTTAACCACAATTAAGCAAACCAATGTATTGTTTTAACTCTATTAAGAAGTGAACTTTAAGTCTAACTCAATCTCATAAAATCAGGCTTATAAAGTGAGGTTTGCACACACTTATATACTATCTCTAACACACCCCCTCACGTTGAAGCTACCAACTTATGCATGTGACTATATATATATTATGGATGGTCCGATAATGACCCGATAGCGGATGACCTGATAAGACCAACAAACAATTGCTAGGATAGGCTTGAGATGACACTGATACCATATTAAGAAGTAGACTTTAAGCCTAACTCAACCTCATAAAAGCGGTTTATAAGGTGAGGTTTGCACCTACTTATATACTATAAAATGTCATAATCTCTAATCGATGTGTGATCTCCAATAAATCTACTACTACAAAAAGGCCCATTTACGACAATAAATTCATAGCGCTTTTACTGTCAAACACTGTCCATCAAAATGTGGTGACATTTTCGAAATTAAAGCGAGTATAAAACGACAGCTATGAATTAAAGTGTTGCTCTAGACCAAAACACTTGGTCTAAAACGGCGACTGCCACTCATAGCCGCCGTTTTAGACCAAACGCTTTGGTCTAAAATGACGAATTGACCTCAGAGCCGCCGTTTTACACTCATTTTATTACCTTAATTCGTAGCGCACCACTTACGCTTTCATCTTTCCTTTGTCTTCCTTCTTTTTCTTCGTGCTTTCTCTGCTTCTTCTTCATATTCGAGCTCTTTATCATTGTAAGTTTCTTTCATTCACTCACCATTGCTTATTTGTTTCTCTTATTCGTTTCCGTCCTCCATTGTTAGTGAAGGTTTTCATTTCCTACTGTTTCATTATTGTTGGTTTTCTTGTGCCTCCATTAGTTCTTCGCCGCTACTAGTCGTCGTCGCTACCGTGAGCCCATCGTTGCTATTCGTTGCCAGCTGCTCTTCACTACCACCGTTGCCTTCACGGACAAGGTTGATGGTGTTTTTATTTTTTTTAATATATTTTAGTGTTATTAATTTGTATATTTTGTATTTATATTTAATTTAAATTTATATGTTAGTTTTTAGGTTAGAAAAAAATTATTAAATTATTAGATTGTAAATAGATTTATATTATTTATTATTTATAATTAATTTAATGATTTTTAATTTGTATATTTTATATCTATTATATGTATTTATTATTAATTTATATTATGTTAGTTGTTAGATTAGAATAGAATTATCGGTTGATATTGAGTCTGAGGGTGTTCGACCATCAACAATTGATACGTGCTGGTATTGAATCTAGGGGTGTTCGACCCTCGACAAACGTTGAGATTTCACACTCCTTCGCAAACACCTAAAATTACAGAACATAATTGATCAAAATTGGATTAACTCTGTTTGTATAAGTGATTAGTACGAAAAAGGAGTATAAGAATTTATACAACTTGTGCAACGTAACGTCAATAATAGTGGTCATGATGGAGTAA
The DNA here is from genome assembly GCF_000499845.2 of Phaseolus vulgaris. Classification (NCBI taxonomy): domain Eukaryota; kingdom Viridiplantae; phylum Streptophyta; class Magnoliopsida; order Fabales; family Fabaceae; genus Phaseolus; species Phaseolus vulgaris. The sequence goes on along the minus strand of NC_023755.2, from coordinate 33,526,350 downwards.
AGTTTAGGTGTCCATGCGTTAATTGTTTGAATGGAAGCAGACTGGATGTTAAGAAAATTAGGGAGCACCTTCTATGTGATGAGTTTCTTCGATCTTATACAACTTGAAAATGACATGGTGAATTATTAAATTTATCACGTGTTTCCGTATCTGAAGAATATGTGGAGTCCACCATAGATGATGCAGTACACGGTGAAGTACATGATGTTCGATTGGAAGACATGATTTGTGATGTGGGAGTTGAGTCTTTCGTAGAAGTGCATGGTTATGAAAGTATGTCAAGCTATGTAGAGACTCCATTGTATCATGGATCATCTAACTTCACATGGTTGTTGGTGGTGTTAAGATTGATGAATTTGAAGGCAATAAATGGATGGACTGATAAAAGCTTCACGTAATTGCTTCAGTTGTTGAAGGATATGCTTCCAGAGGGAAATACTCTACCTAATCGTAATTATGAGGCCAAAAAGATTCTTAGTCCGATGGGTATGGAGTATAAAAAGATACATGTCCTAATGATTGTATATTATACATGAAAGATTTTTGAATTGTTGAAAAATTGTTTGAGGTGTGGGTTATCACGTTATAAGTTGAAACAAAAAGATGATGATACTATTGAAAAGATAGAAAAGCATGGACCCCAATGAAGGTTATGTGGTATCTTCCCATCATTCCAAGGATGAAGCGTTTGTTTACAAACCCAAATGATGCTAAATATCTTAGGTGGCATGCAAATGAGAGGAAATGTGATGGCATGTACCGACATTCAACTGATTCTATTCAATGGAAGAAATTTGATGACCAGTTTCCAGAGTTTGGTAAATAATCAAGAAATATTCGACTTGGTTTAGCTACAGACGGAATGAATCTGTTTGGTAATATGAGTACAAATCACAGTTCATGGCCTGTTTTACTAGTTATTTACAACTTACCTCCTAGATTGTGCATGAAGCAAAAATACATGATGTTGTTTATGATGATTTCCAGTTCAAGAAATCCTAATTGAAGATTTGAAGTTAATGTGGGATTAGGGTGTTGAAGTATTTGAAAGATTTGCTAATGAAACTTTCAAAATGCATGCCATGTTATTTTACACCATCAATGACTTTTCGGCATATGGTAACTTATCAGGGTATAATGTTAAGGGTCATTGTCCAATATGTGAAGAAGACACCGCTTCTTAACAATTGAAACATGGAAGAAAGACAATATCTCTTCGGCATCGGAGGTTTCTTAGAAGTCATCATCCTTACTGGAGGTTGAATAATGGGCATCAAGAGACTGGTAGTCCACCAACTCTATTAACTGCTGTTGAGGTTTACAAAAAGGTAAATATCATAGACCACACTTTCGGTAAGTTGAAAAAGAAGTCATCTTTGACAAATCTATGGAATAAAAAATTAATCTTCTTTGATCTTTCGTACTGGTCGAGGTTAGAAGTTAGACATTGTATAGATGTAATGCATGTTGAAAAGAATGTGTGTGATAGTTTAATTGGTACACTTCTTAACATTAATGGGAAGACGAAGGATGGTCTAAATGCTCATTTAGATTTGATTGAGATGAACATACGAGGTGAGTTGGAACCGATACAAATGGGTAAACATACATACTTGCTCCTAACTCGCCAATCCAGTAGAGATCGCGCTCCAAGGCAACTATGCACTGGGCAGTATCATGCATAAGTAACTTAGCCAAAGGAGAGTCAGAAGTAGCGCCCAAGTCAAGGAGGCTCCAGATGATGGCACGTGTACAGCTGGATGCGAGCCACGTGTCCAGGTGTGTAACTGCCAGGAGAGAGAAAGTGTCCAGGTATATAAGAGTTTCCCAACGAACTTCTGAGGTACGCACGTTCAGATTGTCTTCTTTACGCTTGCGAGTTCTTGAGTATACTGAGAGAGAACTGGTTCACGGTTCCTTGAGAGTTCTTGAGTGTTACTCTTAGTAATTGGTGGTTCAGTCACTGACTTGGGCGTTGGAGTGCGATCGGCCGCAGCGGCGCCGTTTCGTCTTTTGCAGGTTCTTGAGGTGGATCGCGGCGAGGGACGGAGGCTGACACGGCGCATACGTCGATCCAAGTTTGACGAGGCAAAGCTCCAACATTTTGGTCAACAGGCAGGATCATCAGGCGCCCACCGTGGGGCCGTGTAAAACCTGTTCCCATCCACAACGTGAGTTCTTGGAGGTTTTTGCAGTTTTCTGTGTGGTTATGTGCTGGTGCAACCATTGTCCGCTGTTCATCTAGGTTTTGTTCGGTAATTTCGCGTTTTCCACCGTTCGTTTGGGTTTTTGTTCGGTGAGGTGAAGTTTTCTGCTGCTTACGCGAGATTTGTTCGGTGAGATCTGAGTTCTTTGGCTCGTTTGGTTTTTCGTGGAAGAAGCGGTGGTTTCTGGTGGAGTTGCCGGTTTCTGTGGAGGTTTTCTGTGTTCTTGAGGTTTCTTTCGAAGTTTCGCGAAGTTATGACCGATTGATCGCTGAATCGATCGTCGCTGAAGGAGGTGTTGTTCATTGCACTCTGTGATTTGCCAAGTTTTCATGAGAAAAATGAGAAGCAACCGTTCAAGTCCAGTTGCGCCCGTTGCTGCTGAAGGCGCCATGACTATGGCGCAGATGGTGGAAATCATGCGTTTATTGCAGGCGAATGTGGAAGCCTCGCGTACAGAGCAGGCGAGAATGCATGAGGACCTGGTCGCCTCTCGGGCCAGGAATGACGAGCTTAGCAAAGTGACTGAAGAACTGCGTCAAGCTCTTCAGGAGCAACGAGGGCGTCTAGTCGCTGAAGAGGTCGCGCCGTTAACGCCGCCTCGTGTTTTTCCTATGTCTTTCGCTCAGGCGATTGGCACAAGGCGCCTCCCGAGGAGTTGAAGTCGATTTACAGCCCTTGGCCGTTTCATACATGGGGAATCGACATCCTGGGACCATTCCCGCTGGCGATCAGGCAGATGAAGTACTTGGTGGTGGCGATTGAATATTTCAGCAAGTGGATCGAAGTAGAACCAGTGGCCCAGATCACCGCACACAAGATTGAGGGTTTCGTGTGGAAGAACATTGTGTGCCGGTTTGGTGTGCCCAAGCGCCTGGTGTCGGACAATGGGACTCAGTTTGCAAGTCACCTGTTGAAGAAGCTGTGCGAAGGGGTGGGAATTCAACAAGTGTTTGCATCCGTCGAGCACCCTCAGACGAATGGCCAAGTAGAGTCAGCCAATCGGGTGCTGCTGAGAGGGTTGAAGAGAAGGCTAGAGAAAGCCAAAGGAAGTTGGGCTGAGGAGGTACCCCGTATAGTCTGGGCGTACCACACCACCGAGCAGTCAGGAACCCATGAGACCCCGTTCAGCTTGGTGTATGGATGCGACGCAATGATTCCAGTGGAGATCCAGGAGAGCTCGTCGAGATTCCAAAACTTCGTGGAGGAAGACTCGAATGAGGAGAGAAGGTTGAACCTGGACCTACTGGATGAGGTCAGGGAAGAGGCGAGATTAAAAGCTGAGGCGGTGAAGAGAAGGATTGAACGAAGATATAACTCGAAGGTGATGCCAAGGCAGTTCAGAGAGGGCGACCTGGTGATGAGGAAGGCCCACCAGTACGAGATGGAGAATAAGCTGTCGCCTAAGTGGACGGGACCGTTCAGAATAACCGAGGCGCTCGGGAACGGCGCCTACCGCTTAGAAACATTGGAAGGAGGGGCGATTCCTCGCACTTGGAACGCCACGCACCTCAAGTTATATTACAGTTAAGAACTTTGTAAGTAAAGACAAACACGAAGTTATATTACAATGTTTCCGTTAAAACAGTTTGAAGGGGGCACTCTTTTTTCCCTAAGGAGGATTTTTAATGAGGCCACCCAATAAAGAAGAGTTTTCGAAGTTTAAGATGTTTTAGATTGCATGTTTGTTGTTTTCCGAGAGTTTTGAAGAAAGACCTTGTCACTTATATGTGATTTAAGGCAAGTTAAAGATATATTGTATGCTTTCTAAAAAGTTTCTAAGTCCCCATCGTCTTTTGGCGATTGGCGGCATCAGTTAAAGTTTAAAGGTTCACATATATCTAAGAATGTTGATCTTGATCCCTTCAAGAACACACAACAATCCTCAACAAACACACAGAAGCAGATGTTTTACAGAATACAAGAATTACACTTGTTACAGAAGTAAATCTGGAATCAATACAAGCAGAATCCCTATTCCACACACTTTGATCAATCTCAATTTCTAAGCAATCTTAACACTTTGAAAAACTCATGAACTTGTGTTCAAAATCTTATTTCACAAATCTGTTTTTCTGAATTTATTCAAAGATGTTTGTTATCAAATCTTAACAAACTATTAATTGCTTTTAAAGATTGGTCAAAGCATTTAAAGACTGAAGCGTAAACAGTTAGAAACATTTAAAGCTCAGTCAAAGATAAAACAGTTTTTCTGTTATGGTACCAAAACAAACAATCGGTTGTTTCCTCGAATCAATCAGTTGTTTTGGTTTTAACAGCTCAACCATTTGAAAAACAGTTTTCAATCTTTTCTAAAAACTTCTCAGTATAAAACAATCGGTTGTTTCGACAAAACAATCGGTTGTTTTTCACTTAGTTTGAAAAACACTTTTCTTTTAAAAAGATTGAGAATGCCTATGCTTTGGATTCAATCAAAGAGTGGATTACAAAACTCAAACTACCCCAGAACCTATCTAGGACAGCACAGCAACATCAAGCACAGCCAAGCCTTCAACATCCTTCAAAGGGTTTGGATTCTTCAAAGCTTGAACGCCACTTGGTTCAACACAATTATTTCTACACCAATCTTACACTAGATGGACGAAATCTGGTCTCTTATATCAAAGGTGTCAAGTTGACCATCACAAATGATGTATGAAGCAATATAGCTGGGATAAAATATTCTAGTTTGAAGGTAAGCAGATGGAATCCAAGAATTCAACAAAATCCAATTTTACAGAAGTTGTTTAAGGACTCCTACTCTACTTGTAAATAGGTTCCATGCAGTTAATCGGAATCTAACCCATCGTTTCCTGGCTTATATAATTGCATGACAACTCACACCAAGAGGTAGTAATCATGTTGTTCTTCATGAGGAAGATTTGATCCCTGTGTATTGTATAATGAACCGTATCAAAATAAACTGGGTTTGCATTATGATGGAACATATGTTGGAATCCAAAAGACTTACTGATTATAAATTTCCTTATGCTATTTTCATTTCCAAACTAATTGATTATTTTGAGGTGGACACTTCTGATGAGAGGAATGAAACCATTAAGTCTGTAAATGAGATTGACTGTTCCACTCTCTCCAAAATGGGTTTTCAAAAGAAGGAAAACGTATGGGTGTATAGACAAAATGTTGTTCCAAGGGTTGAACATGAAGCATCCAACCATGGAGATCAAGATGAAGGCAACGAAGCACTTCCAAATGTTGAATATGACATTATGGAAGCTGCAGAAGCATCCTGTTATGAGATGCATAACTCCTCTCCTCCTGGAATGCACCAAGGAACTCCAACTCAATCCATGCATGAGGAGTTTGCTGCAAATGATATGAATGCACTCATTGCTTATCAAGAATTTGCATATCGTGGTGAGCCATTATCTAGCTTTGAGAAGCAGGTTCTTTATCAGCAGATCAAAGAGCATAATTTGAGATGACCTAAGCAAGGTTTCAAAACTTAGACCATCAGATTGAAGGTGTCAGGAGCAGCTGGTAAAACTTTATTATAGGGAAAAATGATGTTTTTCTTTACCCATTTGAGTTGGATGCACTATGTTTAATTCTAAACTCTGTTTAAGTTTTTTGCACTATGTTTATTTTTTTTTCATTACACTGGTTCTGGATTGTAATGTGCTTAAGCACTTAAGACCTTATCTGACCTCTTATGCATATTTGTTTACTAATTGCTTTTTATCTCGTCTGTGCACTAACTCTGTTTGATGAAAACAAAGGGGGGAAAAGAAGTGTAAGTGCTTTGATGAAAGGTATATGGTACTATTTTTTTTTATATATGCAGCACCAATAATCAAAATGCAGCAGAACGAGAATGGTTGTGTTTCTTCCTTCAAAGCAATGGGTATTTGTCTCCATCAAACAAGGGGAGATTGTTGAGGATAAATGAAGATTCTACTCAACTTTCATGAATAAGTGTTTGATGAAGAAAACATGTTTGAAGGTGTATAAAAAGTGTATATCATGGTCTTAGTTAGGTTAGAGTTGTTTAAGTAGCCTTTTACATTTTGATTCTACCTCATATCCATGGTGATGAACTTGAGCACAAGGGTCTTTTAAAAAGAGTTTAAAAATATGCTCAAGTTTTTCAAAACTGTTTTATTGCAAAACGAAATTAATTTGTTGTTTGATAAACCAATTGATTCATTTGCACTGCACCAAAACTGTTTTGATATTTTCAAAATTTTGTTTTGTCTCCAGAATTAGTTTTGCTCACATATTCAGGTTTAACTAAACCAAAGGTTTCTTATCTTACCGCCAAGTGCTTTTTCAAAATACAATTTATTCTTTCAAGTTTTAACCTGCTGTTGTATAACAGTTTTTAAAATTATTTTGGGAAAATTGTTTTGATTTGAATCCTATAAAGGGGTAATTGTATCACAACTCAAATCAGCCCTTGTAATTACAAAGTGCTTACAATTTTCAATTGATTTTCATTAAGGTTTTCATGTGAGCTTAGTTTTTGAAAGTTTTTCATAAAAACTTTTAAGAGTCCTTGTGTTGTTTTCTTTTGGCTTGGAAGTTGAAGTTTTGTCAAAGTTCTGCAGTAATAAGGATCCAGGTTTGAGTTCCTTGGTCTACAAATAAGGTGTTCTCTTTCCTAATTCTTTTTCCTTGTAAAAGTGTTTTTGTATGTACTTCTTGATAATGTTTCTAGAAGTAAGTGTGTTGCTGAAATAGTGTATTTAAGCCTGTGTTCTTGGTTCTTGAAGGGTTCAAGAACTGAGTTGTTTGTAAATATTGTGTTGTTTTAGTGGAATCCATCTTGGTGTAAGGTGGGACTAGATGTAGGTCTTATTGAGTGAACTAGTATAAATTTGTGTGTGCCATTCTTCTTCCTTTAGAACTAAAATTTGAAAATCTATGATGAAATAAACCTTTTGTTTCATAATTGAATAATTTTTTTTTGTTGCTATATTGGCCTGAATTACATTCTGTTTTCAAGATTTTGATAAGGCTTTAATCAAACTTAAAACTCAAGGAATCCTTAAATCTTTGACAAATTTATTCTTAAAATTAGTCACCTAAAAGCAATCATTGCTTAAGAACTGTTTTAAAACTCTTCTTATCAAATCGGATTTTTAAAAAGAAAGTGGTTACTGGTTTGAATAAATCTTTAGATTTGTGTGATTCAAAGCCTATGTTCTTAAATTTGAAATAAAGATCTTAATCTCACTTGATTTGTTTTTCAAGATCTTGGTTTTAAAACTAAATTTTATCTTTGATAACTCATTGTATTCAATGCTTTTATCCCTGATACCGTCCTGATACCGTCATCAATATTCTGACATTATAAAAATAAGAATTGCATTAGATAGAATTCTTAAGTCAGAAATAAAATTTGTTAATCCTAAAACTAATTTGTTGTATTTCTAAAATTGCTACTTGAATAAGAAAATCAATTTTTTTTTCTTTAAATCAATCTATTCTTTTTGTGTTAGGATTTTCTAAAGAGTGTATTTGCGAAAATTTCCCTAGGTACAATTCACCCCCTCTTGAACTTAGACTCTCATAATCTCAACATAAATGACAACAATACATTGTTATGAAGCTTAGTAGGCAACAAGAATAAAGGGAATATTTATTGAAGCATATATCGACTTAGTAAGCAGAGGATCTATGCAGATCTTTGATGAGGGTGTAGCAGGAGAATAGTAGCAGATACAAGGAAGTAAGGAAGGCTAGAGGAAGCAATAAAGGAAAGGAGGATGGCGGAAGAATGGAGTGCATGAAGGAATCTGATTTTGAAGCATGCTATGGTGCATAATCTATAGGAACTGACCAGCAAAACATAACAGGTTTAAGGTTGGTTGAGTAAGAAGCATATGCTTTTATTGTTCTTTGTTATCTGAAAAAAAAAAGGTAGTATGTAATTGTAAAACAATAAGGTGTTGTGCACTTGTCAGTTTGTAAAAGTACAGTTAGATTTAACCAGTTACATTCTCATATATCCTTGTATTCTCTTTTTCTCTCTGGATCAGACATTTGTATAAAGGTTGAAACACTCGTAAAATATCTTCTGATATTTAATTTATTTATTGTCAATAAAAAGAACAAAGAAATGACCAAAATGAAAAATAGAAGACATTTACGAACTTTTAAAGATGATATATTGTCAACTTAGATTATTATAAAAGGATTTCTTTCTACACTTGTCTTCATTGCAATATCTTTTTAGTTTTGGTGTGTTCCTAGTTAACACTTCATCCCTTGAAACAAGATCCTATTTAAATCCAATCTCTATTTAAAAAAATATTTTTAAAATTTGGTATCATGCTTGCCTATCCAAAACCAAATACAACATTTAAAAAAGGTTTAGAATAGTTCTAACAAATTGTTTATAAGACATTTTAATAAAAAATGACCATCAAAATTCATGTTATATAATTCCAACGTATACCTCCACCACCACTTCAACTACCAGATACAATATTAAACAAAACAACAAAATATAGAAGATTTATTGAGAACAATAAAATAAAAAATATCAAATTATAAAATGCACCTGGGAATTGATCTTTAGGGAAATAATAGTGAAGGGCCAATGCAAACACTAAAATATTACTTACATGATTTATGATAATCCGACCTTATAATACCACCAGAAATAAGAAAAGAGAAATAAGAAACAGGTGATATTATGTTTTATTAAACAAGTGCTCAAATAATTTCTTATTTATTTTTCTTATGCTCAATAAGCGTTGGCCATCAACGCTATCATCTTAAATTAAAAAGTGTACTAACAATAAAAAATTGATATTTTTACATCATTTATGTACATGTTAAATTTTATCATATTTTATTATTTTTAAATTAAGTTCTATTTATTTTATTATTTTTAAATTAAGTTCTCTGTCGATTATATTAACACTAATATTTAATTATTTAATAGAAAATATAATTTAAGTTTAATTCAATATTTTTAAATTGATGCTAAAAACTTATTTATTATGACTTATTTTAAAAATTGTTAGTGTTAATTAAGATTGTGATTGATTTAATTTAATGTTATATTAACTCTAATAATATTTGTTTTATAACCAATCTTATTTTATAGTAGTTATTTTGTAGTGTGTGGACTATACTAGATTGTCTCATAACTAGGTAAGAACTATATAGTGTTTAACGTGAGGTTTTACCTATTAAAAAGCCTACTCCCTCCATTTTAAAGTAAAGAAATACTGCACTTATTCATTAATCTTAATATAATGTTAAATTATACTCACATTCTTCTATTATTGAAGTACACACTTTTTTTTAATAATTTTAATAAAATAACACTTCTAATTCTTTAATTTTCAAATATACTTTTATCTTCTTTTCATTTTAAATAAATAATACTATTTTCTATACTTTTAATAAAGTAACATTTATTTCTCTTATCTTATCCAAGAATTTCTTATGTGACATTCAGAAAGACATTGTGGGCGACATATATTGGGTAGAATCTTGTTCAATTTTCAGCACATGCAAAAATTTATTGAACCAGCAATAATTTAAATACTGTAAAAGAAATTAATCTCTAATTCAATGGAGAGCAAAATATGTTGCATGACCCAAAGAAGTAATTATATTTCTGACTTTAAAATAGATATTCACCAATATTATATTTATAACTAACATAAAAAAAATTATTAAATAAAAATTAAATTTTGACACAAAAAATAATTAATTACTATATTAACTAAATTAAATATTATTTTATAAACTAAAAAATTATTAATATGTAAAATAATTTTATTATTAATAAAAATTTATAAACTAATTTTTAAATTATATTTAATTAATTATCAAAATTTTAACTACCAACTTTAATATTTAAAGTAATTGATAAGTAAAACTTTGATAACTAATAATAGTTTAAATATTAATAATTTTTTATTTATAAAATAATATCTAATTTAATTAATATAATAATTAATTATATTTTGTTTAAAATTATTTTTTATTTAATGATAAATAATAATTATTATATCATTACTTTTATTTATATTTATTCTTAATTTAAAGTCCTATGTAAATACATTATTAAGTTAAAAACATAATCATGTGTTTATGATAGATTATTTATTTTTAACTAAAATAATATTTTCTCAAAAATATAACTTTCTATATTTATATAGGATAAATTATAGTTTGGTTGGTACCAATTAAATTTTATGATATTTTAAGTTTTAATTAATATAATATTTGTAAATAAAATAAGATTGATGAGTGTCCTTTAGTGAAATATAAAAGATGTGGTGTTAAAAACATAAGAAGTGAACATGTGTTTAAAAGTGATAGAAAGTGTAAATGTTATTTTATTAAACATATAAATAAGATAACTATGACTATGATAACTATAGTTAGATATTCTTACTTATGACAACATTTAAGTTCGTACCCACGTATAAATCTGTATTATAAAAAATTCATTTGTATAATTCACATTTTAAATAATCTTTAATTTGTATTAATTACATTTGGTATGTGATCAACATCTAGTTAAAGATAAAACGATTTTTCTTTTACACAAACTCTACGTGATATTCAAATCGTTCCACTCGAGTTTGGAGACAAATGTACTATCGGATAGTCGAGAAGGCCGACATGGCCGAATGGCCAAGAAGACCGAATGACTCTCTTAATCCAAACACAACCCATAAACTCACAGATAACCGTAATTAAGTCAATTTAGTTGTAAAACGTGATTAAGGCACGGTTGAGCCTTCTTTTTGGACCCACAAGCAGACCCATGATAGTTGAGGCTCATCCAAAAGGTATAAATACTAGAGGAGACCAAGCGCTAAAGGTAATTTTTCTCTCTCGACTCACCTGCACATTGTATTAGGACTAACTTGATCGTCGGAGTGCCTTTTCAGGTTCTCCCCCCTCATTCGGCGAAAGGAAGAACCAATCGGAGACCACCGCACCTGGAGGTCATGAAGACCGGATGCAGAAGACAAAGATTCACTCTAGGAAGAACCCAACCTTGTAAGAACATTTTTGGCGCCCTTCGTGGGATTGAGAAGAAACCTTTTAGAGTGTCCACACGGTAACAACAAGGAACATGACAAGAAATGACAGGAATACACAAGGAGAGGCAGAGACTAGTCAACCTGACCCAATGGCGATGATAATGCAAATGTAAAGGGTGATGGAGATGCTTAAGAAGAAAAATGAGGACGAATCCAAGGAATGAAGAGGAAGAACACGAAGACATAGCAGCTCTGAAGAAGGAGAATACTTGGATGAAGCAGAAGCTTAATGGAGAGCCAACACTCCAAGAGACTATAGAAGGGGAGCGTCCCCAAACTAGAAACAGACGTCACATAAATCCGATAACTGAAAAGGTCGAGAGCTCTTATTAAGAAAACACTCGGTCAGCATTAGCAAGCTCCTTAGGAATCGCTTCTCGGTAGAGTCCCTTTGTTGGATATAATGAAATTCAGTTTGTACACTATTGGCCGAGTATTCCCCACCTCTCTTAAAGGGGCAACTTTAACTTGGTTTACTCGCCTACCAGCACACTCTATTGATCTTTTGACACATTGGTGACAAAGTTTGGAGCTCAGTTTGCTACAAGTCATCCACACCATCTCACATCCATTTCTTTTGTAAACATTCGACAAGAGAAGATAAAATCCTTAAGAACCTTCATGGAAAGGTTTGGGAAAGTGGCGCTGAATATACGCAACTTAAGTCCTAAGGTAGCCATGCATCACATGGTAACTACGCTCAAGCCTGGTTCTTTTGTCTGATAGTCTATGCAAGAAGCTGACCATGAATTTAGATTAGTTGTGCTAGAGACCTTCCAAATTATGCAGCTAGAAGAATTTAAATAGTTTCATGCCGAAACTCAGACACCTGAAGAGGCCTAGAGGAAGGTTGACAAGGGTAGACCTATGTGTTGGGTCTATTAGTGTCTAAGTTCAAGAGGGGAGGGGTGAATTGAGCTTATAAAATTTTCGCAAGAACACACAATTTTTCAGTATTCCAGAGGCAAAAAGAATAGATTGATTTTACATAGCTATGCTTAGAGATCAACCAAAATTACACAACACAAGATCTCAAGAAAAATGTTCCTTTCACAGGTTTTAATGAATGGTCAGTTTGTTCACAATTCACTTAAGCCATTATATGCAGCAACCTTGTTTATGATCAGAAACCTTTAACAAGACAGGAAGAACAATTTTCACTTAACCCAGAATTAACAGATTCAATTTAAAAAGAACAGATTTAGTTCTTGACAGGATTAAGCAAAGACAGAAAAGAGTGCAGGGATGAGAATGCAAGATACACACGTTTTTATACTGGTTCACTCATACAGAGCTACATCCAGTCTCACCTTACCCCAAGGTGGAATTCACTAAAAAACAGTGCCAATTACTTACAAAACCAGCAGTTCTTGAACCCTACAAGAACACCACATACAATGCTGAAAAACCCTATTTCAGCACACCTTGCACTCCAAGAAACCCTATCAAGGAGTGACTAACACTTACACCTTTACAAAACAGAATAAAGGAAAGATTACACCTGAAAAGAAGATGCAAGAACTCAAAACCAGTAGTTCAATTTGCTGCAGAAACTGCACCAGCACCTTCACCAAGATTCAAGGTTTCCTAGAACAAGCACACTTGAAAATCTCTTTGGAAAACCTTTCAAAAACTCTTTCAATCCTTCTTCTCACATGGAAATTGTTTAATCTCTGTCAAAAGCGTAATTCCTCAGCACTTGTTCATGTGAGAGAGACATTGTTTATATAGAAAACAGTTTCTAACTTCTTTTCAAAAAACAGTTGAAAAGCAGTTAAGAAAACAACAGATTCAGTTTTGAACTTAACAGATTTATTTTGTAAAAACTGCCAACTCAGCTTAACAGAAATAACTGTCTGAGTGGTACCTTTGGAGCCCTAACTAACTTGTGAAAAACCTTTCAACTCACCAAAGAATAAACTTGTTCTTTCACAGTAAAACAGATTAAAGTATCACACACAAGCCAGCTCAGCTTAACTGAAATAACGAACTGAGCTTTCCCTTGGTGCCTTCACAGAAATTTAGAAAAGCCTTTTAACAGAGAAGAAATCAACAGATTCTTTCTCCATAAAACAGATTTATTTGTGTACTGTTTTAAAACTGTTAAAACCATTTTAAAAAGCTTTTCAAAAACTATTTAACAAAAGCCTTTTTAACAGAGAAGAAATAAACAGATTCTTTCTCCATAAAACAGATTTATTTGTGTACTGTTTTAAAACTGTTAAAAACATTTCAAAAGGCTTTTCAAAAACCATTTAACCATATCATGTGCTTGATCTAGACTTGGTTAGGCATCTAGGATAGGTTACACAGCAAAAGGCAATCATACACACTTACAAGCCTAATTACAAATGAATCTAAAAACCTATTACAATCTTCAAAGCACCCAAGCCATTTTCTTCATCAAACACACATCAAGCCTTGGTAGGGAAGAAGCTTCCTCCAGCTTCAACAATCTCCCCCTGTTTGATGGAGACAAATTCCCTTTGCTTTGCACAACTTTGAAGAAAGATCATGACCAAATCTGTACAGAACCATATACACAGAAAACAGGTGTTAAAGCAGAACAACAGATTTAGAAATGATATACCTGTAGATTTAACATCTGAATCATATCAGCAGCCACTGTGAATATCATCTGCAGAACCTGTACCAGGCTATTCTTAGGCTGTTCTCTAGGCTATTCTTCTCCCCCTTTGGATTCATCAAACAGAATGGGAGCACAAGATACCATAGAAACAATAATAGCCATACATAACAGTTCAAATAAAACCAATAAACCATAGAGGTTCATTACAAATCACAAAACAACTAAACACCAGTGCAGAAACGAAACAGTACAAATTAATTCCAAATTGCTCAACAACATATAAAAGATAAAGACTTAGAAATAGGATCACTTTTTGTTGTAATAAAGCTCAGCTAGCTGCACTTGAACTCCTTCAAGTTGATCATCCAAGTGTTGAAACCTAGCGTAGGTCATCTCATAGTGTGCTTTCTGCTCATATGTGAGTGTGTCCAGCCTGCTTAGCACTTGTCTTTCAAACATAGACAAAGGTTCACCTCTGTATTCAGGTGCCTCATATGCAACCATTGCATTTTGGCTTGTAGCAGCAATATCCTCATGTCCAGCAGAGTGTACTGGTGATTCGTCCATGTGTTGCACACCATCAGCATTTTCTTCTTCTTCATTTCCTTGAGGAGCAGCTTCTTGCTCAGCCCTTTGTCCAGCATTCCTTCTAAAAACCCAGCCATCTTCATCCTTATAGAATCCCATTTTCATGAGTGTGGAGTTATCTATTTCACTTGCAGCCTTAATAAAGTCATTCCTTTCATTGGTAGTGTCCACTTTAAAGTGATCAATTAGTTTTGACACAAATATTGCATAGGGAAGACGATAATCAGGTAGTCTTGCAGATTTCAGCATATGTTCAACCATAGTACTTACCCAATTTACCTTAAGCTGGTTCATGATGCAATACAGCAGTATCAAGTCTTCCTCATGAAGTACAACATGATTACTTCCTCTAGGGGTAAGCTGCCAAGCAATTATATGAGCTAAGAGTCTAGGAATTAGAGTTAGGCTACCTGCATGATACCTAGCTACTGGTTCAGTGGGATTCCTCACACAGCTTCTATAAAATTGCAATTTGTTGAATCCTTGAATTCCAGCAGTGTTTCCTTTGCTCACTTTCAGTCCTGAATATTTGATTCCACCCACACTGCTCCAGATTTCCCTAGTGATCTTCAGCTTCACTCCTTTTACATGGGAAACCAGATTTTTACCATCCTGTTCAAGGTTGCAGTAAAACACCTTCACAAGGTCTGGATACACATTTCCATTCATCTCCAGAAATCCTTTCAGCTTTTGATGTTTGAGCAAGTCTTTGGCTTCTATCAAATTTTCCTCTCTCAGCCATGAGAACTCAAGCAGCTTGGGTACATTGATTTGCTTCCTGCCAGTTTCATGTATGAACCTTGTCATTGCCTCTGAATCTCCAGCAAACCAGTTTTCCAGGATACCTTGGCTGCTTTGAGATTGCTCCTTGGATTTCTTCTTTCTATGTGAGGAGGATGCCATGCTTAATCTGTTCTTCCCTGCATCAACATATTACCATACAATTCTAGAAGAAAGACATTACAGATTATTATTCAAAAGCAGAAACAAAACCTGTGGTGAAGCAAGTGTGAATCTGGACAACTTATAGCACAAATGAGAAAGTGTGAGAAAGAACTGATTTGAGCAGGGTTTATATAGAATTATTAAACCAAAATTGAAAAGCACAAATTTTAATTCAGGGCAATGTAATCAGATTTTGGAAATAATGAATTTTGAAGAAAAATCAAATCCCACAGATATGCTGCAGATTTTATTCCAATGGTGTAGCAGGTTCAGGTGTGGATTCATGTAGGAATATCTTGGAACCTGATTTTGGTACATCAAATCTGTTGCATCTACACAAAATCCAATTAGTTAGGATACCCACACATTAATTTGCATGGATCTGCTGGTCAATAACCGTAAAGGCAGTCAACAATAAAGTGAGAGAGAGAAAAATAAATCTTTCTCTTTCCTAGTCACAGCTGTGATTTCTGAAACAGGGAACGAAACATGTTAAAACATAAAACAACATATTGAAATTTTCACTGCAGAGGACAATTCAAGCTAATTATACCCAATTCATTTAAAAGAAAGTGAAACCTGTCTTTAGCAAGTGGTTTAGTGAATAGATCAGCTAATTGAAACTCAGTACCAATGAATTGTATATCACATGTTCCATTAGCTATATGTTCTCTTAAAAAGTGATGTCTAATTTCAATATGTTTAGTTCTAGAATGCATGACAGGATTCCTAGACAAATTTATGGCACTTGTATTATCACACTTTATAGGTATGTTATTTATCAGAATACCAAAATCACTTAGCTGCTGCCTTAGCCATAAGGTTTGAGCACAACAACTTCCAGCAGCTATGTATTCTGCTTCTGCTGTGGAGAGAGCAACACAAGCTTGCTTCTTGCAATGCCAAGAGATTAGACTTGATCCAAGCATGTGACAAGTCCCACTTGTGCTCTTCCTATCAACTTTGCAACCTGCAAAATCAGAATCTGAAAAACCAATCAAGTTCAAGGATACCTTGTTAGGATACCACAATCCAACATCCTTAGATCCTTGCAAATATTTCAGAATTCTCTTTGCTGCATTGTAGTGTGATTCCTTTGGATCAGATTGATATCTAGCACATAGACATACAACAAACATAATGTCAGGTCTGCTGGCAGTTAGATATAATAAAGAACCAATTAAACCCCTATATTTCGTTTGATCCACTGATTTTCCTGCAGAATCTTGATCCAGCTGACAACTTGTTGAAATAGGAGTGCTGATTGCTTTGCATTGGTCCATATCAAACTTCTTGAGTAGTTCCTTGCAGTATTTTTCTTGGCTTATGAAAATCCCATCCTTGAGTTGCTTAACTTGTAGACCAAGGAAGAAATTCATTTCTCCTAACATTGACATCTCAAACTCACTTTTCATGGTTTTCACAAAGTCTTCACACATCTCTTCATTTGTGGATCCAAAGATAATATCATCTACATATACTTGCACAAGTATGATATCTTCACTTTTCTTCTTTAGAAAGAGTGTTTTATCTGAATTTCCACGGCTATAACCTTGAGACAGCAGAAATTCACTTAGCCTTTCATACCATTGCCTAGGTGCTTGCTTTAATCCATATAAGGCTTTCTTAAGCCTGAACACATGTTCTGGATTTTTGTGATCTTCAAATCCTGGAGGCTGAGATACAAACACCTCTTCATTGATGTAGCCATTTAGAAATGCACTCTTGACATCCATTTGAAATAGCTTGAAGCCTTGTATGCTGGAGAATGCTAAAAGAAGTCTGACAGCTTCAAGACGTGCTACTGGTGCATAGGTTTCACCAAAATCAATACCTTCTTCTTGGTTATACCCTTTAGCAACCAGTCTTGCTTTATTTCTAGTGATAGCTCCATGTTCATCCATCTTGTTCCTGTACACCCACTTGGTTCCTATGATGTTCATCTCATGTTTCCTTGGAACCAAAGTCCACACTTCATTGTATTCAAACTGGTTCAGCTCTTCCTGCATTGCTGTTATCCAATTGCTGTCTTGCAGTGCTTCTTCCAGGCTTTTAGGTTCAATCTGAGACACAAAAGCTACTGTTCTGCAGAAGTTATTGAGTGAATTCCTTGTTGAGACTCCTTTCTCAATTTTACCAATCACATTGTCAAGAGTGAGATCCCTTGGAGTCTTCCATTCTTTAGGCAGTCCTGCATTCACAGTAGATTCTTTGACAGAATTTGGATTAGTAGCATCAAGCTCACTGGATTGATTCTGTTGCATAATTGTTCTTAAATCATCCATACCAGGTTCATCCACAACAGATTTGGGCACAGAAAAATCTGTTTCATCAAACACAACATGTATAGATTCTTCAACAGCAAGCAATCTTTTATTATATACTCTATAAGCATGACCATTTATAGCATAACCAATATGTATTCCTTCATCTGATTTAGGATCAAACTTCCCCAGATTATCTTTACCATTATTTAAAACAAAGCATTTGCAGCCAAACACCCTAAGATGACTAATGCTAGGCTTCCTTCCTTTATACAATTCATAGGGAGTTTTCTTAAGAATTGGTCTAATCAATGTTCTGTTAAGCACATAAGAAGCAGTATATACAGCATCAGCCCAAAAATATTTAGGTAAACCAGATTCATTAAGCATAGTCCTAGCTAACTCTTCTAGTGATCTATTCTTTCTTTCAACAACACCATTTTGTTGGGGTGTCCTAGGAGCAGAATAACTATGTATGATCCCATGTTTTTCACAATATTTATCAAACTTTGCATTTTGAAATTCTCCCCCATGATCACTACGAATCTGTTTTATCCTATTTTCATTCTCATTATGCAGAACCTTAGCAAGTTTCTTAAAGGCTTTATATGCATCATTTTTAGAAGCAAGAAACAAAGTCCATGTATATCTTGAAAAGTCATCAACAATCACCAAAGCA
The DNA here is from genome assembly GCF_000499845.2 of Phaseolus vulgaris. Classification (NCBI taxonomy): domain Eukaryota; kingdom Viridiplantae; phylum Streptophyta; class Magnoliopsida; order Fabales; family Fabaceae; genus Phaseolus; species Phaseolus vulgaris. The sequence goes on along the minus strand of NC_023755.2, from coordinate 33,508,039 downwards.
TAGTAATTTCCAGCTAAGCTAGCAGTCCTAGATGGTCCAAACAAATCCATATGCAAAACATCCAAAGCTTTATTTGAAGAAACCATATCTTTTGACTTAAAGGAAGTTCTAATCTGTTTTCCCTTTACACAGGCATCACACAATCTGTTATTTTGAAACTTTATGTTTGGTAAGCCAGAAACAAGTTCCTTAGATTTTAGCTTGTTCAAGTGATTTGTGTGAATGTGAGCTAGTCTCCTATGCCACAGCCATGACTCATCATTTTTAGATAGCAAACACTCATTTTCAGAACAGCTCTTAATAGTGTCTAGGAGATAAATGTTGTTTACCCTTTTTCCAGTGAACAGCACCTTACCAGAATTTTCATTTGAAATTGTACAAGTATTTGCTTCGAAATTGACCTTGTATCCCTTGTCACACAGCTGGCTAATGCTTAGAAGACTATGTTTTAGCCCTTCAACATATAGAACATTCTCAATTGTAGTTGAGTCTTTAGTACCAACATCTCCTCTTCCAAGAATTTTTCCTCTATTGTTATCTCCATATGTGACATGCCCTTCAGCTTTGAGTTTCAGATTTATAAACTGAGTCACATCACCAGTCATATGCTTTGAGCAGCCACTGTCTAGATACCACTGGTTTCTCCTGCTGTTTTTCTGCAACAAAACAGATTTAGCACATATGGTACCCTTTTAGTCTAGGGTCCAGCATGATTAACACCTTTCCTTAGGAAGCCATTTGGCTAAACCTTTAGGAACAAAATATTTCCTAGCCTTACATGTTCTAGATACATGACCAGATTTCATACAATAAAAACATGTTGCAGTATGCATTGTTTTTGAATTACTGAAAGAGGAAAAACCTGTTTTGGAAGGAACAAAGAAACTTGACAGCTTTTTCACATTTCCTTTCATTCCAGGATTATATCCTAAACCATTTTTATTGAAAACAGCATTTTGTGAACCTAATAAGGTTTCAAGATTTTCTCTTCCCTTAGTGAAATTTGAAAGTGTTTTCAACAAATACTCAACCTGTTTTTCCAGCTTTTTGCAATTATCACAAGTTTTAATTGATGCATGCAAACATGTCAATTCAAGACTAATTAATTCAGTTTTAGCTTTGTGCAGTTCTTCTTCAAGAGTTTTGACCTTTGGTTCAAGTACCTTATTTACTTTATTCAATCTGTTGCACATTACAGCCAACCTGTTTGCTTCATCATGAGTTTCCTTAAAGGCTAATAGCAGTTGATCATAGTTTTCAGAATCAGTGGAGAAATTACTTACTGAGTCAGAGTTGGATCCCTCATCATTCACCATGAAGCAAAGATTTGCTTTTTCACTTTCAGTTGAAGAATCACTAGATGAGGATACATCATTTTCTTCCCATGAGATATATGCTCTTCTACCTTTGCCTTTGTCACTCCTCTTGCTTGCTGATTTTTCTTTACTTTGATTGCTTGGACAGTCAGCTTTTATATGACCTGGTTTACCACATCCAAAGCACGTGTAATTGGAAGAATTTGAATCAGTAGGTTGTTTGAAATACCTCTTTCTCTGCTGAGTTCTGTCACGGTTTTTCTTTCTAAGAAATCTGCTGAATTTCCTGGTGAGCAGACTCACAGTCTCATCATGTTCTGGATCACCTTCTTCCTCACTTGCATCATGTTCTATGGTAGTTTTCAGAGCAATTCCTTTGGCCTTCTTTTCCACTATTTCTTGTTCTTTCAATCTTTTCAGCTCAATTTCATGTTCTATCAGCTTTCCAAAAAGTGCAGCAGTGGAGATCTTGGATAAATCTCTGGATTCTGAGATTGCTGTTACCTTAGGCTGCCAGCTCCTATCAAGACATTTTAATACCTTTATGTTGAGCTCTTCCTTATCAAAGACTTTACCAAGGCCAATGAGGTGATTTACAATATGTGTAAATCGTTTCTGCACATCTGCAATACTTTCTTCAGATTGCATTCTGAATAGCTCATACTCCTGAATGAGTGAGTGCTTCCTTGCCCGTTTCACATCATCAGTTCCTTCATGAGTCACCTCTAGTACATCCCACATCTCCTTTGCTGAGTTACATTGAGAGACTCTAAAGAACTCATCCATATTCAGTGCAGATGTGATGATATTCTTGGCTAAAGAATCATACTGGGCCTTTTTCTTCTCAGTTTCACTCCATTCAGACCAAGGCTTCTTTATTGTTTCATCTTTGACAACCTGCATAGGTATAAAAGGTCCACTGACCACTGCATCCCAGATTCCCATGTCAATAGATTCCATAAAGATCTTCATCCTGATTTTCCAGAAAGCATAGTTAACACCACCAAACATAGGAGGTCTATTAATAGATGCACCTTCAGCAAAAGGCATTTTAAACTCAGACATCATACACACACTTGAGCAAAATACAAGCCCTAGCTCTTGATACCAATTGTTGGGTCTATTAGTGTCTAAGTTCAAGAGGGGAGGGGTGAATTGAGCTTATAAAATTTTCGCAGGAACACACAATTTTTCAGTATTCCAGAGGCAAAATGAACAGATTGATTTTACATGAAACATATTGATTTTTCAGAGCAGTATTGGCACAATCTGAATTTTGTTCACTGTAAAATTGTGATCAACAGAGAATCAGAACAGAACCAGATCAGCTTATTATTGTGAGGATAAGGATATAGCTATGCTTAGAGATCAACCAAAATTACACAACACAAGATCTCAAGAAAAATGTTCCTTTCACAGGTTTTAATGAATGGTCAGTTTGTTCACAATTCACTTAAGCCATTATATGCAGCAACCTTGTTTATGATCAGAAACCTTTAACAAGACAGGAAGAACAATTTTCACTTAACCCAGAATTAACAGATTCAATTTAAAAAGAACAGATTTAGTTCTTGACAGGATTAAGCAAAGACAGAAAAGAGTGCAGGGATGAGAATGCAAGATACACACGTTTTTATACTGGTTCACTCATACAGAGCTACATCCAGTCTCACCTTACCCCAAGGTGGAATTCACTAAAAAACAGTGCCAATTACTTACAAAACCAGCAGTTCTTGAACCCTACAAGAACACCACATACAATGCTGAAAAACCCTATTTCAGCACACCTTGCACTCCAAGAAACCCTATCAAGGAGTGACTAACACTTACACCTTTACAAAACAGAATAAAGGAAAGATTACACCTGAAAAGAAGATGCAAGAACTCAAAACCAGTAGTTCAATTTGCTGCAGAAACTGCACCAGCACCTTCACCAAGATTCAAGGTTTCCTAGAACAAGCACACTTGAAAATCTCTTTGGAAAACCTTTCAAAAACTCTTTCAATCCTTCTTCTCACATGGAAATTGTTTAATCTCTGTCAAAAGCGTAATTCCTCAGCACTTGTTCATGTGAGAGAGACATTGTTTATATAGAAAACAGTTTCTAACTTCTTTTCAAAAAACAGTTGAAAAGCAGTTAAGAAAACAACAGATTCAGTTTTGAACTTAACAGATTTATTTTGTAAAAACTGCCAACTCAGCTTAACAGAAATAACTGTCTGAGTGGTACCTTTGGAGCCCTAACTAACTTGTGAAAAACCTTTCAACTCACCAAAGAATAAACCTGTTCTTTCACAGTAAAACAGATTAAAGTATCACACACAAGCCAGCTCAGCTTAACTGAAATAACGAACTGAGCTTTCCCTTGGTGCCTTCACAGAAATTTAGAAAAGCCTTTTAACAGAGAAGAAATCAACAGATTCTTTCTCCATAAAACAGATTTATTTGTGTACTGTTTTAAAACTGTTAAAACCATTTTAAAAAGCTTTTCAAAAACTATTTAACAAAAGCCTTTTTAACAGAGAAGAAATAAACAGATTCTTTCTCCATAAAACAGATTTATTTGTGTACTGTTTTAAAACTGTTAAAAACATTTCAAAAGGCTTTTCAAAAACCATTTAACCATATCATGTGCTTGATCTAGACTTGGTTAGGCATCTAGGATAGGTTACACAGCAAAAGGCAATCATACACACTTACAAGCCTAATTACAAATGAATCTAAAAACCTATTACAATCTTCAAAGCACCCAAGCCATTTTCTTCATCAAACACACATCAAGCCTTGGTAGGGAAGAATCTTCCTCCAGCTTCAACACTATGCAGTCTAGAAGGTCGAGAGATTTCACTAAGCCACCACGATTCACTCATTATAATCCTCTAATTTCCAAAAGGTCGAGAATCTTGGAGGATGCCCTTAATGTCAACCTTATAACGACGCCCAAGAGAATGAACACGCTGCCAAATGCAAATAAGATGAAGCACTATCGCTATCACCGCAATTTTGGCCATACAACGGAGGACTATTGGGTCTTAAAAGATAAGATCGAGGAGTTGGTGCAAGCTGACCACCTCTGTCGCTTTGTTCAAAGAAGTCAAGAGGACCAAAAGCATAGAATCGATGAAGGGAGAACACTGGACCGTTGGGAGGAGAGAGCAAAAGAGATGGTCGGGATAAAAGGGAAGGGCGTAATCGTCGACATGCTGGAGTCGTACGTGGCGTGATAAAAACCATTGCGGGTGGCTTTGCTGGAGGAGGGATGACTTCCTCATCTTGGAAGAGACATCTTCGAGCTATCAGCTCAGTATACTCCATTCATAAAAGGGGACGAGGAAGTATGTTGCCTATTACCTACACTGAAGCCGACTTTAGAACTATCAATCCGAATTAAGATGATCTGATGGTAGTAACCATCAAAGTGGCCAATTTTGTGGTCATGAAAATGGTTATGCATAAAGGAAGCTCTGTCGACAACCTTTAGTGGAAAACATTCAAGAAAATGGTTTTATCTCAAGATGTTGTGGTGTCGTTTAAGGAACAAATAGTCGAATTCTCGGGAGAAAGAGTAGACACTCGAGGATAGATTGATCTCGACAGTAAGTTTCGTGAGGGAAATGAATGTTGTAGAACAATCAGGATCAGATACCTGTTAGTGGATGCAAAGACATCATACAATATCCTTCTAGGGAGGCCCTCCCTCAACAAACTGCAAGCCATAGTCTCGACTCCCCACCTTGCCATGAAATTTCCTGCCGATAGTAGAAGCCAAGGCAGGGGTGTCGTAACCCTTCATATGGATTAAAAGATTGTGAGAGAATGTTATGCGACGGGCCTGAGAATTCCCCCGCTGGCACCTAGCTGAAGTTCTAAAGTTCATCTTACAATTATGAATGATATGGACCCTAGGTCGAATGATGAGCCTTGTGTAGAACCGAAAGAATAGACTGTCTCATGGCAGAAGGGTCAAGCAGGACAAAATACTTTTATGGGTTCAACTTTGAAGAAAGAGGAGAATGATGTAATCACCACTATATTGGCTAAAAACTTTGATTTATTCGCTTGGACGACAACCGACATGCAGGGCATAAATCCTAGAATTATTTCCCACAAGCTCTTTGTGATATTGGTCCTATTTTGACTTTCTTAGGCGTTCACTTGTTCTCTATTATTTGTTGATTGCTCACCCTTTTTCTATTACGATATTTTCTTTATTTGTTTTTTAACTCTTCTTTTGGGTTTTGATTTTGTTTCATCATGAGTGATCCATTTCATCCTTCCAGTGTGCATGGCCATTTACAGTCTCCTTCTTCCATTGATATCACAGTTACTCTTCAGATTCATGATTTTCAATTACTGGAAATTAAAACTCTGTTTCATCAGCTTGTTATTGCCTGTGACCATAAGTCGCACTGCTCTCGTAGTCACCACAAGGATTCATCTCTTCACCGGCTAGTGTTCATCACCCTAGCCCTTTATCTAGTCTTGAGGTATGTAGTAGTCATCACAATCATGATTTTTATCAACCACCCTCCAAACCTACTACACACTACCACCACTCTATGTTTCGGGAGCCCAAGATTTCCCTGCCTTCTTTTTATGGCACAACTAGCACAGATGATTATCTCAACTAGGAGATGAAAGTTGAGCAAATCTTCGAGTGCCATCATGTAGAGCATGAACGTCAGGTAGTCTTAGCTACTCTTAGCTTTCAAAAGGGTGTTACACATTGGTGGACTTCTTAGTCCCGTGATTTCTGTTGATCAATAGTGATCAAGTGCTTTGAAGAATTCAAATTGTGCTTTAAAGAATCAAAATCCTTTGTGTTTGATGCAAGGTTGTGTTGCTGCTGTGTTTAGGGAGGGATCTGGGTAGTTTTATTTGTAATACACTCCTTTGTTGAATCTAAAGCTAATGTGTTTTAAATCCTTTTTGAAATAAAGTGTTTTTCCAACTAAGTGAAAAATAACCTGTTGTTTTGTCGAATCAACCGGTTGTTTTACTCTTAGGAATTTTTGAAAAGGTTGAAAACTGTTTAAGTTTGGTTGACTTAACTACCAAACCAAACAATCGGTTGTTTCGTGGTTTCAACCGATTTTTTCTTTGAAAATCTTAACAAAATTCTGTTTTGGTGGTTGAATGTGCTTTAAATGATTTCCAACTGAATACGCTCCTTCATTAAATGCTTTGACCAATCTTTGGAAAATATAAATAGTTTGTTATGTTTTCAAACAAAAAAGAGGAAACAGATTTGAGTTTTTCAGTTGTGAAAGAGTTGATTCAAGATTTGAACATTCACATCAAAGCTTTGGGTTTTGTAAGAGAGTGGAATATGATTGCATTTGTATTGATTTCAGATTGTTCTGTAAACAAGTGTAATCTCTTCCCAACCTTCTGTATTTCTGGTGTTGTGTTGCCAATGAGTGTTGTGTGCTCTTGAGGTGGTCAAGATCAATACTCTTGGTGTGTGATTTGCCAAAGTGAGTGTGTTTCTTGAAGGGTTCAAGGTCACTGCTTTGGTGGATTGTGTGTTGTAATTGTTAGAATGTATGGCTTTAAACTAGAGAGGGGGTGAATGGTTTAAATAGGGTTTTCGAAGACTTTTAAGCCTAGAATGAAATTGCTTCGAGAATTTCTTGATTAAGAAATCAGTTTGTCAAAACACAAAGCAAAAAGCACAACACCAGAAAAACAATCGGTTGTTTCGTATAAACAATCGGTTGTTTATACCAGTTTACAAATATAAAAACTGAATTTAAAGAGTTAAGGGATAGAGAAAATGCACACAGAGATTTATACTGGTTCACTCTAAATTCATAGCTACATCCAGTCTTCCCAGAAACCACTGGGGAAATCTACTAAGCAATCAACCCTAGATCACTTACAACACAACCAAAGAAGTGACCTTGATCCCCTCAAGACACACACTTCCTTTGGTCCAGCACAACAACACTAAGAATGCTGATCTTGATCCCCTCAAGAACACACAACACTTCTCAGCAACGCACAAAAAGTTTCTTTCAAAAGATACAAAGGATTACACTTGTTACAGAACAAATCTGAAATCAATACAAGATGAAAATCCTAGCTCACACTCTTTGATCAATCTCAATCTCTAAGCAATCTCAACTTTTTCTCTTAAGCAAAATCAGTGAAAAACTCAAATATGTTTTTCTATCTCTTAAACAAATTTGTTTGTTACATAATCTTAACAAACTATTAATTGCATTAAAGATTGGTCAAAGCATTAAAAACTGGAACGTAAACAGTTGTAAAATCATTCAATGCTAAGTCAAAGCACAAAACAGTTTTCTGTTATGGTACCAAAACAAACAATCGGTTGTTTTGGTTTTGACAGCAAGTCAACCATAAAAACAGTTTTTAACCTTTCTAAAAACATCTAAGTATAAAACAATCGGTTGTTTCGACAAAACAACAGGTTGTTTTTCACCTAGTTTGAAAAACACGTTTCTTTTAAAAGGATTGAGAGTGCTTATGCTTTGGATTCAATCAAGAGTGGATTATACATGAAATCTACCCCAGATCCTAACTAAAAGACAACTCAGCAACAACAAGCACAGTCAGCCTTTCATCATCCTTCAAAGGGTTTGGATTCTTCAAATCTTGAACACACTTGGTTCAAAAGTAATCTGGTTTGATTACTTAGTGCATTACCCAGTGGTTTTCTAGGGACTGGATGTAGCTATTGGTTTAAGAGTGAACCAGTATAAACTGTTGGTGTATCTTTCTCTTACCCTTAAACTCATTTACATTTTGTTTTTAGCTATACTGGCATAAACAACCGATTGTTTCGCAGAAACAACTGATTGTTTTTCTGCTGCTTTGCTATTTTATTGCTTTTGTTCTTGGCTAACCTGATTTTTGTTCTGGATTCATACAAAGAATTTTGTTAAACATAAAAAAGATTTCAAAAACCTCTCTTAAACAATTCACCCCCCTCTCGTTTAAGGCCATATATTCTAACAATTTCCTCATACATCATCATCCTCCCATCAAGTATTGGAATGAACTTCGTTTTGCTTTGCGTAAACGGTATATTCCTTCTTTTATGATCGTGGCCTCACCAATCAGCTACATCGGTTAACTAAAAAAAGAGTTATCAATTGATCAGTACCACTAGAGGATTTAGTTGCTTTTATTACGATGAGGTATTTTGTAAGAACCTCGCTTAACCATAGCTCGATTTCTTAGTGTACTCAATTTTGATATCTGAGATCGTGTTGAACTGCTACCGTATCATGATCTTAATGATCTTGTACAAATTTGTATTCGGGTGGAAGATTAACTTCAGTGTAAGCTTTCTTTTCAAAAGTCTTCTTCTTCTTTACCTAAATCATTGCCCAAAGATGTTGTTGGTTTGACTCAAAGTTTTCCCAAAGACAATGATCTCATTAAGCCTCCTGACAGATCTGTCTTCCCTTCTTCTTCCAAGGATTTTAAGTCTAAAAACATCCAATGTTTTATGTGTCTTGAAAAGGAGTATTATTCTTCTCACCGCCCACAAAAGAGAGCCTTGCTTGTTCACCAACCAGATAATCCTCCAGAACCACCTTCTCTCGTTCCTTCTGATCCTGAGGATAGCCCACTTCGGATGAGGAATGTCATCCTTATACGGGTGATCTTTTCATTGTACAATGTCTTCTACATACTCATCTTGTTGATCTCAATACTTCTCAATGCGAGAATCTTTTTCTCAAAATACTGAATAATAATATTTTAAAAATCACCTTTAGTAAACATTAAAAATATTTAATTGACAGAAATTTAGTATATTCAATCCTCTTTTTTATTTTTATTAAATTAAATACTCTTAATTATATACGGAAGCATAACATTAAAAAAATAACTCTAGAAAACTAAAAACTATACTCTTAATTATATACGGAAGCATAACATTAAAAAAATAACTCTAGAAAACTAAAAACTATGCACTTATAATGGACGAAGTATTTAGAAAAATAGCATATATTTGAGCTTACAAAAAATATATTTTATATGATACGTCAGTTCATTTAATTTTTTCAATTTAATATATATATATATATATATATATATATATATTACTCATATTTTATATCTCAATATTTTTATATTTTAATAAGTTAATAATTTCATATCATAACTAAAATAATATTTTGAAATAAAAATCACTACTAAAATAATTTTTTACTTGATGACGTATTTAAAATTTGGTCATTTAGTTTATATGTTAGTCTTAATATATAAAATAAATCTATAAATAAACTAATAGATTAACCTAAATTAATCTATTTTACACATTTACTCAAAATCTAACGTATTCTCGCTAATGGTGGATATTAACATCCTACTATTATATATATATATATATATATATATATATATATATACACAAAAAATTCTTAAAATGTTTTCTAGTAAGAACTCAGCTCTTTAATTCTTAGATCCACTTCCTATAGTTTTTTTTCTCTAATAAGTTGTAAAAACAAAATAATCATAATCTTTCAGGTAGTACAAAACCAAGTGTCTACAATTACATCATATTTAACATAATTCATGTCATAAATTCATTAACATCCAGACATAAACACTTGACTCTACCTCTAGAAGACCAGTGTATTGAAATTAAACTCAAAGATCAACACATGTCATATTATCATTTTTCATCATTATATAGTCTCCCCTTCAGGAAATCCATTATCATATGATCTGCTCTAATTAATTATCTTTCAAACCTTAGAATTTTTCATATGATTGATTCTCTTTTGACTCTCACCACATGATACTCTTCATCTATATGATTCCAAGATTTCAATAGAGTCAGGATCGTCCCTTCCAAAAAGTCTCACAAATCAATACACCCTCCTAACAATCTCAAAACGATATTTCCTTTCCTAAAAATATTATGTCTTGATCACAGTTCCACTTGATTCATCAATCATTTCACACATCATACATCACTTAAAGATCAAATATTTAAATTATAGATTTATAAATACACAGTCATCAAAATCAACAAAAACCATTGCACAATAACTAAACAAAATAAATTAGAAGAATTATTTTTAGTTTGAGCAAAAATAATTTAGCTTAAGTAAAGATGATTTCGCTTGAGCAAAAATTTTATTGCTTGGGTGAAAATGAGGTGAGACCAAGCTTAGTTTCAATACTATTTTTGCTTCAGTGAGAATCCCCTTGCTTGAGCGAAAATAGACCCGAGAACAAGCCAAATTTTTGCGACATTGTTGCTTGATTGAGAATCCCCTCGTTTGAAGAAAATGGACTTGAGAGCAAGGTAATTTTACTATCATATTCTAGTTTATGCGAGGATCTTTCGCTTGAGCGAAAAGATCTCACTTTACGAAAATATCGGAAGAAGATTTTATAAAACTTATTACATTTCAATCTTTCACCCAAAATCAATATTCAAATTTATATTTTATAAAATATATAAGAACAAAATGGTATTACATTGTTCAAAGTTGGACATGTATTTTCATTTAACTTCTATGTCAATGTATTTGGATTCAAAATTGTTAGAAATATCAGAACTAATTCTCCCTCCTTAGTGTATATACAAAATGGGCCCTTGTGGAAACAATAAGCAGACAAAAGAAAATAGATCAAAATAGATAATGACATCGAGAATATTTAATGTGAGAAAACCTCCTCAACTTGAGAAGTATAACCCACGGGACCTAGTTCAGAAAATGTCTCCACTATGAAAATAGGATTACAATATTTTTTTCTCTCACTTTATGAGGGTAACACTTAATCTCACCCAACAAGGATGAAATACAATGTCTATCTAGCCTTTCATTAGGATTTCTAATCTGACACTATGGGTGGATACCAACTCTCTAATTTACTCTCTTTGCTCTTCTCACTTGCTTGTTTGCATTTCTGTTCCTCATAAGTTTCCTTTATATATAGAAAGAGAGAAAAACTTCTTCATAAAGAAATAATGGATAATTAATGTTTGTCACATCTTTAATATACCTTGAAAAGATAATTTTCAACTTTCTAGGTTGAACTTTATAGTCTTCAAGATAATATAATTCAATTTCAAGATTTTGCAATGTCCATCATTGAATATATTCAATAGATCAATTTTTAAGATTCATTGATATAGTCTTCCATTAATTAAGAAATAATTTCTAACAAAAATTTCATATTTATAAAGAAATTAATCATCATATTATGTTTTCAAAAGTACAAAATATCACGGAGGCTAGTAAATAAAAATTAACTGAAGCCACGATACTATAAACTTGATGGAAATCAATTAAATTTTTTAACAAAAATCTAAATTTCTCTTTCAGTTTAAGTTTTAGAAACTGACATCTTGACTAGAATATACTTATTGAGTTTATAATTTATGAATTTAAAAAATATGCTTTAAACCAGGATGTTTCAGGGAAAAAATTAATCGAAGTCTAAAAATTCTATTCTTAAGCAAGAATTGTTGGATCATTGCCTCAATTATTAGATATAGTGAAAAAAAAATCAAGAAAATATTTGTCATTTGCTCAAAACAAATATCACGTAAAAAAAAAATGCAATACCTTGATTGCATAGTCGTTAACATGTGGACGTCACCTGAGGCTTCTTTTGTAAAGAATTGAGTTTGATGCAAATAAAGTGTTAAAATATGATTTATGGAGAATTCCAATTTTTTTATCAAATCACATTACAACTCTCAAAATTATTATTTTAATATTTTTCATATAATTTAATTACAAGTTAAATTTACCCTTTATTATATATATTTTAACTTTGTGAAAATTATTTAACACTTAATTTCACTCAACAAGAATGAAATACAATATATCTCTAGCATTTTACTAGGATTTCTAATCTCATCACTACGGTGGATATCAATTCTCTCATTATTTTGGAACGTAGTATTGGATTAGGATTCCTTAATCATATAATGAAACGTGAATAATGATTAAATAATACCTGGTAGATCCGTGATCGTATGGCTGAGGGACGAAGACATGATCTTGATCGGGTTCCCCTTTAGGGTGTATCGCTTAGAATGGAATTATGTGAGTAGAGAGACAAAGAGATGAGAGGCTCGAAAATCCCTTTAAGGAATTAGTTTCGGCCGTGTGATGTTAGAATATGAGGGTGTCTCTTTAGTTGTCTGGTAATCTCTATTTATAATACACCTAAGGGGAAACCTAATTATTTATGGTAAGAGTAATTACGTCCATCAAGTAATTACCAATAATATAATAGGATAAATATGGTAATTGATCAATTAATAAGATAAATAATTGTGAGGTGTCACATAATATTCTTACATTCTCCCACTTGGCCAAAGGATTATTTATTATGAGCATTAGATAAGTCTGGCCAGATTTTAATACTCACTTTAGTCCTAAACTGTAATTGTAGCAGAGAAATACAGTCTTTGAATTCGTATTCAACTCAAGACCCCCATTAATCATACTACAATACAAATTTAAAACTTAAGTAAATTTTAGGATCAATTGATAAGTAAGCCCTTTAGACTTTGATTTGTACAGTTAGTGTCTATGTATATTTAGGCATGCATAAACATATTTAAGGACACACAAATCAAGGTAAATGAGGAAATTTTATTAAACATAAGTAAGTACAAATATGCTAAATAAGGTCTTTAGATAATCCCATCTTCGAAACATGTTCTTCGAATACTTTAGGTGGGAGACCTTTAGTCATCGGATCCGCAAGCATATTTTTAGTACTAATATACTCAACACAAAGCTTATTTTCCTCAACTCGCTCACGTACAAACAAGTACTTTGTATCAAGATATAATCCAGCGCCACTCGAACTGTTATTGTTCGAAAAACTAACGGCAGCTGAGTTATCACAATAAAAGCTTCAATGGCCTGGAAATGGAGTTAATGACTTTGAGTCCAGCGATAAAATTTCGCAACAACATTTCATGACAAGTTGCATTGTACACTGCAACATATTCTGCCATCATTGTTGAGGTTGTTGTTAATTGTTGCTTATGACTCTTCCATGAGATAAGCCCGCCTGCTAACGTAGAAATATACCCAGAACTGGATTTCTTGTCATCTTTGCATTTTGCAAAATTAGAGTCAGAATAACCCACCACTTCTAAACTGTCACTTCTCCTATAGGTCAACTTATAGTCTTTTTTGCCTTGTAGATATCGAAGTACTTTTTTAGCTGCTTTCCAGTGATCTAGACCAGGATTAGATTGATACCGGCCTAGCATTCCAACAATGTACGCGATATCCGGACGAGTACAGACTTGAGCATACATAATGCTTCCAACTACAAATGCATAAGGTATCATCGCCATATGCTCTTTTTCAGCCTCTGTTTTCGGACATTGAAAAGAACCGAAAACATCTCCCTTAATTACTGGAGCCACAGAAGGAGAGCAATGCTTCATGTTATAACGAGTGAGGACACGGTCAAGGTAGGCCCTTTGGGATAATCCCAAAATCCCCTTAGCTCTATCTCGGTATATTTCGATGCCAATAACATAAGCGGCCTCTCCGAGATCCTTCATGTCAAAATTATGCGAAAGTATGCGCTTTGACTCATGCAACATGTCTATACTATTACTTGTCAATAGAATGTCATCTACGTAAATGACAAGTATAGTAAAGTTGCTCCCACTCATCTAGAGGTAGGTGCATTAATCCACTTGATTCTTAAGAAAACCTTGTTTCTTCATGACTTCATCAAACTTTATGTACCACTGCCGTGAGGCTTGCTTCAGCCCGTAAATGGATTTCTTCAGCTTGCAGACTAAGTGTTATTGACCTTTAGGTTTAAAACCTTCTGGTTGTTGCATGTACACGTCTTCATACAAGTCGCTGTTAAGGAAAGCGGTCTTGACGTCCATCTGATGTAGCTCTAGATCAAAGTGAGCTACGAGGGCCATTACGATCCTTAAGGAATCTTTTCGAGAGACAAGTGAAAAGGTCTCTTGATAATTAATTCCCTCTTTCTGAGTGAACCCTTTTGCAACCAATCTTGTTTTGAAGTGTTCAATGTTTCCATTCTGATCTAGCTTGGTTTTGAACACCCATTTAGATCCTACGGGTTTTACTCCGTCGGGTAATTCTACTAGATCCCAAACATTGTTTTTCTTCATGGAGTCAAGCTCATCGAGCATGGCATTATTCCTCAGAAGACTGATCACTAGTAATGGCTTCATTGTATGAGGTAGGATCAGTATACCTTCCGGCATCCATTTCTGCTTCAGTCAGGTAGGTTACATAATCATCAAAATTAGTAGTAGTTTTAGTTCTAGATGACCTCCTGAGCTGATTAGCGGGTTCTGCATTGTACTGATGTTTGTCGTTCAGGGTGCCTTCATTCTCGGATGGATTCAGAGTAGTATCAGGTTCTGAGCGTGGAGTAGGTGGTGTAGTGACGCGCGGAGTGGGTACAAGAGGAGTGATCAGAGGCAAATTAGTAGTCGATGTAGATCTTCCCCCCGCCTCTTGTACTTCTAGTAAATCCAGGTAAGGATTGTCACTACTCCCACTGATCTTGAAATCCTCTAGGAAATGAGCATGCTTGGTTTCTAAAATGCGGGTGACGTGGGAAGGACAATAAAATCTATAACCCTTTGAGTGATCGGGATACCCGATGAAGTGACAAGTTACTGTTTTCATGTCAAGCTTCTTTAAGAAAGGGTTATAAACTTTAGCTTCTGCAAGGCAGTCCCATACTTTCATATATCTAAGACTCGGTTTCCTTCCAGTCCAAAGTTCATAAGGAGTTTTAGGGAGATTTGGAAGGAACTCTATTAAGTATATGAACTGCTGCTTTTAATGCCTCGGTCCAGAGGGATAAGGGCAAATTGGAGTTGGCTAATATACTACGCACCATGTTCATCAGGGTCTTGTTTCTCCTTTCAGCAACACCATTTTGTTGAGGAGTACCGGGCATGGTGTATTGGTTCACAATCCCCTGGCCTTTACAAAACTCGTAAAATGGACCAGGGGCTTGTCCCAAATCAGTATGTCTACCATAGTATTCACCTCCTCTATCTGATCGCACAACTTTTATTTGAAGATCAAGTTGTTTTTCAACTTCAGTTTTATAATCTTTAAAAGTTGTAAGTGATTCAGATTTTTCCTTAATGAAATACAAGTACATGTAACGAGAATAATCATCTATAAAAGTGATAAATGAATTATGTCATGTTATTCCAACGATGCTGTAAGGGCCACTAATGTCAGTATGAATAAGTTCTAATAATTTTGAACTCCTAGTGGCACCTTTCTTAGTCGTGGATGTCATTTTGCCTTTAAGGCATTTGACACATGTTCCAAAATCAGTGAAATCGAGAGATGGTAAGACTTCATCCTTCACAAGTCGAGATAAGCGATCTCGTGAAATGTGGCCTAAACGTTGATGCCACAACATGGATGAAGTTTCTAAGTCTCGTTTTCTCTTGGTCTTTGTTAAGTTCTCATTAATATTATATGATAACAAAGATTTGGAGAAGCTATCATCTAGTTCTAACTTATAGAGAACGTTATCCAGAAAACCAGTACCAAACAATTGAGAATTTAAAGAAATAGTAAGTTTGCCATGACCATGGAAAACATAAAAACCATCAATGTCTAACTTTGGTCCTGATACAAGATTCCGAGTAATCTCAGGAATATATAAGGTATCATAAAGTTTAATACATTTTCCAGTTTTCATAAGTAATTCTAAGGTTCCCACGGCTTCGACAAATAGTTATATTCCATTCCCCATCTTAAGTGTTCTTTAGTTTCTTTCCAGCTTCCGGATTGTAAGGAATCCCTGGATTGAATTGGTCACATGAACCATAGAACCAGAGTCAAACCACCAAGTATTAGTTGGAACATTTAAATTAAAGGACTAAATTATCATATTTAGATGATTACCTTCTTAGCCAGCCACTCCTTAAAGCTTGAGCACTCAGACTGCTTATGTCCTACCTTGCGGCAAAACTTGCAGTAGGACTTGCTAGTGGATTTGTTAGAGCTGGAGGGTGCACTTGCATCAGTTTTAGGGACCTTATTAGATTCATTTTTATGGAATTTGCCCTTCCGCTTCTTCGATTCAGCAGCCACGAGGTAAGCAACATCTGGTTTCTCCAGCTTCAGGCGCTCTTCTTCTTGAATAGTCATAGCAATTAACTCACTCATGGACCATTTGTCCTTCTGATTATTATAGTTGACTTTGAAGGCTTCAAATGCAGAAGGAAGAGAAGTCATAATGAAGTGGACTAGGAAACCTTCACTGATCTCCATGGCTAATCTCTTAAGTTTACGGGCCATGTCGCTCATCATCAGGATGTCCTCGCGAATGCCGGTGCGCCCATCATATTTTGTAGTCACCAACTTCAAGATAAGAGTACTAGCATGCGCCTTAGAGGTTCCTTGAAATTGTTCCTCCACAAAAGCTAGATAAGCCTTAGCGTTAGGTGAATCAGGAATGCCTCCTCTGATGATTGGGCTGATGGAATTCTTGATAAGCATAAGACACATCTTGTTACTCCTTTGCCATTTCTCATAAGCCATCTTATCTTCAGGAGTGCTCTTATCAGTGGGGGCAAGAGGAGCAGCTTCAATTAGTGCATGATCAAAATCCAGCATCCCAAGAGTCAGCATCAAGGAATCTTTCCAAGAAGAATGATTTTCACCAGTCAAGGTCTCAATTCCCATATTAGGGGCTGGTTAGACGACGAATTAAGATACTTAGGCTAAGGAAAAAGTTAGAGTGACATAGGGAAACTTAGATCTAAAGCAGACATAAGTAAGAACCATTATGATAATGAAGTTGTGATAAAATCTATTATAACATCAAAATAATATACTAAATTAGGTTCTACTTAAACAATCAGCTTTCACTTTGGTTAATTACCAATTATTTAAGCATAATGAACAATTATAAGAAAGGTATGTGCAATAAGAATGTGACACATCATCTTTGGACAGAAGTGAACATTTAAGCTTATGCACATATTAAGTTTGCAAAACACAAGTGCAACAAACATCGTTGGACATAATAGAAATAATTGTGTTTTTAGGCAAATGTCATGTGAATATTTAATAATTAAGTGTACTCACAAGTGAAGGTGCTTAATTAGACTCAAATAACAAGACATAACCCATCATCGTTGGACAAAAGGGAGACTCCTGTTATTAAGTTTAAGCAAAAAATTTAATTTAAATTTTGTCAAACTTAATATTTTTTTTTTTAAACATAATTACGATATCATGAGATTTACCATATTTAATTCGATAAATAAAAGGAAACGCGTAAATATGTTACTCGTAAACCCGATAAGGTGAGTAGCGGAATATTAGGGATTTGATTTTAGATTTGGTCTTCAAAATTTTAATTAGATTGATATGTTTTCAAGTTTGACACGACTGCTATTTTCGAAAATAGTAATAATAATAATAATACCCAAAAATTAATAAGGCAAGAATATACTATCCTAAATAAGGAAAAACTTGGAGACTAAGATATCAATTTTTTTAAATTTTTTTTTTTAGGAAAACACAATGAAATCAAATTCATTCCTAATTAAGGGAATCAATTGTATTTCGAAAATTTTAATTAAGTAAAAATATTATTTTCGAAATTTCCTAATTAAGGGAATAATTAATTTCCGAAAATTCTTTATTCCTAATTTTTGAAAATTCATATGAACAACAAATAATGATAATGAACATATAATCAAAATTAATTACATTCCAAATAAGAGAATACTCACGAAAATTATGAAAAACACATAACATTCATATTAAATTTTAATTTTCGAAATCTTAAAATAATTATGGATCTCGAAAAATTTAAAATTTATTATATGATATCAAGGTGGATTTTTGAAAATAAGTGGTTCAATAATATATCAAAATAAAAACATCGAAAATCAATAGGTTGAATCAAAATCCTCGTTTCTTCCAAATTTAGGGAAAACGAAAGAAGAATCGATTAAGCAACATAAACGCTCTGATACCAAATATTGGATTAGGATTCCTTAATCATATAATGAAACGTGAATAATGATTAAATAATACCTGGTAGACCCGTGATCGTATGACTGAGGGACGAAGACATGATCTTGATCGGGTTCCCCTTTAGGGTGTATCGCTTATAATGGAATTATGTGAGTAGAGAGACAAAGAGATGAGAGGCTCGAAAATCGCTTTAGGGAATTAGTTTCGGCCGTGTGATGTTAGAATATGAGGGTGTCTCTTTAGTTGTCTGGTAATCTCTATTTATAATACACCTAAGGAGAAACCCTAATTATTTATGGTAAGAATAATTACGTCCATCAAGTAATTACCAATAATATAATAGGATAAATATGGTAATTGATCAATTAATAAGATAAATAATCGTGAGGTGCCACATAATATTCTTACACGTAGTCACTCTTAATTAATTTATTGAGTATTTTTTCAGATAATAGTCACTTTTAACTAACCCTCTCAAATATACTAAGATTTTGCTCTAACAATCTCATACATATAAGATGATCTCCTGCCTATCTTAGAATATTAATCCCCTCTCTAGATGGTAAATCATCATTGATTGTCACATGATACAATTGTGAATATAACTAGGCTAACACTAGAATCCAAATATCTAATTGAATCTATTAACTTAACTTAATGCTTACAATATGCACCACCAACTTAGCAATATCACCCTAATATATCTACTAGTTTTATTTCATCATATCATAAGCAGTTCGTCTCAAGAAATCACTTTCCGTTATAAAATTCCACAGAACATATTTATAAAACATATCCATATGAATGTTAAATCGTAATTTCACATGCAACACAAATTCTTTTCAAATCTAAAATCCAAGAAATTCTCTACTATACAACATCACCATTTGAGATCAATTTATATTTAACTTTCGTACTTTTCTTTCACAGTCCAATCCAAGTAAATGTTAGTTTCTCTTACTTAATGTTTTGCCATCCATGAAAATTACTTTAATAATAAAATTGTTTTAATAATATATATATATATATATATATATATAATCTTTTTACTTTCAAATCATTCTTCTTCAATTTTAAACTTTATCTCTTAATAATACTTATTGATTAAAAGTGGAATTAACTTATAATACGTTGCTTGGATGATTAAGTGTGGAAAATGAAAAAAAAAGATGGTCAATAGTTTGAAAATGAGATACGAAGTTTAGTGTACTTGATTAGACAAAAGTGAGCAGAAAAAAATAAGGTTTTTTAAATGTATCAATAGTCTCAATAGAGAATATGTGCGCTCAACATTTTTCTGTTCACGGATAAAAATTATCACACAAAAAATTAAATCAATTTTTAACAAATAATTGATTGGGTCTATTTTATAATTAATTATAACAGTTTTGTTATCTTTTTTTTACCCATAAAAAACTTGCAATTTATTCATTTTTTAATCATTTTTTTTTCATAATTCTATACTTCCATATATAAAACAATAAAACCCCACGTTCATTTATTACAAAAACATGTTTCTATTTCATTTAGATTTATTATTACAGGAAAAAAAGATATATTTACATCGACCAAAAATAAAAGAAAATAAAATAATCGATTATTAAGTTATGAGTCAGCCCAATAATTGATAAAAAAATATATGAAAATAACGTGAATTTGTGTTAATAATGTGAGTCAAATTATCAATATCAATTTATCTTTTTTATTTATTTAAACTAAAATTTCAATAATTAATTACTTAACAGTAAAATTTAAATACAGAAAAAAAAACAATCTTTTTTTTTTAAACAACTGCAATTGAAATGCAATTATGTCATCTTATGTGTTCTTTTTAGTAACGACACTTTCTGATTTTCTTTTTTTTATTTAATTGGAAGAATATTTGATAATATTTTTTACTTCTCATATTAATGTTTTCTTTTTCCTAACCGTAATAATGAGTTTTATATACCATATATAACTTATGATTTGTGGATAAGATAGGTGCGCGGGATTGAAGCACAAATGTGGATATAGGACAATTATTCGCAATTAATATTATTATGTTCACACGGATTACTTCTTCACAAACTCAACTACCTTCTTTAGCATTCTAGAATGAATTAGGATTTCACATTCTGCAGTAACTTATGTCTCTCACCACCTTTATGTTTTGGAGATCAATGTGATATTTTTAGTAAGTGTATTATTGTATGTAATCTAATTTATTTTGATTATCGAAAAATCTATAATCAATTGTATATTAACTTTTTTCTCATATATATATATAATATCATCATATTTATTATTACATACTTATTGTCTTAAATTTTGAGGTTTTGGATTGAAAGTGTCTTGAGTTTCTTATATGGAATACTCATAACTTATTGACATCTAATCTCTTTTTGGAAGAATCCAATAAATGATGCAGTGAATATGGAACAAATACATGAGTGGTTGAAACTTGTATTCTTGGGACTCCTTGTATCGAAAATTTTCTTGGCAAGAGGTTTCAAGCAAGCATGTTTGTGTAGGAAACTCACTCTTCAAGGAGATTGTTAGGATTCCAAATCTGAGTTTAGTTTCGCATTGGATAGGAATGAGCTTGAAGAGCATAGTAGAGTTTGTTCGGATTCGAATTGTAAATTTGGTCTCGCGACCCTAAACCCTAAACCTTAGGAATAAACCTTAAGAACAATATGTAAGAAAAATAAATTACATACCATTACAAGAAATTTCAAATTTAACTACATACCATTACAAGAAATTTCAAATTATTCCTGGAAAATTGTAATAAAGAATTACTTCACAACATTACAAACATCAATGCCAATAATATTTTAGCAAGCACAATATAAAGAACCACCAAAACCCATATGACATTGAAGAATTGTAAGTATTACGATTAAACACCACATACATAAGTTCCTCATAATAAAGACATTTAATCAACATAGAATTTTCTCCTCTTGATACAAAGGAAAGAATATATTTACCTATTAACATGTCCTACTCATCATAAGAGCAATTAGTAGTGTTAGAATAACGATTTTTATAAAAGGAGAGAATATGATCCTCAATAGCCTTAGGATATTCCAAAACTTAATCCTCTCCCACAAGACAGTGTATACGCCTAGAATTATTTGTCTTCTTCACCATGGAATGGGAAAAAATAGTATTTTTATCATTTTTAAAAAACCATGACATTTTCACTTTTTCTTCCAAAAAGAATGCTAACAATCTAAAGCATAGTACAAATTATCTCTAGCTTGTTTTTCTGTATGCACAAGAGAATCCCTAATCTGAATAAGAGTTTTATCAATCTCTTCTTGGATGGGGATAAGAGTTTGTTGTTTTAAATCTTCATTCTCATGAATATTACCAAAAGCTAGTTTGTTCCAACTTTTATAACAGACTTCAATCGCTACAGTTTTCTCTACATGAGCATATGACAACAACAAAAACTTGTTCCAACCGAGAATTTTGAATAACCTCCAAACAACTTGGGTGATTCAACCAAGTTTTCATAAATTTAATGGAAGAAGAAAAGGATATAACTTCACCATTTGAAAGAAAAGCCAAAATGGGTGTGTAATTCTCTCAGTTCTATGTCTACCAGTTATACCATTACACTAGATAAAAGAAGGGCCAAAGAAAGGAAAAGCATGTAGAGAATTGGATTTAATCCATTCATTAAACTCGATGCATGAAACTTGATTTGGAATAGGCCCTCATTTACATCTTTTGTAGAAATAACTACAATAAAGTCACCAAGAATGCACCATGGACCCTGTAGGTTGTGTTGAAAAAGGTGCTTTGATGCCTCCAAATCTGAGTAGAAGACTTGAAGAACCTACTATTATGTTTGTGTATGTTGTTTAGTAGTTTTTGAATTGTTAATTTATACCTTGTATTGATCCAAGCTCACTTGATTCTTTATCTTTTTTAAAAGAAGTGTTTTCTAAAAAGCTGTGAAATTTTAGTTAGTTAATTTTCAAATCAATCTGTTGAAAAAGCTGCTACTCAAAGGTCTTTAGTCTATAGCAAGTTTTTTATCCAGTTGATTTATCGAAACAACTAGTTGTTTGACACTTAGTGTTTTTCAAAAGGTTTTGAAAAGGATTTTCTTTATTTTTTTTTTGTCAAACTAAAACAACTGGTTGTTTTATATGAAATTCTTAATAGAAAAATTATTTCAATCAGTTGTTTTGTAAAACAATATGTTGTTTTTCTAATAGAATTTTGTTTTGATTTCCAAACTTCTTTTAAATGTTTTCAACTGTTTTTGATTTATGATTTAACAGTTTTAACCACTTCCTTGATCTATATAAAGACTGTTTTATCATCTTTTCAAGAACCTAAGAAGGAGAGCTTATAAAAAACATTTTCAAGAGAATCAAGAGTTTTTGGATCATTGCCTGTGTGAACTAGGAACTGGGTTTTCTATACTTATGTACTACTGCTTTGTAAAGCTCAGGTGTATTATATTTCCTTCTTTTGAAAACTGTAAATCTGCCGTGTATGTAAGGCAGTTTTAGAAAGGGTTCCTGAAAACTATGGTTATTGCCAAGGAGTGTTGTGTGTTCTTGAGAGGTTCAAGATCAACACTCTTGGTGTGTGTTTTGTAATCTAGGTTTGATTGCATAGTGAATTCTCAGTGGTTAGCTGAGGACTGGATGTAGCTCTTGGTTAAGAGTAAACCAATATAAATATCCCTGTGTGAAGCTCTTTATCCCTACTCTTATTCACTGTTTTGTAAACTATTCTTTGTTTTATGGTATAAAAACATGTTGTTTCGTGGAAACAACTGGTTGGTTTTTTATAAAGAACTATAAAACTAAAAGTTTATCTAGTTGAACAGAAAATCAACTGGTTGATTATTCATAAATTTTCACTCTAATTCCAATCTTTGCGAAAATCTTGTGAAAACAATTCACCCCCTCTTGTTTTTGCCACACATTCTAACAGTTTGCACATATTCAGCCAAATATTTCTTCTATTTGATTAGGAGTTAGCTCCGTAAACACCTACAAATTTAAAAGATTTGCCATGCAAAGGACCAAAAATAGCTAAAACCCAAGGATTAGAAATTGCAACTCGATTAGCCGAGCACCATATTTTAGAGAGTTTAATGGTTCTATTAGAAACAAAACCTCAAGATTATTGGTAAAAGGAGTCATAATCTCAGTAAGGAAAAAAAATTGAGGTTTGTAAAGCTATATCATATTTCCCAACATGTTTCTTCTGTTTTCTGATTTTCCACAATCCTAATGTTCCAAAAAAAGTATCTCATAAACATCACTTCTTTTTAGCTTGTCTTGCGGTAGAGGTTTTCCTTTTACCTTTAGGACCAACCTTAAGAGGCCTTCCAGGATTCCTAATAGTTTGCACATACTCATCTTCTACCTCACTCAAGGATTCATCTTCTTCCACTCTATCAACCTAAAATTTGGAAATTTTTATAGCTTCATTATTGAACTTGTCTGCTAAAGCATTACCTCCATTTTTTTTTTTGCAACCTCTAGTCTTGAGGCAACCACTTTCTCATTTCATGAAAGTGAATCAAAATAATTTTGTATAGGAATTTTCGGTATGATAGGATGAGTTAAAACCTAGTTTACAAGAGTAACCAATAGCTGAGAAAGAACCCAAACAACAAAAGTTATAGGTATTGAATCATATCCTTGTGCAGAAAGACATTATAAGAGTCATGAATGCTTTTCAATGAGGACATGTTAGCAAAATCATCCTCTTGAGATCCAATAACAGCTCTAGTAGCAGAAGCCACAATCATATCAGGATGTTTTTGAGGATCAGCATAATCAGTAGCAGGAATAAGTTCAGTATCAGTAGTTGTCGCAATAGGTTTCCTAGCCACTTTAGGAGCTTCATTTCATTGTTAAACTTATTTATGAGTGTTGCTTTCGTTTTCTTCACTGCAACATTCTTGGGAGGAATTTTGATATGATTCCAATAGCACAATATGAATGATTCTTGACATTCTTAAGAATCATCTTGAGTTGGATATGAGATAGGCACTTTATGATAAAATTGGATCAAGGTTCTATGATCAAGAACTCACCAAGACTAGTACCAAAACCAAAACTCATTTGGAAGTTCCATGTATTGTCAAATTGAATAAAAAACAACAACTAGAAAAGAAGAAGAAAAAAGATGAACGGTAGAAATAAAAGGAACCGAAACAAAACACTAAGGAAACTGAAAATGCAAGAACTCAAACTAAGACATGAACATAAAAAGAGAAGGAAGGAAGGAGAAGAGAAAGCTCATGAAGATTGAGGGATGGTTGGATGAACACGCCACTTAGAGGATGGAGACTCCAAGATGAGTGTGCTATGCCGCCACTTGAGGTAACCATGAACTCTCAAGATAAGACTAAGTGAGGAAGGCACAAAGCTCTCCAATTCTCTCTCAAATTGAGTAGAGTTTCTCTAATTCAAAATTCAAATCTGAAAAATACAAGGGCAGCACCTTAATTTATAGCCTAGAGGTGCTGAAATGCAAAGCTAATTAAATTCAAAATTCCCCCCAAATACATGAAAGTGGCGCCAAGCATGAGGAAGGTGTGACTTCCTCTCTCACTTTGGCACCTCCCTATTACCTCTACACCTCTCTACTAAACGCACATCCCCCTAAGACTCCTAAACTAAAGACCTAAAGATGCTTTGACAAAAGAGGTTTCTTATGTTTTCCTCTAAGCACCTTCAAACAAAGAAATTACAAAAAGAGAAAACAAACGTCCATTAGCTCCTAAAGCTTTGAACATGCTTCTTGTAAGCCTTTGAAGTGGGCTTTGAACTCCATGAGCGTCCTCCATTTGAGCCTCAACCTCTTCTTGCTCTTGATGATTGGCCTCCATGTCCACTTGAGCTTGATCTCCATCATACTCCCCGAGTTGGAGAGAATTCGACCACGAATTCTGGAGACCTACAGAAAAAGGAGTTAGATCACTGATATTAAAAGTATGACTACCTAATAATGTATCAGGCATATCTAACTCATAAGCATTGTCATTAATCCTCTTTAGGACTTGGAAAGGTCCATCCCCATGAGGCATTAGTTTGGACTTCCTTTGAGTAGGAAAACGATCCTTCCTCAAATGAAGCCAAACCTAATCACCTTCCTCAAACAACAATGCTTTTCTCCTTTTATTGGCAAGTTCAACATACTTGCCAACCTTCTTCTCAATTCTCATCTTGATGTCACAAAAGAAGCCTTTTCATCCCTATCTTTGCACAAGACATCTCCAAGAATGGGAATAGGAAGAAGATCAAGAGGTGTTAAGGGGTTAAACCCATAGACAACCTCAAAAGGAGAATGTGAGGTGGTAGAATTTACTACACGGTTATATGCAAACTCAACATGGGGTAGTAAATTCTCCCACACTCTAGGATTCCCCAAAATGAAACATCTCAATAGTTGTCCCAAAGTTCTATTCACCACCTCGGTTTGACCATCAGTTTGTGGGTGGCAAGTGGTAGAAAATAAAAGTTTAGTTCCAAGCTTGCTCCACAAGGTCGGTCTTCCAAAAGTGACTTAAGAACTTGGGATCTCTGTCGGACACAATAGATCTAGGGATCCCATGCAAGCGAACCACTTCTTCAAAGAAGAGGTTTGCAATATGACATGCATCATCCACTTTGTGGCAAGGAATAAAGTGAGCCATCTTTGAAAAACGATCCACTACCACAAAAATGGAGTCCTTTCCCTTTGATGTCTTGGGTAATCCTAAGATGAAATCCATAGATATGTCAACCCAAGGCATTGAAGGGATAGGAAGAGGAGTATATAAACCATGGGGATGCATCTTAGATTTAGCTTTGCGACAAGCTATGCATTTATCACACAAACTATGAACATGTTTATGCATATGAGGCCAAAAGAAATGTTCATGCAACACATCCAAAGTTTTAGCAACCCCAAAGTGACCCATTAAACCCCCCTCATGGGCTTCTCTAACAAGAGATAATCTAATAGAGCTTTGAGGGACACAAAGACGTTTTCCTTTAAAAAGAAAACCATCTTGTATAAAAAAATCTTTGTGTCCTCCCTTAAGACACTCTTGATAGATGAGAGAAAAATCAAGGTCATCATGATAAAGTTCCTTAATGTGATCAAAGCCAAGATATTGAGAACTTAAAAGATTTAGCAAAGTATATCTTCTAGAAAGTGCATCCGCCACAATGTTTACTTTGCCTTGCTTATGTTTGATCACATAAGGAAATTGCTCAATGAATTCCACCCACTTAGCATGCCTCTTGTTAAGCTTGTTTTGGCTTTTCAAATACTTAAGAGATTCATGATCACTATGTATCACAAACTCTTTGGGAAAAAGATAGTGTTGCCAAGTAAACAAAGCCCAAACAAGTGCATATAGTTCTTTATCATAAGTGGAATAATTGAGATGACTTCCCTTCAATTTCTCACTAAAATAAGCTATGGGGTGGCCCTCTTGAAGGAGGACAACCCCAATGCCTATACTTGAAGCATCACACTCAATCTCAAATGTTTTAGTGAAATTAGGAAGGGCTAAGATGGGAGCATTAGTCAATTCTTCTTTTAAAGTCTCAAAAGCTTTTTCTTGTGCTTCTCCCCATTGAAAAACCACATTCTTTTTCACTATATCATTGAGAGGTGCAGCAATGGTACCAAAGTTTGGTACAAATCTTCTATAGAAAGAAGCAAGTCCATGGAAACTTCAGACTTCATTCAAAGTTTTCGGTGTAGGCCAATTTTGAATAGCCATCACCTTTGTTTTGTCCACATGGACCCCTTTGCTACTCACAACAAACCCTAGGAATTCTATATGATCAAGAGCAAACATACATTTAGCAAGGTTAGCATACAAATGTTCCTTCCTAAGGGTTTCTAAAACTTGCCTAACATGCAACCTATGGTCATTCAAAGATAAGCTATAAATGAGAATGTCATCAAAGTAAACCACAACAAACTTACCAATGAAAGGTCTAAGAACATGATGCATGAGGCGCATGAAGGTACTTGGTGCATTAGTTAAACCAAAGGGCATAACTAACCACTTATACAATCCAAGTTGGTCTTAAAAGCCGTCTTCCATTCATCACCTGGTTTGATACGGATTTGATTGTAGCCGCTTTTAAGATCAATCTTTGAAAAGATTTTTGAACCATGCAATTCATCCAACAAATCATCAAGCCTAGGTATGGGATGCCTATACTTAATTGTAATGTTATTGATGGCCCTACAATCCGAACACATTCGCCATGTGCCATCTTTTTTAGGCACTAAGATGATAGGCATAGCATAAGGACTCATGCTATCTTGAACCCACCCTTTCTCAATCAAAGCCTCAACTTGTTGGCGAATTTCCTTGGTTTCACTTGGATTGGTCCTATAGGCTGGACGATTTGGTAAGGAAGAGCCCGGTATCAAATCAATTTGGTGCTCAATCCCTCTCAAAGGTGGAAGTCCTTTTGGAGGATCTTGAAACACATCTTGAAACTCTTCTACCAAATTTTCCAAACAATGAGGACTATCAACAAGTGGTTCTAACTTAAGAGTTCTAGGGATGGCTAAGAAAAGAGGATGGTGAGCCACTATTTCCCTTTGAAGCTCATGCCTAGACACAAGAAGTGTAGGCTTAGAACTCTTATCTTTTTTATCTTTTTCACTCTCCCTCTTTTTTTTCATGATGATTTGGTCCTCATGGACTTCTCTAGGAGAGAGAGATTTTAAAGTAACCTTGTGACCATGGAAATCAAAAGAAAGTTTGTTGGAAAAGCCATCATGAAAAACTTTTCTATCAAATTTCCAAGGCCTTCCCAAAAGAACATGTGTAGCTTCCATGGGCACAACATCACATAATACCTCATCTTTGTATTTTCCAATAGAGAAATGGATGAGGACTTGTTTATTCACAACAATTTCTCCTACTTCACTAAGCCATTGCAATTTGTAGGGCTTTGTATGAGAGATAGTAGGCAATCCAAGTTTATCTACTACTTTTGTACTAGCCACATTAGCACAACTACCCCCATCCACTATCAAAGAACAAATGTTGTTTTGAATAAGACATCTTGTATGGAAAATATTTTCCCTTTGACTTTCATCAAAAGGTTGTGAAACTAGTCCAAGAAGTCTTCTCACAACTAACAAATCTCCTTCAAGTGGACTCTCACTCTCATTCTCACTAGACGCCCTAGAAGGTGAAGAATGCCTAGGTGAATCTGAATCATGCTCACTCATAACAATGCCATTATGCACAAACATATTCCTTTTAAAAGGACAATTAGCCGCAATGTGACCATAAACCATACACTTAAAGCATTTCTTACTAGACAATTTAATTGGGGATTTAGGCCTAGAAGTAGATGGCTTAGGTTCCTTGGGTTTGAAAGAAGAATCTTTAGAAGGAAATTTTGAAAAAGACTTTTTGTTCCTCCAAGAATTGTTGTAGTAACCATCATTGGGAAAATTTTTGAAAGAATTTTTCTTAGCAAGTTGGGCTTCCACCTTCATTGCAAGATGAACTAAAGAACCCAATGATGAATACTCTTGTAACTCAACAACATTTTGAATATCCTTCCTTAGACCACTCACAAACCTAGCAATCATAGCTTCCTCACTTTCTTCTAATTCAACTTTAAGCAAAAGCGTTTCTAACTCTTTGTAATATTCATCCACATTTAGCGTGCCTTGTTGAAACCGTTGGAGTCTCAACATGAGGTCTTTCCTAAAATGTGGGGGCACAAACCTAGCGCGCATTTGATCCTTTAAAGAGTTCCAAGAGTCCACGGGAGGACCCTTGTGATAGATAATGTCCTTTACAATACCATGCCACCATTTCATGGCATAATCACTAAACTCTAAGGTGGCTAGCTTAAGCTTGTGCTCATCTTGGATCTCATGGATCTCAAATATTTGTTCACACTTAGCCTCCCAATCTAAATACAAATTAGGACCACTAGAGCCATTAAAACAAGAAAGCTTGACCGAAGGTAGCCTAGCCTTTGCATCTTGGTAGTGTCCAACTCCACGGTGATGTCTCTCCCCTTGATTGTGATGTCTATGTCCATGGAATTGAGGTGGAGTTTGCCTTCTCCTATGGTCCTCCTCACGGCCAAAGTCATTTGAAGAACCTCTTGAAGAAGGTCTATGTGAATGATGCCCACCATTGATAGAGTGAGATGGCCTAGCTTTTGCACCTCCATCTTTTGCAATTTTTCTTCCAAACGCCGAATGGTGCGTTGAGCTTCATGCAATTCACCAAGGACCGAAGCTTTGGAAGGAGAGTGTTGCTTGTAAGATTCACCACTTGAATAGCCAGCCATTTGCAAATGAAAATAGCAAACTCAAAAAACAGCAAACAAGTTAAGAAACAAAGTTAGCAAAAATGTATTTGGCAACCAAATTGCCGAAGTGAAACTGGCCTGAAAATCACTCTCAAAGAAATAATATCCCTGCACCAAGCTGATCTTGAGGCCTTAGGAATCCTCAAATGAAAGATGTCAAAGCAAGGCACACCAATCTCAAAGCCAACCACAACAAAACCAATGAAGCAATAAAGACAAACAAGAAAAGGTATAAGCAATAAAAGGCTATAACAAAAGGAATACTAGATGTATGACAAACTCAAAGAGTAATGAATAAAAGACAAGCAAGAAAATAAGGAACTCAATGAAAAAGTAGGCACACAAAAGAATACTTAAAGAAAAGCACTAGAGTAGATGAAGAAAACAAAAACAGAGCTACTGGAAAATATTTTTATGCAAACTGTGCTTGATGTTCACTGATTTAACTGGAACGATATAAAGCGAACTGGATTATGAAATTTTAACCAAAGAAACTTCAAGATCTTAGCTCAAAAATGGCACTGGAATCATTTAAAAAAAGTAAGCCAATTAATTGAGATAAATTTTTCAAAATCGCTGCCAGATTACCGTATTTTTTTCGGCAGAATTGTACACTTTTTGTATTTTATTTATCATTTTTTGTGTACTTTGAATTTCTGAGTACTTCTTTTTTTTACTCTTTTCTAACACTTTGAAGAACACGAATCCAGAATTTCAGAATTTTCCAGTGTGTAAATCAATTGAAATAAGGAAAAACAATAAGCACGTTTTCAGAAAACAGAGAAATCCTAACAGGAATGAAAAACAGAATTAAGAACTAGCAAAGACATAATGGAAAATGATGTATAGGAACTTGTATAGGTCTAAAATACAAGTATGAACTCAATCTAAAACAGAAAATGCACAAAGGATCAAATATCAAATTCAGAAAAATTATATGACACCAAAGCAAGAAACAAAAAATTCCCCCCAAATACATGAAAGTGGCGCCAAGCATGAGGAAGGTGTGACTTCCTCTCTCACTTTGGCACCTCCCTATTACCTCTACACCTCTCTACTAAACGCACACCCCCCTAAGACTCCTAAACTAAAGACCTAAAGATGCTTTGACAAAAGAGGTTTCTTATGTTTTCCTCTAAGCACCTTCAAACAAAGAAATTACAAAAAGAGAAAACAAACGTCCATTAGCTCCTAAAGCTTTGAACATGCTTCTTGTAAGCCTTTGAGGTGGGCTTTGAACTCCATGAGCGTCCTCCATTTGAGCCTCAACCTCTTCTTGTTCTTGATGATTGGCCTCCATGTCCACTTGAGCTTGATCTCTATCAAATTTTCTTCCTTTTACGGTTGGACAACTCATGACCTATCATCCTAAGAAGAACATAAAGGGGGAATTTCTCATACTCCAAGTCAGCAACAAAAGAAAATCCAGGCCTTACAACCATGATTTGATTTGGGAGGTCGAAAAGTAAATCAAGATCAATAAGAACCCTTGTAAAGAAACCTCTTGATCTCTTCATAGTACAATCATCAAGAGCAAGAGGAGTTCCGATCCTTCTTGCTATGGAGAAAATGCCTTTGGGTTGTAAAACAACACTAAGCCTTAGTAAGTTTCATAGATGTTGGTACAAAGTCTTTGATCCAAGAAAAGACTCTTAAGATATAGAGATTAAGGTTTTAAGATCCCATGCAAGAACCCTTCTCATGTCTACAAAAGAGAAAAAGAAAACTCATAAAATCCTTTGAAGGCAATTGTGGAGGGAAATGTCACAAACATTGTTCATAGCTTGAACAAAAGTCTTTCTTTACACTTAAGAAACATATGTGGGTTCAACTTAAGTCATAATCTTGATCCTTGAGACAATCTCAACACAATTAAAACTAGCAAAATTTAGACCTCAGTGACAAAAAAAAAAACTGAAATAGAAGGATTTGAACCACCATCAACACCTTAATAAAGCAACTCAAAAAAAAGAGAGTAGAAAATCAACGAGATCTTGAAGATACTATATTGAAGAAGATTTTTCAAAACATGAGAAACATAAGTTTTTATAAATTAAATAGAATAATATATTAATATATATATATATATTAATATTTATATTAATTATTGAATAGTTTTTTGTCGGTTGAGTTGGATCTCATATTCAACATGTAAAACTTGTCACCCAACTCATGGAAGATTAAAATTAAATTGGATTGGATTTAAATTTTATAGCAAACTCAACTCCGACTATCCCACCCATTAACGGTGCCATAATTCAAAGGTATGATTTTTAAAATTGGCATTTATCTCTTTTTGTTTATTTTAATTGCAGCAATAAAATATTTAACTAAAATGGTTGTTTCAAATTAAATCATTGTCAATATGATTTGACAAACTTGCCATGAGTCATGTGGTTCTTATTAATCTCCTAAATTTTGTCCACTAGTTCTTGTAAATTGAAAATTTTGGTAATGTGAATATTTGTTAGGACCATACATGTGGTGATTTTGTACACTGTAAGAATTTCTTGTATTGGAGGGAGATCTAGAAAAACTACAGTGGAAGCACTATAGAAGGGTAACTATTTTTGTTAGGATGTTCCATTTCACTAAAAATAATAATTTATTAGTATAATATACCAATTTGATTTTAGAAAAGAAACCATAGCAATTTTAAACATTTTACTTAAAATATATTAATATCTAAATTATTATAATAGAAATTACAATTTAGTTAAATATTTTTAACATAAATTTATTTCAATAGTAAATTTTTACTAATTTCATTTCAGTTTTAGGCATAATAATATTTAAATTAATTTTAAAAATAATGAATCTTTTAAAATGATTTTGCTCTTTATATCAATCATTATAATATATTTAAATGATTTTAAATGAATTTATGTAAGAACCAAATTTTTTTAATAAATATAGATGAGAAAGTTTAACATAACTGGAAAAATGAATATGTTTAAGGTACAAGGTTATGAAATAGATTTAGTCTATATTTATCTAAAAAAAATCTTCTTTTTAAATTTAGAAATGTTTAACTTTTGTTTAGGTTTTAAGACAACAAATGCTCTTTCTCTCTCAAAAATTGCTATATACAAGTGTAGTGGTCTCAAAAATTGCTATATACAAGTGTAGTGGTGAGGAATGTTCGGGATCTCGGTCCAAGCAATTAGGTCAGCTTTATTTTTGGGCAAGTCTGGGCTCAAAGGGTGGGCCATGAGTTCGGCTCAGATGTTGGAAGATAACTTGAAAAAGATAATTAAAATAAAAGGAATATCCCGATTGCTTATGATACATACGTTAATTAAATACCAATAAAACTTGTTGAGAATAAAGTAGTTAGCACACGAGAATAAATGTACACGTGAACAAAATGTTTTACTGTTGTTAAGCACCCAAGAATAAAGGTGCACATAAGCAATATGTTTTTCTGTTATGATTATATGTTTTCTATTGATATTATATTCTCCCTGTTGAAATCTCGCTCTGTTGAGATTGGAGAAAACCGTTGAAGAGATATCTATAAAAGGGGCTTGAGACCTCTAGTAAAGGTATGCTGTTTCTTAATACTTAAGATTGAAAATGATTTGATATTTTTGAATGCTCTCACTGATTTGATCGTCAGAGTGTGATCAACAGGTACGAAGTACCTCAAAACACTAATTGGAGACAAATCAGAGGTGGAACTTGTCCATTCAATCCATCTAAGGTCAACCGACAAGAACATTTGACGTCCACCGTGGGCCCTGATAAAACCTAATCTCATCCAAATTTGCGATTGAGCCTTCTAATATGATGAGGAACACAAGGCAAGACCTGTTGGGATCCGAAGGAAGCGATGCCCCGCCTTACAATAACTCATGGAGGCCATTAAGGACCTCCAAGAGGCGAACAAAGAATATCAAAGAGAACAAGAGCGAGTCCAAGAGGAAGCCAAGGCGGAGCAGGAGTGGCTACGAGCAAAAGCCCGAGCTAAGAAAGAGCTCCTGCAAGATTATCTAATGGCAGAAATTGAGGTCTCCCGGATAGCTATAGAGGAACACTCGAAAACTAATGAGGAGTTGTGCAAAACCAATGAGAAATTACGAAAGAGCCTGCACTAACGTTCCATCAGGGAACATTCTCCGAGCTTGTCAACCAGAGATGACCCGAAGCCATTTTCACACCAAATCATGGATGAACTCATGCCACCTTATTATATCACACCTAAAATTGCCATTTTCTCTAGCATAGAATCCTGGAAATCATCTCACGACATTCAAGGCTCAAATGATCATCTCTGGAGGATCGGATGCCATGTGATGTAAGATGCTCATGGGTGCTTTCACAGGTACAACCCTTCAATGGTTTAGTTGAATTCTGGATGGCCACATCAACTCTTTCCTCCAATTCTCCAAGTTGTTTAGAGAACAGTTCTCGGCCAACAAGGTCAAACCCCCGAAGTTGTACGACCTTTTCAGCGTTAGACAAAGGGAGGGAAAAACATTGAAAAACTATCTCAATAGGTTCTGTGCGGTCACAATAAGACTTCAAACACACGATGAAGAGATGATGGTTGTCGCCTTCGTACGAGGGATGACAGGAAGACCGTTTAGCGATTCATTAGTTAGGAATCTAGCAGAGACGTTCTCTGAGGTACGTGAACGAGTTGTCGCTCACATCGAGGTAGAAGAGGCCATGCTCAGGAAGAATGGCAGCTCACGCTTAAAGCAACCTAGGCCTAGGGAGAGCAACCAAGATCGGTTCCTGAGGGTCAATGAAACCTCTGTCGAGAAGAGAACGGACTCGAGGTACGTCCCATATGTAACTAGGAGAGATGAGCCCAAGACAAAAAGCTAGGGAAGGGTCAGCCACCAAGCCCAAATTCTATGTATCCTATAAAGAGCTCTTGAGCATGCCAGGGGTAATGGATAAGCTAAAGTTTCCTCAAAAGACAAATCGGTCATTGGGATCGCGAGGAGATGCTTGGTGTGAATTCCACCGAGCATTTGGGCACAATGTCGAGCGATGCATATCCTTAGGTTTCCAACTGGCTAGCCTGGACAAGGAAGGATTCTTGAAGGAGTATCTCGAAGCTAGCCAGGAAGAACCAAATGGAGAGGTTGCTATCAAGGACCAAACACATGAGACACCGGTCCATGGTGACTTGAACACCATTGCGAAGGGTTTTCCGAAGGAGGAAGCTTGGCCTCCAACCGTAAGCGATACGCACGAGCGGTGATGTCCTTGGATACAAGGAGACCTTATTATCCTCTAGAGCCCACTCTCTGCTTCACAAGTTCAGGCTTGGAAGACGTGTTTCCTCACAGGGATGATTCGGTAGTGATATCTGTTGTTACCGCAGGGTGAAAGGTACACAAAGTTTTGGTCGACCAGGGGAGCTCGGCCGATATGATTTTTTGGGGAACGTTCACCAACTTGCAGTTATCTTCTGATAAGTTGAGGCCATACAACGAATGTTTGGATGGTTTCGCGGGAGATCAAGTAGAAGTCTGATGGTGAGCTGAGGACAACCTTTTATGATGAAAGCGCGACCAGGACGATTACCATCAGGTACATCATTGTTAATGCGTCTTCTTCTTACAACTTACTTTTGGGGCGACCTTCCCTAAACAGGTTGGGCGCGGTAGCCTCAACCGCCCATATGAAGATGACGTTGCCTTCTTCTAAAGGAGGGGTGATTACCTTAAATGCCGATCAGGACGACACACAAATGCTATAAGAGTAGCTTGAAGAATAAAGAACAATTTATGCAATCACCATCCAGGCAGAAGAACCAGGATGGATTGCAGAGACAAATGTCATCAATTAGAGACGACCAAGACCTGCTAGAGAAGTTCAAGAGAGAGAGGTAACAGGGAAAAAGTTCAAGCTCGACACCTCGTTGTTCAAGGAGCTAGAAGATAAGATAGCCGGTGTGATTTTGGAAAACATGAATGCTTTCATGTGGTCATCCGCAGACATGCCCGAGATAAACCCAAATTTTCTGCACCATCGGCTTACTATGGATGAAAAGGTCAAACCAGTGGTTCTGAGGCGAAGAAAATTCAATGAAGATAAGCGCCTCGTCATCCAAGAAGAGACTCAAAAGCTCTTGGATGTTGGACATGTAAGGGAGATCTTGTACCCTGAGTGGTTGACAAATGTTGTGTTGGTAAGGAAGGCCAATGGGAGGTGGAGGATGTGTATCGACTTCACTGATTTGAACAAGCCTTGTCCCAAGGATTCCTACCCACTCCCGAGCATAGACTCCTTGGTTGACAACGCCTGAAGTTTTCGGTTGTTAAGTTTCCTAGACGCGTTCTCGGGGCATAATCAGATTTGTATGCACCCGAAGGACGAGAGTAAAAAAGGCTTTATGGCCGAAGTCGCTAGTTACTGCTACAAGGTCATGTCCTTTGGCCTGAAAAGTTTTGGCGTAACTTATCAAGTCCCACTTGTGCTTTTTCTATCTAGCATACACCCTGCAAAATCAGAATCAGAATATCCAACCAAATGAATAGGAGAGTGAGAGGGATACCATAAACCAACAGTGGTTGTGCCCTTAAGATATTTCAGAATTCGTTTTATAGCTTTGAAGTAAGATTCTTTTGGATTTGATTGACATCTAGCACAGAGACAAACTGCAAATATGATGTCTGTCCTGCTAGCAGCGAGATAAAGCAAAGAACCAATCAATCCTCTGAATTTTGTTTGATCTACTGTTGTTCCAGCCAAGTCAGCATCCATATAATAGCTTGTAGACATTGGTGTGAATGCCTCTTTGCAATTTTCCATCTCAAACATCTTGAGAATCTCCTTGCAGTACTTGGTTTGGCTAAGGAAGATGTCATCCTATTATTGCTTGACCTGCAGCCTTAAGAAGAAGGAAAACTTGTCCATCATAGACATTTCAAACTCCCCATGCATTGCTGCCACAAATTCTTCAAATAAACTATCATTAGTAGCACCAAATATAGGTAAATCTAACTCATAAGTATTATCATTGATCCTTTTAATGATCTGGAAAGGACCATCACCACGTGGTAGGATTTTGGATTTCCTTTGAGTAGGGAAGCGATCCTTCCTCAAGTGAAGCGAAACCCAGTCCCCAGGTTCAAAGATCAATGCCTTGCGCCCCTAACTGGCGTGTTGTGCATACTTGCCTACCTTCCTTTCAATTTGGAGCTTGATGTGATGGTGCAAGTTTTTAATAAAATATGCTTTTTCAAAACCATCCTTGCACAACACCTCATCAAGTACAGGAATGTGAAGTACGTCAATGGGTGTGAGGGAATTGAACCAATACACTACCTCTAAAGGGGTGTGAGAAGTAGTAGAGTTAACTACTCGATTATAAGAAAACTCAATATGAGGAAGTAAGTTTTCCGACACCCTTTGGTTCCTGGAAATAAGGCATCTTAGCATTTGGGCCAAAGTTCTATGGACCACTTTTGTCTTACCGTCAGTTTCGGGGTGGCAAGTAGTAGAAAACAAAAGTTTAGTGCCAAGTTTGTTGAAGATGGTTGCTGCGCCTTCAAGACATGTGTTTGATGAAGCCATTTGTGTAAATTCCATTAGTCGTTACATTTGCTTTAAGAATGTCTTAGGTATAGTTTAGAGGTTGTTTAAAGTAGGCTTTTTGCTAGGTAACTCACCTCTTAACCCCTGACCATGTGATAAGAGCAAGCACAAGTTTTATGAAACTGTTTTCACATGTTTTGCAAAAATATCCTTATTGCATAAAAAATGAATATGTTCTTTTCTAAATGAATAGATTCTTTTCTTAAGCTGATGCCTTGATTAAGTGTTTTTGAAAATCATGTTTTGTGCATCAAGTATTTTAACAAATTCTTCATTCCATCAAAACGACTGTGTTTCACTTGTTAAGAAGTTAAGTTTCTGTTATCATTTTGAAAATGAATCTGTTCATTTGTAAATGAATAGATTCTCCATGTTTACCTTAAAAGGCTTTTTACGTTTTATCCTTGCACCGGGGTGTTTGACTAACTCTCCTTCACATAACAGATTCTCTAACTGCTTTTGAAAATAAATCTGTTCATTTTATTTTCAATTTGTTCTTTTTATAATAGCTTTAACTGTTTTTTGAAAATCTGTTATAAGATGTTTTTCTATAAAAGGAGAGTTTGTTCCTGCATTTAAAAGTTGATAATACAATTGAGAAAACAAGTTTACAATAGAGAAATAAGGATTTTTAGAGGATTAACATGTGTTCTTGAAAGATTTTCCAAATCACAAAGTGTGCTTGTTCTTGGTTGCTTCTAAGGCTTGATTAGAGGTGTTGTCACTGTGTGAGCAATCTGTTCTACTGGTCTAAGGCAGATTTCTGCATTCTCTATCAGGTGTATTCGTTTCATATTTCAATTTCTTGTAAAGTGTGGTTGTAAACTCTTCTTGATAGTGTGTGTGCTGGAATAGTGCTTTTCAGCTAGTGTGCCAAGTTTCTTGTAGGGTTCAAGAACAGTGGTTGTGTAAGTGTGTTTGATACGTTTGTTTGGTGGATTTCACCTTGGATTAGGTGTGACTGGATGTTGCTCGTTTGAGTGAACCGGTATAATTGTTGTGTGTTCAATTTCTCTTCATCCTTGCACTCGGTTATTGCTTTATCTGTTAACCTGTCAGAAATTGAATTTGTTCAATTACAAATAAATCTGTTCTTTTTGGGCTTGTTCGTTCTGTTCTTATTTTCTAAAAAAATTGTTTGATTATGTTAAAAAGATATATGAACTGTTGATTACAACTGGAACAGTTTGATTGTGGAACAGTTTGATTATCAAGCTAGTAATTGAACTTTTATCTCTTGCTTTAGAAGTTGAAGATCACTGATTCTGCTTTTCATAGTTTCCTCTTTAAAATCAGCGTGTGCATAGCTTGCAAATTAATCTGCATAACTTCAAGAATTACTTGGCTGATATAAACGTTTTTAATACATAAATTGTGTAAAAATAAATTTGTTCATTGCTAAATAAATTGATTTATTTTTTGTGTACTGTGATAAAATCCGAATCTGTGCGAAAGTTTTAAAAGGTCAATTCACCCCCCCTCTTGAACTTTGACATTATTGAACCCAACAATTGGTATCAAGAGCTAGGACTTGTATTTTAATCAAGTTTGTTTGCAATTATGTCTGAGTTTAAAGTGCTTTTTGCTGAGGGATCATCTATCAATAAACCCCCTATGTTCAATGGGATGAATTATGCTTTTTGGAAAATTAGAATGAAAATTTTCATGGAATCTATTGACTCGTTTATTTGGGAGGTTGTGGTCCATGGACCCTATGTGCCAATGCAGGTTGTCAAGGATGAAGAAGTGGTAAAGCCAAGATCTGAATGGAATGAGATTGAAAAGAAGAAGACTCAATATGATCTTGTATCCAAGAACATCATAACTTCGTCATTAACAATGGATGAGTTCTTCAGGATATCTCAATGCAGTTCAGCTAAGGAGATGTAGGAGGTCTTGGAAGTTACTCATGAAGGTACTGAAGATGTGAAGAGATCAAGAAAACATTCTCTCATCCAAGAATATGAATTGTTTAGAATGCAACCCGAGGAGACATTGCTTATGTGCAGAAAAGGTTCACTCATATTGTGAATCATCTTACTGGATTGGGAAATGAATTTGACAGAGAGGAACTCAACATAAAAGTGTTGAAGTGCCTCGACAGAAGCTGGCAACCTAAGGTGTCTGCTATATCAGAAAGCCGTGATCTGTCAAAGCTGTCAACTGCTGCACTTTTTGGGAAATTAATGGAGCATGAGCTGGAGCTCAAGAGACTCAAAGAGCAAGAAACAGTAGAAAGGAAACCCAAGGGACTTGCACTGAAAGCAAGGGCACAGAGTGACATCAATGAAGAGAAAGAAGATGTTGAACATGATGAAACAATCAACTTACTTACAAAGAGGTTTAGCAGATTCCTGAAGAAGAAAAGCAGAGATAGGAACTAACAGAAAAGAAGGTATCCTAAACCTAATGAATCAAATTCCTCTAACTACACTTGCTTTGGTTGTGGTAAAACAAGGCATATCAAGATGGATTGTCCAAACAATCAATCAAAGGACAAATATGCCAGCAAGAAAGTTGAAAGGAGCAAGGGGAGGAGAGCTTACATTTCTTGGGAAGAGAATGAAGTATCTTCAACCAGTAGCTCTTCAACTGAGAGTGAGTTAAACAATTTGTGCTTCATGGTGAAAGATGAAGGATCAATCTCTGATTCAGTAAGTGAATTCTCTATGGAATCTAATAACTACGATCAATTGCTTGCTGCTTTCAAAGAAACACATGATGAAGCAAATAGACTAGCTGTAATATGCAGTAAGTTGCAAAAGGTAAATAATGTGCTTGCACCTAAAGTAAAAACACTTGAGGAAGAACTGCATAAGGCCAAAATAGATCTGGAAAGTCTTGACCTAACATGCTTGCATGCCTCTATTAAAACCTGTGAAAACTGCAAAAAATTGGAAAAACAAGTGGAGTATTTGCTAAAAACCCTTTCCAATTTCACTAAGGGAAGAGAGAATCTTGAGTCTCTCCTTGGTTCACAGAATGTTGTTTTCAACAAGAATGGTATTGGTTATAACCCTGGAAATGTAACCAATGTCAAAAAGGTTTCAAGTTTTTTTGTTTCAGCAAAATCAGGTTTCTCAGCTTTTAATAGTGGCAAAAAGGCATCTCGTGTTACTTGTTTTTACTGCATGAAATCTGGTCATACCTCTAGGTCATGCATTGCTAGAAAACATCTTGTTCCTAAGAACTTAGCAAAATGGCTACCAAAGGAAAGGTTTTAATCTGTGCTGGACCCTATACTGAAAAGGGTACCGTTTGTATTATTTTAGCTCTGTTTTGCAGAAAGGCAGCAAGATAAATCAATGGTACTTGGACAGTGGTTGTTCAAAACATATGACTGGAGATCTGACAAAATTCACTAGCTTGAAGCTTAAGGCAGAGGGACATGTAACCTATGGGGATAATAACCGTGGAAGAATTCTGGGCAGAGGCACTGTTGGAACTGGGAATTCAACCACTATTGAGAATGTGCTTTATGTAGAAGGACTCAAGCATAGCCTTCTCAGTATCAACCAACTATGTGACAAAGGATACAAGGTGAACTTCAAGTCAAATGGCTGCACAATCTCAAATAACTCCTCTGGTAAGGTGTTGTTTACTGGTAAGAGAGTGAATAACATATATCTCTTGGATATTATGGAAACTGATTCTTCAAATGAGTGTTTACTGTCTAGAAGTGATGAGTCTTGGTTATGGCACAGGAGGTTAGCTCACATACACACTAATCACATAAATAAATTGAAATCTAAAGATCTTGTTTCTGGTTTACCTAATATTAAATTTCAGGATAACAGGCTATGTGATGCTTGTGTGAAAGGTAAACAAATCAGATGCTCTTTCAATTCAAAGGACATTGTTTCTACTAAAATCCATTGGATGTATTGCATATGGACTTATTTGGACCCTCTAGAGTTGCTAGCTTGGCTGGAAATTTATATGCTTTGGTTGTTGTGGATGATTACTCTAGATTTACATGGAC
Organism: Phaseolus vulgaris; assembly: GCF_000499845.2. Taxonomy (NCBI): domain Eukaryota; kingdom Viridiplantae; phylum Streptophyta; class Magnoliopsida; order Fabales; family Fabaceae; genus Phaseolus; species Phaseolus vulgaris. The sequence goes on along the minus strand of NC_023755.2, from coordinate 33,466,866 downwards.
TCTTTTTCTTGCACATAAAAATGATGCTTACAATGCTTTTAAGAAATTAGCAAAGGTTTTACAGAATGAAAATGGATGCTGTATAAAATCAATTCGAATTGATCATGGGGGTGAGTTTCAGAATGCTAGATTTGAAAGGTTTTGTGAAAAACATGGGATATCACATAGCTTTTCAGCCCCTAGGACTCCCCAACAAAACGGTGTAGTTGAGAGGAAAAATAAATCATTAGAGGAACTAGCTAGAACTATGTTAAATGAGTCTAATCTTTCTAAGTATTTTTAGGCTGATGCAGTCTATACTGCAGCTTATGTGTTAAACAAAACCTTAATTAGACCCATTCTTAAGAAAACACCATATGAATTGTATAAGGGCAGGAAACCTAGTGTGAGTGACCTTAGAGTGTTTGGGTGTAAATGCTTTGTATTGAATAATGGCAAAGAGAATCTGGGTAAGTTTGATGCTAAATCTGATGAAGGAGTTCACATTGGTTATGCTTTGAATGGTCATGCATATAGAGTCTTCAATAAAAGATTGCTCATAGTAGAAGAATCAATGCATGTTGTATTTGATGAAGCTGGTCATAGCATATCTAAAACTGCTACAGATGACCTTGAATGTGATGAATTTAAATTTGTTTAAAATCAAAATGAATCGATTCATATTGATATTGCTGACTCACATGTTGTCCAAGAACCTACTGTTTCTGCAGGTTTGCCAAAAGAATGGAAAACCCCAAGAGATCTAACCCTTGATAATGTCACTGGGAACATTGAGAAAGGAGTATCAACTAGGAAATCTATGAATAACTTTTGTGAGACAATGGCCTTTGTATCTCAAGTGGAGCCCAAAAATCTGAATGAAGCCCTTAAGGACAGTAACTGGATTCTGGCCATGCAAGAGGAACTGAATCAATTTGCTCTGAATGAGGTATGGACTCTTGTTCCTAGAATATCTGAAATGAATATCATTGGAACAAAATGGGTATTCAGAAACAAGATGGATGAGCATGGGGTGATTACTAGAAATAAGGCTAGACTAGTGGCTAAAGGGTATAATCAAGAAGAGAGAATAGATTATGATGAAACATATGCACCAGTGTGATGAGAATCAAATAAATGAGGCTTTTATTAATGAAGGAAGAGGTCATTCACCTTCACATTTGAAGTTCTTCCTTCTAGTCTTCTCAAAATTAAAAGAAGACATAAAATAAAGATGAGGCCCAAGCCCAAAGCCCAAGCCCAAGAAGGCCAAAGCCCAAAAAGCCCAAGTCCATCCCATGAGGGGCAAGGCCAAACATTAAATAAGAGAGCATCATTTGATTTAATCTTGTAGGAGGTGTGGATATTAAATAAAGGAGTATGAATATGTAAAATAAAGTCACATTGTCCATGTGACTTAGGAGAGTAGGTGTAGGTGTAGTTTTTAGGAGGTGTCATAGTAGAAAAAGGTCACACCTCCCATGTGACTTGTTTTTGGTGGGAATTTCAAATGAGTTTTATTTGAATTTTCCCACCTATTTTCCAGCACCCTCACAATATAAATAGAGGTGTGGGCTCTTGTAAAATTCAGAATTGAAATTGGAATTAGAGAAACTCTACTCAAATTGAGAGAGAATTGTGTGAGAACTTGTTTTCTCCTCTACCTTGTCTTATCTTGGGTGCCTTGGCTCTCTCAAGTGGCGGCATTTGCTCACTTATCTTGGATCCTTCATGATGAGAATCAACTAAAGGTGGCTTTTTATAATGAAGAACAAGATCATTCGCCTTCACATTTAAAGTTTTTCTTGTTAATCTTTGCAAACGATAAAGCCCAAGCCCAAGCCCAAGAAGGCCAAAGCCCACAAAAGCCCAAAGACCATCCCATGAAGGGCAAAGCCAAGTTTTAAATAAATATTGTTTAGAAAGGTGCTTAGAGGGAAACATTAGAAACCTCTATTGTTAAAGCATCTTTTAGTCTTTAGTTAAGAGTCTTAGGGGGGGTGTATTAGTAGATAGGTGTAGGTGTAGTTTTTGGGAGGTGTCATAGTAGAAAAAGGTCACACCTCCCATGTGACTTGTTTTTGGTGGGAATTTCAAATGAGTTTATTTGAAATTTCCCACCTATTTTTCAGCACCTTAGGCTATAAATAGAGGTGCTTCCTTTGTAAAATTCAAATTGGAATTAATCTAAGAAAACTCTACTCAAATTTTGAGTGACCTTTGGAGAGCTTTTGGAGCCTTCTTCTCTAGTCTTATCTTGATGGATCATTGGAGTCCTCAAGTGGCGGCATCACTCTCATCTAGGAGCATTCCACACTTCTAGTGGCGAGATCATCCAACATTCTTCCATCTTCATGAGCACTCTCTTCTCCTTCCTTTCTTCTTTTTCAATTGTTCATGTTGCCTTGTGTTCTTGAGTTGTTTTTGGTTCGGTTTTTCCATTTTCCAGCACCTATGTTCTGTTTTTGTTTTTAATTTCTATTTTGTTCGGTTCATATGTTTTCTTGCTTAATTCTGTTCGGTCATTCCAAGTTTTAATCTCTTTGTTGATTCAATTTGACAATATTTGGTTCATCCAAATGAGTTTGGGATTTGGTACTAGTAATTGGTGAGTTCTTGTCTTAGAACCATGATCCAACTCTAAGAAAAGTGCCTCTATATTTTCCAGCTCAAGGTGATTCCTAAAAATGTCAAGAATCTTGTTCTATGTGGCTATTGGAATCACATCATGTGGTGTCATGAGTCTTAGGTTCTTCTTGTTTAATTGTTGAGTTGTGTGCACTTTAATTTCAAGAGCTCTTTAATTTCTTGCAATTTAAGTTTCTGTTTTAGAATTTTAATTGAGTATTCTTGCTGTTTTTCTTTTGCTCCAAGTGTTTGTGGAAAGGTTTATGGCACTCATAATTCTTATGAGTATGGTTGCTCTTTTGGAATGGCATTATCCTTCCTAGAGTTTACCTTAAGCTTCCTTTCACTTGTTACAATTTGTGATGTGTCTTTTAATTTTTGAATCATGTCAAGTTTTGTCTTAGTCATGTTATTCCATATATGTCATTACTTCTAGTAGTACTTTTATTGTTTTGATTGTTTCTTGCTTTGGTGTCATATAATTTTCTGAATTGATGTTGATCCTTTGTGCATTTTCTTTTTAGAATTGAGTTCATACTTGTATTCTAGACCTATACAAGTTCCAATACATCATTTTCTATTATGTCTTTGCTAGTTCATCATACTGTTTTTTATTCCTATTAGGATTCCTCTGTTTCTGAAAAAAGTGCTTACTGTTTTTCCTTATTGCAACTGATTTACGTGCTGTAAAATTATGAAATTCTGGATTTGAGATATTCAAAGTGTTAGAAAAGAATAGAAAAAAGAATCATTCAAAAATATGAAGTACACAAAAAATGATAAATAAAATAAAAAAAGTGTACATTCCTGCCGAAAAAAATACGGTAATCTGGCAGCGATTTTAAACAAATTATTTCTCTCATTTGGCTTACTGTTTTTAATTGATTCCAGTGCCATTTTTGAGTAAACATCTTGAAGTTTCTGTGGTATAAATTTCATAATCCAGTTCACTCTACAACGTTCCAGTTAAATCAGTGAATATCAAGCACAGTTTGCATTTTAAAAAAAAAAAATTTCCAGTAGCTAAATTTTTTTGTTTTCTTCATCTACTCTAGTGCTTTTCCTTAGGTATTCTTTTGTGTGCCTACTTTTCTCATTGAGTTCTTTATTTTCTTGATTGTCTTTCATTCTTACTCTTTGAGTTTGTCTTACATATAGTATTCCTTTTGCAATTACCTTTCCTTGCTTATACCTTTTCTTGTTTGTCTTTATTGTTTCTTTGGTTTTGTGGTGGTTTGCTCTTAAGATTGGTGTGCTTGCTTTGACATCTTTCATTTGAGGATTCCAAGGCCTCAAGATCAGATTGGTGCAAGAACATTATTTTCTTTGAGAGTGATCTCTTTTTCTGCCTCAATTCACTTCAGCATTTTGCTTAAAACACTCACTGTTTTTGCTAATTTTGTTTCTTAACTTGTTTGCTGTTTTTGTGTGTTTGCTGTTTTTAATTACAAATGGCTGGATTTTCAAGTGATGCATCATACAAGCAGAATTCTCCTTCCAAAGCTTCAATCCTTGGTGAATTACATGAAGCACAAAGAACTATTAGACGCTTGGAAGAGAAAATGCAAAAGATGGAGGTCCAACAAGCTAGACCATCTCCTTCTATCCATGATGGGCATCATTCACATAGACCTTCAACAAGAGGTTCTTCCAATGCCATAGGCCGTGAAGAGGACCATAGGAGAAGGAGAACTCCACCCCAATTCCTTGGACATAGACATCACAACCAAGGGGAGAGACCTCACTATGGCAATGGTTACTACCAAGATGCAAAGGCTAGGCTACCTTCGGTCAAGCTTCCTTGTTTTAATGGCTCTAGTGATCCTAATGTATATTTAGACTGGGAGGCTAAGTGTGAACAAATATTTGAGATCCATGAGATCCAAGATGAGCAAAAGCTTAAGCTAGCCACCCTAGAGTTTAGTGATTATGCCATGAAATGGTGGCATGGAATTGTAAAGGACATTATCTATCACAAGGGTCCTCCCGTGGACTCTTGGAACTCTTTAAAGGATCAAATGCGCGCTAGATTTGTGCCCCCACATTTTAGGAAAGACCTCATGTTGAGACTCCAATGGTTTCAACAAGGCACGCTAAATGTGGATGAATATTATAAAGAGTTAGAAACGCTTGTGCTTAAAATTGAATTAGAGGAAAGTGAAGAAGCTATGATTGCTAGGTTTGTGAGTGGTCTTAGGAAGGATATTCAAGACATTGTTGAGTTACAAGAGTATTCATCATTGGGCTCTTTAGTTCATCTTGCAATGAAGGTGGAAGCCCAACTTGCTAAGAAAAACTCTTTCAAAAATGCTTCCAATGATGGATACTACTCCAAGTCTTGGAGAACCAAAAATTCTTTTTCTAAACATCCTTCCAAAGATTCTTCTTTCAAACCCAAGGATCCTACGCCATCTACTTCTAGGCCTAAATCCCCAATTAAATCGTCTAGTCAAAAGTGTTTTAAATGTTTGGGATATGGTCACATTGCTGCTAATTGCCCTTCTAAAAGAAGTATGTACATGCATGAAGGCATTGTAGTTAGTGAGCATGATTCCACTTCACCTAGGCATTCTTCACCTTCTAGACCATCAAGTGAAAATGAGAGTGAAAGTCCTTGAGAAGGTGACTTATTGATGGTAAGACGTATGTTGGGCACAATTCCAAAATCTTTGAATGATACTCAGAGAGAAAATATTTTTCACACCCGATGTCTTATCAACAACAAGTTATGTTCCTTGATTATTGATGGGGGAAGTTGCACTAATGTGGCTAGTACAAGAGTTGTGGAGAAGTTAGCCTTACCCACTATCTCTCATACCAAGCCCTACAAATTACAATGGCTTAGTGAAGTAGGTGAAATCATGGTGAATAAACAAGTCCTCATTAACTTCGCTATAGGAAAGTATAAAGATGAGGTTTTATGTGATGTTGTGCCCATGGAAGCTTCTCATCTTCTTTTAGGAAGGCCTAGGCAATTTGATAGACATGTTTTACATGATGGCCTATCCAATACAATGTCTTTTTCCTTCCTAGGGCGCAAGGTTATATTAAAACCCCTATCTCCCAAAGAGGTTCATGAGGACCAAATAAAAATGAAAACTAAAAGAGAAAATGAGAAAGAAAAAGAAGTAAGTACTACACCGAGTCACACCATTTTCTCCTCTAAATCCATCATGTTGACTCGTGCTATACCTCAAATGGACCCTCCAAGGTCTTCTTCTTCTTTATCTTTTTCATTACCCAAAGTTCCTATTTCAACACCACATTGGTTAAAATATGTTAGGGATGATTTTTTCATACCTCCTAATGGGTTTCACCATTTAAGAGGTCTTTTTCCCAAAAATATCATCATTCCCAAACACATTTTTCCAACTTGGTCGATTTGTAGGACCTCCTTTTCTGCAATCCCTTTGGTTCCATCTGCTAAGTCATGTATTCCTTTTTCTTACACTTTTGCTTGTAAAAGTAAACTGACTTTGTTATATGCAGGGATTCAGAATTCGTGGGCGAATTCTCTCCAACTCGGGGAGTATGATGAGAATCAACTAAAGGTGGCTTTTTATAATGAAGAACAAGATCATTCGCCTTCACATTTAAAGTTTTTCTTGTTAATCTTTGCAAACGATAAAGCCCAAGCCCAAGCCTAAGAAGGCCAAAGCCCACAAAAGCCCAAAGACCATCCCATGAAGGGCAAAGCCAAGTTTTAAATAAATATTGTTTAGAAAGGTGCTTAGAGGGAAACATTAGAAACCTCTATTGTTAAAGCATCTTTTAGTCTTTAGTTAAGAGTCTTAGGGGGGGTGTATTAGTAGATAGGTGTAGGTGTAGTTTTTGGGAGGTGTCATAGTAGAAAAAGGTCACACCTCCCATGTGACTTGTTTTTGGTGGGAATTTCAAATGAGTTTATTTGAAATTTCCCACCTATTTTTCAGCACCTTAGGCTATAAATAGAGGTGCTTCCTTTGTAAAATTCAAATTGGAATTAATCTAAGAAAACTCTACTCAAATTTTGAGTGACCTTTGGAGAGCTTTTGGAGCCTTCTTCTCTAGTCTTATCTTGATGGATCATTGGAGTCCTCAAGTGGCGGCATCACTCTCATCTAGGAGCATTCCACACTTCTAGTGGCGAGATCATCCAACATTCTTCCATCTTCATGAGCACTCTCTTCTCCTTCCTTTCTTCTTTTTCAATTGTTCATGTTGCCTTGTGTTCTTGAGTTGTTTTTGGTTCGGTTTTTCCATTTTCCAGCACCTATGTTCTGTTTTTGTTTTTAATTTCTATTTCGTTCGGTTCATATGTTTTCTTGCTTAATTCTGTTCGGTCATTCCAAGTTTTAATCTCTTTGTTGATTCAATTTGACAATATTTGGTTCATCCAAATGAGTTTGGGATTTGGTACTAGTAATTGGTGAGTTCTTGTCTTAGAACCATGATCCAACTCTAAGAAAAGTGCCTCTATATTTTCCAGCTCAAGGTGATTCCTAAAAATGTCAAGAATCTTGTTCTATGTGGCTATTGGAATCACATCACTTCACACTCCAAGTGGCGTGATCACTAGTCAAGCTCTTCATCTCCATAAGTTCTTCTCTCCTTCATCTTCCATTTCATTTTTCCATGCTTTACGAAATGTTAAACATGTCTTAAGCTTCTTTCTATTCGGTGTTGTGCTTCCTTTCCACTTTATGTTCGGTTCATTTCTGTTTTAGCTTGTTTTGTTCGGTTCAATTCTGTAATTGAAGCATTCTATTCGGTTCTTTTGTTTTTAAACACATTTTAATCAGTTCAATTGGCAATAGATGGATCTTCCATGTGAGTTTGGTGTTTGGTGCAAATTTTGGTGAGTTCTTGAAACATAGAACATTGATCCAATTCTATTAAAAGTGCCTATTCTTTCTCCAACTCAAGTTGATTCCATAAAATGTCAAAGAATCATGTCTACTTTGCTAGTGGAATCATATCATGTGGTATCTAGAGTTTAGGTTTGTTCTTGTTTAATTTTGAGTTGTGTTGCACTTTTAATTCAAGAGCTCTATAATTCTTGTTGTTTATCTTTCTGTTTTTAGACTTATTTTGAGTATTATTGCTGTTTTCTTAATTGTGCCTATCATGTGTTTGTGTCTTTTCCTTTTTGAATCCATACAAGTTTTGTCATAGTCATGTTTTTCCAAGAATGTCATCACTTCTTGTAGTACTTTTATTGTATTTTTTTTGTTTCTTGCTTTGGTGTAATACAGTTTTTTCTGAACTTGTGTTTTGATCCTCTGTGCATTTTCTGTTTTAGTATTGAGTTCATACTTGTATTTTAGATCTATACAAGTTCCTATACATCATTTCCATTATGTCTTTGCTAGTTCTTAATTCTGTTTTTCATTCCTGTTAGGATTCCTCTGTTTTTCTGAAAACGTGCTCACTGTTTCGATTTATTGCAATTGATTTACTCACTGGAAATTTCTGAAATTCTGGATTTGTGTTCTTTAAAGTGTTATAAAACAGTAGAAAAAAGAAGTACTTCAAAATTCCAAGTGCAAAAAAAATGATAAATCAAAAACAAAAAGTGTGCAATTCTGCCGAAAAAAATATGGTAATCTGGCAGCAATTTTAGAAAATTTATCTCAATTAATTGGCTTACTTTTTTTAAGTAATTCCAGTGCCATTGTTGAGCTAAAATCTTGAACTTTCTTTGGTTAAAATTTCATAATCCAGCTCGCTTTATATCGTTCCAGTTAAATCAGTGAACATCAAGCACAGTTTGCATAAAAAAATATTTTCCAGTAGCTCTGTTTTTTTGTTTTTTTTCATCTACTCTAGTGCTTTTCTTTAGGTCTCTTTTGTGTGCCTTTTTCTCATTGAGTATCTTATTTTCTTGCTTTTCTTTTATTCATTACTCTTTGAGTTTGCATACATCTAGTATTCCTTTTGTCATAGCCTTTCCTTGCTTATACCTTTTCTTGCTTGTCTTTCATTATTAATTGGTTTTGTGGTGACTGGCTTTGAAGATTGTGTGCTCTTGCTTTGACATATTTTATTTGAGGTTACTCAAGGCCTCAAGATCTTATTGGTAAAGAGGAGTATTCTTTCTTTGGAGTGATTTAAGTGACACTTCACTTCGGCATTTTGGTTCCAACTTCTTTTTGCTAACCTTGTTTTCTTAACTTTGTTTGCTGTTTTCTTTTATAAATGGCTTCATATTCCAGTGGTGAGTCTTACAAACAGCATTCTACTAGCAAAGCTTCTGTTCTTGGTGAATTAAAAGAGGCAAAGCGAACCATTACACTCCAAGATGAAGCTATTAGACGGTTGGAGGAAAAATTGCAAAGAGTTGAAATGAAGCAAGCTAGGTCCTCTCATTCTATCCATGGAGAGCGTCATCATCATAGACCTTCATCTAGAGGCTCATCCAATGATCATGACCGTGAAGAGGAATATAGAAGAAGGAGACCTCAACCCCACTTTCATGGATATAGACCTCATGCTCATGAAGATAGACGCCACCATGAAGATGGCTACTACCAAGACGCAAAGGCTAAGCTCCCTTCGGTCAAAATTCCTAGTTTCAATGGGGATAGTGATCCTAATATGTACCTAGATTGGGAGGCTAAATGTGAACAAATTTTTGAGATCCATGAGATCCAAGATGAGCACAAATTTAAGCTAGCTACCTTAGAGTTTAGTGATTATGCCATGAAATGGTGGCATAGGGTTGTAAAGGACATTATCTATCACAAGGGTCCTCCCGTGGACTCTTGGAACTCTTTAAAGGATCAAATGCGCCTTAGGTTTGTGCCACCACACTTTAGGAAAGACCTCATGTTGAGACTCCAACGGTTTCAACAAGGCACGCTAAGTGTGGATGCTTATTACAAAGAATTAGAAATGCTTTTGCTTAAGGTTAAAATGCGTGAGAGTGAGGAAGCTATGATAGCTAGGTTTGTGAGTGGTCTAAGGAAGGATATTCAAGATATTGTTGAACTTCAAGAGTATTCATCATTGGGTTCTTTGGTTCATCTTGCAATGAAGGTGGAAGCCCAACTTGCTAAGAAAAATACTTTGAAAAATACTCCCAATGATGGTTACTACAACAATTCTTGGAAGAACAAAAAGTCTTTTTCTAAATTTCCTTCTAAAGATTCTTCTTTCAAACCAAAGGAGTCTAAGCCTTCTACTTCTTCTCATATATCACCCATTAAATCGTCTAGTAAAAAATGCTTTAAATGTATGGGTTATGGTCACATTGCGGCTAATTGTCCTTCTAAGAGGAATATGTTTGTGCATAATGGCATTGTGATGAGTGAGCATGATTCCAATTCATCTAGGCATTCTTCACCTTCTAAGCCATCAAGTGAGATTGGGAGTGAAAGTCCTTGTGAAGGTGACTTATTGATGATAAGGCGTATGTTGGGAACAATTCCAAAATCTTTGGATGATGCTCAAAGAGAAAATATTTTTCACACCCGATGTCTTATCAACAACAAGTTATGTTCCTTGATTATTGATGGGGGTAGTTGCACTAATGTGGCTAGTACAAGAGTTGTGGAGAAGTTATCCTTACCCACTATCTCTCATACCAAGCCTTATAAATTGCAATGGTTAAGTACCAAAGGTGAAATCATGGTTAATAAACAAGTCCTCATTAACTTTGCAATAGGAAAGTATAAAGATGAGGTTTTATGTGATGTTGTGCCCATGGAAGCAACTCATCTTCTTTTAGGAAGGCCTTGGCAATATCATAGACATGTTTTACATGATGGCCTATCCAATACAATGTCTTTTTCCTTCCAAGGGCGCAAGGTTATCTTAAAACCCCTCTCTCCCAAAGAGGTTCATGGGGACCAAATAAAAATGAAAACTAAAAGAGAAAATGAGAAAGAAAAAGAAGTAAGTACTAAACCGAGTCACACCACCTTGCCCACTAAATCCAACATGTTGACTCGTGTTATGCCTCAAAAGGAACCTCCAAGGTCTTCTTCTTCTTTATCTTTTTCATTACCCAAGGTTCCTATTTCAACACCAAATTGGTTAAAAAATGTTAGGGATGATTTTTTCTTACCTCCTAATGGGTTTCACCATTTAAGAGGTCTTTTTCCAAAACATATCATCATTCCCAAACAAATTTTTCCAACTTGGTCGATTTATAGAACCTCCTTTTCTGAAATCCCATTGTTTACAAATGCTAAGTCATGTTTGCCTTTTTCTTCCAGTTTTAATTGTAAAAATAAACTAACTTTGTTATATGCAGGGATTCAGAATTCGTGGACGAATTCTATCCAACTCGAGGAGTATGATGAGAATCAAATAAATGAGGCTTTTATTAATGAAGGAAGAGGTCATTCACCTTCACATTTGAAGTTCTTCCTTCTAGTCTTCTCAAAATTAAAAGAAGACATAAAATAAAGATGAGGCCCAAGCCCAAAGCCCAAGCCCAAGAAGGCCAAAGCCCAAAAAGCCCAAGTCCATCCCATGAGGGGCAAGGCCAAGCATTAAATAAGAGAGCATCATTTGATTTAATCTTGTAGGAGGTGTGGATATTAAATAAAGGAGTATGAATATGTAAAATAAAGTCACATTGTCCATGTGACTTAGGAGAGTAGGTGTAGGTGTAGTTTTTAGGAGGTGTCATAGTAGAAAAAGGTCACACCTCCCATGTGACTTGTTTTTGGTGGGAATTTCAAATGAGTTTTATTTGAATTTTCCCACCTATTTTCCAGCACCCTCACAATATAAATAGAGGTGTGGGCTCTTGTAAAATTCAGAATTGAAATTGGAATTAGAGAAACTCTACTCAAATTGAGAGAGAATTGTGTGAGAACTTGTTTTCTCCTCTACCTTGTCTTATCTTGGGTGCCTTGGCTCTCTCAAGTGGCGGCATTTGCTCACTTATCTTGGATCCTTCACACTCCAAGTGGCGTGATCACTAGTCAAGCTCTTCATCTCCATAAGTTCTTCTCTCCTTCATCTTCCATTTCATTTTTCCATGCTTTACGAAATGTTAAACATGTCTTAAGCTTCTTTTTATTCGGTGTTGTGCTTCCTTTCCACTTTATGTTCGGTTCATTTCTGTTTTAGCTTGTTTTGTTCGGTTCAATTCTGTAATTGAAGCATTCTATTCGGTTCTTTTGTTTTTAAACACATTTTAATCGGTTCAATTGGCAATAGATGGATCTTCCATGTGAGTTTGGTGTTTGGTGCAAATTTTGGTGAGTTCTTGAAACATAGAACATTGATCCAATTCTATTAAAAGTGCCTATTCTTTCTCCAACTCAAGTTGATTCCATAAAATGTCAAAGAATCATGTCTACTTTGCTAGTGGAATCATATCACAGTGGCTCGACTAGAAGCTGTTAGATTGCTACTTGCCTTCTCCTGCATCAAAGGATTCAAGCTTTTTCAAATGGATGTGAAGAGTTCCTTCTTGAATGGTTATATAAATGAAGAGGTATTTTTTTCACAACCACCAGGTTTTGAAGACCATCAACATCCAGGACATGTGTTCAAACTCAAAAAGGCTCTATATGGCCTTAAGCAAGCTCCTAGGCAATGGTACGAGAGGCTAAGTGATTTCCTTATCTCACAAGGCTATGACAGAGGCAGATCAGATAAGACCTTGTTCATTAAGAAGAAAGGAGATGACAAAATTCTAGTACAAGTCTATGTGGATGACATCATATTTGGATCAAACAATGAGGAATTGTGTGAAACTTTTGTGGAAATCATGAAGAGTTAGTTTGAAATGTCAATGATGGGAGAGTTGAATTATTTTCTAGGCTTGCAGGTCAAACAACTCAAGGAAGGTATATTCTTGAATCAAGCCAAGTATTGCAAGGATCTGCTGAGAAAATTTGAAATGGACAAGTGCAAACCAATCAGCACACCCTTCTCAACTAGCTCACTTGGATCATGATGAAGCTGGAATTCCTGTTGATGAAACAAAATATAGAGGACTTATAGTATCCCTACTGTATCTCACTGCCAGCAGGCCTGGCATAATGTTTGCAGTGTACATGTGTGTTCGGTTTCAATCTGCTCCTAAAGAATCACACTTCAATGCTGCCAAAAGGATTCTGAAATATTTGCAAGGAACTAAAGAAGTTGGCTTGTGGTATCCAGGCAACATTTCATTAAGTTTGACTGGCTATTCTGATTTAAACTTTTCAGGTTGCAAAATTGATAGGAAGAGCACCAGTGGTACCTGTCACTTGCTTGGATCAAGCTTGATCTCATGGCAATGCAAAAAACAGGCATGTGTTGCTCTCTCCACTGCTGAAGCAGAGTATATTGCAGCAGGGAGTTGTTGTGCTCAAACCATATGGCTAAGACAACAATTGAATGACTTTGGTATCTTACTTAACCATATACCATTGCTGTGTGATAACACTGTTAGAATATATGGCCTTAAACTAAAGGGGGGGTGAATGGTTTAAAGAGGGATTTCGAAAACTTTTAAGCCTTGAATGAAATTACTTCGAGAATATCTTGATAAAGAAATCAGTTTTTCAAAACACAAAGCTAAAAGCACAGCACCAGCAAAACAATCGGTTGTTTATACCAGTTTACAAATATCAAAACTGAATTTAACGAATTTAAGGATAGAGAGAATGCACACAGATTTTAATACTGGTTCACTCTAAACCCAGAACTACATCCAGTCTTCTCAGAAACCACTGAGGAATTCCACTAAGAAATCAAACCTAGATCACTTACACCACAACCAAGAAAGTGACCTTGATCCCTCAAGACACACACTTCTCTTGGCCAACACACCAACACTAAGAATGTTGATCTTGATCCCCTCAAGAACATACAACACTTCTCAGCAAACACACAAAGATTCTTGTTCAACAAATACAAGGATTACACTTGTTACAGAAGCAAATATGAAATCAATACAAGCAGAAATCCTATCTCACACACTTTGATCAATCTCAATCTCTAAGCAATCTCAACTCTTTGAAAAACTCAAAAACTTGTGTTAATTGTTATTACTCAAATATGTTTTTCTGAATATATTCAAAGATGTTGTTTGTTATTAAATCTTAACAAAATTATTCATTGCATTTAAAAGATTGGTCAAAGCATTAAAGACTGAAGCGTAATCAGTTAAAAAAACATTTAAAGCTCAGTCAAAGCAAAAACCATTTTTCTGTTATGGTACCAAAACAAACAATCGGTTGTTTCCTTGAATCAATCGGTTGTTTTGGTTTTAACAACTCAACCATTTGAAAAATAGTTTTCAATCTTTTCTAAAAACACCTAAGTATAAAACAATCGATTGTTTCGATAAAACAATCGGTTGTTTTTCACTTAGTTTGAAAAACACTTTTCTTTTAAAAAGATTGAGAATGCCTATGCTTTGGATTCGATCAAGGGTGAATTACAAAACTCAAACTACCCCAGATCCTATCTAAGACAACTCAGCAATAGCAAGCACAGCCTTGCCTTCAACATCCTTCAAAGGGTTTTGGATTCTTCAAAGCTTGAACACCACTTTGTTCAACAATCTCCCCCTATTTGATGAAGACAAATCCCTGGTGCTTGTGTTTGACTTGATTGAATCTGAAGCAGTACCTGCAAAAATAGCATATCTACCATCCAATGACTCTTACAGCAACAAGTTAGTTTTTCACACATTTAAAACATAAAACCTGATAAACAATCGGTTGTTTACTTGAAACAATCGGCTGTTTTTATCAGCAGCAGCAGAAAACAGTTTTATATCAGAGATTTTAACAAAATTAACCAGTTTCAGATAAGGATACACAAGACCAATTAATTCTCCCCCTATTTGTCTTCACAAATAGACTTTAACAGTAACAGAACAGATTTATGAGAGATTATTAAGATCAAGGATACCTAACTCATTTCTTAGGAAGAAAAACCTCTCTTTTGATAGTGGTTTCGTGAAGATGTCAGCTAGTTGCAGTTTGGTCTCCACAAAATTCACTTCACAATTCCCATTATTTACATGATCCCTGATGAAATGATGTCTTATCTCAATATGTTTGGTCCTTGAGTGCTGAATTTGATTTTTGGTAAGATTGATGGCACTTGTGTTATCACACATCAAAGGGACTTTGCTGATCTTTAATCCAAAGTCTGCAAGTTGTTGTTTGAGCCATAGAATTTGTGCACAGCAGCTTCCAGCAGTTATATACTCAGCCTCAGCAGTAGAGAGAGGAACACATGCTTGCTTTTTGCTATGCCATGAGATTAGGCTTGAGCCAAGAAGGTGGCAAGTGCCACTTGTGCTCTTCCTATCTAGCTTGCAACCTGCAAAGTCAGAATCTGAATAACCAATTAAGTGAATTGGAGAGTGAGAAGGATACCATAACCCAACAGTTGATGTTCCTTTTAGATATTTCAGAATTCTTTTTGCAACTTTGAAGTGTGACTCTTTAGGATTTGCTTGATATCTAACACAAAGGCACACGTCAAACATGATGTCCGGCCTACTAGCTGTTAGATATAGCAACGAGCCAATCAATCCTCTGTATTTGGTTTGATCTACACTCTTTCCAACAGAATCAGCATCCATATAGCAACTTGATGGCATTGGAGTGCTTGCTTCTTTACAACTTTCCATTTCAAATTTCTTGAGAATCTCCTTGCAATACTTTGATTGACATAGAAAGATCCCATCCTTTGTTTGCTTAAACTGCAATCCAAGAAAGAAAGACAATTCTCCCATCATAGACATTTCAAACTCACCTTTCATTGCAGCCACAAATTCTTCACACAACCTATCTTGTGTAGCACCGAAGATGATGTCATCAACATAGATTTGTACAAGAATTATTTCTGAATTTGACTTTTTGATGAAGAGAGTCTTGTCTACCATTCCCCTTTCATAACCATGTGATAGCAGAAAGTTGCTAAGCCTCTCAGACCACTGCCTTGGAGCTTGCTTCAGTCCATACAAAGCTTTCTTCAACTTGAAGACATGGTTGGGATGCTTATGATCTTCAAAACCCGGTGGTTGATCCACATACACTTCCTCATTGATGTAGCCATTAAGAAGTCACTCTTAACATCCATTTGGAAGAGTTTGAAACCACTCATGCAAGCAAAAGCCAGCAGCAGCCTTACAGCCCCCAACCTAGCAACAGGGGCAAAGGTTTCACCATAATCTATGCCCTCCTCTTGATTGTTCCTTTGGCAACTAGCCTTGCTTTGTTCCTTGTGATCACACCATCTTCATCTAACTTGTTTCTGAATACCCACTTCGAACCTATAATGTTCATCTCATATGTTATAGGGACAAGAAACCATACCTCATTCCTTGCAAACTGGTTCAGCTCTTCATGCATAGCTTCAACCCACTTCTCATCCTTGAGAGCTTCATCAATTGACTTTGGTTCAATTTGTGAGACGAAAGTTGTGTGCCTGCAGAAGTTTGAGATGGAGCTCTGTGTGGAGACACCTTCCTTTATCTGCCATATGATGTTTTCTACTGACAGATCTCTAGGAATCCTCCACTCTTTGGGCAACTCACTCTGTTGTAGAATTTCAATCGGTTGTTTCTGCGAATCAACCGGTTGTTTTTTCTGCACAGATTTCCAGCTTCTCCAAACTGATGCTCTGTTCATCCTCTTCAGCTCTGGTCTTCGGGATTTGGATGTTTCTGTGATCTGCCTCATCAAAGACAACGTGAACTGATTCTTCTACAGTCATCAACCTCTTATTGTAGATTCTATATGCATGACTTGTGAGAGAATACCCTATGAAGATGCCAAGATCCTCTTTCTCATCAAACTTCCCCAAGTTTTCCTTTCCATTGTTGAGAACGAAACAACTGCAGCCAAAAACTCTGAGATGGTTGATGTTAGGCTTCCTTCCATTGAAGAGTTCATATGGAGTTTTCTTCAAAATGGGCCTAATAAGCACTCTATTCATCACATAACAAGAAGTGCTCACTACATCCGCCCAAAAGTACTTAGGAAGAGATGATTCACTAAGCATTGTCCTTGCTAGCTCTTCAAGAGACCTGTTCTTCCTCTCTACCACACCATTCTGCTGTGAAGTTCTTGGAGCTGAGAAGTTGTGCAGAATCCCCATTTTCTCACAGAACTTGCAGAACTTCTCATTTTGGAATTCTCCTCCATGATCACTTCTAATAGAGCCTATGTTGCAGTTCTTTGTATTTTGTAACCTTCTTGCTAGCTTCTTGAATGCAGAAAAGGCATCACTCTTTGATTCCCAGAAAAGAGTCCAAGTGAACCTAGAAAAGTCATCAACAATAACAAGAGCATAATAATTTCCACCAAGACTCATAGTTCTTGAGGGTCCAAAGAGATCCATGTGAAGAAGTTCAAGGGGTTTTAAAGAAGAAACAACATTTTTTATTTTAAAAAAACTTTTCACTTGTTTCCCTTTTTGGCACGCTTCACGAATGTGATCCCTCTCAAACTTGAGCTTTGGTAGCCCAATCACAAGATCCCTTGAAATTAACTTGTTCAAGTGATTCATGTGAATATGAGCAATTCTTCTATGCAAAAGCCAAGATTCATCTTGCTTGGATAGAAGACATCCAATTGAACATGGTGAAGAGATATCTAGAAGATACACATTATTTACTCTCTTACCTAACAACATTACCTCTTTTGTGTTGGGTAGACAAATTTCACATATGTTTGATTTGAACATCAGTTGATATCCCTTGTCACATAGTTGGCTAATGCTCATCAGATTGTGCTTTAGACCTTCTACATAGAGCACATCATGGATGACCAAGATGTCTTTGTCTCCTATGGATCCTCTCCCAAGAATCCTTCCTTTATTGTTGTACCCATAGGTGACATGCCCTTCTTGCTTAAAGGAGATGCTAAGGAACTTTGATTTGTCCCCTGTCATGTGCTTGGAGCATCCACTGTCCAAGTACCATTGTTGTTTGCTCTCCTCCAAGATTTCCTACAAAAAAGATTTTCAAGTACAAAGATTTGGTCCCCTTATGAATGTGGGTCCATTTTGTTTATATTCATCAATTGAATCTTTATTGCACTTAGGAATCCACTTCATAAAGCCTCTAGGAACAACAGATTTTCTGATTTTACAGAACCTCACAGAATGACCTCTTTTCATGCAATAGAAGCATGTAACAATCGGTTGTTTTGATGGTCCAATCGGTTGTTTTTCTGGCATTTTCGAAAATGATTTTGAAAATTTATCTTGTTTGTTTTGTGGATTAAAACCCAATCCAGCTTTTCCAAAAACACAGTTTTGAGATGCTAAGACACTCTCAAAGTTGGATTGACCTTTAGAAAGCTTATCCACAGTTTTAACAAGATAGTGAACCTTATTTTCAAGATTTTCACAATTTTCACAAACAAGAGTATTACACTTGCAAGAGGAGTTTCTGTAAATGATTTCAAGGTTTTCAAAATCTGTTTTTGAATTTTCTAATTCCTCTTCCAGTGATCTTACTCTGTTTTCAAGCCAGCTATTCTTTTCTTTTAACTGATTGTTCAAGAGGGCCAATCGGTTGGCTTCTTCATGCGTTTCTTGAAAGGCTTGAAGTAATTGACCATAATTTTCAGAGTTTGAGGAGTTAGATGAACTTACACTACTTGAGTCATCCTCATTTCTGGCCATGAAGCAGAGATTGAGGCTTTTCTTATTTTTCCTTCTTTTCCTTTTTGCTTGACTCTTTAACTTGCCTCCTTTGGTTCATTGTTTCCATGAGCAACCTTGAGTGTGTCCCACATCTCTTTAGCAGTTTTGCATTCTGATATCCTAAAAAACTCATTAGTATCTAGTGCAGAACCTATTATGTTTTGAGCAGTGCAATCAAGCTTGCCCATGTTACATTCATCATTGGTCCATTGAGATAAAGGTTTTGCAATGAAAGAACCATTCTTTTTAAACTTTGGAATGTAAGGACCATTCTCAATTGAATCCCAAATTCCTTGATCAATAGATTCCACAAAGATTTTCATTCTGGCTTCCCAATATTTGTAATTCAATCCATAGAATAAAGGTGGTTTGTAGATTGAAGCACCTTCCTCAAAAGATTGTTTTCCAGCCATAGAAATTTTTTTTTGGATCAACTTGAATAACTTTCAAGAACCAAGCTCTTGATGTCAATTGTTAGAATATATGGCTTTAAACTAGGGGGGTGAATGGTTTAAAGAGGGATTTCAAAAACTTTTAAGTCTTGAATGAAATTACTTCGAGAATATCTTGATAAAGAATTCAGTTTTTCAAAACACAAAGCTAAAAGCACAGCACCAGCAAAACAATCGGTTGTTTCGCAGAAACAATCGGTTGTTTATACCAGTTTACAAATATCAAAAATGAATTTAACGAGTTTAAGGATAGAGAGAATGCACACAAATGTTTATACTGGTTCACTATAAACCCAGAGCTACATCCAGTCTTCTCAGAAACCACTGAGGAATTCCACTAAGCAATCAAACCTAGATCACTTACACCACAACCAAGAAAGTGACCTTGATCCCCTCAAGACACACACTTCTCTTGGCCAACACACCAACACTAAGAATGCTGATCTTGATCCCCTCAAGAACACACAACACTTCTCAGCAAACACACAAAGATTCTTGTTCAACAAATACAAGGATTACACTTGTTACAGAAGCAAATCTGAAATCAATACAAGCAGAAATCCTATCTCACACACTTGATCAATCTGAATCTCTAAGCAATCTCAACTCTTTGAAAAACTCAAAAACTTGTGTTAATTGTTATTACTCAAATATGTTTTTCTGAATATATTCAAAGATGTTGTTTGTTATTAAATCTTAACAAACTTATTCATTGCATTTAAAAGATTGGTCAAAGCATTAAAGACTGGAGCATAATCAGTTAAAAAAACATTTAAAGCTCAGTCAAAGCAAAAACCATTTTTCTGTTATGGTACCAAAACAAACAATCGGTTGTTTCCTTGAATCAATCGGTTGTTTTGGTTTTAACAGCTCACCCATTTGAAAAAAAGTTTTCAATCTTTTCTAAAAACACATAAGTATAAAACAATCGGTTGTTTCGACAAAACAATCGGTTGTTTTTCACTTAGTTTGAAAAACACTTCTCTTTTAAAAAGATTGAGAATGCCTATGCTTTGGATTCGATCAAGGGTGAATTACAAAACTCAAACTACCCCAGATCCTATTTAAGACAACTCAACAACAGCAAGCACAGCCTAGCCTTCAACATCCTTCAAAGGGTTTTGGATTCTTCAAAGCTTGAACACCACTTGGTTCAACAAACCCAAGTGCCATCAACTTAACCAAAAATCCAATCATGCATTCAAGAACCAAACACATTGAAATTAGGCATCACTTTCTAAGGGAACACATCAAATGGAACATGTGAGATTAAGTTCATTGGTACAGATTTACAACTTGCAGATTTGTTTACAAAACCATTGGCTAAATATAGGTTTAATTTTCTACTAAATGAATTGGAAATTATAAATGTTAATTGTGCTTCGCAATGAAGAAATTAAATCTGTTTATTTGCAATTAAATGTGTTTATTTTTGGTACTGATATGCTTTGATGACTAGGAAAGAGAAAGTTTAAATCTTTGACTGATTGACTGACTTAGTGGGTATTAACCATTGTACCTTTGACGGTTTTGGTCATGGTTATGTAACTGATTTGATGCATTGGTTGCTCAATTAAGGTGTGATATGTGTGCATCGTGACCCCAAATATTTGTTGCACCTTTTCAAAGATTCTCTGCACATTTTCAGAGAATAAAATCCTCGTGCATATCTGTTTTTAACTGCTCCATCAACCCATTCATTTTTCAATATAAATCTGTGTGAAATTGCTACCCACATTGGCTGCCCATATTCGTTGCTCACCATTTAAATCAAAAGAAAAATCTGGTTCAACCATGGCTTCCTCTTCAAGACAGAAAAAGAAAAACCAGGATATGCAAAGCAACTTTCAAGGAGTTCTAGAAAGCTGGTTTGCAGGAGATGGAGAAGGAATCAATGCCTACATTCACGAGATGAGCAGAAAACAGATCAACATACCCAAGGTGCTGGATTTCTCCTGGCTGAAATCTGAAAAACTGGCTGAAACAAGGTCTGCACTGAAGCATCAAAAACTGAAAAAGCTGTTGGAATTGACTGGTAATGTATATCCTGACTTGGTTAAGGTGTTTTACACGAATCTAACTCTGGATGGAAAGAACATTGTATCCTATGTGAAAGGCATTAAGATGAAGGTCACAAGTGAAGTTTGGAATTCAGTCGCTGGTATCAAATATTCTGGTCTAAAGGTTGGAAAAGGGAACACAAGTGGAATTCAGGAGTTCAACAAAATCCAATATTACAAAAGCTGTGTAAGAAATCCTGTCCAGAGTATAAGCAGGTTCCATGCAGGTAATCTGAACCTAACTCTACGTCTAGTTGCCTACATCATTGCATGGCAGCTCATCTCTAGATGTACAAATCATGTTGTTCTACATGAAGAGGATTTAATCCTTTTATACTGCATCATGAATCTGATCAAGGTTAACTAGGTGTATATCATCAATGAGCATATGCTGAAATCCAAAAGATTAACTAATTATTGCTTTCCTTATGCTATTCTTGTTTCAAAATTAATTGACTACTTTGGCATTGACACTTCTAATGAGTGAAATGAAACCATCAAAGCTGTAAGTGAGATAGATAACTCAACTCTCACAAAAATGGGGTTTCATTAAGTGGAGGACTGCTTGGTGTTTCTCAAAGGCAAAAATCCTCAAGAAGAACATGGAGCCTCAAATCTCAACAATGAAGATGGAGATGATGTTGTTCCCATGGAAGATGACACTGTTCAAGCTGCAGAATACTCATGCTACGTTATTCATCACTCCTATAGGCAAGAGCCATCTACTGATCATGCTGGAAGTCAAATGATGAGTTCTCCATTTGTAGAAATCAGAGGAGATTCACCAGCTCCACAATCAATGCATGAAGAGGCTGTTGCAACTCATCAAAATGCTATTGTTGCCTTTCAAACTCCAGAATATAGTGATGAACCCTAATCCATGTTTGAGAGGCAGGTTCTGTATCGCCTTGATGCCATGACAACAGAACAGAGGGCCTACTTTGAGATAACTCAAGCAAGGTTTCAGCATCTTGATGATCAAATTGAAGGAGTTCAGTTGCAGCTTGCAGAATTATACTACAAAGATTAGGAGTATCTTGTTTTCCATGCTTTTCCTTTCATCAATTTATATTTATGTAATGTTGAACAATTTGTATTTGTTTCTGGATTGGTTGTGTTATCTTTCTGTTTTTATCTTTCTCTATGCTTAAATGTTGTTTGATGAATCCAAAGGGGGAGAAAAATAGCTCACCATGCTAGGTAAAGCTAGGTGATACAGGAAGTTACATTTTGCACCTTAAAACTGATTCACATGTTATGCATTGTTTCAAATTTTTAGTTTGGTATTTGGTGCAGTACAGGTTCTTAAAGCAACAAAGCTGTGGGGTTTTGTCTCCATCAAACAGGGGGAGATTGTTGAAGATGGTTGTTGCCCCTTCAAGACATGTGTTTGATGAAGCCATTTGTGTAATTTCCATTAGTAGTTACATTTGCTTTAAGAATGTCTTAGGTATAGTTTAGTGGTTGTTTAGAGTAGGCTTTTTGCTAGGTAACTCACCTCTTAACCCCTGACCATGTGATAAGAGCAAGCACAAGTTTTATGAAATTGTTTTTCACATGTTTTGCAAAAATATCCTTACTGCATAAAAAATGAATTTGTTCTTTTCTAAATGAATAGATTCTTTTCTTAAATTGATGCCTTGATTAAGTGTTTTTGAAAATCATGTTTTGTGCATAAAGTATTTTAACAAATTCTTCATTCCATCAAAATGACTATGTTTTACTTGTTAAGAAGTTAAGTTTCTGTTATCGTTTTGAAAATGAATATGTTCATCTGTAAATGAATAGATTCTTTTTAGTCTGGTGCCATGTTTACCTTAAAAGACTTTTTATGTTTTATCCTTGCACCAGGGTGTTTGACTAAGTATCCTTCACATAACAGATTATCTAACTGCTTTTGAAAATAAATCTGTTCATTTTATCTTCAATCTGTTCTTTTTATAACAGCTTTAACTGTTTTTTGAAAATCTGTTATAAGATGTTTTTCTATAAAAGGAGAGTTTGTTCCTACGTTTAAAAGTTGATCATACAATTGAGAAAACAAGTTTACAACAGAGAAATAAGGATTTTAAGAGGATTAGCATGTGTTCTTGAAAGATTTTCCAAATCACAAAGTGTGCTTGTTCTTGGTTGCTTCTAAGGCTTGGTTAGAGGTGTTGTCACTGTGTGAGAAATCTGTTCTACTGGTCTAAGGCAGATTTCTGCATTCTCTATCGGGTGTACTCGTTTCATATTTCAATTTCTTGTAAAGTGTGGTTGTAGACTCTTCTTGATAGTATTTCTTGAAGAGTGTGTGTTATGGAATAGTGCTTTTCAGCTAGTGTGCCAAGTTTCTTGTAGGGTTCAAGAACAGTGGTTGTGTAAGTGTGTTTGATACGTTTGTTTGGTGGATTTCACCTTGGATTAGGTGTGACTGGATGTAGCTCGTTTGAGTGAACCAGTATAATTGTTGTGTGTTCAATTTCTCTTCATCCTTGCACTCGGTTATTGCTTTATCTGTTAACTTGTCAGAAATTGAATTTGTTCAATTACAAATAAATCTATTCTTTCTGGGCTTGTTCGTTCTGTTCTTATTTTCTGGAAAATTTGTTTGGTTCTGTTAAAAAGATATATGAACTGTTGATTACAACTGGAACAGTTTGATTGTGGAAGGTTACCCAATAAATTGTCAAGCTAGTAATTGAACTTTTATCTCTTGCTTTAGAAGTTGAAGATCACTGATTCTTCTTTTCATAGTTTCCTCTTTAAAATCAGTGTGTGTATAGCTTGCAAATTAATCTGCATAACTTCAAGAATTACTTGGCCGATATAAATGTTTTTAATACATAAACAGTGTAAAAATAAATTTGTTCATTGTTAAATAAATCGATTTATTTTCTGTGTACTGTGATAAAATCTGAATCTGCGCGAAAGTTTTAAAAGGTCAATTCACCCCCCCTCTTGAACTTTGACATTATTGAAAGTAAACACATTTAACAACTTAGAGTCTTCCAGAAGTGACTCAAGAACTTGGAGTCTTTGTCAGATACTATACTTCTAGGAAGCCTATGCAATCTAACAACTTCCTTAAAGAAGAGATTTGCAATATGACATGCGTCATCTACTTTGTGACATGGAATAAAATGAGCCATTTTGGAAAAACGATCCACCACCACAAAGATAGAATCCATACCCTTAGATGTCTTGGGAAGACCTAAAATGAAATCCATAGAGATGTCTACCCAAGGCATGTCCGGAATGTGAAGAGGGGTATATAAATCATGGGGTTGCATCTTAGACTTAGCCTTCCTACATGTTATGCATTTATCACAAAAGCTATGTACGAATTTGCGCATGTGGGGCCAAAAGAAATATTCATGCAATGTATCTAAGGTTTTTCCTACCCCAAAATGTCCCATGAGACCACCCTCATATGCCTCTCTAACAAGAGATTTTCTCAAAGACCCTTGAAGCACACAAAGTCTTTTCCCTTTAAAGAGAAAAGTCAAGGTCATATTTGTAAATTTCCTTGATGTGATCAAACCCCAAGTATTGAGTATCCAAAACATTAAGCAAGGTGTGTCTTCTAAAAAAAGCATATGCCACTACATTAGCCTTGCATTGCTTGTATTTGATCACATAGGGAAATTGCTCAATAAACTCTACCCACTTGGCATGTCTCTTGTTAATTTTGCTTTGACCTTTCAAATATTTGAGAGATTCATGATCACTATGTATCACAAACTCTTTTGGAAAACAGACAATGTTGCCAATTTTGCAAAGCCCAAACAAGAGCATAAAACTCCTTGTCATAGGTGGAGTAATTGAGATGACTCCCCTTGAGTTTCTCACTAAAATAAGCTATTGGTGACCCTCTTGAAGAAGAATAGCCTCAATGCCTATGTTGGAGGCATCACATTCAATCTCAAATGTTTGAGCAAAGTTGGGAAGTGTTAAAATGGGTGCCTTGGTTAATTTGTCTTTCAAAGTTTCAAAAGCATTTTCTTGTTCTTGGTCCCATTTGAACACTACGTCCTTCTTTACTATCTCATTGAGAGGTGCAACAATGGTACTAAAATCTTTAATAAATCTTCTATAGAAACTAGCGAATCCATGAAAGCTCCATACCTCACTAATATTGGTGGGTGTAGGCCAATTGTTGCCACCTTTTTCTCATCAACATGCACCCTTTTGGAACTCACTACAAACCCTAGGAAGTCTATGTGGTCTATGGCAAAGACACATTTTTCTGCATTGGCATACAACTTCTCTTTCCTAAGGGTTTCTAGAACCTGCCTAACATGCTCTTTATGGTTTTCTATGGTCAAGCTATAGATAAGGATGTCATCAAAATAGACCACTACAAACTTGCCTATTAAAGGTCTTAAAACATGATGCATAAGTCACATGAAGGTGCTTGGAGCATTGGTTAAGCCAAAGGGCATGACTAACCACTCATACAACCCAAACTTGGTCTTAAAAGCGGTTTTCCATCATCTCCCGGTTTAATCCAGATTTGGTTACACCCACTTTTAAGATAAATTTTGGTGAAGATTTGAGACGCATGTAACTCATCCAACAAGTCATCTAATCTAGGAATGAGATGCCTATACTTAATGGTAATGTTATTTATGGCGCGACAATCCGTACACATCCTCCAATTCCTATCCTTTTTAGGGACAAGAATCACAGGCATAGCACAAGGACTCATGCTATTTTGGACCCAACCCTTAGTTATTAACTCTTCTACTTGTTGCGATTATCCTGAATTGCGACATGATGAAGTTGTCGTTTAAGTATTTGGGTATGCCTGTAGGGGGGTCACAGAAGAAGCAAGTTTTGGGAAGGGATGGTGGAAAGAATTAGAAACAAATTAGGAAGATGGAAAGACAAGTATATTTCTATGGCGGGAAGACACTCTTTGATTAAATCTGTGTTGTCCTCTCTCCCTTTGTTTTACTTGTCCTTGTATAAAATGTTGGCTATGGTGGTCAAAGAGGTAGTGAAGTTGCAGAGAAATTTCTTGTGGGGCTGGGGCTCAGACGGTAGGAGAATAGCGTGGGCTTTATGGAAAAAAGTATGCAAGTCAAAGGAGGGGGGAGGGCTGGGAATGATAGAGATTAGACAGTTCAATATTGCTATGCTAGGAAAGTGGATATGGCATTTGGGGTATGAGAAGAAGGGCTTGTGGAAAGAAGTGTTGGAGTCAAAGTATGCAAGTTGGAGGGATTTAAGGAATATAAGGAACAATACTTCATATTCACTTTGGTCGAGGGATTTGAAGAAAGTGTGAGCACTTGAAGGCTGGAAAGGCAAGTTTGAGGATAATTGCGTATGAGAGGTAGGGAATGGGAGGGAGATAAGGTTTTGGAAGGATAACTGGATTGGAAATACATCTCTCAAGGTCAAATTTTCAAGGTTTTTCTCAATTTGTTTTGAGAAGGAATCTTATCTTTGGCAAGGACGGCAGATGAAAGAAAATATATAGTGGGTCTGGAAGATTGATTGGAGAAGAATCTGTTTGAATAGGAGAAAAATCAGGAACAAGAGTTGTATGCGCCTTTTGTGAGAGAAGAAGGTAAATGTAGATAAGGAGGATACATGGGTCTGGAAAGATGCTGAGTCAAAAGTCTTCATAGTCAAATATGCATATAATAAATCCTTAAAGAAGATGTCCAGGGGGACAAGGGGGATTTGTACGTGGGTTTTGGAAGATTAAGGCTCAAGCAACAGATCTTCTCACAACATGGAGGGTTTTGGAGGATAAGATACCGTCTAAAGCAAATCTGGTGAGAAGAGAGATTAGTTTGGTTAGTAGTTTGTGCGGTCTGCGTGGGGCGGAAGAGGAAACGTTTCACCTCTTTTGTATGAGTGGATGAGGGTGACTTCGACAGATCATTGGGAGCCAAAAATGCATTTCCTAAACTTTAAGCTTAGTGGGGGTGAATAAAAGTTTCAATCAGGTGTGGAGTAGTGTGTGGGTAACTGTGGTAGCTGAGTTGTAGAAACATAGGAACATGAAGATTTTTAAAAGCGGTAAGATAGACCATATTGAAATTTTAACAATGGTACAACTGAAAGTATATGGTCATGGGTGATTTCCAAAACCCGAGGGGTAAGTTTTTTCGTATTTTGATTGGTGCCTTAAGCCTATGGTATGCATGAAATCTGTTAGAAATCGCTAGGTGGTTTTTTACAGGGTGAGGTTTTAGGGGTCATTTTTGGTTGTCAGCCGAGTGTTTATGTTTCATGTGTTCCTGGATGTGTCAGAACTTAGAGAAACGATGTTTTATGTTGATTTTGTATAAGGGTTGAGGTATCCCTAAAACATCTTTATTCTATTTATTTGTTTTTTTCCGATGAAAAAAAAGTTATAATTGTTTAAAAACTATGGGTTATAAAAGTCGGAGTTCTTTAACTTTATTTTTAGCACGAATAAGTTAAACAAGCTTATAAAATTTATAATAACAGATTAGAACGTATCTTAAAAATAAAGTTTGGTTTTACTTTTAGATTCATTAAGACTAAAGTTAGTATATTTACATTTAAATTAGGTTTTATTCCTAATAAATTAAAAAAAATGTTTTCTTTTCGTCTCTAATAATTTTTTATCTTAAAAATACTGTATAATTACGTTATTCTATTATTCAAAGCGTAATCTAAATAGTTTTCGAGATCACATAAAAAATAAATAAAAAAGTTACCCGAAGGGAAAAGCTAAAAGAAATTAATTAAGACCATAAATAAAATCTGATAATTAATATATATATATATATATATATATATTCTTTTCAATCCTTTTCTTTTTCCTTCCATCTATTCAACTCGATTATATATTATTTTCTTGACTCTTATACAGTAAGGTGCGAAAACATTTCTTTTCCCGAATTATATGATTATTACGTATGATCGTGGAACACGTTGCTTGTGAACGCTATATACGAGAGGAGAAAGACTCTGGTGAGAAGCCAAGAAAATAGTAAACCGAGTCTTTGTCTGTCACTGCTTCTGTTTCCCTGTCTTAGGTTTAAGTTCAAGATCACAGTCCACGCAACAAAAGACACAGCAACACTGAACATTCAAAACAAACAGCTACATACCTGAAGAGATGGCGAGAACCCCTTGTTGCGACAAAAATGGGCTCAAGAAAGGATCATGGACACGAGAGGAAGACAAGAAGTTGATCGCTTATGTCACCAAGTACGGCCACTGGAATTGGCGCCTGCTCCCCAAGTTTGCAGGTATTTCATCATGAGGATCGTCTACATGCATTACTGCTACTGTAAAACTACATTTTATACACAACATTAGTCTGGAATCCACTATGGTGAAGTCATTTGAGAAATTTTCACGAGTTTCTTAGCTCAAACTTAACAACTGAGGGATTTTTTACTGTCTTTGAGTCATGTTGGAGTTCATTGTATCTCTAACCATGTTGATTTTTAGGTCTTGCAAGGTGTGGGAAGAGTTGCAGGCTGAGATGGCTGAACTATCTAAGGCCAGATGTTAAAAGAGGGAATTTTAGTGATGAGGAAGAAGAAATCATTGTGAGACTTCACGAAAAGCTTGGTAATAGGTATGCATAAACTATTTGGCCTTCTACTACTGTTTCTTCTGTGTTTTCACTACTCAGTTCACTTTGGTCCCCAAAAAGCTAAACACATTGTCATGAATCCGATTACACCAATTGCATTGTAACTTTTACTATAGGATTCAATCTGCTGTTATATCATAAATAGAAAATTTGAAGAGTTGAACACTTACTCACTTCACTCACTCAATTATGGAGATACAATTAATATATGTACTGTGCATTCAAAGCTACCGAGTACACCAAATTCACTTCACAAACCAAATAAAATAATATTTTAATCATATATAATTTATTTTTTAATTTTAAATATTATTATATTATTATAATATGGTGTCATATATAATGTAGGGGTTGTACATAAGGGTTTAAGGAAAAATAGCCTTTTAATTTTTTTCAGGGATTGGACATTCGTTCTAAGTTTTTGCACGTTGTGTAATTTTTTTTCCCAAATTATAATTTTGGATAAAAAAATTTATTTACCAAAATAGATAAATGGTATACTATTTAAAAAAAAATTAGAATAAAAAATGTATATGACATATATCACTTTAGTATAATACCACTGAAGTCGTATAAGAGTAACACAATAAATATACGACTTCATTTAAAGTTAATTTTATATTTATTTAAAGTTGTCAAAGGTGTGATACAACTTTTGATTAACTAAATTGATAAAGTTGTCAAGGTGACTTTCATGTGATGTCTTTTTTAGGTTAAAAGTTGTATCCATAAATTATGATTTTCACTTTAAAGACATGATGTATGACTTACTATTTTTATAAAAAAATTTACCAAAATCATAATTTGCGGGAAAAAAATTACATTGCTGTCGTAAAAAAAAACATCAATTCTATGTCTATTTAATTTAATCCCTTGTAAAAAAATTAATATGTTTACTATTCCCTAATCAATTAAAAATTTGCTTCTAAATTATCCCAAAATAGTGAAATTCATATTAATTTGTATGTACAATTTCTAATCTATTATCTTTATTTTTTTAAATAAAATTTCAATAATATTTAGAAAACATTCAATAGTTAAAAATAATCTTATATAAAAAATTAAACTAATTTTATAAATATAAAATACAGCTTATTTTTTATAATTTTATTTATACAACTAGATACTAAATATATTTTATAATTTTTTTATTAAAATAATTGTCTATCTTGTATATTAAAGTATTAAAAACTAGTCTCAAGTAAAAAAGACATAATTCTGTGGCTTGATATATTACAATTTATATCTATGCTGAATTTGGATAAAAGAGAAATTCTAGATGTAGTAAGAAAATATAAACTGACCTCACAAGTCTTACGTCATCCACTGTGTATTGACGTACTATATAATACCATAGTTTATTATTCTAAGAATTTAATTAACTAAACACAATTATTAAATAAAAATTAATTTTAAAAAATAAATTATGAGGAATCATCATATTAGTAAAAAAGTTATTGATTTTTACAATGATTATTAAAAAAAAATTCAGAACGATTTCTTATGATGAATAATGTAAAAAACAGTTCTATCACAAAGTTTGAATAATTGTTTCAGTTCCTATTACCTTAGAGGATTTAATTTAATTCTCTCCTTAGCCAATGAAATTATGAATTATATATGCTCTCTTTACTAGAATAAAATTACGATATAATTAAAATTTTCATTTCAAACACTTCAACTATTATCTTATAATATTTGCAAGAATATATATATATATATATATATATATATATATATATATATATTAAACCTTTTTGTTAGATGAGTATAAAATAGACCAATCATAAGACTTTGGGCATGAAAGACAATTCTTTGAAAAATTTCAAATATTTAATAAAGTAAAATTTATTATAATTTGATTGGATAAGAAAAAAAGGGTGAACAAAACTATGTGGGGTTGTGAATGAGAAGGACAGAGAAAATAATAGATTTGAATAGAGGTTATTGTGTGGTGTGTCCGACTGAACTATTGTTGGGTCATTAATTACCGTACAGAAATTATTGTGTGGTGTGTTGAGGTTGGATTTGATATTAATAATGTTGTGGTTGTGAAGATGGTCAACAATTGCTGCTGAACTGCCAGGGAGGACTGATAACGAGATAAAAAACCACTGGCACACCGTCCTCAAGAAGCGTTTTGAACAAAAAGCAGAAGCTAAAAGCGGAATTGGAAAAGAATCTTCTATTTCCAGGTCCTTTGAGACCGTATCAGAGAATTACAGTGACCCAGATGCAACAAATGCTTCCCCTGTTGCACCAGCTGCCGCTACAAATCATGAAAGTGATGATGGTCTTTCCTTTTTTGATGCATACTCAGAGCCTGTGTCTGCAGATTTCTGGACAGAACCTTATTTAATTGACAACTCCTATGTTCCACCCGAGTTTGAACCTGTTTACTTTAGTCCCATGTACGATGTAGAACTTTGGAACCAGAATGAGATGTATCTGCAGGAATGTGAGGGCTTATTCCAATGATCACAAATGGAAAAGCTTAGTCATGCGAATTAAAAGGCTGATGATGTGTGATTGTAACTATATTTGGTGACCAGAATAAGATAAAGAAGAATGGTGCGTAAATACTTCATTACTTCAAACATCTCAACCATTATGACTACGTGTTTATGTATCATAAATATTGAAAAGGCTAAATAGCACATAAGAGAAAAATATATGAATACTGTATATGATACAATTTGATTAAAAAAAGATAAAAATAAAAATAAGTGTTGAAACGTAATAGATATTTATATATCATGTTTAATGAAACAGTCACGTATTATAAAGAGAAAAAGAAAGTTAGTATTAGCTACACTCAAAATCTGGTTAATTATTTTTTTTTATAAAAAGTTTTCATGTTAGGCATCACTATGCAATTTGACATTTCAGCAAGACTGACACCTCAAGTAACAACAATCATCTGTCATCACATGAAAAAAATTTATTATTAAAACAAAGAAAAAAGAAAGAAAATACAAAAATATGGGAGGACTAGACCAAAATCCATATATTAACAAAAACGATACATAGGTAGACTATACCTATTCATAAAGAATTTTAAGAACAGACTAGATGGAAGTCTATTATACCAATGAAATGATTCTCTATGAATAAATCCTAAATTAGCCAACTTATCAGCACACGCATTCCCTTCACGAAAAATATGAGTAACCCTAAACCTGATTGTCCCACAGAAATTAAGACAAGTATTTCATCGATTACGAAGCATCCACAGAACATTAGTCCTAGCAGTAAACGCATCACAAACCAAGGCAGAATCACATTCAAGCCAGACACTAGTAAGCCCCATTTTTGAGCTTCCTCCATAGCATGTATAACTCCATAAAACTCAGCAACCAAAGTAGTCTGAACTTCAAGAAACGCTGAAAAACCACCAATAAATTCTCCCATACTCCCACGAAAAATACCTCCACAAGTAGCGAGACCAGGATACCCCTAGCAGTCCCATCAGTATTAATTTTAACCTAACCTGGTGAAGGAAATTTCCATCTAACAGGAAGAGGACGAAGAACTTGACCACTACGAATCTTAATACCAAAAAACTTAATCACGTTGAAATCCAACGTATCATTCTTCAAAATCTGGTTAATTTACTAAAGTGCTATATTTTTTTTTAATTTATTAAAATGGACAAATTTTAGAATTTGTATGAGTTAAATCGTGTTTAAAAAGATGATTTTAAAATGAGTTCCAAATGTCATTTGGATAATTTTTTCTACACTAAAATCGTACTTTTAAATATATTTTTATATCTTTTAAATATTTTTAGTAAAATTGTGCAAATATCTTGATTTTAAATTTTTATAATTTTTAACTATTTTTAATTATTTTTTAAAGTCGTCTCTATTAACACAAATTTAGTGGCCTTTTTACATGGGATTCGACTAGGAAACTAGGAGCATACCATTAACTAGGAGCAAACCATCCCACTGAAATCGTGCATCATGGGAAGTTTGCATTCCAGCAAAAGTCATGGAAGATAGCAAGAGTTTGGTGCACCAAATCAGCAAACTTGAAGTCTTGGAACAATCTACTTCATTTTGTCTACTTTTTCTCTAGTCTTAAATAAGTGTATATCGCACTCCGACTCGACCCTTCCCCACCCTCTTTCGCTACTACCACCGTCATTGGTAATCG
This sequence comes from Phaseolus vulgaris, assembly GCF_000499845.2. Taxonomy (NCBI): domain Eukaryota; kingdom Viridiplantae; phylum Streptophyta; class Magnoliopsida; order Fabales; family Fabaceae; genus Phaseolus; species Phaseolus vulgaris. Next base: position 33,434,413 of record NC_023755.2, on the reverse strand, counting down.
TTCGTAACATATGATGACTTTGTACGGTAAGTGTACCACTTTATCAGAAGTAATAATATGTCTTTAAGAACGAATATTGAACCCACAAGGAACAATTGAATATTCAATCAAGTAAAAGATTCACTAAATATAAAACAAAATAATAAAAGTTTGTTGGGATATGTTGAAATGCAATGATTAACAAAAAAACAAAGCAAAAAGTTGTTGTTTCAATGGAAAAAATAAGGATTGGGTTTCATCTTTCTCACTCTTTTGTATTTAGATTAGCCTAGTAATATTATGTCCTTTTGATTAATATTGATACCCATATAAAAATCATTTATATCGATTCCTCGCATATAAAATTCTTAAGATGCTTCCTAAATATTGTTTCCTCGCATATTTATAAAAACAACTTAGTATTAAGATCAGACGTTGATAGCAATTAACATTTCAAGTCTATTCCTAGCACTTAAATATGTCAAGTATTATTGATTAGGTCAGAACCCTAAAAATACTTTCCAGCCAGATTTAAGATTCTAGATTAAGAATTTTATGTTCATACAATAATACCAATAATCAATCAAGAACAAAATTTTATGTTCAGACATCACCTCAATACATAAGAGTTTGAAAGATGTTTACACTTATTCATCTCACAAGGCGCCTATACTCGGGTAATCATTCTTACACCGAGTTAGAACGACTTACCATGTGTAGAGTTGGATAATTCATATATTCAAGTTAACTTATTCCACACATTTTTCCCAAGAACAATTTTACTATTGACGACCTCATTAAAAAACCCCTTATGAGGGAAAAAAAGAGTAACCTCAAATGAAAACACAGTGTTCAAAGGAAAGAATAAAGACCTATGCACCTCAACTGAAATAAAACTTAAGATTTGTCGCATTCCACATTCGTGGGATGACTCCTCCCTCCAATGTTTCCATCTTATATGCATCATTCCCTAGTGCCTCAACTATGCGGAACGGGCCAGTCCACTTTGGAGACAACTTGTTCTCAATCTGGTAGAGGTGGGCCTTCTTCATCACCGAGGTTTCGTCTTGGTCTTGTGCTTTAGTTCCACCCTTCTCTTTAAGGCTTCCGATTTTATACATGCATGATCATGTACCTCGTCCAACAAGTCTAAATTCACCCTTCTTCCTTCATTGGATTCTTCAACAACAAAACTTTGCAACTTAGGAGAATTTTCTTATACCTCTACTGGTATCATGGCATCCGGCCCATATACTAAGCTGAATGGCGTTTTCTTCGTTTTTGATTGCGGGATGGTGTGATAAGACCACAAAATTCTTGGAATTTCTTTTGACCAATTTCCCTTTTCCTTTTCCAATCTCCTCTTCGGTCCTCTTAATAGGACCCTGTATGCCAACTTGGCCTTCCCATTCGTTTGTGGGTGTTCTACCGAGGTGAATATTTGCTTTATTTCGATAGCTGTACACAATTTCCCCAATTGTTGGGTAGCAAATTGGGTTCCATTGTCGGATACTAAGTGCCTCGGAATCCCAAATTAGCACACAATATTTTTCCACACGAGACTTTGTAAATAATTATTTACGCAACCAACTCAGCTTCAATCCACTTGATAAAGTACTCAATGGAAATGATGAGGTACTAATCTGACATATGACTAGAGGGAAAGGGCACAAAATGTCTATTCCCCACGTATGGAGAGGCTATGGGCTTTAAATTGATTGTAACTCCTCGGCTGGTGCATGGCACCAATCAGCGTACCTTTGACACTACTCACATCATTAGACATGCTTCCTGCAATCATCCTTCATCATCAGCCAATAAACCCTGCTCAAATGACTTTCAACGAGAGAGCTCATCCACCGATGTGGCTGCCACAAACTCCTTCGTGAAGCTTCGACATTATCTGGGCGCATTGGTCTCCATTTACACAGGTGAGGAGGGGATGACTATAACCGTAAAGAAATAGATTCCCATCTATCAGGGTGTACCTTCCCGCATTCCTCTTAACCATTTTAGCTTCTGTGGGTTCTGAAGGGAGTAATCCATCAGCGAGGTATCGTTTATAAGGTGTTAGCCAAGTATCCTCGATTTTGATCTACGTAACCTCAAAATGTTCATCTTCAGGGAATTCATAAATAGTTATTCTTGGAACCTTCAACGTTTCTTGGACCATTGAACGATGTCTTCTCCCTTGTCCCGGGCTGACTTGCAAACCTCCAAGTGGCCAACCTTTGACAACTCCCCTGTGGTTGTCCTAAGCGACTTTAGGGTCTCCTGAATTACTGACCTCTATCGACCTTCCTTTCCCGAGCTAGCCAATTTGGACAGTAGGTCTACTCAAGAATTTTGTTCTCTAGGGACATGAACAAGGTCAAACGCAGAGACAACCGCTTTTAGGATTTTCACATACCTAAGGTACGAGACTAATTGTGGATCCTTAGCCTAATATTCACCTGTGACTTGCCCGGTTACAAGTAGTGAGTAAATTTTCACCAGCAAGCATTGAGCCCCTAATTCCTTTGCCAGCAACATTCCTTCTATCAAGGCCTCATACTCAGCTTGGTTGTTGTTTGCCTTGAATGCAAACTTGAGGGCTTGTTTGATCAAAAGCCTACTTGGTCATTCTAGAATGACTCCAACTCCACTCCCTTATAGGTTGGAGTACTCATCAACCGAAAGGACCCATTGGAAATCATTAGGGTCAGGCTGGGAGTTCTTGGATAAAAGCTCTACCATGAAGTCTGCGTATACTTGGATTTTAATTGGCCCTCGTGGTTTGTACTATATGTCAAACTCGGACAACTCAACTACCCAACAGACCATCCGGCTTGCAATGTCAGGCTTTTGGAGAACCTTACGGATGGGCAGGTCGATCATTATGATCACAGTGAACAACAGCTAACAGTTTCCGAGTTTCTTCCCATTTGGTGAGACGCTTTTCTGCATTGAATTTCCTCCGTCTTTGAATTAGAAGTTTAACCTTTTCATCCATTGTTAGCTAGTGTAATAGGAAATCTGGATCTATTCCAGGAATGTCCGCGGATGACAACGCAAAGGCGTTCATATTCTCTGAGATGACACCAGCTATCTTGTCCTCTAGCTCCTTACAAAGCGAGGTGTCGAGCTTGAATTTCTTTCCCTTTATCTCTCTCTCTCTCTCTCGAGCTTCTTCAGTGGGCTCAGGTTGCCTCTCGTTGTTAATGTCAACCTCTGCTACCCATCCCGGCTCTCTGGGTTGGATAATAATTGTGTAGGTTCCCCTGCGGTTTTTTAAGCTACTTTCGTAACATTTTCAAGCCATCTTTTGGTCAGCTTTTATCGTTATCAAGTTCCCTTTAGCTGAAGGAAACTTCATCTTCATGTGGGTGGTTGAGGCCATTGCACCTAACCTATTCAAGGAAGGTCAGCCTAGGAGGAGGTTGTACGCAAAAGACGCATTGACGACGATCTACTTGATGGTAATCGTTCTAGCCGCACTTTCATCAGCAAAGGTCGTCCTCAGTTCAACGTATCATCGAACCTCGACCTAGTCGCCCGCGAAACCAACTAGACAACCATCATATGACCTTAATTGGTTAGGGGATATCTGCAAATTGGTAAAAGTTCCTCAAAACATTACATCCGTTTAGCTCCTTTGATCATCTAGGACTTTGTGCACCTTACGCCCAACAGTGATGACAGATATCACCACTGGATCGTCTTCATGAGGAAACACATCCTCCAAGTTGGCCCTTGTGAAACAAAGAGAAAGCTCGGTAGATCGATCGAGCTCCCTTGCATCTAAAGACATTACCACCCGGGCATAACGTTTGCGCTTAGAGGCTGAGCTTCCCCCTCCATAGAATCCTCCCGCGATGGTGGTTAACTCTCCAAGGACTGAAGCTTCGTGCTTTTGTTCTGAGGATATGGTTTTCGCCTTCGACCCTTCTTGACTGACCTCAAGATATTCTGTCACAAAGCCCTCTTTGACTAGGTTTGCCAGTTGATAACTTAGGGTAATGCATCGCTTGATTCCGTGTCCATAAGCTCGGTGAAAATCACACCAAATATCCCTTCGTGACCCCAAAAACCGGTCTGTCTTTTGGGGAAACTTCAATTTGTCCAACACCCCAGGTATGCCTATGAGTTCTTTGCGGGATAACCGAAATTTAGGCTTGATTGTTGTCTCTTCCTCGGCCTTTGCCTAAGGTTCATTCTTTTTGGTGAGATACGGGACGTACCTCTGGTCCGCTCTTTTCTCAATGGATACTTCACTGCTCCTGACAGAACGATCTTGGTTGTTCTCCTTGTACCTGGGTTGTTTCATACGTGAGCTACCGTTTTTCTTAAGCACGACCTCCTCAGCCTCGATATGGGTGGTAGCTCGTTCACGTACCTCAGATAACATCTCTGCCGGATTCATGATTAATGAATTGCTTAATGGGCTTGTTGTCATCCCTTGTACAAAAGCGGCGACTACCATCTCTTCATCCCGAGTTTGAAGTCTTACTGAGACTGCGTAGAATCTATTCAAGTATTCTTTAAGCAACTCTCCTTCCCTCTATTTGACATTGAAAAGATCATATAATCATGAAGGGTTGACCTTATTAGCCGAGAACTGCTCTTAAACATTATAGAGAACTGAGGGAAAGAGGTGATGTGACCATCTGAGATTCCACTAAATCATTGTAGAGTTGTTCCCGTGAAGGTACCCATGAGCATCTTACATCAGATTGCATTCGACCCCCTAGGGATGATCACTTGAGCCCTGAACACCTTTAGATGATTCTCGGGGTCCTCTACCCCAGAAAAAAAAATGATATTGGGTGTGATATAATGGGGCAGTATAGGCTCTTCCAAGATTTGCTGAGAGGTTCATCTCTTGATGACAAGTCTGGGGAACGTTCCCGGGTGGGACGTCGGCCCTATCGGTGCAAGCTCTTTCGTAGCTCCTCGCTTGTCTTGCACAACTCCTCATTGGCTCATGCATGCTCCTCCATAGCCATTCGAGAGGCCTCAATATCTGCCATAAGGCGGACCTGACTCAACCGCGTTTCCTCTCGAAGGCGCTCTTGGTCAGCTCGGGCTTCTACTTGTAGTCGTTCTTGCTCGGCCCTGGCTTCTTCCCGAATTCGCTCATACTCTCGTCAATATTCTTCGTTTGCCTCCTGGAGAGCCCTCATGGTCTCCATAATTTGTTGCAAGGCGGGGGCCTCGCTTCCTTCAGATCCTAACGGTCCTTGCCTCGTGTTTCTCATCACGTGGAATGCTCAGTCACAAATATGGGTGGGATCAGGTTTTATCGGGCCCCACGGTGGGTGCCAAATGTTCTCACCGGCTTCGGTCGATTTCTGAGGCGAGCTCCACTTTGACTTGTCTCCACAGGATGCTCCGAGATGTTGATTTTTTTGGGATAAAGGGGGCTCTACCTATTAATCACACTCCAACGATCAAGTCAATGAGAGCATTCAAACTATGAATTTGTATCAGTGTAGGGTTCAGCTAAAAAACTTACCTTTACTCGAGATCTTAAACCCCTTTTATAGACATTCCTTCAACGATTTCCATCAACCACAGTATTATTTCAACAACAAGAATATAATAAATATAATTTCAACAGTAAGTACATTCTATTAACGTGTACCTTTTATTTTTGGGTACAATGTCATATCATCCGTAACAGTTTTTATTTACATTTAATATATATATATATATATATATATACACTTTAACTAATTCAGTTATTCCTTCTTTTGTTTTTACTTTAATTTTCTTTTCCATATAGACTACCATACATTGGGTTGTCCTCGTAAACGTGTCATTGGTCCACACCTGCCCCACACCGAGCTAGGTATTTCTCACATAATCTGTCTAATCGAGCTTACTACACTTAAGTGCTTGGGCTGGGGATCCGAGCACGTTCGACCAGTACAAAACTATACAATTAATATTATATATTTAAGAACCAACATTCTTGTTAAGTCCATATATAAGGAAATAAAGATGAATTTATTTTTATTTATATTTCATTACTAATTTTCAATTTAAAATATATTTTAAGATAATAATATAATATTTTATTTTACAACAAGTGTAACACCATAGAAAATACATATAACTATTACAATACAAGTTCTACCGATTTCTATAGAGACCTGAAGTTTTTTCAAAATATTTCTATTACAATATTATGACTTATAGAAATACAAATATTAACAATATAAGGTTTAAAAGAACATCTAAAGTCCTCTAGAACCTCTGACACTTGTATGATCATCTGCTTATGTACATAGTGCATTCATCGCAGTTCACAACAACAAGAAAAGTAAGGGTAAGCTAGTGAAAATAAAGTTTTATAATATACACAATTAAATCAAAAGAGAAAACCAAATTACATGGATCAATTTCTCAATTATTCAATCTTCTTTAAATCCCAACATAAAATAATCACATAGATCTCGCATGGTTACACATCTAGTATATTCAACAAAGAGAATAACAATCGATGCCTTTCGAAAGACCCGTATTAAGTAAGTCTTACCAGAGACTCTAATCCAAAAGGTTACCAACGAATCCAAGAGAAAGAATCAGGGTAAGTTCAATACAACCCAAGTCGTCCATCTCATATGACACGATGTGCATGAACTCCCCCATCAGCTTCTCACCACCTGATATCTTAGTCTATGTGACTTAGGTCATTAGTGAAGCTTAGAGATCTCTCTTACCACATAGGCATCAATACTTAATACACAAACAAATATCAGTTCATACATTATCCCAAATGCATAAATTCAATTTCATGTCATTTTCATCATATAATTCAAAATGTAATGCAAAACATTCAAAAGTCCTATTTAACAACATAAAAAAACACTTAAATACTAAATTATCAAAATCTAATATTTCTACAAGTTTTAACAGTATATAAACAAACAACATCCCTACAAGATAAATTGAATAATCGGACCGCGTTCCCTCCACTTCCAGATCCTCTAGCCTAAGGTACTATTAAAAATTAAAGTTAGTTTCCCTTACCTAAAATTCCTTATTCTAATGAAAATTCTACCTTAAACAAGGAACCACTCCAGAATTTAGGAACCTGAAACAAGTTATCCAAACATTACCAAATTTTAGTTTGAGCTTAATCAAGTTGAGAGAAACACTTTTTTTAACTAGGCCCACTAAGATTGATGACAAAATCCTAGAGGATAAGAGATCTTTAGAATAAAAATAAATTTACTCTGTTTAAAAATTTGATCGGTTAGAAATGTAGTCTGACTCCTCAGTTATTGCATGGTATGATTAGATTTGGAATTAGATGAGTTATATGAGAGAAACTGATGAGAAAAGGGAGAAAGAGAAATGGAAAGAAAGCATAGGGTGAGATAAAGAAGAAAATGATAAAGAATGTGTGTTACCTTTTACGGGGGTTAAAAGAAGAGCCCTTACTAATTTTTGAAGGTGTAAATTGTCATAGTTCAGTTCGGGACAAACAAAGGAATTAAGAGCACATGCATGCTATTTGAGTTTGTTGAAAAATGGAAACATAAGAAAAAAAAACACATCATTCACTTTCGGGTGGGTCAAAATTAAATGTTGACAGTGAAAATTTAAAACTAAACTACGCAAAACGCTACACTTATACGGTTTCCCAAAGTTGTGCATAACCTCTATTAATAGTAACCATGTTGGATGTGGTGCTAGTTTGTTTTGTTTGGATAAGTTTTTATTTTTAATATTTTTATATTTGTTTGGATTGAATTTTTTTATATGGTTGGAGTATTATTTTTTATTATTGATAAAATAATCTCTTTATTATTGTGCATCTATTTTTAATATTTTAATTATCAAATTATCAAATATGCTTAGCTTAAAAAATTGATTATATTTAACAAAGTAAATATATTATTTACAGATCTTCGTTTGACATTAGTATATATTATTAAGTTTGGTAATTATAATTACATATAGATGTTGGTAAAAAAATATAGGAAATAAGTGAATATATATTTATGGCGTAAAATAAATTAGTATTAATGAAGATATGAACATGTTTTAATTTTCAAAATTCCTTCCGCTTTATTTGAATAAAAAAAATTATAAATTGTTTTTACAATGGTGAAATATCAAACAATTTTTTTTAATCAGTAAATAATAAATTTATAGAAAATGAGTAAAAAAATATTTTAACTCTTATATTATTTAAGGACACATAAGATAATCTCAAAATACTTAAAAAAAAAACTGCCAATATATACCGACCTCTCTACCTACAAAAATTAACGTTTTGCTACCACAAATACCAAACAAATATTCAACGTTTTTATTGCTTGAACCAAAAGAGTCAAATAAACATGTTTTTAATATTTTAAAAAATTGAAAATAAAAACTATTTTTATTCGTTCAAATCTTTATAAACACTAAACTCCTCAATTAACTCACAATAAGATCAACAATTAGAATAACAAAGAAATTTATCATACAGCAGGATTACTATTCGCATTCTCAAAGATAATACGATTACAAACTTAATTTATGTACTATCTTTAGGTTTAAGTCATGCATTGATTTTCAATCGATGCGCAAATCCTATATTAACCATACAATATCAATTTAATCACTAGAATTGTAAATTAATAAAATATATTCTTGAAATTGATAAAATAAGAAAATATTACTAAAATTGTTATAAATTCTACTTTGACTAGAAATTATGACATTTCATATTTTTAAGTTTGTGCAAATTTCACCTTAGTAAGTCGATTTTGTAAGGTTGAGTTAGACTTAAAATTCGCTTTTTAATAATGTATCAGAGCTATTTAGAGCATATTTTAACTAGTGTTTGGGTCTTTATCGGAACACTCATGATATATAGTCACATGCACAAGGTGGTAGTTTTGATGTGAGGAGATCCCACATCAACTAGAGAGTGAGGTTTCATGAGGTTGAATTAGACTTAAAATTCACTTCTTAATAAAAACTCATAAATAATTTATAAAATAAATCTTAAAATTATAATAAAATCAAATTGATCATTTCAATTAAAAATAATAATATAAATCCTAAAATTATAAATTACTAAAACATTTTAATTCCTCTGATATTAATTTAATTGGTGTCATCTAACATCATTAAAAAACAAAACTTGTACATTAAGATTATGAGTGATATTTTTTTTATGTGATAGATCCTAGTTTCGTAGTTATTTGTTCTTTTTATCAGCTCGTAGTTGTTTGTTTAAAAGATGACGATGACAGAAACATTGGGGAAATAGTATTTTTATTATTTTTTATTTTGTTTCTTGTTTCACTGTTCATTATTTCAAAGTGTGATAATAAAATAATTAAATTCATTATAATAAAATTTAATTTTATTGGAAAATAAAATTTGTCAAAAAAATACCAAAATTTTATCAGTAAATAGAAATTTTCAACCGAGAAACCATGGTAAAACATCTCTTGTATTATATTTGTCCATAAATTTACAAGAAGAAGTTATAAAGACAGTTGCTAATTATTCATAGATCTGTCCATAAATAGCATTATAATTATTATTATTTATTAGTTTTTTTTTATCATTCATTTTTTCGGAAACATCAAAGAAACTATTAGGACATCTTATGATTTTTGTCAGTCTTATTATAATAATAATTATATTATAAATAATAATAATAATAACTACAATAATTATAACAAAAATATTACTATATTATTATTATTCATATTTAAAAAATTAACAATGTTAGTAGTAATTAATAATATTAATAATAATATTTGTAGTGTTGTTAAAAAGATTAATAATATTAATAATAATGTGAGTATTAAGCTTGGAAATTCAATGAAATTTCATATTTTATTGATACATTGAGTAATATAGACCACATATCTAACGGTGCGATTCAATGAAGATTTCTAACAGGTAAAAGTCATTAATATTTGATGATGTAGGTAAGAAAATACATTATTATATGATAAGACGAATTTCAAGACTATGCGGATATTTATAACAAGTGTTGGTCTCTGAATTCAAACTTACTATTAGTCTTTTGCAAATAGTTAATTATTCAATTGTGTTATTGATTATATGGAAAGCCTATGGGTGAATTTATATTGATATTAGTTCTTATATATTCTGATCTAATGGTATTTTAGCTAGTATAATCCTCTTTTGGACATGAATTAAATCTATGACCTCAAAGATTGTTTTGAACCAAAGCAAGCTTCAATGTTATTTGTTGAAGCTCTCAACTAAGATTGGGGAAAACAATGAATGAAATAATATGGAAAGTGGTGAGTTTGAATGATAAGTGGAAGGAAGATTTTTCAATTGAAGAAACTTTCTAAAATAAGAATTACAGGGAAAACATTATCCTACTCTCAAGATAAAAATTCTTACAGTTTTATTCATTCAATTTCATATGTGAAGATTATAGGAGAGAAAACTGTTTGTTTATATATGAAAAATAAAAGTCATATATAAAAGAAAGCAAGTAACGTAAACAAAATATCACTACAAGAAAATGTATATTTAGTGTTGGCCAAAACTTGACACTAACAACCAAAAATTAGCACTAATTAACCAATAACATCGAATTTTAGTCGACTCTAAAATCATTATCATTAATTCATTAGCATTGAATTTTGAAGATCGACTCTAAGTAGAGTCGACAAACCTAATGATAATGTTTTTTATTTTAATTTTTGTTTTAATTTAGGGTCAACTTAACTAATGGTAATAAATTCTATTTTTAATATTAATTTAAATTGTGTCTATTTGGTCAATGCTAATGATAATAATTTAAAAAAATCTCATAAAATGCCTTTATCTTCAACAAAATAAAATATAAATGAAAATATAGAAAGAAAATTATAGTGGATGAAGGAGATTAGTGCTGATAAAGGAAATGAATATGAATGTGAATGAAAGAGATAAGTAGAAGAGTGTAGATGGAATATATGTGTGTGGATGAGAGAGATGTGTGTGAATGAAAGAGATGTGTGAGGATGAAGGAGATTTGTAAGGATGAGGATATGAGTATGGGTGAATTAGTTGAGTTTATAAACTTGCTTAAATTCCTTAATAATGAGTTACTTAAGGGAATTCATGTGTCTCCCCACATGCAAATTCTCCTAAAAAAAGTACTACAATATTCTAAAACCATCTAAAATTTACAAAAATATTTATTTTCTAATTTCTTCTTCAAACTTTTTTTTTTCCTTTTTGTAATCTTTCTCTATTATTTTTTTTTCTTCAAATATTTTATTATGCTGAATGTCTTTTTTATGATACTTATCATTACTTTTATTTTGTAGCCATAGAAAAAAACATCTAATTCACTACAAAAAAATCCGTATTATCTACGGATTTTTACCCACGGATCTGAGTCCGTAGGTAAATTCAACATTACTTACGGACATTACCTACGAACAACATTACCTACGGACATTACCCACAGATTCTGAATCCGTAGATAAATTCAGCATTACCTACCAAATATTACTCACGAATCTTATTACCTACCAACTTTTACCTACGAATCTCTATTACCTACCAACTATTACTCACAAATCTTATTACCTACCAACTTTTACCTACGGATCTCTATTACCTACCAACTATTACTCACGAATCTCTATTACCTACGAATCTCTATTACCTACCACCTATTTTCATAATAATTATATACATAATATTAAAAATATCAATATAATATGAAGAATTATAAAATCATAATTCATAATATTAATTATATCTAATAATATTTAATAAAATTAATAAAATTAATAAAATTTAATGATATTTAATAATATTTAATAATATCAATAATATTTAATAATATCAATAATATTAGTAATATTTAAGAATATTAATAGTATTTATTAATATTTAAAATATTTAATAATATTAAGAATAGTTAATAATAATGATATTAAATATATGAATAATGTTATTAATTTTTATTTTATTAATTATATTAATATTGATAATTATACTCATAAGTAAAATAATAATTATAATATGACAAAAAAACTTGACTGTAATGGTTTGCTTTGAGTCCCACCTGTTCTCATATCATATAAAACTATAGAAAAATTTAGATGTTACCATACAATTCGAGTGATAGTTTAATTTATGTTTAATTTTGGATTTGGGATTATGCATAATTTAAACTCAGCAACGAATTTTCTGTTTGAGTTTTAAAAGAACAAAATACGTCTTTATACAATAAGTCATGTCATTAAAATAAATTTCTATTTTTTTCTAATACTATTTTCGTCATTAATTTTGATCTCAAATATTATTTTTAACTATAAATCATAGATTTGTGATAAACATCACAATTTTTTTTTTAATGAAGGTTAATAATTGAGGTTAATGTTAATAATTTTTTTTTTTAAGTGCTAACAACCAATTATATTCTTCAGTTTAAATGACAAGAGATCTAATATATTACACAAAAAATAAAATGAATGAAATGTTATATTTTCTATAAATTGCAGGACAGTTTATTTAGTCTTGACAACACTGATTGATTCGTTGAAACCTAACCCCTGCAACAATGGATGAAACCAATGCAAAGCTCCTTCAAAATTCCAATATGCAATCTTATACGGAGGCATAGCTATGTGTGCAATTGGTTTTGGGGTGCACGCTTCACAACTATTAGGTCTGAATAGAAAATTCTGGAAAAGTAGTTTTTAAACTGCTTATGTAGAAACTGCTCTCACTGTTGGCAGAAATGGTGGAACTTGATCCTTTCTGCATAACTTTTTTTATCTATTCCGTGTAAGAAAAAGGCAGGTTCTTGAGGTGATGGCAATTCAAGTGAATGATTATTAAGATATGAACTACTGTTGTCATGGTAGGTGTAATGTTTGGATTTTCTTGGACACATAACAATCCAATCCAAATCCAATTTGAAGTCTTTAGCTTAAAGTTCCTTTAAGCTTTCCACAGTTTTGGTTGAAGGAACGATGAACCGCGGAGGGAGAGGTAGGGTGGGGGAGAAATCTTGGAGGAGATCGGTGGAACGTAAACAACATTCTTCATCAAACTCTTCTACCACGTTTTTTTTTTCAAACTTTCCAGATAGTCATGGTGAATATGATATGCTCAAGTTGTTCCAGAGGTGGGCAAGGGTCAAAGAAGTGTTCATATCAAGGCGTTTGAATCGGTGGGGCAGAAGATTTGGTTTTGTTAGATTCTTCAATGTCGAAAATGCGGTGAGCTTGGAGAGGGATCTAGATCGCTGTTACATTGGTAATAGGAAGTTGTATGTTAACCTATCAAGGTATAAGAGAGATGGGTATGAATGTAAAGGTGATGAGCCTAAAGAGTTTAAAGGGTTAAGAAGCGGTGGGGATGTTCACCCCCATGGGCTGAGGAAAGGAAAGGAGGTGTGGAGGGAAAAAAGAGGGAAGGAAGGCCATATGAATGGCAACATTACTCAATCATATGCCGATGTAGTTAGAAAGCAAACACAAGACCAGTGGAGGGGCCCGAGCCTAACGACCAAGGCGCAAACTTTGCCATGGATGACCAACAGTTTGGTTGGTCGTATGTCAGCCGAGCTTAATTTCGAGCTTCTACAGGAAGAGTGCTTTAAGGGAGGAATGAGCATGTTTATGGTAAGATATTTGGGGGATAACCTTGTCCCTATGACCCCTAAAGCAGAAGAACGAATGGAAGACATTGTCAAGCTAAACAATGACTGGTTCGAGTGTATTTTCGAAGATATTAAACCTTGGTCAGCTTCATGTGTAGCAGGTTACAAATTAGTGTGGGTTAAGTGTTATGGGTTGTCTCTACCTTTGTGGAGTAAGGAGTGTTTTTTGAAAGTTGTAGGGGAAGTTGCAACTTTGGTGATGTTGATGAAGCCACACTGGCATGGGAATGCTTGGAGTATGCTCGGTTTCGGGTGCGCTTGTTACAATCATCTAAGGCAAAGATGTCTAAGGGGTTTTAGATTAACGGTGTTGTGTACAATATTAACATCGTGGAGGAGGTGGTGATCCATGGAGGAGAAGATCATGTATGCAAGTGTGCTCTTAACCATGAAGGCTCATCGGATAACGTTTCGTCAACAGAAAACTTCGTTGAAAATACAATTTTTTTCTGCTGATTCAGGCAACCTAGAGGGTGGGGACGAAGGGGGGAATTGGAGGCAGCTGGAGAAGACTTACGGAGAAGGAAGGGGCGAGTTAACGACAGGGATAAAGAAAGCACATGAAAAGGAATGTTCAGAATGTGTTGAGGGTTGTCAGAAAAAAAGGGATTTACTTTTCACAAGAAAGGAATTGAGTAAGCCGGACTTACCTGCGGATGGGTCAGCTTTGTTTGTAAATCAAAAAGTCACTGATGCATGTGCCCTTATTCAAAATCCTTGGCTAACTTAGTAGAGGTGGTGGAGATGTCAAACAATTTGAATACCAGGCCCACTCCAGGGAAAGTTGCCAAGAAGCCCATTTGGGTAACAAGGGTGATTGCGGGTCAGGGGTAGGAGCAACTGCGGGACATGTTTGAAATACAGAGGCGAGTGGCAGTCAATTGACGGCGCGTGAAAATACGAGAAATATGCTTTTCGCGATTGCTGGCAACAAAGAGACTAATAGCATTGCTACGGTGGACGTCGAATGTAAGGGAGCGCAAAGAGAGAATAAAGTAGCTTTGGACCAAGAAGGGAAACAGGAAGAACAAGAAGGAACAGAGGAAGATTCTGGTATGGTTGTTTCGCAAAAGAGAAAGGATAAGTCGCAAGCTCCTTTTCCTGTAAGAAGGAAGGAAGGTCTAGAGGAAGGTAAAGGTGGTGGCGCGATGGTGTTATGTAATTTCGAGTTTGAAGGAAGCATTCCAGGAACTCGGAACTCAACCGTTAGCAGAGCAAGTAACTGAGATTCCCGAGGAGATAAGGATGAAAACGACTTTGAATTTGTCGTGCTTGCTGGCTGCAGAGGAGACAAATTTCAGAAGCAGATGCGAAACACCTCTCCGCCAGAGTAAGATGAAAGGGCTCCGCGACTTGGGGGAGCCAAGTACTCATTCAAGGAGGTCCGTAAGGCTAAGTGAGAAGTCGTCGCAAGTAAGGAAGAATTTGCTTGCCAGAGAAGGTTCGTTATCCATGTCAATTTCGGATGGGGATATTGGAAATTGCAATTCCCATCTTCTAAATAATGTAATCAGGGAGGATTCGACTAAGTTATGCGACCTAGGGAAACAGATTGGGCTAGCGTGTCGTGGGGACGAAGAGGAGGTGATCCAAGAATATCAATGCATGGAAGAGAGATTCAGAGTTTATGAAGAGCCTAGCGGGGGGTAATCTAAATGGTTTTTTATGTTGATTTTTAATATGAATATAAGAGGATTGAGGGGAGGAATAAAAGTAAGATATCTGAGGCGGTGCATATCTTCAGAGGAAGCAAAATTTGTGTGCCTTCAGGAAACAAAAACAGTAGAAGTCACGAATGCTAGGTGTTTTTCGTTGTGGGGGGACAACAAAATTGGATGGATTCATAATGGAGGGGTTAATGGAAGTGGAAATCTTCTTTCAATGTGGCATAAAGACACTTTCATCTATAAGAGTCATTCCATGGGTAAGGGCTATATAGCTATTGTGGGTATTCATGTGAAATCTGCCCAAAGGTGTTGTGTGGTAAATGTTTATGCAGCATGCAACCTGAAAGAAAAGAAACTTCTATGGGAGGAACTACCAAGTTATAAAGTGGCTTCTCAGATTGAAGTGTGGTGCTTTTGTGGATATTTTAATGCAATTAGAAGTAGGAATGAAAGGAAAGGGGTAGATAGGGGGGATTTTTCCAGTGAGATAAAAGGTTTTAATGATTTTATAGAGTCAAACCTGTTATTGGATGTGCCTATTGTGGGGGAAGAACTATACGTGGTTTAAAGCAAATGCGAAGAGCAGGATTGATAGAGTCCTAGTCTCTGAGGAATGGTTGCAGAGATGGCCTATGTGTAAGCAATATGTCCAACGGAGAGAAGTTTCGGATCATTGTGCTTTGATGATTAAGTATTTAGATAAGGATTGGGGTCCCAAACCTTTCAAATCTATTTATGTTAGGTATTTAGAGAGAGGTTTTTCGGGGATGGTGGAGGATAAGTGGAGATCCTATGTGGGCCAAGGAAATGTTATAAAGGTGCTTAAGGAGAAGTTTAAACTTCTTAAAGCGGATTTAAAAATATGGAATAAGGATGTTTTTGGGAATTTGAATTCTACCAAGCAGTCCATATTGCAGGACATTGAGAATCTGGATTGCCAACACAATCAAGGATGTTTAGAGGAGAGTCAGAGGCAGCTTAGATCAGACTTGGTAAGGAGGCTTTGGGAGAATGATGCAAAGATTGAATCCCTTCTACGTCAAAAGGCTAGAACCAATTGGCTCAAATATGGTGACTCATGCACTAGGTTCTTTCATTCGTCATTAAAATGGAGGAGACTAAGGAATGAAGTGAAGGGTGTTGATGTAGGGGATTTATGGTGTGAGGAACCATGCACGGTTCGGCTTGAAGCAAAGAAACTGTTTGAATCCAGATTTAAAGCAACGAAAGACTTTAGGGTGAGACTTGATGCGGTTGAGTTTAAATCCTTATTACCATAAGTAAGTTTGCGTATGATTGAGGCTTTCACTGAGGAAGAAGTTAAGGAAGCTGTATGGCAATGCGAGGGTACAAAGAGCCCTGGCCCGGACGGTTTTAATTTCAACTTCATTAAGAAGAGCTGGAATAGTCTCAAAACAGATTTTGTAGCAGCTTTGGAGTGCTTCCATGAAATAGGCATTGTTCCGAAGGGGTGCAATGCTTCATTCATAGCATTAGTACCTAAAGTACGAGACCCTTGTAATCTCCATCAGTTTAGACCCATCTCTTTAGTGGGAGCAATTTACAAAGTCATCTCAAAAGTTTTAGCTAGGAGAATAAAGAAAGTTCTATAGATGGAAGTCAATCAGCTGGTGTAGAAGGTAGAAGTCTGGAAGATAGTGTGCTTTTGGCAAATGAGGTGATCGAGGACATTAGAAGGAGAAGGAAGAGGGGCCTGTGCCTGAAGGTAGATTTTGAAAAGGCATATGATTCAGTCAGATGGGATTTCTTGTATAACATGCTCAGTAGGTTGGGTTCCATAATGTATGGATAAAATGGATTAGAGGATGCATGGAATCAGCCACAGTATCGGTGCTAGTCAACGGGAGTCCCACGGAGGATTTTAAACCCACAAGAGGGTTAAGGAAGGGTGATCCCTTGGCACCTTTTCTTTTTATTGTGGTTGCAGAAGGCCTTGATGGACTTGTACGACAAGCAGTGAAAGCTAATCTTATGTCCGGAGTTAAGATTGGAACCAAGGAGGTAGAGGTGTCATTTCTCCAGTTTGCAAATGACACTCTCTTCTTCTGTGAGGAATCATGGAGTAACGTGGTAGTAATGAAGTCCATCTTAATGGGTTTTGAGTTAGCTTCAGGTCTGAAGATCAACTTCCACAAATCAAGGCTAGCAGGTGTAAATGTGCAGTCTAATAATCTTCTTTTCTATTCCAAGTTTTTGAATTGTAATCAGACGAGAACACCTTCCAAATACCTGAGATTAGAAGTGGGAGGGAATCCAAGGAAGAATTTGTTTTGGGAACCTATACTAAACAAACTCAAAACAAGGTTAAGTGTGTGGAAGGGGCGGTTCTTATCAATGGCAGGAAGGACGTGTGTTATTAAGTCTGTTTTCAATGCAATACCTCTTTTCTATCTCTCAGTTTTCAAAGCGCCAGAGTCAATTTACAAAAGCATTATAAGTATTCAAAGGAGGTTTCTGTGGGGGTGGGGCAAGAAAAATATACCTATTTCATGGGTAAGTTGGGAAGTCCTGTGTAAACTGAAAGAGGAGGGAGGGCTGGAGTTAAAAGACATTAGAAAATTCAACTTTGCTCTCTTAGCAAAGTGGAGATGGAGGTTTATGTCTCAAGACAAAGGGAAGTGGAAGGAGGTGTTAGAGTCAAAGTATGGGGTGGAGCTAGCATGTCCCCATGTACCAGTAAAATATCAATCATGGTGGTGGAGAGATCTAGTAAAGGTGTGTAGGGAGGGAGGAGGAGAAGGATGGTTCCTGATGGAGATCACATAGGAGAGGCTTTTATTAATGAAGGAAGTCATTCACACACACATTTGAAGTTCTTCCTTCTAGTCTTCTCAAAATTTAAAGAAGACATAAAATAAAGAGAGGACCAAGCCTAAAGCCAAAGAAGTCTACAAGCTTTCAAGAATATGCTTCAATTAATATCTCTCTTTATAGTTTCTTTTGTATAAATTTGTAAATAATATAGAATAGTGTTTAGGTAGGTGCTAAGAGGGAAACCTAAAGATACCTCTTTTTGTAAAGCATCTTTAGACATTAGTTTAGAACTTTCTAGAAGTTGACCCTTCATGTCTCACTATAGGCGCTAGAAGTGGGTAGCATGCAAGGGACTTTTGGTTAGCTTGTTGTGTAAGCTTTGTAAACTTCATGACCGGTTCTTCTCGTATATAAGGAGGGCTTGGGTTCTTCTAAATTTCAGAATTGATTTTTGAAGTAATGAAACTCTCCCAAATTGGTGATTGAGTGAGTGAGAATTGCCTTCTCCTCTTCCTAGTCTCATCTTGAGTGCCTTGGTTCCTCAAGTGACGGCATTTCACACTTATCTTGGAGCATTCACACTTCAAGTGGCGTGTTCATCAACCAAGTTCTTCAACCACATAAGTCTTCTCTCTTTTCCATCTATTTCTTTCATCTCCATGTCCATATAAACTCTTAAAACATGTCTTAGGTCCTTTCTTGCAATTCTATTCGGTGCTTTAGCTTTATTTCATGTTTTTTTCGGTTCATCTTCTTCTTTGCTGAATATAATCGGTTCATCTTCCTTCTTTCTTGCTTTTGTTCGGTGCATTTCAGTTGTGACGCATTTTAATCGGTTCATTTGAATTCTTATGCACTTTAATCGGTTCAATTGACAAGAAATGGACTTCCATATGAGTTTTGGTGTGGTGGCTCAAGTTTTGGTGAGTTCTTGAATCAAGAACATTGATCCAATTCTAGAAAAGTGCCTATTCCCTTTCCAACTCAAGTTGATTCCATAAAATGTCAAAGAATCATCTACATCTTGCTATTGGAATCATATCAATTCCAAAAGGAGGTACATTGGAAATTAGGTAGGGAAGATAAGGTTAGATTTTGGGAGGATGTGTGGATTGGTGACTCAAGCCTCAAATCCTTGTTCCAGAGACTGTATTCCTTGTCGGTTAAATCAGGAGCACAAAGTTGAAGATGTAGGGGTGTGGGAAGGCTCATACTGGAAATGGAGGTTAGGATGGATACGAGATAGATTTGAGTGGGAATCGGAGCTGGAAGCAAACTTTTTTTAATGTCTTGCAAGGGCTGATGTAAAGAAAAATAAGAATGATATCCGAGTATGGGGGACAGAGGAACTGGAGACGTACTCAGTTAATGTAGCTTATAAAAGCCTATCTAATGGAACCAAAGGTACATATCATGCAACTTTTGAGTATCTTTGGAAAGCTAAAGCGTTTCCCAATGTTTTGACAACAACTTGGAGGGCTTTTGTAAATAGGATCCCAACTAGGGAGGGGTTGAGTAGAAGAGGAGTTTAGATGAGTTCATTAACTTGTGTGCTATGTGAAGTTAAGGAGGAATCCTGTCAGCATTCGTTCTTAGAATACAAATATGCACAATAGGTGTGGTCCTTATGCCTTAAATGGTTAGGTATCATGTTAGTCCAACACAATGAACTTAAGGACAACTTTGTGAGTTTCCACCTAGCTCAAGCTAGTAGCAAGCAAAATTTGGTCCTGAAAGGAGTTTGGGCTGCAATCGTGAGGTGTATTTGGGATCAGAGAAATTCAATTCTGTTTAAACAAGAAGTAGTTGATGCTGAAGAGATTCTTCAGATGGCAAAACTCAAGTCGTGGTTGTGGATGAAGCATAGGGCTGCTTTTCACACTTATTCATTTGCGGATTGGTTACTTAATTCGTTTATCTGCATAAAAAGCATAAAGTAGTGGGGCACCACTTTGGAGGCTGTGGGCGGTATGGGAATCCGTAAAAGGAGAGGAGGAAACTGAGAATGGGTTAGTATGAATGAGCATATAGGTTTGTGGAAAAGTGGAAAGGCATCCTGTATTATGCAAAAGGATGTAACAGACTCTGGGAATTGCCAGGCAGTCACCTAGTTGCTGGTTTGATTCTCGGTGAAGGTTAATGTGGAGGGTATCTCGGGATGTGGTTGGTTGATCTTAAACTCATTCAGAATAGGTGCTTGTGACTGGTTGTGTTATTCTTGGTTTGGTCCTAAGTGAGGCTTTAAAAGTCTTTTGGTGCTGATGGTGTGCATAACAAGGTTCTATATGAGGAAACAACTGTCATAGACCATAGATTTACATGGAAAAGAATGGTTTTATCCAAGAGGCTGGAAAGTGTTAGAATGTATGACTTTAAACTAGAGGGAGGGTGAATGGTTTAAAGAGGGTTTTCGCAAACTTTTCAAGATAGAATGAAATTCTTTGCAAGAAACCAGATTTAGGAATTCAGTTTGCCAAGAACAAAGCTCAAAATAGAAAAGCAACAGGAAAACAATCCGTTGTTTCGCAGAAACAATCCGTTGTTTCTGCGAAACAATCGGTTGTTTATACCAGTAAAATAACAGCAACTGAAATTAAAGAGTTTAAGGAAGAGAGAAATGCACACACAGTTTATATAGGTTCACTCTTAACCCAAGAGCTACATCCAGTTTCCCAGAAACCACTGGGGAATCCACTAGGTAATCAAATCCAGATTACATACACACACCACCAAAGAAGTGACCTTGATCCCCTCAAGACACACACTTCCTTTGGCTCAACAAATACACCACCAAGAATGTTGATCTTGACAACCTCAAGAGCACACAACCCTTCTTGGCTTTACAACACCAGAATGTACACAAATCACAGAACGAATTACACTGTTACAGAATCAATTGAAATCAATATAGAGTAATCCTATTCCACTTTTCTCTTGAATAACCAAAGCTCAAAGTTCAAACTCAAATGCTTCAAAATCTGTTTGAAAAACTCAAAAACTATTTTTCTTTCTTGTTGTTTGTTGTAAAACATTAACAAACCATTTATAGTATTCAAATCTTGGTCAAAACATTTAAAGCAGGAGCATATTCAGTTATGAAATCAATTAAAGCTCTTTTAACAAACAAAATTGTTTCTGTTAGGGTTCCAAACAAACAATCGGTTGAAATAGCAAATCAATCGGTTGTTTGGGTTTGACAGCAAGTCAACCATCCAAAATAGTTTTCAAACTTTTTCAAAAACACGTAAGTATAAAACAATCGGTTGTTTCGACAAAATAACAGGTTGTTTTTCACTTAGTTTGAAAAAGACTTTAAACGCAAACATAATCTACCCCAAATCCTATTCTAAAGCACACCAGCAACAACAAACACCTCCAGTCTTCCATCAAACACAAAGGATTTGGATTCTTCAAAGCTTGAACACACTTAATTCAACAATCTTCCCCTATTTGATGAAGACAAATCCCTGGTTAATTGTGTTGTACTTGATTGAATCTGAAGCAGTTCCTACAAAACAAATTTTAAGTTGTACAAAAACTATGGCAGTAGGTTAGAGCAGTAACACAAAACTTATGTTTTGCTTAACCCAAAACAGCAGCCAAAACCAACAAAATATAACAGTATTATCAGCACCAAAGCAGCAAAACAGAATTACTTAAACCAAAAAAGAGTTTGCAGAGAAATAGAAACAACACAACATGAAAAAATCCCCCTATTTGTCTTCACAAATAGACTATAAGAAGAGATAAACCATAAATTGTTCCAGTTAAAACAAAATTAAAAAGAAAAAGCACTTAAACTGATATAGGGCAAAAACAATCGGTTGTTTCGAGCATTCAACCGATTGTTTTTCCTTTAATCATCCTTGCCATACTGAAGTTCAAAGATCTGGTTCTGAACAACTTCAATCTGTTCATCCAGGGTCATAAATCAAGTATCCATGCTTTGGAATCTGTTGTCAATGCTTTGGAAATTAGTCACACAAAGATCATGGAGATTTCTTTGATTTTCAGCAAAGCCATCAAGCCTATTCACCATGTATCTTTCAAAAGAAGACATAAAAGGCAACTCATCTCCTTGATGTTCTGCACTTTTTACAACTTCAAAGGTAGTTGTAGGATGATCTTCATTGTGAATATCCATATCAGCAACTTGATCTTCTTCATCAAAATCAGCAGCTGCAGCACTTGATGAACCACCATGATCACCATCTTTGCTCACCCATTTTCCATTTATTTTGGTGAATCCCATCTTGCTTAGAGAGCCATTGTTCATTTCTTGTGTTGATTTAACCAACTCAGAGGTCTCATCTTCAAGATTCACTTCAAAATAGAGAAAAAATTTAGAGATTAAAACAACATAGGGATAGTGGTAGTCACTTAACCTCATGGATTTTTGCATATGTTATTTGATGATATGAATCCAGTTGATCTTAATCTTCTTCATGATGCAGTAGATGTATACAAGATCTTCTTCTGTTAAGACAGAATGGTTAGAATCCAAGTAACAATAAGAGCAAGCACCCTTTCATCCAACATCAAGCCTCCAACATAACAAGTTCTCACTTGGGCTTGTTGATTCTTCAAGCAACTCTTGTAGTATTGGAATTTGTTGAAATCCTCCACTACTCCAAGATTTCCCTTGTTAATCCTTAGACCATCATACTTTAAACCCGTTACTGCAACCCACACATCATGGGTATGTTGAAGATGGTTGTTGCCCCTTCAAGACATGTGTTTGATGAAGGCATTTGTGTAAATTTCATGTATATTTACATTTTCTTTAAGAATGTCTTAGGTATAGTTTAGAAGTTGTTTAGAGTAAGCTTTTTGCTAGGTAACTCACCTCTTAACACCTGACCATGTGATAAGAGCAAGCACAAGTTTTCTGAAACTGTTTTTCACATGTTTTGCAAAAAGACCCTTACTGCATAAAAAAAATAAATCTGTTCTTTTCTAAATGAATAGATACTTTTTTAAACTGATGCATTGACTAAGGCCTTTGAAAATTAGGTTTTGTGCATCAAGTATTTTGACTAAGTCTTCACTTTCTCAAAACGACTGTGTTTCAATAGTTAAGTTTTTTCTGTTATCATTTTGACAAATAAATCTATTCATCTGTAAATTAATGAATTCCTTTCCAGTCTGGTGCCATGTTTATCTTAAAAGGTTTTTTTCGTTTTGTCCTTGCACCAGAGTGTTTGACTGAGTCTCCTTCACATAACAGATTCTCTAACTGCTTTTGAAAGTAAATTTGTTCATTTTATTTTCAATCTGTTCTTTTTATAACAGCTTTAACTGTTTTTTTGAAAATCTGTTATAAGTTGTTTTTCTATAAAAAGAAAGCTTGTTCCTACGTTTAAATGTGAATCATACAATTGAGAAAAAAAGTTTTACAATAGAGAATTAAGGATTTACAGAGAATTAGCATGTTGATAAGTGTCTAATTTCAGTAATATTTCATATTAAAATATAGGCACTTATGAGGATTTATTGCTAATTTACATATAAAATAATCCCTAATTTATGAATTTATACCTTTTTACATTTTTTATGATCTTTATTTGAATAAGAGTATTTTATTCCCAAATTTGGTGTTAATTGTAGATTTCTAAGGAAGATTGGAGATTTGGATTAAAGATGAATGATTTGAGCTAAAAAGATAAAGATAGAAGGTCCCAGAATGGAAAAAGATGCAAAGAAAGATTGGGCCTTTTTGATGTTTTATCATTTAGCCCGTTAGCGCGACACAATAAACAACCTAACCCTAGAAAACTAGGATAAATAGAGGGCTAGAGGCTCAACCTTAGTGTGCCAGATTGAGAGGAAAACACCATAGAGTGAATTGTAACCCAATTGGGAGAATAGAAGGTGCTAGAATTATGCGTGGCTAATTGATGAGAATCAAATAAAGGAGGCTTTTATTGATGGAGGAAGAGGACATCCACCCTCACATTTGAAGTTCTTCCTTCTAGTATTCTCAAAATTAAAAGAAGACATAAAATAAAGATGAGGCTCAAGCCCAAAGCCCAAGCCCAAGCCCAAGAAGGCCAAAGCCCGAAAAGCCCAAGTCCATCCCATGAGGGGCAAGGCCAAGCTTTGAAATACTCTTGTATAGTTTTAGAAGGTGTGGATATTAAATAAAGGAGTGTGAATATGTAAAAGAAAGTCACATTGTCCATGTGACTTAGGAGAGTGGTGTAGGTGTAGTTTTTAGGAGGTGTCATAGTAGAAAAAGGTCACACCTCCCATGTGACTTGTTTTTTGTGGGAATTTCAAATGAGTTTTATTTGAAATTTCCCACCTATTTTTCAGCACCTCTAGGCTATAAATTAAGGTGCTGCCCTTGTACAATTCAGATTTGAATTTTGACTAGAGAAACTATACTCAATTTTTGAGAGAGCTTTGGAGAGCTTTGTGCCTTCCTCACTAGTCTTATCTTGAGAGTTCAATGGTTACCTCAAGTGGCGGCTTGCACACTTATCTTGGAGTCTCCATCCTCCTAGTGGCGTGATCATCCAACCATTCCTCCATCTTCATGAGCTTTCTCTTCTCCTTCCTTCCTTCTCTTTTTATGTTCATGTATTAGCTTGTGTTCCTTGTCTTTTGGTTCGGCATTTTCATTTTCCAGCTGCTGTTCTTCTTCTATTTTGATTTTGGTTCGGTGCCTTTTAATTTCCAGCACTTCTAATTCAGTTTTCTTATCTTTTGTTCCATTCTAATCGGTTCAATTTGACAATAATTGGAACTTCCATATGAGTTTGGGTTTGGTACTAGTTTTGGTGAGTTCTTGAACTTAGAACATTGATCCAATTCTATGAAAAAGTGTCTATCTCTTATCCAACTCAAGTTGATTCCTAAGAATGTCAAGAATCATTCTCTATCATGCTATTGATTTCACATCATGTGGTAAGAAAGACAAACAAGAAAAGGTATAAGCAAGAAAACGCTATAACAAAAGGAATACTAGATGTTTGACAAACTCAAAGATTAATGAACAAAAGACAAGCAAGAAAAATAAGGAACTCAATGAGAAAGTAGGCACACAAAAGAATACTTAAAGAAAAGCACTAGAGTAGATGAAGAAAACAAAAAATTAGCTACTGGAAAATATTTTTTTTTATGCAAACTGTACTTGATGTTCACTGATTTAAATGGAATGATATAGAGCGAACTGGATTATGAAATTTTAACCACACAAACTTCAAGATCTTAGCTCAAAAATGGCACTGGAATTATGCAAAAATAGTAAGCCAATTAATTGAGATAAATTTTTCAAAATCGTTGCCAGATTACCGTATTTTTTTCGGCAGAAATGTACACTTTTTGTATTTTATTTATCATTTTTTGTGTACTTTGAATTTTTGAGTACTTCTTTTTTCTAATCTTTTCTAACACTCTTTTAATTGTTCTGTTTTTATATTTAGCGATTATTGTACTCGATAATTCACTGTTCCTTGTGGGATCGATATTCGTCCTTAGGGACAATTATTACTTCTGACAAACGCAGTGCACTTGCCGTAAAAAGTCATCAAGTTTTTGGTGCCGTTGCCGGGGAACAGGTTTGAATTGTTGAGTATAATTTCCTAAATATTGTAAATATTTTAATTTTTTTTATTTGTTTAATTTCTTTACGTTATTTGTTTTAGTTTGTTTTTATTTTTATTTTTATCTTATTTTTATTTTATTTTAATTTATTTTAATTTTTCTTTTGATTTTCTTTTATTTTAGTTCTTTTTAGGTTTAGTTACGTAGTTTTATTTAGGTTTAGGTAGTTTTTATTTATTTGTTTTAATTATTTATCATTTCTAGTTTTAGTTTTTATTTTTACGTTAGGTAGTATCTTTTAAATAAGTTGGTTAGTTTTTTACAATTATAATCTTCTATATTATTTTGTTTTATTTTATTTTATTTTTATTTTATTCATATTATTTATTTGTTATTTTAAGTATGTTAGTATATTGTATTTTTAAGTTTTTATTTATTTTTGTTTTATATTTTTTATTTATTCATTTTCTTTTCTCTTTTTTTTTAGTTTTTATTTTATGTAAGTTTTTATTTTTATTTTATTTTTTTGTATATTTTTGTTATTTTTTTCTTAGGGTTATTTCAGTGTTTTATTTTATTTTGTTTGTGTTATTTTTATTTTCTTTTGCAGATTTATTTTAATTTGTTTTTATTTTTATCTTCAAATTTATTTTGGTTTTTATTTTGATATTTTTTTTAAAAAAGAAAAAATATACTCTGTTTTTTTTCTTCACTAATATGTTTTAGGGTGAAAGCAACATGACGGAAGAACAAACACCACCCACTTGGAGATTATGTCATGTACCAAGGACCAAGGCATTATTCTAGTATCGCAATACCTGCTACCGCTAAGACCTTGAAAATAAATCCCAATTTTCTCACTCTCATCACTACCCATCAATTCAAAGCAATGGATCATGAGGATCCATGTTCACATTTGTCTACATTTTATGAATTGGTGGGAACAATGGGCTTTCAATCAGGTGATCTTGAAAATATTTATATGCGCTTGTTTTCTTTGTCATTGGCAGGAAAGGCTAAGGATTGGCTCAGATCACTTCCAAATCAGAGTCTCACTAGTTGGAAGGATGTAGAGGAAAAATTTCTACAAAGATTTTTTCCAATTTCTCGCTACATCAAAGCAAAGTCTGAAATTTCTGTGTTCAGACAAGGAGCAGATGAATCATTCTGTGAGACATGGGAAAGATTTAAAATGATGCTTAGAAAATGCCCAAATCATGGGTTTGAAGATATTGCTCAACTGAGCATATTTCTCACCGGTCTCAGATCTGACACAAAGATGCTCCTAGATGCTGCAGCTGGCGGCACAATGATGGCTCTTGATGTAGAACAAGCAACAAGGATTATTGTTGCATTGGTGTCAACTGATTATCAAGCCTAACATGATAGACAAAATACACAGAAGGAAGGGTCGTTAGAAGATGCACTCTTGGCTCAAAATAAAATTCTGACATAGCAGATTGGGCAACTAACCGCACAAATGGCTAAATTACCCCAACAGTTATATGTTGTGCATTCATCTCAAAGCCATAGTCAATCAATCATGTGTGATTTTTGTGGAGGTTATCATCCTAATGGTCACTGTTCTTATCTGAACAATTCACTTGAAGTTGAGGATCCATTCATGCTTGAAAGAATGAGTAAAGTTGAAGAAGCCCTAACAAGCTTGTGATAATGGAAGAAAATAGCATGGCAACGATCAAGAATATAGAGATCCAAATGGGAAAAGTGGCCAAACAATTTGAAGAAATACAAAGTGGTCAGTTTTCAGTTGACAACCAAACCAACCCAAAAGAGCATTGCAATAAGGTAATAGCTGAAAAAGAAGATGAGACTGAAGAGTTAGAGAGAGAAATGAAACGAAGTGAGGAAGAACAAAATAAAAATAAGGAGAGAAGTGTTCTTGAAAAAGATTTATCATATCCTCATCCTCCTTCAAAAACAGAGAAGGACATAAAATTCTTTGACAAATTGCTCCCTAGGAATTATTTTGCAGGAAATCTGAAGCAAGATTCAACATGTGAAAGATTTCTAAAGAATAGGAGCTATATTGAGGAGAGAAATAGAGAGATGGAGGCTAGATGCAGTGTCATGACTCAAAGGGACTTGCTTCAAAATACCAAGAACGTAGGAGGTTTTAATCTTCCCGTGTCTATAGGTTCTTTATCTGTGGACAAGGCTGCATTGTATTTAGGCGATTTGGAGGTTCAACCCACCAAGATGCAGTTGGCAAAAAGATCCATCAAAGATCCTTATGGTGTGGTTGAAGATGTTCTTGTAAAGAGGAAGAATGCATACAACATGATGCAACAAAGAGAGTTGTCCATCTTGAAATAAACAGGCGTCAAGCTAGTTGACGTTAAACGAGCTTACTGGGAGGCAACCCAGTCCACATTTTAGTTTTATGTTGTTTTATTACCTTTGCTGATTTTATTTAAAATAAAAAATAAAAAAAAGTAAATAAAATAATAAAAATAAAATCCTATATGCCTTGTACCGTCCCGTATCAGGGCGTTGACTAAGTCAAAGTCAACGACTGGAAAGTCAAAGTCAACTCAAGGTGTCGCCTAGGTGTAGAGACGCCAGGAGGAAGCGTCGCCAAGATAGGACAAGGCGTCGCCAAGGCAAGGCGTCGCCTGGGTGGAGGTGTCGCCTAGCCAGGGCGTGGCAGATCAAACAGTGTAAAAGTAAGGCAAATCACAGTATGGTTCCCCGATACCCATGGGTAGGAAAGACCATGGAGGGAGCGACGCCGTGGGAAAGCCTCAGGACCCGATATCTCGGGAAAGTGATAAAGAGAAGGAAAAGGTGGCTTCAAGGCCATAGTGATAGTACCAGTGAAGGGCAGCCTGACTCGTGAAGTACCCCTGCCGCCCCAGAGACGCCTTCGGGACAGATACGACCCAAGAGGAAGGTCACGCCCAGGATAACCGGGTGCAGGGTGCGAGAGGAAGGCAGATACGCTCTCAGAGTAAGTGGCTAGATACTTGGGGGCATGAGTTGGCACCCAAAAAGCCACCCCTAGCGCAGTAGCACTCCCAAGCAGGAGGACTCACACGTAGAAACGTCCCCAGATGGGTAGAAACGCCCCCAGATGGGGTCATGGCGTCGTGAGGCCCTCCACGTGTACGACAGCCATGCCAGAATAGAAACACCCTCTAGTCAGGTGCCAGGTAATTAAAGATATTCAATATAGTTTCCCTTTCGAGCATTCAGGTACTATTATGGCTCCCGAGCGTTTCAACGTCTTAAATGCGCTACGTTTCGTAATTAAGCGCTTTAATGAGTGCGTTACGTTTGAGATTAAAAGCGCTTTAAGGCGCTTTAAATGCTGGGGCAGTTTAAATAGCGCTGGGAATGTCGGAAAAAGGGTGGGAACCTTTGGCAAATTTACGAGAAACTCTCTGGTTGCTTGCCCGTGCTTTAAGTTTACGTACAAGTGACTGGAGAACATTTTTGCCCGAAGGAGACAACACACACACATATACACAGTTCTTTTACCACCTTCAGAGTGCCACACGCGGTGCTCAGAGACGGGGGTGATTAGTTTTGGTGTTTCTTGCTGGCTGACTTGAGCGTCGGAGTGCAAACGGCCTCTTTGTCCTCTTTTTTGCAGGAATTCACAGGCAATCAGTGGGAAGGAGTCCTTAGCTGACGGTTGAGGTCGCGCACGAAGACGTCCCGGTCAACCGGACGGAACATGCCTCCTAATCATTTTGCAAGTTATGTATTTTTGACTTAGGGACAGGTTCTATTATTCAGGGGGCAAATCCAGCAAATGAAGCAAGACTGTAGATAAAAATTTTAACAAAATGCTGGATGACTTCTTAAGAAGAGAGGATTGAACTAAAATATGGTTTTATCTCTCTAATTCTCTTTTCTTTTCAGTTATTTGAATTTTTTCTTATTTTATTTATTTTATTTTTCGGTTATTTTGTTTTCTGTTTATTTGCTTATTTGTTTGGTTTGTTTTTATTGCTTATTTTGAATAAATTTCCTGTTTTATTAGTTTGGTAATTTTAAGTCTTGAATTATCTTTCTTGACTAAATTTCAGTTTTAATTTGTTTGTTTTCTAGTTTATTTTTTTTTCAAATAAAAAAGAACTAGAATATTAATTTTGAATTGTGGAAAAAAGAATTTGTGTTTAAATATTAAATAGTGAGATGAATTAGACACAGGTTAGAAAAGAAAATATGATTGAATCCCTATTCAAATGTAGTTAAAATTATGATACATGAAAATTTAACAAGATGATTGATTAGGACAGATAATGACAAGACAAAAAAAGGAATGAGACCATTTAAACCAAGTGAGTGTGTGAACCTTAAACAGTTTTGAGAGTTTTACTGATGAATTGACAGTTATGGTTGCTTAATTTTTATTTTTGTTGCATCATAAAAGAGCATGAAGATGATTGAGGCATTTGTTTGTGTTAATTAGGAGCCAGGGCCAAAAAGCCAACCTTTATATTAGATATCCATTTTTTCTTATATCCCCTTTAGGCCAAGAAATTTTTTGTTAATATTGCACTTTAACCTTTATTGATATAATTTTATACCCTTTAGCATGTCTAAGGAAGGAGAACATAGATGCAATACATATAGAAAAGGGAATGGTTGGTTCTGATTTTGAAAGTTCAAAAAGTTGAAAATAGGAAGAATTTTTTCGTATTATTGAAAAAAAAAAGAAAAAAGAAAAAAAAAGAGAAACAGAAGAAGAAAAGAAATAGAAAAGAAAGATAGAAAAATTTCATGAAAATCATGAAAAGAAAGAAAATGAGGAAAAAGGTGATGTCGAAAGAAAGTGGTAATTAGATAACATATATGTTCTCTATAATTGAATTGTAGGTATGTTCTTCTTCTTTAAGATGTGCCTTTTGTTATCTAAGAAAAACCAATATTTTTTGGAAGCCCAGCCTCATTACAACCCTGGAAAAGACCTCAAGATTCATGTTTCTAATATGTTTGTGATTTGAAGATGAAATGAAAAGCAACTGTGATTTGTTATGATTTAGTGAAAATAGAGAGAAACACTTACCTGTGAGCATATGAGAAGATATTCCTTGATGAATTGTCATTTGTTTGTTTTGATTTGATCTTGGAAGTTGATTGTGTCTATAATTTTCTATATTTGAATTTGGAAGCATCATAAGTTTCTAATTTGATCTGTTGTTTAGTGAATTAAGTTGTTTGATATTTGAATTCAAATATATTCATTTACTTTGCTTGAGGACAAGCAAGATTCTAAGTTGGGGAGAGTGATAAGTGTCTAATTTCAGTAATATTTCATATTAAAATATAGGCACTTATGAGGATTTATTGCTAATTTACATATAAAATAATCCTTAATTTATGAATTTATACCTTTTTACATTTTTTATGATCTTTATTTGAATAAGAGTATTTTATTCCCAAATTTGGTGTTAATTGTAGATTTCTAAGGAAGATTGGAGATTTGGATTAAAGATGAATGATTTGAGCTAAAAAGATAAAGATAGAAGGTCCCAGAATGGAAAAAGATGCAAAGAAAGATTGGGCCTTTTTGATGTTTTATCATTTAGCCCGTTAGCGCGACACAATAAACAACCTAACCCTAGAAAACTAGGATAAATAGAGGGCTAGAGGCTCAACCTTAGTGTGCCAGATTGAGAGGAAAACACCATAGAGTGAATTGTAACCCAATTGGGAGAATAGAAGGTGCTAGAAGTATGCGTGGCTAATTCTACCCTTTGGGATTGGGAGTAATCTGCTCAAACTCTTATGTATTGAGGTGATATCTTATATATTAATATTCAGTTCTTGATTGATTATTGGTATTGTTGTTTTACTTTTAATTTTTCGTGACAAATTGAGAATCTTAAATCTGACCGGGAGGTATTTTTAGGGTTTGGACCTAAACAACAATACTTAGCATATTTGAGTGCTAGGAATAAACTTGAAATGTTAATTACTATTAACGTCTGAGCTTCGTTCTAAGTTGTTCTTATAATTATGCGAGGGATCGATAGTTAGGAAACATTCTTAAGGATTTTATATGCGAGGAATCGATATAAATGATTTTTATACGGGCATCAATTTCAATTAAAGAACTTAATATTGACATGCTAATCAAAATACATGAGAGTGAGAGAGATGAAACCTAATCCCTATTTTTCCAATTGAAACAACTAATTCTTTGTTTGTTTTCTTATTAATCAGTGCCAACACAATTAATTCAAAACTCTTTTAATTGTTCTGTTTTTATATTTAGCGATTATTGTATTCGATAATTCACTGTTTCTTGTGGGATCGATATTCGTCCTTAGGGACAATTATTACTTCTGACAAACGCGGTGCACTTGCCGTAAAAAGTCATCACATGTGTTCTTGAAAGATTTTACAAATCAAAAGTGTGCTTGTTCTTGGTTGGCTCTAAGGCTTGGTTAGAGGTGTTGCTACTGTGTGAGCAATCTGTTCTAGTGGTCTAAGGCAGATTTCTGCATCCTCTATCAGGTGTATTTGTTTCATATTTCATTTCTTGTAAAATTGTGATTGTAAACTCTTCTTGATAGGGTTTCTTGAAGAGTGTGTGTGCTGAAATAGTGTTTTTCAGCAAGTGTGCCAAGGTTCTTGTAGGGTTCAAGAACAGTGGCTGTGTAAGTGTGTTTGGTACGTTTGTTTAGTGGATTTCACCTTGAATTAGGTGAGACTGGATATAGCTCATTTGAGTGAACCAGTATAACTGTTGTGTGTTCATTTCTCTTCATCCCTGCACTTGGTGTCTTGCTTATCTGTTAATCTGTCTAAAATTGAATCTGTTCAATTAAAAATACACGTTCTGGCGGGGGAAGCCCTGCCACCAACGAATGTCCACTCTGGGAGTCCCGTCGCGGATGAGCAAGGTGTTTCCCCAAGCTTACTTGACCTTTGTTCCCCATGCTGGTGCAACAACCATCTTACTGGACTTACTCGCTGGACACTACTTTTCTGAGCCTCCAACAGTTTTAACTAGGTTTCCTGAAAGATCCGGCGATGTCCCCCCGTGATGTCTGGCCACTCGATCTTCCATTGTTTAACACGTCGATGTCGCAGAAACCCGACGACAATCGGCTATGCTCATTGCAGCTCGCCACTTCCATGAGTCGGCAACTACACTCACTCCTGGACCATTCGTTTCTCACTTGTCCACGTCTTCTGCTGAGTACGCCCCACACGGTCACGTGCCAGGCACGTCATCACAAACGATGACCTGGTCAGTACACAAGCCCCTCAGCCTTGAGCTGCGAGTTGTTCAGCGAAAAGGCTGTAGGGTTAAATTTCCGGCGTCCTACGTGGCCTTGCGCGTTGGTGCTCATTCTGTTCATCGATTTGACACTTCACCAACCCCCTTCGATCGCTCGGCACGTGGACGTATCAACGACCATAATTCCGTGCCGCTTGCGCTTCTCGCAACGTTCGGGATTCTTCAAAACCTTTAAACACTTCGCGCCACTTCACTGTTTCATTATCTTCTTCCTTACTCCAAACTCTCGAAACACCTCAGCGAGCGCTTCGACTCCCTCAATCTCCATCTCGCTAAACACTTTTCTGATCATCAAAAGGTAACTTTTTTATCGCTCCCACTGATATTTACTGCATTTTAATCGGTTTGCATCATCCATTAATTGTCTGGTGCATACGTTGTGGGATGTTTTCTCTGCTTTGCTTTTTCTTTTCTGCGTTTAGGGTTTCTAAACCTTTTTTCTGCGAGCCCCCCCTTCGTTCTTCTATCTCCTTCTCTTCTGTTGAGTCTCTCTGCTTTACGAACTCTCATCTCTTCCCCTTTTCGTCTTCTTGCTGCTTCTCCGATGGCTCGCTCCAAAATTACACCAAACCCTCCTCCATCTCCCCGCAACCCTCTGGCGAACACTCGTAGGGCAAACCCTTCCTCCTCCCGCGACCCCCCAAGGGATCCTAACGTCCCTTCGAGGCAGGTCGTGAGATCCGCGCCTTTTCGACCCAGCCAAGCGCAGCCAAACCCACCTCACACCAGCGCAGCTGCGAGGCCCCTTCCCAACTACAAGCAACTATATCCTTGGGCCTCTACAACCCTGCTGGGTGAGACTTCATCCATCAACTCCGACCGTGATATCCTCCGCCTTAAGAAAGGTGACCAAACTCACCTTTCTTTCAGCAAGGAACACGATGACAAGGTATCTGTGCATCCTTGTCCTCCTGGAGAGCCGATTTGCACCGATGACCAGGGGAGCGACGACGACCCCTTCTGCTTCATCTACGCTACAATGTTCAAGAAAGTCAAACTCCGATTCCCCTTCACCCGCTTCGAGAGGGAGCTCCTGACCAAGCTTGATATAGCCCCTGCCCAGCTTCATCCCAACAACTGGGCGTTCGTCCGGGCCTACCAAATCATTTGCGCACACTTGGGACATCCGGCTTCAGTGGACGTGTTCCTCTACCTGTTCGAGGCCAAGAACCCGGGCGATCGTCTATGGGTTAGCCTCAACGGGGTCGCTGGGAGGTCTATCCTTTCCATCTTCCAGCAATCTTATAAGGACTGGAAGGGGAAATTTGTGCGCGTTCGTTGCAACGACTGAGACCCCTCCCTCCTCGACGGGTTCCCCTTGTATTGGGTGAACAAGGGAAAGAAAGAGTCGAGCTTCAGGAAGGCCAGGGAGCCAGAAAAAATGGGGGAGCTCGACAAGGACTTGTGCAACTTCTGGAAAAGAGTTGCCTCTTCCAACGTGACTCTGCCTACTTCCTCCATCATCGCCTACGAGTTTCTCGAAGGCCAACTGGATGTTCACATAGGTTTGTCCTTAAGTCCTTGAGTTCCCCTAGTTCACACTTGCGTCACCATGTCTTTACTTTGATGTTGCTGTTCTGATTTGCGTATGGTTTTAACTTTTCCCATGCATTGTCTTACACTGCTTATCTTCCTGTGCATTAGTAACTGCCGAATTTTTGTGCTGGTTGGTAACTGTTGGCCTCTTTATGCAGATATGATGCTGGGGAAGGATAGGATGGCTGAGCTACGCTCTATAGCCAAGCTCCACAACCTTGCGGCGGGCTCCCAAACTGTCCCAAACTCCGTTGCGGAGATCGCCGCTGCCCAAGGCCAGTCTCCACCAGTTGGCCCGTCCAACGCTGTTGCTCTTCCCAAAAGGGCTAAGAGGAAGGCCCCCAGGGTTGTCTCGGACGACGAAGCAGATGAGAGCACTGAGGACGGGCTGATCTGCAAGAGGAAAAGAGGAGTTGCAACTTAGCTACCAGCAGTTGAGGTCGCCGCTCCTGACAACGCCATGAATCCCCCCAGCGCCTCCACGCCCTTTGAGTCCGCTGGGGACGTTCTCGCCTCCAACGCCTCCGCTGCTGAAGCTACGCCTGAACAGCTTGCCGATACACAAGCTTCATCCCAGGCAGCAACAGAACTACCAGCCTCACCACCACGCCTCGAGGCTCCCCTCGCCATCCAACCTTGTGAGGGTGGTGGTGAGCACCAACCCCCACCTCCTCCTTCAACACCGGGCCTCCCAGCTTCCCTCCAGGAGGCCTTGAAATCTTTTAACATGCGCCTACACGCCATGGCCGACGAATGCCTTCCTCAAATCGTCGCCGAAGGGCTAAGAGGCTCCCAGGAGAAACTTGAGCTCGATTTCCGCATCCATCAGGAGGTGGCGAGCACCGCGAAAGCCGAGGCCGAGAAAGTCAAGTGCGACATGATGATGCAAGGCCTAGAGTTTTCGCGGGTCGAAAACACTCTCAACGAGGAGCTCCGAAGCTTGCGTAAGGACAAGAAAGAATTGCGCAAGAAGCTGCACGATAAACTTCAGGACGCCGTTGAGCTGGAGAGTAAAATCGTTCCCATGAGGAAGCGAATCGCAGAGCTGGAGGAGGCCCGAAGGTCCGACGCAGATCAAATGTCCAAACTGTAGAAAAGGTCGACCGAGCGGGAAACTCTTCTGGGCAAGGTTGAGCAAGATTGGGATAAAGCAGCCAAAGAATTGAGTGAGACGGCTACCGAGCTTACCCGAGTTCGTGAGGAGACCAACGGGTTCAAGCAGAAAGTCGACGAGCTTCAACTTGAAATCACCCAGGTTCGTGAAGAGAACAACGGGTTCAAGACAAAGATCGATGAGCTTCAGCTTGAAGCTGCCCAAGTTCTCACTTCCGGCTTTGGAGCAGTTTGCTTGCAAATTCCCCGATCTCGACCTCTCTGAGTTTTCAATGTACAATGAAGTGGTGGATGGCAAGATCATGCCTCCAACTTAACTGCCCCCATCTGCCACTTCAATTCTATCACCTTGAAACCTCTTGTATTTAACTTTGATTTCTATGTAATAACTTTCATTCTGCTCAATCTGTCTGATATTTATGTGCATATATATATATATATATATATATTGTACCGCCCTGGTAGTCGGAAGTGATGACGTGGCATCAAGCTACAGTATAGGCGTGTGGACAAGGCGCCAGGTTGGCAGAAGGGAAGGAAGTCGGGGGGCTCGTGAACTCGCCAGTTATTAAGTTGGCGTGTTCCGATCTCCAGCATACCAGAACCGGCGATCACCAGGTTGGAGATGAAGTCGCCAGATGTAAACTCAGGCGACCTTGAGATTGGAGATCGCCAGAGAAAGCACATCGCCAGAGATGAAGGTGGTGCAGATTATGAACGCGGCCGGCGAGACCACAGGGAAGGTGTACGAAGGCACCCTAACTCGCCAATTCCAGTAGAGATCGCACTCCCAAGTTAGCTATGTACTGGGCAGTACCATGCATAGGTAACTTAGCAAAACGAGAGTAGAAGCAGCGCCCAAGTCAAGGAGGCTCCAGATGATGGCACGTGTACAGTTGGATGCGAGCCACGTGTCCAAGTCTGTAACTGCCAGGAGAGAGAAAGTAACCAGGTATATAAGAGTTCTCAACGAACTTTCTGAGGTACGCACGTTCAGAATACATTCTTTACGCTTGCGAGTTATAAAGCTTACTGTGAGAGAGGATTTGCACGGTTCTTGTTCTCTTAGTATTTGGTGATTCGATCACTGACTTGAGCGTTGGAGTGCGATCGGCCGCAGCGGCGCCGCTCTGTTTCTTTGCAGGTTCTTGAGGTGGATCTCGAAGAGGAACGGAGGTGTGAAGCGGTGCACACGTCGATCCTTTGACGAGGCAGTTTCCAGCGTTCTGGTCAACAGGCAGGATCATCAGGCGCCCACCGTGGGGCCGTGTAAAACTTGCTCCCATCCACAGCGTGAGTTCTTGGAGGTTTTTCGAAGTCTTCTGCGTGGTTGTGTGCTGGTGCAACCATCGTTCGCTGTTTGCTTGAAATTTGTTCGGTGAATTCGCGTTTTACACCGTTCGTTTGGGTTTTCGATCGGTGAAGTGAGGTTTTCCTGCAGTTTACGCGTAATTTGTTCGGTGGAGTTGAGTTCTTTCGCTCGTTCGGTTGTCCGTGGGAAGAGCAGTGGTTTCTGGTGAAGTTGCAAGTTCTTTGAAGATTTGCGTTGTTCTTGAGTTTTCTCGCGGAGTTTCGCACAGTTTTTCCGATTGATCGCTGACTCAATCGTAGCTAAGGTAAGTGTTGTTCGCTGCATTCGGTGATTCGCCGAGTTTCATGAGAAAAATGAGAAGCAATCGCTCAAGTCCAGTTGCGCCCGTCGCTGCTGAAGGCGCCGCTGCCATGACCATGGCGCAGATGGCAGAGATGATGCGTTCGTTGCAGGCAACTGTGGAAGCCTCACGCATAGAGCAGGCGAGAATGCATGAGGACCTGGTCGCCTCTCGCGCCAGGAATGAGGAGCTCAGCAAGGTGACTGAGGAGCTGCGTCAAGCTCTTCAGGAGCAGCAAGGGCGTTCTTCTGCTGAAGAGGTGGCACCGTCATAGCCACCTCGCGTTTTCCCTATGCCTTTTGTTCAGGCGATTACTGACACGCCTATTCCCACGAGCGTGGTTCCGGTTAAGGCTGTCTTTACCGGCGTGGAGGATCCAGAGGCTCATCTAACCACGTTCCATACGCAGATGATGCTGTCGGGAGGGTCAGACGCCGTGTATTGCAAGATGTTTGTGAGCACGCTTCAGGGAACGGCGTTGGAGTGGTTTGTGAGCCTACCTAATGGTCACATAACCAATTTTCAGCAGTTCTCGAAGGTTTTCGTCGAGCAATACATCGTGAACAAGGCACCGCCCAGGGTGTCTTATGATTTGTTTGATATAAGGCAGTACCAGGGAGAGTCCCTCAGAGACTACCTGAATCGCTTCGGAGCGCAGATGGTCAGATCGCCGGCTAAAGATGAAGAAATGTTGGTCTATGCATTCAAGAAGGGCGTGCTGCCAGGACCATTCTGCGAGGCCTTGATCAGGGCTCACCCTGCAACGTTTGATGAGGTCAGGCAACTTGCGGTGGCTCACATCGCCGACGAAAGTGAGGTCGCTGAGAAGAGAGGGAGCGTGGCTCCCGCTAGGCCACGCGCCCAGACCAGAATCCAGCCGCAACGGGTGCTGGAGACAGCGGCGGCAGTCAGGAAGGACCAGAGGACTCGCCATCCTTATGATAGGAGGAACAAGGGGAGGGGCCAGGGACGCCAGCAGCCAGCACGCCGGGAATACAATCGCCCGCCTAAGCACAAGTTTGTCATGGGATTGGCGGACCTGATCGCCATTCCCAATATATCTGCTAGGTTGAAAGCGCCTGAGAAGGTGGGCGACAAGGTGCTGGGACCAAAGCCAGACGCCTGGTGTGAGTTTCACCAGGGCTTTGGCCACACTTTGGACTCGTGTTTGTCCTTAGGGTATCAGCTCGATGATCTGGTTAAGAGCGGGTTCCTAAATGACTATCTGCTGGATAGGAGGACGGGGGGAGCGTCGAGTTCCCAGCCAGCAGGTGGAGAAGCCCAGCAACACGAGATGCCTATCCACGGGGAAATCCACACCATTGCAGGAGGCTTCTCAGGTGGTGGATGCACCGCATCGCAGAGGAAGAAGTACGCGCGGTCGGTGATGACAGTGGATATGTTTGAAGATCACTCGCCAGAGGTAGACATTACGTTCACCAAGCAGGATCTTCGGGACGTTGTGCCCCATGACAACGATCCCATAGTCATTTCGTTGATTACGGCGGGAAGGAAGGTCCACAGAGTTCTGGTGGACCAGGGAAGCTCGGCAGACGTGATGTTCTGGCCGACTTTCACGTAGCTGGAATTGCCCCTTGACCATCTAAGGCCCTATGGAGGGTGCCTATATGGGTTCGCTGGTGACCAGGTGGAGGTCAGGGGGTATATTGAGTTGAGAACCACGTTTACAGATGAGGCTGGTTCGAGGACGGAGAAAATCAAGTACCTCATCGTAAACGCTCCTTCAGCATATAACATCCTGTTGGGAAGGCCAACGCTTAACAGGATAGGCACCATTCCGTCGACTCGGCACATGAAGGTAAAGTTGCCGTCTATGGAGGGGGTGGTGATCACGATCAAGTCTGATCAGAAAGAAGCGAAAAAGTGCTATGAGAATAGCCTGAAAAACAAGAGATCAGTGAGTTATGTAACAACCACCCCACCTCCCGGTGTGAAGCCCAGATCGACGGTAGTGGAAGAGACCGTCGGAAGGGACGTGGAGATGGTGGACGCTGAGCTGGTGGAGGGAAACGCTGGTCTGGAGGAGGAAGAGGCGCGGAATCGCCCTGAGGAAGCGAGAGAGCAGGGAATCGCCAGGGCGGTGATCGCCCGAGAATCCAGGCCAAAACCTGTCGAGCAGTGGCTCGAGAAAGAGATCGGGGGAAAGATCTTCAAGCTGGGAAGATCCCTGGAGGTTGAGCTCCAGGACCAGATCACCAAGGTGATTGAGCGGCATCTGGACGCGTTTGCATGGTCCGCCTCGGACATGCCCGGGATTGATCCCGACTTCTTGTGCCATCATATGGCGATGGACAACTTGGTGAGACCAGTACGACAAAGAAGAAGAAAGTTCAACGAGGAGAGGAGGCAGGCGATTAGAGATGAAACACAGAAGCTCCTTGCTGCAGGCCACATCAGGGAAGTCCAGTACCCTGAATGGCTGGCGAATGTCGTGCTGGTGAAGAAGGGTAACGGGAAATGGCGCACGTGCGTCGATTTCACCGACCTGAACAAAGCTTGCCCAAAGGATTCGTATCCTTTACCAAGTATAGACGCCCTGGTTGACAGTGCTGCAGGGTGTAAGTTGCTGAGTTTTCTGGATGCCTTCTCGGGGTATAACCAGATTAAGATGCATCCCATGGATGAAGAGAAGACAGCCTTCATGACGGAAAGGTCGTGCTATTGCTACAAGGTGATGCCGTTTGGGCTGAAGAACGCGGGGGCCACGTACCAGAGGCTGATGGATCGAGTACTGGCACCAATGCTGGGAAGGAACGTGCAAGCGTACGTCGATGACATGGTCGTGACCTCGCCGGAAAAGAGCAAGCACGTTGCTGACTTGGAGGAATTGTTCACGACGATCGCCAAGTTCAGATTGAAGCTAAATCCGGAGAAATGTATTTTCGGCGTGGAAGCTGGGAAGTTTTTGGGTTTCCTCTTGACTGAAAGAGGCATAGAGGCCAACCCTGACAAGTGTGCCGTCATCTTGGCGATGAGGAGCCCAGCTACGGTGAAGGAGGTTCAACAGCTAACAGGTCGGATGGCAGCCCTGTCCCGCTTCGTGTCCGCTAGCGGAGAAAAGGGCCATCCCTATTTCCAGTGCCTGAGGCGCAACAATAAGTTTGTTTGGACGAAAGAGTGCGAGGAAGCTTTCGTCAAGCTGAAGGAGTACCTGGCGAGCCCGCCGGTTCTGTGCAAACCTCTGGTGGGAACCCCTCTCAGGTTGTATTTTGCTGTAACTGAGAGGGCGGTGAGTGCGGTGCTCGCCCAGGATCAAGGTCAGGCTCAGAAGCCTATTTATTTTGTGAGCAAG
This sequence comes from Phaseolus vulgaris, assembly GCF_000499845.2. Taxonomy (NCBI): domain Eukaryota; kingdom Viridiplantae; phylum Streptophyta; class Magnoliopsida; order Fabales; family Fabaceae; genus Phaseolus; species Phaseolus vulgaris. The sequence continues at coordinate 33,393,903 of NC_023755.2, read as the reverse complement.
GTGTTGCAGGGCCTCGAAACGAGATATCAGGCCCTGGAGAAGGCTGCGCTGGCTGTGGTATTTTCGGCGAGGAGGTTGCGCCACTACTTCCATAGCTTCACAATACTGGTGATGACCGACCTGCCCATCCAGAAGGTCTTGAAGAAGCCTGACGTTGCAGGAAGGATGGTGAAGTGGGCAGTAGAATTGTCAGAGTTTGATATCAAATATGAGCCCCGAGGCCCGATTAAGGGGCAAATCTTTGCAGATTTCGTGGTCGAGCTCTCATCTGAGGCAACGCGAGTCGAAGGGGACGATTTCCGTTGGGTACTTTCGGTGGATGGATCGTCGAACCAGCAGGGCAGCGGTGCTGGAGTCATATTGGAAGGACCCAACGACGTGCTGATCGAACAATCTCTGAGGTTTGCCTTCAAAGCCAGTAACAATCAAGCAGAGTATGAGGCGCTGATCGCCGGAATTTTGCTGGCCAAGGAGATGGGAGCTAGGGTGCTGATGGGTAAGAGTGACTCGCTGCTAGTCACAGGGCAAGTAACAGGCGAGTTCCAGGCTAAAGATCCAAAAATGGCGGCCTATCTGGAATATGTGCAGGAGTTGAAGAGTTCTTTTGCCTCCTTTGAAGTAGTGCATGTGCCCAGAGAGCAGAATGCCCGAGCTGACTTGCTAGCTAAGCTCGCCAGTTCAGGCAAGGGGGGTAGGCAGAGGACGGTGATTCAAGAAACTCTGAAGACGCCGAGGGCATTTGTGGCAGATCACCTGGTCCTTCAGATAAGCAAGTCGACGGAGAAAGCCGCGAGAAGCCATAAGTCCCTGACGCAAGAAACTCTGAGATCGCCGAGAATTAGAGCATGTCGGGGAGAGAAGGTGAACGTGATGCAGGTTTGCGCTACCCATGAGCCAGACACTTGGATAACACAGTACAAGCGGTGCCTGGCGGATGGCCTTCTCCCGCTGGATCCGACTGAGGCTAGGAAGGTAAAGAAGAATTCTAGCAAGTACACCCTGATTGATGGCGATCTGTACAGGTTGGGGTTCACTCACCCGCTCCTGGAATGTATACATGGCGAGAAGTGCACGAGAATCATGGCGGAGCTCCACGAAGGTATATGCGGAAGCCACGTCGGGGGTCGAGCTCTGGCCGCGAGGACTCTCCGTGCAGGATACTACTGGCCATCGATGAGAGAAGATTGCAAGAAGTATGCCCAATGTTGCAAACAATGCCAACAGCACGCCGATTGGCATAAGGCGCCTCCCGAGGAGTTGAAGTCGATCTATAGCCCTTGGCCGTTTCATACCTGGGGAATCGACATCCTGGGACCTTTCCCGCTGGCGATCAGGCAGATGAAGTACTTGGTGGTGGCGATTGAATATTTCACCAAGTGGATCGAAGCAGAACCAGTGGCCCAGATCACCGCACACAAGATCGAAGGTTTCGTGTGGAAGAACATCGTGTGCCGGTTTGGAGTGCCTAAACGCCTGGTGTCGGATAATGGGACTCAGTTCGCAAGCCACCTGTTGAAGAAGCTTTGCGAAGGGGTGGGAATTCAACAAGTGTTTGCATCTGTCGAGCACCCTCAGACAAATGGCCAGGTGGAGTCAGCTAATCGGGTGTTGTTGAGAGGTTTGAAGAGAAGGCTAGAAAAAGCCAAGGGAAGCTGGGCTGAGGAGGTGCCCCGTATAGTCTGGGCATACCATACCACTGAGCAGTCAGGAACCCATGAGACCCCGTTCAGCCTAGTCTATGGGTGTGATGCGATGATTCCAGTAGAGATTTAGGAGAGCTCGCCGAGATTCCAGAACTTTGTAGAGGAAGACTCGAATGAAGAGAGAAGGCTGAACCTGGATCTACTGGATGAGGTTAGAGAGGAAGCGAGATTGAAGGCTGAGGCGGTGAAGAGGAGGATTGAACGAAGGTACAACTCGAAGGTGATGCCAAGGCAATTTAGAGAAGGTGACCTGGTGATGAGAAAAGCCCACCAGTACGAGATGGAGAATAAGTTGTCGCCCAAGTGGACTGGACCATTCAGAATAACCGAGGTGCTCGGGAACGGCGCCTACCGCTTAGAGACGCTGGAAGGAGGGGCGATTCCTCGCACCTGGAACGCCACGCACCTGAAGTTGTACTATAGTTAAGAGCTTTGTAAGTAAAGACAAACACAAAAGTTATATTACAATATCTCTGATGAAACAGTTTGAAGGGTGATAGCTGTCGTTTTGCTGTCAAATTAATATGATTCTAGCGTAGACTTTTCTAACACTAGAGAGATGATAATATAGTTGTGGTCAGATGACCCCAAGTCGTCTCCCAACGAATCCAATAGTAATTTCAGTGAATAGAATTCAAAACCTATCTGCAAACAATGAAAATTAGCAATAATAGTAAAGAAATAGGGGTTGTGATCGCTTAGCAAGAAAATATAAATGATGATTTGAATCAGTAAAGAATGCAGATTGACTCCCAAGTTCTTCCACCAATGAATTCTTCACAGGCTCTCTAAAGATTATTCTTTTCTCAATCCTCAGCAGAGCTAAACTAGATTGAACATGCGCCAAACCTAATTCAACTGAAGCTCACCAGTAAAGCATGCGTCTACCGGTTTAATCAATACCCACTTTGTTCCATGCGTATACTCCATGGGAATGCTTATCTCCTCTCCCTTGAATCATGCGCCCAAGAAATTAATTAGAACAATACGAACTAACTAAGAACCCAAAGTTTAAGATAAGGAAGACTCTCAATCATGCGTTCAAGTACAACCTCTCACAAAAACTAGTTTTTCAGGAGATTAGACAATAAAAACAACTGCTATAGAGAATTAAAAATAGAAACTTTTATTGATCAAAACCTCAGAACTCAATGGGGAATCACAAAGGAATCAACCAAAAGGTTTAGCTTTCCATGCGGAGGCAAAAGAATTACAAATAAGAAAAGAAACTAAGAAAACCCTATGAAGCTCTCTCTCTTTCTACTTGATGCTTGTGTCCTTTTATAAGGCTTTTCTGCTCCAAGGATCTTGGGAAAATATTGCAGTTTAGATTTTGTAAACAGTTTCCACTTTCCATAATTCTTTTTATTTTGCAGAAGATTTGCTTCCAATTCTGTTTCTGGAATCTTGTAGCTTTTATTTTCTCTTTCTTCTCCAACAGAATTTGTTTTCTGTTTTGATTCAAAGAAGCAACTTGGACTTTTGCATATTTGGCCCATTCACAAAGGTAGATGCTTCAGATCATTTACCCTAAAAACACAAAATTAACAATAATAATAGTTAAGGCCTAAATAAACCCAATTATAAGAATATTAATTAAAACAATGGATTTATTAATTATTATAGTCCAATAATCTATGATTAAGGCTATTAAGTGTGAATAAATATATGCTCATCAAATACCCCCACACTTATCCTTTTTGCACTCCTGGGCAAAACACTCTACAAATATTTAGAAAGCTAAAAGGAAAAATAATGAAAACTAAACTGCAGCAAACCAGAACAACTATATCAGCATGATACATTTTCAAGACAATCAAGGAATCAAAACTAGCGTGAATGGAATCCTATGAATTGAACTACAAGTAGGTAATCGAATTCAAAGGTGAATCAAAATTTGATAAACTTCTCACCAAATGCTCTCTAACTCTCAAGTGTTTAGGTTTGTATTTACACTCAGCACCCATGCAGACAAACACTACCATATGCTTAGCAGGACTCTAATATTCACAACCATTGAAAAATATGCAATCAAAGATCAAGAGGACTTTATAAGGGATGTAATGGGGCTAAGGTAAAGGTAGGTAAAAGTGGGAAAATAGGCTTAAAAACCATAGAAAAACAAAGGAGCAATGAAGGATAAGTCTAAAAACAAGTCTAAGTATTATGACTCCTCTTTTTATTTCAAGATATAATTTTTTATCATATAGTAGATAGTCAATCCAATGTATTAGAAGATCTACTCTTATTTTGTTTATTTTGCTTTGCTTTTCTTTTTCTTGTTGTATTCTTTTTTTCTATCCTTTTTTTTTTTTTTTTTAAACTGAAGAGGTAAACTATGAAAATGACATACACCCCCACACTTATTCAAAAACCTATTCCCAAATGATTTCAAAGCTCCTTTATCTTCTAAGGTAGGGACAAACATGGTTTTTCTTGTTTTGAGGCTTGCAATGAGGGTTAAAAATAAGAAAAAGGTTATAGGCTCAAGGGGCTAACAAATGGATTATCATAAAGGTAGGCTAATATGGCTAGTGGGTTAATTTAAACAAAAGAATGCCTCTATCATATCAGTTCATGCACGTAAATCACAGTTGTAAAACAAAGAATCAAGCTAAGTTCTAGAGTATAAGCAGACACAAGTGAAAACACACTAAAAAGAATATTAGACAATCTGTCAATGAAGCTCAAAATCTCACCTGGGATAGTTTATCACAAAAGATTCAACTCTAAATTTCTCATAACCAACTTATTTTTCAAAACTTTTCTAAGAAATCCACACAACAAGGATCAAGAAACTCAAAATTTATCTAGAAACATGCATAATGCTTGTATTAGATGCTCTAAATGTTTTCTAAAAGAAAACAAAAAAATACTAAGGAATTTTTATTTGAAAGCAAACCAAGTAAAACTCCCAGGAAAGAGAGGTGAGTCACAAATGGACAAACTTAAATACCAAGTCTTTCCTAGCCAGAGTCTTCCCTAGATCACTTTTCAAAATAATTTTTTCTTTAGATAAAAAAAAATAAAAATAAATAATGAATAAAAGAAAATAAAAATAAAAATAAAACAGTAAAACAAATCCTAACTACAATTCTCCCCCCACACTTAAATCATACATTGTCCTCAATGTAAAAACAATTAATATATGTGTATGATAAAAGTAAGGGAAGAAATACTCCCTCCTCAAGCTTGAGGGTAATTCGGGTGCTGCAGGGTAATCTCTTCCACCGTCTCGTCTTGAGGAATCTCATGAAAGAGCTTTAGACGGTGTCCATTCACCTTAAATGTATTGGTAGATGTCAGACTCTGCAATTCTACAACACCATGAGGGTGGACATGGGTGACCAAAAACGGTCCAATCCATTTTGAACGCAACTTTCCAGGCATGAGTTTTAATCTGGAGTTGAACATTAACACACGCTGGCCGACAACAAACTCCTTTCCAGTGATGAAGTGGTCATGTAGATGCTTGGTCCTTTCCTTGTAGAATTTGGAGTTCTCATATGCCTCCAAACGGATCTCGTCCAACTCTTGCAGCTGAAGTTTTCTCTGTTCTCCTGCCTTGTCATAATTCATGTTGCATGTCCTTATTGCCCAGTAAGCTCTGTGCTCGATCTCCACAGGTAGATGGCAAGCTTTTCCAAAGACAACCCTAAAGGGAGACATCCCAATAGGTGCTTTATAGGCTGTACGATGGGCCCAAAGAGCATCGTCTAAACGTTTACTCCAGTCCTTCCTTGTTGGCTTAACCATCTTCTCCAAAATGCGTTTTATTTCTCTATTAGAGACCTCAGCTTGACCATTTGTTTGTGGATGCTCTATGGATCACCCCATATTTCCGAAATAGGACATCGAGTATCCTGTTGCAAAAATGTGTGCCTTGGTCACTGATGATGGCTTTAGGAATCCCAAATCTGCAGAAGATGTTAGATCGAATAAAAGCTGCAACAACATGGGAATCATTAGTTCTTGTGGCTATTGCCTCCACCCATTTGGAGACATAGTCCACAGCAAGAAGGATATAAGTGAATCCAAAAGAAATAGGGAAGGGACCCATGAAATCAATACCCCACACATCAAAGACTTCACAAAATAGCATGGGTTGCTGGGGCATCTGTTGTCTTTGGGAGATGGCAGTGCCTGCTCTTTGACACTTCTCGCATGTGGATGAGACGGTCCATGCATCTTTAAAAATGGTTGGCCAAAAGAACCCACAATCCAATACCTTTCTTGCAGTACGTTGTGCAGCCAAGTGTCCTCCAACAGATGAAGCATGACAAAAATTTAGCACAGATGGGGGATCTCTTGGTCAGGAATGCATCTGCGTATGATCTGATCACTGCAGAAACGCCATAAGTATGGGTCATCCCAGACATAGTATTTGGCATCGCTCTTGAGTTTGTCTCTCTGTGCCTTAGTTGCCAATAGTGGAAAAACAGAAGCAACAAGGTAGTTCACTATGTCAGCGTACCAAGGTATAAGTTCAGATGTGCTAGATAATTTAGAATATGCATTAGATGCTCTGGTTGGACCGTTTACTGATTCCGTTATAAGAAGATGCTCATCTGGGAAATCATCATGGATGGGCTTTGCATCTTGTTCCTTCTCAATTCGACTAAGGTGATCTGCAACATGATTACATGCCCCACTCCTATCTTTAATCTCCAAGTCAAATTCTTGGAGCAGCAACATCCACCTAATCAACCTTGGTTTTGAGTCAGTCTTCTTTAAGAGATATTTCAGGGCAGCATGATCAGTAAAAACAACCACCTTGGATCCTAGGAGATACGATCTGAACTTATCTAAGGAAAAGACAATAGGCAACAACTCCTTTTCCGTGGTGGTGTAGTTAGACTAAGCAGCGTCTAACGTTCTAGAGGCATAATAGATCACATGTGACAAACCATCTACTCGTTGTGCAAGGACAGCTCCAAGTGCATAATTTGAGGCATCACACATGATCTCAAAAGGGAGTGTCCAATTAGGAGTTTTTATAATTGGAGGTGTCACAAGTGCTGCTTTAAGGGCATCAAATGCCTCTCTGCATCTTTCTCCAAAATCAAACAATACATCCTTCTGTAGTAAGTTAGATAAAGGTAATGCTATTTTGCTGAAATTCTTGATGAATCGTCTATAGAATCCTGCATGACCAAGAAAAGACCTAACCTCCCTCACAGAAGAGGGATAAGGTAGTTGTGAGATAACATTCAGTTTAGCAGGATCTACCTGAATACCTTTCTCAGAGATAATGTGACCCAAAACTGTACCCTGTGTAACCATAAAATGACACTTCTCATAACTTAATACTAAGTCATTCTCAATGCATTTGTCAAGTACTTTGACCAGGTTAGCCAAACAATCATCAAAAGAAGAACCATACAGGCTAAAATCATCCATAAAAATTTCTATGCAATGCTCAATTAAATCAGAAAATATGCTCATCATGCATCGTTGAAACGTTCCTGGAGCATTACATAGGCCAAATGGCATCCTTCTATATGCAAAGGTTCCAAATGGGCAAGTAAAAGTGGTCTTGTGTTGGTCCTCTGGTGCTATACATATCTGAAAATATCCAGAGAAACCATCCAAGAAACAATAATGCGTTTTACCTGCTAGACGTTCCAACATTTGATCAATGAAAGGAAGAGGAAAGTGGTCCTTCCGGGTGGCTTGATTCAAGCGTCTGTAGTCAATACAAACTCTCCAACTGTTCTGCACTCTAGTAGGAATAAGTTCGTCATGCTCGTTCTTTATCACTGTTATCCCAGATTTCTTGGGAACAACCTGAATCGGACTCACCCAAGTGCTGTCAGAGATAGGGTATATGATACCAGCTTGTAGCAGCTTAATGACCTCCTTCTTCACCACATCAAGAATCTGGGGATTAAGCCTGCGTTGAGGTTGTCTCACAGGTTTTGTCCCTTCTTCTAGTAGAATTCTATGCATACAAATAGAAGGGCTGATACCTGGAATGTCTGCCAGCGTCCAACCAATGGCTTTCTTGTGCTCTCTAATCACCTGCAACAGTTTCTGCTCTTGTTCATCAGTTAGAGAAGTAGAAATAATCACTGGAAGTTGCTCCCCTTTCTCCAAATAGGCATACTTAAGATGATCCGGAAGTGGCTTCAGTTCAAGTGATGGCGGTTGGATGATGGACGGTACTGGTCTAGTGCTGAGAGAAACTTTCGCAACCTGTAATTCATCATGGTTGATATCATCTGATGTTGCTAAGTGTGAATCAACAACATCTACATCAGTTACAAAAACTAGAAAATCAAACACATTATCATCCACAATATCATCTAAAATGTCAAGATGATACACAGAGTGATCTTCAATTGGGTGTTTCATAGCGTCTAGGATATTGAACTGGACTAAATTGTCTCCAAACTCCATAGTCAGTGTGCCTGCATGAACATCAATCTTGGTGCGGGCTGTCTTCAAGAAAGGTCTGCCCAAGATGATGGTTGTTGAACCAGAATTTGAATATTCTCCACCCATGTCCAAAATGTAGAAATCTGCAGGAAAAACAAGTTTATTTACTTGAATAAGGACGTCTTCAATAAGCCCTGCAGGTTGGACTGTGCTTCTATTAGCGAGCTGAATGACTATGCCTGTGGGTTTAAGAGGACCAATAGACAAAGAAGTAAACACAGATAAAGGCATAACATTTATAGATGCTCCCAAGTCAAGCATCGCATTTTCAAATAGGTTATTGCCTATTACGCAAGGAATGGTGAAAGTGCCTGGGTCTTTGCATTTTTCAGGAATTGTTACCGCAGGCTTTTCAATTAGAGCAGAAACATTCCTTCCCATGTTTACCTTTTCGTTCCCTTTAAGACGCCTTTTATGTGTGCATAGATCCTTCAAAAACTTTGCATATTTAGGAATCTGTTTAATAGCGTCTAGCAGAGGAATGTTCACCTCAACCTTTCTGAATGTCTCGAGAATCTCCTTGTCAGTTTTTTCCATTTTTCTGCTCGTCTGAACAACTCTTTGTGGAAAAGGAAGAGGAATAGATGGTCTATCGAGACTAACATTTTCTCCTTGTATATCAACTTCATGAGACGGTCTAGGAGGAGCATCCATGTCATTATTCCTTGTGTTGACCCTTCTTTGATCATCATTTTCTGGAGTAGTAGTAATGTTGGAGGTGTTAGACGATCTCAGTTGATCGTCTACTTTGGTGGATTTTTGCACAGGTGCTTGCAACTGTGTACCACTTCTCAGAGTGATGGCACTAACATTATGTGGATTGATGGCTATCTGGGAGGGAAGCTTATCAGACCCTTTGGAATTCATCTCATTCATACGAGTGGCTAACTGACCAATCTGATTTTCCAAGTTATGAATGCTTACCTCTGTTCTCTGTACTCTTTCATCTGTTCTTTGTACTATTTCACTTGTTCTCTGTTGGAATTGCGTATTAACTTCAGCCATGTGCTTTATTACATCCTCTAGAGAAGATCCACCTTTTTCTGATACAAAAGTTGGTGGTGGGGATGGTTGTTGTTGCTGTGAGTTACCCCATCTAAGATTCGGATGATTCCTCCAACCTGGATTATACTTATTGGTGGACAAATCATGGTTGAATGGTTGCTGAGGTGGGTTAGATAGTCTACTATTGAAGGGAAAACTAGTAGACTGTCTACCACTATTAAAGATGTTTGCAGCATAAGCTTGAGGACATTCAACATTGTTTCCTCCTTCAACTTCTTGAAGAGTGGGGCAAGCATCAGTGGCATGGTTAGCGGTGCAAATTCCACATACCCTTGCAACCATCTGAGGCATAGTTAGTTGCTTCATCATGGATGTGAGATCGTCTAGTTGTGCCTTCATCTGAGCATGATCAGCTGCATAATTGGTTGTCATCTCATGAACTCCACGAACAGGTGCTGCAGAGTTGCTACGTGTTTGGAATTGTTGATTGTTAGAAGCCATGATCTCAATCAATTGTCTTGCAGCGGCTGGCGTCTTGTCAACTAGAGCTCCTCCACTGGCAGCATCTATCATTTGTCTATCAATAGCTATCAGACCCTCGTAAAAATATTGTATTAGAAGTTGTTCATGAATCTGATGGTATGGACAACTTGTACATAGCCTCTTGAATCTCTCCCAGTATTCATAGAGACTTTATCTATCTTGTTGCCTGATCCCGCATATTTCCTTCCTTATTGATGTGACTCTGGATGCTGGAAAGAATTTTTCAAGGAACACTCTTTTCAACCCTTCCCAATTAGTCACTGATCCTGCCGGCAAATAATATAGCCAATCTTTAGCTGCATCTTGGAGTGAAAAAGGGAATGCTTTAAGCTTGATGTGTTCCTCTGTGACCTCAGCTGGCCTCATGGTGGTGCACACTGTGTGAAACTCCTTAAGATGTTTATGCGGGTCTTCACCTGCAAGGCCATGAAATTTAGGCAGCAAGTGTATCAAACCAGATTTAAGCTCACATTGCTCATCTGGATATTGGATACACATAGTTTGGAAGGAAACATCTGGAGCAGCAAGTTCTCTGAGGGTCCGTTCGTCCATAATTCCAGAGTTAGGACTTCCGACAGTAGTTGGTGATGAACTAGAAGACGAGGTTGTACTAGACATGTATTTCAATTGAATATTCTATTAGACCTCTTAGAGCAAAATCTTTTTTTTTTTTTAAAAAAAAAAAAAAAAGGAAACAACCCAAGTCAACTCCCAGGAAAGAGAGGTGAGTCACAAATGGACAAACTTAAATACCAAGTCTTTCCTAGCCAGAGTCTTCCCTGAATTGCTTTCAATTTTTTTTTTTTTTTTAAAAAAACAAAGAGTAGCAACTGAAGTGTCTTCCCTAAATGCAAGATTCTAAAAAAAACTAATGTAATTGCTACACTTAATGCTTAAAAAAAATGACAAGGAAAAAAAAATGTAAAAATGAATAAATAGGGAAAATAAAAAGATCAATAATAAAAATAAAACAGAAACAAAAATAAATAAAGAATGACAAAAAAAAAATAACTAAAAACAGAATATATATAGATAAAGAAAATAAAAACAAACAAAATAAAGATAAAAGATATAAGAGACAAAATCAAATCAAATAAAAACAAAACAAAATAAAGATAAAAGATATAAGAAAATAAAATAAAAACAAATAAAAACAAAATAAAGATAAAAGATATAAGAAAATAAAATAAAAACAAATCAAAACAAAATAAAGATAAAAGATATAAGGAAATAAAATAAAAACAAAATAAAGATAAAAGATATAAGAGATAAAATAAATAAAAAATAAAAAATAAAAAAAAGATGTTCTGAATATTATATTTTTTTAATTTTTAATTTTTCGTTTTTTTTTTAATTTTTTTCGTTTATAAAAAAAAATAAGAAAAAAAAAGTTGAATATTAGATTTTTTAGTTTTAATTTTTTTTTTGTTTTTTTTAGGGTATACTAAATAAATAAAAACTAATAAGAAGAAAACAAAATTTAAATATGCAAAAAAAAAAATTAGGAAGGAAAAAAAATAAATTATACAGATAAGAAGAAAAACCTGATAACCAAAATCAAATTGGAATCCCCGGCAACGGCGCCAAATTTGATAGCTGTCGTTTTGCTGTCAAATTAATATGATTCTAGCGTAGACTTGTCTAACACTAGAGAGATGATAATATAGTTGTGGTCAGATGACCCCAAGTCGTCTCCCAACGAATCCAATAGTAATTTCAGTGAATAGAATTCAAAACCTATATGCAAACAATGAAAATTAGCAATAATAGTAAAGAAATAAGGGTTGTGATCGCTTAGCAAGAAAATATAAATGATGATTTGAATCAGTAAAGAATGCAGATTGACTCCCAAGTTCTTCCACCAATGAATTCTTCACAGGCTCTCTAAAGATTATTCTTTTCTCAATCCTCAGCAGAGCTAAACTAGATTGAACATGCGCCAAACCTAATTCAACTGAAGCTCACCAGTAAAGCATGCGTCTACCGGTTTAATCAATACCCACTTTGTTCCATGCGTATACTCCATGGGAATGCTTATCTCCTCTCCCTTGAATCATGCGCCCAAGAAATTAATTAGAACAATACGAACTAACTAAGAAACCAAAGTTTAAGATAAGGAAGACTCTCAATCATGCGTTCAAGTACAACCTCTCACAAAAACTAGTTTTCCAGGAGATTAGACAATAAAAACAACTGCTATAGAGAATTAAAAATAGAAACTTTTATTGATCAAAACCTCAGAACTCAATGGGGAATCACAAAGGAATCAACCAAAAGGTTTAGCTTTCCATGCGGAGGCAAAAGAATTACAAATAAGAAAAGAAACTAAGAAAACCCTATGAAGCTCTCTCTCTTTCTACTTGATGCTTGTGTCCTTTTATAAGGCTTTTCTGCTCCAAGGATCTTGGGAAAATATTGCAGTTTAGATTTTGTAAACAGTTTCCACTTTCCATAATTCTTTTTATTTTGCAGAAGATTTGCTTCCAATTCTGTTTCTGGAATCTTGTAGCTTTTATTTTCTCTTTCTTCTCCAACAGAATTTGTTTTCTGTTTTGATTCAAAGAAGCAACTTGGACTTTTGCATATTTGGCCCATTCACAAAGGTAGATGCTTCAGATCATTTACCCTAAAAACACAAAATTAACAATAATAATAGTTAAGGCCTAAATAAACCCAATTATAAGAATATTAATTAAAACAATGGATTTATTAATTATTATAGTCCAATAATCCATGATTAAGGCTATTAAGTGTGAATAAATATATGCTCATCAAAGGGGGCACTCTTTTTTCCCTAAGGACGGTTTTTAATGAGGCCACCCAATAAAAGAAGAGTTTTCGAAGTATAAGGTGTTTTCAAATTGCATGCTTGCTATTTTCCAAAAAGTTTTGAAGAAAGACCTTGTCACTTATACGTGATTTAAGGCGAGTAAAGATATATTGCATGCTTTTTAAAAAAGTTTTTAAGTCCTCATCGTTTTTCGGCGATTGGAGGCATCAGTTAAAGTTTTTAAGTCCTCATCGTTTTTCGGCGATTGGAGGCATCAGTTAAAGTTTTAAGTCCTCATCGTTTTTCGACGATTGGAGGCATCAGTTAAAGTTTTAAGTCCTCATCGTCTTTCGGCGATGGGAGGCACCAGTTAAAAGACCTCAACGCCCTCGCGCGTCCTGAGGCAAGTTAAAGACCTCCTCGCCGTCGAGCGAGTGCAGGCGAGAAAGAGTGAAAGTGCTCAGTGTTTCTGGGGGCGAGAAGATGTAACCCCTGGGGCAATGTAGAGGCAAGTGAAAGTCCTCAGTGTTTTTGGGGGCGAGAAGATGTAACCCCTGGGGCAATGTAGAGGCAAGTGAAAGTCCTCAGTGTTTCTGGGGGCGAGAAGATGTAACCCCCGGGGCAATGTAGAGGCAAGTGAAAGTCCTCAGTGTTTCTGGGGGCGAGAAGATGTAACCCCTGGGGCAATGTAGAGGCAAGTAAAAGTCCTCCGTGTTTCTGGGGGCGAGAAGATGTAACCCTTGGGGCAATGTAGAGGCATGATTCAAAACCTCCTCGCCCATGAGCGAGTTCAGGCGAGTTAAAGACCTTCTCGCCTATAAGCGAGCTCAGGCAAGATAAAATCCTTCTCGTCTCGAACGAGTTCAGGTACGGTGTAGAGGGTGGAAGAAGTTCTGAGGGTGGCTAAGGTAGGTTCGAAGAGAACGCCTAGCCACCCGGTCTCTTGCTCTGAAGCACAAGGAGGTAGAAAAGGATCCGAAAGGCGTCTCTACCCCCAGATCAAAGAACAATGGCCAAGGCGTGAAGCCAGAAAGAAGCTGATCGCCAAGAGTTGCTGGCGACCAGGAAAAGTTTAAACAGTGGCAAAGAAGTTAAAAGACCCGTTTTGATGGAGCAGATCGGGTGAAGCAGTGTTTAAGCCAGTAGCAGAGTCAAAGTTTGACGCTTAAGGTATCATTTTACGCTAAGGTTTGTTGCCTTAAGTTACGAGTTGATAAATGTGATTATTATTCGAAGTTGAGGTGATTCGAAGCAGTTAAGTCAAAGGTCATGCCTACAGTTTTCCTAAGTCTTTTCTTTGGAATCAAGCAAGCAAGGAAAGTTGAAGCAATTAAAGAAGTTATAAGAGGAAAAACGTAGACCTTTGTCATTAACAGTTAAATAACAGTTCAAAACATATATACGAAGGGACATAAAGTCTATTACAAGTTATAATGCAAGGGAGAGTATGAAAGCAATGGATGGATTAAATTGATCAGTCTTCGGCGGGCACCACTTTTCCATCCACCACTTCATTATCCAGCGACACCATGCTGAGATCCAGGTCGGGGAACAAGCAGGCAAATTGTTCCCGTGCAGCTTCGAATCCAGCAGCCAGAATTTGAGCAGAGTTTAGCTTGAGTTCTTCAATCTGCTTCTGAAGTTCCTCAATCCGCTTCTTGAGATCTTCAGTTTGCTCTTTCAGCTCCTTATTCTGTTGCTCCAGCTCTTCAACCTGCTTCTTGAGTTGTTCATTGGTCTCTTGAGCCTGGAGAAGGTCTTCAGCAACCTTCTTGGATTCCGCTTGCACTTGGGCCAATTCAGCAGCTACCTTTCCCTTCTCTTCGTTGGCCTTGGCGAGATCAGCTATGGCGTCGTCCCTTGCCTTTTCCACCTGCCCCAGGAGGGTCTCTCGCTCGGCTGACCTTTTCTCTAATTTCTGCACCTTGACGGCGTCGGCCTTCATGAGAGCCTCCAGGTCAGCCACCTTGACGCGGTAAGGCACAATCTTGCTCTCTAGTTCGATCTTTTCTTGAGCAAGTTGTTGCACTTTGTGGCGGAGATCAGTGGCCTCTTTGCGCGCCAACCTGAGCTCGGTGCTCATTGCGTCCTCCACTCGGGAGTGTTCAATCTCCGCCAGCGTCAAGTTGAAAGACAACTTCTCCACCTCAACCCTCATGGTGCTGTTCTCTGTCTTGAGGTTGAAGAGGTCGTCTTGGAGCCTCCTAGTAGAGCTTTCCATAGCTCTGGTGATGATGGCAGGGATGTCTTCTGCTATCGTCTTTAGCTTAGCAGATAGAGGCTCCCACATCCTCGTGACCTCAAGGGGGAGGTTTGCTGCTTGTAGAGGCACTAGAGGCGCTGTGGGGGCCTGTTGTGGGTTTTTGTCGCCACCTTCCTTGGCTGGTTCTTTAGCGGGCACTTCTCGGCGTGGTGACGACATCGGGGATTCAGTGATCAGAATCGGTGAGGTATGAGCGACCTCATCCCCGATTGGAGCAACCTCTGCGGCTGAGGCATTTGAAGGGGGACCCCCTCCAGCTGATACATGTGGCGTGGAGGCGCTCGGGGGGTCCTCCATGAAGTTTGGCTCTTGGGCCTCAACCGCGGGTGGCGCAGTGGCCAGCGGGATCGCTTGGACTGGTGAAACAGGAGCTTGTGGGGGTGGCGATGATGGAGGAGGAGCAGGTGTGGATGGTGGCGATGACGTGGGAAGAGGGGGTGGTGCAGGTGGTGAAGAAGGTGCCACCCTCTTCCTCTTTGTAACGAGGCCATCCTCGGTGACCTCGTCATCTTCTTCCTCATCCTCTTGGACTATCTGGGGAGCTTTCCTCTTAGCCCTCTTGAGGACAAGCTTCTTCCGCTGGGCGGCGGGTTGGACGTCGGAGGGTGCTGGGCCCTTAGGTGGCGATCTCCACCATAGAATTTGGCACTGTTTGAGAGCCCGTCGCCAACCCGTGGGTTCGGGCGAGCGCCCTCAATTCAGCAAGCATACCCTTGCCCAACATGTTATCTGCATGAAACGAAAATGCATGGGTTAACTCAAGGAGAAAATAAGTGCATAAGGCAGTATGCAGCAAATCAGATGATCGGTGCAGGAAAAATAAAACCAAAGTCTTGCGCATAACGCACAAGACGCCCAGAAACAGTCAAATAGAAGCAGTATTAAAACAGCAGTTTAAATGTTCTAACCTATTCGAATTTCGAGTTGGTCCTCGTAGAATTCGAAGCAGATCAGGGTGGTGGTAAGGAAAGTGATGTTGGCATCCGCGACCCTTTTCCAGAAAAGGCAGAGATCTCGGTCCAACGCTCCCATGCTGTCAGGACTTCTGGGTCTCCTGAAGCAGCTCTTGGACTATTTCTTCCCCTTGTCCACCCAGTACAAGGGGAAGCCGTCGAGTAGGGAGTCGTCCTTGTCGTTGGGGCACACTTGGACGAACTTCCCTTTCCAGTCCTTATAGGATTGCTGGAAGATGGAGAAGATTGACCTCCCAGCAATCGCATTCAAGCTAATCCACAGGCGGTCTCCTGGGTGCTTGGCTTCGAAGAGGAATAAAAATACGTCCACGGATGCGGGCAACCCCAGATGGTCGCACATCACTTGGAACGCTCGCACGAACGCCCAGCTGTTGGGATGGAGCTGGGCGGCGGCGATGTTAAGCTCGGTAAGGAGCTCCCTTTCGAAACGGGTGAAAGGGAACTTGAGCTTCACCTTCTTGAATAAGGTCGTGTAGACGAAGTAGAAGGGCCCGTCAGCACTCACCTTGTCATCAACACAAACGGGCAGATCGGGGGGGCAAGGTAGCACTATCATCTTTTCATCGTGCTCCTTATGAAATGATTGATGAAGCTCATCCCCCTTAGTCAGCCGCAAAACTGCTCCAGCGGTGTTCACAGAAGATGTCTCCCTCAGAAGGGTCGAGTTGGCCCAGGGATACAAGGTTTTGAAGTCTGGCAAGGGAACGGGGGCTTCTCCGGCGATAGGTGGAGTCGCCTGGGCCAGGTTAGGGCGGGAAGACGCAGGCCTCTCAGCCTGGGAAGATGAAGCGCCACGAACTCGTGGTGGGTCGTGTGCTTGTGAAGGGGGGTTTCGTGATGAAGGAGGAGGATTCGGGGTGATCTTTGTGCGAGTCATTGTTGCAGCTGTAAAGGAAGAAGAAAAGGAAAAATGATCAGGGGTTACAGAGGCTGACTCGATCATGGAAGGAAGGTGAAAAACGAACGAACGTAGGTTCGTTGCGATGATTGACGAAGCCCTAAGTTACGTAGAAGGAGAAATGGAAAAAGCAACCCACAACGTATGCACCAGGCAGTTACAGGATGATGCGAATCGGTTAAAATGCAAGAAAAACCAGCAAAAGAAGGAAAGTAGGTACCTTTTGATGATCAGGAAGACGATGAAGGATGATGGGGATTCAGAATGTTGGAGAGCGCTGAGAGTTTTTGCAGAAGAAGGTTAGAGCGTTCGTGAATGCGAGGGAAAGTGATGGAACAGTGTTGAGTGAAAATGGGTTTAAGAGTTTTTTCGAAATGGGTTTGGGAAGCGCAAACGGTGGCTGAAGGTAACCGTTGATGAAGCCACGTGTCGAGCGATGGGTGAGGGGTTTGGTGGAAGCGTCAGAGAAGCAGCAGGTACAACCGCTTGGAATTCTGCGTCAGTGCCACGTAGACCGGTGTTGACGTGACTCTTCTAGTCTTTTCGCTGGACAAGTCTTCGCTTAAGACTGGGGGGCTTGTGTACCGCCCTGGTAGTCGGAAGTGATGACGTGGCATCAAGCTACAGTATAGGCGTGTGGACAAGGCGCCAGGTTGGCAGAAGGGAAGGAAGTCGGGGGGCTCGTGAACTCGCCAGTTATTAAGTTGGCGTGTTCCGATCTCCAGCATACCAGAACCGGCGATCACCAGGTTGGAGATGAAGTCGCCAGATGTAAACTCAGGCGACCTTGAGATTGGAGATCGCCAGAGAAAGCACATCGCCAGAGATGAAGGTGGTGCAGATTATGAACGCGGCCGGCGAGACCACAGGGAAGGTGTACGAAGGCACCCTAACTCGCCAATTCCAGTAGAGATCGCACTCCCAAGTTAGCTATGTACTGGCAGTACCATGCATAGGTAACTTAGCAAAACGAGAGTAGAAGCAGCGCCCAAGTCAAGGAGGCTCCAGATGATGGCACGTGTACAGTTGGATGCGAGCCACGTGTCCAAGTCTGTAACTGCCAGGAGAGAGAAAGTAACCAGGTATATAAGAGTTCTCAACGAACTTTCTGAGGTACGCACGTTCAGAATACATTCTTTACGCTTGCGAGTTATAGAGCTTACTGTGAGAGAGGATTTGCACGGTTCTTGTTCTCTTAGTATTTGGTGATTCGGTCACTGACTTGGGCGTTGGAGTGCGATCGGCCGCAGCGGCGCCGCTCTGTTTCTTTGCAGGTTCTTGAGGTGGATCTCGAAGAGGAACGGAGGTGTGAAGCGGTGCACACGTCGATCCTTTGACGAGGCAGTTTCCAGCGTTCTGGTCAACAGGCAGGATCATATATATATATATATATATGGTCTTCTAATTTATCTGTTGTGCGATCAACCGGCTTGACTGGCTGGTTTTTACTCAACCCAATTAACTTAGCACAAACTGACGCTTAATTATCTGGAAATCAACTTAACTTAAACAAAACGGTTAGTCTGTAGCAATAACGTTTAACGCGAAACCACTTACTTGGCAATAAGGGCGTAGGTCGATCTTAATATCTGCAATCTCATTCACCCGATCTGCCAAAGGACAAGCGTATTTCTACGTTATCGCCCAAAACTTCGCTGATCTGGCTCTCGCCGCGTAATGTTCTTTCTATTTCAATCCCAAGCCATGGGTTTTCGGCGATGCCGTTTTCCTTTAACTGCAAATGTCCCCTGCGGGGCCATCACATGACTCCATCTTTGCTCATCTGGAAGGAGAGCTGCCTTCCGGATCTCCCCCTAACCTTCCCGAGTCTTTAACCTGAGATAACTTAAATCATTGTCCCCTCATCTGGGGGTAGAGCCGCCTTTCGGATCCTTCTCTACCTCCCTGAGTTTTGGAACAATGATTTAGGTGGTGAGGTGCCCTCTGCGAACCTTCCCCGACCACCCTTTAACTTCCAATTTAACTGGTCTTACTAGGGCAATATTGGTGTTTCACTCAAGGGGAAAGGAGTTTTTCTCCAACCCTCCTTTCCCATACTTAAGATTATTAACACCCCTGACCTTTCAGCTTCATCTTGCCTGAACTCACTCAGGGGTGAGAAGGACTTTTTCTGATGCCTCAACTTGCCCAGGGGTTACATCTCCTCCCCCCTGGGTGCATTGAGGGCTTTCAACTTGCCTCAATTTGCTTACGCAAAGAGGTCTTGTGATCTGCTCTTGCCTGTACCCGCTCAGGGCGAGAAGGGCTTTAATCTTTTCTCGCCTACACTCGCTCGAGGCGAGGAGGTCTTTTTGATCTCTTTCTCGCCTACACTTGCTCGAGGCGAGGAGGTCTTTCTAATCTTTTTCTCGCCTACACTCGCTCGAGGCGAGGAGGTCTTTCTAATCTTTTTCTCGCCTACACTAGCTCGAGGCGAGGAGGTCTTTTTAATCTCTTTCTCGCCTACACTCGCTCGAGGCGAGGAGGTCTTTTTGATCTCTTTCTTGCCTACACTCGCTCGAGGCGAGGAGGTCTTTCTAATCTTTTTCTCGCCTACACTCGCTCGAGGCGAGGAGGTCTTTCTAATCTTTTTCTCGCCTACACTAGCTCGAGGCGAGGAGGTCTTTTTAATCTCTTTCTCGCCTACACTCGCTCGAGGCGAGGAGGTCCTTTTAATCTTTTTCTCACCTACACTCGCTCGAGGCGGGGAGGTCTTTTTAATCTTTTTCTCGCCTACACTCGCTCGAGGCGAGGAGGTCTTTCTAATCTCTTTCTCGCCAAATGGTGGTCAGAAAGTTTTATACTTGTGCCTCCGATCGCCGGGAGGGCGGTGAGGACTTAAGAAACTTTATTCTTGTGCCTCCGGTTGCCATGTGGCGACGAGGACTTAAAACTTCATACTTTGAAAACTTTGTACTGGATGCATGCGACTTGGATTCACCATTGTTTAAAACTACACAAGGGCGATAAAGTCCCTTTGCGAAAACTTAAAAAATGATGAGCATGCAAACTTAATAACTGGGAAACTTCAATAAACTTCGAAACCTTCTTTATTGGGTGGCCTCATTAAAACCCTCCTTAGAGATGAGTGGCGTTCCAAGTGCGAGGGATCGCCCCTCCTTCCAGCGTCTCCAAGCGGTAGGCGCCCTTCCTGAGTGCTTCGGTTATAAAGAACGGTCCTGTCCACTTGGGTGACAATTTGTTCTCCATCTCGTATTGGTGGGCCTTCCTCATTACCAGGTCGCCATCTCTGAACCGTCTCGGCTTTATCTTGGAGTTGTACTTACGCTCAACTCTTCTCTTTACTGCCTCGGCCTTCACCCGTGCTTCCTCCCTGACCTCGTCCAGCAAATCCAATTTCATTCTCCTTTCTTCGTTCGAGTCTTCCGCCACGAAGTTCTGGAATCTTGGCGAGCTTTCCTGGATTTCGACTGGAATCATCGCATCGCATCCATACACTAAGCTAAACGGGGTTTCATGGGTTCCCGATTGCTCCGTGGTATGATATGCCCACACTATGCGGGGAACTTCCTCAGCCCAAGACCCCTTGGCCTTTTCCAACCTCCTCTTCAAGCCTCTCAGCAGAACCCGATTAACGAACTCCACTTGCCCATTCATTTGCGGGTGTTCCACGGAAGCAAACACCTGTTGTGTCCCGATGTCCTCGCACAGCTTCTTCAACAGGTGACATGCGAACTGAGTCCCATTGTCTGATACTAAACGCTTGGGCACACCAAAACGACACACAATATTCTTCCACACGAAACTCTGGATTTTGTGCGCGGTGATCTGGGCTACTGGTTCTGCCTCAATCCATTTCATGAAGTACTCGATCGCCACAACCAAATACTTCATTTGCCTGATCGCCAACGGGAAGGGCCCCAGAATGTCGATTCCCCACGTGTGGAATGGCCAGGGGCTGTAGATTGACTTTAACTCTACTGGGGGCGCCTTGTGCCAATCGGCGTGTTGCTGGCATTGCTTGCAACGCTGGGCATATCTCTTGCAATCTTCCCTCATTGTGGGCCAGTAATAACCTGCCCGGACAGTCCTTATCGCCAGAGCTCGACCCCCAATGTGGCTCCCACAAATCCCTTCATGGAGCTCGGCCATAATTCTCGTGCACTTCTCTCCGTGTACGTATACAAGAAGAGGGTGTGTAAATCCAAACCTGTACAGCTCGCCGTCGATGAGGGTAAACTTGCTGGAGCTCTTCTTTATCTTTCTGGCCTCTGTGGAGTCCATTGGGAGCACGCCATCTGCTAAGTAGCGCTGGTATGGCGTTATCCATGTATCTGGCTCGTGGATAGCACAAACTTGCATCGTTTTTACCTCTTCCGCTGGGCGTGCTCTGACCCTCGGCGTCCTCAAGGTCTCCTGTGTTAGAGATCTATGGCTCCTTGCCGTCCTTTCCATCGATCTGCAAACGTGAAGGACCTGGTGGTCTGCGACAAAAGCCCGAGGGGTCTTCAAAGTTTCTTGAATAACGGTCCTCTGTCTGCCCCCCTTGCCCGAACTGGCGAGCTTGGCTAGCAAGTCAGCTCGGGCATTCTGCTCTCTTGGCACGTGCACCACTTCAAACAAAACAAAGGATCTTCTTAACTCTTGCACGTACTCCAGGTAGGCTGCCATTTGCGGATCTTTGACTTGGAAATCGCCAGTTACCTGCCTAGTGACCAACAGCGAATCACTCTTGGCCATCAGCACCTTTGCCCCCATCTCCTTTGCCAACAAAATATCGGCGATCAAAGCCTCATACTCTACTTGATTGTTGCTTGCTTTAAAAGCGAACCTCAGTGATTGCTCTATCAACACACCGTTGGGTCCCTCCAAAATTACCCCGGCCCTGCTGCCCAGCTGGTTAGACGACCCATCCACCGAGAGCACCCAACGAAAGTCATTCTTGGCGTTTTGCGCTGTTTCGGAAGACAACTCGACCACAAAATCAGCGAAGATTTGCCCCTTGATCGGTCCCCGGGGCTCATACTTGATGTCAAATTCCGACAGTTCCACCGCCCACTTCACCATCCTCCCAGCTACATCCAGTTTCTTCAAAACCTTCTGGATGGGTAAGTCAGTCATTACCAACACTGTAAAGCTCTGGAAGTAATGGCGCAGCCTCCTCGCCGAAAATACAACTGCCAGCGCCGCCTTTTCTAAGGCCTGATACTCACTTCTGGGCCTTGCAGCACCTTGCTAACAAAATAGATTGGTTTCTGGACCTGATCTTGATCCTGGACGAGCACCGCGCTTATTGCCCTCTCAGTTATGGCAAAATATAGCCTGAGGGGCGTTGCTGCTTGAGGTTTGCATAGAACTGGCGGGCTCACCAAGTATTCTTTGAGTTTTATGAAAGCTTCTTCACACTCCCTCGTCCAGACAAATCTGTTATTCCTTTTCAAGCATTGGAAGTATGGGTGACCCTTCTCTCCACTGGCGGATACGAATCGGGACAGAGCGGCCATCCGTCCCGTGAGCTGCTGTACCTCCTTCACGGTGGCGGGACTCCTCATCGCCAATATGGTGGAACATTTTTCGGGGTTGGCCTCGATTCCCCTCTCCGACAAGAGAAATCCCAGAAATTTCCCCGCCTCCACGCCGAAAACACACTTCTCAGGATTCAATTTCAGCTTATACCTGGCTATGGTAACGAACAACTCTTCTAAATCGGCGACGTGCCTGCTCTTTTCCAGGGACGTCACGACCATGTCGTCAACATATGCCTGCACATTCCTCCCGAGCATAGGTGCGAGCACCTTGTCCATTAGCCTTTGGTACGTGGCCCCTGCATTCTTCAGCCTAAAGGGCATCACCTTGTAGCAATAGCATGACCTTTCCGTCATGAAAGCAGTCTTTTCTTCATCCATGGGGTGCATTTTGATTTGGTTGTATCCTGAGAAAGCATCCAGAAAACTGAGCAACTTGCACCCTGATGCACTGTCTACCAGGGCGTCCATACTTGGCAAAGGATAAGAATTCTTTGGACAAGCTTTATTCAGATCTATGAAATCAGCACACATCCGCCATTTCCCGCTGCTCTTCTTGACCAGAACGATGTTGGCGAGCCATTCTGGATATTGGATCTCCCTGATGTGGCCTGCTGCAAGGAGTTTCTGCGTTTCGTCCTTGATCGCCTGCCTCTTTTCCTCGTTGAACTTTCTCCTTCTCTGGCGGATGGGCCTGACTTGGGAATCCATTGCTAAGCGATGGCACAAGAAATCGGGGTCGATTCCCGGCATGTCTGAAGCGGACCATGCAAATGCATCCAGGTGTCTACTTATCACCTTGGCTATTTGGTCTTGTGTTTCGCTGTCTAAGGTTTTCCCCAACTTAAACGTCTTGCCGTTGATCTTCTTCTCGAGCCATTCCTCCACCGGCTGAGGCTTCTTCTCGCTGGCGATCAGCGCCCTCGCGATTCCTGTCTCCCTGGCGATCTCTGGGCAGTTTCTCTCTCCCTCCATCCGGGTGGCGCCCTCGGACCTCGCCTCGATATCCTCCATTGGCACCTTGCCCTCGGCGGCCACCTCCAACACCGTATCCGCAACTCGCCGGTTTTCCCGTGCGGGCTCCACGCCAGGGGGCGGCGTTGTGGTTACGTGGCATACAAATCTCTTATTCTTGAGGCGGTTTTTATAGCACTTCTTTGCCTCCTTTTGGTCAGAACAGATGGTGATGATCAACCCTTCCATAGACGGTAGTTTGACCTTCATGTGCCTTGTTGAAGGCACAACTCCTGTCCTGTTGAGCGTTGGCCTTCCCAACAGTATGTTGTATGTCGATGGAGCGTTTACGACGAGATACCTGATCTTCTCTGTTCGTGAGGCCAAACCATCTGTGAACGTCGTCCTTAACTCAATATACCCCCTGACCTCTACTTGATCACCGGCGAAACCGTACAAGAAGCCCCCATACGGCCTCAGTTGATCGGGGGATAGTTGTAACTTTTCACAAGTCGGCCAAAACATCACATATGCCGAGCTTCCTTGGTCGACCAGCACCCGGTGGACAGTCCTTCCCGCCGTGACAAGCGACATCACAATAGGGTCGTTGTCGTGAGGCACAACGTCCCTAAGGTCTCCTTTGGTGAATGTGATATCCACGTCGGGTGAGTGATCCTCAAAAACTTCCACCGACCTCACCGACCTTGCGTACTTCTTGCGCTGCGATGCAGTACACCCTCCACCTGAGAATCCACCAGCTATGGTGTGGATCTCACCGTGAATGGGCACCTCGTGCTGCTGTCCTTCATTGCCCGCCGGTTGGGAACTTGTTGATTGGCCTGCTTGCTTCTCCAGCAAGTAATCTTTCAAGAATCCACACTTGACCAACTCGGCGAGTTGGTGTCCCAAAGCCAAACACGAGTTGATAGAGTGGCCAAAGCTCTTGTGGAACTCGCACCACGCGTCCGGTTTTGGTCCCAAAACCTTTTTCGTCGTCTTCTCAGGCACCTTGAGCCTGGCAACAATGTTTGGGATGGCGATCAAATCGACCAACCCCATCACGAACTCATACCTTGGCGGGCAATTAGTCTCTCTGGGCCGCCCCGGCCCCTTCCCCTTATTCTTCTTAGGGTCATAAGGATGATGCATCTTTGGTCCCTTTTCCCCACCACCGCCTCCATTACCCTCTGCGGCTGGACCCTTGCCTGGGCGCGCGGCTTAGCTGGGGCCACGTTTCCCCTTTTCTCGGAGACTTCGCTCTCAGCGGCGATGTGAGCCACGACACGTCGCCGGATTTCAGCGAACGTGGCGGGGTGACTCCTGATAAGCGACTCACTAAAGGGCCCAGGTAACACACCCGTTTTGAAGGCGTGTACAAACATTTCTTCATCTTTACCTTGCAAGCGGACTATCTGAGCTTCGAATCTGTTCAGGAAATCCTTAAGGGACTCCCCTTGGTACTGCCTCACGTCGAACAGGTCGTAAGACACCAATGGTGGTGCCTTGTTCACTATATACTGCTCAACAAACATCTTGGAAAACTGTTGAAAAGTGGTAATGTGGCCAGTGGGTAAACTGACGAACCAGTCCAGCGCTGTTCCACTAAGAGTGCTCATGAACACCTTACAGTAGACCGCGTCCGACCCCTACGAGAGCATCATCTGAGTGTGAAACGCCGTGAGATGGGCCTCAGGGTCCTCCACACCGGTGAAAGACGCCTTCACCGCCACCGTATTGGCTGGGACCACCGAGTCCATGATCTCTTGAGAAAATGGCAAGGGAAAGCTATGCGGTGGGGATGGGGGTGCAGATCTGTCCCGAACCGCACGCTCCTCTCGTTCTTGAAGAGCTTTACACAGCTCTTCGTTGACCCTGTTGAGCTCCTCATTCCTAGCTTGCGAGGCCACCAGCGCCTCGTGCATTCTTTCTTGTTCAGAACGTGATGCAGCTACGTTCTCCTGTAGCGTCCTCGTCATATCCATCACTTGCGTCATAGACACAACATCCTCATCTGTCGACGGCGCGACTGAACTAGACCGCGTTGTCCTCATCCTTTCGCAGAAAACTCAGCAACTCAAAGAAACTCCAAATGAACGGTGAGAACTTCGAAAACCGACTGCGACAACAAGCAGTTGGACAAAAAACACCAAAACTTCAGCAAACTCGAACTGTGGTTGGGAATTACCTTTTATACGGCCCCACGGTGGGCGCCAGATGATCCTGCCGGTTGACCTCGCGCGAAAGCGGTACCTCGTCACGATCCTCCTCACCAGCTTGCCACCACGTGCCCTTCAAGTCCACACCACATATAGCCTCTCTGAGAACCTGAAAACACAAGGTGGCGCCTCGGCGGCCGGTGGCGCTCCGACGCTCAAGTCAGTAACAAGAACACCCAAAAATTTAGAGAAAAATATATTCTGTAGAATCGTACTAAAGTGCACACAACCCTAGCAATGAGCCGTAATGAAAAACGTACCTCTGCAAATTCTGTTACGTTTACCTTTATAGCTAGGTTTTTTCTCTCTCCAGGCAGTTACGCTTTGGACGCGTGGCTCGCATTCAACCCTGCACGTGTCACCATTTGGGCTGGGGTCGCAGGTAGTACCCAGCCCTACACATGTCATCATCTGGGCTAGGATAACTCGAGCGTCATTTCTCTATTGCATCCAACCCTACACGTGTTATCATCCGGGTTGGAGTAATAGGTAGCATCCAACCCTACACGTGTCGTCATCTGGGTTGGGGTAACTTGAGCGTTATTTCTGTGTAGTAACCAGTCGCGCGGCTAAGTTCCCTACTTGAAGGGTAATCTAGCACGTACTACGCTGTGAAACACCACATGACAAGGCGAGTACCGGATGCAACAAAGTGCATCATCTCTGTGATATCGCTTGTTGTGAGTGCCACCCTCCTTATTGCTATGCCGTACACGTTCTGGCGGGGGAAGCCCTGCCACCAACGAATGTCCACTCTGGGAGTTCCGTCGCGGATGAGCAAGGTGTTTCCCCCAGCTTACTTGACCTTTGTTCCCCATGCTGGTGCAACAACCATCTTACTGAACTTACTCGTTGGACACTACTCTTCTAAGCCTCCAACAGTTTTAACTAGGTTTCCTGAAAGATCCGGCGATGTCCCCCCCATTGGCGATGTCTGGCCACTCGATCTTCCATTGTTTAACACGTCGATGTCGCAGAAACCCGGCGACAACCGGCTATGCTCATTGCAGCTCGCCACTTCCATGAGTCGGCGACTACGCTCACTCCTGGACCATTCGTTTCTCACTTGTCCACGTGTTCTGCTGAGTACGCCCCACACGGTCACGTGCCAGGCACGTCATCACAAACGATGACCTGGTCGGTACAAGAAGATATATGAACTGTTAATTACAACCGGAACTGTTTGATTGTGATAGGTTACCCAATTGATTGTCAAGCTAATAATTGAACCTTTATCATTTGCTTAAAAAATTGAAGGTCACTGATTATGTTTTACATAATATCCTCTTAAAAATCAGTGTGTGTATAGCTTGCAAATCACTCTACATAATTTCAAGAATTACTTGACTGGTATAAACGCTTTAATGCATAAGCAGTGTAAAAATAAATTTGTTCATTGCTAAATAAATCGATTTATTTTCTGTGTACTGTGATAAAACTGGAATCTACACGAAAGTTTTAAAAGGTCAATTCACCCCCCTCTTGAACTTTGACACTATTAAACCCAACAATTGGTATCAAGAGCTAGGACTTGTATTTTAATCAAGTTTGTTTGCAATAATGTCTGAGTTTAACGTGCTTTTTGCCGAGGGATCTTCTGTCAATATACCACCTATGTTCAATTGAATGAGTTATGCTTTTTGGAAAATTAGAATGAAAATTTTCATGGAATCTATTGATGCGTTAATTTGGGAAGCTGTTGTCCATGGACCCTATGTGCCAATGCAGGTTGTCAAGGATGAAGAAGTGGTAAAGCCAAGATCTGAATGGAATGAGATTGAAAGGAAGAAGGCTCAATATGATATTGTGGCCAAGAACATCATAACCTCCCCATTAACAATGAATGAGTTCTTCAGGATATCCCAATGCAGTTCATCTAAGGAGATGTGGGAGGTCTTGGAAGTCACTCATGAGGGTACTGAAGATGTGAAGAGATCAAGAAAACATTCTCTCATCCAAGAATATGAATTTTTTAGAATGCAACCCGAGGAGAGCATTGCTGATGTGCAGAAAAGGTGCACTCATATTGTGAATCACCTTACTGGGTTGGGAAAGGAATTTGACAGAGAGGAACTTAACATAAAAGTGCTGAAGTGCCTCGACAGAAGTTGGCAACCCAAGGTGATGAGAATAAAAAAGATGTTGTTAATAGGAAGAATGGACAAGGGCCAAATCATTTAAAGTTCTTCTTATTAGTCTTTTCAAAAGATGAGGCCCAAGCCCAAAGACCAAGCCCAAGAAGGCCAAAGCCCAAAAAGCCCAAGTCCATCCCATGAGGGGCAAGGCCAAGCATTAAATAAAAGAGCATCATTTGAATTACTCTTGTATAGTTGTAGGAGGTGTGGATATTAAATAAAGGAGTGTGAAAATGTAAAATAAAGTCACATTGTCCATGTGAATTAGGAGAGTAGGTGTAGGTGTAGTTTTTAGGAGGTGTCATAGTAGAAAAAGGTCACACCTCCCATGTGACTTGTTTTTGGTGGGAATTTCAAATGACTTTTATATGAATTTTCCCACCTATTTTCCAGCACCCTCACACTATAAATAGAGGTGTGGGCTCTTGTAAAATTCAGATTGGAAATTGGAATTAGAGAAACTCTACTCAAATTGAGAGAGAATTGTGTGAGAACTTGCTTTCTCCTCTACCTTGTCTTATCTTGAGTGCCTTGGTTCTCTCAAGTGGTGGCAATTGCTCACTTATCTTGGATCCTTCACACTCCAAGTGGCGTGACCACCAACCAAGCTCTCCATTCTCATAAGTTCTTCTCTTCTTCATCTCCGTGATCATATGAAGCTAAAACATGTCTTAGTTTCCTTTTCTAGCATTTTCATTCGGTATTTTAGCTTGTTTCTTAATATGCTTCGGTTCATCTTCTCCTTGGCTGGTTCCATTTGATTCTTATTCATTTCTAGTTGTTTTTTTTGGTTCAATTCTGTTCTTAAGCTTTTTAAACGGTGCTTTTGCTTTTATACACATTTTAATCGGTTCAATTGGCAATAGATGGATCTTCCATGTGAGTTTGGTGTTTGGTGCAAGTTTTGGTGAGTTCTTGAAACATAGAACATTGATCCAATTCTATTAAAAGTTCCTTTTCAATCTCCAACTCAAGTTGATTCCATAGAATGTCAAGAATCATTCATATCTACCTAGTGGAATCATATCACAAGGTGACTGCCATATCAGAAAGTCGTGATCTGTCAAAGCTGTCAATTGCTGCACTCTTTGGGAAATTAATGGAGCATGAGCTGGAGCTCAAGATACTCAAAGGAAACAGTGGAAAGAAAACCCAAAGGACTTGCACTGAAAGCAAGTGAACAAAATGAGATCAATGAAGAAAAAGAAGATGTTGAACATGATGATACAATTAGCCTACTTACAAAAAGGTTCAGCAGATTCCTGAAGAGGAAAAGCAGAGATACGAACCAACAGAAAAGAAGGTATCCTAAACCTAATGACTCAAATTCCTCTAACTACACTTGCTTTGGCTGTGGCAAAACAGGGCACATCAAAATGGATTGTCCAAACAATAAATCAAAGGACAAATATGCCAGCAAGAAGGTTGAAATGAGCAAGGGGAGAAGAGCTTACATTTCGTGGGAAGAGAATGAAGTATCTTCAACCAGCAGCTCTTCAACTGAGAGTGAGGAAAACAATTGTGCTTCATGGTGAAAGATGAAGGGTCAATCTCTGATTGAGTAAGTGAATTCTCTATGGAATCTGATAACTATGATCAATTGCTTGCTGCTTTCAAGGAAACACATGATGAAGCAAATAGGTTAGCTGTAATATGCAGTAAGTTTCAAAAGGTAAATAATGTGCTTGCACCTAAAGTAAACACACTTGAGGAAGAACTGCATAAGGCCAAAACAGATTTGGTAAGCCTTGAACTAACATGCTTGCATGCCTATATTAAAACTTGTGAAAGCTGCAAAAAATTAGAAAAACAAGTGGAGTATTTGCTAAAAACCCTTTCCAGTTTCACCAAGGGAAGAAAGAATCTTGAGTCTCTCCTTGGCTCACAGAATGTTGTTTTCAACAAGAATGGTATTGGTTATAACCCTAGAAATGTAGCCAATGTCAAAAAGCTTTCAAGTATTTTTGTTCCAGCAAAATCAAGTTTTTCAGCTTTTAACAGTGGCAAAAAGGCATCTCATGTAACTTGTTTTTACTGCATGAAATCTGGTCATACCTCTAGGTCATGCATTGCTAGAAAGCATCTTGTTCCTAAGAACTTAGCAAAATGGCTACCAAAGGGAAGGTTTTAATCTGTGTTGGATCCTACACTGAAAAGGGTACCATTTGTATCATCTTTGTTCTGTTTTGTAGAAAGGCAACAAGAGAAATTAATGGTACTTGGACAGTGGCTGTTCCAAACATATGACTGGAGATCTTACAAAATTCACTAGCTTGAAGCTCAAGGCAGAGGGACATGTAACCTATGGTGATAATAACCGAGGAAGAATTCTGGGCAGAGGCACTGTTGGAACAGGGAATTCAACCACTAATGAGAATGTGCTTTATGTAGAAGGACTCAAGCATAGCCTTCTCAGTATCAGTCAACTTTGTGACAAAGGATACAGGGTGAACTTCAAGTCAAAGGGCTGCACAATCTCAAGTGATTCCTCTGGTAAGGTGCTGTTTACTGGTAAGAGAGTGAATAACATATATCTCTTGGATATCATGGAAACTAACTCTTCAAATGAGTGTTTACTGTCTATAAGTGATGAGTCTTGGTTGTGGCACAGGAGGTTTGCTAAAAGAATGGAAAACCCCAAGAGACCTAACCCTTGATAATGTCATTGGGAACATTGAGAAGGGAGTATCAACTAAGAAATCCTTGAATAACATCTGTGAAACAATGGCCTTTGTATCTCAAGTGGAACCTAAAAATCTGAATGAAGCCCTCAAGGACAGTAACTGGATTCTGCCCATGCAAGAGGAACTGAATCAATTTGCTCTGAATGAGGTCTGGACTCTTGTTCCTAGAATACCTGAGATGAATATCATTGGAACAAAATGGGTATTCAGAAACAAGATAGACAAGCATGGGGTGATTACCAGAAATAAGGCTAGGCTAGTGGCTAAAGGGTATAATCAAGAAGAAGGAATAGACTATGATGGGACATATGCACCAGTGGCTCGGCTAGAAGCTGTTAGATTGCTGCTTGCCTTCTCCTGCATCAAAGGGTTCAAGCTATTCCAAATGGATGTGAATAGTGCCTTCTTGAATGGTTATATATATGAAGAGGTATTTGTTTCACAGCCACCAGGTTTTGAAGACCATCAGCATCCAGGACACGTGTTCAAACTCAAAAAGGCTCTCTATGGGCTCAAGCAAGCTCCTAGGCAATGGTATGAGAGGCTAAGTGATTTCCTCACCTCACAAGGCTATGATAGAGGCACATCAGATAAGACCTTGTTCATCAAGAAGAAAGGGCATGACATAATTCTAGTACAAGTATATGTGAATGACATCATTTTTGGATCAAACAATGGAGAATTGTGTGAAACTTTTGTGAAAATCATGAAGAGTGAGTTTGAAATGTCAATGATGGGTGAGTTGAACTATTTTCTAGGCTTGCAGGTTAAACAACTCAAGGATGGCATTTTCCTGAATCAAGCCAAGTATTGCAAGGATCTGCTGAGAAAATTTGAAATGGACAAGTGCAAACCAATTAGCACACCCTTCTCAACTAGCTGTCACTTGGATCATGATGAAGCTGGAATTCCTGTTGATGAAACCAAATACAGAGGACTCATAGGATCCCTACTGTATCTCACTGCTAGCAGGCCTGACATAATGTTTGCAGTTTGCATGTGTGCTCGGTTTCAATCTGTTCCTAAAGAATCACACTTCAATGCTGTCAAAAGGATTCTGAAATATTTGCAAGGAACAAAAGAAGTTGGCTTGTGTATTTGCAAGGAACAAAAGAAGTTGGCTTGTGGTATCCAGGTAACATTTCATTCAGTTTGACTGCCTATTCTGATTCAGACTTTGCAGGTTGCAAAATTGATAGGAAGAGCACCAGTGGTACCTGTCACTTGCTTGGATCAAGCTTGATCTCATGGCAATGCAAAAAATAGGCATGTGTTACTCTCTCCACTGCTGAAGCAGAGTACATTGCAGCAGGGAGTCGCTGTGCTCAAACCATATGGCTAAGACAACAATTGAATGACTTTGGTATCTTGCTTAACCATATACCTCTGTTGTGTGATAACACAAGTGCAATCAACTTAACCAAAAATCTTGTCATGCATTCAAGAACCAAACCCATTGAAATTAGGCACCACTTCCTAAGGGAACACATATCAAATGGAACATGTGAGATTAAGTTCATTGGTACAAATTTACAGCTTGCAGATTTGTTCACAAAACCATTGGCTAAAGATAGGTTTAATTTTCTACTTAATGAATTGGGAATTATAAATGTCAATTGTACCTCGCAGTGAAAAATTAAATCTGTTTATTCGCAATTAAATGTGTTTATTTTTTGAACTGATATGCTTTGATGACTAGGAAAGAGATAGTGAACTTTGACTGATTGACTGACTTAGTGGGCATTAACCACTGTACCTTTGACGGTTCTGGTCATGGTTATGTAACCGATTTGATGCATTGGCTGCTCAATGAAGGTGTGATATGTATGCATCGTGACCCTAAATATTTGCTGCATATTTTCAAAGATTCTCTGCACAATTTCAGAGCATAAAATCTTCGTGCATATCCATTCATAATTGCTCCATCAACTCATTCATTTTACAATATAAATTTGTGTAAAAATCTGCTACCCACATTGGTTTCCTATACTCGTTACTCACCATTCAAATCACAAGAAAAACCCTGGTTCAACAATGGCTTCCTCTTCAAGACAGAAAAACAAAAACCAGGACAGGCAAAGCACCTTTCAAGGGGTTCTGGAAAGCTGGTTCGCTGGAGATGAAGAGGGTATCAATGCCTACATTCACGAGATAAGCAGAAAACAAATTAACATACCCAAGGTGCTGGATTTCAACAGGCTGAAATCTGAAACAAGGTCTGCACTAAAGCACCAGAAACTGAAAAAGCTATTGGAATTAACTGGTAATGTGTACCTTGACTTAGTTAAGGTGTTTTACACAAATCTAACTCTGGATGGAAAGAACATTGTATCCTATGTGAAAGAGATCAAAATGAAGGTCACCAGTGAAGTCTGGAAATCAGTGGCTGGAATTAAATATTTTGGTCTCAAGGTTGGAAAAGGGAACACAAGTGGGATTCAAGAGTTCAACAAAATTCAATATTTCAGAAGTTGTATGAGGAACCCTTCCCAGAGCATAAGCAGATTCCATGCAGGTAATCTGAACCTAACACCACGACTTGTTGCCTACATAATAGCATGGCAACTCATTCCTAGAGGTACAAATCATGTTGTTCTACATGAAGAGGACTTAATCCTTTTATACTGCATCATGAATCTGATCAAGGTTAACTAGGTGTATGTCATCAATGAACATATGCTGAAATCCAAAAGATTAACTTATTATCGCTTTCCTTATGCTATACTTGTTTGAAAATTGATTAACTACTTTGGCATTGACACTTCAAATGAGCAAAATGAAACCATCAAAGCTGTAAGTGAGATTGATAGCTCAACTCTCACAAAAATGGGGTTTCATAAAGTGGAGGACAGTTGGGTGATTCTCAAAGGCAGAGATCCTCAAGAAGAACATGGAGCCTCAAACCTCAACAATGAAGATGGAAATGAGGTTGTTCCCATGGAAGATGACATAGTTCAAGTTGTAGAACACTCATGCTATGTTATCCATCACTCCTACGGGCAAGAGGCATCTGCTGACCATGCTGGAAGTCAAAGGATAAGCTCTCCATCTGTAGAAATTTGAGGAGATTCACCAGCTCCCCAATCAGTGCATGAAGAAGCTACTGCAACTCATCAGAATGCTATTGTTGCCTATCAAACCCCAGAGTACAGAGGTGAACCATTATCCATGTTTGAAAGACAAGTTCTGTATCGCCTTGATGCCATGACAACAGAACATATAGCATATTTTTAGACAACTTAAACAAGGTTTCAACACCTTGATGATCAAATTGAAGGAGTTCAGTTTCAGCTTGTAGAGTTATATTACAAAGATTAGAAGTATGTTTTCCATGCTTTCCTTTCACCAGTTTATATTTCTGCAATGTTGAACAATTTGTATTTGTTTTCTGGACTGTTATGGTTGTGTTTCTGTTTTATCTTTCTCTGTGCCTAAATGCTGTTTGATGAATCCAAAGGGGGAGAAAAATAGCTCACCATGCTAGGTGAAGCTAGATGAAACACGAAGTTACATTCTGCACCTTAAAACTGATTCACATGTTATGCACTGTTTCAATTTTCTGGTTTGGTATTTGGTGCAGTACAGGTTCTTAAAGCAAAAAAGTTATGGGGATTTGTCTCCATCAAACAGGGGGAGATTGTTGAAGATGGTTGCTGCCGCTTCAAGACATGTGTTTGATGAAGCCATATGTGTAAATTTCATGTATATTTACATTTGCTTTAAGAATGTCTTAGGTATAGTTTAGAGGTTGTTTAGAGTAAGCTTTTTGCTAGTTAACTCACCTCTTAACACCTGACCATGTGATAAGAGCAAGCACACGTTTTCTGAAACTGTTTTTCACATGTTTTGCAAAAATACCCTTACTGCATAAAAAAAAAAATTTGTTCTTTTCTAAATGAATAGATTCTTTTTTAAATTGATGCATTGACTAAGGCCTTTGAAAATTAGGTTTTGTGCATCAAGTATTTTGACCAAGTCTTCACTCTCTCAAAACGACTGTGTCTCAATAGTTATGTTTTTTCTGTTATCGTTTTGAAAAATAAATTTGTTCATGTGTAAATGAATGGATTCCTTTTTAGTCTGGTGCCATGTTTATCGTAAAAGGTTTTTTTCGTTTTGTCCTTGCACCAGAGTGTTTGACTGAGTCTCCTTCACATAACAGATTCTCTAACTGCTTTTGAAAATAAATTTGTTCATTTTATTTTCAATCTATTCTTTTTATAACAGCTTTAACTGTTTTTTGAAAATCTGTTATAAGTTGTTTTTCTATAAAAAGAAAGCTTGTTCCTACGTTTAAATGTGAATCATACAATTGAGAAAACAAGTTTTACAACAGAGAATTAAGGATTTACAGAGAATTAGCATGTGTTCTTGAAAGATTTTACAAATCAAAAGTGTGCTTGTTCTTGGTTAACTCTAAGGCTTAGTTAGAGGTGCTGCTACTGTGTGAGCAATCTGTTCTACTGGTCTAAGGCAGATTTCTGCATCCTCTATCAGGTGTATTTGTTTCATATTTCATTTCTTGTAAAAGTGTGATTGTAAACTCTTCTTGATAGGGTTTCTTGAAGAGTGTTTGGGCTGAAATAGTGTTTTTCAGCAAGTGTGTCAAGGTTCTTGTAGGGTTCAAGAACAGTGGTTGTGTAAGTGTGTTTGGTACGTTTGTTTAGTGGATTTCACCTTGGATTAGGTGAGACTGGATGTAGCTCATTTGAGTGAACCAATATAATTGTTGTGTGTTCATTTCTCTTCATCCCTGCACTTGGTGTCTTGCTTATCTGTTAATCTGTCTAAAATTGAATCTGTTCAATTAAAAATAAACCTGTTCTTTCTCGGCTTGTTCATTATGTTCTTATTTTCTGGAAAATCAGTTTGGCTCTGTTAAGAAGATATATGAACTGTTAATTACAACCGGAACTGTTTGATTGTGATAGGTTACCCAATTGATTGTCAAGATAATAATTGGACCTTTATCACTTGCTTAAAAAATTGAAGGTCACTGATTATGTTTTACATAATATCCTCTTAAAAATCAGTGTGTGTATAGCTTGCAAATCAATCTGCATAATTTCAAGAATTACTTGACTAGTATAAACGCTTTAATACATAAGCAATGTAAAAATAAATATGTTCATTGCTAAATAAATCGATTTATTTTCTGTGTACTGTGATAAAACTTGAATCTGCGCGAAAGTTTTAAAAGGTCAATTCACCCCCCCCCCCTCTTGAACTTTGACACTATTAAACCCAACAGGGCAATCTCCATGTCTACACCTTTCACATGAGAAACAAGGTTGTTTCCTTCAAACTTAAGGTTGGTGTAGAATACCCGAATTAAATCAGGGTATATATTTCCCTTCATCCCCAAGAATCTTCTCAACAACTGATCTTTTAGAAGCTTTCTCACATTGTCAAGCTTTGGACTTTTCAGCTAATCAAAGGAGACAACTTTTGGGTTGTTGATCACCTTTGTGCTTGTTTCAAAACGATATCTCTCAATGAGCTCATTATCCCCTGAAAACCAGCCCTCAAGTCTCCCTCCAGATCTTACAGGTCTTGTTTTGATCCTCTTTGATGTAGGAGGAGTGGACTCCATGATAACAGAAAAAGAGGCAAAAGGATCTCACACAAAGAGAGCAAGAGATGTTGCAAGAGATGGCTCAATTGATTGTTCTTGTGAGAGAGAACAACTGCACCAGAATTTATAGAGATGTTGAACCTTACTGCAATCAATTGAGTCAGAAAAAGCAGAAAACCACATGGTTATCACATGTGATCTTTGACTAGTCATAAAGGCTCTTGAATTTTCAAGATTTTGGAATATATTCCTTTATGACATGTTGTAACTTCCTCCAGAAAACAATCAGGCTTTCAACACAGTTTTATTGACTCAGGATCTTTTCATAATTGAGATCTGTAACAGACAAAATTCAAAAGGAAATTAATTCAATTCTTTCACTGTGCTGTCAAAGAGGAAACAATCGGTTGTTTTTCTGCAGCATGTTGGCAGAATGTGATTTTCAACCATAGATTTACAAAGGTTTAAGACAGAAGAGAATGTACATATTTAAAATAAAATTAAACATGTAATAGTTATTAAAATCAAATACAGAAGTAAGGAAGGTCTTATCCTTTTGTGAGTTTCTTCAATGAGTCTTTTATTTGTGATCAAGAAGCCTCTTTTGACTTTTGAAAAGACTTGAACTGGTACACATCATTGTTTCAGTTCCAGTTTTAATCTTTTCCCTTCAAGAACTTGATCAGATTACTTAGAGTCTCTTTTTCTTCTAGATTTCCTGCATAAAAAGGAATTCAAGTAGCAAGGTTTGGTCCCCTTACAAATGTGGGTCCATTTGACTTATTTTTATCATTTGAAACCTCACAACCTTTAGGAATCCATTTCATAAAACCTTTGGGAACAAAATATTTCCTTATTTTGAAGAATCTGACAGAATGGCCTCTCTTCATGCAATAAAAGCATCTAACAACCGGTTGTTTCGACTTAACAATCGGTTGTTTTACTGGCAGTTTTGAAAATTTCTTTGAAAAATTATCTTGCTTGTTCTGTGGATTAAAAACTAATCCAGCTCTTCCAAAAACACAATTTTGAGATGCCAAGACATTCTCAAAGTTGGATTTCCCTTTTGAAAGCTTATCCACAGTACTAACAAGATAATGTACTTTCTTTTCAAGATTTTCACAATTTTCACAAATGAGAGTGTCACACTTGTAAGAAGAGTTTTTGCAATGATTTTCCAGATTTTCAAAATCAATTTTTGATTTTTCCAACTCTTCTTCAAGTGCCTTAACCCTCTTTTTAAGCCAGTTGTTAAGCCCTTTCAAACGGTTGTTTGAGAGAACCAATCTTCAAGCAATTTACTATAATTTTCAGCATTTAGGGAAGCACATGAGCTTACATCACTTGAGCTACATAACTCATCATCTCCTTCTGCAATCAAGCATATGTTTGCTTTTTCTTCTTCACTTGATGATGAGCTTGATGAGGAGACTTCATTCTCATCCCAAGCCATGTATGCTCTTCTTGACTTTCCCTTTTTCTCCTTGTGGCTTGATTTCTTTTCATTGCTTTCTTTGTTTGGGCAATCTGCTTTAATGTGCCCTTGTTCACCACAACCAAAGCAAGTATAGTTGTTAGAATTGAAATCACTAGTTTTCTTGTTGCCATACCTTTCTTTGTTGGCTTCTTTGTTGTGATTTCTCTTCAAAATCTACTAAACTTCTTGGACAACAAACTAAGGTTTTCTTCTTCACTTTCATCACTTCATTCTTGCTTGCTTTTGTGTTTGGTAGCTTTCAAGCTTCTCACATGCTCGTCTTCACTCTCTTGAACATTGAGTCTATTCATTTCTAACTCATGTTCTCTAAGCTTACCAAATAAAGAAGCCGTTGTCAAGGATGTCAAATCTTTTGACTCAGAAATTGCTGTCACCTTTGGTTGCCATGATCTATCAAGACATTTGAGGATCTTGATATTTAGTTCTTCTTTATCAAAGGTTTTCCCAAGGCTCATGAGGTGGTTGATGATGTGGGTGAACCTTTTTTGTACTTCAGTGATTCACTCACCTTTAAGCATTCTAAATATTTCATATTCCTGAATTAGAGTATGCTTTCTAGCTCTCTTCACATCATTGGTTCCTTCATGAGTCACCTCCAAAGTGTCCCACATCTCCTTGGCCGAAGAGCTTTAGGAAATCCTAAAAAATTCATCCGAATTTAAGGCTGATGTTATGATGTTCTTAGCAATACAATCAAATTTTGGCCTTCTTGTTTTCAGAATCAGTCCATTGAGACCAAGGTTTTTCAATGGAAGATCCATCTTTTTCAAGTTTTGGAATAAAGGGGCCATTTTCAATTGCATCCCAAATTCCCTTGTCAAGAGATTCAACAAAGATTTTCATTCTAACTTTACAGAATTGGTAATTCAAACCACAGAAGAGAGGTGGTCTGTTGATTGAAGCACCCTCTCCAAAAGGAAGTGTATCAGTCATTAAAACAAAATTTAGGATCAAAGTTGAGTATTTTTCAAGTACCAAGCTCTTGATGCCAATTGTTAGAATGTATGACTTTAAACTAGAGGGGGGGAGGTGAATGGTTTAAAGAGGGTTTTCGCAAACTTTTCAAGATAGAATGAAATTCTTTGCAAGAAACCAGATTTAGGAATTCAGTTTGCCAAGAACAAAGCTCAAAATAGAAAAGCAACAGAAAAACAATCGGTTGTTTCGCAGAAACAATCGGTTGTTTATACCAGTAAAGTAACAACAACTAAAATTAAAAAGTTTAAGGAAGAGAGAAATGCACAAACAGTTTATACTGGTTCACTCTTAACCCAAGAACTACATGCAGTTTCCCAGAAAGCACTGGGGAATCCACTAGGTAATCAAATCCAGATTACATACACACACCACCAAAGAAGTGACCTTGATCCCCTCAAGACACACACTTCCTTTGGCTCAACACATACACCACCAAGAATGTTGATCTTGACAACCTCAAGAGCACACAACCCTTCTTGGCTTTACAACACCAGAATGTACACAAATCACAGTACAAAATCAACTAAAATCAATACAGAGTAATCATATTCTACTTCTCTCTTGAATTACCAAAGCTCAAAGTTCAAACTCAAATGCTTCAAAATCTCTTTGAAAAACTCAAAAACTGTTTTTCTTTCTTGTTGTTTGTTATAAAACATTAACAAACCATTTATAGTATTCAAATCTTGGTCAAAGCATTTAAAGCAGGAGCGTATTCAGTTATGAAATCAATTAAAGCTCTTTTAACAAACAAAATTGTTTTTGTTAGGATTCCAAACAAATAATCGGTTGAAATAGCGAATCAATCGGTTGTTTAGGTTTGACAGAAAGTCAACCATCCAAAACAGTTTTCAAACTTTTTCAAAAACACCTAAGTATAAAACAATCGGTTGTTTTTCACTTAGTTTGAAAAACACTTTAAACTTAAAAGATTTGAAAACACTTAAGCTTTAGATTCAACAAAGAGTGGATTACAAATATAATCTACCCCAGATCCTATTCTAAAGCACACCAGCAACAACAAGCACCTCCACCCTTCCATCAAACACAAAGGATTTGGATTCTTTAAAGCTTGAACACACTTGATTCAACAGAAAGAATGTTAAATCTTGGTTGGTGGTTGAAAATCAGGATCCCCTAATAGAACATAGTTTGTTTTGGCGTTTTAAGGTGTGGAGGTTTGGTGATGTCAGGGGGAACTATGTTGGCCACTCCTTTTGGTGTTACGTTTCTCTGTTTTGTCATAGCTTCTGCAAGACTGCTGGTTGTAGTTTGTAGATACAGGGAGCAGGTTTAGTGGAGCCGTGGGGGCTTGTTTTTAGTTCAGATGGTTAATTCTCTCTATTGATTCATACCCCTAGGGTGTACCGGGGAGAAGCTGGTACAAATGTGATGCACAATTGTCATGCTCTTTTTCTCTTTTTCTGTACATCTTACCAGATGAGTGCATCACCTTGATCCTGGAGGTGCCTTACTTGACCTTGGGTGTGAGGTTTTCACGCCAGGAAGATTTGAGAGTAGCAACTTGATGTTGTGAAGGTACCCCTAGCTTGAAGAGTTTTTAGTTGTGCATGTTCTGTTGGCCTAAGCATATATAAGTATGAAACAATCATGGCTAGCACAAGGAGTTGCATGCAATGGTTGGTCTATATACCACAAGTCAGTTTGGAGATGTAAGAGGCTCTGGCCTGCAGTCTCTTGTTCCCTCTGGTTTAGGTTTTTAGCACTTTGTTGCTGTGGTTTTGGTTTATGCTTTGTTGCAAGCCTGTTCAGTGGACTCACTATGGTTGGAAGATATGTGGCGGTATGTAGTTAAGCAGGAAGCACTTGAAGGGTGTTGTGGGTAAAGGTAGTATTTTGGCCATGGAAGTGGATAGGCAGCATGATTTGGGCATCATTATGGCATATCTATTGTTGTTTTTGTTGTGATGATCCTTAACCATTGCAATGGGAAGGGTGTGAATTATTTTTCCTAGTAGTTTGCTTCCTCTTCAGTAGCTACCCTGTTATCAGGTATAAACGAATAAACTTTTTTTCTCAGGCAGCAGATGGATTGAGGGTGGCATTAAATCAAGCGTTTTTTAGTGCTCCCTGGTGCACCTCATTCACGAAAACAGGGCTTTGTCAGTAGTGATATAACTGTTTTGAAGTTGTCACTGTTTTGTTGATCTTCTTTTGTTTGTTGGTTTGCTGCTGCTCAAGGAAAGGCATCTGTCTATGTTCATTAGATGATGCTCTGCAGATATTGTACTGTAGAAGTAGGTGCCTAATCTGGTTTTTGTTGGAGTTCAATAGCCCTTGTTTTGATCTATTTTTCTGGTTGGCGATGCTATGCAGGATCTCTGCTGTCTTCAACAGGTTTAAGTATGGAGTTGTGGTTGTTACCTCTTCATCTGTCATGCATTGGAAAAGCTAAGCATATTATAAACCACATTTTCCAACTCCTTGCAGCTACTTGTGTTTGTGTCTTGGAGGAACAGCTAGCGAGAACTAGTTTTGTAGCTATAGGGGCCTGTTGTTTAAATCAGGAAATTATATGTGCAGGTTCAAAGTTCTTTGTTGTAACTTTTGAAGAGTGGATGCTTCTCAACATAATTTCTTTCTCAACCACCTAGATTGGTGTGTTGTAGCTGTCACAACATCAATATGCTCTGATGTTTGAATTCTTGGAATTGGCTGTGATGAATTGTCCAGTTGCTTACATTCAGTTTTGAAGCCACCAGATTTGTCTTTGCTGGTTGGTAATGGTTTTGTTTAGCTTAATACCACTCTGTTGGAAAGTGTGCTTTCGATCTTATTAGTTTTTTAGGAATGTTACTGCACTGTTCAGTAGGTCTTTGTGAGCCTTGTATGTGCTCTCTGGTGGTCTAGAACCAAAGGTTTCATGTATACGGGTTGGGACACCCCTGAAGTGTCTCTTTTTAATTATATTAATTCTTTGCTGATAAACAAAAATGAGGAACATGAGAGAGAAAAGAATCTCTGATATTGTTATTATATGATAAACTACCATTATATACACTACAAGAAAAACATGAAATAGAAATCAATTTTAGAAACAAAAAAAAAAGTTAGTTGCTATAGTTACTATATTAAAAACCATTTTAGAAACAAAAAAAAAATTAGTTGCTATAGTAACTAAATTAGAAACTAAAAAAAATGTTTCTTAATTAGTTTCTATTATAGTTAAATGGTTTTTAAATTGGTATCTAATTAGCAACCAAGGTTTTAACTACCAATTATTTAGTTTCTAAATTTGGTAGCTAAAACCTTGGTTGCTAATTATATACCAATTTAGAAACCATTTAACAATAATAGAAACTAATTTAGAAACCAAAATTTTTTTAATCTCTAAAATGGTCTATAATTTAGTCACTATAGCAACTAATTATTTTTTGTCACTAAAAATTAATTTCTATTTCATGATTTTCTTGTAGTGATAATGCAAAGGGGTATATATAAGAACCCCCATGCAGCCCATGCAGTTACGTAGTTACAATGCATTCTATTATAGGCTAAACACCTCCTCCCCTCTAAACTCATGGTTGAAGCAGGAGTAACCTTGAGTTTAGTGCGGACTCGAAGGAAGGTGGCTCCTAACACAAGCTTGGTGAGCAGATCAATAACTTGTTGGTAAGGAGCTGGAATGTGAAGAAGTTGAACTTGTTGGGTTTGAACATTAAGAGTGCATTACAGGAGATCTAATCCAAAATGTTTAGATTAAGAGTGCATTACAGGATTAGTACTAAGGAGAACAACACCCAAGTTGTCATAATAAATTTTTGGAGTGGATGTGGGAATGTGAAGCTCGTGAAGAAGCGACTAGAACCAGAGAAGTTCAACCATGACAGCAACAACGACACGGTACTCAACTTTAGTAAAACCTTTTTGTTTGTGAGTGGACCAAGAGATAAGATTGGAGCTAGGATAAACACAGAATCCTTGGTGGATTTGCAGTCATCAGGGTCTGTAGCCCATTCTGCATCAACAAAAACTAAGACGTTAGAGGTGAAGTTACGCTGAAGGAGAACACCATTGTGAGCGGTTCCTGCTAAAATAGAGTAAAATGCGCTTGACAGCTTGCCAGTGATGATCTTGTGGAGCATGCATGAACTGAGCAACTTTGTTAACCGGATAGGAGAGTTTTGGTCAAGTGACAAGGAGATATTGGAGAGCACCAACAACAGATCGGTAGAGAGTGAGATCATGAAAGGCAGCGAAAGAATTTTTTTGGAGACGAATAATGGAGATCATTGGTGTAGGTTGCGGGTTGGAGGAAGCCATGGTTGTTTTATGAAGAAGCTCACGAATGTATTGAGTTTGAGACAGATGCATGTCACCCGTGGAAGTACATGTCACTTGAATCCCCAAAAAGTGATGCAAATCACCAAGATCCTTTAAGGCAAAGCAGGCATTAAGACTGGAAATGAGAGTATTTATTTCAGAGAGAGAAGACCTAGTAATGAGAATATCATATACATAAACTAGAACAAAAATAATATGTGAAGAGGTAAACCGAACGAATAGAGAGGTGTCACTCTTAGTAGAAGTGAAGCCAAAGGTATGTAATGTGTGACTTAGCTTGAGAAACCAAGAACGAGGTGCTTGTTTCAAGCCATAGATGGCTTTGTGAAGCTGACAGACAAGGTGAGGATTAACAGAGATAAATCCAGGTGGTTGTTGCATGTAAACGCATTCACTTAGATCACCATTGAGGAACACATTCTTGACGTCAATTTGGCGTATAGGCTATCCTAAAGTAACAACATGTGCAAGGACGAGTCATATGGTTGTGTGACGAACCATAGGGCTAAACGTCTCAGCGTAGTCAAGTCCGTGAGTTTGATGAAAACCTTTGGCCACCAGGCGAGCTTTACACCAATGAAAAGATCCATCTGCATTGAGTTTGGTTTTAAAAACCCACTTGCACCCAACTAGCGATGCATTGGGAGGGAGAGTAGTTGAAGTCCAAGTGTTGTTAGAAAGCAAAGCATTATATTCATCATGCATAGTAGTGTACCAAATAGGAGAAGCAATAACAGTGGCTATAGATATTGACAGTGATTGAAACAAGCAAGGGTGCAGAAGAAGAAGGAGTAGCAGCAGTGGCTATAGAGGAGGAAGAGGATGGTAAAGCTGTAGAAGGAGGAGATGACGGACAAGGTGGACGGGGAAACACAACTGTAAGAGAGGGCACATCAGGAGCATAGGGTAGAGTATCATCTGAGGAAATAACAAAAGGATGCGTTTGTGCATGATAAGGGAAGTGAGTTTCATTAAAGATAACATTTCGAGAAATAACAATTTTTCCATCTAAGGTGAGGCAGATTGAACCAACATGGTGAAGGCTATAACCAAAGAAGAAACAAGACTAAGAACGAAAAGAAAATTTATGTTCATTATAGGGACGGAGATTAGGATAACAAGCGCACCCAAAGACTTTAAAACGAGTGTAATTAGGTTTGGTGTGAAAAAGTTTGTGAAGACAGGAGAGGGAAGCACATTAATGGTATGAATAGAGGAGATAAAAGCTTCAGCCCATAATTGTAAAGGAAGGTTAGCATGAGCAAGTAAAGCCAAACCCATATCCACTATATGATGATGCTTTCATTCAACTGAACCATTTTGATGGTGCGTGTA
Organism: Phaseolus vulgaris; assembly: GCF_000499845.2. Taxonomy (NCBI): domain Eukaryota; kingdom Viridiplantae; phylum Streptophyta; class Magnoliopsida; order Fabales; family Fabaceae; genus Phaseolus; species Phaseolus vulgaris. Next base: position 33,350,143 of record NC_023755.2, on the reverse strand, counting down.
AGGACACGTTAGACGATGATGAATGCCATGCTATTGAAGAAAAAAAGTTAAAGCAAGAAATTCACGCGCGTAGATTACAAATTTTATTACCAGTTTGATTTTCAACCAAAACTTTTAAATTTTTGAAAGCATTTGAAACTTGAGACTTGGTGTGCAAAACATAAATCCATGTAAACCTGGTATAAGCATTAAAAAAAGACACATAATATCTGGCTCCATTGGAAGCAAAAACTGGAGCAGGACCCCAAACATCAGTATATACAAGTTGTAAGGGAGCAGTGTAAGCAGTTGAAGTAGTGGGATAAGGAAATTAATGATATTTAGCACGTGCACAGGCAACACAAAAACTAAGATCAGGTTTTACAGATATATTACAAGATGAAAGAATCTGTTTTAAAGATTTTAAATAACAATGACCAAAACGTTGATGCTAAAGATTGATAGTAGCATTGTCTCCAGTAAAAGAGAGTGAATTGGTAGAGTAGTTTGAACAAGACTTTAAGCCAGGAAAAATGTAAAACCATCTTTAAGAGTTCCTTAAAGAAGAATCTGCTTCGTATCCTGGTGCACAACATAACACGAATGAGGATAAAAAATAAAGAAAACATTGTTATAAGAGAATTTGGAGACACTGAGAAGATTTTTTGTGATGTCAGGCACAAGCAGAAGATCATTTAAACGAAGAGACGTGTGGGTAGCAGAGGAAATAGTAGCAGAACCATTATGAGAAATACACAAACCTTTTCCATTACCCATTTTAACCGTGTTAGATTCGTCATAGTGTTGTTTATCTGAATAAACAAAAGGAGAGATGGGGATGTGATGAGTGGCACCACTATCCGGGTATCACAGAGGGTCGTCCATAATGGAAGGAGCGCCTAGGATGGAAGCGTCACTAGGAACAAAATTATGGGTAGACAAAGAGTAAAAATTGGCATGCATATTAGTAGACGAGGAAGGAGTGTACCATTGGCAACAGACATTCGCAGAGTGGCCAAGCTTTTGGCAGATCTGACAAACCGAACTGGATGAGGTCCAAGAGTTCCAAGATTCAGTGTGTGTTGGTCTGTAGGTGGAATGGTGAGACCCCTGATTCGAAGAAGCATGCATGAAGCGACCACCACGAGAGGAACCAGGTTTGCGTTGGAGTTTGACATTGGTGGAATGCGTAAGGGTCTAGGTAGCAACATCAACAGAAGAAGAAATAATGAAATGATGAACCTAGTGGTGCTTAGCAAAGCGTTCTTCTTTGACTAATAACATGGCTTTGATTTCATTGATGGTGTACGAATCTTTTTGTGACATTATGGATGCAACAAAAGGATCATATTCAGCTGAAAGACCATCTAAAATTGTTTCAAGATGATCTTCAACAGAAACAGGAGCTCCTAAGAGATAGGTGGTGACAGAACGTTCATTCTTGGGATTCTTGAGTCGCAACCGAAATTTCTTGATCTGTGCACGTGTGTTGGCAGTGAAATAAATGTGAAGAACATCCCAAACTTGAGCAGAAGAATGAAGACCCACCATCTTGGTGAGAAACGGTATGGTCATGGATGCTAACATCCAAGCCACGAGGAAACTATCTTGTTCTTTGTAAATGGTAAAGGCAGGATTGATGCATGTAAAGGAACCATCAGCGGTAGGAAGAACAGAGGGAGAAATTTGAGACCCATCAAGAAATTTGGAGAGGAGTAACCCATATGTGATGGTAAGGACCTGTTGCTTCCACAATAGAAAATTTTCTTCGGACAATTTGAGAGAGATCGGTGTGGTAAAGAAATGAAGGGAAGAAGAAGAGGAAGAGGAAAAAGAAGAAGATGAAGATGTCATAGAAACTATGGATGTAGTGGAAGGCATGTGGGAGGAAAAAATCAATTGGCTCTTAATACCATAATAAGTCAAGGAGGCACATGAGAGAGTAAAGGATCTCTGATATTGTTATTATATGATAAGCTACCATTACATAATACAGAGGGGTATATATAAGAACCCCCATGCAGCCCATGCAGTTACAATGCATTATGTTATAGGCTAAACAACAACAACATCATTAGGAGCAAATCAATTTAATGAGGCAAAGCATCAAGACATATTCTTCAACTGCTTCTTTTTTACTTGTTACATTGCTTTTGGTGTATCCTTTTTACTGGTGAGGCTCGTACGACTTATTACATGCCTCGATCCCCATCCATGGGCCGACCGATATCGTGGTTCACCTCAATGGGTCGACCGATACCTCGGATCCAGTTATGCTTAAATAGAGTCAGTATAGCTAATCTGCGATTAGGAACTAGGTAATGCACCCCTAAACGTGGTTCAACCCCCTAATCCGTCCCAATAAGGAAAGCCCACCAAAGGTAATATAAATAGCACATATTCCAAGATCCAGGTATGCCATCATATACAATGCTTTAACAATCGAGCGTCGAACACCTTTATTGACTTGAGTGTTGGAGTGCCTTTTGCAGGTACCATCCGAGCCTGTGTTACGAGAAGAACGAGAATTGCGACGAGTGGAGGGGAGGAAGGAGCTAGCAAGGAGGGAAGTTGAAGTATAGTATGACCGACCAACAAAGATAAAAGAAGAGTGACCTTTATAGTTCTCTGGGTCCCAACCCCCGTTCGAGAACAATTGGCACCCACCGTGGGGCCGAAAGAAATCGAGTAAGGAACACTAGTAGATGGTATCAACCTGCAGCATGGCAAGTGAGAGGATGACTGAAGCTGACTAGATCACGTTGTTGATGTCTCTCCATAGAGAGATAGCTGAGCTGAAGAGGAGGAATGAAGAGGTTTCCAGGAAAAATGAGTAAGAGATCTAGGCTCTTCGGAAGGAGAACGAGGATATGAAGAAGAAGTTGGTTGAATGGGGACCGTCCGTTGTGCCGATTAACTTTGTTGGTAGGTCATTCACATCCCCTCCCAACTCGAAAGCAATCGAAGAGACCAAGGACAAGATCTCCATTCAGGAAATGAATGGTGAGTCTTGTCCTAACAAGTCGGTCTGCATGACCGGAACCTTGGATTCAATACGTCGACATCTCTTCACCGATTCTATAATCGGAGTTCCACTATCGGATAATTGGAAGGTTTTCAACAGAGATCGCTATGACGGCACGACTGATCCAAATGAGCACTTGGACGCGTACATTACGCACATGTTGTTGAAGATGGAAAGCTTTGATGTATCAAATCCTCTTGGACCTGAAGCTATGTTATGTTTTAGATTTAGGTTTTATTATGGGGTTTAGAATCTTTGTAAGATCAGTCTTGATTCTCACACAAAGCTTGTTTCAATCTGTTTTAAAGAACTAAGTGTTTTCCCATGCAAAGGGAAAAACAATCGATTAAAGTTTCGAGACAATCGGTTGTTTGTCACTTAGCTGACAAAGGGGTTTTGAAACTGTTTTTTGAATCAGTTGTATAACTGCTAAAACCATTCAACCGGTTAAATTGCAGTTTCAACCGACTAAATGTGAGTTTTCATAACAGTTTTTTGAAAATTTGTTTTAACTGTTTGAGTTGTTTAAATCTGCCTTAAACGGTAGCTTTTCAAGAGTTATAAATATAGTCTTCTTTCAAATGTTTATAGATTGATGAAAGAGAGAAGTTTTACACTCTAATTTGAGATCAAAAAGAGAGATCACCAACTGTTTGTGGAAAGGTGTTTTTCCAAGTTTAGCAAGATTGCTTTTGAGCTTTGTTGTGATTCAAGAACTGACCAATAGGGTTTCTGGTGTACTGTAATTCCAGGTGTTTTCTACCCTTTCTTAGTTTCTTGTAATTGTTCAATTTACACTCTGTAAAACTGTTTGTAAAATCTTGTAAAGTTAGTGTGATTCTGGCTTGAGGTGTTTGTTATGTTCAAAGAGGGTGAGTAGGCTTTGTGGGATTCAAAGTCACATCTTTGTGGTGTGTGTGTTTGTAATCTGTGATTGGTTACATAGTGCAATACTCAGTGGTTTGACTGAGCACTGGATGTAGCTCAGGGATTGAGTGAACCAGTATAAACCTTGTGTGTAAATCCCTCTATCCCTCTTCTCCATAACTGTTTGATATTTTCTGCTGTCATAAACAACCAGTTAAATCGTGCTTTTAACTGATTGAAATTCTGATATCAGTTTCTGTTTGTCTATTTGAATGGCATTTTGAATTTCTTATTTGAGTTGATTGTTAAAGATTCATTCTAAAGAAAGCATTTGCAAAAATCTTCTATACCCTTCTGACGACCGAGAGGGGAAGAATCCTGGACGAGGCCCTCAGTGCTGTGTTGATCCCTCCACCCAGGAAGGCATCAAGCCCGGAAAATGCCGACCGTAACAAACGGTGTCGGTATAACTAGAACATCGGACATTCCACCGAGGAATGTCCGACCCTCAAGGATAAGATAAAAGAGCTTATCCAGGACAGGCACCTACGACGGTTCGTTCAAGGGAGCCGAAGCACAAGACGGTCCCCCTGGAGGGACGAGCCTACAAAGTGGAGGAACTACTCTCCCCCAAGAGCACAAGGAGATGACCGTCGACCTGAGCATCAACCGATGTGGGATGACCCTCCAAGAAGAGAAGACGCCCTGAGGGAGAATGAGAGGAGGGGTGATCGGGAAATCATCAACACCATCGTCAGAGGGTTTGTCGGAGGTGGAAGCTCCAATAGTGCCCGGAAGAAGCACCTTAGAGCAGTGCACCAGGTGAACGCGGTGTCATTTCGACCGACGATGCCACCCATCACCTTCACCGACAACGACTTCAAGGGTGTCAATCCCTCATAGGACGACCCCATGGTGATCTCGGTCGACATTGACAATTTCACCATCATGAAGACGTTGGTGAATCAAAGATGTTCAGTAGATATTCTCTACTGGAAAACTTTCAAGGCGATGAGGATACAGGTGGCTGAGATGATGTCGTATAATGACCATATTGTCGGCTTCTCTGGCGAGAGGGTTGGTACCAAAGGCTATATCGAGCTTTATACCTCCTTTGGCGAAGGAAAGTCCAACAAAACCATCAAGATCTGGTACTTGGTAATTGATGCCAACACCTCATACAATATCCTCTTGGGACGACCATCTATCAACTAGCTGAGGGCAATCATCTCAACATCTCACCTGGCATTGAAGTTCTTGTCATTGCAGGAGACATTCTCATAGTGCACGAAGATCATAAACTTGCACGAGAGTGTTACGCCGAAAGCTGTAGGGTGGAACCAATGCAGTATAATCGGTCTCTTAAGCGCAAGTCCTCTAAGAGATGAAAGTCTCCTCGTAGAGAAGCTCAACCCGCACCTATAGAGAATACGATCGCTTTAGTGGATCTGGATCCTTGAACGAGCGAGGACCGAATGGAAGCCAGATAAGAGCTACGTCAAGTGCCCCTTCTTGATGAAGAGCAGAACACCTGTGTCGGCACGACCATAGTAGCCGTCGAAGCCAAGCTGATGCACCAAACATTGAAGAAGAGCAAGGATCTCTTCGCCTGGACAACATTTCATATGATGGGGGTGAGCCTGAATGTCATCACGCACAAGCTCTCGGTGTTCAAGGAGGTACGCCTGGTCGCGTAGAAGAAGTGGAACCTGGGTGAGGAGAAGAGGCTCGCAACAAAGGAAGAAGTTGAGAAGCTCTTGTCGGCCGGGTTCATCCGTGAAGCCCAATACACCACATGGTTGGCCAACGTGGTCATGGTCACCAAGCCTAATGGCAAGTGAAGGATGTTAGAATTGTAGGCCTTAAACAAGAGGGGGTGAATTGTTTTTAAAAGATTTTTGCAAACTTTTAAGGTATAGAGAAAGCCAATGAAGGTTCACAGAGAAAGGAATGCAGTTAGCCAAGAAACAAATATGTTTTGTTATGTTTCCATAAATTCAACATGTTCCCGCCGGTTGACCAGGGTCGTCTTTGCGCGTGGCTTGTCCTCGCGAGCTAGGGCACCTTCGTTCTGCTCCGTCTGTGAATACTTGAAAAGAAGTGAACAAAGGGGCGCCCTCGCGGCCATTTGCACTCCAACGATCAAGTCAGCTAGCGAGAAACATCAAAGGTGACACACCCTCTGAAGGTGGTCGAAAACTATGCTCAGTAACCAAACTGTGTTGCCCTAATCGTCTTGTGCTCACAGTGGGTGCGCAGCGAAAACAACTAGGGTTAGTGCTCTGTGTAACTGCGAGAATTAGGTCAAAACTCATATCCATTTCAAATGCCCCAAGGTCCCTTTTTATACATCTCTCGTGTTTAAAACGCGTTAAAGCGCATTGAAAGCGTATAAAAATATTCCTTGGAACGTTCGAATCTTAACTGAATTAGCGCGTACCTTGGCAAACTTTCACTGAAACATTTAATGAGCATGTGCTTATTGCCACATGCTCTTCTGACTTGATCGTTATTCTGCGCAGAGGGTCCCTCAGCGCCGCAACCCAACTTAGAGTTATTCTATTTTGTGAGCCCTCTTTCCTCGAAGTGCTTCTGGCGCGTGGGGTGACTTCCTGGGTGCCAACTCATGCGCCCCAACCTTTAGTCACTCACCTTGGGAGTGTATCTACCTTTCTCTTGTACCATGCACATGGTTCTCCCCTCGGCATGGCCTCCTCATGGGTCGTATTTTTCCCAGGGTTTCCCAGCGGTGGCGCAGGTACTTCACGAGTCAGGTTAATAAAAACAAGCCAAAACATATTTAAAGTAGATTAAGGATAGAAGAAAACACACAACAAATTTATACTGGTTAACTCTTATACCGAGAGGTACATCCAGTCCCCAAAAACCACTTCGTATTTCACTAGGCAATCAACAACCTTGATTACAAACCACACACCAAAGAGGTGATTTTGAACCCTTCAAGAACACACACCTCCTTTGGCAAACAACATACTATAGATCACAAAGCACCTTCTGGATTTGCATACAACACGTTTACAAAATTATCGTATACAAGAGATAATAAGGATTGATCACACCTGATACATATTGAATGCAAAAGTTACAAAGCAGTCCTATTCCATCTTAGAAAAATTCAAAGCTTGAGGCATATCTTGGAGAAAAATTGATTTGAAAGATGTTAATCTGATATCTTAACTACCAGGAACGTAAAACAAATTATTTAAACTCTAGATGGTTGTTAAAAACATTTAATGAAAAAGCTAAATCAGTTTTGAATCAATTAAAAAAAATTTACCAAACTTAACAAAATTCTGTTAAAGATTTTCAAAAAACAATCGGTTGAAACGTCGAAACAACCGATTGAATTGGTTTGACAACAAGTTAAACCAATTCCAAGCTTTGTCAAAACTTGTTTCAAAAACACCTAGTGTATTTGTAAAACACTTTTTTTCAAAAGGATTTGATTTAAACCAACTTTGGATCCTAACTAAGAGTGGATTTACAAATCCAAACTACCCAGAACCCACACACACAAGCAACAGCAAGGCCTTCAACCAATCTTCATGGATTTCGAGACATCAAATCTCTTGTTCAACAATCTCTCCCTATTTGATGAAGACAAATACTTGGTTTGCTTATGTTGTTCTGTTTGAATTTCAAAGTACTTGCAAAACAAACAAAATGCATGTACCAAAGGGAAATCATATCCAGGTTTCCCTTGCACCAATGAACTATTTTTCACCATGTGATTTTCATAAAGAAAACCAACAAAATCATTGTGAAAAACCAGTGTAAATGAGGTGCACAATCAGTGTTTTCTGCAGCAGCATCTAGACATATTTAAACCAGATTAAAATAGATATGTAGCAGCATACAAACCAGATAATTCTCCCCCTATTTGTCTTCACAAATAGAGTAGAATAAGGGATTACCATTCTTCAACAGATTAAAACAACATAAAACACCAAAACAAAATTGTTCACCAGATTAACACATAATAAGTAGTAAAGTACTAAAAGACTTCAATCATTTCTACCACATTGTAGCTCAAAAAGTTGATTTTGAACAACTTCAATATGCTCATCAAGGTTTTGAAAACGTGTCACACATAACTCATGATGACTCCTTTGTTCATCAACAAAGTTGTCCATCCTTTTCATCAAGAATCTTTCAAATGAAGACATAACGGTGATGCATTCTCCCATGATTCCAGCACTTGGACCAACATCACCATCTCCATCTTGGAATCCCACATCAACATCACCACCACCAGCAACAATATCAGCTTGCTTTCCTCCACCATCTTCAACATGAGCTCCACTTGAGGATCCGGCTTGATCACCATCCTTGTTAACCCAATTTCCACTAATTTTGGTGAAACCCATCCTTCTAAGGGATCCATTTTATCTTGACCTTGTTCATAATGCAATAAATGAAATCAAGATCTTCCTTGGTTAGCACATAGTGATTGTTTCCTCGTGGAGTCAACATCCATGTAACAATGAAAGCCATAAGCCTCTCATTTAACCTCAAGCCTCCCACAGAGAAGTTTCTCACTTTGATTTGTGGATTCTTCAAATAACTTCTATAGAACTGCATTTTGTTGAATTCTTAAAACACTCCATTATTCCTTATATTTATCCTCAATCCAGCATACTTCAGTCCAGTAATGGTAGTCCAAACTTCATGAGTGATCTCCAAATCAACCCCTTTCACATGTGAGCAGAGGTTGTCACAAAAAATTTGAGGATTAGTGTAGAATAACCTCAAAAGGTCTGGATAGATATTTCCAGACATTTCAACGAACCTTTTCAGTTGTTGTTCTTTCAGGAAATTCCTCACTTCAAACAGTTTTTTCTCTTTCAACCAGTTGAATAAAATGAGCTTTGGATTGTTGATAGTCTTCCTACTAGTTTCATGTAGGTATTTTTCAATCTTGTCATCTTCTCCAGAAAACTAGCTTTCAAGGTGATATGATTCCAATAGCAAGATATAAATGATTCTTTGACATTTTATGGAATCAACTTGAGTTGGAGAATGAATAGGCACTTTTAATAGAAATGGATCAATGTTCTATGTTTCAAGAACTCACCAAAACTTGCACCAAACACCAAACTCACATGGAAGACCCATTTCTTGCCAATTGAACCGATTAAAAGAGATAAGGAAGCAAATGAACCGTTTAAAATGCTTAGAAATTGAAAAGCACCAAACAAATCAGTAAGAAATGAAGAAGAAACAATTGAATCCAGCAAAAGAGAATAAGAACCGAACACTACATGAAATTAAGCTCAAAACACCGAATAGAAGGAACCTAGACATGTTTTTGAATTCGTATGAACATGGAGATGATAGGAAGAGATGGAGAAGAGAGGAAACTTATGTGAATGAAGACTAGGTTGATGAACACGCCACTTGAAGTATGAATGCTCCAAGATAAGTGTGGGTTGCCGCCACTTGAGGGAACCAAGGCTCTCAAGATGAGACTAGGAAGAGGAGAAGACAAGTTCTCACACACTCAATCACCAATTTGGGAGAGTTTTGCTATTACAATTCTCAAAATCTGCATTATGAAGGACCTAAGCCCTCCTTTTATAGGAGCAAGGGCCGGTCAAAAGCTTACAAAGCTTATTCCATAAGCTACCCAAAAGACTCCTAAGCTCACGCCCCTACTAAGCTCACTCCCCAAGCTCTAGAATTTCCTACACTAAAGCCTAAAGATGCTTTTACAAAAGAGGTGTCTAATGTTTCCCTCTAAGCACCTTTTAATACAAAAGATACTATAAAAAGAGAAAACAACCTTCCACTATTTCCTAATTCCTTAAACTTGCTCCTTGTAAGCCTATGAGGTGGGCTAATGACTTCTTGAGCGTCTACAACTTGGGCCTCTACCTCTTCTTGTCCTTGATTATTGGCTTCTATTTCTTCTTGATCTTGTTCTCCATCATACTCCCCGAGTTGGAGAGAATTCGACCACGAATTCTGGATACCTACAGAAAAAGGAGTTAGATCACTGATATTAAATGTATGACTACCAAGGTATGTATCAGGCATATCTAACTCATAAGCATTGTTATTAATCCTCTTTAGGACTTGGAAAGGTCCATCACCACGAGGCATTAGTTTCGACTTCCTTTGAGTAGGAAAACGATCTTTCCTCAAGTGAAGCCAAACCCAATCACCCTCATCAAATAACAATGTTTTTCTCCTTTTATTGGCAAGTTCAGCATACTTGCCAACCTTCCTCTCAATTCTCATCTTGATGTCTTTATGCAAAGTTTTCACAAAAGAAGCCTTTTTATCCCCATCTTTGCACAAGACATCCTCAAGTATGGGAATAGGAAGAAGATCAAGAGGTGTTAAGGGATTGAACTCATAGACAACCTCAAAAGGAGAATGTGAGGTGGTAGAATTTACTACACGGTTATAAGCAAATTCAACATGGGGTAGTAAATTCTCCCACACTCTAGGATTCCCGGAAATAAAGCATCGCAACATTTGTCCCAAAGTTCGATTGACCACTTCGGTTTGACCATCGGTTTGTGAGTGACAAGTGGTAGAAAATAAAAGTTTAGTACCAAGCTTTCCCCACAAGGTCTTCCAAAAGTGACTCAAGAACTTGGAATCTCTATCGGACACAATAGTTCTAGGAATCCCATGCAAACGAACCACTTCTTGAAAGAAGAGGTTTGCAATATGACATGCATCATCCACTTTGTGGCAAGGAATAAAGTGAGCCATCTTTGAAAAACGATCCACTACCACAAAAATGGAATCCTTTCCCTTTGATGTCTTGGGTAATCCTAAGATGAAATCCATAGATATGTCAACCCAAGGCATTGAAGGGATAGGGAGAGGAGTATATAAACCATGGGGATGCAACCTAGATTTAGCTTTGCGGCAAGCTATGCATTTTTCACACAAACTATGAACATGTTTATGCATATGAGGCCAATAGAAATGTTCATGCAACACATCCAAAGTTTTTGCAACCCCAAAGTGACCCATTAAACCTCCCTCATGTGCTTCTCTAACAAGAGATAATCTAATGGAGCTTTGAGGAACACAAAGACGTTTTCCTTTAAAAAGAAAGCCATCTTGTATAAAAAAATCTTTGTGTCCTCCTTTGATACACTCTTGATAGATAAGAGAAAAATCAAGGTCATCATGATAAAAATGTGATTAAAGCCAAGAAATTGAGAACCCAAAAGATTTAGCAAAGCATATCGTCTAGAAAGTGCATCAGCCATAATATTAATTTTGCCTTGCTTATGCTTGATCACATAAGGAAATTGCTCAAGGAATTCCACCCACTTAGCATGCCTCTTGTTAAGTTTGTTTTGGTTTTTCAAATGTTTAAGAGATTCATGATCACTATGAATCACAAACTCTTTAGGAAAAAGGTAATGTTGCCAAGTAAACAAAGCTCTAACAAGTGCATATAATTCTTTATCATAAGTGGAATAGTTGAGATGACTACCCTTCAATTTCTCACTAAAATAAGCTATGAGGTGGCCCTCTTGAAGGAGAACAGCCCCAATGCCTATACTTGAAGCATCACACTCAATCTCAAATGTTTTAGCAAAATTAGGAAGGGCTAAAATGAGAGCATTAGTCAATTTTTCTTTTAAAACATCAAAAGCCTTTTGTTGTGCTCTCCCCATTGAAAAACCACATCCTTTTTCACTATATCATTGGGAGGTGCAGCTATTGTACCAAAGTTGGGTACAAATCTTCTATAAAAAGAAGCAAGTCCATGAAAACTTTGGACTTCATTCATAGTTGTAGGCGTAGGCCAATTTTGAATGGCCACCACCTTAGCTTGATCCACATGGACCCCCTTGCTACTTACAAAAAAACCTAGGAATTCTATATGATCAAGTGCAAACATACATTTAGAAAGGTTAGCATACAAATGTTCCTTCCTAAGGGTTTCCAAGACTTGTCTAACATGCATCCTATGGTCATTCAAAGATAAGCTATAAATGAGGATATCATCAAAATAAACAACAACAAACTTACCAATGAAAGGTCTAAGAACATGATGCATGAGGCGCATGAAAGTACTTGGAGCATTAGTTAAACCAAAGGGCATAACTAACCACTCATATAAACCAAAGTTGGTCTTAAAGGCCGTCTTCCATTCATCACCCGGTTTTATACGGATTTGATTGTAGCCGCTTTTAAGATCAATCTTTGTAAAAATTTTGGAACCATGCAATTCATCCAACAAATCATCAAGCCTAGGTATGGGATGCCTATACTTAATTGTAATGTTATTGATAGCCCTACAATCCGAACACATCCTCCATGTGTCATCTTTCTTAGGGACAAGGATAATAGGCATAGCACAAGGGCTCATGCTATCTTGAACCCAACCTTTTTCAATTAAAGCCTCAATTTGTTGGCGAATTTCCTTGGTCTCACTTGGATTGGTCCTATAGGCCGGACGATTAGGTAAAGAAGATCCCGGAATCAAATCAATTTGGTGCTCAATCCCTCTCAAAGGTGGAAGGCCTTTTGGAGGATCTTGAAACACATCTTGAAACTACTTTACCAAATTATCCAAGCAATGAGGACTATCTACAAGTGGTTCTAACTTAAGAGGTCTAGGGATAGCTAAGAATATAGGATTGTGAGCCACTATATCCCTTTGGACCTCATGCCTAGACACAAGAAGCGTAGGCTTAGGACTTGTAACTTTCTCACTCTCCCTCTTTTTCTTCATAAGAATTTGGTCCTCATGGACTTCTCTTGGAGAGAGAGATTTCAAAGTAACCTTGTGACCATGGAAATCAAAAGAGAGTTTGTTGGTAAAGCCATCATGAAAAACTTTTCTATCATATTGCCAAGGCCTTCCCAAAAGAACATGTGTTGCTTCCATGGGCACAACATCACATAATACCTCATCTTTGTATTTTCCAATAGAGAAATGGATGAGGACTTGCTTATTCACAATGATTTCGCCTACTTCACTAAGCCATTGCAATTTGTAAGGCTTTGTATGAGAGATAGTAGGCAATCCAAGCTTATCTACTACTCTTGTACTAGCCACATTAGCACAACTACCCCTATCCACTATTAAAGAACAAATGTTGTTTTGAATAAGACATCTTGTATGGAAAATATTTTCCCTTTGACTTTCATGAAAAGGTTGTGAATCTTGTCTAAGAAGTCTTCTCACAACTAACAAATCTCCTTCTCATTAGATGATCTAGAATGTGAAGAATGCCTAGGTGAATCCGAATCATGCTCACTCATGACAATTCCATTATGCACAAACATATTCCTTTTAGAAGGACAATTAGCCGCAATGTGACCATAACCCATACACGTAAAGCATTTCTTACTAGACGATTTAGTTGGAGATTTAGGAATAGAAGTGGAAGGCTCAGATTCCTTAGGTTTGAAAGAAGAATCTTTAGAAGGAAATTTGGAAAAAGATTTTTTATTCTTCCAAGAATTGTTGTAGTAACCATCATTGGGAACATTTTTGAAAGTATTTTTCTTTGCAAGTTGGGCTTCCACCTTCATTGCAAGATGAACCAAAGAACCCAATGAGGAATACTCTTGAAGCTCAACAATATGTTGAATATCCTTCCTTAGACCACTCACAAGCCTAGCTATCATAGCTTCCTCACTCTCATGCATATCTACCTTAAGCAAAAGCGTTTCTAATTCTTTGAAATAAGCATCCACACATAGCGTGCCTTGTTGAAACCGTTGGAGTCTCAACATGAGGTCTTTCCTAAAGTGTGGTGGCACAAACCTAAGGCGCATTTGATCCTTTAAAGAGTCCCAAGAGTCCACGGGAGGACCCTTGTGATAGATAATGTCCTTTACAACACTATGCCACCATTTCATGGCATAATCACTAAACTCTAAGGAGGCTAGCTTAACTTTGTGGTCATCATGGACCTCATGGACATCAAAGATTTGTTCAAATTTAGCCTCCCAATCTAGGTACACATTAGGATCACTATCCCCATTAAAACTAGGAATTTTTACCAAAGCAAGCTTAGCCTTGGAGTCTTGGTGATATCCATCTTCACGGTGACGTCTATCTCCATGAGCATGAGGTCTATATCCATGAAAGTGGGGATGAGGTCTCCTTCTTCTATGTTCCTCTTCACGGCCATGATCATTGGAAGAACCTCTAGATGAAGGTCTATGAGAATGACGCTCTCCATTGATAGAATGAGAGGACCTAGGTTGCCTCATGTCAACTCTTTGCAATTTTTCCTCCAACCGTTTAATAGCTTCATCTTGGAGAGTAATGGTTCGTTTTGCTTCTTTTAATTCACCAAGAACAGAAGCTTTACTAGGAGAATGCTGTTTGTAAGAATCACCACTGGAATATGAAGCCATTTATAAAAGAAAACAGCAAACAAAATAGCAAACAATGTTAAAAAAACAAGGTTAGCAAAAAGAAATTGGAGCAAAATGCCGAAGTGAAGTGTCACTTAAAACACTCCAAAAAAAAATAAAAAATGGAATACTCCCCTTTACCAATCTGATCTTGAGGCCTTTTGTAACCTCAAATGAAAGATGCCAAAGCAAAAGCACACAATCTCAAAGCAAATCACCACAAAACCAATGAACAATTGAAAGACAAACAATAAAAGGCTATAACAAAAGGAATACTAGATGTATGACAAACTCAAAGAGTAATGAAGAAAAGACAAGCAAGAAAATAAGGTACTCAATGAAAAAGAAGGCACACAAAAGAGACCTAAAGAAAACACTAGAGTAGATGAAGAAAAAAAAGAAAAAAAAGAACTACTGAAAAAAAAAAATTGTGCAAACTGTGCTTGATGTTCACCGATTTATCTGGAATGAGATAAAGCGAACTGGATTATGAAATTGTAACCACAGAAAGTTCAAGATCTTAGATCAACAATGGCACTGAAATTACATAAAAACAGTAAGCCAATTAATTGAGATAAATTTTCTAAAATCACTGCCAGATTACCTTTTTCTTCGGCATAATTGCACACTTTTTGTTTTTAATTTATCATTTTTTTTTGGTACTTTGAATTTTGAAGTACTTCTTTTTTCTACTCTTTTATAACACTTTAAAGAACACAAATCTAGAATTTCAGAAATTTCCAGTAAGTAAATCAATTGCAATAAGGCAAAACAGTTTAGCACAGTTTCTGGAAAACAGAGGAATCCTAACAAGAATGAAAAACAAAATTAAAAACTAGCAAAGACATAATAGAAGTGATGTAAAAGAACTTGTATAGATCTAAAATACAAGTATGAACTCAATACTAAAAAGAAAATGCATCAAAGGATCAAGAAACAAACTCAGAAAACTGTATTACAAAAGCAAGAAACAAAAATTACAATAAAAGGACCACAAAGAATTGATAACATTCTTGGAAAAACATGACTATGACAAAACTTAAAAGGTTTCAAAAAGGAAAAGACACAAACACATGATAGGCACAAATAAGAAAACAGAAATAAAACTCAAAATTAAGCCTAAAAACAGAAAGATAAACACAAGAATGTAGAGTTCTTGAATTAAAAGTGCCACACAACTCAAAATCAAACAAGAATAAACCTAAACTCTAGATACCACATGATATGATTCCAATAGCAAGATATAGATGATTCTTTGACATTTTATGGAATCAACTTGAGTTGGAGAATGAATAGGCACTTTTAATAGAAATGGATCAATGTTCTATGTTTCAAGAACTCACCAAAACTTGCACCAAACACCAAACTCACATGGAAGACCCATTTCTTGCCAATTGAACCGATTAAAAGAGATAAGGAAGCAAATGAACCGTTTAAAATGCTTAGAAATTGAAAAGCACCAAACAAATCAGTAAGAAATGAAGAAGAAACAATTGAATCCAGCAAAAGAGAATAAGAACCGAACACTACATGAAATTAAGCTCAAAACACCGAATAGAAGGAACCTAGACATGTTTTTGAATTCGTATGAACATGGAGATGATAGGAAGAGATGGAGAAGAGAGGAAACTTATGTGAATGAAGACTAGGTTGATGAACACGCCACTTGAAGTATGAATGCTCCAAGATAAGTGTGGGTTGCTGCCACTTGAGGGAACCAATGCTCTTAAGATGAGACTAGGAAGAGGAGAAGACAAGTTCTCACACACTAAATCACCAATTTGGGAGAGTTTTGCTACTACAATTCTCAAAATCTGCATTATGAAGGACCTAAGCCCTCCTTTTATAGGAGCAAGGGCCGGTCAAAAGCTTACAAAGCTTATTCCATAGGCTACCCAAAAGACTCCTAAACTCATGCCCCTACTAAGCTCACTCCCCAAGCTTCTAGAATTTCCTAAACTAAAGCCTAAAGATGCTTTTACAAAAGAGGTGTCTAATGTTTCCCTCTAAGCACCTTTTAATACAAAAGATACTATAAAAAGAGAAAACAACCTTCCATTATTTCCTAATTCCTTAAACTTGTTCCTTGTAAGCCTATGAGGAGGGCTAATGACTTCTTGAGCGTCTACAACTTGGGCCTCTACCTCTTCTTGTCCTTGATTATTGGCTTCTATTTCTTCTTGATCTTGTTCTCCATCACAATGCGCCCACCCCTTTTCACTCCACGGGTCTTCATTCTTTTGGATGAAGGAGGTGTTGAGTCCATTGAGCAAGGAGGAAATTTCAGAGAGGTAGAAGAGGACAACAGTTTCAGAGTAAAAGCAGAGAAAATAATGGGTCGATTATGTGAAGGAAAACAACCTAAACATGCACAATTATATAAGTTGTAAAATCAGTCAGCAAAATTGGCTTTTAGGGGTTGTTTTTAAAAGCAAAATGAATATGTTCAAAGAGAATACTAGCACACGTCAGCCCTCAAACAAAATGCACAGAACCAGCACATGCATATTTTACTAGTCATTAAATTTCTTAAATTTTCAAGAAGATATGGAATATATTCCAATTTATGATAAAAATAACTCCCAACCAAACTGTATTCGAAGCCATAATAAAAGCCATTTTGACTCATAACAACTTTGATAAGGAATCAACAACAGAAACAATGCACAGAGATTTAAAACATCTTCAATGAAATGTTGTCAAGGATGAAACAATAAGTTGTTTCGTGAAAACAATCAGTTGTTTTTCTGTGACAGCAATTTGGAGTTTTCATGAATCAAAAGTTTTGAATGAAAATTCAGAATGCTACACATACATATTCTTGTATGAAAATTGAAATGAGAGTTTATTTAACAAAAAAAAATGAAGTGTACAAAATGAAAGAAATGAGTTCATATCTTTTGAGAATGTTTTCAATTTAAGAACCATGGTACATGAGTCAAGAATAAATTCTGCAAGACCCTTGAGAACAATGTGCAATTAAGAGTTGTACTGCAAAATCCAATTTTGATCATTCCATTTGTGACTTGATCGCTTAATCCAGTGATTTTTTGTTTCTAAGAGTACTTGCACAAAAACAATAGCAAGTAGCAAGATTTGGTCCCCTAACAAATTTGCGTCCATTGGCATTAATTGGATCATTTGTATCATTAGAATTCTTAGAATTCATAGGAACCCATTTAAGAATACCTTTGGGAACAAAAAACTTTCTAATTTTACACAATTTGATAGAATGACCCTTTTTCATACAGTAAAAGCATGAAACAACCGATTGCTTCGACTTTTCAATCGGTTGTGTTTTCCTGATAGTTGAATAAGGCTTTGAAACACAACTTTTCTTGCTCTGTGGATTAAAACCCCATGCAGATTTTCCAAAAACACAATTTTGAGAAGCCAGAACAGTTTCAAATTTTGATTTTCCTTTTGAAAGCTTATCCACAATTTTCACAAGATAGTGAACCTTCTTTTCAAGAGATTCACAATTTTCACAAACACTTAAGTCACACTTGCAAGAAGATTTTTTGTAAATCAATTCCAGATTTTCAAAATCATTTTCCAAATTTTCAAGCTCTTCTTTCAGTGATTTGACTCTATTTTCCAGCAAATTATTCAAGTATTTCAATCGGTTGTTCAAAAGAGCCAATCTATTAGCTTCTTCATGAGTTTCTTTGAAAGCATCAAGAAGTTGGCTATAGTTTTCAAAATTAATTGAAGTGTTATAACTTACACTGCTCATGACAGATTCTCCCTTGAAGATGAACTAGAGGAAGAAACTTCATTATCTTCCCAAGCAATGTAGGCTTTCTCAGCTTTGCCTTTCTTTTCACCCTTCTTGCTTGCTACTCTTTCTTTGCTCTCATTATTGGGGCAATCAACTTTAATGTGTCCCTGTTCACCACAACCAAAGTTGGTATATTTGTTAGAATTGAAATCATTTAGTTTCTTGCTATTATACCTGTTGGAAGATTGATTCTTGTTGCAGTTTTTCTTCAAGAATTTGCTGAATTTCCTGGTCAGCAAGCATAGTGTTTCTCCTTCAGTATCATCACTTGAGTCTTGACAGCTTTTGTGTCCAACAACCTTCAAGGTAATGTTGCTCACATGCTTATCCTCATTTTCTTGAACATTCAGTCTATTCATCTCTAACTCATGTTCTCTATGCTTCCCAAACAGTGAGGCAGTGGTCATAGAGGTCAAATCCTTAGGCTTAGAGATAGCAGTGACCTTGGGCTGCCAAGATTTGTCTAGGAACTTGAGGATTTTAATGTTGAGTTCCTCTTTTTCAAACATCTTCCCAAGACTCATAAGGTGAATGACAATATGGGTAAACCTCTTTGGTACCTCAGCAATTGTCTCCCCTTTCTGCATTCTAAACATCTCATATTCTTGGATGAGAGCATGATTCCTTGCTCTCTTCACGTCATTTGTTCCTACATGAGTGATTTCTAGAGTATCCCACATTTCCTATGCTAATTCACATTGAGACACTCTTAAAAACTCATAAGAAATTAATGCAGATGTAATAATGTTCTTTGCAATACAATCATATTGAGCCTTTTTGCTTTCATGCTCAGTCCATTGGCACCAAGGTTTTTCAGAAATTACTTTATCATTTTTAAGCATATAAACAAAAGGAACATTTTTAACTGCATCCCAAATTCCTTTATCAATTGATTCTATAAAGATTTTCATCCTTACCTTCCAAAACTAGTAATTTACACCACAAAATAGAGGTGATATGATTCCAATAGCAAGATGTAGATGATTCTTTGACATTTTATGGAATCAACTTGAGTTGGAAAGGGAATAGGCACTTTTCTAGAATTGGATCAATGTTCTTGATTTAAGAACTCACCAAAACTTGAGCCACCACACCAAAACTCATATGTTATTCCATTTCTTGTCAATTGAACCGATTAAAATGCATAAGAATTCAAATGAACCGATTAAAATGCATAAGAATTCAAATGAACCGATTAAAATGCCTCACAATTGAAATGCACCAAACAAAAGCAAGAAAGAAGGAAGATGAACTGATTATATTCAGCAAAGAAGAAGATGAACCGAACAAAACATGAAACAAAGCTAAAGCACCAAATAAAATTGCAAGAAAGGACCTAAGACATGTTTTAAGAGTTCAAATGGACATGGAGATGAAAGAAATAGATGGAAAAGAGAGAAGACTTATGTGGTTGAAGAACTTGGTTGATGAACACGCCACTTGAAGTGTGAATGCTCCAAGATAAGTGTGAATTTCCGCCACTTGAGGAACCAAGGCACTCAATATGAGACTAGGAAGAGGAGAAGGCAAATTCTCACTCACTCAATCACCAATTTGGGAGAGTTTCATTACTTCAAAAATCAATTCTATTATTTGAAGGACCCAAACTAATGTGATTCCAATAGCAAAGAAGAGAATGATTCTTGACATTCTTAGGAATCAAATTGAGTTGGACAATAGTTAGGCACTTTTTCTTAGAATTGGATCAATGTTCTAAGTCAAGAACTCACCAAAACTAGCACCAAATCCAAACTCATATGGAAGTTCCAAATATTGTCAAATTGAACTGATTAAAGTTGAAGAAAAGGCAAATGCACCGAACATAATACTTAAGAATTGAAATGAACCAAACATATGAGCTAGAAAAGCAAAGGAACAAGATGAATGGACAGAAACATCAAAGGACCGAACCAAAAACAGCAAAACAGCAAGAACACCGAACAGAAATTTCAAAGAAGCAAACTAAGACATGAACAATTAAAGAGGAAGAAGGAAGGAGAAGAGAAAGCTCATGGAGATGGATGTATGGTTGGATGATCACGCCACTAGGAGGATGGAGACTCCAAGATAAGTGTGCAAGCCGCCACTTGAGGTAACCATGGAACCATCAAGATAAGACTAGTGAAGAAGGCACAAAGCTCTCCAATGCTCTCTCAAAAAATGAGTATAGTTTCTTTAGTCTAAATTCAAATCTGAATTGTACAAGCTAAACACCTTAATTTATAGCCTAGAGGTGCTGAAAAATAGGTGGGAAATTTCAAATACACTCATTTGAAATTCCCACCAAAAACAAGTCACATGGGAGGTGTGACCTTTTTCTACTATGACACCTCCTAAAAACTATACCTACACCACTCTCCTAAGTCACATGGACAATGTGACTTTATTTTACATTTTCACACTCCTTTATTTAATAACCACACCTCCTAAAACTATACAAGAGTATTTCAAAGCTTGGCCTTGCCCCTCATGGGATGGACTTGGGCTCTTTGGGCTTTGGCCTTCTTGGGTTTGGGCTTGAGCTTTGGGCTTGGGCCTCATCTTTATTTTATGTCTTCTTTTAAATTTGAGAAGACTAGAAGGAAGAACTTCAAATGTGAGGGTGGATGTCCTCTTCCTCCATTAATAAAAGCCTCCTTTATTTGATTCTCATCACAAACCCTCCTTTTATAGGAGCAAGGACCGGTCATGAGGCTTACAAAGCTTGCACCACAAGCTAACCAAAAGTGTCTTTCATGCTACTCACTTCTAACGCCTATAGTGAGACATGAAGAGTCACCTTCTAGAAAATTCTAAACTAATGCCTAAAGATGCTTTAGAAAAGAGGTATCTAATGTTTCCCTATAAGCACCTTCCTAAAAACTATATATTTAAACATTCTACTTTTATACAAAAGACACTATAAAAAGAGAAAACATTCTACCACTACTTCCTAATTCTTTAAACTTGCTCCTTGTAAGCCTTTGAGGTAAGCTAATGTCTTCTTGAGCCTCTTCAACTTCGGCCTCTACCTCCTCTTGATCTTGAACTTCGGCCTCTACCTTTTCTTGATCTTGATCTCCATCAAGAGGTGATCTATTAATAGATGCATTTTCCCCAAAAGGTAGTTTATCAGCCATAAAAACATATTTTTGCATCAAAACTTGAAGGACTTTCAAGAACCTAGCTCTTGATGCCAATTGTTAGAATTGTAGGCCTTAAACAAGAGGGGTGGATTGTTTTTAAAAGATTTTCACAAAATTTGAAGGTATAGAGAAAGCCAATGAAGGATCAAAGAGAAAGGAATCAAGTTAGCCAAGAAACAATTATGTTTTATTATGTTTCCAGGAATGTAACATGTTATTTATGCGATCAACCGATTGTTTTTATCAACAGTTAATAAAAACAAGCCAAAACAAATTTAAATGAGATTAAGTATAGAAGAAAACACACAATAGATTTGTGCTGGTTCACTCTTATACCAAGAGCTACATCCAGTCCCCAGAAACCACTGGGTATTCCACTTGGCAATCAACAATGTTCTGGACAAAGCGCTCAGGGCTCAGTACTCGGATCTTGGAGCATGGCACAGGCAGGTCAGCTCGATTGATGGACCAGTATAATGGGCTAGGCGATTGGGCCCAGGTATGGCCACTGGTAAAGGGTATTTTAGAACCTGGGGGTAGGCATAACACATATGGTGCCTAGGTTAAGTAAATGTTTCTTCTAGCTTAACTACGTGTTCTCTAGGGCACATAGGGGCTAAGTTGCATGCATGATAAAAGATAATGTTGCACCATGAATAGGGTGCCCACGTAGATAACGTTGCACCATGAGTAGGGTGCCCCTGTAAGCGGAATATCCCCTGATGTTAGCGCATAAGTTGGTGTCCTGCTAGCAGGTGGTTGTTTTGTTATTATTTTATGCACTCCTTAAAGATAAGATTCCTTTCTACTGCTGCACCTAGAGAGGGCGCCCCTAAACAAAATGTTTTCCCATTGAGTATTCTTTCAGTTGAGATTAGATTCTCGTGAGAGAGTGTTGTCACAAAAGATAAGATATAAAAGGGGCTTGAAACCCCAGGTAAAGGTATGTTGTTTCTAAGACTAAAATTGAATACTTCTTGATTTCTAGTAAGCCATTTACTGACTTGATCGTCAGAATGCAATCAACATGTAGGGAATCCTCTTTTTCAACGAAGTCGCATTCCAGTGCAACCAGACTTAGAACATACTTCTGGAGAGGCAAATCGAGGCTGGAGTTTGCAGCCAAGGTAACCTGACGAGGAAGTCAACCAGCAAGAACAAACAACCATGATTACAAACCACACACCAAAGAGTTGATCTTGAACCCTTCAAGTACACACACCTCTTTTGGCAAACAACACACTACAAATAACAAAACACCCTTTGGATCTACACACAACACATTTACAGAATTACAGTATACAAGAGATGATACAAACCAAGTTAACAAGGAGATGACAAAGGATGAAGAGTACCATTCATACTATGAGAATTCATCTCAACAATCAAGTGAAAACCTTACCAAGGATCTAGCAGACCTCACCAAAGGGAGAAATGGACACAAACCAGAGTCTGATATGGTGTTGTTTATGGCTTATAACTGTGGAGGAGTCTGTCCATGTGGTGTTTGATGAAATCATTCATAGTGATCAAGGTTCTACAAAGGTTTATGCAGAAAAAGATTAGTTGAACATCACCTTGGATAAGCTGGAATCCTGTGTAGAAAAAAAAAACCGATTGATTCTGTGAAACAACCAATTGAAATTCTGCAACAGGAAGAGCTGCCAAAGGAATGGAGAATTCCAAGGGAATTTTCAGTGGAGAACATCATTGGTCAGATCCAGAAGGGTGTTTCTACACGTAGTACTGTATCTAACTACTGTGAGCGTATGACTTTTGTCTCACAAGTTGAACCTAAATCAAATGAAGAAGCTCTCAAGGATGATAAATGGGTTGCTGCCATGCATGAGGAACTGCATCAATTCACAAGAAATGATGTTTGGTTTCTTGTTCCAAGGTTTGACCAGATGAACATCATTGGATGCAAATGGATTTTCAGAAACAAGCTGGATGAATCTAGAGTAATTACAAGGAACATGGCAATGCTTGTGGCTAAAGGTTATAATCAAGAAGAAGGCATAGATTATGGTGAAACCTTTGCTCCAGTTGCAATATTAGAAGTTGTAAGGTTGTTGCTGGCCTTTGCTTGTATGAGTGGATTCAATTTGTTTCAAATGGATGTTAAGAGTGATTTCCTCAATGGAATCATCAATGAGGAAGTCTATGTTCAACAATCACCGGGCTTTGAAGATCATCAACATCCTAACCATGTTATACAAGCTGAAAAAGGCCTTGTATGGGCTTAAGCAAGCTCCAAGGCAGTGGTATGAGAGGCTTACTAACTTGTATATGTTCATCCTATGTAAAGTAACTTGTATATGTTCATCCTATGTAAAGTAAGTTGCATATGTTCATCCTATGCTTTTGGCTTCATAAGACCAAATGAAATTCTAAACATGCTTGAGTTAATGCAAAGGTATGAATGTATTTCATTATGCATTTCCCATCACTTTGAAAGATGATATGCTTTGAAAACTAACATTTTCTTGCTATCTCAGAAAAACAACCGATTGTTTTCACGAAATAACCGATTCTTTTACCTCTAGCACATTTGAATGAAGTTGTTATGATTTCTTATGCATGATTACAACTATTTCTTTTCTTTCATAACCCATTATGAGTCAAATATGCATTATTTGTGCCTCTGAATTAGATCATAAAGTGATATATTCTTTGATTTCCTTGAAATTCAAAGCTTTTTATGAATGACAACCACATTGGTGGTCATGGGGTTGATGAATATGTGTGAATGTATTTTGGAATGTCTGGAAGGTTTGCTCTTAACAGAAGAAAGAATATTTCTACCAAATCCACCTCTTGAGCAATCATTTGACCAACTTGAACTGCTAGATGAAGAAAAGATAGGGAGAGAAACTGTGGTCTCCTTGCTGAAATTTCTAGGGTCTATGGTACTTTGATTTTGCTGCTGTCACAGCTCTGATACACCATAGATTTTTGCTGCAATTTTGATATGGTATCGCAGGTTTGTTGCTGCAATGGTGCTACTACACATACTGGTATTCTGGTTTTTCTTAATTCTGTTTTTATCCCTTCTTTCATTTTGTTTGAGAAGACAAATAGGGGGAGAATTGTGTCGTTTTATGTGTTGTATTGCTGCTGCTACACTCTGATGTTATCTGGTTTTATCATGGTTTAAATGTTGTTGCTTCCATGCTCTTATTCACCATAGTTATGTTGTAGACAAGTGTAATTTTGGCACTGGTTTTTATGGTTACTTGACTGGTTTTCCTGCTTAAAGGCTTATGCAGAAAACTGGTTTTGTGTGCCTTGGTATCTTGCTGGTATACTTGCTTTGTATATGCACAAATTCTATTTTGTAGGACCTTTCAAGTTCAAAAAACAACAACACAAACAAACCAGGGATTTGTCTTCATCAAATAGGGGGAGATTGTTGAACAAAATGTTTTGATGTCTCCAAATCCAAGAGGAAAGCTTGAAGACCTTGTTGCTGGGTGTGTGTGTGTTATCTAGTTGTTTGAAACCTGTTAATTCACTCCTTAAGATGATCCAAGTTAATTTGAATCTTTAACCTTTCCGAAACAACAGGTTGTTTTACCTTAGTAGTTTTTGAAAAGGTTTTGAAAAGCTTGGCTTTGCTGTTAAAGTCAATTCAACCGATTGTTTTTCTGAAAACCGTAACAAAATTCTATCAAGTGGTTTTAATATGTTTTAAATGATCCTAACTACCTTGGCTCCTTTATTAAATGCTTTTGACCACTTGGTTGGTCCATATAAAGGTGGTTTTACGCTTCTAATCTTAGAGTAAGAAAAAAAGTTTATCAAAAATAGTATTTTCAAGATTTGAAAGAGCTTTGGATCATTCTTAAGTGTGTGGAATAGGATTGGGTTGTGTTCCGTCCGGTTGACCGGGACGTCTTCGTGCGTGGCTTCAACCGTCAGCTAAGGACTCCTTCCCACTGATTGCCTGCGAATTCCTGCAAAAAAGAGGACAAAGAGGCGCCCTAGCGGCCGTTTGCACTCCGACGCACAAGTCAGCCAGCAAGAAACACCAAAAAACTATCCACCCACGTATCTGAGCACCGCGTATGGCACTCTGGGGGTGGTAAAAGAAACTGTGTATATGTGTGTGTGCTGTCTCCTTTAGGCAAAAATCTTCTCCGGTCACTTGTACGTAACCTTAAAGCACGGGCAAGCAACCAAAGAGTTTCTCGTCAATTTGCCCAAGGTTCCAACCCTTTTTCCGACATTCCCAGCGCTATTTAAACTGCCCCAGCATTTAAAGCGCCTTAAAGCGCTTTTACACTCAAACGTAACGCACTCATTAAAGCGCTTAATTACGAAACGTAACGCATTTAAGACGTTGAAACGCTTGGGAGCCATAATAGTACCTGAATGCTTAAAAGGGAAACTGTATTGAATATTGGCACCTGACTTGAGGGTGTTTCTATTTCGGCATTGTTGTCATACACGTGGAGGGCCTCACGACGCCTTGACCCCATCTGGGGGCGTTTCTGCCCACCTGGGGACGTTTCTGCGTGTGGGTCCTCCTGCTTGGGAGTGCTACTGCGCTAGGGGTGGCTTTTTGGGTGCCAACTCATGCCCCCAAGTATCTAGCCACTTACTCTGAGAGCGTATCTGCCTTCCTCTCACACCCTGCACCCGGTTATCCTGGGCGTGACCTTCCTCTTGGGTCGTATCTGTCCCGAAGGCGTCTCTGGGCGGCAGGGGTACTTCGCGAGTCAGGCTGCCCTTTACTGGTACTATCACTATGGCCTTGGAGCCACCTTTTTCTTCTCTTTATCACTTTCCCGAGATATCGGGACCTGAGGCTTTCCCACGACGTCGCTCCCTCCATGGTCTTTCCTACCCATGGGTATCGGGGAACCACACCGTGATTGCCTTGCTTTTACACTGTTTAATCTGGCGACGCCCTCACCTGGGCGACGCCTTCACCTAGGCGACGCCTTCACCTAGGCGACGCCTTCACCTAGGTGACGCCTCCTCTTGGCGTCTCTACATCTGGGCGACACCTCGAGCTGACTTTGACTTTCCAGTCGTTGACTTTGACCTTGACTTAGTCAACGCCCTTATACGGGACGGTACAGGTTGTATTCTAAACTTTAAACTTGTAATACCAAGTGTATTCTATTCCCTTCTTCCTTTATTACTGTATTTATGTATTTGTGTTGCCAAAGAGTGTTGTGTGTTCTTGAGGTGTTCAAGATCAACACTCTTGGTGTGGTTTGCCAAAGGTAGTGTGTTTCTTGAGGGGTTCAAGGTCACTACTTTGGTGTGTGGTGTTTGTAATCTGGTTTTGATTGCATAGTGGATTACCCAGTGGTTTCTAGGGACTGGATGTAGCTCTTGGTGTAAGAGTGAACCAATATAAATTTGTTTGTGTGATTCTCTCTTTCTCTGATCTTACATATATCTGTTTTAAGTTGTTTTTATTAACTGATGATAAAAACAATCGGTTGAATCGGAAAAACAACCGGTTGATTTTCTGGAAATCAACTAAAAAAACTTTGTGCTTTGCTTTCCTTAGTTTCTTTCTCTGTGATTCTTCATCGACCTTCATTATACCTTCAAATTTTGCGAAAATCTTTCATAAACAATTCACCCCCCCTCTTGTTTAAGGCCATATATTCTAACAATTGTCATCAAGAGCAAGTTTCAATAAATAGGCCACCTCTATTTTGTGGACTGGATTATCAATTATGGAAGGTTAGAATGTAATCTTTGTTGAATCTCTTGATAAAGGAATATGGGATGCAATTTAAAATGGCCATTTTATTCCTAAGATTGAAAAAGATAATGTTTTCATTAAGAAACCTTGGTCCCAATGGACTGAGAGTGAAACTAAAAAGGCTCAATATGATTGCATTGCTAAAAATATCATCTCTTCTGCCTTAAATTCCAATGAGTTTTTCAGGGTCTCAAAATGTGCTTTTGCAAAGGAGATGTGAGACATCCTTGAGGATTTCCATGAAGGAACAATTGATGTGAAGAACAGCAAGGAAAAAAACTTGCCATCAAACAAGTACAATACCAAGAATGTTAATGAATATAATTCTACAAACTGCACTTGTTTTGGATGTGGTAAAAAAGGACACATCAAGGATGAATGTCCAAGCAATGTGAGCAAAGTTTAAAAGGGTTACAAGAAGTACAAGAAGAAAGGAAAATCAAGAAGAGCATATAATGATGATTCATCTCCAAGTTCTTCATCAAAGGATGATGAGGAAGCCAATCTTTGTCTCATGGTAAAGAAAGAATATGAATCAAGCAGTGTAAGTTCAAGCTCTTCCATTAATGTTGAAAATTATAGCCAACTTCTTGAGGCCTTCAATGAGACTCATGAAGAAGCTAATAGGTTGGCCCTTTTGAACAATCAGTTGAAAGGTTTACACAACTGGTTAGAAAATCGAGTCAAGACTTTGGAAGAAGAGTTGAACCATTCAAAAACAGATTTTGAAAGTTTGGAAATGATTTACAAAAACTCTTCTAGAAAGTGTGATTCTAGCTTTTGTGAAAATTGTGAATCACTTGAAAAGAAAGTCCACTCCAAAATGTGTTTTTGGCAAGGCTGGGTTGGGGTTTAATCCAAACAGCAATAACATATCTGTTTCAAAACCCTTTTCAAGTTTCTTTGAAAAACAATCTGTTGTTTTATCGAAACAACTGGTTGAAATTTGTCATTACTGCATGAAAAGGGGCCACACTATTAGATTCTATAGAGTAAGAAGGTTTTCTATTCCCAAAGGTATTTTGAAATGGGTTCCTAAGGTTTCTAAGGTTCCTAAGGTTCCTACTAACATCATTGGACCCAAATTTATAAGGGTACCAAATCTTGCTTCTTAACCTTTTCTTGTAGGGATCTTTGGCAGCCAATAATCATTTTTGGACTTGAAGAATGACTGCTAAAGGGAAGAATATCAAGAGCAAAACAATCTTTGTACCTACACTTTTCAATTGTATATGTCTTGCAGGGTTCTTTGAATGTCAAGAGACATCCTTGGCACATGCATAATATTGATCAAAAGAAACTTCAAAGAGAGTATGTGTGTTTTTATTTCTCAATTTATTGAAAGTTCTTGCAACACAGAATTGATGCATATACAAAGCAAGTATAGCAGCAAGATAATAAGACACACACAAATTAGTTTTTTGCATATACAACATTAGCAGAAAAACCAGAAAAATTGAAGTAATCAAGTGCTTTCAAGTGCAGAGAAGCAACAACATAATGCATCAGTTTTAAAGCTATCTTATATAACCAAATCAAGCATAAGCAACTTCCCCAAATTGCTCTCACAAATTGACAATGAGAAGGGTTGAACAAAGTAGAAATCAGAATGATAATATAGTAAACCAGCAGTACAAACAATGTTGACAATTGAAGAATAGAAAATGATAGAGCTTTCAAGAAAACAAGTGAATATAATCTTTTATTATCAAACTTTGAGGCACACTCAATGTATATTTGTCCAAAAGCAAGATTTGAAAAAAAGGAATGGTTTAATCCTGCATAAGCAAACTTGGCAGCATAATACAAAGGTGTCAGAGGAAAAACAATCGGTTGTTTCGAAAAAATAATCGGTTGTTTTACTGTGACAACAAAAAGAACATTTTTCATAACAAAAAATTACCTTTTAAATTGATGAAAATGCAGTATGCAATTTTTTCATACTTTGCACAGAGAACCCCAATAGATTCACCCAAAAAGAAGACTTTGAGATGTTCATATGGTCACAAGGCATACTTACAGTATAGGTCCTATGTTGATATGGTGTTGTTGATGGCTTATAACTGTGGAGGAGTCTGTCCATGTGGTGTTTGATGAAATCATTCATAGTGCTCCAGGTTCTACAAAGGTTTATGCAAAAAAATATACGCTGAACATCACCTTGGAGAAGCTGGAATCCTTTCCAGAAAAACAATTGATTGATTCTGCGAAACAACCGGTTGAAATTCTACAACATGAAAAGCTGCCAAAGGAATGGAGAATTCCAAGGGATTTTTCAGTGGAGAATATCATTGGTCAGATCGAGAAGGGTCTTTCTACACGTAGTACTGTATCTAACTACTGCGACCATATGACTTTTGTCTCATAAGTTGAACCTAAGTCAAATGAAGAAGCTCTCAAGGATGATAAATGGGTTGCTGCCATGCATGAGGAACTGCAGCAATTCACAAGAAATGATGTTTGGTTTCTTGTTCCAGGGTTTGACCAGATGAACAGCATTGGATGCAAATGGGTTTTCAGAAACAAGCTGGATGAATCTAGAGTAATTACAAGGAACAAGGCAAGGCTTGTGGCTAAAGGTTATAATCAAGAAGAAGGCATAGATTATGGTGAAGCTGTAAGTTGTTCTTAGAAGCTGTAAAGTTGTTGTTGGCCTTTGCTTGTATGAGAGTATTCAAATTGTTTTAAATCAATGTTAATAATGCTTTCCTCAATGGAATCATCAATGGGGAAGTCTATATTGAACAACCACCGGGCTTTGAAGATCATCAATATCCTAAACATGTATACAAGCTGAAAATGGCCTTGTATGGGCTTAAGCAAGCTTCAAGGCAGTGGTATGAGAGGCCTACTAACTTGTATATGTTCATCCTATGTAAAGTAACTTGTATATGTTCATCCTATGTAAAGTAAGCTGTATATGTTCATCTTATGCTTTTGGCTTCATAAGACCAAATGAAATTCTAAACATGCTTGAGTTAATGCAAAGGTATGAATGTATTTCATTATGCATTTCCCATCACTTTGAAAGATGATTTGCTTTGAAAAATAATATTTTGTTGCTGTCTCAGAAAAACAACCGATTGTTTTCATGAAACAACCGATTGTTTTACCTCTGGCACATTTGAACAAAGCTGTTATGATTTCTTATGCATGATTACAACTATTTATTTTCTTTCATAACCCATTATGAGTCCAATATGCATTCTTTGTGCCTCTAAATTAGATCATTATGAGATATATTCTTTGTTTTTCTTGAAATTCAAAGCATTTTATGAATGGCAACCACATTGGTGGTCATGATGTTGATGAATATTTGTGAATGTATCTTTGGAATGTCTAGGAGGTTTGCTCGTAACAGAAGAAAGAATATTTCTACCAAATCCACCTCTTGAGAAATCATTTTACCAACTTGAACTGCTGGCTGAAGAAAAGATAGGGGGAGAAACTGTGGTCTCCTTGTTGAAATTTCTAGGGTCTATGGTACTTTGATTCTACTGCTATCATAGCTCTGATACACCATAGATTTTTCCTACAATTTTGATATGGTATCACAAGTTTGTTGTTGCAATGGTGCTGCTACACATACTATTATTCTAGTTTTTCTTAATCCTGTTTTTATCCCTTCTTTCAATCTATTTGAGAAGACAAATAGGGGGAGAATGGTGTGGTTTTATGTGTTGTATTATTGCTGCTACACTCTGGTGTTATCTAGTTTTATCATGGTTTAAATTCTGCTGCTTCCATTGATGGAGATCAAGCTCAAGAGGACATGGAGGCCAATCAAAAAGATCAAGACGAGGTGGAGGCACAAATGGAGGACGCCCATGGAGGTCAAAGCCCACCTCAAAGGATTACAAGAAGCATGTTCAAAGCTTTGGGAGCTAGAGGACATTTATTTTCCCTTTTTGTAATTTCTTTAGTTGAAGGTGCTTAGAGGGAAACATTAGAAACCTCTTTTGTTATATCATCTTTTAGGCTTTAGTTAGGAGCTTTAGGAGGGGTGTATTAGTAGATAGGTGTAGGAGTAGAATAGGAGGTGCCAAAGTGAAGGAAGAGGTCACACCTTCCTCATGCTTTGCAAATAGGCGCCGGTTCTAGAATGTTTTAGGAGGGAATTTTGAAATTGTTTAGCTTGCATTTTCAGCACCTTAGGCTATAAATAGAAGTGCTCTCTTTGTAAAATTCAGATTGGAATTAATCTAAGAAAACTCTACTCAAATTTTGAGTGAACTTTGGAGAGCTTTTGAAGCCTTCTTCTCTAGTCTTATCTTGATGGATCAATGGAGTCCTCAAGTGGCGGCATCACTCTTATCTAGGAGCATTCCACACTTCTAGTGGCGAGATCATCCAACATCCTTCCATCTTCATGAGCACTCTCTTCTCCTTCCTTCCTCCTCTTTCTATTGTTTTTGTTAGCTTGTGTTCTTGAGTTTTGGTTTGGTGTTCTTGCTGTTTTTTTATGAGTTTTGGTTTGGCAGTTTTATATTTCAGTCCTTTCATCTTGTTCCTTTGTTTTTCTAGCTCTTTTGTTCGGTTCAATTCATTCCATAAGTAATATGTTCAGTGCAATTTCTTTTTATTCTACCTTATTCGGTTCAATTTGACTATAATTGGTTCATCCAAATGAGTTTGGGATTTGGTACTAGTTTTTGGTGAGTTCTTGTCTTAGAACAATGATCCAACTCTAAGAAAAGTGCCTCTTTAATGTCCAACTCAAGGTGATTCCTAAGAAGGTCAAGAACCTTTCTCTATATGGCTAGTGGAATCACATCATCCATGCTCTTATTCACCATAGTTCTGTTGTAGACAAGTGTAATTTTGGCACTGGTTTTTATGGTTATTTCACTGGTTTTTCTGCATAAAAGGCTTATGCAGAAAACTGGTTTTGTGTGCCTTGGTATCCTGCTGGTATACTTGCTTTGTATATGCACAAATTCTATTTAGCAGGACCTTTCAAGTTCAAAAACAACAACACAAGTAAATCATGGATTTGTCTTCATCAAATAGGGGGAGATCGTTGAACAAGATGCTTTGATGTCTCCAAATCCAAGAGGAACGCTTGAAGACCTTGTTGTTGGGTGTGTGTGTTGTCTAGTTGTTTGAAACTTGTTAATTCACTCCTTAAGATCATCCAAGTTAACTTGAATCTTTAAACTTTGGAAAAGATGGGTTTTATAAAAAGCTGTTGAAATTTCAACAGGTTGTTTTTTGAAACTACAGGTTGTTTTACCTTAGTAGTTTTTGAAAAGGTTTTGAAAAGCTTGACTTTGTTGTCAAAGTCAATTCAACCGATTGTTTCGACAAAACAATCGATTGTTTTTCTAAAAACCTTAACTAAAATCCTGTTAAGTGGTTTTAATATATTTTAAATGATCCTAACTACCTTGGCTTCTTTATTAAATGCTTTTGACCACTTAGTTGGTCCATATAAAAGTGGTTTTACGTTCCTAATCTTAGAGTAAAAAGAAGAGTTTATCAAAAATAGTTTTTTCAAGATTTGAAAGAGCTTTGGATCATTCTTAAGTGTGTGGAATAGGATTGGGTTGTATTCTAAACTTTAAGCTTTGTAATACCCATATGTATTCTTTTCCCTTTTTCCTTGATTACTTTATTTTTGTATTTGTGTTGCCAAGGAGTGTTATGTGTTCTTGAGGTGTTCAAGATCAACACTCTTGGTGTGGTTTGCCAAAGGTAGTGTATTTCTTGAGGGGTTCAAGGTCACTACATTGGTGTGTGGTGTTTGTAATCTGGTTTTGATTGCATAATGGATTACCTAGTGGTTTCTGGGGACTGGATGTAGCTCTTGGTGTAAGAGTGAACCATTATATATATGTTTATGTGATTCTCTCTTTTCCTGATCTTACATATATCTTTTTTAAGTTGTTTTTATTAACTGCTGATAAAAACAGTTGGTTGAATCGCAAAACAACCGGTTGATTTTCTGGAAATCAACTAAAACAGCTTTGTGTTTTGCTTTCCTTAGTTTCTTTCTCTGTGATTCTTCATTGACCTTCATTATACCTTTAAAGTTTGCGAAAATCTTTCATAAACAATTCACTCCCCCTCTTGTTTAAGGCCATATATTCTAACAACCATTTCCATTCCACATTGCATTCCATCTATCACTTTATATTTTTTTTTTTCATATTTTCCTTTGTGAAGTGAACATTCACACTTACGTAACCATTTGGTTAAGTTCGTGTCTAGTGGGGATCTTCCTTAGGTTTCACCATAAATTGCTAAAATCCCAACTCTAAGTAAAGTGTCACCATAAAATGGAACCATCTAAAAATCAACGCATATCAAGAGAGAATAAAGATTGATCACATCTGATACAGATTGAATTCAAAAGTTACAAAGTCCTATTCCACTCTTAGCAAAATTCAAAGGTTGAGGCAAATCTTGGATAAAAACTGATTTGAAAGATGTTAATTTGATATCTTAACTACTAGGAGCAGAAAATAGATTATTTAAACTTCAGATGGCTAAAAACCTTTAATGCAAAAGCCAAATCTGTTTTGAATCAATTAAAACAGATTTACCAAACTTAACAAATTCTGTTAAGGATTTTCGAAAACCAATCGGTTGAAACGTTGAAACAACCGATTGAATTTGTTTGACAGCAAGGTCAACCAATTCCAAGCTTTGTCAAAACCTGTTTCAAAAACACTAAGTGTAAAACAACCAATTGAAATGATAAAACAACTGGTTGTTTTCCACTTCTTTGTAAAACACTATTTTTTAAAAGGATTTGATTTAAACCAACTTTGTATCCTAACGAAGAGTGGATTTACAAATCCAAACTACCCAAAACCCACACACACAAGAAGAAGCAAGGCCTTCAACCAATCTTCATGGATTTGGAGACATCAAAGCTCTTGTTCAATAGATCATGTGTGTGGACTATACGAACCTAAACAAGGTATGCCCGAAGGATTCATATCCGCTTCTTAACATCGATCGACTGGTGGATGGAGCGGCCGACAACAAGATCCTAAGCTTCTTGGATGCTTACTCTAGTTTCAACTAGATAAGCATGCACCCTTGGGACAAGGAAAAGACGACCTTCGTAACGGATGACGCCAACTACTACTACAAGGTGATGTCGTTCGGCTTAAAGAACGCTAGAGCAACCTACCAATGGCTCATGGATAAGATCTTCAAGGGTCTTATCGATTGGTGTGTGGAGGTCTACGTGGACGACATAGTGGTGAAGTCTAACTCGTGTGACCAACACATCAAGGACCTTGAGGAGGTCTTCGAAGCCCTTAAGCGAACGAACATGAGGCTAAACCCGAAGAAGTGCGTGTTTAGGGTCGATGGTGGAAAGTTTTGGGTTTCATGCTAACCCACCGGGGGATAAAGGCCTACCCAGATAAATTTCGAATGATATCGAGATGTGGAGCCCCCATAACATAAAGGAGGTTCAGCAACTGATAGGGCGTGATGGATTTGCACTTCATGACCGGTTGTTCTTCTTGGAGATTTGAAAAGGTTGGCGAAAGCAATGGATGTGATGGATCAAGGAGGGCTCATATAGAGCTATGGGTTTCTTGTAAGTGCATGAAAGGTATGGAGAGTGATTGGTTGGGCCATATCACTTGGAGAAAGGTGAAGGTGAAGACCAAAGTGTCTAACCTAGAGAGACTAGACAAGGGAGTAGTACCTTGCAATATTTGGCAGCATTTTACTCATAAAATTGATCTTACAAAACATGAGCCACCCTTGTATATAGGTGCAAGTGCCTTGGAAGACAAAAAGGTGGAGGGGTAGAAAAGAGACATGAAAGGGGCGGCCTTGGGTGTTGACCTAGGCCAATGTCGCCCCTTGGCTAGGTTTCTAGTAGGTAGGGTTGCATTCCTACCCTAAAAGGCCTAGGCACAAGCCAAAATGATAAATACACCCCCCAACCAAAATGATAATACACCATTCCTATTATACTAAATATACCCTACTCTACTAAAATTACAAATAAAGAAACTAGTTGATGCTCAATTCCCATAGCTTGGGCTCTACTTCTTGTGATCCATTGAGGGGTCTTTGAACATGTAGAGAAAAGTTTCTCTGTCATCAGTAGCAGAGTCCCAATCTTCTTGAATCTTCTTTGGCATCAACCTAGTTGTTGGTCCTAAACTTGGGCTTGAGCTTGGGCAACTTCCATTAGGGCGTCTTACTGCCCTCTTCAGGTTTATCCCCTGGCTAGCCGAGAGAACGAGGTTGATGGTGCAGCTGCTCCGCAAGGCGACTAAGTTTAACTGGGACGAGAAGTGTGAATAAATATTCCAACA
Source organism: Phaseolus vulgaris (assembly GCF_000499845.2). Lineage (NCBI taxonomy): Eukaryota > Viridiplantae > Streptophyta > Magnoliopsida > Fabales > Fabaceae > Phaseolus > Phaseolus vulgaris. Next base: position 33,314,976 of record NC_023755.2, on the reverse strand, counting down.
GTTGAAGGACTTCTTATCCTCGCTTGTAGTTATCCAGAAGCCGAGACCAGACCAACCTATTCTGGTGTATTTGGCGGTCTTCGAAGAAGCGGTCAACGCCGCACTGGTTCAGGAAGTAGAGAACGAGGAACGACTAGTGTACTTTGGCAGTCGAACGCTTCATGCGGCCAAGACGAGGTACCAAATGATAGAGAAGGTGGCTCTCGCCCTAGTCTTAACGGTCAGGCGAATGCGCCCCTACTTACAAAACCACTCCATCACGGTAAGAACTGACTACCCTATTTTTAAAATTTTATCTAAACCCGACCTTGTAGGGCGCATGATAGGGTGGTCAGTAGATCTTCCAGAGTTTGACATCTGGTACGAGCCAAGAGGTGCAATAAAATCCCAATGCTTGGCCGACTTCTTCGCCACGCTCACACCTCTACCAGACCTCTTCGTCGGATGGACTATATATGTTGACGGCTCCTCAAGCAAGACCGCATGTGGAGTGAGAGTCGTCCTCGAAGGACCTGGTGATCTCCTCTTGGATCAAGGCCTCCAATTTGGGTTTAAGGCCACCAATAACCAAACTAAGAATATGGGAACTCGTCGAGCTAAACCTGACGTACAATATGGGAGCTCGCGAGGTAACCTGTAAGAGCGACTTTCAGGTTATGGTCGGCCAGATCAAAGGGGAGTTCGAGGTAAAGGAGCTCTTGCTCCAAAGGTACTATCATACGGTCAACACCAACATCGCTCGGTTTGAGAAGGTAACGGTTGAACACATCTGTCGCGAGAACAAGAGGGCCAATGCGCTATCTCGGCTGTCGACGACCAAGAAGAAGAGCCACCACCGGTCAGTCATGCAAATCTGGCTAAGACAACCTAGCGCGACAGAAACTGAATGCCTAGCGGTCACCGAAGCCGAGGCCCAGACTTGGATGACACCGATCGTCCGATATCCTTAGCACGGCACGTGCAAGCCAAAAGAAGGGAAAGCTATGAAGCAACAGGGTTCAAGGTACACCATGCTCAACTAGGATCTCTACCGCAGGGGCTACTCAAGGTCATTGCTAAAATGCATCACCAAGGACCAAGCCAGGTACGTCCTCAAGGAAATCCACGAGGGGGTACGTGGCTGCCACTCGAGCGGACGAATGGTGGCTGCCAAAATCCTCAGGGTCGGTTATTACTGGCCTACCGTCCAGAGCAACTGCACAGAGTTTATGAAGAAGTGCGCCAAGTGCCAGAAACTAGGTTCCCTACACCACCTCAAGCCGGAAACGCTGCATAACATGACATCCTCATGGTCGTTTGCCATCTAGGGATGGACATCGTTGACCCCTTTGCCCCGGGGAAAGGTTAGGCGAAATTCCACCTAGTCGAAGTGGACTAATTCACCAAATGGATCGAGGCCGAACCACTCGCCTCCATCTTCTCCAAGAACGTGCAAAATTTTGTATGGGGAAGTATTGTGTATCGATTCGGTGTGTCACACACAATAATAACTGATAATGACCGACAATTCATCAATCGAGGGCTCCAGTCTTTCTACGAGGACCTCGGTATCAAGTCAATAACCGGCTCAGTCGAGCACCCCCAGAACAATGGGCAGAGCGAGGCTATAAACACGATCATCCTGAACGAGTTGAAGAAGCGACTCGGCAAGGCGAAAGGCCGATGGACCGAGGAACTCCTGAAAGTCTTGTGGGCATATCGTTGTACCCCCAAGAAGTCCACGCAAGAAACACCGTACAGCATAACGTATGGAACTGAGGCTATGATCCCGGTTAAGGTGGGCAAGCCTACCATTCGAAGGTAACTATTTTAGCTGACTATGAATGAAGAGAGTCTCTTGGTTGGCCTAGATATGCTAAACGAGCTTCGCGACAAAAGCAAGATTCGAGAGACCGCATGCAAGCTTTGGGCTATAAGGCGCTATAACACGAAGGTCCGACCGAGGAGCTTTTAGAAGGGAGATTATGTCTGGAGGATGAGAAGCAAAGAAAGGAAGAATGAAGAAAAGTTCTCATCCAACTAGGAGGGGCCCTTCCGGATCTGAGAGGTTGTAGTTGGGGGTCGTAGCACTTAGAGTGGCTATTATACCGAGGAGGTGGAATGCCACGCACCTCAAATTTTATTACAGTTAAAAGCAATAAAACTTACGTACTTTTTCCTTACCCGATTGTTTTTTCTCGAAGGAGAATTTTCGATCGAACAGGTTTTTACGAGACGTTTCCCTTTGCAACTTAAAGTCAAATTCACGCGTCTCTCAACGCTCGGTGTGGTTAAGGATGAAGCCTTATCCGGCATACCCTACCGATACTACGAAGACTCGATGAAGTCAAGGACGAAGCCTTAATCGGAATACCCTACCGACACCTCGAAGTCTCAGTGTGGTCAAGGATGAAGCCTTAACCGGCATACCCTACCGACGTCTTGAATACTCAGTGCCGTCAAGGATTAAGCCTTAACCGGCATACCCTACTGACACCTCGAAGACTCGGTGCGGTCAAGGATGAAGCCTTAACCGGCATACCCTACCGACACCTAGAAGACTCAATGCGGTCAAGGATGAAGCCTTAACCGACATACCCTACCGACACTTCGAAGACTCGGTTCGGCCAAGGACGTAGGCTTAACCAGCATACCCTACCTAAACCTTTAATACAATCAAACTGATCACTTAACTTATTCAATTTCCTTTATTCAATTAAGTTTTTCTGACCAATCATTTAACTTATTCAATTTCCTGGTTCAATTAATTTATTTGTTCAATCAAGCTATTATATGCAAAGGAACGACCGTTTCATTCAAAAGAAAGCAAGGAGGAGGCCACACCCCAACCTCAATGGTAAGGAGTAAAGGGTCACATCCCAACAGAAGGAAACAAAAACTAAAGCCTAAAGACTCACTAGTCTTCGTCTTCAGCACCCTCGGTCGGTGCAGGTTGTGTTGCACTCTTCAAGGTCTTTACCTCACTGCTCGACAAGATCTGACCCTCGAACACATCCATGTTGGGGTCGAAGTCGTCAAACGATGGTGGACCCTTGTAGAGGACGTGGGCCTGGCGAACGGTCTGGAAAAAGCTTTGGCTAAGCATAACCAAAGTGTCATCAATATTTATGTCCAGCTTCATCTCAACTGCCACCTTCTCAGCCAACAACTCAGAATTCTCGGCCTGCAGTAGTGAGTTCTTTTTATCCGCCTCCTCCAAAGCCTTCTTCAGCCGAGCAATCTCGGTTGTTTTCTCCACCTCCCTTCGCTCGAGCTTAAATGCTCGACCCTGGGCAATCTTCCGCTCGACAGCCTCACGAGCAAGCTTCTCCGAGTAGGCAGTGTGGCTGCAAGAGATTGCTTCAAGTTTCCCAAAGCCTCAGCCAACTAGTGCTCAAGTCGAAAGATCTCTTCTGCATGGCGGCTTCGATCCTTGGAACCCAGATTGGCCAGGACGAGTGCTCTGCACATTATTTCGATGTTGCCTTGGAGTAGGGCATCTGAGGGGATGACCCAGATGAGCTCTTGCGTCAGTGCATTCAAACCAATCTAGACCACCGAAAGGGGTGACATCGAAACCTCTGAGTTAGGCTTGACAGCACGACGGGGGATTGGCTGGTTAAAATCGTCGATCGACTGGGAGTCAACGTCGATGGGCGAACGGCATGGAGAAGGAGGTGTCGACAGCATAACCGGGGAGCGGGTAGTTGTAGCGATGTCACCCCCCACCTCACCCTCTTCTTGCCCTTTCCAGAAGGACCAGCACGAGCGATCGGCCACTTCCCGACAGCTAGGGCCTCAATGCTCAAATGACCCCTTCTTTTAGCAGCCCTCTCCTTGAAGGCGTTAAGCAGGTCGTTCGACTGGGGCACTTCCGTGTTCATTCTATCTATATTAATAAGAAGAAAAGCATCAGTTCAATATTAAACGCCCGACTGAGGTTAAAGAAAACTAGCATACCCTTAAAGGTCGTCCAGCGGAGTGATGACGAGTACATGGCTATCAGCTTCTGTGTGGGAAGTTTTTTTGGGAGCTTATCAAAGTTTTCTCAACCGACTGGTTTCATTAAAAGAATATGGCACACCCTCCGGTCGGATGACAACCTTGAATTTTTTTTCTTTGAAATTATTATAAGAGGTGGTGAAGGAATTAAAAAGAACGTTACCCAACCGATTGATCAGTGATGCCACAGAACTGGCTTGGCCGAGTGGGAGTTGTAATAACTCGGAAAGCATTAAGGGGTAGGATGCAAGCGGAAAACGTCACATATCAGGTGGAAGGCCTGAATGGATGCCCAGGTGTTTAAGTGAAGATGTGTGGGAGCCACGTTGAGTGCTTGAAGGACGCCCATCGTGAAGTTATCAAAGGGTAAAGAAACGTGTAAATCTGAAAATAAACATGAATACTATATAGAAAGAGGGTGGCTGAGTTGGAGACCGACCCATACATATGGTCTCTGTTGGCAAACAACGAACACAAGGTTAAGGCTACCGGGACCTTATCCAAAAAATTTGCGACAGATTTTCTCGGTCCTAAAGGCAGAGGTGATCCTAGTCACCTTAGGATCGACCCAATCAGGTTTCGAAGGGGAAATGACCTGCTCAGGGGAGCCTGACCAGTCAATAGCACCGCCCGGGTTGTCCCCCATGGCCACATCCTCCATAGGGTGCAACAGTTGGTTTGCACTTACCGACAAAGGCTCAGTCATGGAGGAGTTGGAAACAGAACATGAAGGTGAAGAAGACGAAGGACGCAAGGGATGAGGAGAACGGGAAGCCGAAGAAGAAGAGGTAGGACGAGACAAAAAAGACATGACTAACCTTTTGAAAGACGAAAGATAATAGATCAGGAGGATGAGGAATGTTCGGGTCTCGGAACAAATATCAGAACAGTAGCACATTGTCTCGGCACTGTTGGGACCACTATTTATAGCCCGTGGGGGTCTCGAGAGGTGAAGCATCACAACCATCTCAACTGTTAGGTCTTTTTTATCCAACGGTCCTCATCGTTTGGCTCCCAAAAAACCCCTCATTAATGCGAGTCACTTCACGGGTACACGCGTCGCCTGACGTCACGTCATGCATCGAGAAGCTCAACCATCACGACTAACCTTGGAAGCCCGACCGTCATATCACTCTCAAAGACTCTTCGGATTAATCATCCTCGAGCCTTGGAGGCAAGTGTACCGGTGAGGATTGTACGACTAATTACATGCCTCGTGGGGTCGAACGATGCCTCAGACCCAATTACGCTTAAATAGAGTCAATAAAGTTAATCCGTGATTAGGAACTAGGTAATGCACCCCTAAACGCGGTCCAACCCCCTAATCCAGCCCAATAAGGAAAGCCCACCAAAGGTAATATAAATAGCACATATTCCAAGATCCAGGTACGTCATCATATACAGTGCTCTAACAACCAAGCATCGAACACCTTTACTAACTTGAGCGTCGGAGTGCCTTTTGTAGGTACCATCCAAGCCTGTGTTACGAGAAGACCGAGAAGTGCAATGAAGAGAGAGGAGGAATGAGCTATCAAGGAGGGAAGTTGAAGTACAATACAACGGACTAATAGAGATAGAAGAAAAGTGACCTCAATAGTTCTCTCGGCCCTAACCCCCATTCGAAAACAATTTTAGTGGGATTTTTTACATCGAAGATAATGTGAGTTGGGCTTAGGGCTTTTAAACATAAAACCAATCATCCTTCCATATTGAAGATTAATTTTTAAACAATTATTGTGAGACATAAAACTTAGTCTGAGATAATTTTGTTAGAATAAATGACCTTAAAAAGGAGGGGGTGATTTGTTTATGAAAGATTTTCTCAAACTTTGAAGGTACAATGAAAGCCAATGAAGAATCACAGAGAAGGAAACTATGGAAAACAATGCACAAAGTTGTTTTAGTTGATTTCCAGAAAATCAACCGGTTGTTTTGCGATTCAACCAGTTGTTTTTATCAGCAGTTAATAAAAACAACTTAAAACATATATATGTGAGATCAGGGAAAGAGAGAATCACACAAACAGATTTATACTAGTTCACTCTTACACCAAGAGCTACATCCAGTCCCCAGAAACCAATAGGTATCTACTATGCAATCAAAATCCAGATTACAAACACACCACTAAAGAAGTGACCTTGAACACCTCAAATCACACACTTCCTTTGGCACACAAACACCACAAAAATCAGAACACCCTCTGATTCTGCACCTACACATCAGTATTCAGAAATACAAGAGATACAGAAAGGATTACACCTGATGAAGATCAAATCAAAAGACTACAGCAATCTTATTCCACTTCTTTGAGAAAACCCAAAAGCTTGAATGCAAATCTTCAAAACTCAAATTTGTTTTCACATTTTCACAAATGTCTCAAAATTGTTATCAAACATTTAAGAGAGTATAACAACCTCTTTAAATACTCCAAAAGTTGTTAAAAACTTTTAAAGCATGAGCATATTCAGTTAGAAAACATTTAAAGCTTACTTGCAAACATAACAAAAATTTTGTTATGGATTTTCAACAAAAAATCGATTGAATTCTCAAAACAACCGATTGAATTGGTTTGACAACAAACTCAACCAAGTCAAACAGCTTCAAACCGTTTTCAAAAACCTCTAAGTGTCAAACAATCGATTGAAACGATAAAACAACTGGTTGTGTTTTCACTTCTTTAGAAAACAATCTTTTTCAAAAATGTTTTGATTCCAAACTGTTTTAGATTCAAACAAAGAGTGGATTACACATCATTCTACCCAAAACCCACCCATACAAGCAGCAACTCCAGCCTTCCATCAAACACCATGGATTTGGAAACATCAAAGCTTCAAGATCATCCTTGATCAATAAATTTTTCTCATTTCAGAGAATAAGTGCATAGTGAACAATTACTTTTCCTTTGGAGTGGTATCCATAGTGTGAGTTTAGCAATTCTGAGATCTCCTTCAATTCCTTTTTCATTTAAAAATTCATGTTTGTATGCATTTTCAATTTCTTTCATGAGAATTTGTGAAAGAGAAAAAAAAAATCAAATTATTGAATCTTGTAATTTGTATTGATACAAAATTGAATAGATTCATTCATGTGTAGTGTGAGAAACAAAGTCATTTGTGATGGATCTTATGATATGATGAAGTGGGAGGTACCCAAATCACATGGAAGTTACTATGATGTAATGTAATATAGTTTTATATATGTAGGAAAATTTTTGTAATTTATTTGTTATATTCATATATTTATTTTATTTATTAAAAAAATGTTTTACTAAACATAGACAAATAAATACAATAGATATAAACAATTGTGGTTGAGAAAATACATGAATGTTTAAATGATAACATGAGTAAAAAATCAAATATTTTTAGTTAAAAAACCTATGGTATTTTACAGGAATTTTGAAACCCATGGTATTTTACGGGGTTTAGAAACCCACGGTATTTTATGGGAGTTTTGAAACCCATGATATTTTACAGAGGTTTCGAGACCTATGGTATTTTATGAATGTTTTGAAATCAATGATATCTTATGGAGGTTCTAAAATCCATGTTATTTTACGAAGATTCTAAAACCCATGGTATTTTATGGAGGTTTCGAAAATCCGTGCTATTTTACGAAGGTTTTGAATTCTATGGTATTTTACAGAAGTCCTAAAACTCATGGTATTTTGAAACCCACCGTATTTTATGAGAGTTTTGAAACCCATGAGATTTTATGAAAGTTTCGAGACCTATAGTATTTTATGGATGTTTTGAAATCCATGATATTTTACGGAGGTTTTAGAATCCATATTATTTTACGAAGGTTCCAAAATCCATGTTATTTTACGGAAGTTCTAAACCCATGATATTTTATGGAGATTTCAAAAATTCGTAATATTTTATAAAGGTTTTGAAATCTACGAAAGTCTTAAAACCCATGATATTTCACAGAGATTCTTAAACTCATGGTATTTAGGGGAAGTTTTGAAAAATTTTACTAAAATTTAAAAAAAACCTCATAAAACATGTTCCTCGAAAATGATTCAACCAAAAAAATACAATTTTAAATAAATAACTTAACAAAGATTTTAATCTTATTAATAAAAAGGTAAACTCTCGTTAATTTTCTTATACTGTAAATTATGCGATTTTTTTTTCTGATAAAGATCTCTGTTTTATTATTTTTGTAATCTCATTGTTCACATCTGATTCAAACATAAGAAAAAAAAAGTTTGAATAGTATTTAAAAGGACGTGGTTCATTTTAGATCACAAACCCTTAAAATTGATTTTTAAATGTTGTACAATAATTGCGACGCTATTTTCTCACTAATACTAAGGAAAGATGTGTATATTTTTTAAATATTTTTATATAATAATTTTATATTATAAGTTTATAATTATTTTTAATTAATACATATTGTATCCAGAATTTTTTATATATAATATTAATTTATTTTCAAATTTAAATTTTCAGTTTAAAATTAAAACTTTGCGTTTTTTAACTTTTTCAAATTTAAATTTTTAGTTTAAAATTAAAAAAGTTGTAGTTTTTAGTTTATTTTTGTTTAAAAATCAAAAATTATATTTTTTAATTTTTTCAAATTGAAATTTATCATATTTTAAAATTATGTGGTAATTAAAAAAAAGAATCCTCTTTTTATATATTGTTATAGATTATCTCTTATAAGTTATATATATATATATATTATTTTTATATGATTTTATTTGTTATATAAAATAAAATAATAAAATATATTATTTATTGTACACTGTATTAAAGTAATGTTATAATAAAAAAAATAATTATATAAAATAGAATATTTTAAATATTTATAATTTAATTATATTTATAGCTAAAATATGAGTAGTTAGTATTTTTTAATTTAAGCGGGAGGTTTCTTTTTCACCAACAATTAGTTACTTATTTTTCCACAATAACTTAGTTCTTTTTAATTCGCGTCTTTGTAAATTTTAAATTATAATTTAAAAGTATTATTAACGGTAAAATAGACCAATAATTTTTATATACTAAAGGAAAAAAAACTCTTATATATTATATAAATTATAAAATATTCTTTTAGTGAGTTTTAGTTATACTTTTTTTCAATTTTAGTTTCAAATTTAAAAAATTCAGAATTTAATTTATTTTTTAGTTATATATATATATATATATATTTATTTTATTTTTTATTTTTTTTTATTTTTAATTCAATTCAATATTTTGAACATGGTACATACAAGATCCTAAAGTCCAATGTGAAATATTAATCTATATTCGTAACAAGCATTAAGAAATAATTTAATTCATTAAAATTAAAACTAAAATTATAAATTTTTAAAAATCTAAAAGCTAGAAAAAACATGTATACAAGTTAAGGAGTGACGAAATCATTTATGTTTAAATTGTAGATGTATGTACAGAGACCTGGTTATGCTTTGGTTATGCTTTGATTGAGACCTGCTTTTGTTCTAATCGAAATGAAATCCTTCATCTAGTTAGAATGATAATGAAGTTTCAATGTCTGAATACAGCTAACGATGGTGAGATGTGATGATGGATCAGGTTGAGGTTGCCCAGTTCTCTCCTCTTCTTCTCAGAAGCTACCACCGTATCCTAAAATGAAGACTAATTCATGTTTTCACGTCTTTTCCATGAGTTTCATGTTTTTCCTTTTAAAATTTTACGTTCAAAATTCACATATAAAGTTATTTTATAATATATATTTTTGTAAAGTTGAGTTAGACTTAGGCTCAAACTTCTTAAAATGATATCACGGTCATTTAGAATCTATCAATTAGAATTATTAAGTTTTGTCTTGTCATCTGATATCATATCATTATAAGACCATCGATCGCTATAAGACCATCCACAAACATTTAGTCTCATGTACAAACTAGTAGTTCCAGTGTGAGTTTGATAAAAATCTCACATCGATTAAAAATAAAATAAAATTGAATTTAAAGTTTTTTTTTAAAATTTTATATAGAGAAATATTTTATATATATTTATTCGAATTCAATGGATATATAAAAAAAAGAATTCTAATAAGATAAAGGTTGGCTAATTGGTCCTGAGTTCCTAATTAACACAATTCCTCAATAATCTTCATGCTCTTTTATGATGTAACAAAAAATAAAAATTAGGCAACTACAACTATCAATTCTTGAGTAAAACTCTCAAAATTGTTTAAGGTTGATACATCCACTTGGTTTAATTGGTTTCATTTTTATTTATTTTTGTCATTCTCTGTCGTAATCATCATCTTGTTAAATTTCCATGTATCACCATTTCAACTTCATTTTAATAGGGGTTTCAATCATATTTTATTTTCTAACTTGTGTCTAATTCATCTCACTATTTAATAATTAAACACACTATCTTTTATTCACAATTCAAAATTAATATTTTAGTTTTTTTTTATTTGAGAAAAATAAACTAAAAAACAAATTAAATTAAAACTGAAATTTATTCTACAGAAATAATTCAAGACATAAAAATAACCAAATAAGCAATAACAACAAATTTATTCAAAATACAAAATAACAAAATAACAAAATAAAACAAACTAAGCAAATAAACAGAAAACACAAATAAACATAAAAATAAAACAAAATTCAAATAACTAAAAATAAAATTATAAAGATAAACCATATTTTGCTCAATCCTTGCTTCCTAAGAAGTTATCCAGCTGCGTGTTAAAATCTACATTTATAGTTGTAGATGATCCTGCTTCATTTGCTGGATCTGCCCACTGAATAATAGAACTTGTCCCGAGGCCAAAATACATAATCTTCAAACTGATCTGGAGGCATATAAGGATTGGTTTACCTTAGAGGATTTTTTTTAATTTTTATTTTTTATTTTTATTTTTTTGCAAAAAAAAATTGCTTGAACGAGATTCCTTGTAGCAAAACTCTATTTTTCGGCTTCAAACTCGCTCATGCGAGATTTATCTCGCTCGAGCAAGATGAGGATCTAATTTGGAAGTGATTTGAGCCACTCGTTAGCTTTACCTACCAATGAAAAAGGAAACAAGCGCATATAAACATTCTCAATATTACCTGATTGAAAGCTCATTGTTCCCACCAATTCATAAAATGTAGACAAATGTGAATATGGATCCTCATAATCCATTACTGTAAATTGATGGGTACTTATGAGAGTGAGGAAAACGGGTTTCTTCTCCATGGCCCTGGTGGTAGCAGGTATTACAATATTAGAAAAATGCCTTGGCCCTCGATACATTACATAATCTCCAAGTGTCCTCCTAGGAGATGGTGCCTGTTCTTCTACCATGTTGTTTTCCTCTTGAAAAATATGAATGGGAAAATAAGTGGTTGGGGATTCCTCTCTAGTGTCTCCTTGTTTCTCTTTTGTCTTTGTCTTTTTGTTTTTTTTAGTTGCCCACTTCAAATAATAATTGGTCTTTGGGAATTTGACCTCTCAATATCATATAAGACATCTAATTCAAGAGTTAGCACAAGGATTCACTAGCAACAACAGAATATATATATATATATATATATATATATATTTTTTTCAAAATTTTAAAAATAAACAGAAAATTAAATTCTAATTAAAAACAAATAAAAATAAACAAAATAAATTCAATATAAATCTGAAAATAAATTAAAACAAATAACACCAAATAATTTCAAAATAAAGATTAAAACAATAAAAGCGAATTTTCAAATTAAAAGAAAATAAAATGAAATGAAAACAAATTTGTAATAAAACAATTTTAAATAAAGAAAAATAAAAATAGTAACAAATATAAACACCCTAATTAAAACTTAAAATAAATCAAAACAATTAAAATATTCATAGTATTTAGGAATTTATACTCAAAATCAAATCGTTCTCTAGCCACGGTGCCAAAAACTTTGATGACTTTTTATGGTAAGTGCACCACGTTGTCAGAAGTAATATGTGTCCCTAAGAACGAATATCGAACTCACAAAGAAAAGTTGAATATTCATGTAAAAGATTCGCTAAATATAAAACAAAATAATGAAAGTTTGTTGAGAGTTTGTTGGGATAACAATGATAACAAGAAAACAAAGCAAAAAGTTGTTGCTTCAATTGAAAAAATAGGGATTTGGTTTCATCTTTCTAACTCTTATGTATTTTGATTAGCATGATAACATTTTGTCCTTTGATTGATATTGATGCCCGTATAAAATTCATTTATATTGTTTCCTCACATAAAATTCTTAAGATGCTTCCTAAATATCGATTCCTCGCATATTTATAAAAACAACTTAGTAACAAGATCAAACATTGATATCAATTAACATTTGAAGTTTATTCCTAACACTCAAATATGTTAAGTATTATTGTTTAGGTCAAAACCATAAAAATATTTTCCGGTCAGATTTAAGATTCTATATCAAGAATTAGAAGCAAAACAATAATACCAATAATCAATCAAGAACAAAATTATATTCAGATATACCACCTCAATACATAAGAGATTGAACAAATTACTCCCAAATCCACATGGTAGAATTAGCCACACATCTTCTAACACCTTCTATTCTCCCAATTGGGTTACAAGTCACTCAATGGTGTTGTCCTCACAATCTTGCACACTAGGGTTGTGCCTAAAGCCCCCCTATTTAACCTAATTTGTTAGGGTTAAGTGGCTTATTGCGTTGCGCTGATAGGCTCGTTGAGTAAAACCTAAAAAGGTCTAATGTTTCTACCGCCTTCTCGCTCAAGTGAGATATAACTCACTTAAGCGAGCAAAACATCGATTTTTTTCCAATGCTTCTGGAGCATTGGCTTGCTTGAGCGAGATTATCTATTGCTGAGTTGGGCTTTTGGTGTTTTTGTGTGTTCCAGGGCCTTCCAGTTTTCTGCTTTTGGCTTGTATTGTTCATCTTTAGCCCAATCATCTCCATTTTCCCCTATAAACATAAAATTAACATCAAATTTGGGAATAAAATGTTCTTATTCAAATAAAAATCATAAAATATGTAAAAAGGTATAAATTCATAAATTAGGGATTACTTTATATGTAATTTAGCAATTAATACTCATAAGTACCTATATTTTAATATGAAATATTACTGAAAGACACTTATCAGAGTCAAATTCAAACAATGAAGAGTGGTATTTTTGGAGGTGTTCATCCCAATGGTCACTGTTCTTTTCAAAATAATTCATTTGAAGAAGAACGTAATTATGTGGAAAATCAAGGAACACAAGGGGTATACTCCAATAATAATAACTATCCTCAAGGTTGGAGAAGCACTTAAAATCAAAGTTTTAAGCAAGGCCCATTTCAACAACAACAACCACTATATTCTTCATCCCAAGAAAGAAAAAGGAAATTGAAGAATGCCTTGGAGAAATTTATGCAAATATTATTGTCCAACCAAAGAACATTGGCGTTGTTATTCAAAGTTTGGAGACACAAATGGGACAAAATGCACAACAGTTGAAGGAATCTCAAAATGATCATTAGAAAAAATCCAAGGAGCAATGTAAGTCAATCACTACTATAAGTGGAATAGTTATAGGAAAGGAGATTGATGACAATTTGATTGTTGATGAGGAGAAAAAAATTGAGGGAAGAAAATTTGTGAATGAGGGGGAAAAAGAAGAGGAGAAAGAAAAGGAGAGGGTACAGGAAGAAAAGAAAAAATAAAAACAAAGTGAGAATATAAAGAAGAGTGCTCTAATCCTAGATTTACCTTACCCACAAGCTGCCTCAAGGAAGAATATAGAACTACAGATTATTAAATTTGGTGAAATTTTGAAGCAACTAGAAATCAATATTCCCTTTACTGAATCTTTGGAATAGATGCCCACTTATGCCAGATTTATGAAGGATCTATTAACAAGAAGAGAATATTAAAGGAGAAAGGGACTGTTGAATTAGAAACAGGGTGCAGTGCCATCATTCAGAAATCTTTGCCAGAGAAATCTAGAGATCCAGGGAGTTTAACCTTACCAATCACAATACAAAAATTTACAGTGGGTAAAGCATTACTAGATCTTGAAGCAAGTATTAATCTCATGCCTCTCTCTATGTTGAAGAAAATTAGAGATATTGAAATATTAACTACAAGGATGACATTGCAATTAGTTGACCGACCAATAAAGTATCCACATGAAATAGTTGAACATCTTTTAGTAAGGTAGACAAATTTTATTTTCCAATTGACTTTGTAATCATGGACATAGAGGAAGATGTTGAAGTACCTCTCATTCTTGGGCACCCATTTATGAAAATTGCAAAAATTATGATTGATGTGGATGAAGGAAAACTGAAAGTCTGAGTACAAGATGAAGAAGTTAGTTTTGATGTATTTGAAGCTATGAAGCATCCAATTGACCAGAGAGATTGTTTTGGAATGGATGTACTTGATGAACTATATTTGGAAAATCAGAGGCAGATATCTGAAGATGAATATTTGATGAAAGCAATCCTTAATAATAATGAAGATCTAGAGGCTTTTGAAGAAAAATAAGTCAAGGATTGCTTACAAGATGTGGAGAAGGCTAAAGAAGTGTATCAAGAGGTTTTTGATGAATAAGAGTGAAATAAATCTAGTCCTCCTCGAAAAATAGAATTAAAACCGTTTCCATCTCAACTGAAATATGTTTTTCTAGAAGAGAATTGAGAGAAACCAATCATCATAAACAATCTTTTATCAGTAAAAGAAGAGCACAAGTAATAGAAGTGTAGAAAGTAAATAAAGAAGTTATAGGATGGACTTTTATTGACTTCAGAGGTATAAGCCCATCATATTGTATGCATAAAATTTATATGGAGGAAGATTTTAAACCTGTAGCTCAACCTCCAAGGCATTTGAATCCTTCTCTAAAGGAAGTTGTTAGAAAGGAGGTGCAAAAGCTTTTGGAGGCAAGAATGATTTATCCCATTTCAAACAGGGCTTGGATTAGTCCTATACAGGTGGTGCCTAAAAAAGGAGGTATGATAGTTATTCATAATGAAAAAAAATTGAGTTAATTCCTACAAGAACTGTTACATGATGGAGAATATGCATTGATTATAGGAAACTAAATCAAGTTACACGGAAGGGTCATTATCCATTACCTTTTATGGATCAAAGTTGGAAAGATTGGCAAGTAAGGCATACTATTGTTCTTTGGATGATTATTTAGGTTATAATCAAATTGTGATGAATACAAAAGACCAAGATAAGACAACATTTACTTGTCCATTTGGAGTTTTTGCCTACTGAAAATTGTCATTTGGTTTATGTAATGTTCCAACAACTTTCCAAAGGTTTATGTTTGATATTTTTGCAGATATGATCGAGAAATGCATTGAAGTATTCATGGATGATTTTTTTCCTGTTTGGATCTTCTTTTTACTCTATCCTAGAAAATCTTGACATTGTACTGAAGCGATGTGTGGAGATAAATCTTGTGCTGAATTGAGAGAAATTTCATTTTATGGTCATAGAAGGAATAGTCTTAGGCCGTAAAATTTCTCATAAAGGGATTGAGGTAGATAAAGCAAAAGTTGAAGTCATTGAGAAGTTACCTCCACCCGTTAACATTAAAGAAATCAAAATTTTCTTAGAGCACACTGGATTTTACATAAGATTTATTAAGGACTTCTCCAAGATTGCAAAGTCTCTATGCAACCTTCTCAATAAGGATACTTCTTTTAAATTTGATGATAATTATTTAACTACTTTTAAAATGTGAAAACAATGTTGTTGATCATTTATCAAGATTGGAAAATGATGAGGTACCAACATTGGAACCCGAAGTTCTTGTTAAATGTCCATATGAGAAGCTGTTAGTAATTAAGGAGAGGCCATGGTTTGCAGACATGGCCAATTTTAAAGCTTCTCGAGCAATTTCGGAGAATTTGGATTGACACCAAAGAATTTTTTTTTAAAAAAGATGTTAATCATTATATATGGGATGATCCTCATTTATTTAAGATCGGTGCAGATAATTTGCTGAGAAGATGTATTCAACTAGATGAAGCCTAGAGAATTATATGGCAATGCCATACTTCATCATGTGGAGGACATTTTAATGGGGAACAGCTGTACAAATTCTCCAATATGATTTCTTTTGGCCTTCATTAACCAAAGATATGCATGCTTTAGTATAGAGATGTGACATGTGCCAAAGAACAAGAAGCATCGACATGAGACTCCATTACAAAACATTCAAGAAATTGAAGTTTTTTATTGTTAGGGCATTGATTTCATAGGACCATTGTCATCTTCTTTTTCAAATGAATATATATTATTGACAATTAAGTATGTCTCTAGATGGGCTGAAGCAATTCCAACATAGAATGCAGATTCTAAGACAGTCATTAAATTTCTTAAAAGAAATATTTTCTACAGGTTTGGTACTCTGAGAGTATTGATAAGTGATGGTGGTTCTCACTTTTGTAATAACCAGTTGAAGAAAATTTTAGAGCATTATGGTGTTAGTCATAAAGTAGCTTCAGCCTATCATCCACAAACAAATGGACAAGTAGAAGTTTCTAATATAGAAATTAAGAAAATTTTAGAGAAAATGGTAGCCTCATCTAGAAAATATTGGTCAAACAAGCTTGATGAAGCTTTGTGGGCTTATACGACTTCATATAAAACTCTTATTGCTCTTTCTCCATTTCAATTGATCTATGAGAAAGCATGCCATCTTCCATTGGAATTGGAATACAAAGCATATTGGTCATTGAAGACATTAAATTTAGATGCTAAATTTGTTGGGGAGAAGAGAAAACTCCAAATCCAGGAACTTGAGGAGATGGGATTAAATGCATATAGTTCCTCGAAGCTCTATAAGGAACGCACAAAGAAATATTAAGATAAGAAGATTGAGGAAAGAAATTTTCATATTGGCCAATTTGTGATGTTATTTAACTCCAGATCGAGACTTTTTCCTGGAAAGTTAAAATCTAGGTGGTCGGGTATTTATACTGAGAATGCGGTTAAGTCTTATGGAGCAATAGAGTTAGAGGATCCAATATCACATAGAAGATGGGTAGTAAATGGTCAAAGGGTAAAGTCATATTTGGCTCAAGCTATATGACGTTAAACAAGCACTTACTAGGAGACAATCCGATATATATTGTTTAGTTTTATGATGAATTGTTATTTCTGTTTTGATTTTTACTCCTAAAGTCCATGTTTTTATGCAGCAAAACTCACCTAGGCGTAATATATCTCGCCTAGGAAAGTTCGACGACGTAAATTCAATATTTTTGTGTAGGGAAACTCGCCCATGCGTAATATATCTCGCCTAGACGAGTTAAGCAAATTAAAAAGGGGTGCTCTATGGAGTAATCTTGCCCAAGCGAGACAAATCTTGATTAGGCGAGATTCCACTTATACAATCTTGTCAAAGCGAGATAAAACTCGCTTGAATGAGTTTGACAGTCCAAAAGTACGTAATTAAGGGCAACCCAACCCCTATATGCCTCCAGATCATTTTGGAGCTTATGTAGCTTGGCCTGAGGACAAGTTCTATTTTTCAGGGGGCAGATCCAGCAAAAGAAGCAGATCATCTACATTTGTAGATTAAGACTTTAATACAGTGTAGTGAGGAAACTCTGCACGTTCCTGAACCATAACTCTCACATCCTCGTTGCATTCTAGAACCATTCGGATCGCCGTAAGCTTAAGCATTCAGACCACTGCTTGGATATGTGTCGCGATCCTATGGATTTGAGGTATTTTTGCGGAAACTGAGAACGATGAGGATCTCATTCAAGATTCAGTGGAGAAGATCGTAGAGAAATGCCTTGGTTATGAAGTGGAGCAGAGGAACTATATCAGCATTAGTGATTGGTATAAGAAATATCTTAGTGACGATCAAGTTGCTTATGCGATCGTTGCTGCCTAGTGTGCGTGCCTCGTGGGAAGGAATAATAGAGTGTGAAACGTTTAGAAACCCATTAGGTAACTCTTGTATGCTACAAATGCTTCTAGTTTAGTTCCTCCTTTACATGTTAAGCAAATAAGTGATTAGGAGCATAAGAAATGAGGGTTCGAAAATACACACCAATTGGAAGCAGAGAGAAATGAGGATTAAAGGGAAAACGCATACGATTGACAGAAGAAAATTGGAAGAGTTAGATATGATTTTGTAAGGTATGAGCAAACCCTAAACTATGAAGTGTGTAGAAAAAAAGGGAAACAGTGGAATGTGTAGAAAAGTGTAAATAAATGTGAAAAAGCTCAAAAATACAAGAAATTGATGCGGTTTGTCAAAAAGCCTTATAAAGAAGAGTATGATCCGCATACTAAAGACCTGAGGTTCTACTAACCAAAGTATAAAATTATCACAACCATATATATAATAAATATGATAAAGAAAGAGGATAACCTCATTCTCTAACAATTAGTTAGAGAATGCTTTAAGGAATTTCGTGAAGGACAGAAGACAAAACATAGATTGACAAATTCAAAAGCAGTGTATTTTTTATACAGCTGTTCATGTCATTGAATGTGGGGGTGATAGTTGAGAAATTAATACAGCAAATCTAATGTCACGAAACAAATTAGATTTATTGTTTAAAAACATATTTATGGAAAACTAATATATTTTACTTTCATTGAAATTTATAATAAATGTAGTAGCGTATGAAAAAAATACTTCTATCCCTCTACCATTATTTTCTCTAAATTTTTTTAAGATAATCACACTAAAATTCTATGGATTTGTTCGAAGAAGCAATAGGAAACTCACAAAGAGAAATTCTACTCGATAAATTTTGTAAATCAGCAACCATGTAGAAGTTTTTGCAGTGACTCAAAGAAAAGTTTGGGTTTGGATTACAAGTAAAGAAAAAGATTCAAAGTTTACTTATTCTAATTGGTCTATAGAACCTTTGGTATGTATGAAATTTAAGAAATAGATTTGTTTCCTTTATTTTGGTATGTCTCTTTAATTCCTTCTTTTAGGAAGGAAAAAGTTGTGTGTTTTGCATAATGATTTTAAAGAGTCCGTCTTTCTAAGTGAAGTAAGGGGTTATGCTTCAGGAGCATTTGTCTTTTACTTTAGAATAATGAGAAAGGAGTAGCAATAGTGATGTGAAAAAGAATATCTATAGATTTTGTTGAGATCGTGATATTTTTAGTTGTTGTCTTATTTGTAAAAGAATAAGTTCCTCTAGTTTTGGTGGTTTGATTATGTTTTTATGTTTTTTGGAATTTGATGTATTATTGCTATGGTTATTGACAATGATGAACTTCTTTGACTCTACTGTTTTTGGGATAAGGGTTAGTTGGTAGTTTTTATTTGGAGTTTAGTATAGGTTGAGATGTGAGATCCTATTTTATTTTTTATTTTTTTTATAAGGGTTGAGTCACTATTCAAGTAATCATATTTATTAATCATATTTATTTATTTATTGTTTCTTCTAAAAATATACTTAATAATTATAATGCATTACAAAAAGTCTTCTTTCCGTATATGTTTAAACTATTTGGTTGTCTTTCCATAATAAGACATGTGCTTCCCATGGGGTTTATAGGGTTTTTTTCCTCCTATAAATCTTCACTTACTCTTACTCTTGTTTCTTAAGTTCTTAAAAGACAATCATCCGTATCATAAAAAACCCGATCTTATCAGTGTTATCAGCCATATTTTACAGCATCATCATCTCATTATAATTTGTCACCGAAACTACATTGCGAAACATAGCATAACAGAGATCATGAGAACCCCTTCCTGGGACAGTAGTGGACTTAAGAAAGGCACTTGGACTCAAGAGGAAGATAGGAAGCTCGTAGCTTATGTCACTCGATATGGGACTTGGAATTGGCGCCAACTCCCAAGATTTGCAGGTAATTCATCATATCCATCATTCATCTTATATGTCATATACTTGTCCATGAAATGAAAAAGTTGAATAATACACAAACGCTACTGAGAAACCTTTATGAGTTCATAGTTCTACAATTTCATTGTAAAAGGACTAATGTCATTGGTGCATTGATTTTCAGGTCTGACAAGGTGTGGAAAGAGCTGCAGACTTAGGTGGCTCAATTATCTCAGACCCAACATAAAAAGAGGAAACTTTACTGAGAAAGAAGAAGAAACTATAATCAAACTGCACGAAGAGCTGGGTAACAAGTATGTTGACATTAAAAGCAAGATATGGGAAAAACTTAATTCCGGTTTCATAAACAATTTTGGTACTATTTTCTCATCAAAACTACAGTTTCACTGAGTAATGCAAACTAATATTATATACATTACTTGAGTAAAGAGAATCAACAGTTTTACAAGGTAACTTTTTTCTACTTTTCATAAAATATATATAGCAACAAAAAGAGCTATAAATTCAAACAAAGTTTTTAAAAGGTATAATTTTTATAAAAAAAATCCCATTTTGCATCTTGGAAATTCCCTTTTAATTACTTAATTTTGTGTTTTCTCCCTTGCAGATGGTCTGTTATTGCCACTCATTTACCCGGAAGAACAGATAACGAAATAAAGAACCAGTGGCACACCACTCTGAAAAAGCGTTTTGGAAAGAAGGCAGTTCATACGAAAACAAATGTGAAAGCCGCAAAATCAAACAGTTCTGTGTCTAACCAAGACAAGGATTCCATTCAGAACAATGGTTTCTTCCACGAAGATTCTCCTTCTCCAACAATTTCTAGAGCCTCTGATCCTGACCCTTTGTCCCTGGAAGTATCCTCAATCGAGTTCTCGTCCACAACCTCAGATTATACCACTAACGATAATTTGTTAATGGAAGAAGGGTTCGATTTTCTGTATGCATGCTTAGAGGATTTGAACCAGAATATTTCGACAGAGTCGTTACACATTTCTCACGGCACAATACAAAACAATGGTATTGAAAATTTTCATGGTTCAGATCCGATGACCATGGAACATGTTTGGGCAGAGTCTCCTCTGTCGTCATATAATGAAAATGTGGTTGTGGAAAATGATGATTTTGGGTTTCTAGAAGCAATACAACCAATAACTGAAAATTCTTGGAGGGAAGCATTCGTGGCAGACACGTCTCTTATTCCGAACGAATTTCTTGTTCCTTTGGTGAACGAATCCGAGTCGTACTTTTCTTCTACGTATGATGCGAGAGATATTTGGTGTCTCCGCGATAATTCTCATGATTTAGACGTCAACTTATTTCAATAAATAAAATAATTAGCTTCTATTTTTTCAACAAATTTAACTGAATTATGTAACTAATTCAGTTTAATGTAACTTTTTTTTTCCTCAGCATACAACTCAAGCATATCTGTTGTACAAAATTGCTGTTCTTAATTACGACTTGATGCAAATAGTTCTTTTTTTCTTTGTTATGGATAAAGAATAAAATAAGAGAAGAAACACTTAAGTGTTCCACCGTGTATGAAAAAAATACAGACTTCGTTCGGGAATACAGGTTGATTTAACAAACAAAAGCAATACATTTATAAGAATTTAATTACTTAGAGATCCTCGACTTGAAATTGTCTCGATCAGTCCTCGATCGTCGACCCAGAGATTGACCTCAGACATTACGCACCGATGCTTGGTATGGGAAGGGGGCCACGTGAGGTGGGCCCCAGACGCACCTACCAAAAGGATTGGTTAGTCTTTGATATTGATGTTCTAAGTCCGATGTTAGAGATCGATATCGAACCTCGCCAGTAGAGGGAGAAGATCTGACATCGGTTGCCTGAATGTTGTAAAGGGTCACGTAAGGTGGGCCCTAGAGTTACGACAAGTTAACAGTTAAAGACATGAGATGTGTGGGAAGCCTAAGTCACGAGGGATCATGCACGTGATGTGTATAGCGCATGAAGGCGCGACTCGTATGAATAATCCTGGGAAGCGTTAGAGCCCATTAGGGTTAGGGTTTCTAGGGAAGTTGCATGCATGGCACGTGAATACTTAGGGCACCCACGAAGCAGATGACGCTAGAGAGTAGGTGCACAAGTTGGTACCCAAGCAGCCACTTTGTTATTCATTACACTCCAGTTAAGGAAGGTTCCACGTGCCAGATACGCTAAGATTACCTAAATAGCAGCGCAGAGACATTTTCCAAGGAACCCTAGATAAGGGTAATAGCACAAAGGTAAACCCTAGTTTCAGCCTATATAAAGGGTGTCAAGAACCCTAGTAAGGTACGCAGTTTCTAAGACTGAAGCTAATATACACACTTGGTGTTTCTTTGCCCTAATACTGACTTAAGCAACAGAGTGCAAACGGCCGCTAGGGCGCCCCTTTTGTCTTTGCAGGTGAGAGGTTTCTTGATCAAGAAGGTACGATTCTCAGGCAAGATCGAAGGGCCAAAGCAGGTGTTGGAGTCAACCGGCAGAGCGAGTCAACCGGCAGGAACATTTGGCGCCCATCGTGGGGCCCGTTAAAAGAAGGTCCCACTCGTAATCACGTTAGGAGTCTTTACCAGAAACATGAGGAGTACAAGGCAAGGAACTGTTAGATCCGCAGGAGGTGCACCCCCTCAAGGAGACAACGTTACCACACAGCAAATCTTGGATACGATGTGTGCCCTCCAAGTAGAAGTAGCAGCGTCACGAGCGGACAACGCAGAGCCAATAAAGAACTGCGTAGGGATCTGCAACAAGTAGGGGAGCACACAACGGACGAACGTGCCCCGCCTGTACCACTTAGGGCACGTCCCATGCCATTCTCACAAGCAATCATGAATACGGCGTTAGCAACAACGTCTCTAGGTTCGAAAGTCTCTTTCACAAGAGTAGAGGACCCAAAGGCCCATCTCACGGCGTTCCACACCCAAATGATGCTTACAGGAGGATCTGACATTGTGTACTGCAAGATGCTTATGAGCATGTTGTCAGGCGCGGCGTTGGAATGGTTTACCCGACGGGCACATCACCACCTTTGACCAGTTTGCAACGCTGTTTAGGGAGCAGTACCTTGTTAACAAGGCCCCCATCCGACTTTCTTATGATGTTTTCAACGTCAAATAGTACTAGAGGGAGTCCATGAAGGACTACCTCAATAGGTTTGGGGTCCAAGTGGTGAGATTGAAACCTATTGATGAGGCCATGACGGTGCATGCCTTTGTCAAAAGAATGCTACCTGGACCTTTCAATGAGTCACTGCTAAGGTTCTACCCAAAGACGTTCACAAAAATTAGACGTCGAGTGTTGGCACACATCGTCGCAAATGATCGAGTAACGTAGAAACAAGGTCTTGTCAATCCTGTCCGACCTTGCGCGGTGGCACGACCTCAGCCTATGAGGGTGCACAAGGCAAACACAGAGAAAAAGGGGATGGGAAAACCCTACGAGCGGACCCAGAGGGGGACGTGCACACGAAGGGACCCACCCCCGAAGCATAACTTTTGAGTAGAACTCAAGGAGTTGATTGTTATCCCGAACATAGTGGTTAGGCTGAAGGTACCAGCAAAGACCGATAGGAAGATGGGACCCAACAAGAGCGCTTGGTGTTAGTTTCACCAGGCAAATGGCCACTACATACGTAATTGTTTGGCCTTGGCACACCAACTAGATGAGCTGGTAAAAAGCGGTTTCTTAAAGGATTATCTTCAAGAGCCACAAGACGACCAGGCGTTTGTAACTGCAGAGGCGGACCAGGGGCACGAGGTGCCTATCCACGAGGAGGTAAACACCATCTCAGGAGGATTCTCAGGGGGAGGGTGCACTGCCTCCCAGCGAAAGAAGTACGCACGAGGCATAATGGTAGTAGAGGTACAACAGGTAGACCAAACCCCCGATGTCGACCTCGTCTTCACCAAGGCCAACCTCCAAGATGTCATACCCCATGACAATGACCCGATAGTGATTTCACTAGTCACAACAGGAAGGAAGGTGCACTGTGTCCTCGTGGACCAAGGGAGTTCAGCCGACGTGATGTTCTTGACGACCTTCAACCAGTTACAACTGTCCAAGGACCGGATGTTTGCATGGTTTTGCAAGGGATCAGGTGGAGGTTCGTGGGCACATCGAGTTTAGGACGACGTTCACGGATGGCACGACTTCGTGCATTACCAACATCAGGTATCTCGTTGTTAATACTCCCTCGGCCTATAATATACTGTTAGGTAGGACAGCTTTAAACAGGATAGGAGCAGTTGCCTCCACGAGGCATATGAAGATGAAGTTGCCTTCCCTTGAGGGTGCGGTGATCACCATTAAATCTGACCAAAAAGAAGCGAAGAAGTGCTACGAAAACAGCCTCAAAGAGGGGTGTTTGCTGTTACGACCAGACCCCCAAGAGAAGACGGGGTGACCCACGTAGAGATCGCCCGTGCGAATCGACCCGAGCCCGTGGGAGACGTGGTAGAAAGAGAAATCGGTGGGAAGACGTTCAAATTCGGGCGGTCCTTAAGCCAAGAGTCGCAGGATCAGGTTGTTGAGGTCATAGCACGACACCTTGACGCTTTTGCATGGTCCGCCTCTGACATGCCCGATATAGACCCTAACTTCCTGTGTCACCGTCTCACCATGGACCCTCATGTCTGACCCGTCTGCCAGAGAAGGCAAAAATTCAACGAAGAAAGGCGTTGGGTCGTACGAGAAGAGACGGAGAAGCTACTGAAGGTTGGCCACATTAGTGAAATTCAGTACCCCGAGTGGCTTGCCAATGTGGTACTAGTCAAGAAGGACAGCGGAAAGTGGAGGATGTGTGTTGACTTCATGGACCTCAACAAGGCCTGTCCAAAGGATTCTTACCCGTTGCCCAATATTGATGCTTTGGTGGACAATGCCTTCGGATGCAGATTACTCAGCTTCCTGGATGCCTTTTCTAGTTACAACCAGATCATGATGCACCCCAGGGACGAGTGCAAGAAAGCATTCATAACGGAACTGTCTTGTTATTGCTACAAAGTCATGCCCTTCATACTAAAGAATGCAGGAGCCACCTACCAGCAGTTGATGGACAGGGTACTAAAGCCCATGTTAGGGCGAAATGTCCAAGCCTACATAGATGACATGGTGGTCACCTCCCAGCAGAAGGGGATGGAAGAGGGTCAAGCATCACTACAACTGAAAGCCAACCACCATGTCATATTGGGCCAATCACTAGGGACATGGCTAGAAAGCTTGAAGAGGATTGGAACACTGTTACTGATGGCAGAGAGACCTACCTCTACATGTTATAAGAAGCCAAGTTTCTGTTGAACCAAGTGGTGTTCAATGTTTTGAAGAATCCAAATCCTTTGAAGGATGTTGAAGCCTCTGCTTTGCTGTGTGTTGCTATGCTGGTTTAAGCTTTGTTCTGGGGTAGTTTAATGTTGTAATCCACCCTTAGATTAAATCTCAAGCAATTAGCATCTCAATCTTTATCAAAGTAAAATGTTTTCCAAACTAAGTTGAAACAACCGATTGTTTTGTCGAAACAACCGATTGTTTACACTTAGGTGTTTTGAGAAAGTTTGAAAACTGTTTTTGAATGGTGAAATCTGTTAAGTAACAAAACAACCGATTGATTCGAGGAAACAATCGATTGTTTGTTTTGAAACCATAACAGAAAAACTGTTTTCTTTGACTGAGCTTTAAATGCTTTAACTGAATACGCTCCAGTCATTAAATGCTTTGACCAATCTATTTTAAATGCAATTAAGAGTTTGTTAAGATTTGATAACAAACTATATTCTTGAATATATTCTGAAAAACGGTTTTTAAGGATTAAGAATCTTGAGACAAATTTTTTTTTTTAACAACTAAGATTTTTCAAAGAGTTCTGAGATTGCTTAAGAGTTGAGAGATTGATCAAGGTGCTGGAATAGGATTCTACTTGTGTTGATTTCAGATATTCATCTGTAACAAGTGTAATCTTTGTAAACTGTTGAACAATTCGTGTGTGTGTTTTGCTGAGATTGGTTGTGTGTTCTTGAGGTGTTCAAGATCAGCAATCTTAGTGTTGGCCAAGGAGAGTGTGTTTCTTGAGGTGTTCAAGGTCATTCTCTTGGTTGTGGTGTAAGTGATCAAGTGGTGATTGCTTAGTGGTTATCCTCAGGGTTTCTGAGAAGACTGGATATAGCTCTTGTTTGGAGTGAACTAGTATAAACAACTGTGTACAAATTCTCTTTCTCTATCTCTTTAATTCAGTTTTGATATTTTGGAACTGGTATAAACAACCGATTGTTTCGCTAAAACAACCAATTGTTTTTCCAGCTTTGTGCTTTTGTTGTTTGTTTTGGAAAAACTGAATCCTTAATCAAGGTTCTTTCAAAGAATTTCCATTCTAAGTTTAAAAGTTTTCAAAAATCCTCCTTAAACAATTCACCCCCCCCCCCTCTCGTTTAAGGCCATATATTCTAACAATTGGCATCAAGAGCTTGGTTCTTGAAAGTTATTCAAGTTGATCTAAAAACTTTTTCCTATGGCTGGAAAACTATCTTTTGAGGAGGGTGCTTCAATCTACAAACCACCTTTATTCTGTGGATTGATTTATAAGTTTTGGGAAGAAAGAATGAAAATCTTTATTGAATCTATTGATCAAAGAATTTGGGACTCAATTGAGAATGGTCCTTACATTCCAAAATTCAAAAAGGATAATTCTTTTATTACAAACCTTTGTCCAATTGGACAAATGATGAATGTAAGATGGCTCAGCTTGATAAGTCTGCTCAAAACATTATAGCTTCTGCACTAGATACTAATGAATTTTTCAGGATATCGAAGTGCAAAACTGCTAAGGAAATGTGGGAGACACTCAAGGATGCTCATGAACCAAAGGAAGCAATGACAAAGAGTCAAACAAGAAGAAAGAGAAGGCAAAATAAGAAAAGCCTCAATCTTTGCTTAATGACCAGAAGGGAGGATGACTCATGTAGTGTAAGTTCATCAAATTCTTCAAACTCTGAAAATTATGGTCAATTGCTTCAAGCCTTTCAAGAAACGCATGAAGAAGCCAACCGATTGGCTTTCTTGAACAATCGATTGAAAGAAAAGAATAGCTGGCTTGAAAACAGAGTAAAGGCACTGGAAGAGGATTTAGAAAATTCAAAAATGGATTTTGAAAATCTGGAAATCATTTACAAAAACTCCTCTTGCAAGTGTGATACTCTAGTTTGTGAAAATTGCGAAAATCTTGAAAAGAAGGTCCACTATCTTGTTAAAACTGTGGATAAGCTTTCTAAAGGCCAATCTAACTTTGAGAGTGTGCTAGCATCTCAAAATTGTGTTTTTGGAAAATTTGGATTGGGTTTTAATCCACAAAACAAGCAAGATAGATTTTCAAAATCATTTTCGAAAATGCCAGAAAAACAATCGATTGGATCATCGAAACAACCGATTGTTACATGCTTCTATTGCATGAAAAGAGGTCATTCTGTGCGATTCTGTAAAATCAGAAAACATGATGTTCCTAAAGGGCTTATGAAGTGGATTCCCAAGAAAAATAAAGCTTGTATTGATGAGTATGAACCAAATGGACCCACATTCATAAGGGGACCAAACCTATGTACTTGAAAATCTTTTTTGTAGGACATCTTGGAGGAAAGAAAGCAACTTTGGTACTTGGACAGTGGATGCTCCAAGCATATGACAGGGGACAAATCAAAGTTCCTGAGAATATCCTTCAAGCAAGAGGGTCATGTCACCTATGGAGACAACAACAAAGGAAGAATTCTTGGAAGAGGATCCATAGGAGATGAGAGCATCTTGGTGATCCATGATGTGCTCTTCGTTGAAGGCCTAAAGCATAATCTTCTGAGCATTAGCCAACTATGTGACAAGGGGTATCAAGTGATGTTCAAGACAAACACATGTGAAATTTGTCTGCCTAACACCAAAGAGGTAATGTTGGTAGGTAAGAGAGTTAACAATGTGTATCTTCTAGATATCTCTTCACCGTGTTCAATTGGATGTCTTCTATCCAAGCAAGATGAATCTTGGCTTTGGCATAGAAGAATTGCTCATATTCACATGAATCATTTGAACAAGCTAATATCAAAAGATCTTGTGATTGGGCTGCCAAAACTCAAGTTTGAGAAGGATCACATTTGTGAAGCTTGCCAAAAAGGGAAACAAGTGAAAAGTTCTTTTAAAACCAAAAATGTTGTCTCTTCATTGAGACCTCTTGAACTCCTTCACATGGATCTCTTTGGACCCTCTAGAACTATGAGTCTTGGTGGAAATTATTATGCTCTTGTTATTGTTGATGATTTCTTTAGGTACACTTGGACCTTGTTCTTAAAATCAAAGAGTGATGCCTTTGCTGCATTCAAAAGGCTAGCAAGAAGGCTTCAAAACAAAAAAAAACAGCAACATAGGCTCCATAAGGAGTGACCATGGAAGAGAATTCCAAAATGAGAAGTTTGTCAAGTTCTGTGAGAAGTTGGGGATTCTACACAATTTCTCTGCTCCAAGAACACCACAGCAAAATGGAGTTGTAGAGAGGAAGAACAGATCTCTTGAAGAGCTTGCAAGGACAATGCTTAGTGAGTCATCACTTCCTAAGTATTTTTGGGCAGATGGAGTGAGCACCTCTTGTTATGTGATGAATAGGGTGCTTATAAGGCCCATTTTGAAGAAAACTCCATATGAACTTTTCAATGGAAGGAAGCCTAACATCAGTCACCTCAAAGTCTTTGGTTGTAGCTGTTTCGTTCTCAACAATGGAAAGGAAAGCTTGGGAAAGTTTGATGAGAAAGCTGACCTTGGCATTTTCATTGGTTATTCTCTCACAAGCCATGCATATAGAGTCTACAACAAAAGATTGATGACTGTAGAAGAATCAGTTCACGTAGTCTTTGATGAGGTAGATCACAGAATCTGTCAGAACCCAAATATCAGTGCTGAGGAAGATGAACAGAGCATCAGTTTGGAGAAGCTAGATATCTGTGCAGAAAAACAATCGGTTGATTCGCAGAAACAACCGATTGAAATTCTGCAACAGAGTGAGCTGCCCAAAGAATGGAGGATTCCTAGAGATCTGTCTGTGGATAACATCATAGGGCAGATAAAGGAAGGTGTCTCCATACGTAGCTCCATCTCAAACTACTGCAGGCACACAGCTTTTGTTTCTCAAATTGAACCAAAGTCAATTGAGGAAGCTCTCAAGGATGAGAAGTGGGTTGAAGCTATGCATGAAGAGCTAAACCAATTTGAAAGAAATGAGGAACAAGCTAGATGAGGATGGAGTGATCACTAGAAACAAAGCAAGGCTAGTTGCCAAAGGCTACAATCAAGAAGAGGGCATAGACTATGGTGAAACCTTTGCTCCTGTGGCTAGATTGGAGGCTGTGAGGCTGCTGCTGGTTTTTGCTTGTATGAGTGGTTTTAAACTCTTCCAAATGGATGTAAAGAGTGCCTTCTTGAATGGCTACATCAATGAGGAAGTCTATGTAGATCAACCACCGGGCTTTGAAGATCACAAGTATCCCAACCATGTCTTCAAGTTGAAGAAAGCTTTGTATGGACTGAAACAAGCTCCAAGGCAGTGGTATGAGAGACTTAGCAACTTTCTGCTATCACATGGTTATGAAAGAGGAATGGTAGACAAGACTCTCTTCATCAAGAAGTCAAATGCAGAAATAATTCTTGTGCAAATCTATGTTGATGACATCATTTTTGGTGCTACACAAGATAGGTTGTGTGAAGAATTTGTGGCTGCAATGAAAGGTGAGTTTGAAATGTCTATGATGGGAGAACTATCTTTCTTTCTTGGATTGCAGGTTAAACAAACAAAGGATGGGATCCTCCTAAGTCAATCAAAGTATTGCAAGGAAATTCTCAAAAAGTTTGAAATGGAGAATTGCAAAGAGGCAAGCACTCCAATGCCATCAAGCTGCTACATGGATGCAGATGCTGCTGGAAAGAGTATAGATCAAACAAAATACAGAGGTTTGATTGGATCATTGCTTTATCTAACAGCAAGTAGGCCGGACATCATGTTTGCGGTGTGTCTATGTGCAAGATATCAAGCAAATCCTAAAGAATCACACTTCAAAGCTGCAAAAAGGATTCTAAAATATCTCAAAGGAACATCATCTGTAGGACTATGGTATCCTTCTCATTCTCCAATACATTTAATTGGTTATTCAGATTCTGACTTTGCAGGTTGCAAGCTAGATAGAAAGAGCACAAGTGGTACTTGTCACCTTCTTGGCTCAAGCCTAATCTCATGGCATAGCAAGAAGCAAGCATGTGTTGCTCTCTCTACTGCTGAGGCAGAATATATAGCTGTTGGTAGCTGCTGTGCACAGATCCTATGGCTCAAACAACAACTTGCAGATTTTGGTTTACAAATCAGCAAAGTTCCTTTGATGTGTGATAACACAAGTGCAATAAATCTTACCAAAAATCAAATCCAGCACTCAAGGACCAAACATATTGAAATAAGACATCATTTCATCAGAGATCATGTGCAAAATGGGAACTGTGAAGTAAAGTTTGTGGAGACCAAACTGCAGCTAGCTGACATCTTCACAAAGCCTTTGCCAAAAGAGAGGTTTTTCTTCTTAAGAAATGAGTTAGGTATTCTTGATCTTAATAATCTCTCTTAAATCTGTCTTTGATACATGTTAAAGTCTATTTGTGAAGACAAATAGAGGGAGAATTATTGGTTCTTGTATATCTGTGTCTTATATGCAATAAAATGTTTAAATCTCTTAGTATAAAAGTGTTTTCTGCTGCTGCTGATAGAAACAACCGATTGTTTCGTGTAAACAACCGATTGTTTATTATGTTTAAAGAGTTATAATCTAACTTGCTACTGTAAGAAGCTTTGGATAGTATAAATGCTTTTTCTGCAGGAACTGCTTCAGATTTAATCAGTACAACACAAGCACCAGGGATTTGTCTTCATCAAATAGGGGGAGATTGTTGAACCAAGTGGTGTTCAATGTTTTGAAGAATCCAAATCCTTTGAAGGATGTTGAAGCCTCTGCTTTGCTGTGTGTTGCTGTGCTGGTTTAAGCTTTGTTCTGGGGTAGTTTAATGTTGTAATCCACCCTTAGATTAAATCTCAAGCAATTAGCATCTCAATCTTTATCAAAGTAAAAGGTTTTTCAAACTAAGTTGAAACAACCGATTGTTTGGTCGAAACAACCGATTGTTTACACTTAGGTGTTTTGAGAAAGTTTGAAAACTGTTTTTGAATGGTGAAATCTGTTAAGTAACAAAACAACCGATTGATTCGAGGAAACAATCGATTGTTTGTTTTGAAACCATAACAGAAAAACTGTTTTCTTTGACTGAGCTTTAAATGCTTTAACTGAATACGCTCCAGTCATTAAATGCTTTGACCAATCTATTTTAAATGCAATTAAGAGTTTGTTAAGATTTGATAACAAACTATATTCTTGAATATATTCTGAAAAACGGTTTTTAAGGATTAAGAATCTTGAGACAAAGTTTTTTTTTTAACAACAACTAAGATTTTTTCAAAGAGTTCTGAGATTGCTTAAGAGTTGAGAGATTGATCAAGGTGCTGGAATAGGATTCTACTTGTATTGATTTCAGATATTCATCTGTAACAAGTGTAATCTTTGTAAACTGCTGAACAATTCGTGTGTGTGTTTTGCTGAGATTGGCTGTGTGTTCTTGAGGTGTTCAAGATCAGCAATCTTAGTGTTGGCCAAGGAGAGTGTGTTTCTTGAGGTGTTCAAGGTCATTCTCTTGGTTGTGGTGTAAGTGATCAAGTGGTGATTGCTTAGTGGTTATCCTCAGGGTTTCTGAGAAGATTGGATGTAGCTCTTGTTTGGAGTGAACCAATATAAACAACTGTGTACAAATTCTCTA
Source organism: Phaseolus vulgaris (assembly GCF_000499845.2). Taxonomy (NCBI): domain Eukaryota; kingdom Viridiplantae; phylum Streptophyta; class Magnoliopsida; order Fabales; family Fabaceae; genus Phaseolus; species Phaseolus vulgaris. The sequence goes on along the minus strand of NC_023755.2, from coordinate 33,283,337 downwards.
TCCCTATCTCTTTAATTCAGTTTTGATATTTTGGAACTGGTATAAACAACCGATTGTTTCGCTAAAACAACCGATTGTTTTTCCAGCTTTGTGCTTTTGCTGTTTGTTTTGGAAAAACTGAATCCTTAATCAAGGTTCTTTCAAAGAATTTCCATTCTAAGTTTAAAAGTTTTCAAAAATCCTCCTTAAACAATTCACCCCCCCTCTCGTTTAAGGCCATATATTCTAACAGTTTCTAGCGTAGAATAGCTTTTTACATTCTTGTCAAAAGTAGCATAGATTATTTCTTTTGTAATTTTGTTGAACATGCAAAATGGTACCTAAAATGCTAACCTAAGTTTAATTAGAGTTTCCTACTCCTAATTAAACTTAGGACCGGCCCACCTTAGCCCAAAGAGGAGCGTAAGGTTCTAGATCTCATTGCACATGATAGAATTCTAGAACCTACCTCCCATGTGCTAAATTTTAGGCGCTATCTCCATGTGCATAACATTTGAATTTCCCTCTCCTTTGTGCCTTGTGTAAACTGACCTCCTAAGCTATTTAAGGAGTGTCTTGGCTCTTAGTTTTGCAAGATTAATATACTTAGTGAATTGTTGCCAAATTGTGCCAATTTCACTTCTTGCCCAAAACCTCCTAGGTTAGGCTTTTAATCTTCACAAATTTTCCCTTTCCAAGTAGAATTGGCCTCACCACTCTCAATCCCTACCTCTCATGCACCTTCAGGGTCACCACCACTCTTAGGAGGACCTTGCTTCATCTTCAATCCATGATGCTTCCGCCATTCACCAACAAAATCTGAAAACTATGAAGGCACATCTCCATGAGAAGGAGAAACATGTAACTGACCTGGAAGAACTGTTCACCAAGATAGCAAAGTACAGGCTGAAGCTGAACCCGGAGAAGTGCGTATTTGGGGTTGAGGCAGGCAAGTTCCTGGGTTTCCTACTCACTGAACGAGGGATAGAGGCAAATCCCGAGAAGTACGCTGCTATAAAAGCCATGAAGAACCCGATCTCGGTGAAAGAAGTGCAACAGTTGATAGGCGCATGGCCGCTCTGTCCAGATTCGTATCGGTAGGAGGAGACAAGGGGCACCCTTACTTCCAGTGCCTGAAGAGAAACAGCAGGTTCATATGGACCCGGGAGTGCGAAAAGGCATTTGTAAAGCTGAAAGACTACCTGGCCAGTCCACCAGTGTTGTGCAAGCCAGAGTCAGGTACCCTGCTCCGCCTATACTTCACGATTACAGAGAAAGCGATCAGCTCAGTCCTATTACAGGAGCAAGACCAGGTGGAGAGGCCGATCTACTTCGTCAGCAAGGTGTTGCAAGGGCCAGAGGTGAGATACCAGGCCTTAGAAAAAGTAGCTTTGGCAATAGTATTCTCCGCGCGAAGACTCTGCCACTACTTCCAGAGCTTCACCGTGATAGTAATGACGGACCTCCCAATTCGCAAGGTCCTGCAAAAGTCAGATGTGGCAGGCACAATGATACGATGGGCGGTAGAACTGTCTGATTTTGACGTGCAGTATTAGCCTAGAGGCCCCATCAAGGGCCATATTTACGCTAACTTTGTGGTAGAACTCTCCTCGGCAGCCACGCACCAAGAGGGAGTGGGCTTCAGATGGGTGCTTTCTGTAGATGGTTCCTCAAACCATCAAGGTAGTGGGGCTGGTGTCATCTTGGAGGGATCAGATGGGTTGTTGATCGAGCAAGCCCTACGGTTTGCTTTCAAGGCCAGTAACAACCAAGCAGAATATGAGGCCCTGATCGCTGGAATGTTGTTGGCCAAAGAGATGGGAGCAAAGGGGTTGTTGGCAAAGAGTGATTCTTTGTTAGTTACAAGCAAGTCACGGGGGAGTACCAAGCTAAAGACCCTCAGATGGCCGCGTACTTGGAATATGTCCAAATCCTAAAGGAGTCGTTCAAGTTAGTCCACGTACCCAGAAAACAGAATGCCCGAGCTGACTTGCTTGCAAAGCTTGCCAGTTCGGGCAAGGGGGGTAGGCAGAGGACAGTGATTCAGGAGACCCTAAAGACACCTCGAACTACCACAGACAATATGACAGAAGTCCAACAAGTTAGCACATCGGAAGGGACGAGGAGGAGTCATCGGTCGTTAACACAGAAGACGATGAAAACACCCAGAATAAGTAGGTACCTGGTTGTTGGGGAGATAGCGTCGTAAATTTACCAGGTTGAATCAGGAGAAACCTAGATGATGGCCTACCAACGCTACTTGACTGATGAAGTACTCCCGCTAGAACCTGCAGAAGCTCGGAAAATCAAGAAAAATTTGAGCAAGTACACCCTGATCGATGGAAAATTGTTCAGGCATGGATTCACCCATCCTATTCTGGTATGTGTAGACGGTGAACAATGCACACGCATCATGGCAGAACTACATGAAGGGATATGCGGTAGCCACATCAGTGGTTGATCCCTCTCATCAAAGGCCATTTGCGCAGGGTATTACTGATCAACCATGAGGGTGAATTGTACGAGGTACGTCCAGCGGTGCAAGCAGTGCCAACAACATGCTGATTGGCACAAGGCGCCCCCAGAGAAGTTGAGATCGATCTACAGCCCATGGCCATTTCATACCTGGGGGATCGATATTCTGGGGCCCTTTCCTTTGGCGGTACGACAGATGAAGTACCTCGTGGTTGCCATAGAATACTTCACGAAGTGGATCGAGGCTGAGCCCGTGGCACATTTCACAGTCCACAAGGTCCAACACTTCGTATGGAAGAACATAGTGTGGGCCTACCACACCACCCCTCAGTCCACAACCGGGGAAACCATTCAGCTTGGTATATGGTTCAGATGCTATGATTCCAGTGGAAATTCAGGAGAACTCATCGCGTTTCCAGAACTTCATGGTCAAGGAGTCCAACAAAGAAAGAAAGGTGAACCTAGACCTACTAGATGAAGCAAGGATTAAGGCTGAAGTCTTGAAAAGGAGGGTGGAGTACAAGTACAGCTCCAAGCTGCGACCTCGGCAGTTCCAGGTCGTCGACCTGGTGATGCAGAAGGCCCACCCGTATAAGGGTTTCTTAACGAGGTCACCCGAATAAAATTCTAGTTATTCAGTTAAGAAATGTGCATTGCAGTTAAATAAACCTCTCCCTTAAAGTGAAACACGGGGAGTAGAGGTAGTTTGGTTTTCCAATAAGCCCCCCTCGTGTAAGTTCAGCAAGGCGAAGAATAGTACGGTTCCCCAGTCAAATGAACCTCTCCCTTGAAGTGATAAACGGGGAGTAGAGGTAGTTTGGTTTTCCTAATAAGCCCCCCTCGTGTAAGTTCACCAAGGCGAAGAATAGTACGGTTCTCTAGTCAAATGAACCTCTTCCTTGAGGTAATGCGCCTAGGTCGAGAATAGTATGGTTCGATGATGAACCTCCCTCTTGCGCAAGTTTACCAAGGCTGAGAAAAAGTATGGCTCGAATGTTGAAGGCTTGCCTCTTGACTTTTTACAAGCAAGGTCACGGCCAGTTATTCAGGCCCGCCTCTTGACTTTGTACAGCAAGGATGAGGTTGGTAAGAGTCGTTCGCCTGGGTTAGAGACACCAAGACTGGAGAAGTATGGTTCCTTAGGGGGCCTCCCTCTTGCGTAGTAACCCCGAGGTAGAACAGCATGGCTCACCAATTAAGTTCACCCTTACCTTTGTGATGCAGGATCAAGATCAGAGCCAAAGTAAAAAATGGTGTAGTTCACCAGTATTTCCAGCATGGTATTCCCGTCAATCCAAGGAAGGTAGGGACAAGATTAACAAGGTCGCCTTGCTTCACGAGAAGAAGATCAAAAAACAGCAAGAGTGGATTACCCTCGAACAAAGGTTGGGCCAGTTAAGGGATTCGTGCACACAGGATAAGGCATACACTCAAAACGTGTTACCTAAAGTGTGAACCTAGGTCGAAGGCGCTATTAGTTGAAATCAATACGAGCAAAAGCAGAGAAGTGAAGCGGCTAAGGTAAACAGTTAAAAGAAAGATAAATATTTATAGAGGTCTATGCACATGTACAAAGGACAAATTGTTCTTCCAAAAAGACAGAGTTACAAATGGTTACTCTCTCAGCACGAGTTGCCCATCAACAACGCACTTAGACTCGCCGAAACGGGTAAGATCCACCTCAGGATGCACGCAGGCAAACTGAGCGATGGCATCTTGGAACCTCTCACCGTAACCGTCAGCAACATCATTGGTGAGTTCCTCCTCTGTCTTCTTGAAGGATTCAACCTTCTCACCGAGCTCCCCCTCAACCTGCCCCAGCAGGACCTCGCTGGATCGCCCTTTCCTCCAGCTTTGCCATTTTCCCCTTCATCTCCGCCACCAGCTCTTCTAGCTCGATCACGTTGGTGCGAAGAGGCAAGATCTTCGCTTCTAGCTGGATAGCCTCCTGCCCTTGTCATGAAGAGCCTTCTTGGCGTCCTTCTCAAATTGGCGAAGGCTTGCCAACTTCACATACATGGCGGTCTCCCGATTGGCAAAGGTCTTGGTCTGGGTGGACAACTCTTCCTCAAGCTTCACCATCCTAACCTTGAGATCTTCGGCCTCTTGGGCCCTACTCAACGCAAGATTAGATGCGATCAGGAAGTCTCCTAACCGTCGACCACGCGATCCTGAGAGAGGTTGACGCTCAAGCTCTCCACCACCTCCTTGTCCTGGAAGCGGTTGAATATTCGTTGGAGCAGCACGGGAAGCTGGGAGGTAGAAGGCATCTCCTGGCCCTCGGGGGCGCTCTCTCCTCCACCCTCGTGAACAACAAGTTGGAGTGGGAGGAGGCGCTCGGGGGATGGTCCATGAAGGTCGGGGTCCCACCGGATGCAGAAGCAGAGGGTGCCACGGCCTCGCCAACCCTTTGCCTTTTGAAGACGAGACCGGTGCATGTGTCTTCATCATCGGTCTCGAAGGCCACCACCCCTCTTTGTCCATCAACGGCAGGGGCTGGATCGATGGGTTGGGGAGCGGGGGTAGCTGAGGTTGCCGCCCGACGCTTGGCCAGCAGGTCGGCCAACTTCTTCTTTTTGTATTTGTTGAAGCCCATATCTACATGAAAGCAACAAGTTAACACAGGAGATAATAAACAAGGCGAGTATAAAAGCAAAAATGAAATGAAACAAGAGGCATGGGAACAAGAAAATATTGATATATGTCTTAAGATTTTTGGGCTAAACTCACGCTTGAGTAGCTCCAAAGTGCTGAAAGGGGCAGAGAGTCCAGAGAGGAGCTCGCATACTCCTCGCTCCTAAGGGGAAAGATCCTCAAGACTTCAGGCTCTCTGAAGGTTTGGCTTCTCCATCCAATATAAGGGAAACCCATCTAAAAGAGCAGGGTCCCTCCGATTGCTTTGGACTTTGAAGAAGTTCTTCTTGAACCCCTTGTATGATTGCTGGAAGAGCGTTAAGAGCACCCTCCCAGCCACACCATTGAAGCTGAACCACAACTTCTTCCCAAGGTCTTTAACTTCAAAGAAATAAAGAAAGGTATCCATAGACGGCGTAAGGCCGAGGCTGTAGCAAAGGATGGCGAAAGCCCTTACGAACGCCCAACTGTTGGGATGCAGTTAGGCGGGGGCAACGTTCACCTCGGTCAGAAGTGTGCGCTCGAAGAGAGTAAGGGGTAATTGAAGCCCTAGTCTTCGGAAGATGGTGGAATAGATGAAGCAGAAAGGGCCTTCGGGATCAGAGGCTTCATCAAAACATACTGGCTCACCCTCACGACAAGCCACTATCCGCACAAACTTATCGTGATCTTTGCCAAAGACGCGCGATGGGTGGCAAGTTTGTTTCTTCCTATAAGTCGTTATGCTCTCGAGGGATGTGAAGGTGGATGTTACCCCTAGAAGATCCGTCGGTGCCCAGCGATATAGGGACTTGTAGAATGAGGCAGAAGGAGGGGGAACTGGCGAAGAGGTTGGAACAGGGGATGAAAACGAAGTTGAGTTGGAGTCTGAAGGAGAAGCTGGAGAAGGTACTCGTTTGGTCATCTTAGATAAGAAAGCTAAAAAGGAAAGGAAAAAGATAAAGTTTAGAGGAGGAGGTGGCGTAATTTGACGAAACCAGGGAAAAACAAAAAAAACAAAGACTCGAGACATGAACAGTAGAAATGAATGCGCGAAGAAATGCAAGAATCATAAACAGTCCCAGGCAGTTATAAGCATGTTACAAGTGACGAAATCATAAATGGCAAACTGATCGGGAATAAAAATCATACCTTTCGAATGCTGAGGTTCAAGGGTTTGACTTTTGGAAGAAAGAGAAGAGAGCGTTTTTCGCAGAAATGCTAAGGGAAGGTTTGCATAAGTGAATGTAATGGAACAGTGGGGAAAGCGTAAGAGTTAAAGTGTTTTAACAGTGCACGAAGAAGTTCGAGCGCCAACAAGTCCCAACCGTTGATCTTGACACGTGTACGTTGATTAACGAAGAATGGTGAGATGTCACTTCGGTGTATTGTTCACGTCTGTTACCCAGTGCCACGTAGGTCGCCCAGCGCAATCACCTAGCCTCTTCACTGAAACAAGTTACAGTTCGAGGTCGGGGGGCTTGTGTCCTGACCAGTCCTCGGTCATCGACCCAGAGACTGACCTCAAACATCGCGCACCGATGCTTGGCAGGGGAAGGGGGCCACGTGAGGTGGGCCCCAGACACACCTACCAAGGGATTGGTTAGTCTTTGATATTGATGTCCTAAGCCCCGATGTTAGAGATCGATATCAAACCTCGCCACTAGAGGGAGAAGATCGGACATCGGTCGCCTGAACGTTGTAAAGGGCCACGTAAGGTGGGCCCTAGAGTTACGACAAGTTAACAGTTAAAGACATGAGATGTGTGGGAAGCCTAAGTCACGAGGGATCATGCACGTGATGTGTATAGCGCATGAAGGCGCGACACGTATGAATAATTCTGGGAGGCGTTAAAGCCCATTAGGGTTAGGGTTTCCAGGGAAGCTGCATGCATGGCACGTGAATACTTAGGACACCCACGAAGCAGATGGCGCTAGAGAGTAGGTGCACAAGTTGGTACCCAAGCGACCACTCTATTATTCATTGCACTCCAGTTAAGGAAGGTTCCACATGCCAGATATGCTAAGATTACCTAAATAGCGGCGCATGGACATTTTCCAAGGAACCCTAGATAAGGGTAACAACACAAAGGTAAACCCTAGTTTCAGCCTATATAAAGGGTGCCAAGAACCCTAGTAAGGTACGCAGTTTCTAAGACTGAAGCTAATATACACACATGGTGTTTCTTTGCCCTAATACTGACTTGAGCGTCGGAGTGCAAACGACCGCTAGGGCGCCCCTTTTGTCTTTGCAGGTGAGAGGTTTCTTGATCAAGAAGGTATGATTCTCAGGCAAGATCGAAGAGCCAAAGCAGCTGTTGGAATCAACCGGCGGAGCGAGTCAACCGAGAGGAACAAAAATAAAAATACTTAATAATATATAAAGTGAATATAAATTTTATTTTATAATTTTGATTTTATAAAATTAAATTACACTTAAAGTTTATTTTTTAATTTAATGTGAAAGTCATTTAAAATTTATCAAAACAAAAATTTATTAGTTTTAGATTAAGTTAAATTTAAAGTTATTTTTAATATTGTATTTACTATAGTGAAAAATCTGTCTCTAAATCTCCCCAACTTACACTTTTCGAACTTACCAAAAGATTTATACATTGTCTACTACTTTTTTCATTTTTACGACAAATAAATAACCAAATTGTTTGGGTCATTGTTAAAATATTTAAATTAGTTCATTTAAATAAATAGTGTTGTAATTTTCTTTCACAAAATATACTTTCATGACCCCTAAGTAAATGTAAGTGAAAGGTTTTTCCTAAATCCATGATTATTCTTCATGCCAAAGATATGTCTAGTATTAAATACAACTTGGGTTAATTTAATTTTTTCTATAACACCCTAACTTTGTATACATATTTATAGAGTATATATGTACACTCATGTTTGGTACAATAGTATTGTATAATTGGTTTATAAAACTATACATAAAAGTTATCAAAGAAAAAAAATCATTGAGTTTATAAAACTAACACAAAAGTTTTCGTACAAATAAAATGCAGTCAACAACATAGAATCTTTTTAGATTAGATTTGTCTCTAACACTTGTCTTTGTAATATATTTTCTACTCTCATTCTAAATACAATCATATTCCATTATCATGAGATAAAAAAAAGTCACAAACAAGAATAAGTTAACTTTAAGTTATTTAAATTAACACTAACTTTAAATACATATTTATAGTATATATATATATATATATATATATATATATATATATATATTATGCATACTCATGTTTAATACAATAGACTCTCGTATTATTGGGTTTATAAAACCATATATAAAAGTTTTTTATGGGAAAAATCAATTGAATATAGAATCTTTTTTATTTGTCTCTAACAGCTAGATATGCAAATTTTTCTACTTTCATATTAAATACGATTATAATCATCATTATGAGAAACAAATGCAAACAAAAGTAAGTTAACTCCAAATTATTTAAATTATAAGAACATATACAAATTTACTAGATTGACACCTCTTTTCATAATTTATCATTTGTCATCAAACAAAAATTTTACATTTCTATCATTACAAACACACTTTCTAACTAACAATGGATGCAAAATAGTACATCAATGTCTTTCAAAATATTTATATTAAATATATCTTAAAAAATTAATGCATGAGAATCTAAACACTTTTGATCTAAGATAAATTCATTGAACAAATAATTGTACTACTAAAAATATATAGCAGTGCTACAAGCATTTTTTTTCTCTCAGCTACTAAAAATGTTTTATATTACTTTGTCTTCTAACTGATAAGATTTGTGTGTGAAAAAAATGTGAGAAACAACCTTCAAAATGAAGAAAGAAAGTAAAAAGGAAAAATTGACAAGCAAAAAAGAGAGAAGTTTGCGAAGAAAATGAAGAAAGAAGAAAAAGAAAAGAAAGAAAAAGAGAAAAGAATAAAAAAGAAAACCAAGAAAGAAGGGCTGTGACTTTTGTTGTTATTGTGAAGCCGTAAACACGAGCTATAACTTTCCTTAATTAGAGGCTCAAAACCTCACTTCATATTGTTTATGGATTATATATTTTTATGGATTATAATGTAAAATTTGCAATTCAAACTCACTATGTAAACTTAATTGCCTATTAAAAAATAATATTAAAACTACTCAATATATAAGTCGTATTTGATGTTTCATAGCTTCAATTTTTTTATTAGTTTCAGTGCTTCATTTAAAAAAAATATTTACGATAATAAGTAACAACGAAGTCTTACTTTAAATATACTTTTCATTATTAAAACACAAATTTAAAAGATACCTAATTGATAAAATTAAAATATAATACTCACAATTGAATAAAAATATGAGTATAACTCCGGATTCATCATATAACAACTTATTAAAAATGTAAATAATTATTTTACTCTTATCTTTATTTTTATCAGGTCAAAATTTTAATTGTATTAATTTAATTATTTGAATTCAATTCAACACGGTGAAACCTAAATTATATGGATAAAAGTGGATCAACCCGACATATTAAAATAAATTAACATTAAGAATGTATAGCTAAAATTATATATAGATATTCTGACTGGTAAAAAATAAGAGACATAAGTAATTTTATATTTATAATTTTATCATCATATACATCATTATGATAGGTAAAAAAATAACTAATATAATAATTAATTTCTTATTTAAAATTTTATTATTATCTTTTTTATTATGTAGATAAAAAAATAATTAACAAGCAAGTAATTTTGTGTTTATAATTTATTACCATCTCATTTATTATCACAGATAAATTATATTGCCACATTAAAAGTTGTCATATAATCATAATTTTATATTAATGTATATATAATATAATATAATATTAGTAAAGTATCATCATTTAATTAAAAGATAATTATTAAAATATAATTTTTTAGAAAAAAATGGTAATTTTCTTTAAAAAATACGAAAATATATATCGAATTGAGATGAAATATTAATTGCACTTTCTTTTGAAAAAAAAAATATTATTTCAAGTTATGATGAATTAATTTGAAATTTATGAAAATCTGAATTCATTTATTTATTTATCAATAAGTATTTAAAAAACATTCAGACAAAAGTATGACTAGTAAAGGAACTCCATATAAAGGGATAAAAAAGTAAAAGAATTTTCTCTAAAAAAATTTCCTTGTGCTTAAATTCACAACTTTTTTAGAGTGTATCAAGAATTATAGAATTATCTTCTTCCTATTAATTATAACTTTTAGTTTAATAACAAATCAAAAATTATATATGTGAGGAATAAAACTTCACAAGTACAAAAAAATAAATAAATGATGGGAGCTAAAACTTAAAATTTTAAATTCAACACAACAAAAACTTATTTAATAAAAAAATTATGTTCACTAGTTAGCGCAAGAAACTGGAGAGAAAAACAGAAGATCACGAGAAAAGAAAATTGATTTTCTCTTCAACAGAGGGATTTATCATGAAAAACTGTGTTAATCTTCGAGTAAAATATAAAAAATTATAAATTTTAATAATTTCAAAAAACTTGTTTATAATTTATAATTATATCTAAAAAGAGATATTTTATTTCAATATATACATTTTATATATCGTATTTATCGTTGTAGTTATCATTGTGAATTATTGTTTCTTTCTCACGTTCTCAATGATTTGTATTTAGTCTTTAAGAATACATCACAAAGTCTTCACTTGACAGTCATTATCACTCTTTTTCTTTTATTTATTTTTAAGAAAATATAGAGCACAGAGGGTATCTTTTTCTGTAGTGAAATATAATTTTCTTTCTTTCTTTGTCTAACCGAACAATAAAATAAATTTTTTTATTTTTTTCCATTCTCTTTTTTATTTTTTCAATCCAAAAAAAAAAAATACTACAACATTTATTTTTCTATTCAATTTTTTCTCCTTCCCAACTTTTTCCATCCTAAATTTTTTCTACTTTCTGCACATCCAAAACGAAGTCCAAGCGTACACTGGATTCAAATAATACTCGATTACAATATTAAAAAAACAAGATGTCATTTGAATTGGGCTTTCTAGCTTTGGATATACCTAACATAGCATGGGCCAATGTATGCATGAAGGGACCTCTATATTCTTGCACACCCATAAATTTAAACTGCATCTCAATAGGATATGTCAAAAGATAAAATTACCCATCCTCTATTATATTAAACCCTACCTTTCCATCTCCCTCCACTTCTTCTTCTTCTCTTTGCACTGCTCCCCCCTTTGTTGCCCCCTTGTCTTCTTCAATTCTTGACTGTGAGAGCCCACTCGGAATTGTATATGTTGTTTTTTATTCGTGATTGGTATTGTGGTTCCTATGTTTTCTAAATCTAAAAATACATTTTGGAATACACAATCCAAAATGTATAACTTATTTAAAAATAAAGTATTGATTGTATTGTGGGACTTTATTGTTGGCAGAAATATGGCTAGAAACAAAGGTGGATCATTGCAAGCAAAAGTCAAACATAGACCAACAATGTCCATTTATAGAAGAGATAGGAAACAACTTGTCACTACCATTAATTCATGTATTGCTACCAACTCTTACAGAACACAATGAACAAGTAGGACTTGTTGGGGGACTTGCTTACATTGACCACGTTGTAGACTGTGGAAGGGTGAGGATCAAGAAAAATTGAAGTTGGTCTCCCTTGGGTGCAAGTTAAGTAAATTTGAGACCCTAATTTGAGGTTGTAGTGCTTAACACCAAGTTGTTGCTTCTATGCAACATTAGTTATGAGAACGTTGATAAAGATCCCATTTCAAATTTTATGGAAAGGTGACACTGCGACACCAACAATTTCCACCTCCCTATTAGTGAGATGACCATCAGTGGATCATGTTTATATATATGAACACTTTCCAGGGATGGAAATGAGAGATATCAATCTCATATATCAAAAGCTCCTCCCTCGGACGTTCCAATATGTCTCTACATACTTTCTCAAGTGAATCGTCTATATTGTTGCATCGTTGTCCACAAATTCCGCGTAACGGCCAAACACGTCCGACATCACAATAGGAGCATGCTTGTTCAGTGAGTAATTTATATTATTCTCAATCTCACTACAAAAAAAAGTGTATATTGTGGCGGTTATTTTCGTATAAACTGGCGTTTATAACCGCCACAATATACGCTTGTGACGGTTTTCCAAACCGCCATAGAACTGGCCGCCACAAAGTTTAATGTGGCGGTTTTACTCTACCCGCCGCAACACCCGCCACTTTAAACATAGTGTAAGTAGTGACAGTTTTTATATGTAAGTAGTGTCAGTTATAACTGTCGCAATTTACATCCATTGAAGAAGATTCTGGCGCCATAATATACGTAAGTAGTGGAGTTTTTAACTGACGTAATTTTAATTCTGAATAAATAAAATTTAACCACCAGTTTTTTATAATCTGTTTTATACAATTATAAAATTTAACCACCACTTTTTTATAATCTGTTTTATACCATTATAAAATTTAACCACCACTTTTTCATAATAAAATAAAATAATGTATAAAGTTATAATCATCCATTCATTTCATTGAAAATTAAAGCACACGTAATAATGTTCAAAAGTTTATATGTAATTGAAAATTTAAACATATAAAAAGTTCATACATCCCTAATCAAGTTTAAAATTACAACACATAATTATTCAAAAGTTCATACATCCCTAATCAAGTTTAAAATTAAAACACACATCCCTAATCAGTTTTGCTTGCAACACTTGATCCTATTACTTGATTAGGTGATGGAGCACCACTTCCATAATCTGATGCCTGAAATAAATAATTTTAAGTTAATGAATTTGTATGTTTATAATTATAAAATAAAAGACACCAATAAATATTTAAATATATTAATACCTCATTGGGGGATGTATGAACATTTCGGGGGTCTGGAACAGCTCCATCAAACCTGCCAAAGGACAAAATCTCCATAAATCCAAGAAATGCATATCAAAAACAAAATTTTGAGTAAGAAACATTTCTTACATTAAAATAAAAAAGTAATAAATGAATAGCGTAATTTTGAAAAGAAATCTGCTGACATACAACAATGACAACCAAAGTGGTTAAGGTATCTCCCACTTAGGTGGGATAAATATCTACTAAGAAATATTATATCCATTTTATTAGGAAAAAGAACCTAAAATTTTGATACATACTTCTTTCTTTCCATTTGATTCCTTGACATTCTTTTGATGATCATTCTCAAGATTTGCCATACTCGTGTACTTGAATATAAAGCCGTTTGTAATTGCAACCTACCATTTAAATATAGCACAAGAAAAATTATTAGAGAAAAAAGAAATGGCCTGATATCAAATTGAGGAACCATTACAAACCTAGATGAAATTTTAACTCAAGCATGTGAATACGAGGAGTGATAGAACAAAAAGTAATAACAAACCTGTTGTTCTAATCTCTCATCTTTTGAGAACCATGCTTAAGTAGTAAGATACTCTATTTGATCTCTTGCACAAATCTGTTAAAGGAAAAGCAGTGCAGGAAAGGAAAATAATAATTAACAGTAAAGGAAGGTAAACTACAATATGCAAGAGTATATAGATGAAGCAAACTATTTTTGGTGTACGCACACGTTAGAAGGATTAAGAAAGCAAAAGTTCATTATGTACCCATAGAAAATCATAACGATGGAATGTAAGAGAATAAATGGAATTAGGACTAGATGTGACTGGTATATCACTCTATGTTTTATGAAATGATAGATCCTTCAAAGTTCAAGACGACAGAGTACTAAATAGATTTCTAGCACCCATAAACAAAATTCGAGCATCCTCTCTAGAAATGTTAGATATAGTTTAAAGGGGAAAAACAAGACAATTACCCTTTGTATAGGTATGTCCTTAGCCTTTTGAATCTTCATATCTACCACAAAATTACTGAAATCAGCCAAGACCCCTTTAATTTCAGGATCTTTGGGAAAACTTCCCTTGTATCTTCCAGATAAAATCAATGGACCATCTGAAGAAAGATCTAGAATATGGAAGGGGCACGCCTATCACAAGATATATTGCAAATAATGCCATTAGAGTGAACCAAAAGTTCAGGGGAAGTTAGATTAAAATAGAACATATAATAACATATGCTACAGAAAAGTAATATCCATACTTGACAGGACATTAATTAATGACATCTCAATTGATATACCAAGTTGCAGAATTTTATGCCGGTGTCAATATCTTTGATAGCAAAGATACCAGTAAACCAACTCTATGAGAGGCTACACAATCATACAATCCTTGAAAGATGATTTTAAAATTTTGGAAATCTGAAGTCGATTCATTCTTATCTATGCACTGCTATCATCCCCTTCTTTACAACCATAGCAGAAAGCAACCAACAGTTTTGGACCTTGAATGTAGTTTTGGACATTGAATGCGTGAAAATAAAAGTTCAACAATCACATATAAAAAGTTAGTTTCCTATCCAGATTCTTTTATTCTATAATTCCTAACTTCTTAATGCTTTATACTTTTCTTCCTCCCTATTTCAGTTTTGCATAGGATGAACACATATAAGAAAAAAGATTCAGTCATTTGAATTGTAAGAAATTACTTCCAACACACTAGAACTCCAATTCAATTCTAAACTGCAACTCTCACTCTATCGCAACCAAATCCACACGCTTAATTAAACTTTCAAGAAGTTCACAGAGCTAAAAAATGCAGACTGACAGACACATATATGTACATAAATATATATATATAGAGAGAAGCAAAAACTTCAGACCTTGTTGCTGAACCACGAGATCGTGTAGTGTGTTACTGGCCTCGCTACCGAAGACGCACTTCACAGCGGAGAAAGAGTTTCGCCTACGGAGGAAGCTCAAGTTGGAGCTTCTTCCGATAAACCTGAGCCTCGATTTTGCGAAGGATCTCGCAGAGACGGTTAAGAGCACGGCGAGGGAGTTACGGCGGGGAAGCACCTGAGCACCGATGGAAGTAGCGGAGAACCACATTGGGGTGGAAGCCATTGCGAATCGCAAATCACAATCTCTCTTCTCCTGAGATCAATAATCGTAGAGAGAGAGAGAGGTTTATTTGTTTCTTTTCTTGCTCACGAGCTTGGTAGTATGAATTTGTAACTGAGGGTGTTGTGTGACTACAATGAAGATGGAGGTGTTACAACTCTGTTGGCGCTCTATCAAAGTGCCAGTAGTTACTTTCCCTTCCGCCTTAACCTTCCCACCTTGTCGTCACCAAAATTTCCGATTCCAATTTTATAAATATAAAATATTAAAAATAATCAACCTTGTATAATATTTCATATAAATAAGGGTAAGAGGTTAATTCTTATTATTATTATTATTATTATTATTATTATTATTATTATCATTATTATTATTATTATTATTATTACTATAATCATTATTATTATATTATTATTATTATTATTATTATTATCATTATTATATTTTCAAAAATAATTGGGAATAATGAGGGAAGTAAAACTTGTTTTTATTCTGAAGGATAATTGTGACAGTTGAAAATGACATATTTTAAAAGATAATTGTGACAGTTAGTCAAATGACGTATTATACTGAAATTTGTGACGGTTATTAATAACCACCATATTAAAACTGTCACTTTTTACACGATTTTTTGTAGTGTCTATTGTTACCATGATTATTTGTTTTAATATTTTAAGTGTCTAATGTCATTTGAATAAATACAGGGTATATTCAGGAAGATCTTCTTGTTTGTATTCTGCAATGCATAATCGAATGTAGATGCATAATTAGCCACTCATGTTGGCTATTACAAGCAGGGAGAGAAAGAAAAAAAGATACAAGATGTTTCTCCTTAATGGTTGTCTCCTCTAGGGTTTCTAACACCTTCTATTCTCCCAACTGATCTCCAATCCACTCAATGATGTTTAGGGTTGTGCCTCAAGCATCATATTTAACCTAATTGGGCTTTGGCTAAGTGACTTCTCACCTGAGCGCTATTGGGCTCGCCTTAGTGAGTTGCACAAAAAAAGGTCCAACGTCACTGGAGTGATCTCGCCTAGGCGAAATTGGGCTCGCTTGGGCTCGATCCTCTGGGGCTTCTAGCTAAGGTGAGTTTGTGCGAGCTTTGTCTATTATCCTTTTGGCCTTTCGTCTCCATTCTTCCTAGAATCCTGAAATTAACACAAATTTGAAATAAATCGTTCTAATTCTAATTATAAACACAAAATATGTAAAAAAAGTTTAAATTCGTAAATTAAGAATTATATTATGATTATTTTATCAATTAATATCCATAAATATCTTTATTTTAATATGAAATATTATTAAAAAATTTGAAACTTATCAACGTCAAAGATGAGGGAATCATTTCCACCATACCTAAGATTAATTGTTAGAGAATTTCGTAATCTAATTAGTTTTGTATTTAAAAATTAGTAATTATAATATACACCAATTTTAATCATTAATATATGAGATATTCTCATTTATGTCAAAATATTATATGTCTATTTTACGTAAATATTGTCACTATTAAAGAAATTTTTATTAAAAAATTAATTATGTTTAAAATAAAAAATAACTTTAAAATTATTTGTGCCTCAAAATTAACTGTCAAAAGAATTTTAAAATAAAAAAAATGTATTTTGATACATTCAAGAATATATTTTTTATTTTCTGGATAAGATTGTGCCTAAAAATAATTATAAAAAATATTAAAAGAATTTAAAAAATAGAAAAAATTATGTGTGTCCGTACATTCCAAAAATATAATTTTTTTTATATTCCGATTATAGAATATAAAAATAAAAGGATGTATTATGGAATGTAAAATACAAAATATATATTTTATAAATATATTTTTTGTATTTTAAAATACAAATTTAAAAAAAAAAATTATTCTCAAATTACATGAAAATGACTTTTTAAGTTATGGAGTGGAAAGGACATAACTTAAAGCTTGAGGTTGACGCGCATATTAATGTGAAATCATAAATGTTAATTTTCAAAAGTTTCTTTTTATATTATATATATATATATATTAAGGAATTTATGTAAATAATTTTTTTTACTTTAATTTCTGGCAAAATATATTTTCCATTTTAAAACTAATATACAAGTTACATAAGTTACTTGGAAGTAGCTTATTAGACAAATAGAGGTACCAATTCTTTTTTTATACTAATGTTATGCATACTAAAATTGTGTTTTAGTTTTTTTTTTTCAATTTCAGCTATATTTTGTATTTGATTACAATTACAATTATATTTTGTATTTTATTCTCAGCACCCTAATTAAAATTATAGTTATGAATAAAATTTATTTGACTTTAATTTAAGAGTACATTAATTCCATATGTATGATTTATTTTGATAAATACTTTTAAACAGGGAAAAAAAGGTATCCACATGTATGGAGAAAGAACAGGAGTGGAGTAAGCAATGCTCCATGCACGGAAGCAGGTATTGAGTGAACGAAAGAAACCGCAAGTGTGTTGGATATTGTGGTTTACTAAGGTAAAAGTCACCACAGCAAATGAGACAAAGATTTAGACCACCTCGTATTATGGAGTTTGGAGGCTTATCATTGGGAGTTTGTAACCTCTTTAACCATAACCATGACAAGTGCCAACTCTCTTTCTTTTGTCTCAGAATTCATGTGACTTTCACTAGGACTGGGGGTTCCACTCCTTTAATTGCTCTGTTCATGTTGTCCTCACAACCCAATTCAACCAAAAACACTTGTACCAATCTCATCCTGTAAGATTCTCACATTGCATTAATTACGTATAGTTCTCCTGCACAAAGTTTTTCTTTCTTACAGAAGTAAATTTATTAGTAACTGCTAAATCATTAGTTAAAAAGTTATATACTGCTATATTGATTAATGGATACATTCTATTTTAAGTTCCTTTCAAGATGGTAGATTGGTAATTCTTTGAGGTATAGTGTTTTGCAAGAACAAGAAACTTCACGAACTGACATCCAAAGGACAAAAAATACAGAAAAAGATCTCTGAGATTCTTTTAGAGTCAAATACCTAATCACACAGTATATACTAGTTTTTTTTTCCTGACTTTGCATTTAGGCAATCTTTTCTTAGTTAATCTTAGCTTTGTTTTAATAAAGAAGGTATAAATGTTTAATATTAATATATTCTTGGAAGTGCATATAATTGAAGATTGCTCAAATGAAAGGTGTAAGAATGGTTTCACAATGGAAATAATCCTTGTTCAGGACTACTGGTTTTTACTAATGGATGGGTAGTTCTTCCTTCTGCTGATAAAAAAAGAAAATATTTTCCTTCATGCTACAGCTTATGGAAATAATATAATATATTTTTACATACCAACATTGATTCAGAAAAGTATAAAGCTTATGTCTTATTCAATATTTGTATCTCTTTTTCTTGTGTTTATCTTTGATGATAAGAGTTATCCTATAGTAGAGTAAAAATGTATGGTAGAGTTATAGTCGGCAATATCAATGCAGCTGAACTTTCTATTCATGCAGCTTATCTTTTTCACTGTGTCAGTGTCTCACTGACCCATAAGATATGGCTTAAGTGTGCATGACTCCCTTATTTCTCCAGCCTGTCTATAAACTAGTTTGGGATTGTTGCAAATCTCTTCTTTATAAGAACCAATATTAAAAGAATAAGTGAAAAACGAAAATAAAACATTTTAAAAAGTACTTATAATATATATATATATATATATTATCTTCTCATTATGTTTTTATGTTATAATAAAATAAATAATTTAAATTTTATTAATTCAATTTTTTGTATTATAAAAAGTAATAATTAAATTTTAGAATAATAAATAAAATAAGTTAATTTAATATTTATTAATATATATTATTATAGTGTGATAAAATAAATAATTAAAATAAAATATTAAAATCGTAAATTAAAATAAATTATTTAATTTAATTTAAATTTTTATATTTTATAAAGTAATAATTTACTTTCATATGTTTATATTTTAAAATATAAATTTTTTATTTATTAAAATTTGATAACAAGTTTTTATTTTAATTTAAAAGCTATATTAAATCAAATTTATATTTTTAAAAACTATTTTTATATCAAATTATTTTAAAAAAATTATTATTTTTAAATATAGCAAAAATTTATTTTTTACATTAATCATATCTATTATAAATTTTTCATTTATTTTTCAGTTTTTTATCTTCAATCCATCTAACCTCACCTTTCCCTCTCTTTTTCTTTCTTTGCTTGTTCAGTCCTCCTATAATTGAAACAAAACATTAGTAAAGCATTAGTGACAAATATTGGTTTGTAGTAGTTGTTTTTTTTGTCCCAAACTAGTGTGGCGAGAGTGCAGTGTCCCATAAATTACGAACAAAGGCCCGCAAGGGTATTCGTTTTCAAGATTTGTCTCTTTAGGTAGAATTGAGTGAATGAGATTAAGTTATAAATGCAAATTGGTGCTTCACTATTTTTGTGCCTACATCAGAAGCAGTAAATTACAACCTGTCTGGTCCACATTTCACCTTAATTTATTTCAGCAAAACCCTGAGAAGATAGAAAACATGTTGCTGTGTACGTTTAGTTTACTTCCCCCATCTCTTCTCACGGCTTACACATCCTCCTTATACAAATAGAGTGCAAGAACTTGGGAAACAAAAAATACACATATAAATGTTTATTTTTGGTATCTATTCCAGAGGCAAAATTGGAAGGACCTTTTTTTAGAACTCAGAAAATTAATATCCTCTCAATTTGATATAAAACAAGAAGGAAATGAATTCTCTCTTCTTCATTATTTCATTTAAAAAACATATTTTTTATAACACAAAAGTGAAAAATATAATTACTAGTTTTTTCAAGAAAAAAATCTTTTATTTATACCATTTATTTCTCTTTCATGCAAATAATCAGGGAAGTGTTCCATTTCTAAACTCATGTATTTTTTACAACGATAAATTTGTGGGATAATACTTGTTTCGATCAAGGGTTGTCCAATGAAATGTAGGTGCGGAAAAGAGTGGAAGCACTAGTGCAAAAAGGTTGTATGACGACATCTATAAACATCGTTTCAGAGTAGTCTGTCATCTAAAAAAATGTGGTGATAATTTTGTAAATAAAAACAACATATAAACGACAACTATGATAACAATCATCATCTATACAAAAACACATCATATAGATGACGATTTTATTAGAGAATCTTAGTCTATTGTTTAAAAATAGATGACACTTTTGGAGAGAACCATCACCTAAAGTTGACCATTCCAAATAGACGACAGTTATGACCTAGTAATCGTCATCTATGTGTTTATTTACATCTTCCCCAACTCTTTTCTCTTTGCGCCTTCTTTTTCGCTATTGTTGTTTTTCTCTTCTCTACTTCATTGTTTGTTCTCTTTTGCTCTCCATTGCCTTCGTTGTTTGTAATCTCTACACTCTATTGTGTTATTTAGCAGCAACAACGTCAGAAACCAAGTCCTCAAAGAAAGATGCAAGTTGTTTCTGTTAAGGTTGCCTATAATATTCTCTTGGGGGAGGAGTCTACAGTGGTTGGGGACCCATTTGTGGAGTTTCAGAAGTTAAAGATTTTACCATCGTCACAAGTTACGGCTTGGAGGGTGTTATATAATGTGATAGTTACTAAGGACAATCTCTTGAGACGTGGTATACCTATGGTGTGTGCTCGGTGTCCCTTCTGTAGTGTGGAGGAAGAGACGGTAAGGCATCTATTTTTTGAGTGTAGGGTCTCTTGGAGAATTTGGGGACTGTGCCTCGAGTGGTTGGGGTATTTTTCGGTTCTACATTGTGATGCACAATTGCACTTTAAGATGTTAAAACCTATAGGTGTGAAACATGCTATTGTTAGGTGTTGAGGGAGTATTTGGGTAGGCATAGTAAGTGAAATTTGGAATCATAGGAATAGGGTTGTTTTTAGAATGGGCGCGTTGACCTAGTGGAGGTTTTTTCTTTGACACAAAGGAAGACTTAGTCTTGGGTCACGATAAAGGAAAGTGTGGCTAATTTTTTTTACTTAGACTGGTGTTTGGAACCTCAATGTTGTATGAGGTATTTGAAAGGTTAATATTTGGTGTTTCTTGTGTATCTTTATCCAGGTTTGGAAGATATAGTGTGTTTGTGCAGGTTTTCTTGGCCTTTTCTAATTGGCAGGGTCGGGCTGATGATTTTGTTCCTGGACTGCGATAAAGGAAGTGTTTTTGATGTACGATTCTCGGTTTGGTGTTGGAATTTTTATGGTGTTTGAGATGTGGCAAATGGATATGTGGTGTTTTTGGTTACTGTCATGTCCATTTTGGGAAGTTGTTACGTGCTTTTTGCAGGTTATCTTTGGTTTATGTATCCTCCTCGTAGGATTGGTTTGTTGATGTTAGCACTTGGTTATTTGGCGTATTTCAGCCTGCTGCAAAGATATTGCTTAGTTGTTGGATGTTGTGTTTTGTATTGGTTTGTCGAGTTTGGCACTTAGTTATGGTACTTTAGCCTGTTGGCAAAGACCTTGTAAGGACCGAGAAAAATAGTCTTAGAGTAGAAATGGTACAATTAAAATGACACCTGAATATTTTATTATTAAAGTGAAAAAGCTATATAAATAGAAATTTAGTTATTCAGGTTTCATTTTAAAAGAATCACCATCTCTCTAGAAGTTTCCTTTTCCTTTCATCTCCATTCTCTCTAAAATTCTGACCTCCTCACTCATCTGTTTAACGATCGGAGTCTGCCATTGGACTCCTGGCAGTGAACTCTACGAGATTGCCTGATCAAAATCTTAGATAGAGTAAGTTCATTCTTGGCTCATTTTCCTTTGAGTTAGTTTTGATTTGGTTAGGTTTGGTCTTAATTAATCATGCATTTGATGTTTGTATCTTCAGAAGTAGTCTTGGTTAGCTCAGGATCCTAGTGGTATAGTTAGATTTGTGATCAAAACTCTGTGATGCAGGTTAGGCTATCCTTAAGCTTTTGGTGGGTTCGGAGCTCTTAGAGCTGCTGAAGTCCAGGTAAGGGAAGCTAGTTTTTTTTTTTTTATAGAACCCTAGGTTAGAAGATCTGGATGTGGGGGTGACGTGGTCACTAGTTCAAATTTCTGCTTGCAAGATTGTCTCTTTTGAAGAGTAAAGTAATATATTGATTGAAATGGTTAATTCTGAATATTTTATATTGATTTTAAGGTGAATAAGTTGTTGAAAGTATTTGTGATTGAGAATTGAAAGTGTTTGAATGATAATATAAATGAGTTGAACTGTTTTTGAATATTTTGTTGAATTACTTAAATGAGATGTTTGATGAGAAGTGGTTGTTTGATTTTAGATGATGATTGATTAAGAAAGCATATATTTGGAACTTAGTTATGTGTTTAAGTGAATTTTTAGATATAATTGATTTTTTAGAAAAGTTTAAAATATTTATATGATTAGTGAATGAATTGTTGTGTGATTTGGAAATTCTAAACTTTAGTATGATTTGATTGTGTAATTTGGATATTGTGAGAGTCAAAATATGAATTTTAATCAAGACATAGTATTTTCAGGAAAGAAAATACCGTGTTAAGATTGTTTAGGATGTGCATTGACTAGGGATTTGTCTAGAAGGAGATATCCTGACTCTCCTGAGATAATGGAATCATATAGATGAAGTTATTCAGGTGGTGAGAGTTGAAGGAGGTTCATATGAATGGGTAAGTTGTTTGAAAGATAACTAACTTGACCTATTATATGAATTAACCCTGTCATACTAGGAGAGATATGATATTGAGATTATTTATGCACACAGCTGTGTGGATTTCACAGTGAGATAGTATGACAGGTGCAAATCTCTGAGTCTGAGTCAACGCACGAGTCTTCCGGAAGTAGAGTCAATTGTCTATGAGTTGTGAGTCAGTAGAAGACTGACATGAGAAAGATGAATATTGAAATTGTTGATAGACACTTGATGGTTAAGTGAAATGCATGAGAAACGATGGATTTATGTGGATGATTAAAGTTATATTTATGTTATAAGTTTTAAAAATACCTAGCTTACCCTTTGTTTTCTTTTGTGGTTGTTTTTCTTTGATGTGTGATGATCGTGTATTTTACACGGGAACAGATGATGTTACAAGTGATAGAGCTCCTCAGTGAGAAGTTGGATGATGAAAATATTTTATTTTCTTTTTAGTATTTGTTTTAATTTTATGTAAATATTTCAAATCTTATGAAGAGAGATATTTTGAAACAGTATATGAAAGAATTGTAGATATATTTGTATTATGGTTATATTTTTATTTTAATATTTCATACAAGATTATGGTTATTAGATATGGAAAATATAGGGATGTTACAGACCTTGTTTAGTTGTTGGATGTATGTCCTTGATTGAGGGTGTGACCTCTTTGATGGGTTGATGTAACTGTATTTGTTGGGTTTCTATATCTTGTACTGGGATATTATCTTGGTTTGTAGTGCAATGTTTGTTGGATCCTTAGTTGGTAAGGTGTTAGGAAACTTGTTTTTGGTGTTTTGTATAAGGGTTGGGACACCCCTGAAATGTCTCATTTTATTTTATTTATTCTTTGCTGATAAAAAAAATATAGTCGTATTATTATAAGTTAATGCGACTATGGGTACAAACCCTACAAAGATTCTATGGGATGCTACTATATATGGAAGAAACAATAACATCCCATTATATATACATAATATATACATATGTATGATGTGTTAGAGGTTGCAGCTAGCAACCACGAGCTTAATATATCAGTCATTCAGTTCTAAATGATGTAAGTCTCTTAAAAATTATTTTACTTTAATTTATTAATCTAATCATTGATTATATTTTAACTAATTGTACTATTTATACTTGTAGATATATGTTTGGAGGGGAAACAAGATGCTTGTGAATTCATGGATCCCAAATTAATCAATCCTTTAGAAAATAAGAAAATTGAAAACAGACATACATTACCAACTACTTGGTTACAAGAGAAACAAATATATTTTGCACCTAATATTAATGAGTAAGTACAATTTTTAAGTCGTCAAATATTGTTATTTCATCACTTGTACTTTATATTAATAGTTTTTTCAATGCAAACATCACTAGCAATTACTTGTGATATCGGTAAATAACACAATGTTGTATGGTTATGCTCACTATACAAGAAGCCACACGTGTTTCTCAAGCTAATATTCAATTGGAATTACATTATCAATTTACGTATGCATATTACTTAAACCTTTCCTAACTTGTGTTTTTCTATTAATTAGCTCATACAATAGATATAACATCTCGAGAGGTCGAGCAAGTGCAAAGTCCCAAAAGCTTACATGGTTGCACCTAAAGGTTATTTGTAATTTTCATTAATTAATTTTCTATCTTCTTTTGTTTGTAAAATAAATATCTTTATTAAGTCTTCATTAATATTGAATTATAGTGCAATAAATAATCAGAAGGGTATGAGTGTGACTATTATATAATACAATGAATGACTACCATTGTATGAGCCGACATTGAAAGAGGTTGGGACAAGGTAATCACATTTAACTAATTCTTTATATAAAACAATGTCTACTTTATGGATTAATTTCAACTTATTTTGTGTCACAGTATTTTATGGATGTTTAATGACTCAATTATGAATCAATGGATTATGTGAGGAACACTTGGAAAATATATTTTATTAGCTTCTACAACTCTAGGATCGATGATATTTGATTCGTTAAATCTTATATTGTTTAGTGTTAGTTTTAGTTTATATGCTTTTAATGTATACAAATTTCCACTTTACAAAATTAATTTATATTTTATTTTTTTATGTGGTTAAGGATTTATTATTTTATGAGTATTTATATGTTTATATATTTTATTGTCATATTCCAGAGTCTGTCTGGGATTTAGTCAATACAAGTTAACAAATATGAGGAAATGAAATATTCAAACCAAATTAAAAAAAAAAATCATCACATAGACAATGGTTCACACCAAAATTGCCGTCTATATAACAATATAGGACAGTTATTTCAAAAAGTTGTTGTCTATATTGTCACTTTATTAATTTGTTCAATTTTGTCACATATTAGGCGACGTCAGGCCAAAATCGTCATCTATGTGTGACAATTTTTGTTTTTTATTTTTAACTTCCCAAAGAATATGGACGACGGTTTGTGCAAGAACATCGTCTATCAGAACAAAAATAAACAACGATTTTAGGTAGTAACCATTGTCTATATGCAAAATTATAAATGAAGGCTTAAGCGGTTGCCTATAGGAAATTTGTTTTAACAATAGTTGAGTGGACGATAGTTTTAAAATTATTGTTGTACGATATTAAAAATCATCGTCTAAGGACCTTTTTATAATAATGAAACAAGAATATTACATGCCCTACGTGTTATCCAACAAAAATACAATATGTCCTTACTTTTTATGTGCATGGCACTTGTGCATTTCATTGTTCAAAGGTGGTAGTGGTCAAGAAAATGAGTTTGGTAAAAATTGTTTTGCAATGTTATGTTCACATTTATTGGTGGATATGGTAGTTGTGGAGGAGGTGTCATGGTGATTAATGGAGGAGGAATGCTACCAAAATTAAATTAGACAAACTTTAAAGATATGAGTTCATATAACATAATCGATTATGTAAGACAATAATCGATTATGCTAATTTTGTGTGAATAATAATTAATTATGTGTTGTTGAGTGTGAAAAAATAGTCAATATTATATATATATATATATATATATATTTATTTATTTATTTATTTATTTATTTATTTATTCAATATGATTAATTATATGCATGTATAATGGATTCTATTTGTATGATTTCAAGGTAATGTTGCACCAACATTTTGGCTTTTGATTTTGTGAAAATCTTTCTTTTGAGTTGAGTGATGCCAACTTCTTATATTAAGCATGCTAATTCAAATACAACTAAGCAAATTAGAAAAAAAATTCTTCCAATAAATTGAATTAAGTTATATTTTGTTAATAAGACAAGTATCATTTACTAAAATATATATTCAAATAATTAAGTAAAGTTGCAATAATATTAAAATACACTATTATTTAAAAATAAAAATATTAATAGTAGACTGGTATAATTTCTAAAATTGAATTTACATTTTTCTTCACTCGTCCATTTGGTATTTGGTTTTGCTGTGGTAAATAAAAACTAAAAAAGTTCAAATGAATGAATGAAAAAATCGTCTTAAAAATATTCTTATCACCTAAGTTTATCTCATAGATATGATTTTATATTATAATAACAATATTAAAAGATTAATAATAAAAATAAATTTCTAAAATAATAATTATAATATATAAAAATAATAAAATTTTAAATAATAATAGTTAATGTAAATTTATTAAATAATAATATTTATATTCTAATTCGTTGACATCTTTTATAATTATAAATATTTTATTTTTATTTTTTATTTAAACAAAACAAATTTAACAATTTTTCTCAACAATAGTTAATTTGTATTTTTTGAACCGAGTTCTTGAACAGTATAAAAACAATGTTTTAATCATAAATGACTTCCATTAACAAATAATTAATTTTTTTTAATTATCAGATTAACCTCAAATTTAAAAAATATTATATATCATCATTATCATTATGTTAATTATTTTATGTTAGACACTGTTTATTGAGTCTATAAAAACTATGACGGTTACATCAGTCAAGTAGTATTCAGTCAATACCAATACTTCCTTGGTACCGTATGGTACAGAAAATTTTACCAGTTATTAATGATAAATGATCATACATGATAACATACTTATTTTCTTATAATAACTATTTTAAAAGTATATCTAAAATGATTTAATTTCTTATTAATTATCAATCTAAAAATCTTTTTACTTGGATTGTATAAAAAGGATAAACTCGTAAGTAATTTATACCCCACCCACATGATGATTTGACAGTCAAAAAATTCAGAAAGAGTTTAAATACATGGAAGTAAGTTTTATATAGAAGGAAACTTTACTTGGGGTTGAGACACATGTGGGGTAAACCCAGCTACCCAACAAAGGGAACACTTAGTACCCAATTCTTGACAACATTTCAAAGCCCAGCTTTAATTTATGGTCTTTATTCTTAGGAATTCTCACGTCGGTTCTCGCGAAAGAAAAATAACACCGTGAAAATATTCCTTCCTTTTATAAACAACTGTTACCTATGGTAACAAATAACGAATCTTGGTAACATAGTTGTTGTGAAAAAAAATAGAAAATAGTAAAAGTGGGTTGATGATATGCATACTTTAGCAGAACCCCCGCTACACATGCTATTTATCTCGAGTCAAACAAGAATTTCAACAAACGGCGCTTTCATGTTAGGAATCTGACAGCGCATTCAAAAGTAAAAAAAAAAAAAGCACAGCATCATCAAACTCAAACTTTTCTATGGCAGGGCACCTAATTATGTAACAGGTAAGAAATTTTGTTACTTCAACAGTAAGAGTCTTCTGCAGTAGGTCTAGTTTTAAATGCTTATCTCTTGGATTGAAAATGCTTCAATATAAGTGACCATCTGCAGCTGAAAACGCCACTCATGTCACCATTATAATAAACGCGGAAAAACTCTAGCCCAAACAAGAGGATAACCCAAAAAAACAGAGAACAAAACTTTATAAAAGAGCAAAGATTATTATTGTTTTTAAAAGAAAATAACCCACAGTGGTCCCTATTCCCTCTGTGATGTTGCAATCAATTCCCAGGTACAATAACAGAGATCTCAAAAATGGGTCCGAACAAATATCTTTGATAAAGAGGTCTGAGTCATGGACCTTTCAACCATTCATATATATTAAAACAACACTGTTCACTAAATTCCCATAACAACCCTCACAAGTTCTGTAGCCGTAGACACTGAGTTCAAAAACATTAAACAACTTGATTTATGTAAGAGAGAAAGTAGAAAAGACAGAGATACTCTAGAAATAATTATATAGTTTACACCACACATTATTGAAATTTAGTTTAAATTTGTACTCTTTTAAGTGTTGATTAGTGACACCGATCATACATTTGATAGGTTATAGAAAATTTATTTTTAACGTTTTCATCTCCATGTTTAAATCTGAAAAACTGTGTATCTCTTGACCATTGCCAACTTAGGAGATTGATTAATGGTCAAGCTTCATCCTATTTGAAACGGAATTATCTCTCTTTCACAACTTTATCTCCCAGTTTGGTCATCAGAGAAGAGATTAAACACAATTTAGGAGAGTAGACACATCCTCCCTTCGGACAATGGTAGAACACTCACACAGTTCAATGGGTATAAAGATGTGATAGAATTTATTACGAGTTATTAGACAAAAATACTTGAAATGTTATTGGATTTAAACTCAAATTCTAGCCTATTTCGAAAGAGGATTATAATAATCTCTCGAGATACAACCTGTTGAAAAAATCAATTCAAATTTTTAAACATTAATAAAACAACATAAAAAGTGAAGATAGACATTCCAACTTCCAAGCATGATAAATGAATCTTAATTCTTAAAGAATCCCATTATTATGATAAAGAGACTTGAATTTTGTCATATAAAGGATATTATGAGAAAAGCAAATACAAAAAGAATTGTGATGTGTCTAATAATGCAAAGTCATGTATTTTCATTTTCAATGTCCTTTTTTGTGCCTCATGTTTTTTTATCTTCGTTTTTTTTTACTATCAGATGCCCAATTGTTGCCATAACGATTTATATATATATATATATATATATATATATATATATATATATATATATATGAGACGAAATAGTATGCATTAGCATCTGCAGCGGAAAACAGGTATATGCAGGGTTATAACGGGATTTCGCTATTCTTGGTTTGCGCTGACCTGAACTAACACATAAGAAAGAAGAAACATGAACAGCATACATGTTGTCCAGTTTTAATACATTAATAAAAGTGCTATATTTTATTTTTTTTAAGAAGATTGGTTGCTTAAACATGAAAAAAAAAACAAAAAACAAAACCTCAACCCTACAATTCAAAGTCATGTTTTGTCGTTTTGTTTTTTTTTCTCCTAGGAAACAAAAAAAAAATCCCATCTTATCACGATGTTCCTTTACACAACCAACAGATTTAATGAAGGCCGTACCGGATCACGTTACAGTGATTTTGTCCACTAACTACGGATCATCGAATTCTTCTCTTCTCATTCTGAGTCCATCAGTGTCTCTTCCTATTATTGTGTTCTCCATTGGTTTTCCTCGTTTTTTTTTTGTTAAGCCAGGACAATGTGATATTTCCAACGACATTAATCGCTGTTGGATGGACCAGAGGATTAAATGTGTTCTTCTTCTGGTACTTCAGCATTGATGAAAATGAGAAAACGGGACCGTGTGTTTGTTGCCATAATCGGTGATTTTCCTTCTTTTGAACTCCTGCTCTTGTATCACCCCGTTGGTTTTTTCACTTTCCAAGCTTAGAAAATGTTCGTCTAACACATTAACCGGTGTGTCTGAAGTTGAATTTATATTCAACACAGATTCGTACTCCTCCCTGGCTATGTCCTGTATCACATTATAACATTGCACCACAGTTTCCTACAGTAAAATCATCGTACCCTCTGTTATCCACATAATAGTATCAATAATGGTATAAAAAATTTTGTTTTTCACCATTCATTTTACCATATATGTCGATAAAAGAAAAATGAAAAGAATGAAAGATGTGTACTTTGTTAACATACGAACAGTCGGATATTGCTCTTAAGAAGCATGGATATTGAAAGGGAAACAACTCATGTGAAGCATACAGAAGGGCTGACGCAGCAACTATAGATGGCTTGAATTCCAAGACCTTTATCTCTGAAAAGTAAAGTGAAATATCAAACATTATTTAACTCTAATCCTGGATTAGCAATCAAATTAACTCATTTAACTTACAATGTTCTAGTCAATTCAGCATTAACTATGGTTATACCTCTTTGTGACTTTAGAATGATTTCAGATGCTCGATCCTTCAAAACCTGCCTAAATGCCGGGTCTTTGAGCCTGAACAAATCCACGAAGAAGGGAATGAAAGAAAAGGGGGTGATCGAACGCATTCGCCACTGGAGAGCCCCCAAGACAATGCCCTCCATTCTTTGAACTGTTTGTGTCTCAAAAACTACACCTCCTTCACCATGATTCAGCAGAACCTGGTCACAAGCAATACTAGTTAATTTCAATTCAAGAAAAAGATTCAAAGCCTTAGGATGCTCAAACAGTTTACCTGGACGTCAGTGGCAGAGTATTCTGCTTTCAACATCTTGGCCGCTAAAGAAAAGCAAGATATTGCAAGAAGCTTGTTTGCCCATGGCTTTGGTTGCTGTTGCACAAACCCAGTTTTCGTTACATCTTAAGAGGGCATACTTTTTTTTTATTGGTACAAAACTAATGTTTTAAATTTCCTTTGCCTTAACAATTTCATTACAATCCTTGAAATTGCAAGAAATCATGTCGATATTGTAAACAAATGTGACCACAATTTCTGTGGTATTTCCAAAAAGATTGATACTCCAGTTACATACCCTTTGAAACTAAGCATTAAACAAAGTGGGGTAAATTATGAACAAGCTGTTTGGTTTAGCTAGTTACCAATATTCCTTGGTTAGCGAGGAAGCGATCCAAGTAGTTGATAGCTAGGTAAGGAAGAACTGGATCGAAAGTGCAGGACAACTGAAGAGAAACGAAACAAGCAAGAAACCACGTTGAGAAACAAAACACCAAAACTGGATATTTGTCTTTGTCAAAGAAAGTGAATTTCGTTGGTGCTGGATTACCTGTGAAATCAAAGAGACAACATTTCTTCTAACAGAGATGTCGAAGTCGCTGGCTTTGAGAGTTTGACAGTAATTGGGTGGAGGGATGTGGTCGGATTCGATGAGGAAGAGGGAAGGGAGAGCATCCCATGGAAGGTCGTGGAAGTTTCCAAGAGGGTTTTCGAGGTTAAAATCCATGGACTCGAAACAAGTCTGTTTTGTGAAGTTGGTCTTGGTTAAAGGTTATGGAAGAGTAAGAAAGAATGAGCATTGTAGAAAAATAAATGAGATATATATACATAGAACAAAGAGAGTGTGTGTGAGAAGGTAAAAGGTAGTGAGAGAGTTAGAAATGTACTGTGGTTTCTTGAAATTGAAGGTTTTATTGGTGTTTTTGTTAGCACAGAGAGAGAAAAGAGGAAATAAAAAAATGGGGAAATGGATGAGGAAAGGAGAAAAGTTTGGTCCCTCACCTGCACAGTGATGTGCACAGGGCTGCATGAGAGGTGAGTGAGTGAGGATGCTGCTAATGCTGTGCCAGAATAAAGGTTAAGACCAGTTAATGACCAAAAAGTTTGGGTCTCTTTTTCGAGGCTCAAATTAATACCTTACATTATTTTTAGACACCCAATGTAACTTACCAATGTCACACTGTAAATACCAGAGAAAACCATAAAATAAATAGTTTGTTTTTAGCTGAATGTATAAAAAGTCAGTACTTTTTTATACACTTACATATAATTTTAATAATAACAAATGTTTTTCAAACTGTATTTTTATAACATTACTGATTTTTTTTTTAAATCATGTTTTCAATAATGCATTATTTATACATGCTTCAGATATAAATATTGTTATTTGAGCATCTAACATATAAAAATTTTATAAAAAAATTTCTTTTAAATTCCTATTTTATTTTAGCCGAGTGTTATTATCTCATTATTTTTTAAGAAATTCTTTAAGTTTTACTCTAATTAAGAGGTCTTATAAAAAAAACTAATTTTTATAATTTTTTATTTGTATTTTAATTTCTTATAACTTTATTTTTTATAATAACTAAATTCTAAATTTTAGATTCTTATTAAAACTTTTACATATGATATGCTCTAATTTATTTAGAGAAAATTAGAAATAAAAATGATAAAATTACCTATGTCCCTGTAACTGTTTTAGGAGAATTTACATGAACTAATTTTGTAAATTTTCGATGAAATATAAATTATTTTTCCAAATGAATTACATTATGTTTGTATTTACGATATATAAAAGTAGGGCATTTATTGAAAGATAAGTTACTCCATCATTTTCTTCTCATCTCTCTTTTAACTATTTTAATCAAGAAATAAATACATTTGTAGAACTTACAATTATAAATTTTTCTATTTTATTTTCTTTCATCTTTATATTTCAATAAAATTTTATATATATATGTAAAATAAATAAATATGACATGAAAAAGTTAAAGATATAATCAAAGATGAACAATAATTATGTTTTGAACTTTAAATGAATTTAAATTAGATAAATACACTTGAAAAGATAAAGTGAGTATTCTTTTAATAAGTCACACACTTACCCTCTTTTACACTCTCACACAAGGATAGAAAAGAGATAATGAAAGAAAACATTATCTTAATAGCAACGAAAGTTTCTTATAAGAGAAAGAAAAATATCTACCCACTCTAATACATGTATAATAGAAAATTTCATAAAGGTCAAGGAGAGAGATATAATTTCAAATGATTTCACACTCCCAAATAATTTCACACTCTTCTACTACCATTGTTGCTCCTTAAAACTGTTTCACCACACAAAATCTTCAGGTTTGATTGACCAACTTTTTATGTTCACTTTTTCAGTTGATAGTTTTCGGTACGTGTCACCTAGCTAACAATTTTCTTTTTTTGTTTTGGCATCAACTTTTTGTCCTTATCCGTTATTTTATTAGCTGACCCTTTTATCCCCATAACATTTCCAGTTGATTCTTTTACCCTTATAACATTTCCTCCACCCTCAAAATCAACCTTATCCTCAAGTGTGATAGAATTCCATTATGTTGGTGTAATAGCTTTTGTAAGGATGGAGGCTTAGTGTGATTGAACTGATACTTGGTTATGGTAGGTGGGTCACAACCATAGACAACTCAAAATGGTGTCATTCCAATGATAGTTTGGAAGGAATGTTGTACCATACTTCTACTCAGTTAAGAATTTAAGCCATTTTTTCATATTTTCACTAACAAAACATTGTAAATACGTCTCAAGGCATTTATTGAGATCCTCATATTGACCATCACTGTGAAGATGGTAAGTTGAACTCATCACTAATGTAGCACTACTTAGTTTAAACAGGTGTTTCAAAATCTAGTAGTGAAAGCTCGATCACGATTTGAAACTATGGATTTTGAAAAACCATGGAACTTGATGATAACCTTGAGGAAAACCTTTGGAACTTGTTTGCTTGTATGATAAGTTTTCAGAGTGACAAAGCGAACATATTTGACAATTTGTCGAGTCGATGACAACCATAATGAGTGTTGATAAGTGTCATAATTCAGTAATATTTCATACAAAAGTATAAGCACTTATGGACTTTAATTGATAAATTAGTTATAATTCAACCTCTAATTTAGAAATTTGAACCTTTTTTACTTATTTTTGGATTATAAGATGAATATGAATGATTTATTCCCAAATTTGTGTTAATTTCATGAATCTAGGGGAAAATGGAGATAAAAAGGCTAAAAGAGAATGAACAAGTTAAAGACAAGATGAAAAAACAAATTTGAAACATTGAAAACTCGCCCAAGCAAGATCACTCAAGAGGAACTCCCCTAAAGCTCGCTTAAGCAAGTTCACTTCAGTAAAGTTGGGTTTTTTTCTTGTAAAACTCGCTTAAGCAAGTAATATCTCACTTAAGCGAGAGGTCACTTAGCCTAAGCTCAATTAGGTTAAATAGAAGGCGTGAGACATAACCCTAGACATCATTGAAGGAACTAAAGGAAGGAAACCCTAAAGGAGACAGTTGTCAAGGAGAAACACTCTGGATCTTCTTTTCTTGTTGTCCATGCTTGTCACAGCCACCATGAGTGGCTAATTATTGCCTTTGAGATTGAGAGTAATTTGTTCAAACTCTTATGTATTGAAGTGATATTTATCTATAATATTCAGTTCTTGATTGATGATTGATATTATCATTTTATTCTCAAAGCTTGAAACTATTCATGATTTTAATCCTTAGATTTGATTGGAAAGTACTTGTAAGTATTCGACCTAAATGATAATGCTTAACATATTTGAATGCTAAAAATTGATTTGAAATGTTAATTGCTTTATAACATTTGTTCATAATGATAAAGTGTTTTTATAAATATGTGAGGAATCAATATTTAGGAAACTCTCTTAATAATTTTGTATGCAAGAAATCAATACGAATGATTTTTATATGTCCATCAATGTGAATCAAGAAGGAATGTTATATGTTTTAAACTACAAACGAGTGAGAAGAATTAACCTCATTCCCAATTTTCTTAATTGAAATCTTTTACTTATTTACTTTTCTTTTATTTATATTTTATGCAAACTATTGTCAATATCAAATCAAATCAAATTATTCTATATATTCTTATACTTAGTGAATGCTACTTTTAGGATTTTAAATAATTGTTCCTTGTGAGTTTGATATTTATCCTTAGGGATAAATTATTACTTCTGACTTGTACACTTGTCATAAAAGAATTATCAACTGTAAATCCTTACGAAGGAGGAAGTCACAAAATGAATTTGATAGCACATCTTCCAATATCTTGGCAGGCATCGGGAGCAATTGTAATAATCTTGGGGTAAGGCAATGCTAGACTTGTCTTTCTCGCTTGGAATGTGTAAGAATCTTCTGATGTGATCATATTGTGTTGGTGTAGGTAATGTGGTTTTTTCCCCATGCAATGTGATAAAAGCTCTTCTTGAATAAAACTTCAGTTGGAGAGTACTTAGTCGAAAATATGTGGACCCAAGGTTGCTAGCGATGAAGCCCTCAATAACTTGTCCAACACCTCCGA
Source organism: Phaseolus vulgaris (assembly GCF_000499845.2). Taxonomy (NCBI): domain Eukaryota; kingdom Viridiplantae; phylum Streptophyta; class Magnoliopsida; order Fabales; family Fabaceae; genus Phaseolus; species Phaseolus vulgaris. The sequence goes on along the minus strand of NC_023755.2, from coordinate 33,248,477 downwards.
CAAGCAATAGGTAGATTGATAATGTTAGTTTATGGCCTTGTATCGAAATTGTGATTGTTTTCACTAATCCTTCCACCCTCAGCGCATTACCATTGCCAACCAAGACCTGAAGACTAAGAATAGGTTCCACTAGCAACTTCAAATGTTGAGTAATTTGAGGCTGCAAAAAATGTCAATGTTACCACTATCTAATCATATTTCTATAGTTACACCATTGATGGACTCTTGGAATTTCATATACCTATCCATGTGTATCCTTCTAATCATATGCATTATATGAATTTCATAGAGGAGTAAGTATTGTTTGTTGGGACATTTGTGTGCATGTGTAAACTTGTCATCACAAGTATAGCACAAGCCCTTTTCTCAGCATAAGTGCATTTCTGCTGGAGAGATTCTCCGGATATTGGATGGTCTAGCAGGAGGTGGAATTGGTTGTTGGCTGGGTAAAAAGAAGAGGTTACGTAGGGTAATAAGTTTTTGGTGGCAAGTGATAGGTTTTTATGAAGGGTAAAATGGAGGCAGTGGTATGCTTGCATTCAAACAATCTAGCTAGGGATATTGCTTTTAATAAGGACTGAGGACTTTGGGATAGTACGTCTCTATGAATATCCAGCTTTGACCCACTGGTGAAATTTTCAGGCAAGACATCTGTACTGACTCCAATGATTCCTTTGGGTAAACTTAAATAGTGTAGAACGTGAGAACTCAAATGAGGAGGGACCAAATTACACCTCTAAGGCACGAGTTAAACTTTGCTAGGATGGAAACAGGTTGTTCTTCTGCATCAACTGAAACCACGAAACAACATCTTTCTCAAGGTGAATGGCAACTATGGCCAAGCGTTGTAAATTTGGTGTTGCATAATGGTCAAAGAATTGTTATGCTTGGAATACCCATTAAAACATATTGACCCATCAAACCTAAGAAAATCCAATTTAACGTTGTGAACTTGGAATGGTGGTCGGTGTGAGCTAATCGTATCTGAATCGAATTGTAGACACCAGTAGTGCGTGAATTCGAGATTTCCCTCATAGTAGATTCCAACTACTTAAAACAAGACTCATAGTTAGCATTGTAGTTCTCTGAGTTCTAAAATCTTGTTAAGATAATTTATGAGTTCTTTTAATCTTATATTTTCCGCCATTGGTATGATGAAAACACCAATGTTATACTCACACACAAGGGTAGAAAAGAGAGGATGAAAGGAAATAGTATCTATATAGTAACAAAAGTTTCTTACAAGAGAAAGAAAAACATCCACTAACTCTAATATAGATACTAAAACAAAAAATTCTCAAGGGCTAAGGAGAGAGAGATAATTTCAAATGATTCCACACCTTTTTGCTACCACCACTACTCCTTAAAATTGTTTCACCACACAAAATGTATAGGTTTGACTAACCAACTTTTTACGGTCACTTTTTTGATTGACAATGTTTTTTCTATTCTCGACGTATATGTCAGCTAATTAACGATTTCATTTCTTTGTTTTGGCATTCGCTCATTGTTCTTGTTCGCTATTTTATCAGCTTACTCTTTTTTCTCCCATAACATTATCAATTGACCATTTTATCCCATAACATCATCATTATCAAATGAAAAACGTATTTAATTAAAAGTTGAAAATATTAATTAATTTTAAAAATAAAAACTAAATTTGTAGTTATTTTAAGACAAAAAAAATAGTTATCAACTAGATACTAAATATAATGGATAATATGATAAAAATTATAGTATTAGTTATCTATAATATATAATAAAATTAATTTGGTTACGTAACTTATATTTTTCCTTTTTTCTATTATGCGATTATAAACACTACAAGGAAATAATTAAATAATAACTAATATTAGAGATAAAAATAATTAATTAAAGACTAAGTTAAATACTATTTTATAAATTAAAAATTATTAATATATAAAGTAATTTCTATTATTAATAAAAATTTATAAAATAGTTTCTAAATTGACATTTAACATTATCTATCAAGATTTTAGCTATTAATTATTTTAGATTTAAAAATAATCATTAATTCTAAATTAACTATTAAAGACTAATTTGAAATCTAAAGTAATTAGTAGCTAAAACTTTAGTAGCTAATGTTAGATAACAATTTAGAAACTACTTTATAAATTTATATTAATAATAGAAACTATTTTAGATACTAATAATTTCTTACTTTATATAATAATATCTAAATTAATTAATATAATGATTAATTATTTTTTTATCTATAAGTTAGTTATTATTTAATAATTTTTTTGTAATGAAAAGAGAGAGATAAGTATTGGTAAAATGTATTATGATACTAGTATGTGATGTGTTCTTCTAAATTTTAAAATATAAAATATTTTACTTAAAGATATATTTAAAATTAATATAAATATAAATATATAACTTAAACTTATTAAAATGATATAATAAAAATTATAGATGGATACATATATTAATGCTAGTATATTAATTTACAAATGAAGTCCTTTTTAGTTATTTAATAATCGAAATTTTAGGGAAAAAATAATTTACTTGAATGCTTAAAGTTTGAGTATTTCTATATTGAACATTTTTATCACGCATAAAGGATTTATATCACTTAATTACAATAGTTGGAATTTAATTTCTAACTAATGAAAATGTAGAAAATTCAAATTGAAAAGATGTATTAAGCATCAAATCTTTAAGAAAAATATTAGTTTTCATGTTCGAGAAAGTGATACTACTTGTTCAAAAAAAAAAGAAAAAAGATAGAGAATGTTTTTACTTTCTCAAATAACAATTTTCTTTTATTCTCTTTTTTCATTATATATGATTGCTTTTGCTTTACGAAAGTAAGATTGGTTTTTAAAGTTTTATAATTTTTTAAATTTAAATTATAGTAGTTATGCATATGTTATTATTTTAAAAGTTAACTTTAATAATACTTCATTTGAATTTTTTTGATAAAAATATTTCATTTTATATTAAAACAAATAATATTATTTTAATTATAACTATATCAATTATTGTTAGTTTTTAGTAGTGCTATATTTGAATTCAAATTAAATCTCGTTTTATTTTAAGTTTCACACATTCTATTACAATTATATTATTATCTACGAATTTAAATTAAATATTATTTTAATATTTTTATAAGATTCATTAAAAAACATGATAAACTGATCTCGATCATAAAATTATGAAATTTAAGAAAATTATTATATATAATATTTGATTTCTATAAAAAAATATCAGTACATTAAATTTAAAAATATTAACTGTCCATTTGTGTTAGTATTGAAACGCCAATTAATCTTATTTAAAGTTGAACGTTATGTACTTCAAGACGAGATGGAACAAATTGTAATTTTGTTATAAATATGGTTTTTACTAGACTAATCCTCTACTCATAAGTTGTTTTATTATGCAATAATTATCTTAAACCTTAACAACAACAAAAACTCTGAATAAACAAGATAGCATATAAAAAGTAATAATATTTTTTATCTTTTCGGAAAAGTTTTAAGTCAACCAATATTTTAAATTTTAATGAAACAAATTATAATCTAATGACATATATTTTTTAAAATATTATGGTAGATATTATTATAAAACATTGATATTTAAATTAAGTTAACACATTAAAGTTTTATCTTACATGTTATAATATAAATTTTTATTAAAACAAAAGATAAAAATAATTTATAATATATAAATGGATGCAAACATATTATGAGTAACTTTTATAAAGTTGAGCTAGATTTAACACTATAAGCATGAAATAGAAACTAATTTTAGAGACAAAAAATAATTAGTTGTTATAGTGACTAAATTTGAGACCATTTTAAAAACTAGAAAAAATGGTTTCTAAATTAGTTCCTATTATTGTTATATAGTTTCTAAATTGGTATCTAATTAGCTACCAAGATTTTAACTACCAATTATTTAAATTCTAAATTTGGTAGCAAAAACCTTGGTAGCTAATTACAGACCAATTTAGAAACCATTTAACAATAATAAAAATTAATTTAAAAACTACAAAATTTGTTAGTTCGTCTCTAATTTAGTTACTATAACAACTAATTATTTTTTGTCTCTAAAATTGGTTTCTATTTCATGATTGTCTTATAGTGTAAGTCAACTTCCTAATATGATATTAGAATTATATCTTACGCATAAGTTGACATGTTTCGGCATAAAGATATGCTGAAGATCTCAAATCGACTAAAGATAAAAATATTTTATAATATATAAGTAGGTTGATTTAGATTTAAAATTTACTTTATAAAAAAAAAATTAAATAAAAACTCGTGTAAAAGGTTAGGAACTAAGAAAATATTAGAAAGCTTAACCAATTCCTAAAAATATCAAAACAGAAATAGGAAAGTAAAAAAAAAAAAAAAATCCATTCTCCTAACAAGATAATGCAATGATATTTACATGTAATGAAATAAACTTGCATTTAGTTATTGCAAGTAATGAATAATTAAGTTTGTAAGAAGTAGATAGATTTTTGTGAGCAGCTTCATTGAAAAGTAAGACTGCTGCTATTGAACAGACAATAAGTCAAATACTTATTATAAGGTACACGTATTTTGTTTTAGCCTACTCTATGCATGGACCATCTCATCATTACTATGTTTGTTTCCCTGTGTTCCTTTTTTTGTATTAAACTTAACCACGCGTCTACGGTGAAATATCAAAATGGGAGCTACATTTTTGTAAACAAAGTTATGAAAATAGGTTCTACATGATTAATAAATAATCATCACTTATTACCTCTAAATAATCTATAATAAATGTTTGATGATTGAGACTAAAGCAAGAGAATTTAATTAACTGGTAAGTTTTTAAAAACTTTAAAAAATTATGATGAAAGTCTTACTTTTCATTTTAATAATTTTGTCAAGTCATTTTTACATCACACTTTTTTTCCCTATTTTGACATCTTATGTTTATATCATTTTTGAAGAATTAATTTGACGCTACGACACTTCATATACTAGAAATTAATTTGGTGATAATTTTTTTTTTTTTTTTATACTTTTGATGGTAAAAATTTAGAGTTTTCTCTTAATATTACTAATATAAGTAAATGGTCCCAATCTATATGAACATAATTACCATCAGAGTGCATTGATTAATTGGTATAGTTATTCTAACAATTTCAGTTTAATCAATTGTACCAAGTACAAAAGTTCAAATTCTAGGCATGTAGTTGATTTAAATACTCAAAGAAAGAGATTTTTCACTTCTACCATAACTATAAATTTTAAAATGCCAAGACTTTATTTTAAAAAAAATAAAATTAAAATGATCAAGTTTTTATTTGAGAAATTTTAACTACACGTTGTTATAATTTCTTCTTAAAACTTTCTCATTGATTGAAATTTATTGAAAACCAATAATTTTAGAGAGTGTGATTTCAAAATTACACATGTACAAGTAGCTACAAACATTACTATAATTTACATTAAAGAAATTTATTCACTGTCGATGTTCAGTATAATTGAATTTTATCCGCGAACTATTCAGAAAGAAAACATTTACCAGTAATTTTGTGATTAAAAAGTTACTGAGTGATATTTACTATTTGTCAGAAATTACTAACGGATGATTTCGTAATAGGTTTCATAAGAAATACTGATACACCCATTCATGAAAATCTTTTCACTACAGACTCTATCAGATATAGATTCTTCAGCGGATATGTAGGGTAAAATTTTCTAGAGATTTATCAGTCAATAAATTTTCACAGATATATCTCGGTGGCATGCTAATATTGCAAACTTTTCTTAGTTGTTGCAGGAGGACGACAAAAGACAATGGAAAAACTATTATAACTTGTAACTTGAATTAAAGTAAGCGTATATATGTATGAATTCCACAAATGGGTAATTTTATTATATTTTTTTGTCACATAGCTTCAGAGCACGTGATAATTAATCTATGTAAAGTAAAGAGATTAAAAAAAGACTAGAGAAGTCTTTTTTTTTCTCATAAAAATACTGGGTTCTTTAATAATGAATTGAAAGGATTGATGTTACTTATTATTCAATTAGTGATTCTTTACTAATTGCATGACTTTAAACAAATAAAAGTAGTTGGGAAATTAAGGTTTAAACTTGTTCCAATCAAACTCAAACACGTTATAATACTATATTCAAAACAAGAAACTAGATATAGCATTCCACATTTATTAAGAAATATAACTCTAAATGATTCTTAGATCATATTATATATTATAAAATATCTTTATATCTAATTAATTTGAAATCTATAAAAACATTACATATAAATCCTCCACCTTCCATCTTATTATCATTATTTGTCTCTGATAACATAATTTACCAATATGTGATAAGAGGGACATATATTTGCAATATGTGCTTAGTTGTAAATTTACAGTAACCGGTTATGAATGATAATTAAGGTTTGAAGTATTTGGTTGCATGTGTTTGAAGCAGATAGGCATATACGTGTGTGAAAGTGAGAAATAATAGGTAAGAATTGAAAGAGATCATGTTTCTTATCCTAGGTTCGTAAGAGGATATACGTACCCACACAATTAAATATGCATTAAATAGACGGGTAGATTACTATAAATAAGTGCAACTGCTACAGTGGCGTGATACTTCCCTTACAGCTGTTCATACTTTAAATTACAAACCCCATTTTAACCCAACCACGAAACATGGGACCATCCAGTAAGAGACCATTAACCTACTTCTCTAACGGATACCACGTATATGTCTGTTTATGTACCACTCAATTATCTCAATCTAATGCATCCCAACTTAATAATTACTCTAATTTCATGCATCCACATACATATTATATATTATATAGGTTTTATGACCATGGTTTTTTTTTTTTTTTTTTACCAAAATGAAGTTGTTGTCAAAAAAATTACAAATATGTAGAAGTCGTGCCAAGTTGACACGACTTTGCTACGTTAGCCTGAAGTCGTGTCAACATAACACGATTTCTGCCACGTCAACCTGAAGTCGTGTCAAGTTGGCACGACTTTGTCCACATCATATTTTTTTAATTCTTTTTTTGTTTTTAAATAAATATATATTATAATTATTTAATTATACTTAAAATTATAAGTTATGTAATATTTGAAATTAATTTGATAAATAAATTTTTTATGAAGGTATAAATACTTAGGTAAAGAAAATGAGAAAATTAATAATCAAACTTGAAATTGAATTTTATTATTAAGCTTGTTTGTGCGGACAATTACTTTTATTGTGACTTTCGGTTCTGCAATATGAACATTTTTTTTTTGTTTTTCATACTTTTTATTAATCTAATAACCAAATTAATATATTACATTATCGTCAAACATGATCCATACACAATTATTCATTTTTTTATTGCTTAAAACTAACACCCTTAGAAAATTATGTATCAAATTAATTTTAAACATTACATAACTTACTAGTCAATATCTAAATAAGAAAATTTTACAAGAATATATATATATATATATATATATATATATATATATATATATATGACGTGGACAAAGTCGTGTCAAGTTGACACGACTTCAGGGGTTGACGTGGAAGAAGTCGTGCCAACTTGGCACGACTTACTCATATTTGTAATTTTTTTAATATATATATATATATATATATTATATCTACCTTCATATTCATGCACTATATATACATTCATTGGTACCCATTATACTTAAACATATCTACCATTAATGAAAAAGAAAGGTTTAAATAATTTCCAAGCTGGATACCTAGCACACCTCGTGATCCTGGTGGGACAGCTTGCTGTTATCCAAGAATTTATCAGGACTTGGTGCCTTCTATGGTGCTTCTAAATTATCTTAAGTCTCACTTCTAAACTCTTGTTAGTTTTCGTTTGAGCACGTTGTCACAGATTGTCAAAGATGTAGGAGAACTTAGAGAATGGAAAAAAAGCACTGAGCAACTAGGGATGACGATGGAAGTTGAAGAAACTATATAGAGTTAATCCAAAGAAAAGAATCCATGTTTGAGATTAGTGTTGTTTTGTTGAAAGTTAGTTTTAGCAGTGATTTAATTTTGTGGGGTCTGTGTTGGTTTTGTAGCTACTGAAGATGGTGCGATAAAGGGGCTGGGAAAGCAAAACATGCAGTCCCACTCTGAGCTCTGGAGCGTAAAAACTATCATATAGTGTAGTCATTGTTAAGGGAAAAAATGTCACAACCTACTACGGTTTTCGAATCAATTGCACCAACAGAACCGATTCATTAAAACATTGCCCCATTGCTTTTGGGCAAGACCTGAAAGCACATGGAGGCACGCAGTTCCTTTTACTCACTACTCTTGTGTGATGAGGGACAGCAATAATACAAAAGTATATAAACAATATATTAAAACATTATTAATTCCTAGCTAGATCTTGAGCACTAAGAAGAGACAATATTGAAACGTATCTGCCATCATAATAAAAGAAAAATAAGGACAACATCTGACGGTTGGGAATTAAAAACGAAGGTGAGGTATTGGACCTTTTGTCATTGAGATGTTGATCTAAGCAAAACAATTGAAAATTGACTCCTTAAACAAAGACTCGTGTGTCTCATCAGTTTATCAACCACATATTAGTCAAATTAGGAGTTTTTGCAGGTTGGGTTAGGTAGGATTTGTATTGAAGATTTCAATATTTTATAATTCATAATATATAAGTGTATCTAAACTTTATCTTATAATTTAATTTTGTGAAAATGAGTTTAGCATAAACTCACTTCGTAATATAATATTAAATTCTATTATAAGAAGGTTTGATGAGTCTATTATGTTATTTGTTATCAAATCACCCATAAATATCTAGTTTCACATCGATGATAAACTTTAATGACTTTGATACCCTCTTAAGAAGTGAATTTAAGTCTAACTTAACTTTATAAAATCAGATTATAAGGTGAAATTTGTACATAGTTATATACTATGCAAAGTCCTGTTGTAATTCCTTTACGTACCCCAATTGAGTTTTGAACCCAGTGGATTGTATGAGGCTGGTTGTTTAACGCTTTCTTGAGTTGCTTTGGTTGTTCCTTATTTAAGTTGGAAGGTGTTCCTTGGTTGGAGGTTGGTAAGGCACTAGCTATTTATGTATAAGGGTTTGACCACCTCTGAAGTGGTTCCCATTTATTTATTTTTTATTGCTGATAAAAAAAAACTATGAATTATCTTGTATTTACTGAACGCGAGATCTTAAACAATTTTAACAATGTAGTTACTGAATCCAACCTAACTTACACTTCACGGGGTTTGATTTAATTGAGTCAATTGAGTTTAGATTTTAACAAATATTTTGTTAAGTTGTAATTTTGAAATATCTATCTAACTAAAAAATTGTACATTCTATACAAAAATTAATTCAAGATTTCAACTAAGCCAATAAGTTAAGTGATATCATGTTTATCCAAACTAATTGAAGACTCTAAAAGAAAATTATAAGACAAATGTCCCTTGCATACCTTACATAAGGATAAAAGTGAGTTTAAGGTTAGGTTTCGGATCCGTCATACTAAACTTATTAAGTGCTAAAATGTTAATATCCATGTACAACTAGAGAAATATTTTTTTTACTATAGTATTTATGTGAGGACATGTCTCATTAAGATGCAGAAAAAAAAATAGTGTCTTAGACTTTGGGATCTTGACTCGGTCTTTATTTTTTTTCTGTCCTGATTCTTAATAAGTTTTCATACAACTATTTTTTTTTTACTTGATCGATTTCAATTACAGAAAAAAAGTACAGGAAAGTAGATAATTGGTGCACTGTAGTGCGTACAACAATGAATTAAGATATTTTTCTTTCCTGCGAATATTGGTACTTACTGCTTTAAAAGTTTAATATCCAAACTTACAATTGATCTGAGCATAGAGAAATAAAGGCGTCAAATTATTCAGGTACATCTTAATTTTCATATCCATTGCACTGCTTTAAAAGTTTAATGATTTGTTTCTAAAGTTTCAGGAGTTTAATTTTTCAGTGTGTGTAGGGAAATATATTTGTCAGAAACAATTAGTATTTTAATTAATTGTTGTATCTCTTAATAAATTAGTTTCAAACTATTAGACTGATAAACACCTGAAATAGTAATATTTATTGTAGAGTCACGATATATGTTTGGTATAATAAGTAAACGAAATAATTGAGTGAGAACTCAATAATTGATTGAGTCTATGTGAAAGGAAGAAAATATAGGTGTAACTTACATGGCAAAAGTACATTATAATCTGTCATAATTTCATCCCCTCATCTGCAACTAATTATGTGTAATAATTTACATGATAAAATTGGCTCCTATTTAGAGTCTGGCGTCAACCTATTAGTTTTTATCATAATTAGAAAGAACTTACATACAATGCTCATGTGCAAATATAAGATATATATATATGTTTGTTCTTATTCAGACTGTACAAGATGATGAATCTCTTTTGTGAAGAGTATTCCGTTAGAAAATTTAGAAAATTATGTAAATTAATTTTATAATGTGATTCATATGAAATAAATTTTGGGTTTTGGACCATAATATGATTTAATAAAATAAAAAGGTTTATTAGTTTTGAAAAATAATAGAATCAGGTTCTATCTCTACAATTGAGGTTGTCTCACTGGTTGATCATCAAGAAAGAGTGTGACAAGAATAGAAATGACAAGAGATAGATTGAGAAAATGAGATTAAAGAAACCACTCACATAGAGACTCTCATGGATCATTTGATGACAATTTTGATGGTATAATTTATCCTTTATTTCCGCTACATTATGAATTGATTTCAAATTAAAATAATGAAATCTCAAGTGCTCTGCAACATCATTAATACTTTTGTTTTATTTGAATGCAAGAGAAAGATATTAGATAAATAAAAGTAATCTCACACATATATATATATATATATATATATATGTATATTTTGTTGATGAATGATATTATTTATGGAATTAATTGTATGAAATATTTGTAATCGCCAAAGCGACCAAATCTATATATTTTATTTAATTCCAAATTACTGATGAATTTCATTTCAATTAATATATTATTTATGAAATTATTTGTATGATAGATTTGTAATCACCAAAGTGATAAAATCTTTATGTTTTATTAAATTCCAAATTAATAATAAATTTTATTTCAACTACCTATAAAATGAATGCTAAATTATTTATTTATGGGTTATTTGAAATTCATTATTATAAGGCATTTGTGGATCACCCAAAGGCTGATTACTTGTCCTTATAATTAATGAATATGATTATTGATATCAAGTATGTGTTATTAGTTTTATTTGTATATCCAAAGATAACAAGTATTTCTAGTTAATGCATATGTCTTGCCGAATAATGTTAATATTATTAGCATGATTATGTTTTGTGTATTAATGTATCATCCAAAGGAGAACATGAGTATGCATAGAATATACGTTTGTTATCTGAATCTGTATTGTATGTTTAGTTTATGACTCAAAGTATTAATGTTAAACATGTGTTAATTGAAGTATTTGTTCCTTTGTCTTTACATTCGTATGCTAAGTTTGTTCCAGTCTTTAATGGATTGAATTTTCCTAATTGGAAACATGTTGATATTATTGATGCTAGCAACATTGAAGGGAAAACTCATTATAGGGTTTGGAAAAGGTCAAGTAGACTTAGCATGATGTTTATGTTAATGAGCATAACAAGTAATATTAAGTTTGTTCTTCCTAAAACTGAAAGTGCAAAAGAATTTATGAAATTTGTGGAAGAGCGCTCCCAAACGGTTGATAAGTCTCTTGCTGGGACATTAATTATTACACTGACCACCATGAAATTTGATGGTTCTCGTACTATACATGAACATGTCATTGAAATGAAAAATATTGTAAGACTTAAGTCACTTGGAATGGTAGTGGATGAGAATTTTCTTGTGCAATTCATCTTGAACTCATTAACATTTGAGTATGATCATTTCCAAATGAACTATAATACCATGAAAGACAAATGGAATGTACATGAATTGCACAATATGTTAGTCCAGGAAGAGGCCAGGCTTAAGAATCAAGGAAATTACTCCATTAATTATGTGTACAATCAGGAAGTTGGAAAGAAACTTTACAAGAAACATGGAAAGGCTAAAAGACCATTAAAGATAAATGATTCCTTTACTAAATTCCATAAGAAAATTGACAAATGTCATTTCTATGGGAAATTTGAACATTTCCAAAAGGATTGTCTGAAACGTAAGGCTTGGTTCGAAAAGAAATGTAAGCATAATGCTTATTATGTATATTTTGAATCAAATTTAACTGAAGTTCCACATAATTCTTGGTGGATTGATTCTGGATGCACAACTCATGTTTCTAATATGATGCAATGATTCCTTTCAACTCGAACCATAAAACCAAATGAAAAGTTTGTCTTTATGGAGAATAGAGTGAAGGTTCTAGTGGAAGTTGTCGAGACTTATCGCTTAGTCCTTGACACTAAATTTTATTTAGACTTGATGAATACTTTTTATGTACCTAGTATCTCTAGGAATTTAGTTTTTTTTTTGTCTAAACTTGATGTTGTTGGATACTCTTTTAAATTTGGGAATGGTTGTTTCAGTTTGTATAAGAGTACTTGTTTGATTGGATTTGGTGCTCTTTATTATGGTTTATCTAAATTGAATTTTGATAATTTATATGTTGAAACTTTCATTTGCTAAGTTCCTTAAGAAACATGGTATTTATGCTCAATACACAATGCTTGGTACACCACAACAAAATGGTGTATCATAAAGGCGTAATCGAACCTTAATGGATATGGTTAGGAGTATGTTAAGTAATTCATCTTTACCGGTATCATTATAGATGTATTTTTAAAAAACTGTCATGTATCTGTTGAACAGAGTTCCTAGTAAGGCAGTTCAAAAGAACACCTTTTGAATTGTGGACAGGTAGGAAACCCAGTTTGAGACACCTGGATGTTTGGGGATGTCAGGCAAAAATTGGATGCAAGAACAATTGTGGATATTTCAATTGTTATCCAACAAAGTCAAAAGGGTATATGTTTTATTGTCCTACCTATATTATAAGAATTGTTAAAAATGGAAATGCACGGTTCATTGAAAATGGTGAAACTAGTGGGAGTGAAGCTTCACAAAATGTGGAGATTAAGGAAGTTAGAGTACAAGATCCTTTAACTAGTACCTCTACTTTAAGTATTGTTGTCCCTAATGCAGATGAACCACTTAACGATGAAGAAGAACAACAAATTAATGATCATGAGGTTAACAATGAACCTGTAGTAGAACAACCATAAGAAATAGTATTAAGAAGATCTCAAAGAGAAAGAAAGTCTGTTATTTCAAATGATTATGTGGTTTATCTACAAGAGTTAGAAAATGATTTGGGCATTGATAATGAATCAATTTCATTTTCAGAAGCTATCAATGGTGATAATTCTGATAAGTGGTTAAATTCCATGAAAGATGAGCTTAAATCATTGGCACATAAGGATGTATGAGACCTTATGGAATTTCCAGAAGGATGTAAGAGAGTTGGGTGTAAATGGGTCTTTAAGACTAAACGTGACTCTCAGGGCAATATCGAATGTTATAAGGCCCAACTTGTTGCCAGAGGATTTACTCAAAATGATGACATTGATTATAAGGAAACATTTTCACCTATTTCTAAGAAAGATTCCTTTAGAATTATCATGGTATTAGTAGCTCATTATGATCTTGAGTTGCATCAGATGGATGTTAGAACTGCCTTTTTGAATGTGAATTTAGAAGAGGATGTTTATATGGACCAACCAATGGGGTTCATTGAAGAAGGAAAGGAACACATGGTGTGTAAACTTAAGAAATCAATATACGAGCTTAAACAAGCTTCCAGACAATTGTATCTCAAGTTCAGTGATACTATTGTGTCCTTTGGATTTAAGGAAAACATTGTTGATCGGTGTATATATCTGAAGGTCAGTGGGAGCAAGTTTATAATTTTAATTCCATATGTTGATGATATCTTGCTTGCAACTAATGATCTTGGTCTATTAAGCGAGACTAAGAAGTTTCTCTCTAATAACTTTGAAGTGAAAGATATGGATGAGGCATACCATGTGATAGGAATAGAAATATTCTGTGATAGATCACAATGACTGTTAGGCTTGTCTCAGAAAACATATATTAATAAATTTTTAGAGAGATTCAAAATGAATAAATGGTCAACATCTTATGTTCCTATATAGAAAGGAGACAAATTTCGTTTCATGCAATGTCCCAAAAATGATTTGGAACGGAAAAATATGGAGAATATCCCTTATGCATTTGTTGTTGGGAGTTTGATGTATGCTCAAACATGTACAAGACCAGATATTAGCTTTATAGTTGGTATGCTTGGTAGATACCAGAGTGATCTAGGATTGGATCATTGGAAAGCTGCAAAGAAAGTTTTAAGTTACTTATAAGGGACAAAGAATCACATACTTACGTATATGAAATCTGATCATCTTGAGGAGATTGGATATATAGATTTAGATTTTGTTGGTTGTATGTACAAGAAAATCTACATTTGGTTATGTGTATCTTTTAGCCAGAGGAGCGATTTCATGGAAAAGTGCAAACCAGTCAGTCATTGTTGCATCCACCATGGAGATTGAATTTGTGGCATGCTTTGAGGCTAATTTTCAGGCTAATTGGTGGCAGAATTTTATTTTAGAAATTGGAATTGTCAATAGTATTGTCAAGTCACTGAGAATTTATTGTGATAATTTTGCAACTGTCTTCTTTTATAAAAACGACAAGTATTCAAAATGTGCTATACATATGAAATTGAAATACTTTGCCGTTAAAGAGGAAGTTCAGAAACATAAAGTGTCAATAAAACATATTAACACTGATCTTATGATTGTTGACCTTTTAACAAAAGGGTTACCACCCAAAAAAATTACTGGTCATGAATGATAAATGTTGTTATTAATGCTTATTTGACACTTTGAGCTCATTGATATACAAAAGTTTATGAAATCTATGTTTTCTACTTTATGTATATGCATGCAAATTATGGTGTGGAAAACAAATTATGTTATTATTGATGAAAATGACATTATGTTTGAACCCATTATGGACTTCTCATTATAAAGTCATATTAGGGAGAAAGAATGATATAGTAGTACATGAAAGGAAATGTGTTGATTAAATGACATGTTACCGCCACGACTCTTATTATTTCTATATCCTTGATTTTCATTGATGATAGAACCACTTTACATAAGGTCTTTCAATGCCCATTATGATTTATGTAATTATTAAGTCATGAAAGTATTATAGCTCCTATGAGTCAAGTGGGAGAGTGTTAGAAAATTATGTAAATTAATTTTATAATGTGACTCATATGAAATAGATTTTGGGCCTGAATATGATTTAATAAAATAAAAAGACCCATTGGTTAATGTGAGAAGTTATATATATATATATATATATATATATTATGATACCTAATGAAAACCTAATCTGATGGAGATTGTGAAATAATAGAAATAGATTTTGTCTTTGCAACTGAGGTTGTCTCACTGGTTGGCCATCAAGAACAAGAAATGAAATTGCAAGAGATAAGAGATAGATTGAGAAAAGGTGATTAAAGAAACTATTCAGATTGGGACTCTCATGGATCAAGGTAAGTTTGCTTATCTCTATTATAATTGAATATGGAATGTGAGAATCATAGTTTGTAAGATCCTCATGATGATGATGTGCATTATTGTACGCTTTGATTTTACATTGCCAAGCTTTATGGATGGAAGCCGAGTAGACTCTTCGATGCTCAAGTCAATAAGAAATTTAAAAAATGTGAGTGAATAAGTAATGAACGAAAGTATTGAGACTAAATGAATATTGAGTAGGTAAAATATATTGTTGGAGATCTCACATCGACTAGAGATTAAGACATTTAATTGTATATAAGTGGGTGCAAACCTCAACCTTATGAGCCGGTTTTATGGGGTTGAGTTAAACTTAAAGTCCACTTCGTAATATATATCAATAACTAATATTCATTATCAGATATTTAGTCGATTCCAACTACAACGTGAATAAGTTGCTTTTTAGTACTTTCAAGATACACAACTTCACAACTTCTGCATGTGATTAAGTCTATATTAATATTAACTGATATGCGATTTGCGTATTAGGTAGTACAAGATTAAAATATTATTTAATAAAAATATGTTTTATCTTTATTCAATTATTATAACTTAATTTTAAATTATCAAATTTAAAAAGAACAAAAATATAAATCTACTTATTTAAAATCATCTTAGCACAAATCTCTTTATACATACATTAACATTTATGTTTATTATGTGTTGATAAGAGGAAAAAATCACATCTCTCATTTCATTTTTTACTGTTTTCTTGTTTCCTTTTAATTGGAAATAATATTGTATAAGAGAATAGCAATTTTAATTAAAAAATAATTATTTATAAAAAATAACAATTGTTATAAGAAGGACAAGTTTCAACCTCAAATTTATTAAAATAATATCATTATAGTTAATTATCTATATGAAATTTTGTTTGTTTATAGCTGAATGTTTTCTTTATGGTTAAAATATGTATTTATTAGTTAAAAAAGAGAAATATATATAGAAGTTACTCTTGCTGTTGATTCGTTCACACTTTTAGATTTAATAAGATCTTGATTCATTCACACTTTTACATTTAATAAGACAAGTTGTTGGAGATGTCACAACAATTAGAGATTAGAATATTTCATAGTATATAAGAGAGTGCAAACCTCATCTTATAAGACAGTTTTATAAGGTTGTGTCAGGCTTAACGTTCACTTCTTAATATGATATCAGAGTCATTTATAGACTATCTTAATGAGTGTTTGTTGGACTTATCGAGCTACTCGTTATCCGACCATTATCAGACCACCCATAATACACAGTCTCATGCACGAGTTGGAGGGTCTCGGCGTGAGGGGGTGTGTTGGAGATCCCACATCAACTACAAATTAGGACATTTTATAGTATATAAGTGAGTGCAAACCTCATTTTATAAGCCACTTTTATAAGGTTGAGTTAGACTTAAAGTTTAATTATTAATATGAGCCTTTATGTGAAGGTTAAAGGGTAAGAAAGTCCTTAAAAAATATAAATATCACAAAATTGTAGAGGGTGATAAGGAGATGCACCCAAAGATAGTGTCACCAAACTCTAAGAAGAAATTGAAAAGTTTATCAATTTTCATAAAACATGATAATTAAATTACTTGATGTTTAGAAAGATTTAAGTAGTTAGGAGGAAGGTTTTAGAAAGGTGATGTGCCGAATTTCTTTGTTGAGATATATTTGAGGCTTTTAGCCTTGACAAAGGTGTAATGAATAGGCAACTTTTAGAATATTAAGATTTGTGTATCTTTTTTCTTTTTCTAATATAGGCAACAATATTATGAACAAAATTATGTTAATTTTTTTTATAAGTTTTATATATTTATGTGCTCAATTTGATTATATCTAAGTATAGTTTTGATCCAAATTGAGTGTAAGAAACTAAGCATGAGAACTTATGGAAAGGTAAAATTCTATAGGAATATGAAATTGGAACTTGATATCCAAATTGATTTTATTGTAAAATATTGATCTTAGAAACTTATTAAAAAAAATTTAAGTATGGAAATAAGGTATTTGAACTTAAAAACTTATGAATGATATTCAACTTATTGAAAAACTTTGAGTATGAAATTTTAAAAATAATGTTCACCTTAATAACTTGTTAAAAAGAACTACGTTTAAAATTAATGATTTTGAGTGAAAAAATTAAGTTCAAACATGATTTTTTTTCAACATAAATATATTGATTTGTAGAAAGAGCTCTTTCTTACATTATATGAAATATTAACTATAATAAGATGTTTATTTATACTTAAATATAACTTGATGATATAACTCGATATGTAGTGTAATTGGTTGTTATGTTTAAAATTGTTGATTTTGAGCGAATAAATTGAGTTCAAATATGTTTATATTTTCAACATAAATATCTTGATTTTTAAAAAAAACTTTTGCTTATAATATATAAAATATTAAGTACAATGAGATTTTATTTATATTTAACTATAACGTGATAATGCGACTTGATGTGTAGCATAATTGGTTGATTATACCTTGATATAGCTTAAGGTTACTTTACTATGCGAAACAAATTGTTTGTTAATGTTTTTAATATAACTCGATGTTGTTGTGTGATTTATAATATAGTTGGTTGCTTATGCTTTGAATACTACTAAATGTTATGAGTTGATGTTCAAATTATAGTCAAGTTGATGCTTACACTATAGATAAATTGTGATGCTTTGGGTCAATGCTAGATTTGCATATAACATGAAAGATCAAATTTATATGAAAAATGATGTAAATATAAGTAAAAGGGTTTTTTTATATAATGTTTGAGAACAATTCTCTTTTCAAGGGGACTCAATGTGCCTCATTAAAATATTTTCAATAAAAGCATATGATTTTTCATGCTTTGAGACAAAAAAAAAAAAAACTAGAGTAGGAAACAAAGTACAACATTTGTTTGATTTCTAACATTTTAATTAATTGTAGTATGTTGATAGTTGAGGTGTAATGTATCAATTTTTTAGGAAAATATTTGAATTTTTAAGCACCATTTCGTAAGGATTTAATAATTTTGTAGGTTTTGTCCAAGTTTAGGATCAGTTTACCATTCATTCTGTCTTGATGGGAATTGTCTACTTTTCTCTAAACAAAACTTGTGTTTCTAAGTTTATTTTCTTTTACCGACTTCTTCACAAATTCGAGTAATTTCTTAAATCTCGTTGATTAAATTTAATTTGACCCTTAAATTTTCGTTGTTACGAGCTTGATCGAACTACTATTGTATCTAAGAAGCTTCAATTAACTCTACTAAGATCATGAGATCGATGACAAATATAAGTCAAAATGTGTTTTTTTTAAGGTGTGGTGTGTAGTATGCTAGGTATCTCTTTGGTTCATAATCCATTTGCTTGACCTAATTTCTTTTGCAATTTATTTAGTATGACTTTATTAGTTTGAATTGCTCACCCATTGGTTTGGAAATATATAATGAAAAAAATTCAATATTTAATTGAGATGTGAAGGAACTCTTGGAATTCTTTATTAGTAAACTTCTTACCATTGTCACAATGAATATTGGATATGTTAATTGTTAAAGATAAAATGGTAATTGCATTTTTTATGGATGAGTTATTCTTGTATATTTCTTTTTGTTGGTAAATTTGTGAGTAGTTTTAAATAAAAAATTATAATTAGAATTCTTTTAATATTTAAAGTAATTATTGTTTATATTGAATAACTATTTTTTATTATATAAGAAGTAATTAGTAATAGTTTGATTAGAATTTAGAAGAAAGTATCACTATAAGGAAATAACAATTTAGTCATTGAATTCAGCGACCGAAAATTAGTGGTCGCAATTTGCAACCGAAATAGCCACCAAATATCCGTAGTGTCAAATCTGCGACCGAAATAGTGATCAAATGAATTATTAATAATGTTAGTTAGTTTTGCGACCGAATCAACGATCAAACATGAGAGTGACAAAACCATTGGTCGCTAAAGTGGTCGTTGTTTCGAATAAATTGGAAAAAATATATATGCGACCGAATTACCGACCGAATATGTTTATTTTTAACCACGGATTTTGTTTCGGTCGCTAAATATAAATGTTTATTTTTGTCACTGAATCAGCCACCAAATACGTTTATTTTTTAGCCACCGAATTTCTTTTGGTCGCTAAATATAATTATTTATTTTACTACTACTACTAATATAATAATATCAATATTTCATTTTTATTTTAAAAAACTATACAAGGATCACACTTTGAATATTCATGAGTAGTCATCCGTTTAAAAAATAATTAGTTGTATTACTGGTTTCTTTTTCTATTTAAAAAATATGTGTCAATTATATTTGTAATTTCTTAAATTTAAATAAAATTTGTTAAATATTGTTTTTAAAATATCAGCTCAAATAAAAATTCTAAATAAAACTACATAACAGAATATTATTATTAATAAAATTAATCCTTTAAAAAAAAATTGCGCTACATAATTAAATTGAAATAAAATGATCTCTTTAAAATAACTTTAATTTTATAAAAAAAAAGAAATTCAGAATTAAATAGTAAATAATTTTTTAATTATTAATTTTATTTATTATTAGCAGTTTTATCACTTGTTTCTAATCATGAGATGTATTAGTATGAAAAATAATTAATTGATTAAAATATCTATATTTATTATCATGGGTATTTAAATACTTATTTAATATTTATTTTTGAATTTTACATAAATGCTACTTAGTTTTGTTCATTGCCAATAATAAATAATGTAATTAGATAAATTATTGGAATACTTTTTTTTAAAGCTTGAGAGTTATTTGGAAGCTGCAGATAGCTTTTAGGACACCAAATACCCTTAGTTTCATAAAACAAAGTTATTCATCGTGGTGTGAACAAAGGTGCGGAAGAAGCTGCAGGTGGTGGTCGGTGTGAACAAAGGTGCGAGCGGAGAAAGAGGAAGTTGCGGGTGGTGTTCGTGGTGCGAACGGATGTACGAACAGAGACGAACGGAGGTGTGAGCGGAGGTGCGAACGGAGGCTAACAGAGGTGCGAGAGGAAGTGTGAACGGAGGTACTTTGATTGCTTGCATTAATTTTAACCTCAATCCTTTTGTCTAGGCTTGCGATATGGTTTATTGCAAAACGATCAAACAAGTTATCGTTGTAGGCATTAGTTTTTCTTGTTTCTTTTGTAATATTGTCTGAAGGTCTCTGGGCATTGCAACCACACAAGGGTTTATGTTTGATGGGGTTCCAATGTGAGTTGAACATAGTGATGAACTCCTCTTCAGCCTAAAGCATTTTGCAACCATTTATGAAGTGAGAGAAAAATGGGGAATGGTGGTTGTTGTTTAAGAATATCAACAGAGGAAGAAGTGAGAGAGGCACACATAAGAACAAAGAGTGTGTGAATAACACCTTGACAAATAGTTCCTGCTATAAATTTTGGTCTTAGCATTTGCTTAGGATATTAGATGCTTTCTTGTGTCCACTTTAGATTACATACAATTCACATTATACATAATTTTTAGTGTAAAAAATTATACAATATTTATATAAACGCTAAAGAATTCACGTCATAAAATTATGTAAATAACTAACTTTGTTAGTTTTAAAAATAAAGAAACTATACTAGTTCTTAGAAATATTGGAAACTAAAATTAAAAAATGTCAAAAATAGAAAGATTGAGACTTCGAGGGTAGTTAAATAAAATTATTATATTTATTTCTCTAAAACAAGATTATTGGTCCATAAACAAACAATAGAAAGTACTTTTTTTAATATAGACACCATTGAGAAAGTACTATATTGCTCCCTAAAATTATCGAAGTGTTAAATTAGTAGTATATATAAGACTAAAATTTTAAAACTCTTCAAAATTAAAGAATGAAAATATGCTAGTATGGGTATAGAGAGAGGCTTAAAAATAGTTGATATGCTGCAGAAAAAGGTTATTAGTATTTTTTATATAACATTAAAAGGTGAGAACATTTATCGGGTTGGATGACTTCTGGTAGACTTTCTTCCCCTATATGTATGGAAAGAACAAAGACATTTTATCTGAGTCATAGCCACAAGATATCCTTTTTCGTCTGTCGTCGTCAATTTCTTTCACCTGATCATCAATTTAGGAAGAATAAAAAGACATTCAAGAAGAAGTTTGTTGAGACTGATCCCCCTCCTCCACGTTTGTCTAGTCTTGACATTTGGAATAGGGTTACACACTTACCAGTTTGAACTGAATTACAAGAACAACAAAATATTCTTGATTATGGTATTAAGCATAATTGGAAGAAACAAAGTATATTTTGGAGGTTGCCATATTGGAAAACTCAACTTTTACGTCACAATATTGATGTTATGAACATAAAGAGAAATGTGTTCATGAATGTGCTTGACACTGTGATGGATATCAAAGGAAAAACTAAGGAGACAAACAAGGCTCGATTGGATCTAGCACAAATATGCAATCGAAAAAAACTAGAGTTGAAAGACATTGGTGGTGACAAACTTATCAAATCAAAAGCAGCATATACATTTACGAAATCCCAAAGAGTCTTTATTTGTAAATGGGTTAAATAACTAAAGTTTCAAGATGGATATGCTTCCAATTTGGGTAAATGTGTTAACCTTAATCAAGGCAAGTTACATGGCATGGAAAGTCATGATTGTCGTGCGTTCATGCAACGTTTGCTTCCAATTGCATTTGATGCATTACCAAAATCAATTTGGAAAGTTCTTATTGAACTTAGTCTTTTCTTTAGAGAATTAAGTTCGACAACACTAAATGTTGAACATCTAAGAGTTATGGAAGAAAATATTCCGTTGTTATTGTGTAAATGGGAACAAATATTTCCACCAAGCTTCTTTGATTCCATGGAACATCTTCTAATTCATCTACCTTACGAGGCAAAAGTTGGTGGTCCAGTCCAATATCTTTGGATGTATCCATTTGAGAGGTATAATATTACTAATCACTATTATAACATTTGTTGTTTATTTATTTAATATTTTAAATTAAGTACATCCATATTGTTTTTTAGGTTCTTACTCTCCCTAAAAAAAAGTAAAAAATAAAGTGAGGGTGGAAGGCTTTATTTCTGAAACTTACTTGGCGGAGGAAACATCTACATTTGCCTCATTTTATTATCTTGATCGTGTTGAAACAATAAGGACTAGGATCCCTCGTAATCTTGAAGTAGGTGAGGGTTCTTCACGTGCTCATCATATTTCAATTTTCAACTATCCAGGAAGAGAAATTGGAAAATGCATGACATATTATCTTAATCAAAGAGACTTTGAAGCTGTCCAATTGTATGTTCTTCAAAACTGTGATGTGGTTCAACCATACTTTGAGTAAGACAATGTTCACTCATTTGAAAAGAAAATTAATTATGTTGCATGAGGTTTGAATAATCAATTTCTTTGTTGCAGTATTTATGTTGAATATTTAAGGGAGATTAGTTCTACTACTTCAGAAGCTCAAATTGGCCAATACATTTCATCCTATTTTGCTACATGGTTCAAACAATATGTAGGTTTTTAATTTGTCTTTTATACAAATTTTACTTTTAGATAGACATTGTGCAATTTATAACCTTTTGTTTAGGTTCTAAATCCAAAAAATAATATTGAAGATCCATTATTGGTTAACTTAGCATGGGGTCCTAAGAGAAAAGTTCAGTTATGGCCTATCTATGTTGTCAATGGATACAAATTTCACACTGTTCTTTGGATTGAAGACATGAATTCCACTAACTATGGTGTTTATGTACGAGGAACCAATGGTCAATCAGAGTCATATTTTTATGGAATATTGTCTAATATTATTCAATTGGAGTATACTGGATTTTCAATAATGAATGTAGTTCTCTTCCAGTGTGAATGGTTTGATAATACTCCTAATATAGGAACCAAAGTAGATAAGAACTATGAGATCATTCAAGTAAAAGAATCACAAAGATATAATAAAGCATGAGCCGTTCATATTTGCATAACAGGAAAATCAAGTTTATTACACCAAATATCCAGAGGGACACCAAGGTTGGTTGGGAGTAATTAAAACAAAAAGCTCGTATTAGAATCATTGATAACACAGTAAGTGAGGTTGAGCATGACACTCCATACCAAGATGATGACCTTCTACAACTTTAAGTAGTGCTACCTATTGATCCAGAATTCATTCATGATTTTCTTGTTGATGTTGATAGGGGGGGGGGGGGGAGGGGAGGGAGAAGAAGTAGATCTACAATTACTGAATGAAACAAACATAGATGAACAATACGAGGAGGAATACATTTCAAGTGAGGATAACATTGAGAGTGATTTCAGTGACACAGATACCTCTTCAGTAATTCATGCTTTAAAATTGATTGTATACCTTGTCCAAATTATGTATAACATTAATTTTATTGTGGTTTCCCATAATTGTAGTGAATAACAGGGAAGATAACATACATATTTGGTTGTAGAGAACACAATCAGGTTTGAATCTTTTGATCATGATTACTTTATTTGTTTATTCAAAATTGATTGATCCACTTTGATTATTGTATTAATTACATCTTATATATGTAATATTTTTTACTTGCAGATGACACCAAGGGGTAGAGGTGGTGGTTGTAGACCACCTAATCGTGGTGGTCGAGGTGTTCGTGTTGATGATATATCTTTACCCAACACCAACATTCGCCCTTTGTTTGTTCTTCCAACAACTATGGAGTCTACACATCCTATCTATGAAGGACCCCCACTTCCTACACTTCACGAACAAGATATTGAACATCATGTAGGAGAATAAAATCCTACTTCCTTTTCTACAGAGTCAACCTTCACCGATACAAGACTCTCTTACACCTGACAATGAGTCTGGCAATGTAGTTGATCAAAGACCCTAGCTTCATGCAGAAAGAGGAGAGTAAGTATATTTTAATTTAATTGTAATTCATTAATATGTTTTGATTTTCATATATCATTTTGACAATGTGTTTTGAACATATATTTTCACCAGCAAATGGACCTTCCAATGTAATCTCACGAATCATCAAACAAAAATATGATGAACCCAGTCCCACTTGGAAGAAGGTTCTTCTTGAGCTCAGAGATAAATGGTTTGGAGAGTTTAAGGTAATTTGAGTTATGATTACATTTAAAATGTTATTCTATTTTTCTACAATGTTTGTTTTCTAATTTATTTTTCATGCAGAAAGAGTGTAGGTGGGATCTTGAACAAGAACAACTCATTAGATCCATTTTGATACAAAAGCCTCTCGTATCTTTAAAAATGCTATGAGTAAAGTTAGGCATGGTCAAGATAAGGGGACCTGGATTCCACAACTTGTTCGAGTAACCTTGGACCAGCATTGGAGTTCTACAGAATTCCAAAACAAGAGTGTTATTGTCAAGGCGAATCGGGATGTTGAGAAGGGAGCCTCAGCCTACTGTGGTGGTTCCATATCTACTGCGGCTCACTTTGAGAAAATGGTAATATTATTATATTTTTTTTCTCTTTCTATATTTTATTTAAATACAATCTATTATATATTTTTATTAAATTTATGTAGATTAAGGAGCTTGAACGACAACCAACTGCTTGGGAGGTTGTAGAGAGAACGAAGAAATTGAAGATTGGACAATGGGTCAATGACAAGACTTGTGACCTTGCAATATGTTTAAAATTTAAGTTATAATTTAATTATTTTCTATATGTTTTTTTCGCAATAATCAATTTGATTTCATTTTCAGGAGAAATATAAGAAACGCCGAGAAGAAGCTCAACAACAGCAAATGCTTGAAAGTGAATCTTCGCAAAAATCTTATGTTGCCTCTATTGATGACAATGAAATATACATTGATGTTGTTAGAGGTTATTGGGTTTAGGGTTTAAGAAAGGGAATGTCTATGATCTTGGTGTATTGAGCAAAAGGTTTAATAGTTCAACAAGTGCTCAATCGACTACAAGCCAAGCTCTAGTAGTCCATCAAATAGTGAGATTATTCAAAAGTTAAATGATGAACTTATGACAAAACATGTCAAGGAGCGGACTCTTAAAGAAAAGATGAAGCTATTGATGAAAACTAATGAAGAGCAAAGTGAACGCATGCGCAAACAAGATGAGCTGATGTGCAAACAAAATGAGCACACGCAACTCATCATACAACACATTCAAATGAATAATCCCATATCAGTTCTTCAAATCCTACTACCAGTGGACATCATAAAGGAGACAACATTAGAGATGATAGTTCAAAAGAAGATTAGTCGGATGTTGAATTATATAATATATTTGACTATTTTAACTAATTTTTAATACTTTTTGTTGTGTAATACGATTTACTTTTAATTTGAGTACAACTCCTTCTTAAACCATGTATTTGAAGTTCATTCGTATTTAGCGTGATTGAATTTTGAGTATCTATAAGCAGGTTTGAATTTTTTTATAAAATGGTTAAAATACCATTTTAAATAGGTATGAACAATACATATAAAAATAGCCACCGAAACCGATTTGGTGGCTATATCTACAAAATTGTTTTTATGCGACCAAAATAGAATCGGTCACTGTAATTAAGAAAAATATTTAGCCACCGAAATCAAATCAGTCGCTAAAGGGGTCTCCATTTAGTCACCGAATTAGCCACCAATTTTTTTTAATTAATTATTTTAATTCATTAGCGATCGAAAATGGTGGTCGTTATCACCTCTATTTCAGCCACCGATTTATTAACCACTTTTTTTTATAAAAGTTTGATCGTTAATTTGGTTTCTAATTTTTGTGAACAAAATTTTCTGCGACCGATTTAGTCATCGAAATTTCGGTTGCTAATTTGGTTTATGAACTTTGGTGACCAAATATTCTGCGACCGATTTCGCCATAGAAATATCAGTTGCAAATTAGCGACCACTTTATAATTCGTTTGTTAAAGGCTTTGCGACTAGGATTTTCGCTTCCATATTTATTTGGTGAGTGTTTCGATCACAAATACGTTTACCGACCAATTATAGTACTTTTAGCGACCAAATTTGGTTGTTGCTAAAAGTGATTTTTTTTTAGTGTATTTATTTAATTTTTTTTTTTTTTTTTTACTTTAGAGCAGTTTTTAAGAGTTGACACTCTTCCTATAATGTATTGGTTCGGTATTGAGGAAGTAGGGGAAAACTTTGTGGTGACAAGAGGAGATAGTAAGAAGAAAAGAAAACTGCAACCAAGCGAAATTGCAATGTTGCTAATATAAGAAGTATCGTGAGAAAGTGATAATCAATTGTTTTCATTTTATTATTATCATTATTATAATAATTAATAATTAAAATATAATATTAAAAATAATAAAAATATTATCTTACGTTTTTATTTATTTTTAACGAAATCATTTTTTTCATTAATTCTCTTTTTTTCCTTTATTTCATTAGTCTCTGTGGCAAGGGAAATATAATAAAATTGTTTAATTATTAATTAATTAATGTGTTAGTTGAGGTTTTAAGTTGTGAGAAATGGGACATTAAAGAATGCAACATGGCTTTTCAAGTGTTTCTTTTCTTACATGACTTGGAAACAGCACACTGAAGAACGTTCGATCTCTTTGGGGTCGCTTCAAGCTTGGTGTATGTTCTCTTCTACAAAATATACATTATTTCTGCTACTTTCTTTGTTCGGTGTTATCTTCTTGACGAAAACCATAGATTCTCTTTCACTACCTTGATGGAAGAGAAAGTGTAAAGACACCCATCATTTTTTCCTCTCCATCGAAGCTATTATTCTTTGCCTTTCACTTTTCCATTATTCTTTTTATGATATAATAGTCTAATTTTGAAATTATATAGCTAATTAAATTAAAATATTTATCATGGAAGATGATAACCTTCGTACATAGTTAATTTGTAATTAAGTAATAATAATATACAAATCTAAGTTAAAAAAATCAATACATTTTTGTTCTTATTAAGATTGGTTGTGAATAATCTCTGAGGTGGACTGAGAAGACTTCAAGCAAGCTGAGCTCTGAAGAATGGTTACCAAATCAGTCCACTTTTAAAGATTTTTCGGGAGACTTGTGTATTACTCGACTATGTAATATTTGCATATACACTATCTACCTTCAAGATATTTACATAATACATGTGCAATTCGAGTAACTCGGATATCTATAACAAACTTGGTTGTAACAAATCAAATAGGAAACACTTAATAACCAATTCATCTCAATTACTTATGTCTATTTTAACCTAGGCTTAATATCCTATAAATATAGACTTGGTCTGAGAGGAAGAACCCATTTAATTCTTTCATTCTCTACTCATACTAATACTTTTAAAGCTTATCTAACTCTTATTAACTTGAACATCAAAGAATCTTTTACAAGTGAATCTCCACTCATTATTTCTCAATAACTCGGTAACCATTCTTTAGATAATCAAGTTCGACTTTCTTGGAGTCTTCTTAGTATACCTTAGACAATTCACATCAAGTATTTGATAAGAACATGAAATAAATTGATAGTCTTTATATTAATAAAATCAGACACTAAAATAGTTAAAAACCAAAATAAATAATTTTTTAATTAGTAACTAAGCCTTAAGAGTAATTTAAATGTTAACATATTAACCATTTTAATATATATATATATATATATATATATATATATATATAAAAGTAATTGATTACATAAAAACCAACTCAATTCAGTGTAGAGAGTAACTGACCAATTATAAAAATATCAACTCAACATATGATTATTTAAAAATTAACTTAGTGATAAATTATGTAAAAAATAATTAAATGACTGATTCGATAGAAATTGTTTCCATAATTATGTAGTTACTAAATTAGGGAATCATATTTAGGGACTAAAAGCCTTTTCCACTAAATGAGTCTATAAGGAATATCTAATATATGTAATCATCCTTGATTTCGTTATCCATCACTTAATTTTTAGATTTAAAATTAATAAATACAATATAAAACAATTGATATACAAAAGGCACAAAATTCTCATCTTTAGTTTAATAATCTTTCAAACATGGTTATATCTTCTTTATAAAATTTTGTTAATGGGAGAAATTAATTGTTATATAAACTATGTGTCTAAAACTTGATAAGCACTTTATATACTTATACTATAAGAAAATTATTAAATAAAAACTAATTTTAGATCAAAATAATTAGTTATTATTTAACTAAATCAGAAACTATTTTATAAGTTAAAAAAATTATTGGTATCTAAAGTAGTTTCTATTATTAATAAAAATTTATAAAATAGTTTTTAAATTGGTATTTAATCCTTAGCTACCAAAGTTTTAACTACTCACTACTTTAAATTCTAAATTAGTCTCTATTAGTCTTTTAGAGATTAATTTAAAATCTAAAATATTAGTAGCTAAAACCTAAGTAGTTAATTTAGATACCATTTTATAATTTTTTATTAATAATAGAAACCACTTTAGATATGAATATTTTTTTAGTCTTTAAATTAGATACTAATTTAGTCAATATAGTGATTAATTATTTTCTGTCTCTAAATTTGGTTGTTATTTAATGATTTGTTGTAGTGTTATATTTAGAAATTTTTTTTATTATAATACTCGTACTTGAAACTTTATTTTAATCAAATTTGATGTTAATTCAACTATTAATTAGGAGTAGGTTTAATATTTTGTCTACTTGAACATATTACAATAAATGTTATTTCTTTTTGAAGAAAAGGGGAAAGAATTTAAGAAATAAGTAGAAAAACATTTGAAAGATGAAATCAATCTCATTCTGAAAGCAAATTTTAAGTTTAAAAGTTAAACTTAGCATTCTTGATTGAGAATTTTGAAGTTGGGCTTGGGAATTATGAGGTTAAGCAGTGAATTTTTTTAGACTCGGCGTAAAAGGTCTTATGTGCCCTTAATGAGTTATTTTAAAAGTTATTTGGAGACTCATTAAAACTGGTTTGTTCATTGGAGGTTATACAACAGAAGGCTTCCCTTGTGCTTCCATGACTCCTCGTATAGTTTCTTTATTTTTGTATAATTTTTTTGTTACTTTTTCATCCATGAGTAGCTAAACCCCTTTTTATCCATGAAAGCTAAATCATTCTCCAAAACATTATATTCATAAGGGTTTTGAAAAACACTCTGCCATTGCAATTTTGATCACAACAACAAGGTTTTTATTAGCAAATTCATGAAATATCAAGATCACTACAAAGCCACGAGTTCGACTTAAAACCTTACTATTTATTTCATAAAAGGACATGACATATAAATAAGTTAATCCATCGATATTTTAAAGCAAAGGTTAAAAAAATGACCATACTAAAATACATATATATATATATATATGCAAATAAATGGTAGAAATCCAAGAAGAAAGAAAAAAATAACAAGAAAAAATCCAGAAATACTAAAAACAAACAACCAATTAGGAAAAGCACACATGTTCTTTATGAAAAATCAACAAAGAAAAAGGAAGAAAAATTACTTGGAGAGTCCTGGTGGCTTGATTTATGAGAATAGTTGTAGAAGGTTGATTTAAGGGATTGATTTATGAGAATATTTGTAGAACGTCGTTTAACCAACCTTGCCTTAAAAAAAAAACAAAACTCATTGTCAAGTTAGAGAAAATCACCTTAATGCTTTGTATGGATTAGAGAGTGGATTTGAGATGATTTAAAGGGAAAATGTGAAGAAAATGAGGTTGTTTGGGTTAAGGTAAATAGAGTAGAAAGTGTAGGGAAAGTTTTGTAGGAACTATTTGAAGGGAATAGCAGAAGGCAAAAGGTTATAAAAACTAATTGAACGTAATTGCACAAAATTGCAAAAACTGCTGAACTGATTCATTCATTTTGATTTACTTCAATAATATATATAATAAAATTACAATTACTGGAAGCTATAAAATAGGAATACTAACAACCTTGTAAGCTGACCATTAATGCAATAATAACGGTAAAATAGTTTAATTGTAATAAAATTAGAATTAATAATAATAAAATCTGAATTAATAACCAACATCCTCCTTTAATTCTGATTTGGAAAACCTTCATGCCCAATAAATCTCTTAACTTGATGAAAGCATCGATCTTCAATGGCTTAGTGAAAATATATGCAATCTGATCTTCTGATCTGCAGTATTCCAATTTGATCATGTTCTTCCCAACTTGGTCTCGCAGGAAGTGATATCAAATATCAATGTGTTTACTTCTTTGATGAAAAACCGGATTCTTTGCTAGATTAATTGCATAGACATTGTCAACATAAATCTTAATTGGAAACAGTCTTTGACGACCACAAGCAAACAGTCTTTCTGATCATAAAACAATTACCATTAGTGCTTCTCCTCTCGTTTGGATCTCCACCCCAATCACTGTCTAAGTATCTGACGATCTCAATTTTCTTAGATAAAGAGTAAAATAGACCAAAATCAATTGCTTTGTGTCCTTTTGGAAGATCAGTGAGCTACCATGTATTGTTTTTCTCAATCGCCATAAATTCTTCATTCAAGCCTCTTGCCATTTGGGATGTTGAATGGCATCTACAAGTCTCACAGGTTTTGATTCTGCAAGAAAAGCAAAGTGAACCAAATCTCCATTGTCATCAACTTCATCATCAAGATTTACTTCGCAATCTTGAAGGTGTATAGGTTGTCGCTGCTGCCTTCTTGGTCACTCCATCATAGTTGCAATAAGAGCTGCAACTTCAGGTTGAATTACAGCTTCAGGTTGATTTGTAAGTGCTTCAAGAGTGATTCCATCTTCCATATCATCATTCAAAATGTAAATATATCGTTTTTCGAATCCATTTCAGTTGCTGCATTCCATTTCCATTCCTCATCTTCGGCAAATGTAACATCACGACTAACAATCACCTTCTTTGTCATTGGATTGTACAGTTTGTATCCCCCATGCTTATATCCAATGAAAATGGTCTTCTCTTCCTTGTCATCCAACTTCGATCTTGTTGCCTTGGGGACATGAGCATAAGTAATTGACCCAAATACCTTCAAGTGTTGCACATTGGGTTTGAATCTGCTCCATGCCTCAATCGAAGTTGTGTTAGGAACACTCGGAGTGGGTAATATGTTTATCAAATATACCGCACATGTTACGGCCTCAGCCCAAAAATAATTTGGCATACCTTTTTCTTTAAGCATTCTCCTTGTCATGTCCATGATTGTTCTATTCTTTCTCTCATCAACTCCGTTGTGTTGAGGTGTGTAGGGACAAGTTATGTTATGCTGCAACCCAAGTTCTCCACAGTGCCTCTTTAACTCATTAGACTTGTACTCACCCCCTCCATCACAACGCACCATCTTAATTAGTCTGCCACTCTGTCTTTCAACAAATGCTTTAAATATTTTAAAGCAGTGGAATACCTCATCCTTGCTTTTCAATAGATAAATCCAGGTTTTCCTTGAAAAATCATCAATAAAGGTTAAAAAATACTTATTACCTCCAATTGATGATATGTTCATCGGGCCACAAACATCTGTATGAACAAGCTCCAAAGGAAATTTCACACGCCAAGGCTCCTTAACAAATGATATCCTGTGATTCTTTCCAAAAATGCAAGCCTCACATAATTGGTCACGGTGATGAATATGGGATAAACCATTCACTAAATTTTGTTTGGAGAGATTTTCCAAACTCTGAAAATTTAAGTGCCCAAAGTGTAAATGCCAACCACGATTCATTATTCACTATTGCATTCAAGCATTTGAAATCATCCATATGAATATCTACTGGAAACATGCGGTTTTTTGATAAAAAGGTTTTAAGAATCAAATTACCTTTTTTTATCAAAAATTGAGAATTTATTTTAACTATGTGCATCACGTAACCCTTTTCAGTTAGTTGTCTAATACTCAATAGATTAATTTTCATATCAAGTACATAGAAAACATCATAGATGTACCTGTGATCACCATTCTTCAATGTGATAAGAATTCGCCCTTTTCCAGTCACCGGAACAAACCTGCCATCACCGAATTTCACTTTTGTGCGAAATGAGTCATCCAAATCTGCAAACAGCTCCTTCTGACCACACATATGATTCATGCAGCCTGTATCCAAATACCAAGTCTGATTGTTTGGAGTTTCATTTGATGTGGCTACCATCAGTACTGCATGATCCTCTTCATCTTGTTCGTGATTACTATCTTCTTGAGCACAATTGGCAGCATGATTATCACCTTTTGATCTGCACTCATTTGCATAATGGTCGCGTTTATGGCAGTTATAACACTCAACATTTGATTTATTATAAATGCCTCATTGTCCTCCGTGACCATGTTCTCCGCGCCAAGAGTTATTTAAACTTGGATTGTGATTGGAACCAGTGGTATTTTGCTCGGGCCTCCATGATTATGGCCACCACGACCTTTGCAGGAATAACTACCACCACGTCCCCGTCCTTTGCCTCGTGAACTACTGTAACATCCCTAATTTTTACCCATATATAATAAAATAAAAGTAAAACAAACACTATCTACTTAACATATGAATATATATATAACTATCTCATAATTGTATCTAAAAAAAATATTCCTCTTCATAGGGATTTTAATATATACATCAAAAGTTTTAAAAACAAACAGAGCATTCAAATTAAAATTATCACATCCTCTAGTTGCTCACTTAGGAGCTCTATTATCTGCAATCTCATCTGCTCCCGTGTACAAAACAATCATCACAGATAAAGAAACAAACACAAACAAATAACAGGGTAAGCTAGCTATAACAAAATTTTCTATATAATTTAAATTTCAAATTGATACACAAAATTCATAAATTCTCATACAATTTCTCAAACATTTCACATAACCATCAAGTGTCTATCACGTTCATCATCCACATTACTCTTGTCAGATTTCTACTGACTCACATACTCAGCCACTTGACTCTACTTTCGGAAGACTCATGTATTGAAATTAGCATCCAGAGACATGCACCTGTCATATTATTGCTGTGAAACCCACACAACCATGCGCATAATTATCTCAATATCTCATCATCTTCATATGATAGGGTAAATCCATTTGATATGCTCTGATCAGTTCTTTCAAACCTCAGGCTCAGCCAAATGGACCTCCTTCGACTCTCACCAACTGAATAACTTCATCTATGTGATTCCATTATATCAGTAGAGTCAGGATCGTCTCATTCACTGGACACTCACAAATCAATACACCCTAATAATAATCTCAACACGGTATTTCCTTTCCTGAAAATACTATGTCTTGATCACACTTTAACCTCATTACATACATCATTTAACATATTAAAGCATCATTCAACCATTCCATCAGATCATATTTTAAACTTTCAAAACAATCTAGATATGTATCACAATTCACTTAAACACATAACTAAGTTCCAAATATATGCTCTTTAAATCAATCATCATCTAAAATCAAACAATCACTTCCCATCAAACTTTTCATTTAAGTAATTCCACAAAATATTCAAAAATAGTTCAACTCATTTATATTATCATTCAAACACTTTCAATTCTCAATCACAAACACTTTCAACAACTTATTCACCTTAAAATCAATATAAAATATTCAGAATTAACCATTTCAATCAATATATTACCTTACTCTTCAAAAGAGACAATCCTGCAAGCAGAAATTTGATCTTCTAACCTAGGGTTCTATGAAAAAAATAAAACTAGCTTCCCTTACATGGACTTTAGCATATGTTCACTAAGAGCTCCAACCCACCAAAACCTTAAGGATAACCCAACCTGCACCACAAAGTCCTGATCACAAATCTAACTATATCACTATGACCTTGATCTAATAGAGACTAATTCTGAAGATAAAAATCTCAGATGCAAACTTAACTAAAAGACAACCCTAACCAAATCAAAACTAACCCAAAGGAAAATGAGCCAAGAATGAACTTACTCTATCTAAGATTTTGATCAGGAAGTCTTGTATATCTCGCTGCCAGGAGTCTAATGGTAGACTCCGATCGTCAAACAGATGAGCGAGGAGGTCAGAATCTTAAAGAAAAAGGAGAGGAAAGGAAAAGGAAAATTCTAGAGAGATTGTGGTTCTTTTAAAATGAAACCTGAATAACTAATTTTCTATTTATATAGCTTTTTCACTTTAATAATAAAATAATATTCAGGTGTCATTTTAATTGTATCATTTCTACTCTAAGGCTATTTTTCTCGATCCTTACAACTACCGTGTTTATGATAGGAGCTACCAATTGAGGCTTGTGCTTGTAAAGCCTATTCAATTGGTTTTCCAATCTTATTATCATTCATCCGCTACTCATATGCTCGTAGGGAACCAGACAATAACCTTACTGTCATTGTTGAAATGTCATTGGCCTCTTCAATTGCGGCAACAACATGTTCAAATCTGGGAGTTAAAGATCTCAAAATCTTCTCCACCTTTGTCTGCTCCGAATGTGTTTCACCATTGGTCTTCATCTGATTTGTCAAGGCAAGAAATTTATTTATATAAACATCAATAGTCTCTATGGTTTCCATCTGCAACAGTTCATATTGGCATCTTAGGGTTTGAAGACACACCCTCTTGATCTTGTCATCACCTTTATAATTGGTTGAAAATGTTGGGTTTAATAGTGCCAAAGTTCAAGAGGGGGGTGAATTGACCTTTTAAAACTTTCTCGCAGAAACAGTGTTTAACACAGTTTACAGAAAATAAATCGGTTTATGTGAAAATGAACAGATTTATTTCAGCACTGTTTTTGTTGGAAAAGCGTTTATACAGCAAGGTTAATCACAAGATTATGCAGATAGATTTTCCAGATGCACACACACTGATATTAGAACGAAAACCAGTGAACCACAAAACAACAAACTCAGTTTCAAGCAAGTGATTAAGGTTCAAATGATAGCATGCCAATTAATTGAGCAACCTTTACAATCAACCTGTTCCAGTGGCTTTTAACAAACTATGAGTGTTCTTCTTGATAGAAATTAAGAACAATGAATCACAGAACAACAAGCTTCAATTTTAAGCAATTGTTTAAGGTTCAATTAATAGCTTTGACAATTTCTTTAGCAACCTATCACAGTCAATATGTTCCAGTAGCTTTTAACAAATTTTATATGTTCTTATCAGAATCAAACAACTTTTTCAGAAATTAAGAACAGTATGAACTAAGCCCAGAAAGAACAGATTTATTATTGATTGAACAAATTTATTTCTTTGTTGTTTTAACAATTATGCAGAAACTTAATTGCGGAGATTGAGAGAGAATGAACACAGGGCAGTTATACTGGTTCACTCAACTGAGCTACATCCAGTCTTCACCTAAAACCAAGGTGAAATTCACTAAATCACAGTACAAACAAACACAATTCCCACTGTTCTTGAAACCCACAAGAACTTAGGTACTCTTGCTGAAAAAACCTATTTCAGCCCACACACACTCTTCAAGAAAACCTATCAAGAAGAGTGTTCAACCAAACTATTACAAGAAATGAGAAGTGAAACGACTACACTTGATTGAGGATACAAAGATCTGCCTTAAACCAGTAGGCAAGATTGCTAGAACAGTAGCAGCACCTCACACCAAGCTTTTGAAACCAAACCAAGAACAAGCACTTTGTGATTTTCGAAATCTTTGAAGAACAAATGCTAATCCTTTGTAAACTCTTAATTCTCTGCTGTCAAAACTTGTTTTTGCAAATGTATGAACGATCTTTAAACTCATAAACAAGTTTTCATTTTATAGAAAACCAACTTATAACAGAATTTTGAAAAATAGTTAAAGCTGTTATAAAATGAACAGATTGAAAATAAAATGAACAGACTTATTTTCAAAAAGCAGTTAGAGAATCTATTAAGTGAGGAGACTTAGTCAACCATTCTGGTGCAGAGATAAAACTGAAAATCGTTTAAGCTTGACATGGCACCAGAGACAAAAAGAATCTATTCATTTACAGATGAACAGATTTATTTTTCAAAACGAAAACAGAGAAAGTTTAACTATATAAAACTCAGTCGTTTTGAAAGGTAGAAGACTTAGTCAAAATACATGATGCACAAAATCTAATTTTCACAAGACTTAGCCAAGGCATCAGTTTAAAAATGAATATGTTTATTTGGAAAAGACAAGATTTATTTTTATGCAGTAAACGTGTTTTTTGTAAAACATGTGAAAAACAGTTTAAGAAAACTTATGCTTGTTCTTATCACATGGCCAGTGGTTATGAGGTGAGTTACTCAACAAAAAGCCCACTCTTAGACAACCTCTAAGCACTACCTAAGACACACTTAAAGCAAAGCAAAATACATATGAAATGTACATAGAAGTCTTCATCAAACACAATCTTGAAGGGGCAGCAACCATCTTCAACAGAAAAAATGATCCAAGCCTCACTTGCAGTTGTTGCTCCTTCTATTTGCTCAAATGTCTCGTCATTCATCCCTTGATGGATGAGATAAACAGCCTTCTTGTTCTTCTTCTTTTGGTCACGATGCACTACTCGTTGCGCCTCAGTTGCATTATAAGCTAATGCAGACACTCCACTCTCAACGACATCCTATAACTCATGATAATCAAACAAAACTCCCATTTGAACACACCACCGATTGTAATTTTTTCCATCAAGGATAGGGACTGATAATTGGGTAGAGTTCATGATACCAGACTGGCTCTTGATACCAGTTATTACGTTATTAAGTTTGTGAATGATGTGATGGGTGCGATTGAAATTATATTTTTTTATTTGATAAAAATGTAAGTTTATAAATTTTCCCTTATATTTAAAAAATGTTTAAAAAAATAATTTGATTGATTTATTTGTAAATTATAATTATTTTTAATTAAAATATTATTTTTTAGTGATTGAAATATTATTTTTGGTAAAGTATTAGAGCTAACTTTGAAAAAAAAAACACAAAATGATGTAAAATTTGCTAAAAAAACTTAAGTATTTATAATTATAAATATTTGATAAAAAACAATTTATATTAAATAACATTATTATTTTTATCTTTATTTTTTTATAATTAATATAATTATTATATAAATTTATTTTTTTATTATTAAAAATATATTTATTATTATTATTATTTATAATTTATTACACATATAATATGATTGACTATGTTATTTTTTAATAATTA
The DNA here is from genome assembly GCF_000499845.2 of Phaseolus vulgaris. Lineage (NCBI taxonomy): Eukaryota > Viridiplantae > Streptophyta > Magnoliopsida > Fabales > Fabaceae > Phaseolus > Phaseolus vulgaris. The sequence continues at coordinate 33,210,791 of NC_023755.2, read as the reverse complement.
ATTTTTTTTATAATTTTGATTATATTTTTTTATATTTGGATTGTAATTATATTTTAAATAAAAATGAAAAATAATTTGAGTTTAAAAAGATTAATAAAGTAAATTATGATTAGTTAATTATATATATATATATATATATAATTTTCTTTGGAAATCTTTTCTAAAAGGAGAAGAAATTTGTAAATGAATAACAATTTTTTTTTATACTTTATTGTCGTGTTTTGTTTGTGCACAATGAAAATTTTTATTTTTTAACAAACACGCCATTAGAGTTTCACCTTCCTCACCACAAACACCTTCCTTTGTCTCCAGCTGTGACTGATTTAACCTCACACCCAATTCCAACTCACACTCGTTTCCAACTGTTACATAATAACGTTTGTCAATAGTTCATCGATTCAAGCTAGAGTGGAGAGTACGAGATACTTACAAGGTAGGATGTAAGAATGCGCATGGGGAGAAGAACGTATAGGCAGAAGAACAAACATTAGGGATTGTGTACATATGAAAAAGAACATAAACTATTTGTTTCGTTTTTTTCCTCTTTGGCACAATTAACTATGTTGGTTTTATTAACTTTACCTACCTATTTCATAGCATTTTTTTCAAAAAAACATCACATTAAATAAGATAGTGTATGCGAAGTTGACATAAATATGCACTTCAACATTGTGTAGGCCAAAATGACATTAGTACAAATAAAATATAATTTGATTACGTCGGCTAAGCTCACACCCAATTACACGACATTTAATTTAATTATTAAATTTTTAAAAATTTGTACCCTATGCTGAATGCTTATTTTTTATTTTAATAAATGCATAACTTAAGTCCCTTATGGGGACACACTACCTTATCATTATTTTTATTTTTTTTTAAGATTTAGCGTGGATTTAATGCTTATTGGCTCATACTATAATTAAGATTTATTTTATTATCTCAATTGTGTAGGGTTTGGGAACGCTAATAACATCACTTACTTCACTGTCACTTTTATTGTGGAAGGTTGGAATTGGACTTTCAGTTGGAGAAGGGATTTGTTTAAATTGGAAACGTATGTGGCAGAATATTTTATTGTTTGTATATCATAGTCATCCTTACATTCAGATAAGAAATATAAATGGTTATGGAGAGATCCCCCATCTTATAGCTTCTCAGTAAAATTTTCATATACAAAGTTAGCTAATCATGATGCAGGGGTATATCTAAATCATTTTCTGTGATGTGGAGCTTAAAGGTTACTCTCTCAACACAGTTCTTTGTTTGAAGGGTTTTTTCAAATAAGATAGCAACCAAACAAAATCTGTTCAAAATGGGAGTTATCTTGAGGGACACACTATGCGTCCTATGTGGGAGGGAGGAGGAGACAACTTCACACAATATTATTACGTGTACTGTGTCAAATGCAGTTTGGAACTTGTGGTTGGCATTGTATTAGTTCAGGGAACCACAATGACCTGATTAGTCATTTTGAACAGTTCTTTTGTTCCTATTTCAATAATGAGGGTAATAGTTTATGGAAAAGTCTTTGGGTCTCGGTGATGTGGAGGATTTAGAAGCATAGAAATAGGTCTATTTTTAATTAAGCAAAGGTTGATGCCGAGGAAATCCTTTCCATGGCTCAACACTACAAGAAAAACTACATTTAGCTGCAAAGGAAAGTGACGGCCCACTTGTGGACACTAAATAGTGTTAGCTTAACCTTCACAATTAAAGAAAATAGAATAAAGTGTAGTAAAACGTGGTTATACTCAGGCAAACTTAAAAATAAAAAATAATAAAAAAATAATAATAAAATTGAAGGTTTGGCTGACGCTATGCCTACTTAAATTTGAAGGCTTAACCCACACTATCTCTACACTATCTCTATTTTAAATTTTTGAAGGTTTAGCCCCGCTATAATTTTAAATTTAAATTTAAATAAACAATTTGTGAAAATCAAAATACCCAACTACGGTTTCATTTTTGGGGGCTTAAACTCATTCAAAAGCTTAAGCATTTGAGCAACTTAGTAGTGGAGCTGAGCAACTTAGTAGTGGAGCAGAGCAACTTAGTAGTGGAGCATTTGAGCATTTGGAACGTGATTGAGCAGTGGAGCATTTGGAACGTGATTGAGCAGTGGAGCATTTGAGCATTTGGAACGTGATTGAACGTGACCGTGAACGAGCAGTGGATCGTGAGCATTTGAGCGAGAGCGAGAGCGATTGTGCGACGGAGCGATTGAGCGACGGAGCGAGCGAGAGCGATTGAGCGATTGTACTCACAGTGAGTTTCCCTTCTCCTTTCTTAATCTTTCGCAGTAACCCTAACTTCTCGATTTCAGATTGTGTTTGCTGATAATATCCGATGATTGTTGCTAGAAGTCTGGGGGCAACGCTTGTGATACCTGACATCAGAGGAAACCAACCTGGTGATAGAAGGTTAGTGCTGAATTTTATTCTGTGTTTGATGTTGCATCCTGTGTTTGAAGTTGAATAAGATTAGGCTAGGTTTCACAAATGTCCACAGCTTCCAACCCATATCCACTTGCTTCTCATTCTCATAACCCTGCTCTCCACTGTATCCTTCACCAAACCCACTTCCAACACCAGACTCAACATAGAAATCATCTTCATGGTCACTTTCCTCGGTCACTTCCAAAAAATAAAAGAACCTTGGCTTCTCCAAAAGTGTATTCTTCATGATGGAAAATAAAATAGAAGAAAGAGTAGAAAAAAAAAGGAACAGAAAGTACAACTGCATTGTTCTGTAGTTTTCATTTTGTGAGCCTTTTATCTGCTCTTTAGTGCTCAAGAACCTAAGGTATTTTGTAATAGTGACAAAACTAGAGTTTTCTTTTTCAAATTTCTAATAGCATCTAACTTGTTGTTTTGTGTATTTTTTACCATTAATTTAGAAGTTATTGTTATTAATATTGTTATTAATTTCAAAGTTATTGTTATTAACTTGTTGATTACAATACAAACATCAATGGTTTACTAACTAAGCTATAGTGCAGAAGCAGTGTTAGCAAAAAAACCAGTATGTCCACTTCAATAATGGTTATCCTTGATGAATTGGGAAAGCTCTGTTTGAACTTTGAAACAAATATTGTGTATATACCTACTAATATGCCTTCTGAAGTTCTATTATGCACCCTAAGACAGGTATTAGGAGATTTGTTATGTCTAATAGTTGCTTAGTTTTTCATTTCCATGTTGTTTTTTCAAGGTGACAAAACCTGTTGGAGTAGTGGAAGCTTATTTAAAATCAAAGACCGAGCAAAGCATAAAGAATGTCAACAAGTCAGAAATAGAATTATGCAAGGATAAAAACAAAATTGAGGTAAGCCAATCTATTTCTTTTGACAACGAATAGTATATATATTTGTTTTTTCTTTTAAATTTTCTATAGGAAGAGTACTAGATAAGACATGACAGTATGAGGTTATGTTGGGACAAGTCTGGTTATATTGTTGATTTTGTTGTTATTGCTAATCTGTGGTTAGTATTTAACTGCTTGGAAGAAGTTTTTCTTTGATAATTTATATTTGTTTATGCTGTGAACTATATTTACAGGACATCCGTGGAAATGATGTGAGTCTGAATGATTTCACTGGGAAGGTTATACTGATTGTGAATGTTGTCTCACAATGGTAACATACTGTGTGTGTTCAGAAAGCTTAGGACTTGTGATGTTACCTCCATTGCATATATGCCACATCTTTAGGACTTCCAACATAAACTTTTTGCTTAATCATCATTCAAATTAACAAAGTGAAATGAATTTTCCAACAACTCCCAGTCTTTGCTCACTTTCCTTTCAATAAGAAAAGTTTGGTGTGCAGAAAGCTTCCTTGTCAAAGTTAAGTTTATTTAAATAAAATAGTTCATTCATATCTTCCAACTTCTTCTATTTAAGTATGTGATCACTTTCCTTTCAATAAGAAAAGTTTGGTGTGCAGAAAGCTTCCTTGTCAAAGTTAAGTTTATTTAAATAAAATAGTTCATTCATATCTTCCAACTTCTTCTATTTAAGTATGTGATCACAGACTCAATCTTTAGTTCTTGACTTGAAGTCAAGGACAGAATCCACACAAAAAGAAATTTCAAAAACAAAAAGCACTTTATTTTATTTATTCTTATTCTAAAAAGTAACAAACGTATTAAGAAATGTCTAGAAAAATACTAGTTACAGAATATTTAATATATTTTCTCATGATCATAAGCGCATTCAATATATTTTAATAAATATTTTAATTATTTGAAGGTTATTTGTTAATGAATATTTTAAACACATTACTAAATAAGAAATATTTAATATATTAAATACTTTTAATTGTTTTAATAATTTGTGTTAAACGTTATTTTATGTTTTCATTAAAATAAATATATTTTTATTTTTGTTTCTTCATAATGCCCAAGACAATTGTTTATGCAAAATGAATTTTATATATATTGTTTATGCTTACAGGTTAGCTCGTGACTCTCTTAAACACATAAAGACTTCAACTCCTTCAAAAATCACTTATAAGATTCCTCCAGTGGTAAGCTCTTCAGGTCAATTTTGTAGTTTTTCTGCTGAGATAAGTATTTAGGTTTTATATATCTTGTAGTTTTTCTGTTGAGATAAGTATTTAGGTTTTTTTGTTGACAAATCTTGTGGCTTCACAAGACCGTCCAATTAAACAAAAAAAATTGGTTTACAACCAATTTATTACCAATATTTTGAGTTGAAAATCACTTTACAAGTCAAAACTGATTTCACACCATTGTGATATGGTATGATAGTTTTGTTTGATAATTCTTATATATCACTACTCATAGAGCGGTGTTATATTGTCTAATAATTTCATCACTACTATATACATATATTCTATGCAGAAAAATGGATCGAAGATGGATGTATGAACGACTTGATCCTTCAAGGAGACTTAGCAAACAATTCATTACTGGAGTAAGTGAGTTTGTTTCGAAGGCAATGGATCAAACTTTTTATACTATAGAAGGAGGGATAAGGTGTCCTTGCATAAAGTGTGTCTGTGAGAAAATTCTTCCACCATCACATGTGAGGGCTCATTTGCTACGATATGGTTTTAAACCTAACTACACAGTTTGGGTTCAACATGGAGAAGAGATGTCAAGTGAGGACAATGTTGGTTATGCATCCAGTAGCCATGGAAGAACGAAACCAGTTGATAACATTGGTTTAATGATTAATATGGTGTATGATGCATACATGCAAGAAGCAGACATAACAAATCATTATGATCACATGGACAACGACGATGAATATGTAGTAGAGTCACCTAATGCAGAAGCCCAAAGGTTTTATGATATGTTAGCAGCTGCAAATGAACCCATTTATGATGGTGCTACCGAGGCAAAATGATCAGTAGCCATCAGACTACTAGCAGCTAGAACGAATTGGCATACACCTGAAAAATGTTTAGACCATTTCATAAAATTGTTAGTTGATGTAGCTCCTAAAGATAATTGCATACCAAAGAACTACTACGAAGCTAAAAAAATTGTGTCAAGTCTTGGATTGAAAGCCCAAAAACTTGATTGTTGTGAAGCTGGATGCATGTTATATTACAAGGATGACAACCATTTAACTGAATGTAAATTTTGTCATCTTCCTCGGTATTTTCCTCCTAAAGGTGACAAGGGAAGATACAAACAAATTCCAAAGAAGAGAATGTTTTATTTGCCAATCATCCCAAGATTACAAAGACTGTATGCATCAGTAGAATCTGCTAAGCAAATGAGATGGCATTTTGAAAACAAAAGAGAAGATGGCATACTGCGACATCCATGTGATGGGGAAGCTTGGAAGCACTTTGATAAGATATATCCAAATGTTGTTGTTGACCCACGACATGTGAGACTTGGTTTATGTTCTGATGGGTTCACTCCTTATGTCCAAGCTTCAACATCCCCATATTCTTGTTGGCCTGTATTTCTTACTCCTTATAATTTGCCCCCTGAAGTGTGTATGACCAAACCATATATGTTTCTAACTTGTCTCATACCTGGCCCAAGTAACTCAACTAAGAAAATAGATGTCTACTTGCAACCACTTATTGATGATCTTAACCAATTGTGGAATGAAGGTGTAATGACATATGACATCTCTACAAGAGAAAACTTTGTCATGCGAGCTTGCTTGATGTGGACAATCAATGATTTTTCAGCTTATGGCATGTTGTCAGGATGGGGGACTAAAGGGAAATTAGCATGTCCTCATTGTATGGAGGACACGAAAGCTTTTACATTACCACATGGTGGTAAAAGTAGTTGGTTTGACTGTCATCGTCGATTCTTGCCTACTGATCATCCATTTAGGAGAAGCAAAAGGAGATTTACGAAAAACAGGACTGAGTCGGATGGGCCTCCTAATTTCCTAAATGGAGAGCAATTGTGGGAATTTATTCGAGACTTTCCAAAGGTGACTGATGGTCCATTTGATACCTTATTAGGGTATGGACAATATCATAATTGGACAAAAAGATCAATCTTTTAGGATCTGCCATATTGGAAACACAATTTGCTAAGACACAATCTTGATGTCATGCACATTGAAATTTTTTTTTTTGATAATGTCTTCAATACTGTGATGGATGTCAAGGATAAAACAAAGGACAATCACAAGGTAAGAATGGATGTTGCTGAATTTTGTGGACGCGGTGACTTGGAATTGGTTCAGTTACGAAATGGGAAGTTAGGAAAGCCAAAGGCAAACTACACTTTCACAAAAAAAGATGCAAAATCAATTTATAGATGGATTATAGAGTTAAAAATGCCTGATGGATATGCCTCTAACATTGCCAGGTGTGCAAACATTGATAAAGGGAGTATGCATAGTATGAAAAGTCATGATTGTCATGTCTTCATGGAGTGTTTACTACCAATTGCATTTCGTTCATTACCAGAATTTGTTTGGAATGCGATAGCTGAAATAATTCAGTTTTTCAGAGATTTATGTTGTAACTCTTTGAGGATGGATGATTTAATTCGAATGAAAGCGAATATATCTATCATTATATGTAAATTGGAAAGAATCTTCCCACCAGGTTTCTTTGATTCAATGGAACACCTGGTTATTCATCTTCCTACTGAGGCAATACTTGGTGGTCCTGTCCAATATAGATGGATGTATCCATTTGAAAGGTAATAATCTAATCCTCAGTTTTATTGTTCATAATTATTGTTCAATACTTAAAACTTGACATGTGGTGTAGGTTGATGAGAGATGCAAAGCGATCAGTGGCTAATTTAGCAAGGGTAGAAGGTTCAATATGTGCATTCTACTTACACCGTGAAATAACTTATTTTTATTCTCATTATTTCCAACATGTAAGCTTGTTGTCAAATACAAGTTTGAGAAATGATCCTCGGACTAGTTCAAATAAGGGAGTTGAATCAACATTGTCCGTTCTCAACAAATGTGGTCGTCCTAGTGGATCATGCAAAGAATATTGGCTAAATGATGATGAATATCGTTCTGCCCATGTACATATTCTCATCAATTGCAATGAAGTTAAACCAATACTTGAGTAAGTTAATAACAACACAATTTGTATTGATTATGTTTAAAGTGCAGTTTATGACTGATTACTTATTTATTTCAAGATTGTTCTTACAAGTTAACAACAACGAAGAGGGTTCAATGAATATACATAGACATTTTCCAGAATGGTTTAAAAACTATGTAAGTATTATTTAATTTAACAACTAAGTAAGTGTTACTTAATTTAACAATTATGTAACTATTTCATAGGTTTATGATGAGAGGAATAGGGTGATTGACCCAAACATGAAAGCATTAGCTTGGGGACCTAATTCATCTACAACATCGTGGAACATGTACTTCGTTAATGGATACAAGTTTCATACAAAGTCATGGAGTGAAGGGAAGAAAACCACAAATTGTGGGGTGCATGTAAAAGGTGTAACAGAAGGAGGACAAGATGACTTTTTTGGCGTCATCAAACATATTTATGAATTAGAATATCTTGGTTTGAGTAAGAAGATTCCTCTTTTCTTTTGTGATTGGTTTGATCCAACCAATAATAGAGGCACCAAAGTTCATTCAGAATATAACGTTGTAGAAATCAAGATGAGTGGAAGATATATTCCATATGATCCCTTCATTCTTCCACAAAAAGTAAGACAAGTTTACTATGTGCCTTATCCAAAGATATGTAGGAACTTGCGTGGTTGGAACGTGGCAATCACAACAAAACCTCGAGGTCATGTTGAAGTTGATAACATACAAGATTATTTACCTTATCAGTTTGATGAAATGCCTAACGTGTTACCAATTACAAGAATTGAGGAAGTAGAAGGCTTAGCTGAAACATTAATTGTTGAACTTGTCAATGATGATGTTATTGAAACAGTATGCGATGATGATGATGAAGATGAGGTCAATGAATCAAGTCAAGATGATGAAGAACACGATGATAATGACATGGACAATTGGGACTTTGAAAACACTGATGACTAATGTATAATATTTTTTTTTATTTGACAACTAATATGAAAATGTACCCAACTTAATTGATGATGCCATTTTTTTTCCAGGAGAAATGCCTAGGACTAGAGGAAGGGATGGTTCTGTTATCGGACATAACAATGCTAGGCGTGGAGTTCACACATTTATGCATAGTCGTCTTGCAATAGAACTAGGGTCCATCCCTTATTCTGGCTCATCCCGTTTTCTTCAATCCTTCACGCCTTCTTCCTCCACCCCTTCTTCTTCTTTGACCCCTTCGACCCCTTCTTCCTCAACCCCCTCCTCATCCTTTCGTTCTGCACTACGGCAAGACAATGTTCCTCCTTCTACCTCCCGTATTATACCAGTCTTGTCGCCCGTGGCTCCAGCAGTCCAATATTTGTCTACTCCGACACTTTTTCCCACTTGGAGTCCCCCATTACAGTCCACATCTACTCCCTCATTAGTTCACTTCTCTAGTGCTCCATCTGTTCATGTGACTCCTCAAATTCTAGTGCAACCCACTCTTACATCAGTTCATCCCACTCAGGCATCAGTGCAACCCACTCATACATCAGTTCAGCCCACTCAGGCATCAGTGCAACCCTCCCCTGATACGCCAGTACAACCCATGACACATCATGATATCCCTGATGAAGAACATGATGGTAGTGGGAGGGTCATCATTCGACCAGTGGGTAAAGGGTAAGTTTATTATCGCATTGAACTTTATTGTGAATTGTTTGTTATACTTCATGTTTAACATTTTGGTTTGCATGTTTTGTAGATGGACACCTAATCATTGTGCTACTAAGGCAATTGGACATGCAATTAGGTCACAATTTAGGGGTCCTTACTATCACTATGACGAAACACCAGAGGAAGTCCAACTTAAATGGTGGACTGAATTTAAAGTGATCTTAACATAGCATTTTCACTCATTTCCATTTAAGCATGTTCATTAACTTTTATTTAAATTTGTTGTTCTTTTTACAGACTCGAGTGACTTGGGCCCCTCATGATGAGTGGCAAATTAGAAAAGTGTACGAGTCAAAGGTGAGAAAACGCCTTTCTGATATGCTTGGTAAAGCTAGGATGAAAGCAACTAGACCTAACTGGATTAGTGAACAAGCATGGATTGGTCTCTTGGACTATTGGGATTCGAAAAAGTTCAAAGAACAATCAATCCAAAATAAATTGAATAGGTCATCAACTCGAGGTGGGGCATTGCACTCTACTGGTCGTAAATCACACCTCGACATTGCATTAAGCCTAGTAAGTATCTATATTTCTTTGCATAAGCTTAAATTTAGTAGATAATATCTAATGTTGGTAACTTTTCCATTTATTTCAGGAACGGAAATTTGGTCGGCCTGTTGAACCCGATGAATTATTCATGGCCACACACACTAAGAAGGATGGACTTTGGGTGGATAGTCGTGCCAAACAGACTTACGTAAGTTATTGCTCTACTTTTGTATACATGATTTATATTCCTAACTTAGTCGTGCCAAACAGACTTACAATTTTCACAATGAACTAGGAAACCTACCATGAGCGATTGAAAGCCCTCCAATCAGACAACTTTGAAGGATCAACTTCCAACTGCCAACCAATCAATCCAACAACAAAACTTCAATGCTGGAAGGATGTTGCTGGAGGCAAGAGTAGAGGTCGATGTTATGGGACTGCAGACTTGGCTTCCAACGTTCGCCATGGAGTGTCTTCCCTAACCCAACCTTCAATACTTGCTCCTTCCAGTGATTACTTTTCTCATAATGAACAACTTCATCAACAAGTGATGCAAGCAAATGAAAGAGCCGATCAAGCAACTCAAAGAGCCGATCAAGTAACTCAAATAGCTACTCAAGCAAATCAAAAGTGTGCAATGTTGGAGGATAGAATAAAGTTCATGGAGCAAAAATTAACCATGATGATGGAGCGACAACAGGGTGACACCTCAACAAGCACAAGTCAGGTTCACCCTCACTATGCTCGGAACTTTGATGATCAACCTCTGCCTTGAGTTCATTTTGTAAGTTTTCTTAAAACATTTCTTAAGTTTGGTTTGTAAATTCTTAAACCAGAAGTATAGAGGTTGAGTCATTTATGAATTATTCGCATTGCATGCATACTTGTGTTTGCATGTTTTTATCTTCTTGGCAGTATTGTGATGAGTGAGTGTGTTTATGCAGTGAAACTTTGTGATATAAGCAAGGGAAAAAGGATCATGCGTAGAGCTTCATGGTTCTCCTTTTTCTGTTTTGGAAAGTTGGTTCCATACCAATATAGTGTTCACCATTGCAATTTTGTGAGGTACGTATATATAACTTAAAAGGAAATATCATTGGTCTTTAGGAAAACATTATCTTGAAGGTGCAATAGCAAAGGGTATATGATGACCGAAGGACCTTTGGTCTTGGATACTCTCATTTTGGTGCTTTGGAATTTGAAAGTTTTGAAACTTGCACATTATAAAAGTAAAGTGAGTTAGTGAATCAAAATAATGTCCTGCGGAAAGCCTATTGTGCTTTTTCTTCATTCAAAGACATGCATCATTCTGTCATTCCTCACAATATTAATTTGTTCAAAGATATTTATGATAGGAAAATGATTCTATCTGTTTTTTTAAGATATTATCAAACGATAAGTAAATATTTTATAAATTGGATAGTTAGAAATGTCCAATTCATATAAACTTTTGGTGTACATGATCAACTGAACCATTAAGTTATATTTAAGTGTTTGTCTAAAAATTGTATGAATGAGTAGGAGAGAGTATCTAGTTTCATTTACATGGTTCACCACAGGTTTTTATGTTTGGGGGTTGAGAAGATCGCATGGTGTTTTTCGTTTTTAATGTTTGGATTTTGTTAAGGTGAAGTGAATTATGGTGAGAGAGTGGCTGTTTTCTTATTATATGCCATGTTTCAACTTGAAGCTTAATCATATGGTTCCATGCAGAGAGATCTACAAGAGGGTGTGTGTTGCTGGGAATGATCCTTCACTTGCGGAGTCTCCAAATGAGGACAAGTAGTGTTTTGATGGTATATAAACTAACCAATGGCTTTCACTTTTTATTCCTACAAAACCATGAGTATATATAGTGGGTTTTATATTTGCATTGATAAATACACATTGATGGAAAGGTCATGTTTGAGATACAAATTGTTATTGTGTTACTCTAACCCAAAAGTATTCCAATTTCCTATGGATACGTGTATTCTACAAAATATAACAAATCAAAAAGTGCTCTTTGTTTCCACGTTAAGCCACTCAACATTTTTCTTTTTTTTGGATTTTCTCAATACTATGCATGTAATTCAAATTATACCTTCACTAATGTTTGAGGGAAAATCATATTTTAACCAGGATATGTTTCTAGGATGTCAACTCATTTTTAGTTTTTTTCTACTTGAATAGTTCGTTTCACTTTATTGATAGTTTTTGAAATGTTAACTTCTAATTTTTAAAATGGTTTAATAAAAAATAAATAAAAGGAATTACTGAGAACTTTTTATAAAGAAAATAGTAAGCAACTAGTTTTACATTAAAAAAAATATAATAACACTTATATATTATTTAAACAATAATTAATTTTTCCTAACAGAAAATATTAATTTTTATAAAAAACAAAATAAAAGTTAGTGTGATTAAAGTTGTCAGATGAAAAAGAATTTTATATTTTAAAATATTACTCTAAAGTCCAAAAACCTGTGTAGGCTAAGTTGTTTCAAAATTGTGTGGTTGCAACGTATACTTCAAAATTGAGTGGGTTAAGTGTAGGCTAAGCCCCCGCTTTTATAATTTTTGTGTGACCAATGCGATGGTTTGTGTGTAGGCTAAGCCCCCGCTTTTATAATTTTTTTGTGACCCGCGAAGGCTTGTGTGTAGGCTAAGCCCCGCTTTTATAATTTTTGTGTGACCAATGTGAAGGCTTGTGTGTAGGCTAAGCCCCCGCTTAGAATATAAATATAATTTTTGCGTACCCAGTGCTATAAAAATTGTGTGGCACATGAGTAGGCTTAGCCCACGCTTTTTTTAATAAATAATATAAAATGTGGGCAAAATGTAGGCTAGGCCTATGCAAAAAAGTGTCCAACCCAACCCCCACAATTTTACGTCGAACATATTAGCTGCAAAATTTAAGTTGATGCTAAGCCTACGCTAATTACACTTTTCGTCCGTTTACTGCACCTATTGTCCGTTTTTGGCCCATGCTAAAAAGGATATTTCTTGTAGTGCAAGTCCATTCTTGGGCTTGGATGAAGCATAAAGTAGGGATGGCCAATTTCTCTTTTCCTAACTAGTTGTTGTCCCCCTTAATTTGCATTAACATGACAACTACATAATAAATCTGCTTGCATAAAATTTACTCATTTATATTTGCGTGTTTGAATGACTATAAAGTATGTTTGTTGTCTCTATGCTTTAACTCAAACATAAAATATGTTACTTGGGTTTTTTATGCAAGGGTTTATTTTCCATTTTCTTGTGTTGGCTACAAGGTGTGGAAGGTTTTTATTCTATGTGCAGGTTGTGGTGTAGCATCACTGGGTGTGTTAGAGCTTCCTGTGATGGCGACCCAGTTGTGGAAAACAAATATCGTTTGGATGAAAAACGATGCAGCGGAAAGAGACCAAATTAGGTGCAAGAGACAACAAAAGGATTGTGGGGTGTGCAACTTTTAGGATGGAAGCAATGAGGCAAAAGCAGTGTAAATACTTTTGGTTCTTATAAGTTTTTTAGTTTTATAGAAATACTTTTGGATGTTTTAATTTTTACTAAAAAAAAGAAAAACTATCACTTTTTTTAAGCTAATTCCAACTTTTTTCTTGTTGTGAAGTTTACATAAACTCAACTTTGTTAATTTGTTTTATTTTATTTTATTTTACCATATTAGTTACACTTAATAAATTCACAGTCATATTTATAATAAAATTTGATAGTTTAATTAATCTAGATAATAGAAAATAATCTATTTTATTAGTATTATGCAGGTCTCTAAAATAGTGTGTATATATTATGTTTTTTCTCTCTAAAATACGCTGTGAAGAATTGTTTGTATCTAGTGTCATTACAAGAAAATTATGAAATAGAAACCAATTTTTAGAGACTAAAATAATTAGTTGCAATAGTAACTAAATTAAAAACCATTTTAGAAACTAAATAAAAAATTGGTTTCTAAATTAGTTTCTATTATTGTTAAATAGTTTCTAAATTGGTATCTAATTAGCAACCAAAGTTTTAACTTTAGTTTCTAAATTTGGTCTCTAAAACCTTGGTTGCTAATTAGATACCAATTTAGAAACTATTTAACAATAATAGAAACTAATTTAGAAACCAATTTTTTTTTTAGTTTCTAAAATGGTCTCTAATTTAGTTACTATTGCAACTAATTATTTTGGTCTCTAAAAATTGGTTTCTATTTCATGATTTTCTTGTAGTGTATATTGTTAGCCACTTTATTATTATTTTCACTTTAGTTTTTTATATTCTCTCTTTAAATAAGCCACAAAAAATATTCAAAATTTATTTATTTTTACTCCAAACATAGTTATAATAAACAAATATTAGCTATTTTGTAAAGAAATCATAACATCAACTTATTTTTTGTCTCCTTATTTGCCACTAATCAAACCTAAATCATAGAAAAGTTGAAAAGAGAAAGACTAGGTAGAACCCAAATCAATTAGTCTCCTAAGTTTTGTTTGTTAAAAAAAACAATTGTATAATGTTTTTTATTTTTATTTTTTTTATTAGCAAGTATAATGTTTTTTATTATTAGGAGGGATCGTGCTAATCTCCATTCTTGCCGTTAAATTTCATTTAGAATAACTATTGATTCTAATGAGTAAATATTGATGGTACAATTAAGAAAACATGTCTAATTGATAATCAAGAGAGAAAGATTAGGAATTATGAAAGTACAGTTACTTCGCATTCATTTAAATAAGTTATTTTACATTAAGAAGTCAAAGTAGTTTATAACATAAAGTAAAAATAAAATTTAAGTTACTAATATTCAATCACCATATACCAATTCATAATAAAAAAAAAAGGATTTAAGGACCTGCAATGACTAGAAACATATTCTTAGCATTATCTAGATAGTAATCTGGCACATCGTGTCACTCCCTGAAGAGTTGACACTTCATACTACACTGGTTTGCTAAGTCAAAAGGGTCTCCTTCATTCTGATCAAGAGCTCTTCAAAGGAGATGACAGTGAAAGTGACTCTTTGGTGAAGCTGTACAGCAGTAACCCTTTGCAAGAGATTTCAAAGCTTCCATGATCAAGATGGGTAACATGAAGCCTCTTACTAGGAATGCTGGAGAGATCAGAGTCAATTGTAGAAGAGTCAACTAATCCTTCCAATTTTAACTTTGGAGGTTAATGTTTTTTTTCAATTCTATTTACCTTAGATATGTTTACAGAATTAATTATCTCACCATGTTTTAATTAGGGTCAATATTCTGCATGTTGCTCTTCATTATCTCCATACTTTAAAAAGTAAAAAGGATTTTTGTTACAGATAGTTTCATTCTAAGTGTAATAGAATTTGCAAGATTCTAATGCTCTTCATAGAAACAAAGAAAGACTCGAACTCTTAGTTGGTCTCCCACGGTATTCAAATGTCAATTTTGTTCATCATTTTCCAGATATTTATGTGAATCTTGATGCCTGCTTGCAGATTCCAATAAGCTTGTACGAACAGTTCATGCAGAAAGTTTCTCTTTTTAAAGGATGCTCTTTAGGGTTTGTAAAGCATATCTTAAGAAAATCTCTTACATGTTCACACCAAGTGTCTAAGATATCAGAATGGAAAGTTGGACTTTTAAGTTTATATTTTGGTATTTGCATTTTAATTTTTCTTGATATTTATCATTCTTGCCAACCTCTAATCCTAACTCTTCCCTCAGTTATTCATAATTGAATCTACTTAGTTATCATATTAGTGCATATTTCCTTCGTGCAATTGCAATGCCAAAAATTTGGGTGTATATGTAATTATAGATAATTCCTATTTTTTCAACCGACAAATTTAACCATTGGATGATATGACATCATGATAAATCAAGAAAAAAAATATTTATTTAACAATTAAGTCTGTGCTTAATTAATTAATGAAAATATAAAAAAAAAGTAGGAATTTTAATTTGATTTGTAGAAAAAATTATTTCACAGGTAAAGAGTGAAGACCATAGATGTTTGCGGAGTTAATGAAATTTAAAAAAAAAAAAAACCATTATAAAATTAATTTTAAGTGAAATCACTAATGTGCTCTATAGTTTCCTTAAATGTGGTAGGTGCGTTGTAGTAATAGCAATATTTTTCAAACCATTTAACTTTAACCTATTTATATATTTATTTATGTGTCTATGTGAATGATATCACCATAAAAAGAAAATGTTTATTTTGAAATTATGGTATTTTACAAAGGTTTTGAAATTTATGATATTTTACGGAGGTTCTGAAACCTATTATATTTTACAGAGGTTCTAAAACTCATGGTATTTTATGAAGATTCTAAAACTCATGATATTTTACAAAGGTTTTGAAATCCGTGATATTTTACGGAGGTTCTGAAACCTAATTTACGGAGGTTTTGAAATCCATGATACTTTACGGAGGTCTTAAACCCATGTTATTTTATAGAGGTGTTCTCCAAGAATGATTTAGCAGGAAAAACTACAATCCTAAAATAAATGACTTAATGGAAGTTTTAATCCTTGTTAATGTAAATATAAATCTCGTTATCACGACATCCCTAAGTTCCGTACATAGTGGTGTAATATGAAATTTTATTTATCCAATTAAATTCACGACAATAGCGAAATTAATAATATTTTTATTATATCATTTTAGTATATAAATAATCATATTATCTTCTTAACCAATGAGTCATTTGAGTTCCAACCATACTAATTTGTTTGTTTTTATGTAGCAGTTCTTTGATATTGAATAAAAGCTAAATACGATAGCTTGCAAATTCATGTATATATGATTTTAATTGTTTATATTTTTGTAGTTGCACGTCCTAGTATAATAGGTTACTTTTGTAGGATAAATAATATGTATAACTAAAATTTATTTAAAATATGACTATTTATGTGGATACAAACTTAAAGGGGTAAAGAAGTCGTATACATATCTCTAATAATGATGGAACAATTAATATCCATCTATATTGTAATAGAGACAGAAGCTTTTGACTATACTTCTCTTAATCAAATACTAAAATTATCTTAATCAAATACTAAAATTAGTATTCATTAAAAAAAAATTAAAAAAAATAATAAATAATTAGTTACTATATTAACTAAATTAGATACTATAAAAAAAAATTATTAGTTTCTAAATTAGTTTTTATTATTGATAAATAGTTTTTAAATTGGTATTTAATTACTTACCAGAATTTTTCTACCAAATTTAGAATCGAAATAATTGGTAGATAAAAATTTGGCAGCTAATTAGATATCAATTTAAAAATTATTTATCATTAATAAAAATTAATTTAAAAATAATAATATTTTTAGTTTAAATTTTTTTTATTAACGATTTTTTTAGTAGTGCTCTAAGAGTTAGTAGAGTTTGAAAACTTATTCTCTAACAATATTTTTATTAGAAACGAACAATAGTTTCTAATACTATCTCATTTTAAGACTAAAAGGTAAGTTCGTACTATTGAGTAACAGTGACTAAAAAATATATTCTAATTGTATTCCAATTAAAAAATAAAAATGAGCAATTTATTCGCTTTATTCATAGATTTTTGTTCCCTAAGTGATCCATTAATAGAAATGAATTGTGATGCAATAAATAACACTTTTCCTCGAAAACATGGCAATGGCCTCATGTGGTTTAAATATCTACAACTTGAAATTGGTCAAAGCACCACTTCTATGTAGGATGTCAAGAAACCATGCCTACTTTAAATTAAATTTGTTAAAGATTATTTTCACTATTTTTCACTATACTATAACTAAAAAAAGTAAATAATTTATTGTTGAAATATAAATTCTATTTAAAGAAATTAAGTAATTTTAAAATCGTAATTATACCACGTTATTGTTGTAAATTAACGTTTTTCATCATGCAGTTGTTAAAATAATATTTTTATTTTTTAAAACTCTTTTCGGATAAAGGTAGATTTGTGTTTAAATAGGTGTGGAAGTTTGAATTCAAAATCTCTCACATTACATTCAAAACCTAAGAAGATTATTGTATTCATCCAATTTTTCAGTAAAAATCGAAGTAAAGAAGTGTTTAACTACATAGCATTGGGTTAGTATATATTGCTGCCCATTTTATCATTTTTCACTTTTCCTTCCATAAAAAAATCATTCATCTTTTTCTTTTTCAAACAAATTTAACACATGATCAAACCTCAAACATTACACATCTTGAATTGAGAAAATTTTGACACATCTTGAACTGAGAAAAATTTGACACATTATCAATGTGAATTACATACTTCATTTAAAATCACTCATAACAAAAACACCAAACAAATCAAACAAAATCGAACTAACTAAAGAAGTGATTAACTCTAGTACATATAACATATATATTGCTACCCATTTCATCATTTGTCACTTTCACTTCCATAAAATCTGAAAAACCATTCATCTTTTCCTTTTTCAGAACAAATGCTATTGCCATTCCACCAATCTATAGTTTCTCTCTTAAATATTTTTCATTACTTTTACAATAAATGAAATAGTAATCAGAGATAATCTTAGAGGAAGTGTGGGCCAAAGGCAGTTACCTTAATTGCCTAGTATATAAGATAGTACAGGGTCCTGTAGATAGAGAAAAGAAGGGAAAAAAAGAGATTGCACGCTTCGAATCGAACCAAAAGTTGAAGGAAATAATATAAACAGAGAGAGAAGGGTGCATTGAGAGAT
Source organism: Phaseolus vulgaris (assembly GCF_000499845.2). NCBI lineage: Eukaryota > Viridiplantae > Streptophyta > Magnoliopsida > Fabales > Fabaceae > Phaseolus > Phaseolus vulgaris. The sequence continues at coordinate 33,192,402 of NC_023755.2, read as the reverse complement.
GGAGAAAGACATGATGATTTGGTGAGTGCATGTGGCACGCCATACCTCCCATGCAGATAACAGCATCATTCTATGCTTTATTTTTGCCATAGAGGGTGTAGACAAGGAAATGGACCATTGCCTAGCTACTTGGGACAAACTCAAAAACATACATCAATTATTTATGTTCTTTTCGGAGGGCATTACCATTGTAATATACCTATGACAGAAAGAATATGTAGCCTTAGGTTTCATCATTTTTCTTTCCTTTTCGCGTTTTCCACTCAAGACTGTAGCTAAAAGTTATGCTAGATCCATCAGTTTTTCATCCTTGCTTGCCTTCAACATCAAGATGAGGTAAAAACCAACTCCTACTTTTGCTCTCTTATCAGCAATAGTATTATTCATATCACTAATTAATATTTATACTTTATAAATTTTAAGTGAAACTTAATCTTACAAAAATTGATTCATAAGATAAGATAAAATTTGTACCAACTTATATATTATGAAATGTTTTTATTTTTAGTTGATTTGACATATTGTCAAGTGATTATTTGATTGTTTTTGTCTAAAAATTAGACTAAAAGGGTGTTTCCCTTAATTGAATCATTGGCAATGTATTAATTAAAGAGTACATTAAATTTTCAAATGATCACATATGTGTAATTTAAAAAAAAAATCTTTAGTCGGCTTATTTTCAAAATGTTAGTTATTGAGGATTATAATAATGATAAAACTATAACTTTTATTAAAACCAATATTTTACTTTTGATTAAGAAATTTTTTTTTCGTGTACCAATAGTATCTTCCAGTTGACGCCAAAGATTAAAGACTTCTAAAGTTAATTTTATCACATTCAATATTTTTTTTTCCATACATGTTAAGTCCTTAGATTCAACTATTCCTAATGTCAACCCTTTTTGGAAGAGTATTGAGGTTTAAAAGTGTCTGACAGCAATGGAAGAAAAAAATACTGCCCAAATTTGGTATTAAGTCCCATATATAGTATGAAAATTTTAATTAATAAAAAGGATAATTTCAAAGTTAATTAACAGTTAAACACAAGAGGTCTTTTTATAGAACACAAAAAGGTCTTAAAATCATCAAATAACATTCTTATATTTTAAGTGCATTTCGACATCAAAGGAGCCCAGTTTGTGATGGCCGAACAGAAGTGGCCCAAAATATTCTGGGTCTGCCTAGTTTCTTAATTTTTTTTATAAAAATGGTTCAGACATTTGGCACTTTCATAACATTACCGTGCCTTTTAGGTTCCTCTCGATAAAGGGGTACCTTTGTATTTTCAAGGAATACGGTCTTATAGTAAACAGGGGGTGTGAAAAGTAGATCCCTCCAGCTACATGCACCCAATTATAGGGGAAAGACGAAAATATCCTTAAAAGAATGGGTACATATAAAATTACCTTCCGGACTCCCTTTTCTAGAACACAATAATCTTCTCTGGATAATATTTTCCGAAATGTATTATTTATAATTCCGGATTTTTTTATTCAGAATGAGATTTTTTATTTTTTTTTCTGAATTTTTATATCTGGAACACAATAATCTCTTCTAGGTCTATTTTTCAGGAATACATTATTTTTAATTCCAGATTTTTATTTCAGAATAAAGGGTATTTTCGGAATTTTCTAAATTGTGTTGGGTGCAGGTTCAAAAATGTTGGATGCAGAAAGCAATTGCCTCATATGCTTGGGTTAAGCCCAGGAAGCCTAAACAAAGTAGGGTGTTTCTTCCAGCAACCTACATTTTGCTTTCTGCACCTCATCATCATCATCTGAAATATGAATTGACAAAATTAATTCTAGGAGATTTTAAGAACCCAAGCATAACATCTCCTTCTTCTCTACCATTTTCATTGTCACTGTTCACAACAAGCAGCCATGTGTATTGTAGACGATTTTGATGATTTTAGTATGCTCTCGGTGGACATAAACATATGTGTGCTTTATCGTGGCAGTGGTGGTTAGTAGGGTGATTTTGAAAGTATTGTTTGTTGGAGAAGAAATGTAAGGTTCATAATTTGTAATATTTGTGAAAATGACAAATTTAGAATAAAATGGAAGAGTGTATACATATTAATTATGGAAAGGACAATTCATAACCCATTCTAGGAAAGAACAATCCCTAACTATTTCAGAATACTCTTTATTAAACACAATTTATCAATTATAGATTTACCGTTCCTGAAGTCAAAAAAATGTGTTTTGAAATGGTTTTTTTTATCTTTCAAATTTTCTATTTCAGAAATACGTCTTGCTTACAAAACACCTTATACACTAGAACCATCCAAACTGTCAAGAATAATTTGGGTATTTCAGAAAATGTAATACATGGAAGAAACATGTAGTGGTGCAGGAAGAAACACCCACTAGAGTAAGCCCATGTCATGGAATAAAAGGGAAAAAGCCATATTCCTAAACAAGCTTAAATTCTGTAACAAAAAACAAAAATCAAGTTGGCTATGCTGCACCAAAACGACCACAAGTAGCTGAAAAAAAAAAAAAACAATATTGCTTCTTGATGATTGGCTGAAGAACATGTGGTTATGTGGCACCTACGTGCCTTAGCGCCTTATCCAGCAACTGTAGTGTTGACAGTTGTGGTGGTCGTTTAAGAATTTTTAACCTGAAATCTTCACATTACATCTCTCTATCCTCTCAATCTCACCAAACCCTCATCACCAACAAGTGTTTGAGTAACCATGGCATCCACCACTCTATCTCCTACAACCCCTTCCCAGGTATCAAAAACAACAAAATTGTTCATTTTTAATATTTTCTCTATAATGTGTAGCATTACCACTGTGCCTTTTGTGATTTCAGCTATGCTCCGGAAAGAGTGGGATTTTCTGTCCCTCACAGGCACTTCTTATGAAACCAATGAAGAGGCAGATGATGGGGAAGAGCAAGGGAATGAAAATTGCTTGCCAGGCCACCAGCATTTCTGCTGATAGAGTCCCTGACATGGGCAAAAGGCAGCTATTGAATCTCCTTCTTCTTGGTGCTATTTCACTTCCTAGTGCTGGAATGCTTATTCCCTACACCTATTTCTTCGTTCCTCCAGGGTAAGTTTTGTTTTCATGACCCTCTCCCTTCTTCTTCTCAAACATGCAATTCAGCCCTCGTTCTGCTGTGTAAGGATTAAAATTAATTCACTTTTTATTTGGGGGGGTCGTCAATTAGCATTATTGATCCTATATGACTATTGACTTGTTCAATTGTGTGTGAATTTAATCATGTAGGTTTAGGATCTCTGTTCTTGTTTTTTTAACTTAATTGTTGCAGTTCTAGTGCATGCCTTTGATTACTCAACCACAATTATATTTGGGAGTTACATATTTTTTGGGTCTTATAAAATTTCAGATTCCTGGTTTTTGTCCTTGTGAAAAGGGCAGAAATTTTAACTCTCACTACTGGTATTGATGACGAGAAGAGACTACAACCATAAATTTGAAACTTTATAAGAACCAAAAACATATTTAGCTTTTCATTATCATTCCACATTAGCTCTTTTTAAAATAATTGTTGTCGAATTAGTCCTTAAAAGATGCAAAATATCATTGGCTTAATCCTTGGAAGATTTTATCATCAAATTACTTCGTTAAAGGTTTAATTTTTTACTGAACTAGCTCTTCAATTTTATTGTGTATCATCATCACTTTAATATTCTCCAAGGATGAATATGGTAGCATTTTGAGATTTTGTTAATGACAAATTTTGTGACAGAATTTTTTAAAAAACTAACATGGTAACATTTTAAACCATTAAGGAACTAATTTAGTAACCAAAATTAAAGGACTAATATGGTGCCGTGTGTAACTTTTGCAGAAAGAAGTTGAGAGTTTGCTCTAGTAGTAATATGAATTCTCCAAACTGGCGTTGATAGTTTATCTTGTACTAATTGGATCAGCTTTGGGGATCCTTTTGTGTGATGATACATCATGAGAAGCTTTTCTGTCAAACATTGAATAATTAGCTTCTGCTTTGCTAGATGTGCACCCTCTTCAATGATTGTACTTATTACTTGAACCTAATTCCTACATAGTAATATCGGTGTGATTATAATTGTAGTGATTTCTGTAGTGGGAGGGTACGAAGGAAGTTAAATATTTGCACATTGAAATTGGGGGAGAAGCACTGAATTCAGAATTTCTTACTGTTTGGAATTTTGCCTCAGTTCTTTAGTTTTGCATTCTTTTCACATTAGTTTAAAATTTCTGCACCTAAATTCCCGATTGATTCATAGGGAAATATATGAAGTTTTTGAGAAGGGGAAGAAATCTATCATAATGTTCATTACTTATTGCATTCAGCATCCAAAAGTTTGATAATGAACTCTTAACCTTAATGCACTGTTTTTATTATTCAAACCTGTTTCTTCATCTATACGAATCATTAACCCCAACTTGGAAAAAACTACAGTTCAGGTTCTTCAGCTGGAGGTACTGTTGCCAAGGATGCCGTTGGAAATGATGTAATTGCAGAGAATTGGCTCAAGACACATGGACCTGGTGACAGAACACTCACACAAGGATTGAAGGTAAGTGTGCAGCTGTTTAGTGTTAGTGTTCTCATAGATCTTCAACAAGTTGCACATGTTTTACATTTAACATTGAAAGCAATATTTTCCCTGGACTGCTTCTGTGTCATTTCTCAGTCCTTCTTTCCTTCAATTCTTAGACCTCTTTTCTTTCCTCAACAAATTATCTTGCTACACCATGCCAATTCTATCTGGTGACAGTGAAAGGGAAATTTGTGTAGTTCTAATCTAACTACATAAACCAAAGGTTTGCCCTTGTAGAAGTGAAAATGATTTCCTTCTCATTTTCCAACCAAAATAACTATTTTCACATTTCCATAATTTGAATCCCAACCCCTTTTATTGACAGGGAGATCCCACCTATCTTGTGGTGGAGAAAGACAGAACCCTTGCAACATTTGCTATTAACGCCGTGTGCACTCATCTCGGATGTGTGGTGCCATGGAATACAGCTGAGAAAAAGTTCATTTGCCCCTGTCATGGATCTCAGTACAATGACCAAGGAAGAGTTGTGAGAGGACCTGCTCCCTTGGTAAGTAACTTGGAAAACCATCTACTGAGAAATTTGTGGCATTTTTACTTTTAGAAGGATGGTTTCAAGACATAGTTATGATTATTTTCTTAACAACCCCAGTACTGTTTAAATTTTAATCTTTGCTCTACTTTGGCTAGAACAGTGATGAATAATTTTGTTGTTCTTGTTGGACAGTCTCTGGCATTAGCACATTGTGATATAGATGATGGGAAGGTGGTGTTTGTTCCTTGGGTTGAAACAGATTTCAGAACAGGTGATGCTCCATGGTGGTCTTAGACTCCTTAAAGCCGTTCCTATGTTGTCGTATGTATTTAAATATGAAATTCAAACAATCTGTTTTGTATCAATGCATAAATATATTTTGTAATCAAGTTGATATTCTGTGAACTGAAGCTATGGAAAGGAACCTGAACAAGTCACTTTTTTTCCGACTAATTATAATCAAGGTGATATTCTGGTCACTTTTTTTTTTCTTTTTTAATTTAATGGAAAATATTGCTTAGTGCTGCCAAAAATTGAACCTTTACTCCTTTAGAATCCTTGCTATGCCTTTCTATAACGTTTATGGATTTTGGGTAGCTGCTAATGTAGTTAGTGTCATATAAAACCAGTGTTTAGTTGTTATGATGCTTAAATTAATTTTCTAAAAATAGAGCAATTTATCTGAATGTAACTATGGTCTTGGAGATCCAACATCATAGATATGATCATATAACCAAAAAAATACAATATCAAATTTTAGTTTACAAGATAGTTCTATAATATTTAGTTTAGGTCCTGATTAGTACCTGGATAAATTTAATGAAGTGTTGAAAAACTGGGAAAGAAAAGAAAAAAAAGTCTTTGAAATCATGAATTTCTAGAAATACTAACGTTTTGTTTGGATTTGAGTGATTGAAAAGTGTGGTGGTTTGTACTAAAAGAAAGGCAATGAAAATTAAATAAAAAAATATTAAAATTTGTGAGTAATATGATTGATACAATAATTTAAAAAAAAAATAAAAGTGGATCATACATATTACATAAAATTATATTTTAAAGTTAATAGTTAATTATATTTTAAAATTAATAGTTAATTAGATATAAATTTAGAAATTAATCATAAAAATTATTTAAAATATTAATAATATTTTTAGTTTATAGAAAATATCTTCTGTTATTGTTACACATGTTGAAAAATTTCCCTTACATTTCAAATTTATGTTTATGTGGAATAAGCATATACATTGTTACAAAATTGTTTAGGAAGCTTGGAAAGTGAGTTGTGTGGGTCGCCCTATGTTTGTTTTACACGTAACTAAAAGAGATAAAAATTCACTTCAAATCATGGAATAAAAGTGTTTTTATAAATGTACACTCCAAGCTTAATGAAGCAATGGAAAAATTAAAACACTATAAAATCATTATTGATAATGTCCATTTGGATTATCTAATTTTAAAGAAGAAGGGGACAATGGTTGATATTAACACTGCACTAGACTGCTAAAGTGAAGGCAAAATTGAATTGACAATTGTAAGGTGAATATAAAATATTTTCAACAGGGCTGCTAAAATTAAACAGGCTTTTCAAAATATTTTGTTCCTTAACTTTGACAATTGTGTGATATCAAATCAAAATCATATTCTACAATATTATGAAACTCTTTTAAATCAATCTAATCAAAGGCTTTACAATTGTCTGATACAACAATGCATTCCTCAAGTTATCACTAATTTCATGCTTACCACTATTCTTAGATTTGCTAAAGTGAAGAAAGTTGTTTTTAGCCTAAACAAATTTATAGTTAGCCAATTAGTTTGTTAAAAGAGATGGATGAATGAGTGGGAAACTTCAAAAGTACTAGAGAGATTTCTAAACATATAGAAGTTATGATGTCATGAAAAAAATATTTGTCTTTTAATGGCTGAAGAGGTATATTGGTGTAAGATTTCTCTTAATGTAGAACTAAGTTGCAACCTTAAAGCAAATATAGAATTTTCTTAACACTAATATGAAGTGGGATAAAATTCTTAAGCATAGAATCTTTAACGGAAGTTTTATTACTTTATCCTATGTCAAATCATTCTTGTAATGTAGTATTAAGTATCAAGCTAAAGAGACTATGGTCAATTCAACATAGCAAGTAATTAATGGTGATAAAATAAAAAACTTTTGCCCTAGGGTTTGTTGTTTCAATTGTAGATTGGTTAGGAATTTTGTTGCCTATTACATATGAACTTAAAGCTTCGATTACACATTTTATCGATGATAATAGATCAAAATAGTCCCTTTAAAATTAGGTACAAAAGTGTTAATCTTATGTATGCTATCAATAAAGAATACGAAAATCAAGGCGGAATCACGATAACGGATTTATTCTAAAAGAACATATTGATAAGTGTGAAATTTAAGTAATATTTAATATTAAAATATAAGTATTTGAGTATTAATTGATAAAATAAGTATAAAATAACTTTTAATTTATGAAATTATACCTTTTTACATATTTTATGATTTTAATTTAAATAACAACAATTTATTCTCAAATTTGTGTTAATTTCAAGATTTTAGGAAATAATGGAGATAATTGGGCAAAAGTTGGGCTAAAGGAAAATATACAAATTTAAAAAGAGAAAGTTACAATACTCAACACTCACCAAAACTGCCCAAATTCGCAAAAAGCCAAGATGTCACCAGTGGATCTCGCTCAAGCGATTAGAATCTCACTTTAGCGAGATAGCGCCACTAACGTTGGACCTATTTATGTTTTACCCGCCCAAGCAAGCCCATTAGCGCCAAGCAAGAAGTCACTTAAGCCCAAGCAAATTAGGTTAAATAGGAGGTTTGAGGCACAACCCTAGTGTGCAAGATTGAGAGGAAAACATCATTTGAGTGACTTGCAACTCAATTGGGAGAATAGAAGGTGTTAGAAGATGTATGGATAATTCTACCCTTTGGGATTAAGAGTAATCTATTCAAACTCGTATGTATTAAGGTGATATCTGAATATAATATTTTGTTCTTGATTGATTATTGGTATTATTGTTTTGCTTCTAATTGTGATATAGAATCTTAAATTTGACAGGGAAGTACTTATAGGGTTCTTACCTAATCAATAATACTAACTTAACATATTTGAGTACTAGAAATAGACTTAAAATGTTAATTGTCATCAACGTCTAATATTACTGATAAGTTGTTTTTATAAATATGCGAGGAATCGATATTTAAGAAACATCTTTATAATTTTATATGCAAGGAATCGATATAAATGATTTTTTAAAAACGGGATCAATATCAATCAAAGGACACAATATTGTCATGCTAATCAAAATACAAAAGAGTGAGAAAGATGAAACTCAATCCCTACTTTTCCAGTTGAAGCAACCGACTCTTTGACTTGTTTTCTTGTTAATTCTTGCCATCATAACAACTCTCAACAAACTTTTATTATTCTATTTATTATTTAGCGAACCTTTTACTTGAATATTCAATTGTTCCTTGTGTGTTCGATATTTGTCCTTAGAGACACCTTATTATTTCTGACAACGCGGTGCACTTGTCGTAAATTGTCAACACATATGTTTTTCTATCTCCTTCAAATATAATCTAATTGAGGTGTGGTAGCACATTTTTCTTCATTACAACTTCGCTACCTATATTTAGTCATGGTTAGGTAAATGTTTTATGAGAAATCATATCACTGATTTGCTTAAACAAATTAGGTAAGTAAATAGTTCCTAAGTTACTTCTTTATCCTATATATCAAAATCTTAAGATGTGCAATGTTAACAAAACAAACTCTACTAATTGGTGGGATATGCATCCATATCATCCCCTTAACTCCATAAGAAACAACAATATATATAATCATAATTTCCACAAATTTTAGGATCTAATTTATGTGTGTAATTATTAGGGGTGTCAAAACGAGAGCCCAACTCGTCTTGCCCCAACCCACCAAAAGCGGGGCGGGACGGGTTGATCCTCCAAGATTATAACACGTCCAGTCAGAAGGCAGGCTACCGGGCTGACTCACCACTTTTTTATTTATTATTTATTTTTTTTAATTATTTTTGCTTTGGATTTATTTACTTGATTGTAGTCATTAATATCACTTTTTAGGCAATAAAAATACAAGAGCAATAAAATTGAATCAAAGAAGGTTTAATGCCTAAAACAATAAAGTAAATATCAACATTACTTCAATGAATAAAATGATATATAAAGAAATTAATGTAAATAAAGTTCTATATTAAATATTAACCACCACTAATTTTAATTCTAAAAGCATGAGACTCTTCTTTAAAAGTATCAATAATAATCAATGTAAACAATTTATAAAATATTAAAAGTTTCTACATCTATTGTATGGGTCGGTACCGGATGGACCAGTCTCAGTCTCGCTGACCAACCGCCCGAGTCAAAGAATATCTCAAAGAATGCAATAAATAACGGTAAGTTACAGTAGTGTTGAATAACAGTGTTGAATAACACTACAAGAAAATCATGAAATAGAAACTAATTTTTAGTGACAAAAAATAATTAGTTGCTATAGTGACTAAATTAGAGACCATTTTAGACACTAAAATTTTTTTGGATTTTAAATTAGTTTCTATTATTGTTAAATGATTTCTAAATTGGTATCTAATTAGCAACCAAGGTTTTTGCTACCAAATTTATAAACTAAATAATTGGTAGTTAAAACCTTGGTTGCTAATTAGATGCCAATTTAGAAATCATTTAACAATAATATAAACTAATTTAGAAACCAATTTCTTTTAGTTTCTAAAATGGTCATTAATTTAGTTACTATAGCAACTAATTATTTTTTGTCTCTAAAATTGGTTTCTATTTCATGTTTTTCTTGTAGTGTAAGCCATGGTGTATCCCAAAATACGCAGGAATATCTCCGGCAAATCAGTTGAAACGAATTAACTGAAAGATACGCATCCCTAATAACAGGGGACCATGATGCATATCAGTTAATAACTGATGTCCGACCCATTATGGCCAGGGCCCACAAACCAAGGTTATAAATAGAACCCTCTATGGAGGAATAAGGTACATTTTTCCCATTTATCAAAACACACTCTTAAACTAGAGTACTTACTTGAACGTCAGAGTACCTTTTGCAGGTATTCCCCAACCGACCGATCATCAACATTTGAGGAAGAAGACTTGAAGCAATCAAAAGATCACCGACACATCAGCAATTGTACGTCAAGCCACAGGTACTGCCTAGGCCCCTTTGCCTACAGGTACATCTATAAAATGATGTCATTACATAATTTTGTATGTAGGATGTGTAACACATTTTCTTAAATCTTTATTTGTAAAAATTTTATTAGAAAAAATATATATTAATACAATTTTTTTTATCTTTGAAACTTCTATAATGGTGTTTTATTAAATTATATATATATATATATATATATATATATATTGATCTAACATTACCGGTTTTATTTCACACTTTTCAACAAATAATTAAGATTGTTTCAATAAAAGTTAAAAAAGTAAGATAGTTTTAAAAAATAAACTCGAAAATTTATAATATATATTGTTGACTTAATTTGGCAAGTATACCGAGTCAGAAGTAATAATTTATCTTAAAAAGACGGATATCAAACCCTCAAAGAACACTTCTTGTAAAATTTTAATGTATAACATTTACTAAATATTTGAACGATGTGCAAAAGTTTAATTGAGAAGATATTGGTATTGTAAAAAAAAATGCATGAAAATTAAAATAAAACAAAGTAAATTATTAAAAGAATTCAATTGGTAAGATTGAGATTGAAGTTAATCTTTCTCATCATTGTGAAACATGGATGAATAGAAACATACAATATGTTGAATTAATTGATATTGATGCAACTTATAAAGTCATTCATATTGATATCTCAATTATGAAATTATTAAGATTATCTCCTAAATATTAATGTCTGAAATATTTAGAAAACATTCTTATCATTAAGAAAATATATGTTGTATAGCAATTGATATATTCTAATCAATGTCTAAGTATCAAAATATATCGAAGTATTATTATTTAGGTCAGATTCTTAGAAGAACTCTTAGTTAAATCCAAAAATCAAGTTTATGAATAAAAATTCAAGCTTTAAGTACAAAATAAAATAATTAAGTTCATGAATAAAAATTCAAGCTTTAAACACAATATAATAATCAAGTTCATGAATAAAAGTTCAAGCTTTAAGCATAAAATGACAATACCAATATGAAATAATAAAAAAATAATAAAAAAGAACAAAAATCATATATCAATACTACTAGGAATCTTAAGAGTTTGAAAAAATTACATTCAATCCAAGAAGAAATGACACTCACCAGAGTCATTACATGCAGCAAAAGACGTTTCTCTTCTACTAGGATTTCTTTTCTCTTACTCTTTCTTTCTTATTTAACCTAATTGAGTTTGGATGAAATGACATTTCTATTAATGATATATTCTTTTGGTTCATCTCTCATTAAATTCCTGAAAATAACACAATTGAAAATAAATAGGACTATTAATCTCATAACTCAATAATTTTTTAACTTTTTTTTCCATGAAATTTCATTAAATAATGACAGTTATCATATATTCAATAATTATTAAAATTAATATTTTGTACATAATTAACAATAGAAATATAGTGTGAACTGATATGCTTTTATATGAAATACTATGAGACGTATATACTAAATGAGAATAAGTATCTAACCATCATTTTATTTGTGGAAAATCAAGTTGTTTCATGAGATGCCGTAAAGAATATGTCACATTAATCAGCGGCTAGGAAATTCTAATGCAAGGTACAACATTGTTTTAGATATACATCCAATTCAAAAAAATTGTGTACACTGTTATAACCTAAGATAACCTTCTATTAGTCAGCTCTTACAATGACCATTTTTACCATGTGTATGATCCTATTAAATGAAATTGTTTTAAGTGATTCTTTAAAGAATTTAATTAAACTCATGGAAAGTGACTTTAGGTTATTTTCTAGATTAAAATATAAGAAAAAGTAATTAATTTCATATTAATTAAGAAAATTTAAAATTTAATTTAATTTCACTTATCTCAATTTAAAATAACTTCTTAAAAAATGTCTTGTTGAAACTTGATATCAGTACCAAAAAGAAATAATTGAAAATAGAATCATTATTAAATAAAGAATCTTTTAGATTTGTATCATTAAATAAAGTAGAACTAATTAAATTTATATTTAAGACTCTTATACATGACAACTGTACAAAGTCAACTCATTCATCTGCACATCTTTTAAAGAATTATCCGTCTTTAAAAATGAAAATAATATTAAATTGAATGTCTAACTATTTTAAACTAATAATAAAATGCTACTATAAAAAACAAAAAAGTGTGAGTGTGAACAAATGTGCAAGTTGATCCTCTTCCCCTAGTTTTGAAAACGCCTACCATATACCTTTCGTTCATACCATAATGAGAAAATGTCTGTCACATGCAAGTCCATTTGAATACAAAATAGGAATAAATTAACCCCTTTAACCACATTCTCATCATTATTCCGTAATTGGTCAATTAAACTTTGTTATAAAATAGAAATAAAATAAATTATATGTAACATCAATCAGTATTGTGGTTTGAAGGAAAGAGATGCAGTGGCTATAGCCAATATCAATGTGATGATGAAGTCTGAAAAGTCACACTGCGAAGAACACTGTATGAACCCAGATCATGAAAAGTTGAATTTAGAAATGGAAGCACAACAAAACTTGTTATAGTTTTTGACATAAAAGAGAACACAAACACAAGTATTTGACAAATTCCTTTGAAGCAATAGGCGTGCCCCATCAGATGCTGCGTCTTTATATTTCGCATCATTTCAGGGTAACGTGCAGTGTTCTACTAAGATACCAAGCTCTTTCTCCCTTCAATATTTTCTTCATCTTTTCACTACAGGTAAGGTAGAAGCTATTTTTTCCTCATATATTCTCCACTATCTTTTCTATGTCATGAATTAAGAAATTGACCCCATAACTGGTAATTTTTTTCTGCATTACTGAAAAAATGTTCCCAGATTTTATCCAAACATACTCTAAATCGTTGCTCTCCCTTCATCAATCATCATTTCAAAGTTGAAGCTTGATAACGTAACTGATACAAGTAGCTAATCCCTGTTATCAGTTGTGTTATCTCTGCTATATATACCTCTGTTTTACATGTTTGAGTTTACTGAAATATATTCTTCTTCTTCTTCTAAATCTAACATGGTATTCAGAGCTACTTAGTCTCTTCCATGGCTTCTCCTCTCTTCCCCACCTTCCATTCTGAAAATTTTTCTCCTTCCTCTTCCTTTCTTCCTCACACTTTCAATTCACCAATCTCTCTCAAGTTAGATGACGATAATTTCTTTGTGGCAACAATAAATTCTTGCCACTTTTAAAGGACCGAAGCTCATCAGATTTTTGGAAGGCCAAGATCTACCAATCAAATATCTTACTCCCAAGGATGCTCTCACTAACAACATCAATTAAGAATATCTTAATATGAACAACAAAATCAGCTTCTTGTTGTTTGGCTATTAGCTTGCATGACCATGTCCATTCTTACTAAAATGGTTGGTCTTTCTTACTCCTCTAAGATTTTGGAGAAGTTGCGTGTTCATTATGTCTATTGAACCGAATCATCCTAAAGCGGTGGCAGCCAATTGTCAAAATTTAGTGCGTCACTATTGGTTAAAGTATCTGCGCTGCGCCGGAATTATTATATTCTACGTGTGGTGGAGTGTTCATAATGATCATAAAACAAATACGCATGCTTTGACTTAATTAGCAGTAGTACTTTCTATTGATTGATAATACCTGTAATATAAGATTAATGTTATTATTGATTTGAAAGCATGTGCTAGATTTTTTTAATTCTCAATATACTAAACTAGTCTATTTTTACTCAAAAAAAGGTGGTACCTAGGTGGCTTTGTGTAGTTTATCTTCAATAAGTCAAAAAGATTACATATGCACATTGAAGCCTTAAGGTAATGAATCTAATTTCTTGATTGAAGAGAAGCATCCGCAGACATGGTCAACGGTGAGATTTCAACACGGCTAGAGGTTTGTACCTGGATCTATCTATATTACTACAATTTTAACATAGAAACACAAAGTAATTCATCTTTAATCTTTCTGTGTTTGGCCTATTGAATAGGGAAAATATGTTGCAATAGTGGTTTGTTGGCTTCTCGGAAATGGATGTCTTTTTTCATGGAATAGTATGCTGACAATAGAAGATTACTACATTTACTTGTTTCCAGTGAGTGATGCATACATACTTTTATTCTTCATTATTCATTTTCATACAGATGAGGAGTAGTTTAACTTGTTATTCTCCTTGTGCAGAAATATCACCCCTCTAGGGTGCTTACACTTGTATATCAGCCATTTGCTGTTGGAACACTTGCAATACTAGCGTATAATGAGGCAAAAATCAATACACGAATTCGGAATATGTTTGGATATATACTTTTTTTCATTAGCACGTTGTTGGTGTTAATTGTAAGTCCTATTCATTAGTTTCAGAACTTGGATAATTGATTCCTCTAGGATGGTGTTGATTTATTTCCTTGCAATCTTCCATAGGTGAATTCAGCAACATCTGGTAAAGGAGGGCTTGGAATATTTATTGTTATATGTGCAATTAGTGGTGCTTTTGGAGTTGCAGATGCTCATGTTCAAGGTGGAATGGTGGGAGACCTTTCCTACATGCATCCAGAATTCATTCAGGTCGGCCTCTGTGATAGAATTATTGTGAAGTTATTAAAGATTCATTAAGCTCATGGATTTCTTTACTGTGGTTTTTTTGTTACAGTCATTCCTTGCTGGTTTGGCAGCATCCGGAGTATTAACCTCTGCTTTGAGGTTAATTACAAAAGCAGCATTTGATCATTCTAGTGACGGTCTCCGCAAAGGAGCAAGTATGTTCAACTCTCCAATACCTGAGAAAATCAATTTTTGTGTTTCTTTTTAATTCTAAATTGATGATTAATAAATAGTTCTATGGGTTATGTAATATAAAGACTACCATAGTCTCACTAATGTTTCTGCATTTGGCTACTTGATGTTTCACATTACAATGATTTTTTCTTGTGCACTTTTATTAATATCGTTATGCAGGTTTTTGTTACGAATAAGTGGAAATGGATACTTAATCTAATATTTCATTCCATGAACACAATTATGGTTATGTGATTTATTTAAGATTGATAGTAATTTTATCTGCATAGCAAAATAATTCCTTTCGTTTTAGTAAGACAATACTTCCCTTACTTTTTGGGTCCTCTGTCATTGCTTTTTAAGGTGGATTGTTATGATATACACTCTGCAAATGTTGGCTATTCTTCACTCTGTAGTGAAGTACATGGCTTGATGTAATCATCATTTTCAATTAGTTCCATTTCCTCTAATTCTCTCACTCTCTTTTATATTGAGTTCTACCTATGTTTTATAAAATTTGTCGTCGAAATATTTAGTACCGTGTGTTCTCACAATACAATGCGCATTATGAATTTGAAGTTACCTTGCTTATTAGACCAGCAATGTTAATTTCTTTGAACTCATCGAAGTTCAGTGACGGTGGTTCCATTCATGTTTGTCGTCATTGAACATATATAATTATATGATCATTGTTGTCTTCACCCCTCTTTAGTTACTGATCACTTGTCATGTTATAATGTTCATGCAGTTCTTTTTTTTGCCATATCAACATTCTTTGAGCTCCTCTGTGTTGTTCTCTATGCATTTATTTTTCCTAAACTACCAATTGTGAAGTACTACCGTTCAAAGGCAGCATCAGAAGGATCCAAAACTGTATCAGCAGACCTTGCAGCAGGTGGCATCCGGACATTACCTGGAACAGTACTGTGTTCTCTCATCCTTTTTACTTATCAATGCGTTCCAAAACTTTTTCTTTGGTAAAAACTCAGCTTATGCATTAAGGGTTTATTTTTTTCAGGACAAAGAAAATACAAAAGATCCAGAGCGGAAGGGAAACAAGCAATTGTTATTGGAAAACATTGATTATGCACTTGACATGTTCCTAATTTATCTGCTAACACTGTCTATTTTCCCTGGATTCCTCTCAGAAGATACTGGATCACATAGTTTGGGCACCTGGTATGTTCATTACCAAAAAGCTTCATTTGTGCTTTGATGTTCATTTCATGATAGGTGGTCATTGTGACTAGACACTAAACAATAGACCAAGATATGTACTCTGTGATTTTATATAACCGAATATAATAATGTAATAATTGATATGTCTGATTATTTCAGGTATGCTCTCGTCTTAATTGCCATGTATAATGTGAGTGATCTGATAGGAAGATACATTCCACTCCTGAAATGCTTGAAGTTGGAGTCGCGAAAGTTGATCACAGTAACTATTCTTAGCCGTTTCTTACTTGTTCCAGCTTTTTATTTCACTGCAAAGTATGGTGACCAAGGTTGGATGATAATGTTAACATCCTTCTTGGGGCTATCCAATGGTTATCTCACTGTCTGTGTCCTAACATCTGCACCAAAAGGTTACAAGGTGAGTGAGCTAAGCGTTAAATACAGGCACAAGACTTTGGTGTCTAGACTTCAAGTAGAGAGACATTAACATTTTCTGTGTTTACTTTTTGTAGGGTCCAGAACAAAATGCCTTGGGAAACATATTGGTGTTGTTTCTTCTTGGAGGTATTTTTGCAGGAGTAACACTTGACTGGCTATGGCTGATAGGTAAAGGATGGTGATATGATGAGACCCAATTCATGCCAGATTACAGGAATGGTTGTGAAGAGTTCATTCCTTGTAAAACATTACAAGTGTATACAGTTTATAGCCTGCTTTTGTAATATTGCAAACTAATGAATTGGTGGTTAATTCCGGTGTTTGATTCGTCATGAAGTAGTAATCACACCGGCATAATTATTTGGATACCCTCTTAGAAGTTAAAAAACTTATCAAAGAGGAATGATTAGATTACCAACCGTGTAACACCACTGCATACACAGTTTTCTCATTTTGAATTTCACAATAGAAATAGTATGTTCATTTGTCATCGTTTAAAGATGATTTCAGTTACCTCTCACATATAAGGTCTATTATTAAACCAGAAGAAATTATTTTACCTTGATATTCTTTTATTCTCTCACTCTATTTTTAAGAACATCATACTACTTTTTGTTTCATGTTAAGTGATCCATGAAAAAAAAGAGGAAAGAATAACTAGCAAAACAAGAAAGCATTAAAAAAAGGACAATTGCAAAATCGCCTCGTGGTGGTCACACTCGCACCATGAACAGACAAATATAGGTTAGAGTGACGGTACTTGCACGCAATTCTTAAAACAAATAGTGATGATGGTCTCATATCCCTTTATCCAATATTCCATTTTTTTTATCCTGATACTATTTTAATCTCTCACTTTTTTAATTACTTCATACTATTTTATTCCTAAAAGGAATGAAAAAATAAAGTGTGGAAAAGGACTAATAAAGAAGAAATATGTACAAAAAAATAATAGGGTGATAGGGACGAAAATTTACAGTGAGAAAGGACAAAACATTGGTTGCGTAATTTTGTCTAATAGCTTCACGTGACACCCAGATAGAGACTAGAAACAAAACCGGGCAAAGGAAGGTGTAATAGGACCCTCTCATCTCGCAATCAAGAACTGGACCCTTCAATCACAAAAAAACCAGAACCATGAGAAGCATAATCCAAAATATTCTCAACGGCGTAGATGAACCCTGGTTCGTCTCAAATTGCAGGGAATCAACGGCCAAGGGCATGTTGTCCTGGTCCGGACTACACTTGGATTCGTGTGGATGTGCACTGTACATCACAGCTCGCAACACCGCCGAAACGGTCGGTATGTACGCGGTTTTGTTCCTTCCTAGCAGCCACGTCAGCGCCATGAGTTGGCAGTCCCGGTCGAACATCTTCTTCGCTCTCTCACTCTCATCACTCTCCTTCTTACTCCCTTTTATCTGCCCCAAAATAAAACCAAACTTCAAAAAACTTATCAACAACCAAACATTGGCTCAACCTTATTACACAAACTAAAAGTTAATACTTCATGTTTTTCGACATCCATTCAGAGTAACCGTCAATGTAGCAGAGACACTCACATTTGCTGACACAGGAATTCATATATTATATTATTATAAATTATCAATCAAAATTTATGTAAATTAAATTATGATTGAATGTTTTCTTTCTCGATTTAAAAAAATTGTTTTTTATTTTCATAATTATAATCAAAATTAAATATTTAAAAAATTATTAAATTTATTTTTTTTAAATTATTTTAAAACTGTGTTGGACTTGTTATAGATTCAAGAATTACAAATGTTGTATGTGTCCGAGTAAATAAAGGGTAACAAATTATAATTATGTTCAAGATTGGTTGAGTTCATCCTGAAACTCATATATGATTCTTTATTCCTAAGAGAATGTGTTAAAAGATACATGTACATAACAACTTATAACAAGAAATTATAATTGGATGTAAACTTTATGACCAGTTTTTTAAAGTTGAGTTAGGTGTAAATGGCAGTACCTTCTAAGGTGGGCATGACATGAACCAAAACTCTACCTTACAATCACATGGCAATGTCATTTTCGCAGGTCAACCCAAAATTAATTAGAATTCAGATGAAAACAATTCAACGTTGCATTATGAGGTGATTTTAATCTTTATAAAGGAGATGAAAAACGTGTAACCTTTTGTAGGGCGCCGAGGCATTGCGTGCAGCCAGCGTAAGAAGCGTTACGGCAATTCTTTTCCAGGTTCCGTACAACGGCGGTGGGGGTGGCGTTCTGGGTGCCAGAGACGTTTTGAACCGCGGTGATGTTGAACGCGTTGGGGCAGCTGAGGGAGGTTATCTGGTGGAGTCTGATGCCGCAGAAGCAGAGAATGGCGTCGCAGGTGCCGTTGGGTTGTGGGATTCGGATGCTCCGATTTCTTAGTGAGTCTTGGAGCGAGTTGACGCAATTCTGGGAGTCGTCGGGCATCATGGGGAGGTCGGCGGAGGGAGGCTGGGCGGCGGCGGATACTTCGAGGGCTGTTCGGGCGTGGGCGGCGAAGAGCCAGGCGGCAAGGACTGGACAGCAGCGGCTGCGGTCGAGGGTGGTGCCGCAGGCATGGTTGACGCCGCCGAAGAGCTCGTTGGAGAGGTCGAGGCGGCAGATTTGGTAGCGGGTTTGGGTCGGGTATGCGGGGACGGTGTTGAACGACGGGAAGTCCCCAGGGTTCAGAGGTTGTGCTGCTGTGTAAGATACTGACACCAAGAAAACTACGCATCCCACAAAGGAACTCACAAATGATTGCATTTTCTTTGCCTTTCGACAATTGGAACTTCTTCTTTTACACTGTTTTGGCTATGATTTTTTATGCATCAAAGAAGAAGATAGAATGAAATGAAAGATTAGGGATATCATAAAAAAACCAAATACACTTCATCTTCTTATTATTATAAATACAATTAATCGTATTTATTTTATTATTTATGAAAAAATTATCTGACCATTGATACAAATACAAATCATCATTTTTTCAACCTTTTTCATTTTAATATAAAATTTATTAGTATTCTTTATTTTAATAGTTATTATAATATTTATTTTTTATTGTCATGGAAAAATAGTAGACACATGTTTAATGGTGTATGTTTCCGCCAGTTCTTTTCAACATGGTTTAAGTATTTTAAAAATTGAAAAAACTATCTACATCCATTTCTTTTTAAAATTGCGTTTACTATTACGAAGGATTAATTTATATAAATTTTATTATGGTTCTCTTTAAGAAAATAACTGAGAAAATGTTCATTTCAATTTGTCAAAGATTAAAATTGTGATGCGACGATAAAGAATATATTAAAAATAAATCAGTGTTCCTTAATATTTATTAAAAAAAATCCATTATAACTTATTTTTAAAGTAATTAAAAACATTAATATTCTATGACATCACAATTATCTTCAGTTAAATTTAGAGCTAGCATAACATAAGTCGTTATAAAATAAAATTTTCTTATGCACAAACTCTTTTAAAAAAATTATTTTTTATTCGTAAAAAATAATTAATATAAGTGTGATATTAGAGTTGTTACAACTCTCTTATAAAAGAATGTACAATTTGAATTTCTCGTATATTTTATTGATCAACATATCTCACTTTGATAAAGTTATTGATAGTGTAAATAATAATTTTTCGAAGATATATTATTTCGGTTAAATAAGAATTAGTGTAAATAAAAATGTAATAGTATTTTTGTAAATATTTGGCACATATTATATCGGTTGGATAGCTCAATCAGTGTAATATGTCTTGCTCATAGAAAAAAATATTTTAAAATTTTTATTTTTGGGATTACAAATAACACTGATTGGATAGAGGAACTGGTGTTATATGTTATTTTCAGATTAAAAATAATAATTTTTTTTAAAAATGACATATAACATCAGTTCCTCTATACAACCAATGTTATATGACATTCCCAGATTTTAAAAGAAATTGAAAAAAAATTAACTCTTGACACTACATATAACACCGGTTGGATAGAAAAATCAGTATTGTATGTAATCTCCATATTAAAAAGAAGTTTTAAAAATTTTAAAAATTACATATAACATCAGTTGGGCTACGCAACCGATGTTATTTTTCATTTTAAAGTAAAAAGAAAAGTTTAAGTTAATAAAAATATATATTACACCGGTTATTACTCATAATAGGTGTGATATATGTTTTTATCCTATTTTCTTGCTTTGCGCCCTCACTCTCCATTCGCGCTATTCTAAGTTTTCTTGCTCAAGAGTTCATGCCAACGTTGTTGCCACCACCGTTGCCTCCATCTCTCCCCTCGCCGCTTCTTTCTTATTTCGTTCTCTTCATCGTGAAAGCATCCACACCGAACGGGATTCTTCCGTTCACGCTTCTCTACTATTTTGTTGTCACTCTTGTCGCCACTCTTGTCGTCGTTGTCGCTACCTTTTTCACCGCTACATTGCCACCACAACTTCGTTCACGTTCAATCTACAGGTTAGTTTTTATTTTTAAATATTTTAATTTTAATTATTATTAGGTTTATAATTATTTATATAGATAATTAGTTTTATTATATTGTATTTGGAATATAATGTATTATGTTTTAAATTGGGTACTGTTATATATTGAACATTTTGGTATTGGGTCTAAGGGTGATTGACCATCGACAATGTTGAACGCTTTGGTATTAGGTTTAGGGTTTAGTGTGTGACTCTGGAGCACATATAACACCGGTTGGAAGGCACAACCGGTATTATAAGTGCCTTATAGAGCACATATTTTTTAATATTTTATTTAGATTTTGGTACATTTTACATAGCTGAGATCTACATCAGTGATGAAACCAATGTTATATGTCTCCAAGAACCGATGTTATATGCATTTTCTGCACTAGTGGATTCTCTTAGAGAAGCTTCTATAGATATAAAATAAATACATTGCACTTCTATCTACATTGTTAAAGTATTTTTTTTCCAAAAGACACTTCTAATGTTAGCGCTTATAGCAATGTTTACTATGTTAGCTTACATGTGAAGATGATATGTGTTCTTTAAAGTTGTACTTTATAATTCTACGCTTGACTGATTTGTCATGGATGGGAAGGGTTCGAAAGACTTCAAGTTATGAACAATGATTACATCATGTAATCACGTTAGTAATCCAAGGTACAACTTTGTTGTCCATTTTTTCATATGATGCCAACAATCGAGATAAATGTACATGTGTTGCAACTCAACATTTTTTATCTACGCACCAACTGATAAGTGTCAAACTTACTTGTGAAATTACTTTATTTAAACACTTAAGTTATAAATTAAATTAAATATTGGCAAAGATTGTCCCACTTAGAATTGTAGAATGATTGATTTTAGAAATTTCATGTGAATTTCTTAACCCATACTTAATTGAATTTTTGCAGCAAAAAGGAACAAGAGTAGGGGTGGCAAAGCGGGTCAGCCCGTCCCGCATTTTGGGTTGGCCCGTCCCGCAAAGTTATTGCTGGCTAGAATTCTCAACCTGCCCCGCATAAGAGCTGGCCCGCGGGTTTGCGGGCCAGCCCGCGTTCTTTTTTTTTAAAAATTAAATATTTTTTTTTTTACATTTTGTTCTTAAAAACTTGTCAAATTAAACTTATATATTTGTTACTATCAAACCTAAATTCTTTTTCTTCCTTTTCAAACATAATCAAACATCAAAACATTAAACATTAAGATAAATATCAAATATCACTATTCTTCCACTTCCAAAACATTAAAAATACCTAATTCCAAAACATTAAACATAAACATTAATTAAAAAAATTAAACATAAACATTATTGACGCGATTGTGTTGTGTTTCTTTCTTTGAAATTTTGTGAAAACCTAATTGCGTTGCCTTGCTGCTGCTAAGTGCCAATTTTTTTTTTCTTGCGGGTTAGCGGGTCAGCCCGCCCCGCCCCGCCCCGCTGCTGGCCCGCGCGGGTTGCGGGCTAATGCGGGTTAGCGGGTTGAAAAGGTCAGTCTGCCCCGCGTTTTTTAGCAGCGGGCCGCGGGCCAGCCCGCACAGCCCGCCCCGCTTTGCCATCCCTAAACAAGAGGTAGCAAAGCAAATTTGACCAGCGTAGGGATTTCTATTGACTATAGGAAGTTGGAGTAGAGCAAAATTAAGGCAGAAAGAACCTCAAAACTTCCCTTCAAAGTACTAAGCATGGGTAAAAGATGTTGAGCGAAATTCTTCCAAAAAAGGGTGCACTTGAAGCCTAAAATATGCTCAATGAGCCACATGAGCTCTAACATAAGGAAAACCTTATAGTGAAGAAAAGTCATGCACTAAGCATAACTATAGAAAAGCTCAATGCAAAGGAAACCTACAAATGAAGAATCCCAATTCGTCGAGTGGAGAACCCATATGGTGAACATATGAATTAAAATTGAGACTAACTAATTCAATAGTATAAATAGAAATAGTGCAAAAAGAGCATTTAACAACATCTATAGAACGTCAATTCAAGTGGGTGCATCATCTAATAAAACGCGATGACAATTTTGAAATTAACATGATCATATAGATTACAGTTCAAGGTAAAACCATTGTCTATTGTTCAAATTTTAGGCATAGACTACGGTTGTTCATATGAACTGTAGTCTATAAGCTTAGCATAGACTATGGTTTTGGAAAAAACATAACCTATTGTTCAAATTTTGGGATAGTCTACGGTTATTAGGTAAAATAGTTGTCTATGTGTTGGTTATTTTAATCCTGCTGAGCAGTGCACGCCTCATTACACATTCATTTTTGTTTTCTTCCTCGTGCTTCCTTTTTCCCTACATCGTCATTATTTCGTTTTCCCTTTCTCCATTGCTCTTCCATATTGCTTCTTTCTTGTGCTTCCATTTCTAGGGCTTCTCCACTGCATTTTGGTCTCCTCCATCTTGCTTGATATGAATCCAAATAGAAATGACAATAAAATTGGGAATTTAGGGTTACGCGGGAATAAATTCAAAACAGTAACAATAGAAACCTGGATAAAGGAAGGCGCCACAAACAAAGTTTGATAAGTCTAAGGATAATCGCCACAAGAATTAGTGGATTCTTGATAAGATCGCAAGATATAGGGAAAAACCCTAGCAGAGAAACACTCTCTAAAATTGTCAAAATATTCGTCCCCATTCTGAGTTTCAACAATGTATAAATTACAAAGGTCTTTTCTTGTTTGTAAGAAAATAAGGCGATACTACAATCCTTATATTTCAAGAATGATCATTTGTCCCAGTGGTTAGGTTGATACTTTGTACTTGGTCCTGAGTTCAAATCCTAACTCCAAATAAAATAATAATGTTATTTTATTTTAATATTCCAATCTTGTTGTGCGTGACCCTTAGGCTTGGATGTCCGCATCATTCCCTCCCTCTTGAAAAAGACTTGAAGTTAAATCCAAAGCTTCATCACCTGCAATAAAAGGAGACAAATCAGACACTTGGATTTTCTTTGTCTAGTTAACATTCTTTCCTCATGTGTACCCAAACCCCATCTCCAGGATCAAAGATTACTTTCTTTCTTCCTTTGTTAACTTGTTTAGAATAACCTTCACCTTTTTCTTCAACTTGTGCTTCAACATTTTTATGTTGCTTTCTCACATAGTCAACCTTAGCATGTGTATCTTTATGCTTTAAAATAGAAATGTTAGGCATAGTTAACAAATCTATTGGAGTTAAAGGATTTAATCCATACAAAATTTCAAATGGATCACAATTCGATGTGCTGTCAACAACCATATTGTAAGCAAACTCAATCTGATGTAAACATAATTCTTGGATAGCCATCACCTTTTCATAATCTACATGAACTCCTTTGGTACTTACCACAAAACACAAGAATGCAATTTGTTCAGTACAAAATGTGCATTTCTTGAGATTAGCATACAACTTTTCTGTTCTAAGAACATTTAAAACAACACACAAATGTTCCTCATGCAATTCCAAACTAGTGCTATAGATTAAGATGTCATCAAAATACACCACAAAAAATTTGCCCGAAAATTCTCTCAAAACATAGTTCATTAATCTCATAAAAGTGCTTGAGGAATTTGTTAGCCCAAATAGCAACACACGCCAATCATACAATCCATATTTTGTTGTAAAGACAGTTTTCCATCCATTCTCATTCCTAATCCTAATTTGATGGCAACCACTTCTTAAGTCAATTTTTGAAAATATACAACCACCATACAATTCATCCATTAAATCATCTAACCTGGGAATATGGTGTTTATACTTAATGGTAATGTTATTGAGTGCTCTGCAATCTGTGCACATCCTCCAATAACCATCATTTTTAGGCACCAAAATTACTGGAACAACACATGGGCTCATGGTCTCTTGTACCCATCCTTTGTTCATCAATTCTTTAACTTGAGTTTGGATTTCCTGCAAAACAGAATCAACACTAGGAAGAAAATTAATTTGGTTAGAATGGTCAGCAACCAAAGTGTTGTTTTTGCAATAAGGTAAATAAAGAGGTATGCTAGAAAGTAGCAACTTCTTCACTTCACATTCACTTTCAGTAATCCACTCATTTTTCTCTCATGTGTTTCTCTCTTTTTAAGTGTTTCACTCTTGCTCTGTTTAGGTGTTTCACTCATCTCTCTTTTCTCTCAATTTGATTTGATCTTCACACACCTCTCTAGGAGATAAGGGTTTGAGAATGATCTTCTTATTATTCTGCATGAAAGAGATTTTATTGGTGAAACCATCATGAATAGCCTTGGTGTCAAACTGCCACGGTCTCCCTAACAAAATGTGAGTTGCCTCCATTAGAACCACATCACACAAGACATTGTTATTATATTGTCCTATGGATAGGTGCACCTCCACTTGCTTACTCACTGTCATCTCTCCATCTTCACTAAGCCATTGAAGCTTGTATGGCCTTGGGTGCGGTTTTGTCTCCAAATTCAATTTGGTAACTAGTCTTGAGCTAGCTACATTGGTGCAACTTCCTCCTTCAACTATGAGTGAACATATTTTCCCTTGAATGAAACATCTAGTATGGAAAATATTTTCCCTTTGGGTTTGGTCCAAAGCTTGCATTTTGCTTCCCATAAGCCTTCAAATCATCAACAAATCACCCTCCAATGTATCCAACTCCACCTCTACCTTTTCCTTCTCTTCTTCACTTGAAGGTTCACTGACTATTTGTGTCTTTGATAAACTGATCATATTCTTTTCTTGTTGGACATTCTGAAGCATAATGTCCTCTTCCCAAGCATTTGAAACATTTTACCTCACTTGTTTTCCTTTTAGGTGGTGAGTTACTATATCTATGAGGTGACTTCCCACTTGAAGATGTGATTGAAATTGAGGGAACTCCTTTATCCTTCATCGCCTTATCCTTCCAATTGAAATTTTTATTATTGTTAGAACTCCTCATGATTCCCTTCCTCTTGAGTTGTTGTTCTACTTGGCTAGCTTGTGCAACAACTCTTTCATGTCAACATACTCTTGCAGCTCCACAACATCCCTAATATCATGATTCAATCCATTAAAAAATCTTGCCATGATTGCTTTGTTTTCTTCATTCTTTCCAGCTCTAATCATGGTCACCTCCATCTCTTTAAAATACTCCTCCACACTTCTATTCCCTTGAGTCATTCTTTGAAGTTTGAGTTGCAAATCCCTATTGTAGCTTGTTGGAATATATCTCTTCCTCATAATCCTTTTCATTTCTGCCCAAGTGTTCACCATGGGTTCCTCATATCTAATTCTCTCCCTTTGGTATTTATTCCACCAAGTTAAGGCATAATGTGAAAATTCAGTTGCTGCCAACTTCATCTTCTGCTCCTCATTATACTCATTACAAGCAAACACATGCTCTACTTTAATTTCCCACTCCAAGTAAGCATCAGGATCACTTTTCCCATTGAATGTGGGAATATTTAATTTTATTCCATCAATTCTCAAAGTTCTTTGTTCTCCATCATTTTCTCTTCAACTCCTCCTATCTTCCCCTCTATTTTTCGGACTTACTTGTTGTGATTGCTCCATTTGATCCAACCTCTCATGGAGTCCATCACTTTGTTATTTCATTATCATTTCCAAGTGTTGTGTTAAGGCTTGCATCTATAGTTGAGACATTCCACTATCTGACGGTTCTTCTGCCATGCTCAAGTAAATAGATTACAAATAACAATAAGTTTGGGCCTCACACCACTTTCTCACGTGTTTACACTCAACACTTGTGTTTCACACAATAAGGCTTTTTTTTTCTAATGATCACACTGCCTTTTACCACTCTTTCTGATGTGATTCCAATAGCATAGAAGAGAAAGATTCTTGATCTTCTTAGGAATCAACTTGAGCTGGACAATAGTTAGGCACTTTTCTTAGAATTGGATCAATGTTCTAAGTCAAGAACTCACCAAAACTAGCACCAAATCCAAAACTCATATGGAAGTTCCAATTATGATCAAATTGAACCGAAAAGAATGGAACAAAAGATAAGCAAACTGAAATAGAAGTGCTGGAAATTAAACACACTGAACCAAATCAAACAAAGGAAGAATAGCTTGTTGGAAAATGGAAATAGCCGAACCAAAAAAGGCAAGATGAATTACGCTAGACATGAAAAATGAAGAAGACATAAAGCTAGAGAAAAGAACACTTATGGAGATGGAAGAGTAGGTGATTGATCACGCCACTTGGAGGATGGCTGCTTCAAGATTAGTGTGCTGCCGCCACTTGAGGACACCATGGATCCATCAAGATAAGACTAGAGAAGAAGGCTCAAAAGATCTCCAATGCTCACTCAAAATTTGAGTATAGTTTCTTTACTCTCAATTCCAATCTGAATTTTACAAAGGGAGCACCTCTATTTATAGCCTAAGGTGTTGAAATGCAAGCTACACAAATTCAAAAACTCCCTCCTAAAAAGCTTCTAGAATCGGCGCCAAAAACAATGCATGAGGAAGGTGTGACCTCTTCCTTCACTTTGGCACCTCCTATTCTACTCCTACACCTATCTACTAACGCACCCCCCCTCCTAAAGCTCCTAACTAAAGCCTAAAAGATGCTATAACAATAGAGGTTTCTAATGTTTCCCTCTAAGCACCTTCAACCAAAGAAATTACAAAAAGAGAAAATAATTGTCCCCTAGCTCCTAAAGCTTTGAACATGCTTCTTGTAAGCCTTTGAGGTGGACTTTGACCTCCATGGACGTCCTCCATTTGCGCCTCTACCTCTTCTTGATCTTGTTGATTGGCCTCCATGTCCACTTGAGCTTGATCTCCATCACTTTCTCTACTTAAGGTTCTTACAAGAATCAAGCAATCAATAATCCAGAATCACTTTCAAAAGTAGCAATCAGAATGAATTAAAAATAATAGTAAAGAACAAAATAGTGAAGAACAATTTCACTATCAACAAACAAGCAAGACAATTAAAAAAAACAACAAGCAAAAACAATATATAGATAAAATAAAATATGTAGACATGACACTTTTAGAACTTTTAACAAACACCAAGTATGCACTGAATAAGAACTATTTTTTTTTTCTGTTTTCCTCTTATTCTTTTTTTTTTCTATTTCTGTTTTCCTCTTCTTCTTCCTTTTTTTTTCTTTTCTTTTCTTTTTTCTATTTCTTCTTCTTATTTTTTTTTCTGTTTCTGCTTTTTTAAAAAAAATAAAAAAAAATGAATAGTACCGTGAACAATGTCGTGAACAGTACCCCTTGAACAGTAATGAGGGAAAAAAAATACAGGAAGCACAATTATATTATGACTCAAACCTTTGCTCTGAATACCAACTGATATGAATCCAAATAGAAATGACAATAAAATTGGAAATTTAGGGTTACGGAACGGAATAAATTCAAAACAGTAACAATAGAAACCTGGATAAAGGAAGGCGCCACAAACAAAGTTTGATAAGCCTAAGGATGATCGCCACAGAAATTGGTGGATTCTTGATAAGATCGCAAGATACATGGAAAAACCCTAGCAGATAAACACTCTCTAAAATTGTCAAAATATTCGTCCCTATTATGAGTTTCAACAATGTATAAATTACAAAGGTCTTTTCTTGTTTGTAAGAAAATAAGATGATACTACAATCCTTATATTTCAAGAATGATCTTTTGTCCCAGTGGTTAGGTTGATACTTTGTACTTGGTCCTGAGTTCAAATCCTAACTCCAAATAAAATAATAATGTTTAGGGTCGAATTGTAACTCTAGTTAGACTCTTTCTTTTTCTATTTACACCCTACTCTTATTGGCCCAATACATGGCTCATGAAAATATGCCCAATACATGGCCCAAATAAATCCCACACTACTCTTTACAAGATTTACAAGGAAAAAAAGGAAAAAAGAGTTTACAATCTCTTCAGTAAATCTCGATCTTCGTCTATCTTCTTAGCCGAAAGTTTTGGGGCCGAAGGATTTTCACTTGGGCTAAGAAGATTTGAAACATTTGGCTAAGAAGATTCGAAGTAGAAAAAAGATCTTAGAAGACTCTCATCTCAAGGAGAATTAATGTTTCTGCTCTTCCATTTTTATCTAGTTCTATAAACATTATACAAAATAGTATATGATTTATTTTGGGCTTGTATTTGGGGCATTTTCTTGGGCCATGTTTTAGGCCAATTTTCATGGGCCATGTATTGGGTCAATTAGAGTAGGGTGTAAATATAAAAAGAAAAAGTCTAGCTAGAGTTACAATTCAACCTCCTTCAACCCAATGCAACTCTAGACCATCTGGAGAGTTTTTAGGGTTAAAGCATGCACCTTGGCTGCCCATAGCACTATAAATACAAGTGTTAGCCCCCTTGTAAATCAGATTTGAATTGATAATGAAATGCTGCCCAAGTTGCTAGCTCATTTGTCTTCAAATTCTCACTCTCAAGTTTGCACTTCTACTAGTGTTTTGCTTGAATCTTCTTAGGAGTTGGCATAACCTCTCTTAAGCTTCATTATCATTATCCATACACTATACTTCACAATTTTTTTCACTCATTTTAGCCAACCAATACCACCAAATTCCACACTCCAAAATACAAAACAAATGATTCATAACAATGCAATCTAGGATTGCATCATTTGGTATCAAGAACTTAGGTCTTCAAGAGAGAAGTTGTTCTAACTTTTTTTCTTCCATTTCTTTGTTGTTCCTCACTTTTTAGTATGTCTTGAATCTGTTTAAAATGTGTTTCAACTGTTTGAATGTGTTTTTGTTTAGTTTAATCGGTTCGAATAGTTTGTTCTTTCTTGAACCATCTATATTGGTGTTTAGGAGTTCTTTTTTAATGTATCTTGTGTGCTTTTTTTGTTGAGTCTTATTTCATTTTCTTTTGGTAAAAACAATTTATGTTGGTTTCATTTTTATTTTATGATCCATTTCTTGTTGTCTAAAGTCATGTTGTTTCCATATATGTTATAAAATCAAGTAGTCCTTTTTTTTATTTTTTGTTTCTTGTTTTTACAATGAATATCCATGTGATTTGAGTCATTTTGTGCCTTTTGTGTGCTATTCTTTTTATGTTTTAGAGTCACTTATCTTATTATTATATCATTAAAAAGTTCATTAGAGTTAGGTTTCTATTATGATTTGAGTTTCATTTTTTTTTAAATCCCTTAAGTTTTTTTTTTTTCCAATTTTTTTGAAATTGTCTCTGTTGTGAGAATTTATGGTGGGTTTGTATTTTGGTTAAAAAAGCTGAAAAAATCACATAACCCTATTGAGATGTCTTTGGTATCCAGTTAGAACAGAACGTCCAAAAACAAAATAGAAAAAAAGTTATGAACCGTAAAAGTCAGGATATTTTCAGCCCAGAAAAATACAATTTCAGTATGGTGTTGCTCTCAGTATAAACTTTACTGCACCTTATTCATTGGGCTTTTTGACCTGAAATTTTTACCACACTTTTCTTGATGTGTTTTAGAGTTGGGATAAAATTTTGAGATTAAAATTCATTATAATATTTCTCCAGTAAATTTTTGAATCATCTCTGCCAATGCTGAAAAACAGTTTCAATCTCTGAATACTGATACTACACTGTTTGATTTATTTCTCTCAGAATACACATATGTTTGACCTAAAATTTGTTTCATTTGATCAAATATTGTGTTTATATTCTCACAAAAAATTATACACAAAATGTTTCTTGATGTAGTTTCACAAATTTTGGAAGTTTCAGTGTCAGTTTCATTCTAGAATTATTTTTTCGTGCTCACTGTTTTTGTTAGCTTTAATTGTTTATTTGTGTCTTAAAATTCTCCTTGCAGTTGTCAAAATAATCTATTTGAGTTTAGAAATTTTAATTGAGTTTTTCTTGATTTTTTACTTGTTGGCCTCATAAGGTGAAATTCATATTGAGTGGAAGTTTGGTTTTGAAGTTGTGAAGCTAACTTTTACTTGATGATTCATAGCTAAAGGTTAAAAACAGTGATTATTTGGATAGGGCAGAAATTGAAGACAAGAATCAAATTCATATAAAGAGAAGGAAGATTTGACAATTTGAAGAAAAGAAATTCATAAAAAAAAGTTTTATTTTTAGCTTTGTATCACGAAACCTTTGTGCACAAGTTTAATTTTTTTGCTTTTCATCTTGCTTATTTTAGTTGGTGGGGAAAATGCTTTCAAAGCAAACTCATTAAAAATATTGTAATAGCTAAATTCATTCATTAGTAGTGAAAGTGTGTCAAGGGGCTCCAAGTGTCACTTGCACTTTCACATAGGACACATCTAGTTTATTTTTCTGTCTTTCCTTCTTTATTTTCTTTGCCTTTAATTCCTTCTTGTTTAATTTCTTGCTTTCTTTTATTTTTCTAATTCTCCGTAATACCTAGGTGATTGTTCTCTGTTTGTAGTTGATCTTCCTTTGATCACTAGGACGCCTTGCATGCATCACATTTAGGGAAAATTTGTTTTGAAGTTTCTTTTGAGGAAAAACTTTGTTAAGACTATCTGAGGTAAGCTCTGGCTAAGGGAAGACTTGGTACTTAAGTAGTCCTAATGACTCACATCTCTTTCCTGGGAGTGAACTTGGAGACAATTTGACTTGTTGACCTTGATTGAAACTTCACCAACTCTAAAACCTATTTGTGGAAATATTTTTATCACTCACTTGGAATATAAAAAAAAATTGTGAAAATTATTTCTTTCTAATTTCAAAATGAGTGATCATAATCATGCATCTACTATTCAAGGTAGAAATAAGAACACAAAAGATGACTATGGGTAGAAAGAAGAGGTTAGGTTATTAAGAACAAAATTAGAAAAACATAGAGAGAATACAAATAAAAAACTGGATGAGATGATATGAGAGAAATGTTTGGACAATTAGTTCTCAATCAAAACATGGGAAAAAGGCATGGGGAAGAAAGGCATAGGAGTAGAAGACATATGGACTTTTATGAGCAATCTAAGAAAGAGTTTTTGTATCAGCTCCACAGACTTCAACAAAGAGATAAAATTGTGGAAGAATACAGACAAAAAATGGAGTTACTTATGTTGAGGGCAGGAATAAGGGAAAAGCTTAGAAAAACCATTGGTAAATTCAAGAGTGGTTCAAACCTTGAAATCCAGGATAGGGTTGAACTTTTTCCCTTTAATTACTTTAAAATTTTGAATGAAATAGTTCAAGAATGTGTTATGATAGAAGAAGGAATTACAAGAATTACTACCACTAGGGAAGACTATCTTAACACATCCTATTCCAGAAGGGAATTTAAAAGGGAGGATCACCCCTCCAAATCCAGGTATGAAAGGTCACACGAGGAAGAAAGAGAAAGAAAAATAGAAAAGTCTTTGTCTGGAGCTAAACCGGATATTGATAACATTTTACCTTCTATAAACAAACATTGTGAGGATATGCTTGAAGAAAAATTTGTGTCTGAAGCTGAACCAGATATAGATATAAATTGTTCCTTCACATAAAATACAAATGAATGTTTGATTCAAAAGGAAGAAGAAGAGGAAACCCACAAAGAAAAAGAGTTTCTTATGACACCCTTGCCAGCATAGTTGAGAAAGAATACTTAAATGGGGATTGCAATACTTTGAACTCTTCTTTTCAATTATATAATGCTCTTTCTTCTTCACAAAAATCACAAAAACAACACTTTGTGATGTTGTTTCCTGGCTCGGGCAATAAACAACACAAAGTGAACAAAAATATTTTTGAAAAAGGTCTTATGTTTTTTTTTTAAAATAATTTAAAAAATAAAGGACCTTATTTTTGTTTTCTTTTATTTTGTTTTAATTTTCTTTAATAAAGAAATTATCTCATATTTTTATGATGTCTATTATAGATTGGCATTTGATCAAGGAGGAAAATAACAAATAAATAGAGGTTGTTGTCATTGAACATCATTAAGGATCTGATGACACATCCTTCTCAAAAGGGAGGAAATGATGAAAACACATCCAACCTCGAAACATTTGGAAGAAAAAAGGATCTTAGAAGACTCTCATCTCATGTAGAATTAATGTTGTCTGCTCTTCCATTTTTATCTAGTTTTATAAACATTATACAAAATAGTATAGGCTTTATTTTGGGTTTGTATTTGGGGCATTTTTTTGGACCATGTTTTAGGCCAACTTTCATGGGTCATGTATTGGGCCAATTAGAGTAGGGTGTAAATAGAAAAAAGAAAGAGTCCAGCTAGAGTTACAATTGGACCTTCTTCGACCCAATGCAACTCTAGACCATTTGAATAGTTTTTAGGATTAAAGCTTGCACCTTGCCTGCCCATAGCACTATAAATACAAGTGTTAGCCCCCTTATCAATCAGATTTGAATTGATAATGAAATGTTTTGCTAGCTCATTTGTCTTCAAATTTTCACTCTCAAGTTTGCACTTTTATTAGTGTTTTGCTTGAATCTTCTTAGGAGTTAGCCTAACCTCTCTTAAGCTTCATTATCATTCTTCATACACCAATACTTTACAATTTATTTCACTCATTTTAGCCACCCAATCCCACCAAATTTCGCACCCCAAAATACAAAACAAAAGACTCATAACAATGCAAGCTAGGACTGCATCATAAAGTTATTATTTTTCACAAGCTATTATATTTTAAATTATAAGTATAATTTGTTCTAGTTTAAATTGTTATGTTGGAATTGTCAGGTTATAATTATTAATTAATTAGATTATTAGTTATATTCGTAAATTACAATTGATTAGTTTATATTTGATGTGATGTATTTTAATGAATTGTATGATACATGTTGGTATTGAGTCCAGGGTTTTGATCAAGAGTGATCAAAGGCTTTGAAAAATCCAAATCCAAGTGTTTGGTGCAAGGCTGGAGTTGTTGTTGTGTTTAGGATAGGATATGGGTAGTTTAAATGTATAATCCACTCTTTGTTGAATCTAAAGCTAATGTCTTTTAAAACCTTTTTAAGTTTAAAGTGTTTTTCAAACTAAGTGAAAAACAACCTGTTGTTTTGTCGAAACAACCGATTGTTGTACTCTTAGGTGTTTTTGAAAAGGTTAAAAACTGTTTTGGTTGGTTGACTTGTTGTCAAACCAAAACAATCGATTGTTTCGT
This sequence comes from Phaseolus vulgaris, assembly GCF_000499845.2. NCBI lineage: Eukaryota > Viridiplantae > Streptophyta > Magnoliopsida > Fabales > Fabaceae > Phaseolus > Phaseolus vulgaris. The sequence continues at coordinate 33,158,237 of NC_023755.2, read as the reverse complement.
GGTTTCAATCGATTGTTTTTTTGAAAATCCTAACAGAATTATGTTTTGTTAGTTGAGTGTGCTTTAAATGTTTTTCAACTAAATACGCTCCTCTATTAAATGCTTTGACCAATCTTTTAAAGGTATAAATAGTTTGTTTATGTTTTATAACAAACGAGAGAAAAACAGATTTGAGTTTTTCAGTGTGAAAGATTGCTTTCAAGTTTTGAACATTCACATCAAGCTTTAGGTTTTTCTCAAGAGAGAGTGGAATAGGATTACATCTGTATTGATTTCAGATTGTTTTGTAAACAAGTGTAATTCGTTCTGAATATTTTGTAATTTCTGGTGTTGCAGCCAAGGAGTGTTGTGTGCTCTTGAGGTGGTCAAGATCAACATTCTTGGTGTGTGTTGTGCCAAAGTGAGTGTGTTTCTTGAAGGGTTCAAGGTCACTACTTTGATGGTTTGTGTGTAATCTGTTTTGATTGCTTAGTGGATTGCCCAGTGGCTTCTGGGGACTGGATGTAGCTCTTGGTTTAAGAGTGAACTAGTATAAATTGTTTGTGTATCTTTTTCTTCCCTTAAACTCCTTTAAATTCAATTGTTATTACTTTATTGATATAAACAACCGATTGTTTTGCAGAAACAATCGATTGTTTTTCTGGTGCTTTGCTGTATTGTGCTTAAATTCTTGGCTAACTGAATTTTTGTTTTAGTTTCACACAAATGATTTTGTTCTAGCTGAAAAAGTTTTCAAAAACCGCTCTTAAACAATTCACCCCCCCCCCTCTCGTTTAAGGTCATTCTAACAATTGGCATCAAGATCATGGTACTTGAAAAATACTCAAGTTTGATCCTAAAACCTTTTTTCTATGGCTGGAAAACTACCTTTTAAGGAGGGTGCTTCAATTAACAAATCACCTTTGTTCTGTGGTTTGAATTATAAGTATTGGGAAGCTATAATGAAAATCTTTATTGAATCCATTGATCAAGGAATTTGGGATGCAATTGAAAATGGCTCTTTCATTCCAAAGATTAAAAAGAGTGGATCTTTTATTAAAAAACATTGGTCTCAATGGACTAATGAAGAAAGTGAGAAGGCCAAGTTTGATTGCATTGCCAAGAATATAATAATTTATGCTTTGGATTCTAAAGAATTTTTCAGGATCTCAGAATGTGAATCTGCTAAGGAGATGTGGGATACACTCAAAGCAACTCATGAGAGTACCACTGAAATAAAGAAATCAAAGACAAGAAGTCAAGCAAGAAGAAAAAGGAGGCAAAATCAAAAAGGTCTCAATCTAAGCTTCATGGCCAAAAATGAAGATGATGCAAGTAGTGTAAGTTCTTCTACTTCTTCAAATGCTGAAAATTACAGTCAATTGCTTCAAGCTTTTCAAGAAACTCATGAAGAAGCTAACCGATTGGCTCTCTTAAACAACCGGTTGAAGGGAATGAACAACTGGCTTGAAAAAAAATTCAAATCACTAGAAGAAGAATTGAAAAATTCAAAAACAAATTTTGAAAACCTTGAAATTCATTACAAAAACTCTTCTTGCAAGTGTGACTCTCTTATTTGCAAAAATTGTGAAAATCATGAAAAGAAAGTTCATTATCTTGTAAGAACTGTGGATAAGCTTTCAAAGGATAAATCTAACTTTGAGAATGTCTTGACATCTCAAAATTGTGTTTTTGGAAAAGCTGGATTAGGTTTTAATCCACAGAACAAGCAAGACAAATTTTCAAAGTCATTTTCAAAACTGCCAGAAAAACAACCAATTGTTTTATCGAAACAACCGGTTGTTACATGCTTTTACTGCATGAAAAGAGGTCATTCTGTCAGATTCTGTAAAATTAGGAAATATTATGTTCCTAAAGGCATTATGAGATAGATTCCTAAAGATTCTAGAGTTCCCAGTGATGAATGTAAAACAAAAAGATCCACATTTAAAAGGGGACCAATTCTTTGTACTTGAAATTTTACTTTGTAGGGAAAATTGATGGAAAGCATGCAGCAGTGGTATCTAGATAGTGGCTGCTCAAAACACATGACAGGAGATAAATCAAAGTTTGTGAGCATCATCTTCAAACAAGAAGGCCATGTAACATATGGAGATAAGAACAAAGGAAGAATTCTTGGAAGAGGCTCTATAGGAGACAAGAGTATCTTGCTTATTCATGATGTCTTGTATGTAGAGGGACTAAAGCACAACTTGCTTAGCATTAGTCAATTGTGTTACAAAGGCTATCAAGTAATCTTCAAGACAAACTCTTGTGAAATCTGCCTTCCCAACTCAAAAGAGGTAATGTTGATTGGTAAGAGAATCAACAATGTCTATCTCTTGGATATTTCTTCTCCTTGTTTTATTGGTTGTCTTCTCTCTAAGCATGATGAATCTTGGTTATGGCATAGAAGAATTTCTCACATTCACATGAATCACTTAAACAAATTAATCTCAAAAGATCTTGTGATTGGGTTGCCCAAGCTTAAGTTTGAGAAGGACCACATATGTGAAGCATGTCAAAAAGGGAAAAAAGTTCAAAATTCCTTCAAAATTAAAAATGTTGTTTCATCTTTAAAACCCCTTGAGCTGCTCCATATGGATTTGTTTGGACCTTCAAGAACCATGAGTCTTGGTGGCAACTATTATACTCTTGTTATTGTGGATGATTTCTCTAGGTACACATGGACTCTCTTCTTGGAATCAAAGAGTGATGCCTTCTCTGCTTTCAAAAAGCTTGCTAGAAGGTTACAAAACACAAAAAACAACAACATTGGTTCTATAAGGAGTGATCATGGATGGGAATTTCAAAATTAGAAATTCAACAAATTTTGTGAGAACATGGGGATCTTACACAACTTCTCTGCACCAAGAACTCCTCAACAGAATGGTGTAGTGGAAAGAAAGAACAGATCTCTTGAAGAGTTAGCAAGAACCATGCTAAGTGAATCCTCCTTACCCAAATACTTTTGGGTTGATGTTGTTAACACCTCTTGCTAAGTGATGAATAAAGTGCTAATAAGGTCAATCTTGAAGAAAACTCCCTATGAACTCTTCAATGGAAGGAAGCCAAACATTTGTCACCTAATAGTGTTTGGATGCAGCTATTTTGTTCTGATAATGGGAAAGAAAATCTGGGAAAGTTTGATGAAAAATCTGATCATGGCATCTTTATTGGCTATTCCTTAAATAGTCATGCCTATAGGGTCTACAACAAAAGGCTCATGACTGTAGAAGAATTTTTTCATGTGGTGTTTGATGAAGTTGATGACAAAAGCATTCAAGCCTCAAAGAATAGCACAGAAGAGGATGAGCAGAACATCAATTTGGAGAAGCTGGATTGTTGTGCAGAAAAACAACTGGTTGATTCATCGAAACAACCGATTGAAATTCTACAACAGAGTGAGCTGCCTAAAGAATGGAGAATACCAAGAGATCTGTCAGTGGAGAACATCATTGGGCAGATAAAGGAGGGTGTTTCTACACGTAGCTCTATCTCAAACTTTTGCAGGCACATTGCTTTTGTCTCTCAAGTTGAACCAAAGTCTATTGAAGAAGCTCTTAAAGATGAAAAATGGGTGGAAGTTATGCATGAAGAGCTGAATCAGTTTGCTAGGAATGATGTGTGGTTTTTGGTTCCCAAGACAGATGAGATGAACATCATTGGATCTAAATGGGTTTTCATAAACAAGCTTGATGAGGCTGGAGTAATTACAAGAAACAAGGCAAGGCTAGTTGTCAAAGGCTACAATCAAGAGGAAGGAATTGACTGTGGAGAAACTTTTGCCCCTGTTGCAAGATTGGAAGCTGAGGTTACTGCTGACTTTTGCTTGTATGAGTGGATTCAAACTCTTCCAAATGGATGTGAAGAGTGTTTTTCTTAATGGCTTTATCAATGAAAAAGTGTATGTTGAGCAACCACCGGGTTTTGAGGATCATCAACATCCCAGCCATGTTTTTAAATTGAAAAAGGCTTTGTATGGACTTAAGCAAGCTCCAATGCAGTGGTATGAGAGGCTTAGCAACTTCCTTTTGTCACATGGTTATGAAAGAGGAATGATTGACAAAACTCTCTTCATCAAGAAGTCAAATTCTGAAATTATCTTAGTGCAAATCTATGTTGATTACATCATCTTTGGTGCTACCCAAGATAGTTTGTGTGAAGAATTTGTGGCAGCTATGCAAGATGAGTTTGAAATGTCTATGATGGGGGGAGCTTTCTTTCTTTCTTGGTTTGCAGGTCAAGCAAACAAAGGATGAATTTTTTCTATGCCAATCAAAATATTGCAAAGAAATTCTCAAGAAATTTGAAATGGAAAGTTGCAAGGAAGCAAGTACACCTATGCCTTCAAGCTGTTATATGGATGCAGATGCTATTGGAAAAGGGGTAGATCAAACAAAATACAGAGGTTTAATTGGTTCCTTAATCTATCTCACAACAAGTAGACCGGATATCTATTTGTCGTATGTCTTTGTGCAAGATATCAAGCAAATCCAAAGGAATCTCACTTCAAAGTTGCAAAAAGGATTCTTAAATATCTCAAAGGAACAACCAATGTTTGTCTATGGTATCCTTCTACCTCTCCTATACGCTTAATTGGTTATTCAGATTCTGATTTTGCAGGGTGTAAGCTGGACAGAAAAAGCACAAGTGGCACTTGTCATCTTCTTGGATCAAGCCTCATTTCTTGGCATAGTAAGAAGCAAGCTTGTGTAGCTCTTTCTACTGCAGAGGCTGAATACATTGCTGCTGGGAGCTGTTGTGCACAAATACTTTGGCTTAAACAACAACTTGCAGATTTTGGATTGAAGATCAGCAAGGTTCCTTTGCTTTGTGACAACACAAGTGCTATAAATCTCACCAAAAATCAGATTCAGCACTCAAGAACTAAGCACATTGAGATTCGTCATCACTTCATATGGGATCATGTGAACAATTGAGAATGTGAAGTGAAATTCATTGAAACAAAATTGCAACTAGCTGATATATTCACAAAACCTCTACCAAAAGAAAGGTTTTTCTTCTTAAGAAATGAGTTAGGTATTCTTGACTCTCAAAACCTCTCTTAAACTATTTTTTAATTCTTAAAGTCTATTTGTGAAGACAAATAGAGGGAGAATTGATTGGTTTTTGTGTTGTCTGCTCTCTATAAAATGTTTCAATCTGTTAAATCTCTCTAATTTCTGAAATTGGAACTGTTTTCCTGCTTCTGCTGACAGAAACAACCAATTGAATCGAGGAAACAACCAGTTGTTTGTTTGATACAATGTTTAGTAAAAGTGTTATTCTAACATGTTGCTATAGATGCTTTGTATTGCATAAGTTTTGTTTTGCAGGAACTGCTTCAGATTCAAACAAAGTCCAACACAAGCAACCATGGATTTGTCTTCATCAAATAGGGGGAGATTGTTGATCAAGAGTGATCAAAGGCTTTGAAGAATCCAAATCCAAGTGTTTGATGCAAGAATGGAGTTGTTGTTGTGTTTAGGATAAGATCTGGGTAGTTTAAATGTATAATCCACTCTTTGTTGAATCTAAAGCTAATGTGTTTTAAAACCTTTTTGAGTTTAAAGTGTTTTTCAAACTAAGTGAAAAATAACCTGTTGTTTTGTCGAAACAATGGATTGTTTTACTCTTAGGTGTTTTTTAAAAGGTTGAAAACTGTTTTGGTTGGTTGACTTGCTGTCAAACCAAAACAATCGATTTTCGTGGTTTCAATCGATTGTTTCTTTGAAAATCCTAACAGAATTCTGTTTTGTTAGTTGAGTGTGCTTTAAATGTTTTTCAACTGAATACTCTCCTCTATTAAATGCTTTGACCAATCTTTGAAAGATATAAATAGTTTGTTTATGTTTTATAACAAACGAGAGAAAAACAGATTTAAGTTTTTCAGTGTGAAAGATTGCTTTCAAGTTTTGAACATTCACATCAAGCTTTGGGTTTTTCTCAAGAGAGAGTGGAATAGGATTACATCTGTATTGATTTTAGATTGTTCTATAAACAAGTGTAATTCGTTCTGAATATTCTGTAATTTATGGTGTTGTTGCCAAGGAGTATTGTGTTCTCTTGAGGTGGTCAAGATCAACATTCTTGGTGTGTGTTGTGCCAAAGTGAGTGTGTTTCTTGAAGGGTTCAAGGTCACTACTTTGGTGGTTTGTGTGTAATCTGTTTTGATTGCTTAGTGGATTGCCCAGTGGCTTCTGGGGATTGGATGTAGCTCTTGGTTTAAGAGTGAACCAGTATAAACTGTTTGTGTTCTCTGTCTTCCCTTAAACTCCTTTAAACTCAGTTGTTATTACTTTATTGGTATAAACAACCGATTGTTTCGCAGAAATAACCGATTGTTTTTCTAGTGCTTTGTTGTTTTGTGCTTAAATTATTGGCTAACTGAATTTTTGTTTTAGTTTCACACAAAGGATTTTGTTCTAGCTGGAAAAGTTTTCAAAAGCCCCTCTTAAACAATTCACCCCCCTCTCATTTAAGGCCATATATTCTAACACAAGGGTGTTCGAACCTCAGCAAATATTATTCTATTTTGGAAAGTTCATGTTTTACGCAAATAGTGGACGGGTAATTACATTATGAAGTTACTTATGTATAATACTTAAATGTCTCCTAACAAGTTTTTTTTATTAATTAGTTCATACCATGAATATAGCATGTTGAGAGGTCGACACAATTCAAAGTTTCATAAGCTTACATGGTTGATTATAAAGGTTTCTAATTTTCATTAATTATTTTTTTGTCTTCCTATCTTCATTGTTTGTCAAGGTATCAATATTAACTTTTAATAATACTGAATTGTAATGTAATAAACAACGGGTATGAGTGTGGGTACTATGTTATGTAGTGGATGACTACCATTATAACACTTGGTATCAACGGAGGTTGGGAGCAGGTAATGATGTTTAAATTATTGTTTATAATGAACTATGTGTACTTTAAACACTAATTTCAACTTATTATGTATTGTAGTATTTTATGGATAATGAACAACTAAATTTGATCTCATTGGAATATGTGAGTAATGTTTGAGCCACATATTTCATTAGGTTCTATAACACTCTAGGATAGATGATGAATAAGTTTATATCTTCTTAAGCGTTATGTTATATTACATGCTTCTAATGTATAAGAAATTAGCCAAATAGATAGGAGTAGATAGAAATATATATTGGTGAATGTAAATAATTTATCAATATATATATATATATATATAATTGTTTGAATAAATGTGAATCTGGTTGTTTGGTTAGGTTTTTAAAATGAATAGGTTAACTAAGAGGAGGAAACAAATTAAACAAACTGAATTAATAAAACTCATTATAGACTCCGGTTATAACCAACACTATAGTTTATGAGACACTATAGATGACGCTTATGGATAGAACTACTGCCTACAATGGATCATAGACTACAGTTTTAGATATAATCGTAGTTTGTGATGACTCTATGCAGTTAAAAATAGAAGACCCAAAAAAGGAATAGACAATGATTATGTTAATAATCGCTGCCTATAGTTGTGTTATAGACTATGGTTGTTTAGTCGTCGTCTATAAATTCAAAATTATAGACGACATGCACATAGACTATGATTCTAAAATCCATTGTCTAAGGCCTTTAAAAACCCCTGTTTAAAAGCATTTTTGTAGTAGCGTAGAAAAAGATAAACTAGTCCAAGGGGTTACTAGCCAAGGAGCAAAATTTGGTTTTAAACTTGTAATGTCCTTAGCTACAAGCTACCATTGTATTCATTATAATATCCTACTCATTATGAGTAGCTAAACTTCATAGTTATTGGGATTGAATGACAATATAACTTTTCTATGATGTATTGATTATATATCCAAGTATATTTAGTTCTTATAATTGGTTTGGTTTTGTAGTTCATGCTTGACAATGGAGGAATCATTGTACTTGATCTTAGAACTTGAATGTGATTGGGAAATACTTTTTTTTCTGAAATAAACCAAAACAATCAAATACTCCAACTGTTGGAAACATACTTATTGTAATAGACTATTGATCTTTCAATCTTAATGCAAAAATCAAATGATTATAATTAAGAAATTGATTATGGTGATTAGATTTTTATATAATCAAGATTAAAGAATTAAATTGGTTTTACTTTAAGAAAAAAAAAAGAATTTATAATGTGATGCATATATGATCAAGAAGTGCATATCGGTTTCTAAGTTCATTCAACCCTAATACATAATCATATTTGAAAATCACAACCTTTGTATTTGTGTTCAATCATTCTTCAAGTGAGATATGAAATTCTTTTAAGCTATATTATTACATTTTGTAGTCTTAGATTTATATTTTCTGACATAAGGTATGAAGGAAATTACATCTACTAAGATACTTTCTAATCCCTGAGGATATGATAACATCTTCTCAATGATACTACAATTGACTCGTTCACTTGTCAAGAGAGACCATCACCAACTCCGCTTTGTTTTCATGTATGCATCAAGTAGAAAAGTGGTGTACATGCACTGCACAACTATAAAACTCAATCATGATCTTTTTAGATAGTTTCCTACTTGCCGGTAGAGCCCCAAGCCACACACAACCACATATTAAGGAGGATGAAGACCTAGAGGTTGTTTAGGGAATTATTTTGAAAATATGGGTCTAAGTGGGCTTTTGTTTATTTGTGTAGGCCCAATCAAGAGGAAAACTCTATGATGAAGGAATGTACAAACATATCCAAGAAGACCTCCAACACATCAAAACATAAACTAGAGCTTTGGTAAGAATAACACAAGAAGACTTCAGCTGACTAGTTAACATTATTTTTGGGTCAAGCTTTAGCTTAAATAAATTGTATAAAGTTATTTAGGATTTCATGGATCATGTATTGGGCCTAGTAGCATAAAATAATTAGACCAAGTATTTGGGCAAAGTAACATAGGTTTTTGGACTTGTATTTGGACCAATAGTAAAATAGGTCTAGTTAAGGTTAAAAGTGACTAGTTAGGGTAACAATTGGGCTTCTTTGAGCCCAATGTAACCCTAAAATGTCTAGGGTATATTAGAGGACGAAAATTACATTGGCATGGAGCACATGGACGTCCACATGGGAGTTTAGGAGTGGAGAGGATTTAGCATGGAAGGTGTGAGCTTAACATGGAAAACATGACTCCACATGGCACCTTCTCATTTTAGAATTTTATTTTGAATTTTCAAATTTTGGCTCCAAAATGTTTAGCCCTCTCTCCTATAAATTGAGGTGTTTGGCTCATGAATTATTAAGATCAAATATATAAGTGAATTGTTGCCATGCTTGCATGCTTCTCACTCCCTTGTCTAGATCTCTTTAGGATAGACACCTTGTTCTTCTTCTTCACCTCTCCAAGTGATATGGTCCAACCAATCACTATCTTTAGCTCTCATGCACCTTCAAAGAAATCATAACTCCATTGGAACCATTCTTTTCTGTTTCATCCATCAAGCTTTCTCCCAAGTTCATCAAAAATCCAAGAAACCAATTGGTCATGAAGTCAACACCATCACTACTGTTATTGCTAGCATTTATAAACCCATTCCAGTATTGTCTCTGTCTATCAATCTAAAGTTTTACAGCCAATACCAGTTTGATTTAACAAACTTCCCAACTAAGATGTGTTTATGATGACCAAACAACAATAGTGTCCAATAATATGACTTGCATTATTATCAATCAATAAAATTTAATCACCCAACTTATCTACTTAGGACAAAAATCTATTAGTAATAAAATAATTATCGAGAAACATAAATTTTTTGATAATTTTCCGTCGATAAATAAAAAAAAAATTAGTGGTTAATTTTATGTTATGTTATACCATCCTTTAGTTGAGGCATTTAACTTTGTCTTTGACTGAAATTTCATTCCTTGATAGAAGTGCCTACACTCTTCGACTTCCCTAAAGTCATGGTTTAAGCATATGCTCAACAATTCATTATATCTTTGATGGTTCATATAAATAATTTCATTCATTTTACTAGAAGTTTTTAATGTTAGTTAGTCTTATTCTCTGTCTTTCCCTCCCCTGTTGTAATAGTTATGTTTGGAAAAGATTGCAACAAAGTTATTGCCTTGTCTTTCAAAGCAAAAGAAAACAATCACAAACGAATGACTTCATAAATAATAACATGTGTTTAATTGCATTGAAAATTTCTTAAAGGTTATCTGATTGAAGATAAGGATCTCTAGTGCTGAAAATGAGTTGTTTCATAAAAACGATATAATTTTAAAGTTCCTTCCCTGAAAAAAGGTAAAACAATGCAAGGGGTTTTGTACTCCTAGAATTATTCATCATATTGGTAGTGAGTCTTGTAAAAGTTCTATCATTGTCCTTGATTAAATCATGTCAGAAATAAATTGAGTTTCTTTTTCTCTTGAGCCTTGTCCTATTTGCTTTTACTATTTTCGATCCTGATAAAACTTGGATAGAAGAGTTTGTGATAACATATTCAAAAGAAAATTACAAGAGATTTGTCAACAAGTGCAAATATATAAAGAAAAACATTGAACAAAAATATCAAAAATATTGAAAAGGGACAACATTGAAAAAGGAAAATTTTGAGTAGAGATACAAGTTTTTATTGTACAGTTTATATAAGGGATTTTCGTAGTAGAAATTATAGTGTGGTCAATTAACACTGTTGAGAAACACTGAGAGGTGTTGTTTTTGGTTACCCCAATTTATATTTCTCTCAACAACTTTTTCTTTCTTGTTGGCATTTCTTGTAATGTATTTCTTCATAATTTATCTCTTCTGCCATTTACAATATTCCTCTACAATTTATCATAATCGTCAAGTATTTTATTCTCTCGTTGCAATTACTTTCTCTGTCTTGGTTATTTCCTTCCAACGTTTTCTATTTAAAGTTTTACCAATTACTTATTTTATTTTCAAAATTCTTAATTGTTGTTTATCATCCTCTTTCACTCATCTTCTTTTACAATTTGTTTATTGAAAACTTTATTTTATTGGTATGTTAAAAACTAATAATATCAAATTGTTTCTATTTTTATTTATTTTTTATAAAACTTCTTATTAGATTTCACTATCAAATCTAACATCTGAACTAGTCTGACATCATATAATCTAATAATCATATGTCCTTATTTGAAAAAAAAATCTATTTTAATAATTATAAAACGAATTAATAAATCCTATATTATTATAAATAATAAAAAATAACATTTGTTGTCAATGTACTTTTAGAAATTGAATATATGTATAAAAAAAATTAACATAATTAAATTAAAAATTATAAACATTCTTAATATAAACAAAAAAAGTACAATATTTATTTCTCTTTTATTTATAAATTTTGTTTCGATAAATATCATCAAAAAGACCCCATGAAAGAAAGAAAATTCGATATTTGTATAACTCATCTAACACGATCAAACAAATTTAAAAATTCACATAAACATAAATAACAATTGTGGATTAAATTGTATTCAGTTCAATCTCCGACAAGTGACAACAATAGCATGAAAGTTGTTGCGATTTAGCGGTGCTTATAAATACCAAACTATACTTTTGGTTATTTTGTGAATTTAAATGGTACAAATTCCATAAAATTAACTAAATTAAAAATTTATTAATATTTAAAATAATTTTTATTATTAATATAAATTTTAAAATAGTATCTAATATTAACTACTAAAATTTTAAATATTAATTATTTTAAATTTTAAATTAATTTTATTAGTGATTATTTTTAAAATATAAAATAATTAGTAGTTAAAATAGATAACTTTATATATTAATTTAAAAATAATTTTATACTTTTTATTAATAATATAAATTACTTTAGATACTAATAATTTTTTAGTTTATAAAATAATATCTAATTATGAATATAGTATATAATTATTTTTTATTTTTAAAATTAATTGTTATTTAATAAATTTTTTATTATAATGACAGTCTTTTGCAGTATATTTAACATAATGAGAAATTTAATTATTATGATAATATTGAAAATTGATAAAATTTTAATATTCTTTATGAAGAGTTTAAATTCTGTTCCTGTTTGATGACATTTTTAGATAATTTCACGAATCTTAAAATGAATTAAGCGTACCGATGCCAAACCCTTAAAAGAATGAATAGGTTAGGCCTTGTTAAAAAGGGTATATTAAAGTTTTTCTTTTTAAAATTTATTGAAATAAAAAAAAAGTCATAAATTAAACCACCTAAAAAGCTAGTCTAGTCCAACCTTATTAAATAAGAGTTGAGACTTTTTAATCCACTCTACTTGTGCAAACTCATGTCATTCATTTTTAAGTACATCATTGGTGGAATAAGATGAGAGTTACTCAATTTGCCACCTTAAAACACCTAATTTTGTATCATTTATGCTATGATATTTACATAATATGAGCTTCAGACATTCCTTAGCTGTGTTATTTTTCTCTTTAACTTTATTTTCAGCGACAATTACTTCAGATAAATAGTCAAATAACTAGATACAGTGTAAAAATAATTGTCTTAAGATAATTTGTAGATCTCATAACAAATAGAGATGGAATTTATAATCATTATACGAGATTTTTTTTTAGTTATATTATTATTATAAATATAATAATAATTATTATTATTAATATTAATATTATTATTATCATTATCATATTAGTTATTAATAATTGTTAACGGCGTTAACGGAGTGCATACAAAGTCTCCTTAAACTCTATAAATATTGTAGATAGATTCCTTTTCTGCAAAATGTAATATAGCAATAATACAAGAGTTTATCTTTCTCTCTTCTTACACCTATCTCTCTCTCTTTCCTTACATGGTATACATATACAGAGCTTTTTATTCCAGCCATGTCTTCTTCATCTTCTTCCACCTCTGCTCCAACCGTTTCTTCCCCATCTCCTGTTCAGCTTCACACTTTTCTCACTGCTCTTTCTCTCAAATTAACGGATGATAATTTTCTGGTTTGGAGCCAACAAGTTCTTGCTCAGGTAGAGGGACTCAACCTTCTTTCGTTCTTGGAATCTCCCCTCACCCCCTCTCGGTTTTTGTCTGGCACCACCGTCAACCCTGCCTTTCTTCTTCACAAGCAACAAGATAATCTGCTTGTTGCTTGGCTTCTTGCTTCTATGTCCCCTTCAATGCTTACACAAATGGTTGGATTACGATCTGCTTATCTCATATGGGACAAGTTAAACGTCTACTACGCTTCCCACACTCGTGCCAAAATTCGCAAACTCAAGCTTTTGCTCAAAACCCCTAAACGTGACCGCTCCATCTCTGCCTACCTTCTTGATATCAAGAAAGTGGTGGACTCTCTCTCGCTGCCACTGGTTCTGCTATCACGGCTGAAGACCACATCGATGTTGTCTTGGATGGTCTTCCTGAAGAGTATGATGCTTTTATTACGTCCATTACCTCACGTCTTGATCCCTACACCATTGAGGATATTGAGGCTCTGCTTTTTGCTCAAGAAGAACGGTTCGAGAAACACCGGTCTCTTGAGAACTCTCTCGTCCAAGCTAATGTTGCCTACAACAACTGGACCTCTACACCTACCTCTACTTCTGTTTTTCGTGGCCATAACGTGCGTGGTGGTCGTGGGTTCTTCCAGTCCCATACCAACACCAAAAGGTATCAATCTCCTCGTGGCCCACACCCTCCCTGGACTGATCAATCTTCTTCCACCGCTCCTGCCCGGGTTCAATGTCAGCTCTGTTTCAAATATGGTCACACGACTCTCACTTGCTGGACTCGTTCTGATATCAAGGGGCCTTCACAAATTTCTGCTAATGCAACTTTCTTTCCGTCGTCTTCAAATCCTGATCATTCTGAACCTTCCATCTTGGGCACTCCTTCAACTGTTCAAGATCCTTTGTGGTATCCCGACACAGGTGCCACTCATCACATAACCCATGACCCTTCTGTTTTCTCCTCCACCAACACATACACTGGTAATGACTTTGTTCAACTCGGTAATGGTTCAGGTATGCCCATTCATGACTTTGGCTCTGCCTTTCTTTCTTCTTCCAACTCTTCTCACTCTTTCAAACTACATAATCTTCTTCATGTGCCTTCTGTTAATAAAAATCTTATCAGTGTCTCACAGTTTGCCCGTGATAATGGGGTGTTCTTTGAGTTCTTTGCTGGTCACTGTTTTGTCAAAAATCAGGTTACAAGAGAGATTCTTCTCCAAGGAAAAATTCATGATGGTCTTTATGTTTTTCCACATTTACAACAATCTATGCCACCCTCTGTTCATATGCACCCTACTGTTCATACTGCTTCTACTAATACTTTGCTAAACAATTATGATATCTGGCACCAACGTCTTGGACATGCTTCATCTCGTGTTGTTCATCATATTATGAGTTTACAGAACATTACCTGTAATAAACATGTTGCTTTCTGTGATGCCTGTGCTAAATCTAAAGCTCATCAATTACCTTTTTCTCGCTCTTTAACTTCTTACAATGCACCACTACAACTTGTTTTTGTTGATATATGGGGTCCCTCACATACTTCCTCCACAAATGGTTCGCTATATTACATTGCTTTTCTTGATGCCTTCTCTCAGTTTACTTGGTTCTATCTTCTTCACTCTAAGTCTGAAGTTACTTCTGTCTTTTTACAGTTCAAATTGTTTGCTGAAAAACAAACTGGGTTTTCTATCAAAGCTCTTCAAAGTGATAATGCAAAAGAATTTCTTGCTTTAACAAAGACCTTGCAACGCTTTGGTATTGATCACCGTCTCACTTGCCCACACACACACCAACAAAATGGTTCTGTAGAAAGAAAACATCGTCACATTGTTGAAACTGGTCTTGCTCTTCTTGCTAGTGCTTCTCTTCCTCTCACTTATTGGGTTGAAGCGTTTACCTCTGCTGTTCACATTATCAACATTTTACCTACTATTGTTTTAAATGATCTTAGTCCCTATGAAACGCTTTTTGCTATTAAACCTGACTATAAGTTTCTTAAAGTCTTTGGGTGTGCCTGTTATCCTCTGATGCGTCCTTATAACCAACACAAATTTGATTTTCATTCCTCCTTATGTCTGTTTCTTGGCTACGATCCTCACCGGAGAGGTTACCTCTGCCTCACTACTAGTGGTAAGCTTCATGTTTCACGCAATGTTTTATTTAATGAGACTTTGTTCCTTTATTCTCTCTCAGCTAACCCTTTTCTCTGTCATTCTACTTCTGATATTTCTGTTTCTTCTACTGCACCTCTCACTATTGTTTCCATTCCCCATGTCGCTACTCCCGCTCCTCGTACCTCCATCCCCACTTCCCCATGTCTCACGGAGTCTCCTCTACCTTCGGGTCCATCTCCTGTCTTCCCTACCGAGCCTCCTGCACCAACCACTAACACTCATCCCATGCTCACTCGTGCCAAAGCAGGTATTTCCAAACCTAAATTATTTCATTCCTCCATTCCTCATGATATTTCTGAACCTTCTAGTTATAAACAAGCCATGGCTGTCACTTTGGTTTCGTGCCATGCAAACTGAGTATGATGCTCTCCTTCACAACAACACCTAGACATTGACTTTGCTGCCTCCCAACGCAAATCTGGTTGGATGCAAGTGGGTTTTCAAGAGAAAGTTCAACGCTGATGGTTTTCTTGAACGGTACAAAGCCCATCTTGTCGCTAAAGGATTCCACCAACGTGAAGGCCTTGACTTTTTTGACACCTTCAGTCCAGTTATCAAGCAAACCACCATTCGTATCGTGCTTACCATTGCTCTCTCCTCATGTTGGCCCATTCACCAGCTTGACATAAACAATGCCTTCCTGCATGGTGAGCTTGATTCACCGGTTTACATGCAACAACCTCCGGGATTTTCTTCCAGCGATTCCTCTCAAGTTTGTTGTTTACACAAAGCCATCTATGGCCTTAAACAAGCACCACGCTCTTGGTTCCAGAAACTGTCCCTCACTCTTCTCAACATGGGTTTCCTACCTTCCAAGAGTGATACTTCCCTATTCACCCGCTTCACTACTACTGCAACATTGTTTATTCTCATCTATGTTGATGGCATCTTGGTAACTGGTAATTCGCATGCCTTGGTGCAGCTTTTTATCACACAACTCAGCTCTCACTTTGCTCTAAAGGATCTCGGCCGTTTGCACTACTTTTTAGGAGTGGAAGTCACCTGGCATGCTAATACTTCCCTGCATCTCTCTCAGTCAAAATACATTTGTGATCTGTTACACCGCACCGATATGCTCCATGTTAAACCTCAACCCACACCCATGGTTTCTTCCCTTCGCCTTACCGCTGATGGCTCCACATCGGTTGAGGATCCTACGTTTTTTCGCTCTATCGTGGGTGCCTTACAGTACGTTACCATCACTAGACCAGAATTGTCCTTTGTTGTCAACCATGTTTGCCAATATATGCACAAACCTCAACAATCTCACTGGAAAGCTGTGAAACGAATTCTTCGCTACCTAGCTGGCACCTCGTCTCATGGTCTTCTTCTTTGTTCTTCTCCGTCATACTCCATCATAGGCTTCAGCGACTCCGACTGGGCTACTGACTTAGACGACCGCAAATCCACAACCGGTTACTGTATTTTTCTTGGCCTCAATCCCGTTTCGTGGGTCTCAAAGAAGCAAAAAATTGTTTCATGCAGCAGCACAAAGGCGGAATGTAGGAGTGTTGCTGCTGCCTTAACTGATATGATCTGGATTCAATCCCTTCTGCATGAGCTGTGGATCCGTTCCACTACACCACGTCTATATTGTGATAACTTGAGTGCTGTTCAACTAGCTGCAAACCCCATCATGCATTCTAGGTCTAAACATTTTGAACTCGACCTTCATTTTGTCAGGGATCACGTACTTGCCAAGAGTCTCACTCTCATTCACTTACCATCTCAATTTCAAGTTGCAGACATTTGAACTAAGCCTATTTCTAGCTCTCCCTTTCACTCTTTCAGGTGTAAACTTAGGGTGTTTGATAAATCCTCCCACCTAAGTTTACGGGGAGAGTTAACGGAGTGCATACAAAGCCTCCTTAAACTCTATAAATATTGTAGATAGATCCCTTTTCTGCATAATGTAATATAGCAATAATGCAAGAGTTTCTCTTTCTCTCTTCTTGCACCTATCTCTCTCTCTTTCCTTACAATAATGTTAATAATATTATTAATAATAAAAATATTAATAATAATTTTTATAATAATATTAATATTAATAATCTTAAAAATAATATTATTAATAATATCAATAATAATATTAATAGTAATTATATTAATAACAACAATAATATTAATGTTAATAATTTTAATATTAATAATGATATTAATCTTAATATTAATAATCATATTAATAATAATAATAATAATTTTAAAATTAAATTAATAATAAATAAAAAGACGTGTGCAAAGATTATCAATAAATTTTATGGACGGATAATTACAAAAATTATAAAATCCATAACTTACAATATCTATAAATAAATTCTGTTAGTAATCATATTTTATTAACATATACAAATTTATAGGTAATAATTCGTATTTAATATTGAATTATCTACATATTTATATATAATAATTATATAATAATTGGTAAGTAAATGAAAAAAAAAATCTTTAAAACGAATCAAAACGATAAAAACTAAATTTCAGTGGATTGTGATAGCAGATGCCACTTACAATAAAAATTCAGTGACACATTGAAATATCACATTAATTTTTATTTAATAATGAAAAATTATGATTCTAAAATATTAATCTTTAATTAATAATAAAATATTATGATTATAAAGCAAAAGAAAAAAGATTGAAAAGTTTTAGAGTAATCATCTTTTACCGACCAAAAAAAAATACATTATAAGACAATTTATGACAACTCTAATTTATTTATTATAATAATATAATAATACTTTTGTAGATATAATTAACCTGACTTAAAAAGTACTTATCATAGATGAAAATTGACTACAAGAAAAATCTAATTTATCTACGGATAAAATCTGTATGTAACAGCTAAAATCCGTAGGTAAATCAACATTACCTACGGATTATCCACGAAAAAAAATCCGTATGTAATATTAGCGTCGGTAATTTACTTATGGATATTATGTCCATAGGTAACGAAAACAGCATTACCTACCAACTGCAGTCCGTAGGTAATGTTAAAATACTTAATTTTTAAAATTTTAATTATTATTTGAATTTTTATTGATAAATATTATATATGCTATGACAATTATAATTAATGTTAGAACTCAACTGCAGCAGGTGGGACTCGAAACTCGAAACCAAGTCCCTTGGGATATGTCCATAGAAGCTTTAACCATTACATCAGTCAAGTTTTGTTGTCATGTTATGATTATTATTATATTTATAAGTATGATTATCAATATTAATATAATTAATAAAATAAAAATTAATAACATTCTTCATATATTTAATATCATCATTATTATTAATATTATTAAATATTATTAATATTATTAAATATTATTAATATTATTTAATATTATTATTATTAATATAATACTATTTATATTATTTAAATTATTATATTAATATTAATACTATGTATAATAGTTGGTAGGTAATAGAGATCCGTAGGTAAAAGTTGGTGGGTAATAATATCCGTAGGTAATAGTTGATAGGTAATGCTGAATTTACCTACGGATTCAAAATTTGTGGGTAATAGTTTGTAGGTAATGCTGAATTTACCTACGGATTCAGAATATGTAGGTAATGTCCGTAGGTAATGTTGTTCGTAGATAATATCCGTAAATAATGCTGAATTTACCTACGGACTCAGATTCGTAGATAAAAATCCGTAGATAATACTGATTTTTTTTGTAGTGATTTACAATTAATAAGTTTTTTTTTTATCGATTCACCTAACATCACAACACAATGGTTAATAATGACATCACCTTAGCTTCTCCGACCAAGAAAACCACATTGTCTCTCGCCAACTCCTTATAGAAGGACATGACCATTAGAAGGGCAAGATTAATACTGTGAAGGAACCTTGTAAATGAGACATTTGAGAAATATTACTAGGTGAGTCGTAGAAATAATTGATATATAAAATATTATTTACTATGTGGAATATTTTAGAATCGATATAGAAATTTCAAAACAACCCTTGTAGAAAATCTTTTCTACGTTAGTATTTATATGTTTTAAAGGAATGTGTCTTATTTGTAAATTGTCTCTCTCAAAACTAGATGACATTAAAGTTAAGATAGTTAATCATTAAATAAAGATAATATGATGATAAATATATTTATATCAAATTAATAAAAAATTATGCTAAAATTATTATTATGATGATATGTTTAATTATGTGTGAGATGAAGTTAATAGTGAATCTATAATTTACATTTAAATTGAAATTATTTTAAAAAAATATTCTGAAATGTTTTGAAATTTTCAATCTATTTATATTATTTGAAGTTTTTTAGCTTTTTAATTATCCAATATTATCTTAATTTTAAGTTAATATTTTTTTAGCAATAAAAAATGAAATAAAATGGAAGTACAACAGTACTCCAACTCATAAAAATCTCGCACGAAATATAGATACCGCCCAGCCAATTTTTTTAAAAAAAAAAAAAACTAGATACATCCACTGCCAAAAATCCTACATAGTAAAAGATTGGATTTATGAAATATTGTCTATCAAAAAGAGATAAATAAATGACGCTTATTATGATATGTCATATAACCATTTTTGTGCTACATTCGTTTTTCCCTGCATACAAATTCAGTAAAGGTTTTCATTTTCTGAAAATAAAAGTCAATAATTTATTCCGAAACCAATGTCTAACCATATGATCAACAAAAGGTACAGTGAATAGAGAGTCAATTAATGGATTTTAAACATGCAATTAAATTTAAGCATCAATTAAGATAAGAAAAATTTGTATTAGAAAATTTACAATTCATTCATACTCATGCCTTAACTTGTGTCACAATGCAAATTTCAACCGGGTCCACCACTTTATCATTAAAATTCACATTGTTTATGTTGTTCCAATTCTTCAAATGATTGTTACCCACATACATCTTCACGTTATTTTATTATAATTCAGCCATATAATATCATTCTGAATAAAGTGTTGTTTGTCCTAATATGCATACAAATGTTCTTTCTGCCCATAGATTACACATATAAATCATATCTTAAAGACCAACTTATAGGTAAAAAATAAATTATTTATATTCTCCGATTGAAAATCACACATCGTTGCATTGTCATCACAATATCCTAGACCCCTAAACATTGTTAACATGATTGACTTAGTTTGTTCTCAACATATTTTGATAAGCATTAAAAGAAAAAAAAAATCCTCCTATTAATTTGGTAATGTCAATAATATAATGTACAAAGTCTCCTTTCATTTATTGTAATACGACTTTGATTTTCTTTCTATCTAAAAGTTCTAAGATATAACAGTTATTTTTTACATATTCACGGTGAATTAATACAATTATTGTTCTCATGTTTGTTTTCTTCTGTGAATGACAACTTTTGATTGTTTGAAATTCCTCAGCGCTTCTGATCTCCTACAGAGAACAGAGTAAGTCAATGTTTTTGTTGAAAAAAATGAAAAAGTGACTAGTTACACATCACGTCAACGAATGATAGGGTCAATGGAACAACTCACATAATTGCAATGGATTATATCATTATATATAAAGCAGTTTGAAGTGGAAGATGATGGTAAAAGAATAGCATAAATGAATGTAAACAAGATCAACAATTTGGTCTGCTTTTGGAAGATGATGGAGGTTTGTTTCACACCAAGTAGGAGAAAATCATGTGGATATAGTTTTGTGGTTCTCTAGCTAATGTGTTGATTGAATATTGTGATAATGGAGCAAAGAAGAAATAAGGACAAAGGTGCACTTTTGAACTCTTGATAGCGTGAAAGCATGAGCTTTCAATTGCGTGGGCGGCAGAAATAGAAGAAAGGAAAATGTATGAATACATTCTGAAACCAGCCATCTCTTGCTCAAGGAAATGCAATTCAATTTACTGTGTTATAAAATTGTATATATAATGGATTGTATATACATAATCTACAATTTTATAACAATCAATTGTGTATAATATGTAATCGACTATGTTATAAATTTAATTTAAAATAAAATTTTAAATCAATAATAATAAATACAAATTAAAAAATTAATAATGATTAAATAAATATATTAAATAATAATAATTTTATTTTAATTTTATCTTTAAAAAATATTTAATAACATTAATAATAATAATAATAAAATTATAATATATTAATATTAATTATAAAAAATGAATATAAAAATATTATTATTATTTAAATTTATTATAAAAAAATTAATTACATTTTTATAATTATATATATTAAAATATTGTTTATTTTTATGTAATAGTTTACATAATTCATTTTTTTTTTTGAAAGTTAGCTCTTACACAATATTGAAAATAATATTTTAATTACAAATAATTAAAATATAAAAACTAATTTTAGAAATAATTTACAAAATTTTAATAAACTCAAATCTATACAAAAATATATCATATTTTATTATTCAAATATTTTTAAAAATAAAGATAAATTTGTAAACTTACATTTTAAACCGTTTAAAAAAATTAAAAATTCTCTAAGAACACATTAACAAACTTCAATAAACTTTTTTCACAAATCCAACCTTAACCCAAACAACCTCACCTTCTTCCCATTTTTCTCTCAAATCACTCTAAATTTACTTCTTCAAATCCTCACACATCCTCTTCATAATCCAAATTAACCATAACAAAAAAAATTGAAAATTGTGGTTATATATTGTAATACTTTGTTTGGACTGGGAGACACTAAAAAAATATAAAAAAGTGAAAAGTGAGATTGTTTAAAATTAAATAAAAAAGTATAACTAATTTGATAGATATAATAATTAAAAAAATTAAAATTAAATAGGTAATGTAATGAATGAGTATGAATTAAAATTAAAAAAAATACAGTGTAAAATATATTCTTAAAAAACAAATTAAAAAAATTAGTGTAAAATATAAATTAATTGAAATAAGTTCCAATTAAAATAAAAATAGTTATCATAAAATCTTAATAAGTAAACAATTATAATTTGGAATAACAATATTAAAATTAAAAATTATTATAAAATATTAATAAATAAAAAATCATATTTAAGAGAATCACATTAAAAACTTATTTTATAAAATACTAAAATGTAAGTGATTTAATTTCATTGTAATATTTTATATTTTAATTATTTATTTTATTATAATAAAATATGATATTAATAAATATTAAATATATAAAAATAATACAAAATTTATTATTATTTTTAAAAATCATACATAAATATAATTAAATTTATATATAATTGATTATATTAAAAATAATTAACTATACAGTAAATATTTTATTATTATTTACTATGTATTAAATATGTATTTACTTATATTTGATTTATTTTAGTAAGAGGAGAAAGTTAAATGTAAAATTATGTTTTATTTAATGTGTTTCAAGATTTTACTTTTCAAAAAAAAAATTATTTATTCGTTTATCATGGTTTTGTCGTTTCATACTTTTGTTCTTTACCTTCATATATTTTTTTTAATTTCAACAATACCTTTCTAACTATGGTAGAATGGAAAGTGTGACTTCTTCATTTTTAAGTGATGATGGTGGTTTGTGATGGTGGTGGTAACTATTTGTTCAAAAGTATGGCAATACTCAATTCCTTATTTCAAAGTCATTCATCATATCCTTATCCATGTGGAGATAAAACTTGGATGTTCCTTTCTACCCATTGAGAATAGGACAAAAACATACTCTCCCACTATAAGAAAATCATTAAATTGAAACTAATTTTAGAGACCAAAATAATTAGTCACTATATTGACTAAATTAGATATCATTTTATAAGTTAAAATGTTATTGGTATCTAAAATAGTTTATATTATTAATAAAAATTTATAAACTAGTTTCTAAATTGATATTTAGCTATTAGTTACCAAGATTTTAGCTACTACCTACTTATGTTCTAAATTAATCTCTATTAGTCTTTTAGAGACTAATTTAGAATCTAAAATATTAGTAGCTAAAACTTTGGTAACTAATTTAGATAACAATTTAAAAACCATTTTATAATATTTTATTAATAATAGAAACCACATTAGATATAAATAATTTTTTAGTCTCTAACTTAATATCTAATTTAGTCAATATAGTGACTAATTACTTTTTGTCTCTAAATTGGGTTACTATTTAATGATTTTCTTATATTCCTCATATTTCTTCTTTGTATAATTTTATATTATTTATGAACTAAATTTTGGATCAAATAATACATATGTTCGAATTATGACAATGTTATTTATTTCGAGATATTTTATAATGTTAATAATCTCTATGTGATAATTAACATGAATCATGATTTTAATGTGTATTGAATTTTAATTTTTACTTAGTTGTCATATAATTAAAATTAATTTTGATTCGATCACTCTCAAATGTATGCTCCCATTGTCTCCTACTCGATTTTGCTTCATGTGTATCCAATACTCGATTTTGCTTCATGTGTATCCAATTTTATTGTATACTACCAGTAGTTATATCATTTAAGGTGAAAAAGGCAACTATACTAATAGAACAAAAATTCATGTTTAAATTCACTAAGAAAAAAAATAGTTAGGTACCAAAATACAACAAATACAATATAAAACTAAAAAAAAAAAATTCACATTAAAAAATGTCGAATACACCAAATCTTCACGTCAACCTTCTCACACATGTCGAAATGATAGAAGTGTGTACATTGTGATTTGAGACATAATGAAAAAGATGCGAGCGAAAATGATGTAAGAAAAAACTTAGTGTAACTGAGATTATTTTAAAAGTAAGAGATTATGTTTTATTTAAAATTACTTAATAATTTTAAAAATATTAAAACCAACTTTTTAGAATTAATACGAAAAATTTATGGAGGTAAAAGATGAATTTATCAAACTAAATTGGATCAATTTGGGCTTATTCAAATTGATATTTCCGAAACCAAAATACAATGATGTAATTATATCGTATTTGGTGCGTCACGATCATGAATCTAAAGGTTTTTGGAAATGTGGCCCATTTTTTCTTTTTAGTCCAAAAGACACTTTGTTTTCAGTTTACATCGAGACACCACCATACATGTCAAAAAACGGTGCAGACCATGCTCTCTATTCAATGTCACTGTCAGAGAGTTTCTAGTAGACTCCAATTTATTCATTCATATCCATTATTTCTTATTAATCGATAAATTGGTATTCCAATAGTGAGATAAATATTTCGAAATAGTGTTGGCTCATATAATAATTTTGAATTAATATAGTAAATATAAATCTATCTTACGTACTATAATAGAATGAATTTTGAAATTTTGTTATTATAATATTGTTACGTGATTAGTGTAGAATTGCTTTCAGTAAAAAATATTTATAGGTATATATCACTAAAAGAAAAAATGGTTTTAACTATTTTTACATTACCAAAGGTTAAAACTTCCATTAAGTGGTTTACCCTGGGTTGCGGTTTCCCTCGCTAAACCATCACTGGGGAACGTGTTCCTCAGGGTTTTTTTAAACCCCAGGAAAAGACTTTCATAACCTTCACTAAATACCATAGGTTTCAAACCTCCGTTAAATACCATAGGTTTCAAACCTTTGGAAATTAATAAAGGTTAAAAAAACCTCTGTTATTTTACTGAGGTTTTAGAATAAACCTTTGGAATTTAGCTAAGGTTAAAAAACCTAAACCTCCATTAATTAAATCAATTCCTAAGGTTATATTAACCTCCACTAAATAACCTCTATTAAAACCTTTTTTTTCTTGTAGGGTATAAATAAGGTTAGTATATAATTCCATGGGTTTACTTTTTATACACCATCACCATTAAAATATCAAAATATTACGATGGTATGATTTTTTTCAGTAAAAGTCAACCGATTTTTTTATATACTTTAACCAATTTACGTTAAAGTTAGTACTAAATACCTATGTAAATTTATTTTTAAATTTTTGTCTAAATACATTTTAAAAAGTAAAAGCAACAACAAAAAATTATCAAGAAATAAATTTTAAGTTTACACCACTACAAGAAAATCATCAAATAAAAACCAATTTTTAAAGACCAAAATAATTAGTTGCGATAGTAACTAAATTAGAAACCATTTTAAAAACAAAAAAAATGGTTTTTAAATAAATTTCTATTATTGTTAAATAGTTTCTAAATTGATATCTAATTAACTACTATCCAGATTTTAACTACCATTATTTAGATTTTAACTTTGGTAGCAAAAACCTTGGTTGTTAATTATATACCAATTTAGAAATCATTTAACAATAATAGAAACTAATTTAGAAATTAAAAATTTATTTAGTCCCTAAAATGGTCTCTAATTTAGTCACTATAGCAACTAATTATTTTTGTCTCTAAAATTAGTTTCTATTTCATGATTTTCTTGTAGTGTTAACTCAATTTATATAAAATTAATTTGTAAAATAAAATTTGTATTTAATTATATATTATGAAATATCATTATTTTTAGTTAATGTGGTTTTTTTTTAATATTTTTATCACATAATACCATATTAAGTAGTAAACTTTAAATCTAACTCGACCTTATAAAATTTACTTTAAATTTGCATCTTATTTATATATTACAAAATGATTTTATTTTATATTATGTGAGATTTTATGGGTTGTGACACTCTTAAATTATTCTATTTTAATTTATTAATTTTTTGTTTATAAAAAAAAATATGAGGTGAGATCTTTAAAAAAAGTGTTGTATTGTAATTGCTTAAAAACGATTTTCCCAAAGTCCTCGAGGCCGTGGAAATTCACTCTAAAGTCTCTATCACAATGTTGCAAGTGATGAATATGTGGCTCCATTATTGCTTCCTTTTTCTTGTTGTTAAAAAAAAGGTTGCTTTAGGAGTTGGGGAGAACACACACACAAAAGATAAGTCAATATAAAGATTAACCCTGTTATAGTATCACTCTGTGTTCCTCCCTTTCTAGAATATGAATCCACACACAAAGCTATAGGATAATTGATTTGCATCAAAAGAGATCATTAGTAGATGCATGCCATGGTTTTTGTCTCCACTTTTGTGGAAGATGCTTTCCGTGTTTAAAATCTCTCCCTATTAATTACCTGCAAAAACCTTTTAATTTCAACCCTGTAAAGTGGTGTTTCTTTTGTGCGTAAGGAACAGAGTAATCCACCTTATGTCTCATCAAAATACGAAGGTATGTTAGGGAGTTACGAACACAACACAAATGATGTGTGGTAACAATGAACATGTGTATGTTGTGTAAAAGATAGAGTTTTGGTTTCCCACCTTATTGAGAAGTAGATGTTACGTAGTTCTCTTCTCTTTCAAAGAAGTGGGCACGTAAAGACAAGGACGCACTTTTTGATCGCCCAAAAAGTCAAAAAGATCAACATTCATATGCACCTCTACACTGTGTTTGGAACATGGTTCCTGGTTTCATTGTTCAAAGTTCAAACACTTTTTGTATGGGCTGTAGAGTAAAGAGAGGAGAGAACGTGATAAGCTCAATGATGATCATCAATAATGCTGACCTCAATGATGATCATCAAGAGAAATTCGTAGCATTAGTAACTAACATATTTTTTTAATACTAACAAAAATAATTAAGAAAAGAAGAATTACTTAGGACTAACAAATTTAAGTTTAGTTTTTCTTAACAAGTGCTTTTTATTCTTAATAAAAAGGTAGAAATAAAACTATTAAATTAAAATTATAACATTTAACAAAATATTTTTCAAAATGTTGAATATGATTTTTATTTAATAATCTTTACATTATTTATTTTTCAAGAATTGTCCTTATGCCATTTATTAGGAATTTTTTATTTTAAAAAGTAATTAATAGTTTATAAAGTTTTGTGGGGTCAAATAAGTATTTATTCTGGCGAAAGTTTTTTAAAATCATTGTCTCACGAAGATAAGAGATGATATATTTATCATTGTTCGAATCCATTGAAATTTAAAATAATAAATTAAAATAAATTTAAAAGAGTTATATTTAGGTAAGACATTAGTGTTAGGTGCACTGTTTTTCCGTAAATAAAGCTTGTGTCCATCGATATTCGATTATTAAATTCGGTCAAAGATTGCTTCCTCCTTTAATTTTTCTGTCAAGTGCGTTGAGCTCTCATATATTTTTTTAAAGGAAAAAACTCTAAACAATGTACTTGAAAATAACTCTAGTTAAAATGAACTTTGAGAGTAAAGTATGATTATACTCCATTAGAAGTCAATAATTGGGACTTTAACAGCTTTAAAATTCTTCATGTATAACTCAAGTCGTTTTTTGTAAACAACTATAAAATATTTTCTCAACAAAACATTATTATTTATTAGAAATAAAGTAATTTTTGTATTAAAAATAAATAACCTTAAAGGACTTATTTTTAGATCCATTTATGATTATATAATACAAAATTAAGTATTCTTAGCACAGTTTTATGCTTGGAAAATAACAAAACTTCCCTTACCTACAAATTATTGGCGTAAATTTCCTGTCTTTTTCTCTGCTTTAAGATATGGAGGCATATGCCAACAAATATTGTAAAATCAAGTTAATCCTTCTTCAATTTAACAATTTAATTTAAGTTCAATATCTTTACAATTAACAAACACATCCTTATTATATTCCAAAGAAGACTCAAGTTTCGTATTCTTTGACACTATTATGGCGGCGCTTAGTTGAACTTAATGATGTTTCGTAAATGATCAAAACTCTTTTTCAGTAATTATTAATAGCCCGCTTCTACTTTATTACTTTTAAGTTCATTACCGAGTTCACTCATTTTATAATTAAGCAAATTAAAGTAACCAACCTGTTAACGTTAAATTACAATTGAACTTCCTGGGTAAGTTGATTTGATTAATTAAAGTTGAAAAAATGTAACTATAGAGAGAGAATAAAGAAAGATAGTGGTAAAAATTACAAATGCTTTGGTGTCTTCATCAGAAGTATTGACAACATGTGTAACAAAAATAATGAACATAAACTCGATCGACTACAAAATTCTGTATGACCCACAAATTTAAATGACAAGAATAATATATAAATGCAAAGTAAAAAGCAGTTTACAAACGCAATCACAAACTGACACATATTTACAAGAAATCACTAATGTCCAAACTCTCCGGAATTTCTAACTTGAATACATCGCTGCAATACGTGTCCCTCTCTTCCTCCGAGCTGCTATTCACATAAGTGGATGATGAATTCAATGGCGTTGGGGTGGACAAAGGTGTAGACAGAACCGATTCATAGCCTATGTTTTGGTTTGCATTGTTTAAGAAATGTACCACTTCCGGATCCTGTAGCAAATCAACTTGGTTTTGTTGAGCATTCAGGTAACTATGCTCACCAAGATAGGAAGGAATTGAATTGTCTGGGGACATTGAAAAGCCATTGTTTATGTTGTTGCTTTGAGTTGGAGTCTGAAACTGACCAGGGACAACCTGGTTTTGCATTTGACAATTCCCGGTATTGTTATTGATTTGTTGCACTTGTGAAACTAAGTTTGATGGGTTGTGATCGTTCTTCAAAGATAACAAAGTGGCAGTGGCAGCAAGCTTCAGAAACTCTGGGTTCATCAAAGCTTGGGCACCCAATAAGCCTTGCAAATTCATAAACGATGGAGTAACGTTGCCAATTGCTGACCTCAGAATCGAGGACATGTCAAGAAGATCAAGGCGTGGAGCGTGTGTAACAGGGTCAATTCCCATTCGCAGCAACCTCTTCCTAATGTGAGTGTTCCAATAGTTCTTTATTTCATTGTCGGTTCTCCCCGGCAACCTAGCTGCTATTGCCGACCACCTAAATATGAACACATAAACAACACATAAGCCTAACATTCTTAAAAAGAGTTTAAACCTTTCGAGATAGATTAAGTAAAACCAAACACGTACTTGTTTCCCATGATACTGTGAAGCTGAATGATGGTCTCTTCTTCTTCAAACGAGAACCTTCCTCTCTTGATATCGGGTCTAAGGTAGTTAGTCCATCGAAGACGGCAACTCTTGCCACATCGTTGTAAACCTGAATGTGATTAACCAACAAATAGTTAGTATTCGATAATGAATGAACATACAGAATCAATAAGTTGGGAAAGGGAGCACAGAGAAAAAGAAAAATTGTATATATAGGTACCTGCATTCTTGGGGAGGTTTCGCCAATTTCCAGGTCCATTAGTGTGAATATAGTTGGTGAGTATGAGATCCTCTTCAGGTGTCCATGGACCCTTTTTGAGACCATTTTTGTTGCAACAAGGTGCTCTTCCCATAGCAAGCAAACGAATAGTGAAAGTTGGGTGAATGATTTCTAAGAGTGCAGCCGCAAAGTGCAGTGAACAGGAAATACAGACAGAGAGAAAGAGAAAGAGAAAGAGAAAGAGGATTATGGTGAAAGTGAAGGAAAGTAAATGTTTGTTGGGTCTAATGCAAAGCGAGGACGACCCTTACCTTTATAGCCAAAGAAGCTGTTTGTTTCAAGTCAAAAGGATTTGGTGCCGGCCTTCTGCTACACATGTATACGCACTATGTTCTGTACGTATAATTCTACACAGTAATTCGTAGGCAATACATCCATACAACACATTGCGTAATTAAAAATTACACTCATTTTATGTTGATCAAAAAGAGACAGATTAAGTGAAGTTTTAGTACATTTCACACGTATTCTTTCTTTTAAAAAAATATATGCATATGCTATGCAACACACATTTATCTGACAAAGTTTTGAAAAAAATAGTATTTTCATATCCATTTTTCACTTATCAATCCTTCCTTGATAATTTTTTTTTTCAGTAATTATTACTCGATTTTTCTGCATTAAATAATGTTTTATATCTTTTTGTGTTTCATTACTGTTACTTAGCATTACATAAATTTATTCCATCTCTCAATTGCAAATAAGTAAATTAAAAAGAAATACATTTAAAGTGATTAAAATGAATATAATAAGGTATATTTAAAGAGTATACGTTAAAAGTTTTTTGGCCTAATCCCCTTAAAGGCTACTTTAAAATAATCAAAATAACAGTTCTTTTTTTTAAAAAAACCTGTCTAATATTTTTATTTTATTTAGTTTTAAAACATTAAGTTAAGAGTTATAATTTTCTCTCATTTTATATAGGACTAACAAATAAAAGAGAATTTCTTACTAACCATTTCCAACGACAGAAAATGTTTGGTCCTATGTGAAATATAAATTTAACATAACTAAAACAAAAGATTGTATTATTCAAGTTGTAAAAATCTGTTTAAATTTAGGGAACATAATCTAGTATTATTATTTTTATTTATCATTTTTCATTCTTTTATAATTATTGCTTTTAATTTTTGTGAAAACGTTTTTTATTAGATAGTTAATTTCAACCATTCAATAATTATCTAAATACTTAATTCATATTTATTACACCTCTAATAAAAGTTTTTGCAAATAATTACAAAATTTAACAATTTTCTTAGGAAATGAAATAAAAATAAGGTGAGGATTTTGCAATTATTTATAAAATATATAAGAAACAAAAACACTATTACATCAATAATTTGTAGCTTTGAAACGGAACTTTCACATTGAGAATGGAGAGGAGCATGTCAGAGTTCCCATGGTGAAAGAAGACGACGGAACCTGCTGGATTGCTGGTACGATCACGTTCACAGTTAGTTGTGTTTTCACGTAATCAAACAAAAAAGTGTAGATACTGTAAATTTTCTTATCTTTGTATTCAATTTTTATTTCTTTTAGAAAATAACAATAAAATTAAATGTACTATCTCAAGGAGTGATTCAATCTTTATAGAAAATATTTTTTATCTATATCTTAACAAAAAGATTTCTTATTCTTTATTCTATTTCTATCAATAATATAAAAGAATAATAAGGATCAACTCTTATAAAATACTTAATTAAATGCATAAATACTAAAAATTCTAAATGCCAATCAAAAAATGAGAAATTAGCTTACGACAAAACTAAACCTTAATATTTATCAACCTTAATATTTATCAGAAAAAACACTTCATATTCTTATAAATAAAAGTAGTAATATATATTTATAATAATATAGAAATGGAGAAAGGTTTCCCATTACTATTTTACTATGTGCTGGAACATCATCAAAACTTAATCTGAAAAACAGTTTACAAATCACAATTATATTATACCAAAAAGTAATTTAAAAGTTATATTTCTTTTTAACTAGAGTCCTTTATAATATTTTAAGTTTTATAAAAAACAGAGTTCTTTTTATTAATTTTTTGTATAAGCTAATTTTACTTTATAAAAAAAAATCTATTTCCATTTTTTAATATATTTTTTTTCTTGTAAGTCCTTAGATAAAAGCTTGTCTAAACATGTTTTCATTTCAAATATAGGAATCTCAAAAAGTGTAATAAAGAATTAATAGAAATATGTCCATTGTAAACGTGTACGACCTACATGGGCACACACACCTATATATGAATCGTAACACGTAACGTTAGGTTGAAAGAAAATGATTAGTTTACACGCCACTTTTTGTGTGTTTGATTTTGACTTAGGTTAAAGAATGTGATTAGTTTGTGTTCAATAACTAAGTTATGTATGAGGGTAAGAAAATGAAGATTGAAAAATGTTTGACATTAGCTTTAGGTGTATTATGGGGAATGATCGGACGGTAAGGTTGTTCAGTTTCCTTATCAACATTTTTAGAAATTTTGTTCTTCTCTTTCGTCATGTCATTTTGCTTTACTTTGGCTTCTGTCTGCTTCTGACATGGAGCTCTGACTCTGAGTTTTGGATAACAATATTTTAAATAAGTTTGCTTTTAAAGTAAGTAATAAATGTGATTGGGGCCCTCTCTTTGTTACTTTGACTCAAATAATTAAAGATAAATGTTAAAGATGTTTATAATCTAACTAAAACCATGGAACATTCCATATAACTCAAAACCTTCCTTTTTAATTTTTTATAATTTTATTTATTGTCTCTTCTCTATTAACTTTAATATTTGTAATTAACAAACATCCTTAAAGGATTCCTTTTTTTTTCCGATATTTGCTGTCATGTACTGGTGCTATATACTTTATGGTCCTTTGTTTACAGTGAAAATTAACAGATTGACTAAGGAAGGAAAGAAAATCGTACTCATTGTAAGCGATTTCTTCTTTGGTTTCACAGGAAGAGGCAAAATAAGTACACAAGTGTTGGTACACTAACTACGATGTCAAAGAAAATGAAAAAAGAAAGTGAAAGGGTGAAAAATAAAATTAAAAAGGAAATTATAGTAAAGAGTAAGGTCCTTTACATTGTGAAAGAGAGTGGAATAAGAGAATAAGTGAGTGAAAAATAAAAAAATTGTGTTTGATCAGAAAAAAAAGTGATTGCTATAAAATAATCAACATACTTTTCAATTATATATTCTTTTAATTTTAATTTTTAAAATAGACATGTCTTTTAGGATGTTAAATTTATTTGATTTTGTAAGATCGATAATGCATATTGACTATGATACATTTATATATAATCCATTATATCTCATTGACTATGAAACAATATGAAAATTTATTACCCATTCAATAGAATATAATGTTGGGAAAAACGGGTAATTTTTCCACTAAAACAAAACCCTAACAGAGCTACC
The DNA here is from genome assembly GCF_000499845.2 of Phaseolus vulgaris. NCBI lineage: Eukaryota > Viridiplantae > Streptophyta > Magnoliopsida > Fabales > Fabaceae > Phaseolus > Phaseolus vulgaris. The sequence continues at coordinate 33,125,565 of NC_023755.2, read as the reverse complement.
CGACAAATAATATTGAATAAATAAAGCGGAATAATAAAAGAGATAAAGAGGAAAGAACACACCCGAAAATTGTTAACGGAGTTCGGCCTGTTTAGCCTAATCTCCGAGCACAGCAAAAACAGCTCACTTTTATTACTATGAGAGAAGATATTACAAATTGGGATATATAACAGTGAAGGAGAAGAGTTTAATTTATAACCCTCAAACCTCCTTCCCAAACAATGAACCCACCGATGTGGGACTTGGGATTAAGCCAAAATCAACAAATCTCCACCTTGGCTTAATTTCAAGTCCCACCTAAAACAAATCTTCTCACAACATAACAAAAAACAAACTTTACAGTGCTTCAAATTTGCGCCTCTGGGCGCCAACTTCAAATGTGCAAAATATTAACCAAGTCTAAACAATATTCAAACTTGGCCCTTATAACCACCTTGCCTTGTAGCGAACATCTTCTTTATTAGAAAATTCTTCTTTCTTTGCAAATACCCATTTGCACCCAATTGCCTTCTTACCTTTTGGTAATTGTGCCAACTTCCACGTCTTGTTCTTCTTCAAAGACTGCATCTCCTCTTCCATCGCACCCGCCCAATTACCACTCTCTGAACTCAGAATGGCTTTTGGGTAAGTGGATGGAATGTCATCAACAACTGGAAGTGCATAGGCAACCATATCCATGAAACGAGCAGGCTTCTGAATATCTCGTCTCTGTCTTCTAACTGCAATTGGCGCTGATTGTTGTTGAGATTCTTGGGTAGGAACCTCTTCCTCATCTGACTCTTCTTCTGCCATAGGAGAGTCACTTGTGGTATTTCGTATTGGGATCACCACTGTCGGCTCAAACTCCACCTGCTTCCGGGCACACTCCACCTGTTGCGGAGTACTATCAGCTCCTTCTGGATTTACCTTCTTTAACATGGCAGATTCATCAAAGGTAACATCCCTGCTGATAATCGTCTTCTTTGCCTCTAGACACCACAAACGGTATCCCTTCACTCCAGGACTAAAGCCCATGAAAAGAGCCTTCTTTGCCCGTGGATCCAACTTTGATTCAATCACATGATAATATGCAATAGAACCAAAAACATGCAAAGAATCATAATCAGTTGCAGGTTTTCCAGACCATACCTCTAACGGGGTTTTGCCATCTATAGCAGATGATGGCAAACGATTGACGAGATGTTGAACGTATGTCACAGCCTCAGCCCAAAACTCTCTGCCTAACTCAGCATTAGACAACATACAACGAACTTTCTCCACAAGTGTCTTGTTCATACGCTCCGAAACCCCATTCTGTTGTGGTGTTTTTCTAACAGTGAAGTGCCGAACTATGCCACAATCTTGGCATACCTTCAGGAACGGATCACTCTTGTATTCTCCTCCATTATCTGTTCGGAGAACCTTAATCTTCCTTCCTGTCTGGTTTTCAACTTGAGCTTTCCACTTAAGGAAAATTCCAAGCACATCATTTTTGTTCTTCATAGTAAACACCCAAACTCTTCTGGAAAAATCATCAACAAAAGTGACAAAATAATGCCTACCTCCGATTGACGGAGTCTTGGCAGGTCCCCACACATCTGAATGCACATAATCCAGAATACCCTTGGTATTGTGAATTGCAGTGCCAAACTTCACTCTTCGTTGCTTTCCCAGAACACAATGCTCACAAAATTCAAGTTTGCAAGCCTTCGTACCTTTCAACAATCCTTGCTTGGTAAGAATTTGCAAGGATTTCTCTCCAGCATGTCCTAACCTCATATGCCACAACTTCGTTGCCTCAACATCCTTCTTAGAGCTAGAAGTTGCTGCCGCTACTGTCCCCACCACTGTACTACCTTGATAGTAATACAAATTGTTCTTCATCACGCCTTTCAACATCACCAGTGCTCCTGAAGTTGCTTTAAGAATTCCATCTCGCATCGTCACAACTAGGCCTTTAGATTCTAAAGCCCCCAATGAGATGAGATTCTTCTTCAACTTTGGCACGTACCGTACATCCCGCAAAATTCTGGTGGATCCATCATGATTCCGCAGCTTGATTGAACCTATCCCAGCTGTCTTACATGGATTATCATTACCCATGTAAACAACCCCGCCATCGAGTTCTTGAAAATCAAAGAACCATTCCCGAATGGGACACATATGATAAGTACAACCTGAATCCAATATCCACTCATCTGGATACGATGATGCTGAAAGCGAGACAATTAAAGAGATATCTGATTCCACGTCACTTTTGCATTCTGCAACATTTGCATCTTGTGGAGTCTTCCCTTTCTTCTGCAGTTTTGGACCGTCTTTCTTCCAGTGTCCTTTCTCATGACAGAAAGCACACTCATCTTTGGCAACGACTCGACCTTTAGACTTAGACATCCCTCTTCTCTCCTTTGTTTGGCTTTGCTGACGACCTCTTGCCACCAATGCTTCTTCTGATGTCGTTGATTTGGTTCTCATCTTATCTTGCTTTCTTAATTCATGACTATATAAAGCAGAACAAACAGCATCTAACGACACATTCTCCTTCCCGTGAAGGAGCGTAGTCTCCAAATTTTCAAATTCATCAGGAAGAGATGATAACAACATCAAAGCCAAATCCTCATCCTCAAACTTCACATCTAAATTCAACAGGTCTGCTACTAATTGATTAAACATAGTGATGTGTGCATTCATAGTAGTACCTTGTTGGTAGTCAAATCGGAACAACCTTTTCTTCATCAGGAGCTTGTTCTGACCACTCTTCTTCAGAAACTTGTCCTCCAATGCCTTCCACAGTTTGTGTGCAGAAGTCTCGTTTTTTACAGCGTACTTCTGCTCTCTGGACAAGCAGGATCGAATAGTTCCGCATGCCAACCGGTTGATGATGCTCCAATCTTTCTCCTCTACCTCTTTTGGTTTCTCTCCTTCAATAGCAATATCAAGACCCTGTTGAAAAAGAGAGTCCAAGACCTCTCCTTGCCACATGCCAAAATGTCCAGTGCCATCAAATATTTCCACCGCCAATTTCAAGGTGGACACCGGGAACCTCGACCATGATGAAGAGGAGCCCGACACTCTGGATACGTCCTTGGCTTCTTCTTCTTGATTTGCCATTACAAACTCAAAATATAATATTCAATATTACAAATAATTTCAAACAACTCAAGGCGAACCTTCGGCTCTTGATACCACTTGTTGGGAAAAACGGGTAATTTTCCCACTAAAACAAAACCCTAACAGAGCTACCCGACAAATAATATTGAATAAATAAAGCGGAATAATAAAAGAGATAAAGAGGAAAGAACACACCCGAAAATTGTTAACGGAGTTCGGCCTGTTTAGCCTAATCTCCGAGCACAGCAAAAACAGCTCACTTTTATTACTATGAGAGAAGATATTACAAATTGGGATATATAACAGTGAAGGAGAAGAGTTTAATTTATAACCCTCAAACCTCCTTCCCAAACAATGAACCCACCGATGTGGGACTTGGGATTAAGTCAAAATCAACATATAAGTCACATATAATCAGTTTATTATATCAAATCTAGATATATTTTGGTCAAAATAATTAATTATGGATACTATATAAGAAATTATGTAGATTATTAAAAAAAATTACTTTTGTTCCACTGTATAATTAATTGTGCATGCTTCATAGTTAATTAGTTATATGTAGTTTTCTTTTATGAATGAAACTCTTATTTAAGAATGAAACTCTTATTTAAGAAGTTGTTATAGGAATAACAAAAAGATTTTATTGCAAGAGTATTTATATACAAAAGTTTATTATAGATACGAGAATGAGTATCTTTAATAGATTAGATCTTCATGCCGATCATGATTAGTTTGGGAATTATAGAAAAATATCTTCTTGAAATGTAGTCATATATAAAATTAGAAATCAAGAGTGGGAATGAAGTAAAATATGAATCACTATGGTGGAAGGATATTAGGATAATAGGTTTGATGGAAGAGTGGGGAAACTGTTTTCAGGACAATTTATAGTGGGAAATTGGGGACGGAGAAAACATAAGGTTTTGGGAAGACATGGGTTGAGAATATGTCACTCACAGATAAATACTTAAGGCTATACACCATATCCAATTCTGAAAATTTAAAGTTGTGGGAGGCGGGTTGGAAACCCTCCAATGGAGAAGTCTCATGATGTGGGAAGCTGAGTTACATAAAAACCTAATCAATGACATAAATCATATACAACTAAAAATGGGAATGGAAGATAGGTGGCTATGGAAACAAGAACAATCACAAGTATACATGTTTGTTCAGCTTGTTGCGTAAAAAGATAGTAGGAGATGATGGACATGTATATGAGAGGTTTTGAAAGATTAAAGTTTTAACTTCAACACAGTTCATAGCTTGGAGAGTCATATTAAATAGAATAACAACTAGGAATAATCTCCATAAAAGAACAATAAGGATGGATAACATAATGTATATTTACTTTAACTCAATCGAAGTCATGATCTTAAATTTTTTCTAATAAAAAATTAACTAGATTTACTTCTTTTTTTTTTTATCAGCAAACTAGATTTACTTACTCTCATTAGTTTTTAAATTTTGAAATATGGAAGAGCTTAATGTGGGATTCATAATATTTAGAGTACGTACTTTTTGAGAAATTACATTTACTTTTTATGTGGTTAAGCCTATGAAAATTAGTGATTATTGTTTAAAATGATTTTCCACAATTTCGTTTGGTTTAAATAATGAAAAGAGGACAAATAATAAATATATGAAGAAATTAAGGACCGATGGATAACTGAATGTGTAAAGAAAAACAAAATAGGGAAAAAGGAAAGAAAATAAAAACTCACTTTTTATGTGAATGTGTGAAGACGTACAAAGAAATAACAATAAATAGATTATGTCGGAGAAATGAGAAAGAAATATAATATTTCTGCATGACAATAATGAGTAACACGATATTCATAATAAATTATTAGTGTTTTCTATTCTAATAATAAATATTAAATTACTATTAATATCAAAATATAATAATAATAATAAATAAAATTAATAATAACAAATGAATAATTTTATTTTAATTAATTTTTGAATTAAAAATGTAATTTTCTATTTTTTTTTCTCTTCTTTTCTGTTCCTTCTGCTGTGTATTGGTTCATTTCTATAAAAAAAGAAGATAAACGATTGTGTATGATGATGTGTCAACCAAAACTCCACCTTTTAAGAAGAGGTCAACCCCAAATTCTTGGACACATGTCTCCTTATCTGTGGCCAGTTTTGTATGGCAGGGAGCTTTCTAACGATTGTACATGACAGTTGTCGAATTTTGTTCCAAGATTGAAGTCAATGACTTCATAGGTTCTTGACATTTGTGATTTGCAGCATGTTGCTTCATCTGTTACAGCATCCGTGTCCATGCATTCAGAAGCCATTGAAAATCAGGTCCCATAATTCATCAACCTTCCATCTAACAACGTGGGATTTATAAGTCAAAACTTATTTTACTTCATTCCTTTCCTCTTGTTTTTTTTTTACTTTCTCTACCAAGAAAATATTATTATATATCCCTCACAAATCACACACCATTTTTGGTTCCTGTTTTGTTATGTTACAACCTGCAGAAGGAGAAAACCTTATCATGTCACCTTAATGTTGCTTGCTAAGTGTGAAGTCCTTGCTCTTCACTGTAGACATGGTGGCCCATTATTTGTCCTATTCCAAGAAAATTATTCCAGAAGATAATATATATAATTTAAACGTTTTCTTTGCTAGTTTTTTAAGAGAATAGTGATTGATGACTCAATCTAATAAATTTTATTTTTACTCTCTTTAAAAATTAATTAATATAATTGTTTTCGAATGGGATTAGGTTCAAAGAACTATTAAAATTGCTTCTCTCCATCTTTGATCGGTCAGTCGGGTAACATCTTACTTTCTCTCCAAGCAAACTCTTTCTTCTTCTCTACTCGTTCCACCCCTCAGTTTTCTCGTATCTCAGACTTTGATGGTACTTATCATTTAACCATTGATTAGTTTGATTAATGCTTCGTAAGCGTAATTGAATTCATAGTGTCAGTCGACTCATTAAGAGGGCGTCGGTCGAATCATTGGTGGGGACCAAGACATGATATCGATCGTACAGTACAATAATCTAATAGTTTTAAGAATAAAAAATATTAACTGCACATAATATTAACTATACATAATATTATACCACTTCTTCTATTATTAATTGTTTATGAAGATCAATTGATGTCTTCTTTTAGTATTGTAAATTGTTAATTAGTATTTTTTTATTATGTTTCTTTTAATTTTTTTAGTTCACTACAATAAATTTATTAAATATTAATACATTTTATCTCATTAAATTATATATTATTTTAAAAATTAAAAAATATTTAAATTTAAAGCAATTTTTATTATTGATAAAGAATTATAAAATAATTTTTAAATTGATATTTAACAATAGTTACCAAGATTTTAGCTATTAATTATTTTAGATTCTAAATTAGTTACTAACTAATTAAAATTAGTTTAGAATCTAAAATAGTTAGTAACTAAAATCTTGGTAGTTGATGTTAGATACTAAATTAGAAACTATATTTAATTTAGTCAATATAATAACTATTTTTTTTAAATTAATTGATATTTACTATTTTTTTTTAGTATCATATTATCATTCCTAAATTAGTGAAGTTGAATATATAGAAATTGAAAAAACCTTACTTTTTTATAAAAAAAATGTTTTGAGTAAAAAAAATGCATGCTGTAATTAAAACAGTAAGCAAGACCATAGAAGAATTAAAACTCAATTATGAGAAAACTCTAACTTAAGGTATAATCTTAGTTTCACTTAATATTGATCATTCATTCAAATATACAACTTCTTTGAACAAATAGTTTTTGGTTATTATAACATAGTAAAACTTTTTTTATAACCAAAAGGAATTGGCTGATTAACTTTCCCATATCAAAGTAAATCCTTAATACAGAGCTCTTAAAATGTAACTTATTATGACTTAGAGAGGTGCAATTCAAATCAACAAACGTGCAAATTGTGCATGTCTGTAGTTGGAGATGACTCTTGGTTTTGCTTTGTCTAAGGTATCATGTAATAGCAGGTTCATACACTAGTTACTGATATGATCTTTTCGTTATGACACAATGCTTATATTTGCAGGACTAATGTATACATTTATAGAAAACTTTTGGTATTATTTTGGCAACAACAACTTACACAAGAACTTGTTCCATGCTTTATCTATCATTTCTAGTACTGTAGTTTTCTTTGTGGTTATATCTCAAGTGGTTTATTCATCTCTTCATGAAGCATCTATTTTTTGGAAGTCTATCTCAGCTTGTGCCTACAGCTTTTTTGGACTGGTGGGTAGGGTAGTTGATTTCTGTTTTGAAAAAGCTTATAGGTTTCTCTAATATAGAAAATCCACTCTTAGGGAGGAGTTTAGGAACTATAGTGATCTTTACAAGCTCAACTTTAATTGTTATGCCACTGATTTTGTTAGGTATGAGATCTATTTTTTGTTTTGCTTTAAGGCTTTTTGCCTATCTTTTATATTTATATACTGGTTGAAAGATATCTTAAATTCTCATTTTAATTCAATTAATTCATTGTAATTAATTTAATTATACTCTTATTAATTGGATAAACGACACTTTTATTCAAGTAACAAAATATTAATTTGATAAATGTCTAAAACAGAAAAATAGGCAAAGAATTAAACTCTTCACAGAACCACGAGACCCAGGATAGAGAGATGAGAAAAATAAAATAGAAAACCTAGCCATAAATAAATAAGAGGAGAGTTAAATATGTTTTTCATCCTTTATTATATCATGAAATTGATTTTTTTTTTCTAATCCAAACTTTAAACCTTCTTTGTATTTGTAGTTAGGAAATTATTAGAATGAGTTTTTACCAATGTTTTTTTATGTAAAAAAACAAATTTTCAGTAATATAATATTATAACATCTACGTAAGTTAATATAAAATATTTTTACATCTTTGTCAATACTAAAAATCCGTTTGCCAGGTAATTTTTTTTGACAATAACTCATTTCAATAGTTTTTTACTAGAAATATCCAGAAAATCTAAAATTTGAACTATAAACGACATTTTGTTTTGAAAGTATAATAACGAAAAAACTATTTAACCTGTAAAAAGAATTTCTTAGAAGTTTCTAAATCCTTTTTATATAAGATTTCCAAAAGATGACCTAAAATGCAATATAAAAGCATTTATAGAAAGACTACGTAATATAATAAAACACAAGATCGAGTATTTAAGAAACATTAAAAAAAAAACCCTTCTAAGTGTGAATGCACTCAGCAAGATGTGGTGATACTGGACCTTTTATTTTCTTTCTCTATTCAATACGATTTCATTTTTTTTTTCTAGAGTAGAAACTGTACTAAAATAAACCAAAAAGATAAATTTATTAAAATTACTAAAAAAACATGTGGCTTAAAACACCAAGAATGTGTAGAACATAAATAAATGAAAAATCATAGCTAAATTGTGATGCATAATTAATATAATATAATAAATAAATAAACTGTAATAGAGGAAATAATCGAACCATAATCCCTAATTAAAACTCCATGATAATTCGTTTATGCTATAGAGTATTGCTTGCAATTTTATTTTTTTTTTATAAAAAAGTTCATTTTGCCTATAAAAAGGAGCTCCGTGTGTCAACAATGTTTGTTTTATCAACATTTTTTAGCGTAAAATTGATAAAAGAAGTTGGTGTATCATTGTTAAAGACATAAATATTTTATTTTGCAGCAGTAGCATTACACAAAAACAAGAAACATTATGCATAAACAGTTAGACTTGGATTCTCTAAAAAATGAGTTGAATATGAAAGTTCATCCTTCATATAGATCTTTACATAAGCCGAATCTTACGGTTGTTGGTTAGCTAGACAACAATCATGTACCATATCTTCATATACATTTTGTAAACCCTTAATTATATTTATTTAATGAACATATACCTAATCATAATCAAGATGTTGGCTATTTTACATCCACTAAAAATAAGGTCAACTTATTGTATATAAATAAGAACATGTCACTTTTTTAAAATAAATTAGATTTGAATTCATTTTTAAAATAATATCACAGTCTTTCATTTTCATAGTGTTTGATGAATATATTATATCACTCACTTACAAATATTTAATATCACTTTCTAATACAAAATAAATGCGGAAGAAAATGCATATAATATAGACATAGCCACATATAGATGATGACAAAACACCTCTGCTTTTGGTAATTACTTGCAGAAATGAAAAGCTGGTGACATTGCCACCTTTCCTTAAACAGTAATCTAAGATCTCTTTATTATATGTGTAGAATGTGAATGCTACGTTAGTTGTGTGGTTTTCAAAATCCAACAAACTTTGAATCCTGCATGGTCTTGTTTCGTTAATATTATTTGGTATGTTTTGGTGGGGTTCGTGGTGCATGGCAAGGCTACACGTAGAAGATGATCACGCTGGTTTGAGCTTCAAGATTACATTGCTTTTGGGTGGAAGCTGCAAGCTTACATGTTCATAAATTGGGAATCCTTACGGAACTTTATTAACTAAAAAATTGAAGTGTTGGCGCTTTGCATAATGAACACGTATATTATCATTGCTAAAGTTCTTCAAACCATCGTTTTTTAAGTTAGAAACAGAATCTTATTGTTTTCGTAATATAACAGTACATGATTTACCGACCAAAGTTCATTCGAGTAGCACATGCCTAATTGTAAAATTTTGACTTAATTTTCAAATAAGATTTCGTGATTAATGTGCTTGTGGTTTTATAGTTTAACTAGAATACACAATTATATATATTTATTGTATTGTTATAAACAAATGTGAGATATAATTAAAAATATTTATTAAACTATTTTGATTAAAATATATGAATAAGTAAATATAAATAAAAGAGATATCACTTATGGAAGGAAGTGAAATAGAATCATTGTGTGAAAAAATATATAAACGTGATAAAAAGTTAAGAAAAATTATTGGTCAAAAAGAGATCCTTTAATCTATATTTGAATGAGAATCTAATCAAAATTTTCTAGTTGAGTTTGTGTATTTTTTTTTTTAAATGAAATAGGCATATGGAAGTTCTTAAGACAATCTGTCTTCTGAATTCATTTTTAATACAATCTTTTTGGTTGGTTGGTGAGAGAATAACTATCATTTTAGGGTTATGATCTTACGTATAGCCATTGAAAGACAGTTATTAAATTAAATATGATAAATAATGTGAAACTTCAAATTATGTTGTAACATTACTTTCTAAAGCCATACAATAAAAGTTGGCTTATATTTGCATATTTAATGACCTCATTTTGATATGATATTATATTACTGCTTTACGTTATAAACAGATTTATCATAAATAAGAAAATTTTAATTTATGATTTATATGTCCAATAAATAATAAATAAATATAAAAATATATTAGTGTGATATATATAAGTTGTATATCTCAATGTTTCTTAATTTTTGTCTTATGACATATAGTCAACTCTCTGAAAAATTTACCATACAAATGATGTATTTTATTTATGTGTAACCTTATCATAAAGACTAAAATAATGCTAATATTTAACGAAGAAACTCTTGATATAATTAAAATTTAAGATTAATAGCAACACTAAAGAAATTATTGAATAAAATCTAATACTACAGTACTATTCGTTTTATAGTTTAATTATACTTTTGGGCTGTCTTAAGTTTCAATTACTACATGTGTAACTTTAATTTTTTTCAAGGATTCTTTAAATTGATTAATTTATTCTATTTTCAAAATAAGTAATATTTCGTTCTTCATTACTTGTCTTCCATCAAATCTCTTAAAATTATTTTTTATATATTTATATATTTTAAGCTTATGATGAATTTAAGATAATCTTTTTTGATAGATTATAAGTAAAAAATAAATAGTTTATAGTTGATAAGATTTGAAGACTTTATATAATGATTAAATGAAAAAAATGTTTAAACCAATTCAATTAACTTAATTTATGAATTTTTTTTAATAAAATAGTGAGATTTGAGAGTTTAAGTAAAATAAAGTCGAAGGGGAGATATAATTTGTTGTTTAACGTTAAAAATAGAGACTTAATCCATTAACAAAATTGGAGAATCAAAACCATACGTAATTCAAATTGAAGAAATTAAAATGCAATTAAGTATTGTTTTAGTTTAACCCTTTTTGGAAATGATTAGTAGACATAAATGTTACCAAGAAATTTGTATACTCATGTTCAAAAAACTTGATTTCCTAAATTGCTGGTTACAGTGATGCTAATTATCTTGGGCCAATAATAAATGAGTAAGCCCATGGGCTATGACAGTTTTTGCATTGCCATCTCGGGCTTTTCTTCCTAGAGCTCCGTAGGTTCTTCCAGCACTTTCATAATTCTTTTAATTCCCAAATTACCATTCTGCAAATATTTTTAGGTTAAAGGTTGTTGTTTATAGACTTTTTGGATTAATCAATTCAGAATATTTATTTTTTATTTTAGATTTTATAATTTGGGTTTTCTTTTGGAAGACATGTCTGAATTATAAATATTTTTTGAATTCTATAATTTGAAATTTAATTTTTTCTTAAAATTTTTGAATTATAAAAATCAGAACCTTTTTTATTTTATAATTGAGAATATATTTATAAAATGAATACGAGTCCATACAGTGTAATTCATTCAAACTGTTTCCAAATTATCCAATGAAAATTACACATGTCAAAATTAATGCAAAATGAACTTTTTCAACCAAAAAAAAAACACAACGGAAACCACCAAAAAAACCATTAAGGAACGCAAAGGGGACATCTTCATCCTGCACTTCCATGATTTTTTTGGGCACCTCCATAAAATTTTAAAATATTAAAATTATCCTTTAGTAAAAAGATAAAAATGAAAATGTTGTTTGTCTGTGAGTGAAAAAAAGAAGTTACTTCGTGTGGTGGTGGGTGCAGCGCTCGAGTGTTGGTGGTCCTTGAAGTGATGCTGGAGGTGGTGCTTGAGAAGGTGGTTGAGGTGGTGCACGGTGGTAGTTGGTAGCAACGGTGGTAACGATCGTGGTGGTGCTGGCATTGTCACTGTTGGTGAGCTCGTCATTCTCATTCTCCAGTAAGCTCTTTTGCCTTAAATAATTATTTTCGGATTAGTTAATCCGGTGGATCAACGAATCACACAATCCGATGTCTAACTAAAACGTTTCGGATCAGATAACTCGTATGTATACTGGATCCATAACCTACCAAAGTCACACTTCTGGATTGTGTAATCCAGTACCAAATGAACTATGGATTATGCAATCCAGAGTGATTTTAGAACTTTAAATATGCCTTATGGATTACGTAATTCGGTACTCATTTTGTTATATGAATTTTACTTACGCATTATGCAATCTAGAAGTCATTTTGGAACATCAAACATGACTTACGTATTACATAATCAGGAAGTCATTTTGCTGTAAAGATTTTGACTTATGGATTACACGATCCGGAAGTCATTTTAAAGTTCTAAAATGACTTACGGATTACATAATCTGGAATTCATTGTGCTGTTAAAATTTGACTTACGGATTATACAATCCGGAAGTCATTTTTAAGTTGTCAATTACAAAATCCTCGAAAGTGAATGCTATTTTTGTTTTGCATACTTGTGTGAATTTATGAAAATTATAATAAAATGAAAATTTATGTTTTATGAATGAAGGTGTAAGTATGGAAGAATTAATGAATTCTGTGCATCAACATGGATTGTTTGAAGGGGACTATGATATCCATTTTACAACTGATGAGGTGAATAAAATTTCATTTCATTCATGTTTATTGCATTATAATTTAAAGAAGTGATTTTGTAATATTGTTAGAATAACTTTGTGTAGGTGTTTCCTTCGCGAGAAGACTTACTTGAATGGGTTCGTAGGGTTAGTTATGGACTTGGTTTTGTTATTATCATTATTAGGTCTGACATAGCAAATGGAGCAAGGGAGAAAGACATATGTCTTGTTAGGCTGTGAAAGGGGGGTAGTTACAAAAAGTATAAGGATGGTTTGGAGGTTAGTGTAACTGGTACTCGAAAATGTCTCTTTTTAAATTGCGAGGTAAACTTGTTGGAAAGGGACAAGGTTGATTCATAATTTATTACTTCAATTCTGATTCATAATTTATTCGCATTTATCATATAAAAATAAAATAACAAACACTATAACATAAGTTAATTAAACCATATTGTACACATACAAAGTTATTATTATTACAATCATGTAATAAAAAAATATCAACGACGTCCACGAACATTACGTGGTCGTCTAGTGTAGATTGCCCCATCATCTGTCACGCTTCGGGCTAACTGCAGCGCGGCCTTTGTACTCTCATATGCGTCAGTGCCTTTAGTGACCAGACGACAATCTATCATGCGTTGGAGGATACTGACAATGCGCCTAAATATACCCAACACCAACTTCAAAATAAATTAAACTTGTCAAATATATTGTTTAATCACATAACAATAAAAAAACTTACCGCCTGTGCACGCTCATCTTGAGACGAAAGACCTGCCTGCTCGGCATTTGGACTACGAAAGCGACGACGTGGTACAACATTGGGTCGATCTCCAAGTTCACCTCTGCGAATGTATGGGTGTGATACCGTTCTAAACCAAGACATGTACTCAAGAACACATGCAAATGGAATAGAAGCAACTCTCAAACCTGTCACCACGTGGTGATCAAAATGCAACCACCTTCGATCAATGACATGTGCACCAGGAGCCTTAACCACCATCAGTGATGGTGGAATGTTCTACTTGTAGCCAAATTGGCGTAAGACACGCTCGTGCATATGTATCTGTGATAAGATGCCCAATCGCAAGTGACTCGAGAATAAATAAATGGTCTCAAATGGTCTGCTCAATCTATGGTCCTCATACGGAGTCCAGATGATGTCATCGTGTGTGACCCCATCCAACTGCACCCGCATATCACCAATCGTGCGAATCTGATGGGCAACAATATATCGTACTGCCCGCGGGTGTACCTCGCCATATGAGGGATTAATATCCCTTCTTCCGATGCCTGAGAAGTGCTCATAAATCCATGCCTACTTAATTTGATCATATTAATTATAAAATATTTAATACAAAACATTATGGAATGTAAGATGTGATTGCTAATTATTTGTATAGTTTCATACTTGAAGCAGTGTCGCATAACTGCCCATCTGCTTCATGTTAAAATAAGATGCATCCCCCAACTGCTCATATAGATATGTAAGTGTTGTTGCTCCCCATGCATATCCATGACACCTATATAGATTGTTGAATAACAATAAGTATGATACATATACATAGGTGACACTTTTATCTGCAAAAAATAGTATATCCAAGAAGATGAAACGAAGTAAGCCTTGACAGCACACTCCCAAACCTCTTGAGCGCAACATTCCTCATATATATCTTGGAGCCAACTCAATCGTACGTGGACGCCTCGACACTGCCTCATCTCAGCCTTCCCCCGAGCCTCATCCACCCCTAGTAACTCAGCTAAAATTGTTGCAACTCCGTTGTACTCTAAGGGCACATATGTTGGGAATTGACCCAAAATGGGGAGTTGTAAAAGAGATGACACATCATCAAGTGTGATGGTCATCGCACCTACGGGAAGGTGGAAGGAGTTTGTCTCCCGATGCCATCTTTCGACAAAGGCTGAAATTAATCCCTTGTCCCCCACTTCATAACTTATATTGCACAAACTAAACAATTTATAATTTTGTACAAGTAGCTCAATATTAGCATGAGGCATCCCAAATTTACGTAATTTTCTACCGTGGGATACCAATTTAAGTTCTCCCCGATCCTAATATAAAATTTGTATATATTAAATATAATTAAATAAATTTAAACAATAATTAACAAAGATAATTTAATTGAAGATTTTTTCGTTCTTACCTCCACCTCCTAGAGCTTAACAACAACATGATCAGCAAAATTTACCAGTAAAGACGTATCATAAGGTTCTCCAGGAAACCCTTCTCCCTGGTCTACTTGGTCATCATCTCGTAATCCTTGTTCATTGTCATTATCAATATGAACATCATCACCAATCCTTTCCTCGACATCACCTTGGTCTCTTCTACGGACGGATGTCGTCGGTCTTTTGTGGTCATGATCCTGAGATCCACCACCTCTAGTTTTAGTCATATCTATCCACAACACAATTTGAATTTCAATTATTTACAAATAATGAATAATATGATCATGAAGTTGTGTACATAATATAAAATTTAAAAAAGTTTTTACTCAAGTGGGTTAGAAACTCAATACATAACAAAAACGCAAAAAGACAAAAATTGCAACTTCATGATTACAACTTAATTAGAGAACACTACCGGATTACATAATCCGAAACACTAAGTACACAATGTTCATACTGGATTATGTAATTCGGAACATGTTATAAACCTAGACCAGATTAGGTAATTTGGAATTACTTAAATACCTAAACCGGATTACGTAAATACCTAAACCGGATTACGTAATCCAGAATTACTTTAAATTATGAACTGTACTGGATTACATAATCCGGTGCCTATTACGAAAGAACAACACAAATGCGAAGAATGAGTACCAGATTACATAAGACCAATACAAATGTGAAGAGTGAGTACTGGATTACATTAGACCAGCAACACAAACACAGGTTTCAAATACTTAAGCAATAATGCAAAATCAGTAAAATTAAACTTACTAACCTGTCAATGAAGAGGGAACTTGTGAATGTGTGAGTGATGGAGAAGGTGAGGTTTAGAAAGGATGAGAAATTTGAGAGATGAAGAGAAGGAAAAACCTTGGAAGGAGGTGGGAGGGGGTGGTGCGGCGCAGGAAGGGAAAGAGAAGAGGCATGGTGAAATTGAAGTTAGGTTAAATGTTAAAGTAGGTTAAAATATTATTTTAATTTTTTAATATTTTTACCGAAGGGTATAATAGTAAATGTGTTTTTAGTATGGGGTGGGAGAAGAAGTCATGGAGGTGCAGGAAGAAGTTGTCCGCGAAAGGGGTGCTACTGGTGCTAAGGGTGGGAAGAAGATGAAGGGGTAGGAATTTATGGTTACTTATTTCTTTTATTAAGGGTAAAATCGTATTTAATCTTATATGGGACTGCCAGAAAAACTATAGAGGTGCAAAGACCCGTGTCTTGTGTATGTGGAAGGGCAATTACTTTCTGCACTCAATCAATTGCTTCCTGCAACTGACAAACTTTTTAAAACCCCATTCTACCCTTGTCTTCTTTAACATTTGCAGTTGAAGCTTCCGAATGTCCATGTCCATAGAAGGAAAATGGCTTACGGATATCATCATCCGAAATAGGATTTTGCATTCTGGATGTACATATTTGGAAGAGTTAAATGTGTTTCGGATATGGGGATGCGGAAGTATACACACAACCTTCCGGACGAAGCCATCCGCAACACATAAATCACTTTCGGATAAGAAAATTCGGAAGTCAAAAATCACTTTCGTATAAAAGTATCCAGAACGCACAAGGCATGTTAAAACTCACCTTGTCTTCTCCGGTGGCTTCGTTCTCTATCGTTGTCGAACTCCCTCACAGAGATGCCTCAGTGACCACAACAATCGACGTCCTTCGCTCCTAGGTTCGTGTTCATTGAATGGCTCGCTCAAGTGAAGCTTCCCCTACCTCAAAGGATAAATGCGAACGGGAGAATGGGAAACGACCGTGACTGCTGGGTTGAGTGTGAAAACAAAAACAAAGGAGGCGGTGATGACTGCTGGATTGCCAGCGAAAATAAAGAAGATTGGATGTTGTGAATGAGTGCAAATTTCACTTAACCTAATTTCAATTTCATTAAGAACATTTTAATATTTTCGTATAAACAATTAGGTGTTAGTCTAAATTGATTGGGTTAATGGGGAATCAACCAGGTGAAAGTTATTCAGATTCAACCTGCCCTATCAAAAGGGATTTTCCTCTAGCCAGGTTCCTTCTACATATAGCATATGTCAGTACGATAATAAGCACAATATCCTACTATGTTTTATTACTTTTTTTTTGCTTAAATAATTTTATTGGTGTTTTGTTATTCACCAATAATTTTTTTATTGATCTTGAGTACCTAATAGTTTGAAAGTTTTGTTTTGAGGTATGCTTTTTTTCTTGTCATTGATTCATATGTGACCGTTATTTTGATGAAGAAGTTGTTCACATGTTACTGAATTCTTTTATTATTTAATGTAAAAATAAAGTCATCTTATCAAAAGTTTAAACAAAATCAATTTTTAATTGTCATCATAAAATTTAATTAATAATAATATAATAACTTTTTTTGTAGATTAACAAAAATTAAACTTTCCCATTTTTAGGTTGCATCCTCTTTCTACTCGCTCTTGAGAAGGCATAATATTATCTATTTTTACACAAAAATAAAATAAAATAAAATTGAATGTATTATAGAAAAAAGAGAGCACAATCTCATCTATTTCTATAAAAATTAAAATTGAATTTCATTAGAGAAAAAAAGAGTCATTTGATGTTTGAGTGTTTCTAAAAATATTATTTTTGCCATTTGAATTGAAATTAAGATGTGTGAGAAGATATTAGAGGGAAACACTTTTTCAATACAAATTACTTTCTTTATGGATTTTTTTCTTTGACCTACATAATAGTAGTTAGAACTTAGTATGTTAATTAGCTAATAATTGACACACAAGTTTACTTTCTATGACATAAGAATTGCATATAATCCCTCTCTTATCCATCCTCTACATCGTCATCCCATATTCATTTTCATCTTATTGCTTTTGTTTAGATAGAAAAAATAGAAATAAATATAAAATAAAAAGTAAACAATTTAATTATTTAAATAAAACATTGAATGAAAATTGATTAGAAATAAATGAAAAGTTTGTAAGTGATTTGATTGATTAATAAAATAATTATTTTATATTAATATATTTAAAAATAATTTTTAAATAATTTAATGTAAATAAAAATTTCTAAAATAAAAATTACAGTTAAATAAAAATATTAAAATAAATTATTTACAAGATATCAAAATCTAAATTAATTAATTTTATTTTCAATATTCATTTATTATAATCTATAAACATATAGATTAATAAAATTATAATTTTTTAATTTTAATATTTATAATTTTATTGATTTATTTTTATCATATAAAAGTATATATTAATAAATATTACTATTATAATTACTAAAACATACAGTATAATAATTATATAGATTTAAATACTAATAAATATTTACTAATATATATTCTATATAATCAGTTGTATTAAAAACATTGTATTATTATTTATAAACATAATCAGTTGTACTTTGTGGTCGCATAGTAATGAAGGGAGTTTATCGTAAAAGATATCTTGTTATGATTAAACTCTTATTTTCTACCAGCCTAAACAATATATTTCTAGAACCAAACATTCTGTAAAATATATCAATATTTTATAAGAGAAATTAACACTAGAAACTTAAAAACAAACTTTCCATTTATTAAATACTTAAAAAAAAATATAAAAATTTACCACTACACATTAATCATTAAAAACTTAAACTTTTACT
Organism: Phaseolus vulgaris; assembly: GCF_000499845.2. Lineage (NCBI taxonomy): Eukaryota > Viridiplantae > Streptophyta > Magnoliopsida > Fabales > Fabaceae > Phaseolus > Phaseolus vulgaris. The sequence continues at coordinate 33,106,953 of NC_023755.2, read as the reverse complement.
TTTCTAATAAACATCTATGTATTCTAAACATGCCTGAATGGTGACATCAAAACTCTTTCTTTAAATTTAATGTAGTTACACAATCAAGACTCCAACCATATAATTTCATATTAATTGATTAACATGTTTGCGCAATATTATCTACCATTATTTATTAATTATGGTATGAGTTTAATTTTAATATACTAATATAAAAACTTGTATATTTTTAATAAAAAAAACATGATTATAAGTTTTGGTTTATAAAAGTGTATATCTTATATTGTAAAGAAAAATAGAGAAGATGAAAGAGAAAGGAAAGAAAAAGAAAAGAGATATGATTGAGGATATACATCTTTTGCATTAAATATATAGGGATTATCATCTCAAACTGAATGCGACTTTAGACCTAACATTCAGTTTGGGTCTCGATAAAAGAAAAGTGACACTGGGAGGAGTATTGATTGTGATTTCTGACTCTGATGTCTTTTCCCTTACAAACCACACACGTCAAATTCAAAATGCTTTTATTTTGAAAGAAGAACTGAATTTCAGAGAGAAGAACTACAAGAAATTAATTAAATAAAAATTAAATTTAAAGACAAAAATAATTAATTATTATATTAATTAAAGTAAAATTTTATTTTATAAATTAAAAAATATTAGTATTTAAATTTTTATTATTATTAATAAAAATTTATAAAATAATTTTTAAATTAATATTTAATTATTAACTACCAAGATTTTAGTTACTAATTACTTTATATTTTAAATAAATTAATTTATAATTAAAATATTAGTAGTTAAAATATTGGTAGCTAATTTAAATACAAATTTAAAAATCACTTTATAATTTTTTATTAATAAAAGAAACCACTTTAGATATCAATCTTTTTTAATCTCCAAAATAATATCTAGTTTAGTTAACATACTAACTAATTTTTTTCTTTCTCTAAAAAAAATGCTAAAATTATCTCATCATTTTTTTATCAGCAATAAAAAAATTAATAAATATGAAGGATCGTCCAACCCTTATACAAAATTGCATTTTATCCTCATCCTACCAAGAAACGCCTACCATACTCACAAAGTCACATCGCCAAACAAAATAAAAATTCTCAAACAAGACATCAAGAAACCAGCCTCATACAAGCCAAAGGGTCCAAACACCAATTAGAATAGGAGAACAAACCAAAACAGGATTTTGAAAAAATCTAAGACCAAACCTTTACTTAAACCATTGTGAACACTTCAAACGTGTCAGCTACGCCCCTTTTAAAGATGACATTGTTCCTGTGTTTCTAGATTTCACTCACTACTCTAACCCAAATTGCACCCCAAATATCATTAATCGAACCTGAAGCATTGCACATCCTGAACTGTAAAAAGTTTGACATAGGATCGTTGTGGAACACAATCGACATACCAAACTATGAGAGAACTTATAAGCCATGTAATCATCGAACGACACAATCCCCTATAATATGCAAAATGAATAATATGTTGATCATATCTCACAAAATGTCTTATGTTAGAGAGGAGTTGTTTAACAAAGAATACTCATTTAGTCAGGAATGGGTAAGGTTGAAAGAATACCTAATGGGATCAACCAAGAGTGACTAAGATCCTAAATAATACTCAAGTCGTTAGTTGACAATGACTATGATCTCAAACAATTAATACTTAAAAAAGTTAGCCAAGAGTGGCTACGATCCCAAATAATACTCGATTGTACTTTGCAACATTAGTCTACTTAAGTGGAAATCAATCTATTGATTGAGAACTAGATGTAGTTTGTTGTGTGTCAGACAAACCATTATAAAATTTAATTTGGAGTTTTTCGCTCTCCTTATCTCTTCTACTTTGCATGTTATTATTGATCTTGCCAATAAGAGGGAGAATAACTACTAAAATTAAGTTTGAAAATGACTTCTTTAAGTAAATATATTAGAAGCTTGAAATTGCATCTAATACATTCTATCAAACAAAACCTAAACTTAAAATTGAGTCATTAACAAATTGTTTGTTATATAAACAATAAACCCTAAACCATCATCAGAAAATATTTACGAATTTTTTTAAGGAATATTTAAATGTTTTTTCTATTTTCCACAACATCCACTCGAACCTTGAATTTGGCATCCATCGACTCCTAACCACAATTCAGGAAATTGTTGTTGCTTATAGTTTTCATATTTTGGATTCAAAAAGTCTTTTGCTTCATCATCTTAGTTGAAAAATTGCTCAAGAATCACATGAATACCTTGAATATGTTTCTTGATACGAAATGGTTGATTTTTCCTGCTGCATCCAAGTGAGAAAGTTATTATCTAAAAGTTTGTAAGAGATGGCAGCGGAGAAAAAAATGTGAGGGATGAACTGATAGGATGTTGATCCATGGAAAAAGATCACTTTGGCTAAACTGATACCTTAAAAAAAAAATAGAGAACATGGAAAAAAAGGGAAGAAGAAGAAAAAAGTTATCACTGAATATACATATATTAAAGGAGTGAAACTTACAAAAATATACAACACAAAAAAACTTGCTTATAAAGAAAAGAGAAGAAGTATATAAAAAGAAGAGTTATCCTATCAGACTATAATAAAAGGCTAAAAAGAAACAAAGCAATTAAAATACAACTAACCATTTTCAAACTTCATAATTCACCACAAGAAAAATTGGTTTTACCAATAGTCAAAATCAATCGGTACTACTAAAATTCCATCAATAATACAAGTTTTCAACAGAAAAGTGACGGTAGAAAATTCGACAATAATAAACTTACCGATGAAAGTTACGAAGGATAGATTCATTGGATGGATAGTTACCATCATGTTATAATTATTATTATTTTTATTATAATTTTTTTTATATTAATATTATTATAATAATAATGTTAATAATAATTAATAATATTATAAATAATATTAATAACAATATTAAAAATATTAATATTAATATTAATAAAAATAATAACACAAATAATAATGGTAATATAAATACAATATTAATATTAATAATAAAATTAATAATTTTAATAATAATTTATAATATTAATTATGAATCTAATAAATATTTAGTGTTTAAAATTTAAGGTTTGATGTCATAATATTACTAAGAGATAAGTCCATAATATTAATAATGTTGATATTGGCTTAATCCCAAGTCCCACATCGGTGGGTTCATTGTTTAGGAAGGAGGTTTGAGGGTTATAAATTAAACGCTCCTCCTTCACTGTTAGATATCCCAATTTGTAATATCTTCTCCCATAATAATAAAAGTGAACTGTTTTTGCTGTGCTCGGAGATTGCTAAACTGGCCGAACTCCGTTAACAATTTTCGGGTGTGTTTTTTCCTCTTTATCTCTTTTATTATTCCGCTTTATTTATTCAATACTATTTGTCGGGTAGCTCTATTAGGGTTTTGTTTTAGTGAGAAAATTACCCGTTTTTCCCAACAAGTGGTATCAAGAGCCGAAGGTTCGCCTTGGGTTGTTTGAAATTATTTGTAATATTGAATATTATATTTTGAGTTTGTAATGGCAAATCAAGAAGAAGAAGCGAATGATGTATCTAGAGTGTCGAGCTCCTCGTCATCATGGTCGAGGTTCCCGGTGTCCACTTTGAAATTGGCGGTGGAAATATTTGATGGCACTGGACATTTTGGCATGTGGCAAGGAGAGGTCTTGGACTCTCTTTTTCAGCAGGGTCTTGATATTGCTATTGAAGGAGAGAAACCAAAAGAGGTAGAGGAGAAAGACTGGAGTATCATCAACCGGTTAGCATGCAGAACTATTAGATCCTGCCTGTCCAGAGAGCAGAAGTACACTGTAAAAAACGAGACTTCTGCACACAAACTGTGGAAGGCATTGGAGGACAAGTTTCTGAAGAAGAGTGGTCAGAACAAGCTCCTGATGAAGAAAAGGTTGTTCCGATTTGACTACCAACAAGGTACTAATATGAATGCACACATCACTATGTTTAATCAATTAGTAGCAGACCTGTTGAATTTAGATGTGAAGTTTGAGGATGAGGATTTGGCTTTGATGTTGTTATCATCTCTTCCTGATGAATTTGAACATTTGGAGACTACGCTCCTTCACGGGAAGGAGAATGTGTCGTTAGATGTTGTTTGTTCTTCTTTATATAGTTATGAATTGAGAAAGCAGGATAAGATGGAAACCAAATCAACGACATCAGAAGAAGCATTGGTGGCAAGAGGTCGTCAGCAAAGCCAAACAAAGGAGAGAAGAGGGATGTCTAAATCTAAAGTTCGAGCCGTTGCCAAAGATGAGTGTGCTTTCTGTCATGAGAAAGGACACTGGAAGAAAGACTGTCCAAAACTGCAGAAAAAAAGAAGGTTCCGCAAGATGCAAATGTTGCAGAATGCAAAATTGATGTGGAATCAGATATCTCTTTAATTGTCTCGCTTTCAGCATCATCATATCCAGATGAGTGGATATTGGATTCAGGTTGTACTTATCATATGTGTCCCATTCGGGATTGGTTCTTTGAATTTCAAGAACTCGATGGCGGAGTTGTTTACATGGGAAATGATAATCCATGTAAGACAGCTGGGATAGGTTCAATCAAGTTGCGGAATCATGATGGATCCACCAGAATTTTGCGGGATGTACGGTACGTGCCAAAGTTGAAGAAGAATCTCATCTCATTGGGGGCTTTAGAATCTAAAGGCCTAGTCGTGACGATGCGAGATGGAATTCTTAAAGCAACTTCAGGAGCACTGGTGATGTTGAAAGGCGTGATGAAGAACAATTTGTATTACTATCAAGGTAGTACAGTGGTGGGGACAGTAGCGACAACAACTTCTAGCTCTAAGAAGGATGCTGAGGCAACGAAGTTGTGGCATATGAGGTTGGGACATGCTAGAGAGAAATCCTTGCAAATTCTTACCAAGCAGGGATTGTTGAAAGGTACGAAGGCTTGCAAACTTGAATTTTGTGAGCATTGTGTTTTGGAAAAACAACGAAGAGTGAAGTTTGGCACTGCAATTCACAATACCAAGGGTATTCTAGATTATGTGCATTCAGATGTGTGGGGACCTGCCAAGACTCCGTCAATCGGAGGTAGGCATTATTTTGTCACTTTTGTGGATGATTTTTCCAGGAGAGTTTGGGTGTTTACTATGAAGAACAAAAATGATGTGCTTGAAATTTTCCTTAAGTGGAAAGTTCAAGTTGAAAACCAGACAGGAAGGAAGATTAAGGTTCTTCGAACAGACAATGGAGGAGAATACAAGAGTGATCCGTTCCTGAAGGTATGCCAAGATTGTGGCATAGTTCGACACTTCACTGTTAGAAAAACACCACAGCAGAATGGGGTGTCAGAGCGTATGAACAAGACACTTGTGGAGAAAGTTCGTTGTATGTTGTCTAATGCTGAGTTAGGCAGAGAGTTTTGGGCTGAGGCTGTGACATACGCTCAACATCTCGTCAATCGTTTGCCATCATTTGCTATAGATGGCAAAACCCTGTTAGAGGTATGGTTTGGAAAACCTGCAACTGATTATGATTCTTTGCATGTTTTTGGTTCTATTGCATATTATCATGTGTTTGAATCAAAGTTGGATCCACGGGCAAAGAAGGCTCTTTTCATGGGCTTTAGTCCTGGAGTGAAGGGATACCGTTTGTGGTGTCTAGAGGCAAAGAAGACGATTATCAGCAGGGATGTTACCTTTGATGAATCTGCCATGTTAAAGAAGGTAAATCCAGAAGGAGCTGATAGTACTCCGCAACAGGTGGAGTGTGCCCGAAAGCAGGTGGAGTTTGAGCCGACAGTGGTGATCCCAACACGAAATACCACAAGTGACTCTCCTATGGTAGAAGAAGAGTCAGATGAGGAAGAGGTTCCTACCCAAGAATCTCAACAACAATCAGCGCCAATTGCAGTTAGAAGACAGAGACGAGATTTTCAGAAGCCTGCTCGTTTCATGGATATGGTTGCCTGTGCACTTCCAGTTGTTGATGACATTCCATCCACTTACCTAGAAGCCATTCTGAGTTCAGAGAGTGGTAATTGGGCGGGTGCGATGGAAGAGGAGATGCAATCTTTGAAGAAGAACAAGACGTGGAAGTTGGCACAATTACCAAAAGGTAAGAAGGCAATTGGGTGCAAATGGGTATTTGCAAAGAAAGAAGAATTTTCTAATAAAGATGTTCGCTACAAGGCAAGGTGGTTACAAGGGCCAAGTTTGAACATTGTTTAGACTTGGTTAATATTTTGCACATTTGAAGTTGGCGTCCGGAGGCGCAAATTTGAAGCACTGTAAAGTTTGTTTTTGTTATGTTTTGAGAAGATTTGTTTTAGGTGGGACTTGAAATTAAGCCAAGGTGGAGATTTATTGATTTTGGCTTAATCCCAAGTCCCACATCGGTGGGTTCATTGTTTGGGAAGGAGGTTTGAGGGTTATAAATTAAACGCTCCTCCTTCACTGTTAGATATCCCAATTTGTAATATCTTCTCCCATAATAATAAAAGTGAGCTGTTTTTGCTGTGCTCGGAGATTGCTAAACAGGCCGAACTCCGTTAACAATTTTCGGGTGTGTTTTTTCCTCTTTATCTCTTTTATTATTCCGCTTTATTTATTCAATATTATTTGTCGGGTAGCTCTGTTAGGGTTTTGTTTTAGTGGAAAAATTACCCGTTTTTTCCAACAGTTTGATGTCATAATATTACTAAGAGATAAGTCCATAACATAAAGATGTTGTTTTTATCTTGCATTGTATTTACTAATGAATAAGACCCTAATATTTATAACACTAATTTGTTTATATTTTATTTAATTTTTTGACAAATTTTATCGATGAATATATATTAACTGTCATTTACCGATAAATATATGCAAGTAAAGGTATGGTCTTGAATTTATGCAAAGTCTCGTTTCGCTTATTTCTCTTATTCTAGATGAGTTTTAAATCATCTGACTTGTATGAGGTTGATTCATTAATGTTGGTTAATGTTGATCTGGTTGTCTCTTTGCTATGCTGGTAGATGATCTAATAAGAGTTTGTGGTCAAATATTTCTGTATAAGGGTTGGACCACTCCTAAAATGGTTCTTATTTATTTGTTAATTTTTTTATTGCTAATAAAAAAAATTACTGATAAAGTTGATGAATAAGATCATAACATCCACAATTTTAATTTTTAATCCTAGAGTTCAATTTACCAACAAATATATATTCATGATAATTTGACGGATATTACTAATGGATAATGCCATCACATCCATAAAAATAATTTTGATTTTAACACTAAATATATGAACAAATTTTTACCGAAAAATTACACAAATACTATAAAATTTATTGTTATTGAGAAAATCTAACAAATACGAACCCTTCGTTAATTATCTTGTTTGTAGTGACTATCTATGACTTTATTTTTTTTATATATTTAATTTTATGTTCATAGGGCACCCCATATCATTAGCAGACAAACATGACGACTTGGAGTGAGTCATTTTATATATGCTACACATTTCCTGGTTTCTTCCCACTACTTTCGTAAAACTTGTATTCTAGAAAGTTATTGTATCAATTTGTTTTACACGTCAAAATCGTGTGGTTATATGAATAATACTGATTAGAAATAAAGTTTTCTTTTGTCAAAGTTCTACCATAACATTTTGGCCAATCAAATATTTTTTAATATTTTCTTATAAATTTTATTTTAATAATGAAATCTTATAAGAAATACATTATAATAATTTTTTATTTATATTTTAGTTTCTTACAATTTTAAAAATTGATTTAATTACATAATTAAATGTTTTTTTTAAATTCGGATATTATATTTTAACGGAATAGTTTTACAACATCGCACTCTTAAATTTAATATTAAGGATAAAACTTCTCCGAATGTTCCTTCTAAGAAAAAAAAAAGTCCCTTGTAAAAGCTCCAATGACACTTTTCTGGCTTACCTTTACACGCTTTGGAAAATTAAGTTGTAACTTCGCATTAGTCACAATAAAATAAAAACGAAAAAAGAATAGGGGTGTTTGTGGATTATGTTAGATTGAATAGGATTTGAGCAATTTATTATTTAACTCACTAAGAAAAAATCGAGTTAAATTAAGGTAAATTTCTGTATATTTTTATGTTAAACTCAAGTAAATTAACCTAGTTTTTTAGTAAATTGGATTGAGTTGGATTAAGATTTTGATTTTTTCTTATTAAAGGTTATAATTTTCAAGTATCTATATACTTGTTTGAAAAATAATATAATGTTTATAAAAATAAGACTTTAAGTCGGTCAATAAGTCAAGCATAATAAATTTATCTAAACTAATTTAAGGAATAAAAAAAATACAACATAATTTATCCTTAAGATAAATATATGATTTGTCTCGGACCACTTATATTAAATATCTATTTCAACTCATATAAAAGGAAGTTACTTTTTATTAAATCAAATTTAACCTAATTATAAATAAAACTCAAACTAATCTAAGTTAGGTTTATAGATTAAGTAATTGAATGAATACATTATCGATAAATCAATAGTTGAATATTCAATTTCACATGTTCTCATAGATTTTAAAAGTTTCTATGCATCTCTGATATTATCTTGAAACAGGTTCTAGGTGAAGTGGAGTTATTTATCAAATCCCTGCGTGTAAAGATTAATTGGTGATGAAAATTATCATTAAGATTTTGTATAATAATAGATTAAGATTTGGAATTTAAATTTTTAGATATTTATTCATTGAATCTTACATTTTATAATGAACATATTTAGTATTTCGTGAGAATTAAGTCTTGCAGCCATGGAATATGTATTTCAAGTATGACTTTACTTTCTAATCTGAATCCTTGAAAGACCATAAGATCAATGGAAGATCTCTCTCTCTCTATATATGCATGCATTTACACGTCTTCAACATACTTGCTTCTCTATATATATCAGTTCCTTTCATTTTGTGAAATATCATATCAAGTAAAAATGGGAATTCTTAGAGAGCACGAACTTGTTCAAAAATTTAAGATTGGTCCATCAAAGAGAACAACTGCTTCTGTTCCTCTCTCATTCCTTGATTTGCCTTTAGCAGGTCCTATTTACGTGAGACGCCAATTCTTCTACCACTTTCCCCATTCCACACTTCATTTCTGTAAAACTACACTTCCTTCTCTCAAAACCTCTCTCTCTCAAACCCTTCAGCACTTCTTCCCTCTCGCTGGAAACCTCCTTTGTCCTCCACCACCCCACAAACCCTTCATTCGTTGCACCGATGATGACTCTATTCCCTTAACTGTCGTTGAGTCCAGAGCTGATTTCAACCACCTCTCATCTAACCACCCCAAAAGGCTCAAAGACTTGGATCACTTGGTTCCCAAGTTAACATGCACAAACATGCACGATGACACGTTTGTTTTCCCTTTGCTGGCATTGCAAACCACGATTTTCCCCAACCAAGGCCTTTGCATCGCGATTACCTATTGCCACGTGATGGATGATAGTTGTTGCAGCAATTTCATGAAGTATTGGTCTTCCATTTGTCGCAGTGGTGGAGTTGAGTTGAGTCTTGTTGAGAGGTCAACACCGTGCTTGGACAGGGGAGTGTTGAAGGACCCCAAAGGGTTAGAAGCTATCTTCTTAAGAGATTATTTTGAAGAGAGGTCAACTTGGAAGGAAAGACTAGTTGGGAAAACTTCTGAGGTTTGCAATGGGAATACTGAAGATTATGTTAAAGCAACGCTTGTTTTTGGAAGGGATGATATCGAGGGGCTGAGAAGATTGGTTTTGAATCAGTGGAGGAGAAGTGAAGAATTCGACACATCACAACATGTATCAAAATTTGTGGTGACGTGTGCCTTTGTGTGGGCTTGTTTGGTTAAAACAAGATGCAGAAGTGATTATGAAGAACAAGAGAAAGAGGAGTTCTTTCGTTTCTCTGCAGATTGCAGAGATCGCCTTGAGCATCCTGTGCCAGAAACATACTTTGGAAACTGCTTAACGTTATGTTTTGCCATGCTGAAAAGAAATGACCTGAAGGGAGAAGGTGGTTTTGTGAATGCGGTGAAGGTTATCAGAAGGGCAGTGACTGATATGAAAATTGACCTGTTTAAGGATGCAGAAAACTGGAGGGAATCATTTACGAAGATGTTTGCGTTGGGAAGTACTTTGATAGTTACTGGGTCACCCAAGTTCACTGTTTATGAGACTGATTTTGGATTTGGAAAGCCTAACAAGGTGGAAATGGTACATTCGTTGAAGGGTATGTCTTTAGCAGAAAGTAGAGATAAGGAAGGAGGACTTGAAGTTGGCATTGTATGTACAATCACAGAATTTGAATATTTAGTTTCTCTTATCAAGCAAGAACTTCAAGTTTCAAAATCCTTACTTTATTAGTGTGATATAAGAAAAATTTGAAACTTTTAATTCCATACAAAATATAGTTACTAAGTAAAGCTTAGTTTGGTTGAGGGTGAATCTTGGAGGATGGATTTGGAGTGCTTTATAGACAAAGTGAATAAAGTGGTGTATTTGAGTTATGTCCTTGATTTAATTAAATTAATTAAGATTCATAAATTGTTTTTTTTTTATCTTTTCATATTCATTTTATTTTATTTAACACATAATGTAGTTGTTTATATTATTTTTTCAAATTTCTTTTTTTTTATGAGTTTGATATCGTCTTCTATGTCTTTATTTTTATTTATTTTGATGACACATGCAAATTATTAATAATGTTGTTTTAAAATATAAACATTTTTTGTTAGAGAAAATAAAAAATAATTATTTATTAAAAAAATAAGTATTAATATAAAAAATATTATTTATCATTTGACAATAATAATTTAAAAATAAAGGAAAACTAATTAAATAAATGAGGGAAAATAGTCATTTGCATTCAATACCCATAAATCTAATTTTCCATCTCACATAATTTTTTCAATTCAAACTTTCTCCACATACCCACTCGAAGTTAAGTATATCAAATCCTTGTAATCCTCACAACTTAAATCTTTTCTTCATGAATAGTAATTTTGTTGTACACACAAATCTCCAAATTTTAATAAGAATTTTTTTTATATATTTGTTCTAATTCAAAGTTTAAATGATTTCAAACCATAATATTCAAGTTGCGTTCCCTTATTTATAGTGAAAGATATATTTTATAAGTCATAATTTGTTATTTGTTATCCTCTAAACCTTAATTAATATGATCTAATATTTAAAGTTTGTATATTTCTTAATTGATTTCAAGCACTAAAAGTAGGTATCCCTTTACTTTTTTACTAAAATTTTGGGTAATTTTATTGGATTTCTCTATTAATAATTAATAGGCTCTATAAGTTCTGCCTAATCAGTTTATGGTAATGATTGCTCTTAACATTTTATCAATTTTCCATATTCAAATTACCATACAGACTAAGGCTCGACAAATTTATAAGTTAAGAAAAATGAACTTACTTGTGTCACACAAGGTTAGACTTTAAACAAACACTACTAAAAAAATCATTAAATAGAACTAATTTTAGAGATAAAAAACACTTAGTTATTAGTTTTGACTAAATTAGATACCCCTAAACATGTATAAATATTAGATTTTGATATTTTTAAAGTTAAATATTGTTTTTAATGTTGGAAAAGGTTTACATGGAAAAAAAGAGAGTAATTCACAAGACATCCTATAAAGCTAGATCCTGCCGTTAGGAATCATTATACATAGAAACTAATTATTTTTTGTCTCTAAAATTAGTTTTTATTTAATGACTTTCTTGTAGTGAAATGTCAGAGAGTTAGGTTGGTACTGCTTGATAAGGTCGGTATTTGTAGATATTGCATGATAATGTTAGTTTTATACACCTGATAACGTTAGCTTTTGTATATATTACCTAATAAGGTTGATTTTTGTAGGTGACGCCTCATTAGGTTAACTTTTGAAAATACTACCTGATAAGGTCGATTTTGTAGATATCGCCTGCACTAGTGCAAATAATGCTTTTTACAACGACATATTAAGTCGGTTAAATGAGAACCGATATAAACAAAAACACGGTGACATTTTTTGTAAATATTTGGAACATATTACACCGGTTGGATAGAGGAACCTAATTTGTTCTGCTCAGAACAAAAAAAAGTTTTTAAAATTTTTATCTATGGGATTACATAAAACACCGGTTGGATAGATGAACCATGTTATATGTAGTTCCCAAATTAAAAAAAAAAAGTTTTTAAAAATGACATATAACATCGTTGGATAGGGGGAACTAGTGTTATATGTATTTTCCAGATTTTTTTTTAAAGTTTTAAAAAATACATACAATAATGGTTCTCTATCCAACTGGTGTTACATGTCATTTCAGATTAAAAAAAGTTTAAGTGAATAAAAATATATATTACACCGGTTGTTACTCATAACCGGTGTAATATATGTTTCTACCCTATTTTCTTGACTCACGCCTTCAGTCTTAATTTGCGCTACTCTAGGTTTTGTTTCTTCTTTTTGCCTCCATTGTTGCTTCCAACTCTGCTACCAACGCCGCCTCCAACAACCATAATAACACCACTGATATTTTTTGTTTTGAATCACAGATGGAAAAACGTTCAAGAAGCCTCGTCGTCCTTACAAGAAAGAGTGTCTGGACGTGAAGCTGAAGTTGGTGGGAAAGTATGGGTTGCGGTGCATGAGGGAGTTGTGGAGGGTTCAGTACGCCCTCAACCGCCTTCGCAAAAACGCTCGTAACCTCCTCACTCTCGACGAGAAGAACCCGCATCGGATCTTTGAGGGCGAGACTCTCCTCCACTGCATGTTTTGCTACGGTCTCCTCGACAAGACCTAGAACAAACTCGAGTATGTCCTTGCACTCCCTGTCGAGAACTTCCTAGAGCACCACCTCCAGATCCTCATATTCAAGTCCGACATGGCCAAATCCATCCACCATGCCAAGGTTTTCATCAGTAGAGACACATCAAGTCCTTTTCCACTTCCAAATCTGATCCTTTTTCGTATTGATTTCATTTCTTGTTGCTGCTTTCGCTCATTATAAAAAATTGTATACTAAAATCTCATGCTTTCAGTGTTGAATTGGGGATTTTTTTTTCCTGAGTTTGAATTTTTTTTTAAACTTTATGTTTTTTCTTATTAAGGCTAAAATGCATAAACAAGAAAAGAAATGCAATGATCTTGATAATTTTTTATAGCTTTTTACTTTCCTATTCTTGAAGAGTTTATAAAAATGAGTAAATGGCTTATTGAATAAGTTTCTATTACGTGTTTGTTAATTCTGTGTCCTATCCGGTATGTGACCTCAGTATGTGACTCTAGAGCACATATAACACCGGTTGGGAGCCATAACCGGTGTTACATGTGCCTTTTGGATCATATATGATGGAGGACCATCCAAAACCACCATACACATTAATAAAGTACTCTATATAAATAAAGTAGAATACAATAATATAGATGTTGTATTTGTAGATATAATTTTGAAAAGGCGTGTTGTAGAGATATTAGAAGACAATTTAGGAGATCCTCACTTGTCACACAAGCAATGATCTCTATAGCGTCTTAAAAGGATACAAGCCACTCCTTAAGCCACCAACCCTACCATGGTTAAGCAAGCTTACCTAGGGTTAGAGTAGCTTAAGGAGCAAGCTACCTCCTTCCCTATAAATACCTTGTCTAAACTCTTTGTATAAAAATTTGACATAAAGCTTTCTGAATTCATAAATCATTCTCTCTCAAATCTCCTCTTATTTGCAAGCCTAGAATGCCTAGTAAACTCTTGGAAGGTTGGTCTCACCAACTTCCTCTTGAAGTACACACCACTACCTTCATCGAATCCAAACCAATCGAATTCCTCTCATTTCCTTCAAGTCTTCCGCTGCATTCCAATCATCCATTTCACAAGTATGAACCTTGGCTTACATCAATATATGTTTTAGTATTTTATTCAAATTTTAGTACATATTACACTGATTTTTACAACAGGTGTTATATGTGATTGACATTTTACATCGCTAAGATCTACATCGGTGAGGGAACCAGTGTTATATGAATTTTCTACATTAGTACTATTAAGGTCGACTTTTGCAAATACTTCTTGATAAGGTTGATTTTTGTAGATATCGCTTGATAAGGTTAGTTTTTATAGATACCTTCTGATAAGCTAGTTTTTATAAATACCCCTGATCAGGTCGATTGTTGTAGATGTTGCCTAATATGTTCAATTTTTGTAGATGCCACCTGATATGGTAAACTTTTGTAGATTGTTGATTTTTGTAGATACCGCTTGATAAGGTTGGTTTTCGGAGATATCGCTTGATAAAGTTATCTTTTTAAAGTTCTTGTTGAGTCGGGGTCGAGGCTGAACATAGTCAGCAGTTTTATCAATCTAGCCGAGCTGGAAGTCGAGTTGAACACATTCGTGACTTTTGTCAATCCAACCGAGCTAAAAGTCGAGTTGAATACATAATCAACAATTTTATTAATCCAGTCGAGTTGAACAAGTCAGCAATTTTATTAATACAGTCGAGCTGAACATAGTCATCAATTTTATTAATCCAGTCGAACTGGAAATCGAGTTGAACATAGTCAACATTCTGAACATAGTCAACGATTTTCTTAAACTAGTCAAGCTAAACATAGTCAACAGTTTTATTAATCTAGCTGAGTTGGAAGTTGATTTGAACACTGTCAGCAGTTTTATAAATCTAGTCGAGCTGGAAGTTGATCTGAACATAGTCAACAATTTAATTTATCTAGCCAAGCTGAAAATCAAGTTGAACATAGTCAACGATTTTATTAATCTAGTAGAGTTGAAAGTCGATCCATTCTTTTAGGAAACTATAGATGACAAGCTACCTTATCACCTTCAAAGATTTGCTTTTAAAAAAATAATGAAGGTGGGACATTGCGGTCTTTCCTTGTCCTCCTGTGACCTTTGGGCTATGTAAGGCACATATAGGTAGATGGAACACCTTCCCTGCTGATCATCTTCTCGTTTCGGCCTCCGTTCTTAAGCATTATCCTTATACTTCATAGATGCCTAATGTTTTTCTTCTAATTTCTTACGCCACATTACTTCCTTGGCTTTAATGTAAGAAGATGCCATGTTTCAGATTTCAACCATAAAACCGACCCTATTTTGAATAAGAGAATCATTGAAGGGGTTGGCCCCCAATCCTTTAATGAAAGCATCAACGGATATCTCTTCGTTGGGCTAATATATGTGAACCGAGATGTCACAAAAGTGATTAAGATACCTTCCTACTTCTTAATATTAAATATATCGACAATTTGTGAAGGCTTGACTTTATTGGTCGTCAACCACTCCACAAACATTCGTGACAAAGTCTAGAAATAGTTGATGACTTCGTTGGGAATTCGACTGAACCATTGGAGTGTGGTGCTCGTGAATGCCCCCAATGAACATTTTGCATTGTACAACATCCAAGCTACCTGATATTAGCATTTACGATCAGAAGGCTTTTAAGTGGCTCTTTTGATCTTTTAAACCCAAAAATGGTGTGATATTGGGCACCATGTAGTGAGGGGAACTATTCTTCCATGATTGCCCTGTAGAAAGGTTATGGATATTCTTGAGCATGTATTGGGCAAGGATTTTCCCCTCCGCCTTCAGCTGACATCTATCTGTGCATGACCTGTTGCAGTTCTTCATTGGCATTTTGTAACTCCTCATGTACTTGCATGGCTTCCTCTATTAAATGTGTGACATATCTGCCTCTTCATGTAGTTGCTCATGCTCGATGAGAACCTCTTCTCTTTGTCGCTTTTGTTCTATGGGGGCTTCTTTCTGCAGTCATTCACATTCAACCTGAGCTTTCTCTGCGTGTAGTTTAGCTTTCACTTTTACACGTTGTAGTTCCCGTATGGTGTCCAAATTTTTTTACACGTATGAACATGACCATCGTCTTTAGGTTGAACTTATTGACTTTGATTCCTTATGATTTGCAATTATTTCTCTTTCTCTTTCTCTCTATATATACATATATACATACATACATATATATATATATATATTTATTGGGTGGAAAAAATATATACTATTGTGTGGAGGTAGGAAAATATAATTGATTAGGTGATTGTGAATAATTGGTATGGCATAGTCGATTATGGCACTCTGTGCATTGTGACATTCATTGAACGTATTTGGACAAAGTTAAAACCAAGTCATGGTTATGTATTTCGCTTAAAAAACATGTTTGATCTATGCATATTTTTTTGTAATGTTTAACTTATTTTTTGACTTATATGAATTGAATGGTCTTTGATTGGTGATAATATATATTCTTGAAGGGTGTAATTGATTATCTATAAGGACATAATCAATTATTCTCCAACATGTAATCGATATGTTGGGGCATAATCGATTATGTCCTCGTACATAATCAATTATTCACTGATACATTTTGTTCATATACATGAAAACATCTTGTAAATTCATAGCAAACACTAAAACATTAAAAAGTTGCATGTGTTGGTATTTAAAGGAGAAGACAAAGTTTTGATGAGTGTTATAATTCATTAATATTTCATACAAAAAGATAGACACTTATGAATTTTAATTGATAAAATAGTTATAATTCTACCCCTAATTTAGGAATTTGAACATTCTTACATATTTTTGGATTATAAGATGAATGTGAACGATTTATTCACAAATTTATGTTAATTTAGGATTCTAGGGGAAAATTGAGATAAAAAGGCTAAAGGAGAATGGACAAGTTAAAAACAAGATGAAAAGACAAAGTGGAACATTAAATCTCGCACAAGCAAGATCATTCCTGAGGAACTCGCCCAAGACTCACTCAAGGCTTCCTTAAGCGAGTTCACTCTAGTAAAGTTGGACTTTTTCTCATAAAACTCGCTTAAGCAAGTAATGTCTCGCTTAAGCAAGATGTCACTTAGCCCAAACCCAAATAGTTTAAATAGAAGGCATGAGCCATAACCCCAGACATCATTGAGAGGATATGGAGAGATAAAAAACCCTAGAGGAGGCAGTCGTTAAAGAGAAACACTTTGAATCTTCTTTTCTTGTTTTCCATGCTTGTAATGACCAATATGATTGTCTAGTTCTTTCTTTTGGGATTGGAAGTAATATGTTCAAACTCTTATGTATTGAGGTAATATTTATTTATAATATTCAGTTCTTGAGTGATGATTGGTATTATCATTTTATTCTCAAAGCTTGAAACTATTCATGATTTTGATCCTTAGATTTGACTGGAAAGTACTTATGAGTATCTGACCTAAATGATAATGCTTAAATATTTGAATGCTAGGAATAAATTTGAAATGTTAATTGCTTTATAATATTGGTTTGTAATGGTAAGGAGCTTTTATAAATATGCAATGAATCGGTATTTAGGAGACTCTCTTAATTATTTTGTATGCAAGGAATCGATATGAATGACTTTTATATGTGCATCAATGTCAATTAAAATGGAATGTTATACATTTTTCTTCATTGAAACTATATACGAGTAAAAAGGATTAACCTCAATCCCAATTTTTCCAATTGACTCATCGAAATCATTTACTTTGCTTTTATTTAATTTTCATGCAAACTTAAGTCAATATCTTTCAAATCAAGTTATTGTACATATTTTTATACTTGGTGAATTAATGCTCCTATTAGAATTTTAAATAAATGTTCTTTGTGGAAACAAATTATTATTTTGGACTTCCCTCGTGAAACTCACACCCGTTGAAAGCATGCCAATAGTGCACAAAGCTGATACTAAAATTAAAACATAATTTATTGAAGAATAAGAACTAAAATGTAAAGTGTGAATAAATATAAAAAGACTGATTAGCTAATTAAAAGTTATTATAAAATTGCGTTGATGGAACCTAATTAGCACATGGTATTGAGAAAACCATAAAAATCAGCCATTGAAACTAAATAGCCAAGGTAAGAACAAAAACAGAATCCAAACAAGTAGACTGGAGGAAGTTATAGCCAACCACGATAGCTTAACACAAAATTAACTTTTGGATAGACTTGCTTTTGTTTTTAATTTATACAAATATCTCAGTAATTAATAGACTTAGGATTTTGCAGTTTGTAGTCCTTGTTCAATGGCGTAAAATAAATGTTCAAACTCTGAACTTTTACACACCAAACCAACCTCAACTCCTCCTTCCTCATCTCTACTTTGGGCCAGAGAGATGCACTTGAAGGAATGTACCATGTCAACTTTGGTAGGCCTTCCAAATCCAAAATCAGTCTCATAAACATCGAAGCTGGGTGACCCAGTAACTAGCAACGTAGTTCCCAACACAAACGTCTTTATAAACAAAGCCCTCCAATGTTCTGCATCCTTAAACAGCTCACTTTTCATGTCACTCACTGTCTTTTCAATTACCTTCACCGCATTCACAAAACCATCCTCTCCCTTAAGCTCATTTCTCCTAAGCATGGCATAACATAGCGTTAAGCAGTTTCCAAAGTATGTTTCTGGTATAGGATAACCAAGGCGATCTCTGCAATCTGCAGCGAAACGAAAGTATTCTTCTTTCACATCTTCATCATCATCATCTTTGCATCTTGTTTTAACCAAGCTAGCCCACACAAGAGCACAAATGACCACAAATTTTGACAAATATTGCGGGGAGTTAAACTCCTCATCTTTCTTCCACTGTGCTAGAGCCCATGTTTTTAAGCCTTCAATATCATCTTTCCCAAAAACAATCGTCGCCTTACAATACTCCTCATCATCACACACACGTTTAGGAGTTTGATCAATGAGCTTGTCCTTCCAAGTTGATCTCTCTTCGAAATAGTCTCTCAAGAAAATGTCCTCGAGTCCTCTGGGGTCCTTCAACACTTCCCTGCCGAACCATGGAGGTGATTTCTCTAAAAGTGTCAAGTCAACTCCACCACTTTGACAAAGAGAAGACCAAGACTTCATGAAATGATTGCAACACTTACCATCCATCACATGACAATACGTGATGGCAATGCAAAGGCCTTGGTTTTGGAAAACCGTGACTTGTAATGCCACTAATGGGAAAATGAACGTGGCATCTTCATCATCATGCATGGTTGTGAATGTCAACTCGGGAAGCAGTTGATCCAATTCTTTGAGACTCTTAGGGTGGTTGGATGAGAGATGGTTGAAATCAGCTTTGGATTCAATGATGGTTAAAGTGACAGTGTCATCATCAGTGCAGCGAATGAAGGGTTTGTGGGGTGGTGGAGGAGAAAGAAGATTTCCTGCGAGAGGAAAGAAGTGTTGAAGGATGAGAGAGAGAGAGTGTTTGAGAGTGGGGAGTGTAGTTTCACAAAAATGGTGTGTGGAATGGGAAAACTGATAGAAGAATTGGCGTTTGACATAAATAGGACCAGCTAAAGGCAAGTCAAGGAATGAGAGGGGAAGGGACGAGGTTGTTCTTGTTGTAGAACTAGGAAGTGATGCTGGAGCAACTTCAGATTTCTCAACAAGTTTATGTTCTGCCATTTGTTGGTGACAATAATTGAGAATTGTAAAGGAAGAAAATCTACTTTGGAGATGGATTGATGATGACATACATGTCACTAGTAGGATACTTATAGAAGCTAAAAGTGGCGCCTCTACTATATTTTTTTAATAAATAAAAATAGCATAATATATGATAAGTTTAAATAAAATAATCGAGGATAAGGTTATTTTTAAATAGGTTTTATGTATATAGTTAATGTATATTTTTTAGTACAAATAAAACGTAATAATTGTATAATTTGTAATATTAGTTTAAGAAATAAAATAGTCCATGAAACAAATAAAATAGTCTCAATTCTAATATATTAATAGTAAAATTTTCACAACTGAATAGTAAAAGAAATATGATATGATGGTGAGAGTTGAGTGTACTTTTAAAATTGATTCATTTATATGCGTTTAGATTTCAGTAAAAAATTATTTTTAATCAATTATAATTTAGTGTAAAATTGTTAATATATCAAGATTTTATCGATATTTTCTAGACTAATAGGAAGTATATATCATCAATTCATCATGGCTGATACACTATATTTATATGAACTTAATTAAAATGTATTTTTCTGTTCAACATGATTGTTATATAATTAAAATTAATATTTTTTTTAGTAAGTATGCATATTAAAAAATTATATTAAAGTGATTTTTACTTGATTAGATGATACTTTTTTTTTTATATTAATAATAGACTAAAATTGAGTGCATCCATTGAGCGTGGTTGAAGGATTCAAAGTTGATAATTGGAACTTATATGTCACGCCAATGACAAATAATTATGAGGAAAATAACTTAGGTTGTATTTTTATATTTTGACTTGGTTTGAGACATAAAGGAACAAGATAGAGTTGGAGAAAATATGCGTAAAAGAGCGTAATTTCTGTTTTAATATTGAAAAAAACGATTTAAAAACAATGTAACAGTATTAAGGGGAGATATAATAAGGGTTTGAATGATTACTAACTACCACTAAAAGAATATAATATTTAGTCAAAGGTTAAAATAAATTAAATAATTCGCACTTTCACTCTTGTTTTCGAAGAACTCGTAAAAAATATAGAACAATAATTTTTAATTTATAAATTGAGACAGAAAAATGTTGGCTGGTCTACACTAAATCTTAATTTATTATATGAAAGTTTGATAATTATTTCTAACAAATAAGCAGGAAATTTAATAAATTCACTCGTCTTTTAAAAAATCATATAGCTGTTGCTTCCTCCATGTTTCGTATGTCTTTTGTCATTCATATGAAGCTATCTTTCTTTATCAAGATTGTTTTTTTCCAAAAGCTAATTTAGTGCAATATAAGATTGACAAATTCGTATTGTAGATTTTCACAACGTTTTTCTAAGGAAAATTTAAGCTCGTGAACTTCTTATTTAGGAAAATAAATTTCACTTGCCATTATTTTTTTTTATTCCTACACTAATTAACTTTGTTTTAATTGTTTAAAAACATTATATTAGTATTCCTTACACCTATACGCTTATATTTTAATCACGAAAAGACATTTTTTTTGTTATAAAATAAATATATAATTAGCATAGATTTTGACATGTAGTTATAAAGATGATAGATATTGTTGAATACATGCGTTACGCAATGGGGGTGGGACACATGGAAGATACTAAGGAATTTCTGCGAGACAATGACTTAGTCCAAGTCATCTTTATTTGTATGCTAGTATCCAGTCTATTTTGAATTGTCTTCGTCTCACGTTATTTATTTTAATATCTATTAAAATATTTATCATCTGTCCAATAAAAATATATAATGAAATTTCCACACCAAAATATGTACAAGAATATTTATTATAGATTGTAATTTGAGCAACAATTCACTTATTATTGAATAATTTTTTTTACCAATTTAACATGCCATAAATTAATAATTTAAATATACTTATTTTTTGTATATATATATATATATATATATATATTTATAAAGCTATTAGATTAGTCATTATTATATATCAATTTAAAAATTATTTATTAATAATACAAACTACTTTAGATACTAATAATTTTTTAGTCTCTATCTAATTTAGTTAATATATTGACTAATATTTTTTTCTCTAAAATTAGTTTCTATTTAATGATTTTTTTTAATGTGAGTTAATTCACCTAAGTTATAAAAAATTTAATTTTATATTTTTGTTTTTCTTTCTTTAATATTTTTATTATGAGAGCCAAATTAAAAATTATTTAGAATAATTATATCAAAAAATTTATCATATATTAATGCATATAATAACCATGACATTTGTTAATATATATAAAATAATATTTGTAAATAGTAAAATATCATATTGATATACATAACAAACACAAACATTAAATAATAATTCTAAATAACATCCAATAAAATCTAAATAATCTCAAAACTCAATACATCGTATTCATCTTAAAACTCATACTCCAACTATGCAAATATAATTCAAAATCATAAAAATACAAATTACTATTCAACATCAAATCAATGATATTTATTGTCATTCTGTAACATTAGAGTTAGAGTATTGAATAAAGAAATCCAACACATATTAATCTCTTATGCTCGTTCTACAATAAAAAAAAATGTTAATTAACAACAACGAAAGATTAAGTAATAAATAACTAAATTAACTTCATATAGTAATAATAGTGTTACTTTTAGTTTAAAAACATTCAACCAATTTTAAGTTAAAATGAGTGACTCAATATTCAAAATAACAATGGAATAACAATACTTGGTTAAGACACAAGAACCAATATTAAAGGCAAACTCATTAGTAATTGTAACGATCATGTTAAGCATGTCACAAGTCATTTTTGAGAAGATTGGATAATGATCTCGATAGTGGAGCATAGGGTGACTGGATCAGAGGAATGAAAAGTTGAAAATTCTATAATAGAAGGAGAAAAGAACTCATGAAGTGAGAGATTTTGATTTTGATAGAAAATAAGTGAGAGAAAGAGAGTTGGAAAGGAAAATAGTAACTCGTGGAATATGTATATTTTCCTCATCCATTTTTTTTAATTATATGTTGGGTTGTTGTTTGGCATAGTTAGATGTTTTCTTTTTAATTGTTTTTATCATGGGTTAGTGAGCTAGTTTGGCTCACCATATAAACTAAGTTTTTAGTAGATTGGGTTTGATGTTGTCCTATACCAAAAATTTGTAATTAGTTTAGACCAATCTGACTTTAACTCATGATGATAGATTGACTTAACTTATATAGATTTTGACTCACTTTGATAACTTTATACATTAAAGAGAGTATAATTAGAAAAATTAACTTATACTCACTCTCTTATTTTATTATTATTATTATTATTATTATTATTATTATTATTATATTTTAGTAACTTGAACATTGAAAAGTCTTTTATAAGTGAATTTCACTCAATACTGAGATGAATTCTCATAAAACTTATCCTCTATTCACAGTGTGACATGAAGATCCTTCTATCCAATAACTCGATTAAATATGCTTCACTTTTCAATAAAAACATAATTATATTATTCTTTATAGGTAAAACACATTTACACGATTGCGAACCTTTATACAAAGTAAAAAAAAATGTATGTTATATCATTGGCAATTGTATCAAATCATACAAGTGATAAAATAAAATTGGAAAGTCCAAGTATCATTTTTCAAGGGATTTGCGTATGTTTATTTAATGTGAATTCTTAGTAATTTTGACTAAAGATTCAGAAACATCGGTTCATACAAATTTAAGGAAAAGAGATAATTATAAATTCAAAGTATTGAAAGCTATCAAACTTAAAATTTTATCACTTAATTATGATAAAAATTTATCGAGATTGGATTTTATGAACTCGACTTAATGCACATTTTCTAATCAATATAGCTTTAACATTACTCTGACTTCACATAACAAGTTTAATAGCCTTAATTCCTTAGAGACAATTCCTAAACCTTTATGAAAAAATATTAATCTCTTAGTTCTTTTTACACAAACTTTGTTGTTAGGAATCCAAGTGAATTTGAGTTACACATTGACTAGAAATGAGAAAGTTAGGTAACATATAAGGAAGAAGACCCACAAACCCATTGTATTTTTGGGTAAGAGGTGGTGTTAGGTCTTTTATATGGGTTTGGATCACAGTTCATTAGTATTGAATCCCAGGTTTGTGTATCCCTTGTATCAAAAGTCTTCATGACAAGTTTTCTAAGCAAGTGTATCCAATTATGATAAACAACGATACAAGTAAAAGTTACCAATAAGGTATGTGTGGTTGAAAAGCTTATGCCTAAGAGGGAGGGTGCCAATATGGAAGGGACTCATGCTTAAGAGATTGAAGGAATCTAAGTATGAGTTTGAGTCACACATTAAGCATAAATGAGAAAGTTGAGTAAAACAAACTCATTGCTTTAAGATTTTGGATAAGAGGCAGAGTCAGATCTCTTATATGGGTTTGACTCATATCTCATTAGTGTTGAATCTTCTCGATATATTACCAACATTTGCACAAATGATGAGTTTTTAGAATAACTAATAGATATAAAATTATATTTAAAATCATATCTCTAAGTTGTTCAATCTTCATAACCAAGTTCTAAAAGAATTTTCCAATGTTTAGAAACAATCAAAGACATAGATAATCAAACAATGCCACATAAAGCATCAAGACAAAACACAAGAGTTATGTAACAGATTCATATTGCAAAAGAAAAACCACATATGTAAGAGATTCATTACATCCAACCCCAACAAAAGGGAAAGTTAGCTACTCCTACACATTTGAAGAACAAAAAAATGGCCAAGAGGATGAAAAACTTGAAGTGGGAAGTCCTTATTGAGTTTTCCAAGAACACCTGATTCATTCTCCCTAGAAAAAGCTCCTTCAACACATTCATATTTCATTTAATCTACTTCCTAAAAATGAACTCTTGTTGGACAAAAGACAACTTTTAAAAATTTATTCGCTCAACAAAGACACAATTTTCTCACTTGAAGAAACTCTTGGTTGTTGGACCAGAATCTCCTAAAATGACTTCCTCTTATTTGGTTTCAAGTTTTTATATATGTACAAAAATGATAAGAAAAATAGTAATAACTTCTATCTTCAAAAAAATTGTTTAAACCATGATATTCAACATCAAATAAACAAAGTTCACTATAAAAAAACATCAAAATTATGCATGAATTATTACTCATGGATCTTTATCCTCTGGATAAATCCGACATTATGATTATTACTTATGGATCTATATCCTTAACAAAATTCAACATCACATAATAATTATTATCAACGAATTTACATCCATAAATAAATTTAATATTACACATAAATTACAACTCATATATATAACCATCAATAAATATATATGAATTATTACTCATTGAATAATAATAATATTTCTTAATAGTAACAATAAATAAATAATAATAATATTAATAATATTAATATTATATTATTGTTAATATTATTATTAAAAATTATTATTTGTTATTAATATTATCAACAGTTTTAATATCATTTATGGATATAAATTTTTACGTATTATTATTAATAATAATAATAGTATTACTATTATTATCAATATTATTATTAATTTATTAATAATATAATATTAATTTTTTTATTAATATAATAAATGTTATCATTAATATTATCAATATCGTAACTAATATTCTTATTAACCTTATAAATACTATTTTAATATTATTAGGCATAAATATCTTTTGGTGCTAACATTTTTTTTACTTTATTCAATTCAGTGCAAATTTTTTTATACTTTATTCAATTCAGATTTTTAAAACATTCAATTTAGGGTGTTTCTTCATGTCAACAAATTTCTTTCTACACCTGATCACATCAATTTCGGAAAAGATTGTTTTACCTTTTTAAAATTGACTTCGGTTATACTTTTTCTAGAATGTTTCTAGTACATACTTTCTAGAATTCATGAAATATATTGTTGGAAAATATTTTCTGAAACAAAATTTACAAAATAAACTTTCCAAAACGTATTATTTATGTTCCAGAATACGTTTTCTGGATTAAACTTTTCAGAGTATGTTCTGTAAAGAGGTTTTCGGAATGATGGTGAATTAGATGAAACATTTTGGTCATTTTACCTAATTGATGGTGCATGGAAAAATTTAACGAGTGCAAGAAGAAATACTTTCAATCTGGTCCCTTATGTTAAACTCACTTTAACGGCTTTAACTAAATCATGACCTGAGACATATAATGGCATAGTGAGACAGTAAAATAAAATCCTAACTTTCTATCTCCTCAATGGCTTGCAGAATCTCATCTTCAATGAACATTCTCTACAATAATGAGATGATGGCAGCTCAAAAACTTCATTCCAAAGCCATCCAACTCTCCAATTTCAAGCGTGAAATGGTAAGGTGTAACAAAGAGTCACATAGTGAAAAAAAAGATCAAGAGAAAAGAAGAGAGAGAAAGATTAAGGGACTCTAAATTAAACTAAGTACATTCCCAACAATCAACAAGGTAAGGAAAATGAGACATGTAATAGTGAGATGCCCCAAACCTCATTCATTTTATTTATTTCATTTATTTTATATATTTGATTTTATTTATTTTAGTTACACATTCGTCCATTTTATTTATTTTATTTTATTTATCTTTAGTTATGTATTGATTTATTTTATTTTATTTATTTATAATTGCATACTGATCTATTTTATTTTATTTATTTTTAATTACGCAGAGGTTCATTTTATTTATTTTATTTTATTTATTTTTAGTTACACAGTGGTCATTTTATTTTATTTATCTCTAGTTATGTACTGATTGATTTTATTTTATTTATCTCTAGTTACTCACTTATTCATTTTATTTTATTTATCTCTAATTATGCACTAATCCTTTTATTTATTTTATTTATCTCCCATTTATTTTATTTTAGCCATATTTTTATTAAAACTTTTATTATTTATTTTACACGATAAACTAATATGATAGAAATAATTTAAAAATAAAAATTCATTGGATAAGTATAATAAGGCTATTGATAAATAAAGATCGGAAGAAATAATATATGGAGGTTTGATTTCGGGGATTTAAATGAGTAAATACTGTTCATAGATGAGATAATCTTATACTATCTTGACAACCATGGTAAAACTCATTTATCCTGACTAACACTACTACAAAAAAGCTCATTAAGGACGGTTAAAAAAGACATATAAAGACAGTTCTCGAACTATCATTATTGCGGGTGTTATTATAAATCAGTTGTTTATAACGATATAAAACCACATTAACAATGGTTCTAGAACTGTTGTTGTTCTTCCAAATAACAATAATTTTTAAAAAAAATACATTTATAACGACAGTTTCCTAATAGAATTGTCGTTATAAATGCTTTTTAAAGACTGTTCTAATAGGGAACCGTCGTTATAAGTGTATTTTTGTTTTTTTAAAGTTTGTATTATTATATATTTACTCCAATCCTGCATAAAATATCAAATTTCCAGAACAATTATACATGTAATATCATAATTTAAATATGAAAGTCTACAAAAAGTTCTATAAATATATGAAAAAGTTTTATGTCATTCTAAAGTAGTATACATGGTTACCTTAAGGTACATCCAAGTGAGTTTCTTTGCATTTGCACTTGTAGTCCCCCCCCCCCCTGAATATGTTATACTAGAAAATATGATGGAAAATTTTAGAATTTTCTGATAAGTGTAAGTATGTTGTTCTCGAACGAGGTTGGGGACTTGGAGAACTATTATCTTCGAACGTCACTCGGTCGGTCGCGCTTCACTTCCTCCTCCGGTTCTTCTTGCTGGATGATCCTTCAGGCGGGTGGGGTACCTGCAGATGGCACTCCAACGCTCAAGTCAGTGGGGTATCGTATTCGGCTGGCTGGAATACTGTAGATAATGACGTACCTTATTCCTTGGAATGCGTGATATTTATATTACCTTGATGGGCCCTCGCTGTTGGGCCGGATTAGGGGGTTGTTTAGCAATTAGGGTTGGATTAGGCCGTTTCCTAACCATGGGTTAACTTTCGTTAATTGGGTCAACCTTTGACTTGAGCACTCGGTGTCGGTCGGCCACGTGTGACACATGGTCGACCTCGTACCTTAAGTATGGTCCTGGCACATGGGTTGACCGGGTCAAGGGACCGGTCGGTCATCCCAGTACAGTTGCCTCCCAGGCTCGAGAGGTGGTACAGCCGAAGAGTCTGAAGAATGGGCCTCGGGC
Organism: Phaseolus vulgaris; assembly: GCF_000499845.2. Lineage (NCBI taxonomy): Eukaryota > Viridiplantae > Streptophyta > Magnoliopsida > Fabales > Fabaceae > Phaseolus > Phaseolus vulgaris. Next base: position 33,079,292 of record NC_023755.2, on the reverse strand, counting down.
GGTTTGTGTAATGATGAATGAAGTGATGTTTGGGGGCGTCTGAGCGATTGACACGACGCGCATTAATGAGGGGTTTTTCTGAGCGCGAAGCGATGCGAACTGTTGGATTAAACGAATCCAACGGTTGGGGTTCTTGTGACGTTTGGAATTCCGAGGCCCTCCCGGGCTATAAATAGGGGCTGGGAATAGTAGCGTTCCACGCGTTATCTTTGCTTGAGCTCCGACACCTATTACCAATCCGACCGTCTTCTGTTGCTTCCCTCGTCCATCTTCAAGGTTAGTTATGTCTGTCCTTGCCAAGTCTCCCCCGGCTTGTTCGTCTTCGTCTTCTTCTTCCTCCTCTTCTTCTTCTTCTTCTTCTTCTTCTTCTTCTTCTTCTGGCCAGGCTTCCCCGGTCGGGGAAGTGGAGAGGGTCCCCTCTCCAGGCTTGGTGAGGGAGGACGCTGGTAATGCGTCCGACCGCTCGGCCCTTTTTGAGGGGCCACGCCCCCATGTAGGGCCGGCCTGGGTAGATCCCTGGGTATGTGAGGTGTCGTCCTCCTTTCTTACTGACGCCTCTGTTGGCGCATTTTTGGATGAGGTTCCTGTTTTGAAGGCTTCGGCCGAGGAATCTTTGATGGCGTTCGGTCCTTGCTCTTTGGAGGACCGTGTGTATCGGGAGCGGTCATCTACCGAGCCTCCTTTTTTCTTCATGTATGCTTGTCTTTTTTCAGACTTGCATGCGTCTCTGCCCTTTGATGCCTTTACGGCCGGGGTTCTGAAGGAGCTGAACGTGGCTCCGACTCAGCTTCACCCCAACTCGTGGGCGTCGATGCAAGCGTTCCGCATTGTTTGCCGGACGTTTGGGTTGCGCCCTCTTCCTTCCTGCTTTCTTCATTTCTACTCGTCATACCCGGCCAAGCTTGCCAGTTGGCAATCGTTGGTCAGCCGGGCGGGTAGTGTTTTGTTCAAGCCCTTCACGGCCTCTTATAAGAACTTTAAGGAGAAGTTCTTTAAAGTGTACGTGGAGCCGGCCGGGACACGCTATTTTTTTGATGAGGTTGGCCGGTCCCGCTTCCCCCTTTTTTGGTCGAGGAGTCCGACAAAGATAACGGATTGGCCGAGGCCGGCGCATCCGAGCGAGCATGAGCGGCTCATTTTTTCTTTATTTGATAGTCTCCCCAGGAAGCTCCCCGCACGACCGCTCATGTCGCTGTACAATGCGACCGATCGCGCGGAGGCTTTCGAGGGTATGTTCTTTTTCATGCACTTGGTCTTATTGTTTTTTTTTTTTTTTTTTTTTTTACTATGTTCCGACTGACCGTTTGTCGTTTGTTTGTAGAAATCGCCAAGAGAGAAGCCCCCCAGGCCGTCGGGATGCTGCACTCATTCAAAAATAAGCTGAACGAGAAAAGAGGGGCCACCAGTGCTAGGCCCCGGGCGGAGGAGGCTGGCCCCTCCAAGAAGCGTAACCGCGAGGGCGGCAACATTGCCCGAACGGTTAGGGCGGCGGGTCAGATGCCCACCCCCCCTCCTGCAAGGTCCGCTAGGCCGACTCCCCCACCGACTGATGATTTTAACCGCCCCATTCCGACGGGGGTGGCGGTCCCCTTGGCCACTGCGGGCGGCCCGATGCTCGCGCTCGGGGATGACCGATCCTTCTCCAGGGCCGTGAGCTTTAAACTGCCCTCCAACATTGAGGGTGAGATCCGGTCGGTCCCTGACGACGACCTCCTGGACGGCGGCATCGAGATGATCTGCCGGGGTCTATTCTTGGCCCGCCGGGGTGCAGACGCTCGGAGGAGCCGGGTCGAGGACATATCGCGCCTCGAACACGAACTCCAGGAGGCCGGCCATAATCTGAAGCAGGCCGTGGAGGCCAACACAACTTACGAAAAGAAGTTGTGTGCTCAGGGGGCCGAGCTGGAGCTGCGTCAGCAGAGGGTGGCCGAGCTGGAGAGGGCCGACGCCGAGAAGGCTGCGGAGGTTATACTCCTTCGCAAGGCGTTGAAAGATGCCGACCGTCGGGCCCGCTTGAAGGAGGAGGAAGCTGTGGCCGAAAGCGAGGCCAGGAGGGTGGCGGAGGCCGAAGTTCTGAAGACCATGGAGGACACCATGGTGCTCATAGGCCAGAGCTTCGATCTCGCCGTCCGACAGGCTGAGGTGCTGTATGGCGGTCCACCCCCATCTGGCCAATTTGACCAAGACATGGAGGTGGTGGATGGCCGTATTGTCCCTGCAGCGGCCGGTCCTCCTCAAGTTGAAGAAGTTGAAGCTGACCCCTCTAATGAGGTGTTGAATATCGTAGATTAGGCGGTCAGCTTTACTTTTAGACCCTTGGGGCCGGGGTGTGGCCCCCACCTTTCTTCAATTTTAATATAAGTTCTTTTCTTTAATTGTTTCTTCATTTTCTGGCCGAATGGTATTGAACCTTTAAACTTAACTCGTAACATTAACGGAGTAAAAAGAACGGGGCAACCGGTCGGTGTGCGTAACCAATTAACTTGATAACTAAAATCAACCAAGTGATTGTAAAGTTCGGTAGGCGGACTTGTGCCGATCGTTGTGTGTGTCTCGGGAGGTATGCCGATTAGGGCTACATCCTTGCCGAGCGAGTTCGGGAGGGTATGCTGGTTAAGGCTACATCCTGGCCGAGCGAGTTCGGGAGGTTATGCCGGTTAAGGCTACGTCCTGGCCGAGTGGGTACGGGTTCGGGAGGGTATGCCGGTTAAGGCTACGTCCTGGCCGAGTGGGTACGGGTTCGGGAGGGTATGCCGGTTAAGGCTACATCCTGGCCGAACCGTTATTGTCGTTCATTGTATACACTTGTATATGAAACGCCTCGTTAAAACCTCTCCGACCGATAGACAGGCCGGGCGAGGAAAGAGTGCGTATATTTTATTCATGTTTAGCTGAAATAAAATTTTAGGTGCGTGGCATTCCACGTCCTAGGTACAATTTTTCCCGATAGGTGCTCTAAATGGTAAGCTCCCCCTTCTCCCACTTCTCGGATTCGGAATGGTCCCTCCCAATTTGATGAGAACTTGTCGTCCAACTTCCTAGCGTTGCTGCGCATTCTCCAGACGAGGTCACCTTGCTGAAAGCTTCTGGGCTGGACCTTCGAGTTGTATCTCCTTGCCGCTCGGAGCTTGCACGCCGCTTCTCGTATCTTGCTCTTATCTCGAAGCTCGTTCAAGAGGTCGAGGCCGACCGCCAGACTTTCCTTGTTGAAGGATAAGTCGAAGAGTTGGCGTCGGATGGATGGCTCCCCGACTTCTACTGGTATCATGGCCTCGGTGCCGTACGTGAGGCTGTAAGGGGTTTCTTGTGTGGTGCAGCGGTATGCCCATAAGACCTCGGGCAGTTCCTCCGTCCATCTTCCCTTGGCCGTGCCGAGCCTCTTTCTTAGCTCGTTCAACAGAACCTTGTTGGCCGCTTCAGCTTGTCCGTTCGTCTGTGGGTGCTCGACTGAGCTTGTGAGGGATTTGATGCCGAGGTCGTCGTAGAAAGTCATGAGGCCTTGATCAATGAACTGCCGGCCGTTATCGGATACTATTGAGTGTGGTATGCCAAATCGGCATACTATGTTTTTCCACACGAAGTTTTGGACGTTTCGGGCGGTGATTGTGGCTAGCGGTTCGGCCTCTATCCACTTGGTGAAGTAATCCACCGCGACCAGCAGATGCTTTGTCTGGCCTTTGCCTGGTGAGAATGGGCCGATGATGTCCATTCCCCACATAGCGAACGGCCAGGGTGACGTTATGCTGTGCAGTTCCTCTGGTTTTCGGTGGTGGAGGGGGCCAAACTCTTGGCATTTTTGGCATTTCTTGACGTAGTCGGCACTGTCTCCGTGGACGGTCGGCCAATAATACCCTGCGCGGATTATTTTGGCTGCCATCGTTCGGGCTCCGGAGTGGCTCCCGCATGCCCCTTCGTGGATCTCTTGCAGCACATATTGGGATTGCTCCTTGGTGAGGCACTTTAGGAGTGGCGTGGAGTACCCCCTTCGGTATAGATCCTGACCGATCATGGTGTACCGGGCGCACTACCGTCTGATATTCTTCTCTTCCCCCGGCTGGCATGTCCCATGCTCCAAGTACTGAGTGATTGGGGTCATCCATGTGTGGATCTCGGTGACTGTCATGCACTCGGCGTCGCCCACACTCGGCTGTGCTAGTCGCACCTGGACGACCGATCGATGGTGGCTTTGTTTTTTCGTGGATGCCAGGCGAGAGAGTGCATCGGCGCGCTCGTTTTCCTCTCGTGGTATGCGTTGGACCGCCACCGCGTCGAACTTGGCCATGACGTTACGGACGGTGTGGTAATATCGTTGAAGGAGGGGCTCCTTGACTTCGAATTCTCCTTTGATTTGGCCGACGACCAGCTGGGAGTCGCTTTTGCATGCGACCTCTCGCGCGCCCAGGTCGTTTGCCAAGTTGAGGCCGGCCAGTATGGCCTCGTATTCTGCCTGGTTGTTCGTTGCCTTGAAGGAGAACTGGAGGGCTTGCTCAATCAGTAAATCCCCAGGCCCTTCGAGGACGACCCCGACCCCGCAGGCCGTTTTATTGGAAGAGCCGTCCACGTAGAGGACCCATTTGGTTGAGACTTCTGTGTTCTTGGGGAGCTCGGCTGCGAAATCCGCTAGGCATTGGGATTTGATGGCGCCCCTCGGTTCGTACTTGATGTCGAACTCTGAAAGCTCGACCGACCACCCTATCATTCGTCCTGCAAGATCGGGTTTAGATAAAATTTTATATATGGGATAGTTGGTCTTTACCCTGATTTCGTGGTTCTGGAAGTATGGGCGCATTCTCCTTGCTGTCAGCACTAGGGCCAGTGCCACTTTCTCTATCATTTGGTATCTGGTCTCGGCTGCATGGAGCGTCCGGCTGACAAAGTATACCGGTTGTTCTTCGCGGTCTACCTCCTGGACAAGGGCGGCACTGACCGCCTCCTCCGATACCGCTAAGTAGACTACTATGGGTAGGTCTAGGCGGGGCTTTTGGATGACGGTCGGCGAGGACAGGAATTCTTTGAGCTGGCCGAAGATTTGCTCGCACTCCTCGTTCCAGCTGAATTTTGAAGTTTTGCGGAGCATAGCGGCTATCGGTCTGATCCGTTCGGCGAGGCGGGGTACGAATCTGGACAGTGCTGTGAGTCGGCCAAGCAGCTGTTGGATTTCCTTCAAGTTTTTTGGGCTCCTCATCTCCGTTATGGCTTTGCACTTGTCGGGGTTTGCTTCGATTCCTCTGTGGGTCAGCATGAAGCCGAGGAACTTGCCGCCTTCGACACCGAATGCGCACTTCTCGGGGTTAAGGCGCATGTTGACCTTTCTTAAAGCGTCGAAGACTTCTTGTAGATCTTTGATGTGTTGGCCGCACGAGTCGGACTTCACCACGATGTCGTCCACGTAGACTTCTACGCTTCGGCCAATCATCCCCTTGAAAATTTTGTCCATGAGCCTCTGGTAGGTAGCTCCGGCGTTTTTTAGGCCGAACGGCATCACCTTGTAGAAGTAGTTTGCACCGTCCGTCGTGAAGGCCGTTTTACCTCTATCGCTATGGTGCATGCTGATCTGGTTGTAGCCGGAGTAGGCGTCCAGGAAGCTCAATATCTTGTGGCCGGCCACTCCGTCTACGAGCCGGTCGATGTTGGGAAGGGGATATGAGTCCTTGGGGCACGCCTTGTTGAGGTCCTTGTAGTCTACGCACATTCGCCATTTGCCGCTCGGCTTTTTAACCATCACGACGTTGGCTAGCCAAGTGGAGTATCGTGCCTCGGCTATGAAGCCGGCTTTCAAGAGCTTCTCGGCCTCACTTCTGGCGGCCAGCCGCTTGTCTTCTCCATGGTTCCTCTTCTTTTGTGCGACCGGTCGGGCTTCTTTATATACAGAGAGGCGATGGGTGATGATGTCCGGGTGGACGCCAGGTACATCGGCCGTCGTCCACGCAAAAAGGTCTACGTTTCTCTTGAGGGTTTGGTGAACGAAGTCTGCATCGGCGGCGGCCATTGTCGTGCCTATGCTTATATACCGATCCTTCCCATCGAGTTCGGCTTGTCGTAGCTCGTCCTTGGCCTCAAGTCTCGGCTCAATCTCCCTGGGATCCAGGTCTGCCATGGTGATGCCTTTCTTGGGTTGGGGTGAGTGTCGGCGGGGGCTCCTACCACGGTCGGCTATCTTTCGCCTGGGCGAGCGGCTGCCGTTGGGCCCCTGTTGTGTGGGCTCGACCCGCAGGCTTTCGGCGTAACATTCTCGGGCGACCTTTTGATCTACATGTATGGTCAGGATGTCGCCCGAGAGGGAAGGGAACTTCATTGCCAGATGGGGTGTGGAGACGATCGCTCCAAGTTTGTTGAGGGACGACCTGCCGAGGAGGATGTTGTAAGACGTGTTGGCGTTTATGACCAGGTATCTGATTTTGAGGGTTTTGCTGGCCCCTTCCATGCCGAACGTCGTGTACAACTCTATGTACCCCCTTGTCCCCACGCGCTCCCCTGAGAAGCCGACCACATGGTCGTTGTAGGGCATCATTTCCTCCCCCGGTATTCTCATGGCTTTGAAGGTCTTCCAGTATAGTATGTCGACCGAGCTCCCCTGGTCCACGAGGGTCTTTTTGATCGTGAAGTTATCGATGTCGACCGATATCACCATGGGGTCGTCCTGGGTTGGGTCTATCCCCTTGAAATCTTCATCTGTGAACGTGATTGGTGGCATCCTTGGTCGGACGGAGACAAGATTTACTTGGTGGACGGCGCGGAGGTGCTTCTTGCGCGCGCTGTTGGTACTGCCTCCGCCACCGAACCCTCCGGCTATGGTATTAATCACTTCTCGGCCGCTGCGGGTGTCAGTTTGTGAGGGGTCGTCTCTTCGTCCCCTTCGGTCACCCCACCTCTCGCCATCTCGTGGGCCTGGGGGGGTTCGGTCTCGTCTCCTGACCGTTTGCTCCTTGCATGGGGAGCGGCGCGTTTCTCGGGTTCCGCGCACGAAGCGCCTGAGGTGCCCGGCTTGGATAAGTTCCTCAATTTTGTCCTTCAGGGTTTGGCACTCCTTGGTTGAATGGCCGGTATTCTTATGGTACCGGCATCGTTTGTTGCGGTCGACATTTTCTGGGCTCAAGGCCCTTCGGGGCGGTGGTATTAACTCGGCGCTCAGGGCCTCTTGTAAAATTTTGCTCCTCTCCGCGTTCAAAGGTGTGTAGCGGGAGAAACGGGGTCCGCGATTGTCCCTTTTCTGGTCCCGACCGGTTCGGGACCTTCCTGGCCGCTCTCTATCTTCTTTCTTTTCCCCGCTTGCCTCGGCTCGGGCGTTGTTTCTGAATTCACGAAGTTCCTCCAGCTGCATGAACTTGGCCGCTCGGCGTCTAAGGTCATCTAGATTGATAGCAGGCTGCATGCACAGGCTGTCAGCGAACGGGCCGGGTCTGAGGGCGGTCAGCATGTGGTGCATCGCCACCTCAGGGCTGAGGTTGCGAATGCTCATAGCGGTCTTGCTGAACCGGTCGATGAATGTTCGGAGGGACTCTCCCCTCTCTTGACGAATGCCGACCAGGGCTATGGATGTTAGATGGTGGGGGCGGCTGGTTGCGAACTGGATGTCAAACTTAGCTACCAGTGTCTCGAAGCAATCTATTGAGTGTGCTGGGAGTTTGGTGAACCAGCTCAGAGCGCTGCCCTTCAGTGAGGTTGGAAAGACTCGGCAGAATACTGCGTCGTCCGTGGTGTACAGGCTCATATGGGTCGTGTACGCGTCCACATGTTCATCTGGATCGGTCGTCCCATCGTAACGGTCCCTGTTAAAGCCTTTCCATTTGTCTGGCAAGGGGGTTTCCATGACACGGTCAGTGAAGGGATGGCGTCGGTCCGGGCCCCCTGGGCGGTGGTGTTGATGGTCTTGCTGGGGTGGGATTCCCCATCCATCTCCAGGGTGAAATCATTCTTGGTGTCTTTCTTGGCCTGGAAGCCGGCCCCGGTAGCGTGGGACCTGCCGGCCTGATTAGTCACAGCGAGGGATGGCACCCCTTCGACCAATCTTTTCATCCGCTTGTTTTCTTCTTGGAGGTTTTTGATCTCCTCTTCATTCTTCTTAGCCGTCTCCTCATGTGCCTTCTTCATCTCTGCTAGCTCCTTCTGAAGGGCCATCATCATTGCTGTTTGGTCTGCTTCGGTCATGCTTGCCATGCTGCGGGTTGATACCAACTACTGCTGTGGTTGTTGTTGGCTCTCCTCGGCCCCACGGTGGGCGCCAATTGTTCTCGAGCGAGGTTGGGGACTTGGAGAACTATTATCTTCGAACGTCACTCGGTCGGTCGCGCTTCACTTCCTCCTCCGGTTCTTCTTGCTGGATGATCCTTTAGGCGGGTGGGGTACCTGCAGATGACACTCCAACGCTCAAGTCAGTGGGGTATCGTATTCGGCTGGCTGGAATACTGTAGATAATGACGTACCTTATTCCTTGGAATGCGTGATATTTATATTACCTTGATGGGCCCTCGCTGTTGGGCCGGATTAGGGGGTTGTTTAGCAATTAGGGTTGGATTAGGCCGTTTCCTAACCATGGGTTAACCTTCGTTAATTGGGTCAACCTTTGACTTGAGCACTCGGTGTCGGTCGGCCACGTGTGACACATGGTCGACCTCGTACCTTAAGTATGGTCCTGGCACATGGGTTGACCGGGTCAAGGGACCGGTCGGTCATCCCAGTACATATGTTAAAACCTCAAAATACCTAAATAATACTAAAAAAAAGGATTGTAAATGATGGAATTTTGGTGGGGCCAATGGCCTTCATTATCTCGTTTCGAACAACTTTCATTTTACGAGTCTCCATCCGACTTCTCTATCAAAAGTTATGACCGTTTGAAGTTTTGCCACGCTAATTTTTTGAAACTCCAAATCTATCACTTTTCTCTTCACTCCGAGAACTCCTCCATCAAATATACACTAAATCAAGTTCCCACAGAAAAATTTGGATCAAATATCAATTTCTACCTATTTTTAATGAATTTTACAATATTACTTGTCTTCCTCAATCATGCAAACCAAACACCTTGCTTTGCTTTTAGTGATGATACCTTACCTTGTTTCTCAAGACCCATTTTGTGCCTATTACATTACTATTAACTAATTAACACATACATTCAAATATTTATTAAAAGATTTAAAATCCTAAACCCTAAAAATACTAAAAATAGTGGAGGTGCTAGCGGTGTGGGCGTGCAGAGGTGAAGGGTTGGCGCGCATTCTCAGCATCAACACAAATATTATCTAATTCAAAACTCTCTAAATAAAAATTGTTGAAGGTCGAACACCCCGGACTCAAAACCAACCAACACGCTGTATTCATAAATTTATTAAAAGCAGTAAAGAGTATTAAAACACTAACCTGGCGGGAAAAAGAAGTGCGGATGAGCGGTTCTCCTTCGATGGTAGCGCGCGATTGTAGGAGGAAGGGAGGCTGGCGGCACAACCTTAGGGTTCATTGCACGGTGCGAGTGTAAGAGGGTGGGGGGGTGGCGGGTTTAAGGGCGGGTGGTGCGGTCGCACGTGCAATGAAGGTGAAGGGAGAAGATAAGTGAGAGTGAGGAAGGTGAAGGTGAAGGGAGTGTGAGGAAAAAGATGAAGTGAGTGGAGAGAGTGAGAGTGAAGGGAGCTTGCGGAAAAAAACGCTCCAGGAGTCAACAACGACGATTCAACAAGGAACCGTCATTAAAAACACTGAAATTTTGCTGAAAACGACTGCTCTTTACAAACCATCTTTATAGAGAGTCGTAGAATTCATATTTTGTACTAGTGTAACCACTACAAATTAATTCAAATCGTTTTTGTAGGAGACAAAATTATATTACTGAAATTGCAAAAGATGAATTTTATTTTATTTTTTATATGATATTGTTTTACATGATAATTGTTCTCACTTTCCTACTTTACTATTGGTGCATGAAAACAAGTTATACACATTTAAAAATATCACATAAATAATGGAGACTCCAAATTATCTTATCCATTCTCCATCATTATCAATGCAATTTTTTCGGATACAAGCTGGAACACTAATACTATAGATAACTCATTCACTTTTTGTGGGATGGGACATTCCACCCTGCTATTCATCTCTGACATGGATTCTCCGTTTAATCTCAAAGGAATCATTATGGTTACCTTCTACCTACCGCCTAAGTCTCCAAGTAGACATTTATTTTTTTAGTTGGGTCAGGTATGAGACAAGTTAGAAATATGTATGATTTGGTCATACACCTTTTCAAGGGGTAGGTTGTAAGAATTAAGATATACAGGTAAACAAAAATATGGAATGTTGAAGTTTAGACGTAAGGAGTGAACCTATCATAACATAAATCAAGTCTTAGATGTCATGGATCAATTGCAAATTATGGATATATATTATCAAAGTGTTTCCAAATTTTTCCATCATATGAATGTCACAACAAACTATCATTTTTTGTGTTTTCATAATATCATATTATTTGACTAACATATTTTATTATTATATTTTTAATATTAGAATGATTGACAAACAAAACATTCTTTTATTTTAAAATATTTTTGTATCTTTTCATTTCATGTACCCGATAAATATCTTGGAAGGTGATAATTTTTATTAAGTTAAATAAATGTCATTCTTGTAATATAATATTAAACCAATTTCACTCACAATAATAAAAAGTTTATGCTTTTAAAAAAGTATTTAAACATATTAAAAATTATAATAACTGATTATTTTATTAAAATTATTTTTTTCCTAAAAGAATAAATAAACAGATCTATTATTTGCTTGTGATTGAACTTGTTAATACAAAATGTCATGATTAATTAACGAGTAGATCATTTAATAGTATATAATTGAGTGCAAACCTCATATTATAAACTAAATTTATAAGATTGAATTGGATTTGTATTCTGTTTGACTTGTGTTTACTTATTTTTTTCTATTTAAGGGGTGTGGTCATATATTGAGAAACACTTAGTACAAGATTAATTGAAGTGACTTTGACGGTGAAAACATGCAATATAAAGTAGCTAATAATTAAGAGTCTATTTGAATAAATTTGTCTTTTGAACACTTGAAGAAAATCAGAGAGTAAAATAAAGTTAGCTTCTTCCATAAGTGAAAATCAACTTGTGGACTTACTTAACTTTTATAGAAACTCTGTTATTTAACTTCTCCCAGAGGAAAGATGTATAATTTGATTACAGTTTATGAGAAGAGTTCAATGCATTTTACTTCCTTATTAGAATTCACTTGTGAGACTAATTTCTATTTTACAAATTAAAAATAGAAAAATAATAATGAATAAGGTTCTATTAGAAATCTGATTTCAGTATCAGTCCATGTCTGAATAGGTTTCAAGTAAAATTTATGTTACTGATTTCACATATCCTTTCAGCATATAATATTCTCATATATTAAATGTGAAGGACATGGCTTCAAGATTTAAGTATTTTACCTAATAAGTATCCCTATTATATATAATACACACACATAAATGAATATTTTTCAATACCTTCACCTGAAGGATGCCAAATGTGAGTATATATTGCATAGTGGCCCTACATCTACATGCTTGTTTTGTTAGTTTACATTTACTCAAACACTCAGGAACTGAATTAACTTCTAAGACTCTGTATAGTTTGGTGTTCAATTAATCAAATTAATAGTTCAAAGTGCAGCTTCTATAGAGACATCGAGTTTGGATAAAAGAAAACATGTATTTCAGGGCTAAATGCATGTGGTGTGCACATCATAGGATAATTGTAGGTCATTGTTATAATTTATCTAAAGATTCCAAGAATAGGAAGCCCCTTTTGCATAGTCACTCTTCTCTTCATGAGGAGCACAACTCCTGCACCATCACTAATTTGGCTAGCATTCCGTGAAATTGAAAAAAAAGATTGAAAATTTTCCAACTAATTTATTTTTTAATTACTTCAAATAGACTGAGAAGCAATCATTCACGAAATAATATCTGCTTGTTTTCTTGATCAATATTCTATTGGTATGAATATTCTATTGATGTTAACATGCAAAATTTACACGTAAATTTGAAGACTTAACACAAAATGCATCTACACAAGGAATTCCCCCTCCAAATGAGTTAGATGTTTGGTGTGATGTAGCTGGAACCAAGAATGGGAGGATATATGGTCTTGGAATGGAATCTACTGTTATTGGAGGTAGGCCTTACTACCTTGGCTCATCTTCTTCCTCAAATGGGTGGATACAAAGTCAAGAGCTTGATGAACTTAAAAGAGACATGGAAGTAGTTAAGAAAGAAAGACATGAGCTTCAAATCAAAATTTTAAATATTGAGCAACTTTTTGAGAAAAATAATGCAATGATTCGACAATGGATGGATAGCATTAATCGTCAATCAATGCCACCAAGTTTTGAGAAAACTCAAGATGAGGATGAAACACAACCACCCAGTAAACCACTCAGTCCTTATCAAGGTAATTTTGTTACACTATTCTATATATATTTTTAAATTTCAATCTTGCTAATAAATTTTATTTTATATTTTTTGACAGGTAGATGATTATTGTTATAGCTAACATCAAAAGGTCACATGGTACACCACTGAGCACTAGCTCTTCATGGAATAAAGTTAAAAAAAACGATAGATTAAGTTTTTTACTTTTCAAGCACCTTGTTTGTATCATTTGAAATGATTGGCAGCAACTCTTAGTTTCTACATTGCATAGAATTACTTCTAACAAGAGAAATAGTTGTTATAAGTTGTCAATGACAACATAGTTGGTGCTGCAGGATTATAATATGTGCCACTCTCATGTTCTTTAAAGTCCTTTTGTTCTGTTTTTTATGGAATTTTATCCCTGCTATGCTAATCTTTTTTGTCTCACTGCTAGGAACTAAAACCATAGTTGGTAGAGGGTAGATAAAATAAGAGTGAGTATGATAGTAGGTGTAACTGTGTAAATTTTTATCTTAGCTACAGGTTCGGTGGTGTTGAGGAGGATGGAAGGAAGCATATGGAGGGGAGTTAGAAGAGCTATTTGAAAAGTTTTTTTCACCCAACCTTGTTATCTATATGTTGTACATACAATCTTAAAATATGTCAAATGTATTGATTTTTATACTTGATGAATAAATAAATAAATAATAATAAAATAAATAATAATAATAATATAAATAAATAATAATAAAATAATAAAATAATAAAATAATATTTTATAATAAATTATATTATTTAGAGACCAATATTGTGACCATTTTTTGGTATTTATATATTTGGTCACTAAATGAGTTTCTATATATTTTGGTCACTAAATTGGTTTAAATAAAATTGGTTGTTAATTTGATTTTTATATAATTGGTCACTAAATTAGTTTCTATATATTTGGTCACTAAATTAGTTTCTACATATTTGGTCACTAAATTAGTTTCTATATATTTGGTCACTAAATTAGTTTCTATATATTTGGTCATTAAATTGATTTTTATTTAATGGTCACTAAATTGGTTTCTAAATTAGAATCTAAATTGATATATAAAATTAGCGACCATGATTTTAGCCACTTAAGATTATTAGCTTCTAAATGAGTCTCTAATTAAGTTAATGACTAATTTTATCATTTTAGAAACTAAAAATTTAGTTTCTAAAAACACTTTTTTTCTAAGTTAGTGACTAAGTAAGTTTATTTTTTTCCATTTTTTTTTTAAATTTTATAATTTAGAAGGTCAATTTTAGTTTTTTAGTTTATTTAAATTGATATATATATATATATATATATATATATATATATAACATTGGTTATCAACTATAAAAGAGTTGTATATATTTTTCTGTAAGAAGTTCCCAATTTAGTTAGTTTCAAAATGTATTTTTGCTATATTTCTTATATAATTATGTAAGTGAGATTTCGAAACCTTGCCGACCTCTCAATTATCTATTACATTTTTGTCTGAATTTATTTTATAATTGGTCTAATTATAAATATTTTGCAAAATAGGGTAAAAAAAATAAATTTAAAAGTGAGAGAAAAGGACACGTATCTTCTTTTCTAGGTAATGCAAAGTGACACCTACCATCTATTTGGTTTTAAAAGAGACACTTAACATTTTATATTTTTAATTCAATGATACGAACATTCATCTAGCTTCCAAATAAGTATTCTTTTATCAAATAACACACATTTATTTATTGTTTCAATTAAGTTATATTCACCATTTTATTGTATTTAAAAGTAACATATTAACTAAAATATAAATAAATAAATAAAAAGTGTTTAAAATATATAATTTAAATAATTTTGTATAAGAAAAAATTGAATGATAAACTATTATATATTAAAATATCATTAAAATACATTAATTCTAAATTGTAAATTTTCTTATTAAAAATATTTAAAAAATTGATAAAGTAATATTTTTCTTGTTTGTAAATAATATTTTCGAAATGCAAATATTCATTTACTTTTTTATATACAAAATTTGTTTATTTAGAACTTTGATTTTTTATTTTTCTAACTTTTTATTTAAATTTTAATTGATATAATATTTAAAATACAAATATAATTATTTTAAAATAAAATGAAAAAGGCGAATGTGTATCCATTAAAAATATAAAATTATTGGTGTAATTTATTAAAATCACAACAACAACAAATATCTACATAAAAAAATAGAAAAGACGAGCGATATTTATATCAAAAATAAAAAAGGAAAATTTATTTAAAACTAAAAGGTGTATAGATCTCGTTTAACAATATCTTACAAAAATAATTTCTGCAAAAAAAAATTCAAACCATAAAGTGGAAGATCAATTTAATATTACAGTGAAATGAAATAATATCAAACCATATTTTATTTTTAAACTAGTGTTTTTAAATCACCACCGTTTACAATCAATTATTATATTGATGTGCAACATTATTTTAGGATATAACAGACTTGTCACACACGTCACGTAATACAAAAAGGATGATCAAGTTATTAAATCATGCTTGTATACGACACTTATTTTAAAATATTTTTACTTTTATATATTATTGGTTTTATTCATTTAACATATACTTTGATCTCAAATCTTAAAATAATAAATTTATTAATTTTTATCTATATTAATTATCTGGTTCATTAAACATCATACTTTTACGCTTAAATTCCTAACTCTTATATTTATATTTAAATATATATATATATATATATATTATTTGTTCTCGGGGTAATAAAGGGGTGGGAAAGGAATCTAACTAATATGAATGTACATTTTTTGTCTTTTATGATTATACAATGTAACTTTTGTTTACCAAAATTAAAAAAATGATTAAATAACAATGCGCGTGTTGAGCATGAAGTGCAATAACGTATTACAAAATTAAAAAAGTATTCCAATTTTCACTTTTCATCAAATCATTTTGTAAATGACAATGATACAATACTTATACACTTGTAAAATATTTATTTTTCCTTCTTATTTTTCTCTTTTATCATATCATATATTCTATAAATTTACAACTTTTTGTTCTTTTTCCAGATGTATATCAAGTTTTGATTAAAATTTTAGATATATTTCATTTGATAAACACTTTTTCTTATCATTATCTTTTTATCACATCATATATCCTTCAGATCTATAATTTTTGTTGTTCTTCTACACATATATCAATATTTTTAATTTTCCTTTCTAAAGAGCATATTCTAGACAAATGTTTGATACTACTGTCTCGAAAGAAAAAAGAATTCCTTTAATTCAAAATACCCTATATTCCTATAATTTTATAAAATTAAGATGAGATTTTCATTATACTATGAAATAAAATATTTTTACCGATAATCGTAAAATCTTCAATACAAATTAATTTAAATTTAACCATTAATTTCTAATTTTATTTTATAACAGCGCTCCGTGATAATTTAATTAAAATTAAACAATAATAATAGTAATAAAATGATTAAATTATATTAAAGAGGATAATGTTATAATGTTATAGTTTTATCTTTCCTTTTTATATATATGTATATATATATGTATATATATATATATATTAATTTTAACATGGTAGAGAGATTGATAGTTTTTTCTTTCTCTCACATGAAGCTTCTGTGAGAGGCTTTTAGAGTTTGATTTCACAGCCACAGTGCTACAAAAATGGCTCACCTGAGAAAACTTGATTCATTGAAGATCATAGAGCGGTGTCAAGTTTCTCCGCCACCAAATTGTGTTCCTTCAACCACCCTTCCCCTCACTTTCTTCGATATTCCATGGTTCTTCTGCAACTCCATCCAACGCATCTTCTTCTATCAGTTTCCCCACCCCACTCACCACTTCCTCCAAACAGCACTTCCCATTCTCAAACACTCTCTTTCCCTCTCTCTCCAACACTTCTTCCCCTTTGCCTCCAATCTTATCGTTCCACCACAACTCCATCTCTCTCACATCCGTTACCTTCATGGCGACTCTCTCTCCTTCACGGTTGCAGAGTCCACAGCAGACTTCACTCTCCTCACTTCTCATTCACCTCAAGACGTTCGAAACTGGCACCCTCTTCTTCCCACCTTGCCTTCCCCTCGTCTGGAGCAAGATGGCACACGTGTATTTCCTCTCATGGCCATTCAAGTCACGGTTTTCCCAAACTCCGGCTTCAGCATATGTCTTACCTTCAACCACCTTGCTGGGGATGGCAAATCACTTCATCACTTCATCAAGTTTTGGGCTTCTCTTTGCAAGGCAAAAGGGGACTTGGCTTCCATTGAAACCTCTCTGTCTCTTCCTTCACACGAGAGAGACAAAGTCAAAGACCCAAAGGGGCTTAAGTTCATTTACTTTCAAGAACTTGAACATTGTGATTCGAAAAGCATGGAGTTCGCGGGGCTCGTGCGAGATCTTTCCACTAACAAGGTTCGCTTCAATGTTGTACTCGATCTTGAACAAGTTGAGAAACTAAAGAAATGGGTCTCTCTTAAATGTGCCACCAACGATTCGGGGGCATTACACATATCAACCTTTGTTGTCGCGTGCTCTATAATTTGGGTTTGCATGATTCGGTCGGAAGAGAAAAAAGCCAATTGTTTTTCCCAAGAGTGTGATGAACTTTGCCACTTGGTGTTTCTAGCAGATTGCCGTGATCTTCCTGAATTTTCATTACCTTCCACGTACTTTGGAAATTGTCTAACCTCTTACATTGTGGCAATAAAGAGGAGTGAGCTAGTGGGAAAAAGTGGTATTGTAGGGGCAGCAAACTCCATTGAAAGACAAGTTAGAGATTTGAAGAGTGATGCTTTGAGAAATGCTGAAACGTTGATGTCAGATTACAGAGAGATAGGGAAACCAGGTAAATCTGTGCTGGTTATTGCAGGTTCACCAAAATTGGGTGTGTACCAGACTGATTTTGGTTGGGGAAAGCCTAAGAAATGTGAAGCAGCGCATATTGAATCGTCTGGATCAATTTCTCTTTCTGAATGTAGAGACGAAAAAAGAGGAATTGAGGTTGGATTGGCTCTTGAAAGGACTCACATGAATAAGTTCACCAACATCTTACAAGAGCAACTCCACAATATTAATAAATTGTAAGTGAACCCAAAATATATTCTCGTTTAACCTCTATTTCTGTTTAGTGTTTCTGTGATGCCTTATAGTGGTTTGTTGTTGTGTTTAAACCTACCGTTTTAGGTCATTTGGACAGCTTAAACATTGAAATTTTAGATGTGATTATAGGTATGGTTAAAACCAGGTTGGATTAGGTCTTCATGAATCTGCCATATACTATATATGGATTTAAATGGGTGACTTTTTTCCACGAATTTTAAACAGATTGATCTAAAGGGGAATCTTATGTAAAATCAAACTTATAAATAACCAATTAAACATCTACACTAACAAAATAAAGTAACATGCTAACTTGCCAAATAAAGAATTCCAATATTTAAAATAAGAAAGGAAACCATGTTTCTTCCCTTCCTCTACGTATAAAAAAGAAAGGAAACTAGTGATTCTTTCTTCCATCTACATATTTTATATTTATCTTTCTTTTCAGCTCAATGACCAACTGCATGACTTGTAAGTGGTTGTTTATTAGATAGAGATATCAAAATATGACTTTCGTTTGGAGTTACCACAAGGAAGAAAGGAAGGAAGAAAACATTATAGAATTGTTTAACCTTTACAAGTTTTGTAAGATGAAAGTCAATGAAGAAACTTAATAAACATAGTTCTTTGTAATTTTTCATATGTTATGATTTGATAGATGTCTGATTGGGTTAAATGGATGAAGAAAATTGAATGAAGAAGATAAATTTGGTTAGTGAATATAGAGACTTAGAAGAGATGAGGCCAATTCCTAAGTAATTCTAAGCTAAACACAAAACTAGTGCTAAAACAAAGTGAGTAAATTTCTTTTCAATTTTAATCCTTTACAAGAGAGTTGACACTTTTATTTACAGTGTGTCAAAATTCAGAAAAAATTAATCTAAAAACTCTTCACTCAACTTGACAAGTGTAGGCTTTCTCTCATTGGAGCAAATATTTTTAAATTAGAGGTTGGCAAGTGACCATTCTTAGTTGGTGAAAATCCTTTCTATTAAAAGGATGCCATGTGAACCTTCATGCCTTATTTTTCACTTCATGCTTTATATTTGCACTCTATTTATTTATTTGTTCACCCTAAATGGTCTAGAGCTGCATTGGATTAAAGAAATTCAATTGTAACTTTAGCTAGACTTTATTTTTCTATTTACATCATACTCTAATTCATCCAATATATATGATCCATGAAAATAAGTTCAATACATGGTCCAAGTACAAGTCCAAATAAATCCCAAATACAAGTCCAATTAAATCCTACACAAAAATTACCAAATTACAAATTTACAAAATTAAGAAAATGAAGAAAAGTCTCTTAGAAATAAATGTTCTAATCAAAGTTCTATCTTCTTCAATCTTATTAACTCGGATGTGGTAGCTCCATGGTTCTCCAGCAAAACTTTTCAAAACAAAAATCATATTTCACACTTTCCATTAAATAAATTACGTGTAATGTAACTATTATATTACTCTATTTTTATTTTGATACGTAAATTGATGGAAAGTGTCTTGACGAATTATTATAATTGTATTTTATTTTTGTAGAAATCAAATTAAAAGTATTTGAACAGTTAAATAAAAGTACAATACAAAAAATCGAAACAATATGACCATGGCTGGATTGTGAATTAATTAAAGAGCACACTTTTATAAAGAATTTGAAATATTTTCTGATAAAATATATAATTTTAATAGAATATTTTAGATTAATTTAAATATTTACATTGAATTATTTTAAATTATATCTACAAAATAAGAATTTTTTATCCTTTTTCAAATTTACATTTAATTTCTTTATATTTTCTTCTTTAATTCAATATCAATTGAGATATGTTAGGTTAGTTTTGTTCAAGATATCTCGGTTTTTTATAAAGATAAAAACATTAACATCGTCTTTTCTATTGATACTAGTGATATTTAGTGTGTGTTTGGATTGTGGAGGAAATGTGTGAAAATTTGAGGGTGTGTTTGCATGCACTACAACACACCGCAAAATCAATTCTAAACTTTAAATACCCCTTAATTCTATCTTCTATATAAGGTTCATGGTAATCATTATCAATTTAAACAAAATACATAATCGATTATTCCTTATCTTTATGTTGCATGCTAATCGATTTCACTAACCTTTTGTATCCAAGTTTCTATGTTTTCCATAAACATTATTTTGATGTCAACCACAAAACCCCTCTCTCATAAACAACACAGTTAAAATGGGCTCAAGAAATCACATGCAAACTCTCTAGACAAGGGAAAAAAGCTCAACGAAACAAGCTCTCTAGAATGCTTTGAAATGGTACAGATAACCTTCACCTTTGGAATGCTTTGAAATGGTGCCAAAAAAGAGGTTCATGGGTTTAAGCATTTGAACTAAAAAATTGCAAAATTAGTCAAAAATTCTTCTACATGGATTCCTCTTGCATGTCTCTATGCGCAGTTCTCACACAATTTTCACATGCATGCACAATGTAACGAAAGACATTTAAGTAAAAGGCATAAGGTCTATGTGGCTTTACTCTTTTTTCTCTGCTCATGAGAGAGAAACCAAAAACATTTTTTTATCAGTAATAAACAATAAATTAAATATGGACCACTTCAGGGGTGATCCAATCGACAATCCTCACAACACCAATTCTGGAACTACGCGACAAAATTACATCACTTAACCAACGTCTTACAAACCAATGGATCAAGACACCAGTCAAAGTAGGAAAAAAAACCAGAATGTGACTTAAAAGTAACCCAAGACCAAACCTTTAATTGAATCATAACAAACATTTCTAAACAATCAACCCGCCCCCCCCCCCCCCCCTTTGAAAATGACATTATTCCTGTGCTTTCAAATCTCGCTAACTATTGCAATCCAAATTACTCCCCAAACATCATTGACAGAATTAGAGGCGTTACACAACCTAAACTGAAAACAAATTTAACAGTGGATCATTGTGACTCACTGACATTACACCAAGCCAAGCCAAACAATGACTCCATACTATCCAAGCAATTCTGCATTCAAAAAATAAATGACGACAAATCTCTTCCTCTACCCCACAAAGACTACACTAAAGGCTTTCAACCGCAATTCCGCGCCTTTCTAAATTGGCCCTAGTTGCAATCTTATTTTTCAGTACCCTCCAAGTAGAGACAAAAGCAGAGGGCACGACTTTACTCCTCCAAAACATTTTGTACACAAATACATTCTCCCCTTCGTGTGCCCTCCTTAAACAATTGTAAGAAGACTTAACCGTATAAATAAGGAATTCCCCATCTTTCCAAACCCAATTGTCCTTCTCTTCCATGTCAAAACTCAACCCTTGAAGAGCCCTGGAAAAAAATACACACCAAAGGCTTTTCCCATTCAAATAGACTCCTCTTCCAAGTTAATTGCCACTCCCAAGAACCATTAATCCATTTCTCAAGCTCATCCACCTTAGCATCTTTGCAAGAACTCAGGGAGAATAACCACGAATAAACACGCTTTAGAGCTCCATTACCCGCCCAACTATCCTCTCAGAATAAAACACTATCTCCATTGCCAATCTTTCACTTGAAAGCATCTTCAAAATTCCTTCCCCATCCTTCTGACCCCCAAATCTTTCCACCATAGAGAGGTCCTACCAAAGTTCACACCCTCTCGCAGGCTTCTCCATCCACGATATTTAGAATCAAGTATCTCCTTCCACCGTCGTTATCCAACCCCAACATCTTCTCTCCCTCAGTCCTCCCTCATCACTCCCCGTATACATCTGGTTATCCAAATAATAACAAACCACACATTTCTTTCCACGTAGACAAGAAATAACCGAAAACAGACATCATTAATATTTTATTGATTTTAATTAATGTAGTTATAACTTTTTTTAACAAAATCACCGATGTTTTTTTATAACGCTAAACACGATTTTTTCACTTAACATTACTGTTTTGTAAGTAAGAGTTATTTCCTTAACAACATTAATAAGATTATTATTATTATTTATTATTGATTAATATTGACAATGTTATTTTCAGTAATGTGGATAAGTTTTCTTTACCAACATCAATAACATTATTTTTCGGTTGATATAAATAAGAACTTTTTTACCAACACCAACAACATTATTTTTCGGTTGATGTAAATGAGAACTTTTTAGTCCACATGAATATTAATTATTTTTTAACTGATATTATTTATATGTCAACGTAGGTTAAATTTATTTTCTGGTTATTATTTGTGAGAAAAAATTTCAACTATGGTGAATTTTTTTCTCAACGAATGTTAGCTAATTTTTTTTCTATTGAGATATGTAGTACTAATTTTTATATTCTTGTGAAAATTAAGTTTCGATAAATTTAAAATCTACTTTATCTAAATTATTTACTACATTTAATTTCTATTTACATAGTTGATATATTTTAGAACCGTCATATTCTTATAGCACAATTTTTTTTTGAATAATTTTTAATTTGTATGATTTCATATTTTTAATTTTGTATTAAGGTTTAAAGGATAAGTATTTTATAATTTCTTAAAAATAAGTTTATGTACTTTTACTATAGAAAAAAATTTATGAGAACATTTATTTAATATCAAAATAAATTGATATTAACAAATATGTGTGAACAAATTTATTAACGTATTATTATATTTTGATTTAGATATTATTTGAATACAATAGTGAATTAAAATAATGATAATGAATATCACTTAATTAAAATTCAATAGGAATGAACAAAAATTAAACAGAGATAATAGATATTAACTGTAAATTTTTCTTATTTTAATATTTTTATTTATTTAATAATTCCTAGTTCGTAAGAGGTATTAGAAAATGAACATAGATGTATGTTTAGAAAAATGTTAATAAGTTAATTTGTAAAAATTTATGTGACATTTAAAAACAAAACTCGCAACTACTCTTTATATTACATTTAAAATAAATATTTTTGTTTTAAATTACTATTTTTATTTTGCATCAAATTATTTATGTATTTAATATATGTATCGTATTTAATATATATCACTCACTAATATATTTAATATATTTGACTCATTATGTTTAGATTTATTGAGACACTAGATGATCTAGTCACTTCTAAACGATCTTATGTATATAAGTAGTATATGGGATTTTGATGATAAAAAACAATTAGTATAATTTTTTTTAATATAAAAAAAAATATTTCTTGGTAAATATTTATGTAAGTTAATTATAAATATTTGAATGTAACGATCACATTATAAAATAATTAAGCATAAAAAAGAAATATTAAATGAGTATTCTCTATATACACTATGAGAAACACATAAGTACCTGCACGTGTGTCCATTTTTTCATAAAAAAATTGTGGTAATTATTAAAATATTTTTTAATAATTAATAAATATTTATTGTAAACTTTAGGCAACAGTCTATTAAGTGTTGCATATCCGTTTAGATCATATTTGTAAAATTGTTGTCTTTTTACTTTTAGGCCACATTTGTATGTTATGGTCACTTTTAGGCCACAATTTTATTGTTTAACTCACACATTTTAAATATAACACTTAAAAAATATGCTATAAATAAGCAACAGTTTTACAAATGTGTATTTGGTAGTCCTTAAACCACACTCCTAAAATCGTTGTCTTTTCTTTGTTTAGGCAATTGTTATATAAGTGTGACCTACTTCAATGTTGTCTAAAGTAAAAAAATGTGCAGTGTAACAAATCTTAGACAATATATTAAGTTAAACCTATCCGGAGTTGCTAATTTCGAACTTTATATTAATTTTCTTAACGGATTTACAATCAAAATTTACTTCTAATTATATAAATTTGGAAAGAATTCAAAACTTAACTTTTAAAATAGTTTCCTGATAAAGATGTTTTTTTCATTTTGGTTAATTCTAATTCATATGCTTTTATTACAATATATTTTGAATATGTTTAAATTGTTTTTATAAGCAAATTAAAAGCTTTCTTTTTGACATCTACTTATTGAAGATTTGATTTTAAGAAGATGTTGAAACAAAGTTTAAGATTAACATTCATTTTTACAAGCCTGTATAAAGAGAACCAAGAGAATGTTGAATAATATTATTAATAATAATAATGTTAACACATAATATTAGTAATAATAATATTAATATTATAATATTAATAAATATATAAATGATAATATTAATATTAATAGTATTAATAATAATTAAAATAACATTTATTTTAATTTTAATATTAAATTTTTTTATGATAGTATTACTATTATTATTAATTATAGTAATAATAACAATATACATATTATTAATGATAGTATTATTAATAATAATATTTTATTTATTTATAGTATTACTAATATTATTATTATTAATACTATTAATAATAATAATAGTAGTACAAATAATAATAGTCATTGTAATAATAATAATAATAATAATAATAATAATAATAATAATATAATAATAATAATAATATAATAATAATAATAATAAGAAGAAGAAGAATAGTAATAATAAAAATAATAAATATATAATAATAATAAAAATAATAATAATCACTTGATCATTAAAAAAAGTTTATGATCGAGTGATTATAAGCTCTTGTACTTAGTGAGAGTAGAATGTTAATATTAATTTTTTGACAAAATGTTATAGAAACTAATTGAACGTAATTGCACAAAATTGTAAAACTGCTGAACTGATTTCATTTATTTTTTGATTTACTTCAATAATATATATAAAAAAATTACAATTACTGAAAGCTATAAAATAGGAATACGAACATGCCTATAAAGTGAATAAAATCAGAATTAATAATAATAAAATCTGAATTAATAACCAACATCCTCCCTTAATTCTAATTTGGAACAACCTTCCTGCCCAACAAATTTCTTAACTTGATGAAAACATTGATCTTCAATGGCTTAGTGAAAATATATGCAATCTGATATTCTGATCTGCAATATTCCAATTTGATCATGTTCTTCTCAACTTGGTCTCGCAGGAAGTGATATCGAATATCAATATGTTTACTTCTTTGATGAAAAACTGGATTCTTTGCAAGATTAATTGTAGAGACATTGTCAACATAAATATTAATTGGAATATCTAGATTAAAACCAATTTGAGTCATGATATTGTTTTTCTCAATCGCCATCAATTCTTCATTCATAGCCTTTTGCCATTTGGGATGTTGAATGGCATCTATAAGTCTCTCAAGTTCTGAATCTGCAAGAAAAGCAAAGTGAACTAAATCTCCATTGTCATCAACTTCATCATCAAGATTTACTTCGCAATCTTGAAGGTGTACATGTTGTCGTTGTTGCCTTCTTGGTCGCTCCATCATAGTTGCAATTGGAGCTGCAACTTTAGGTTGAATTACAGCTTCAGGTTGAACTACAACTTCAGGTTGAACTGTAGGTGCTTCAAGAGTGACTTCATCTTCCACATCATCGTTCAAAACGTAAATATATCGTTTTTTCGAATTCATTTCAGTTGTTTCATTCCATTACCATTCCCCATCTTCGGCAAATGTAACATCACGACTGACAATCACCTTCTTTGTCATTGGATTGTAGAGTTTGTATCCTCCATGCTTATATCCAATGAAAATGGTCTTCACTGCCTTATCATCCAACTTCGATCTTGCTGCCTTGGGGACATGAGCATAAGTAATTGACCCAAATACCTTCAAGTGCTTCACATTGGGTTTGAATCCGCTCCATGCCTCAATCGGAGTTGTGTTAGGAACACTCCAAGTGGATGATCTGTTTATCAAATATACCGCACATGTTACGACCTCAACCCAAAAATAATTTGGCATACCTTTCGCTTTATGCATGCTCCTTGCCATGTCCATGATTGTTCTATTCTTTCTCTCGGCAACTCCGTTGTGTTGAGGTGTGTAGGGACATGTTATGTTATGTTACAACCCAAGTTCTTCACAGTGCTTCTTGAACTCATTAGACTTGTACTCACCCCCTCCATCACTACGCACCATCTTAATTAGTCTGTCACTCTCTCTTTCAACAAATGTTTTAAATATTTTAAAGTAGTGGAATACCTCATCCTTGCTTTTCAATAGATAAATCCAAGTTTTCCAATTGATGATATATTCGTCGGGCAACAAACATCTGTATGAACAAGCTCCAAAGAAAATTATGCACGCCAAGGCTCCTTAACAAATGGTATCCTGTGATTCTTTCAAAATATGCAAGCCTCACACAATTGATCAGGGTGATGAATATGGGGTAAACCATTCACTAAATTTCATTTGGAGAGATTTTCCAAACTCTGAAAATTTAGGTGCCCAAAGCGTAAATGCCATAACCACGATTCATTATTCACTATTGCATTCAAACACTTGAAATCACCCTTATGAATATCTACTGGAAACATTCGGTTTTTTGATAAAAAGGTTCTAAGAATCAAACTACCTTTTTTATCAAAAATTGAGAATTTATTTTCAACTATGTGCATCACATAACCCTTCTTGGCCAGCTGTCCCATACTCAATAGATTACTTTTCATATCAGGTACACAGAAAATATCATAGATGTACTTGTGATCACCATTCTTCAATGTGATAAGAATTCACCCTTTTCCAGTCACCGGAACGAACCTGCCATCACCGAATTTCTCTTTTGTGCGAAATGAGTCATCCAAATCTGCAAACAACTTCTTCTGACCACACATATGATTTGTGCAACCTGTATCCAAATACCAAGTCTGATTGTTTGGAGTTTCATTTAATGTGGCTGCCATTAGTACTGCATGATCCTTTTCATCTTGTTCGTGATTACTATCTTCTTGAGCACAATTGGCAACGTGATTATCACCTTTTGATCTACACTCATTTGCATAATGGTTGCGTTTATGGCAGTTATAACACTCCACATTTGATTTATTATACATGCCTCCTTGTCCTCTGCGCCAAGAGTTATTTGAACTTGGATTGTGATTGGAACCAATGTTGTTTTGCTCAGCGCCTCCATGATTCTGGCCACCACGACCTTTACAGCAATAAGTGTCATGTTCATGATAGGAGCTACCAATTGAGGCTTATGCTTGTAAAACCTGTTCAATTGGTTTTTCAATCTTATTGTCATTCATCTGCTGCTCATGCGCTCGTAGGGAACCAGACAATAACCTTCCTGTCATAGTTGAAATGTCATTGACCTCTTTAATTGCGGCAACAACATGTTCAAATCTGGGAGTTAAAGACCTCAAAATCTTCTCCACCTTTGCGTGCTCCGAATGTGTTTCACCATTGGTCTTCATCTGATTTAACAAGGCAAAAACTTTATTTATATAGACATTAATAGTCTTTGTGGTTTCCATCTGCAGCAGTTCATATTGGCGTCTTAGGGTTTGAAGACGCACCATTTTGATCTTGTCATCACCTTTATAATTGGTTGACAAAATGGTCTAAGCCTTTTTTGCAGTTGTTGCTCCTTCTATCTGCTCAAGCGTCTCGTCATTCATCACTTGATGGATGAGATACAAAGCCTTATTGTCCTTCTTCTTCTGGTCACGATGCGCTACTCGTTGCGCCTCAGTTGCATTATCACCTAATGCAGACACTCCACTCTCAACGACATCCCATAACACATGATAATCAAACAAAACTCTCATCTGCACACACCACCGATTGTAATTTTTTCCATCAAAGATAGAGACTGATAATTGGGTAGAGTTCATGATAACAAACTGGCTCTTATACCAGTTGTAGGAACTAATTGAAGGAAATAACAAGAGGCAAAAGGTTGTAGAAACTAATTGAACGTAATTGCACAAAATTGCAAAATTGTTGAACTAATTTTATTTATTTTGATTTACTTCAATAATATATATAATAAAATTACAATTACTGGAAGCTATAAAATAGGAATACTAACAGCCCTGTAACTGACCATTAATGCAATAATAACGATAAAATAGTTTAAAGATAATAAAATCAAAATTAATAATAATAAAATCTTAACTATAAGCTCTTGTACTTAGTGAGAGCGAAATGTTAATATTAATTTTAATACCTTTAATTATGATACAATAACAATATAATAGTAGTAGAAAATAATAGTTGATGATAAATATTTTTTCAAAATTATTAATAATAATAAAACCATTTTTTTTTTACTGTAATTTTTTAAAAGTAGTCACTTTTTCAGTCACAAAATTAATCACAAATCAGTCAGAAAATCAATAACTATATCAACTCTCCTCCCCTAAATTAATTAAAATAATAATAATGTTAATATTAATAATAATAATAACAATAATATAAATACTATTAATGATATAATATTATTAATAATAATAAATATTTTTAATAATAGTATTATTAATAACATTATTATTATTAATAGTAATAATAATAATATAAATATTATTAATGATATTATTATTAATATTATTAATAATATATATATATATATAACATATATAAATGTTAGAGAATTTATATTATTATTTATACTATTATGTATAATACTATTTAATCGATTATAATAAAGTATTATACCTAATTAATTCTGTATATAAATTTTATAATATAATTATTTTATTTATTTTATTTTTATTAATATATAAACTTTTTTTTATTTGAAATACATTTAATGTTTTTATTATTATTATAAATACTAGCTAAAACATAGGTCATGTCGTGCTTATGTATCCACATTTTTTTGTTATTGTTGTATATTTGTATTTTTTTTATTTTTATCATTATTGTGTATTTGTATTTTTTTTATCACTATCGTGTATCTGTTTTTTATCATCATTGAGTATCCACATGTTTTATTTTTATCATTAATGTGTATATGTATTTTTTATTCTCATCGTTACTATATGTGTATTTGTATTTATAAAAATGAACTATAAATTTATATTGTAACATTTTAATTCATCATAAATTTATGTGTCTCCATATTTTTTAATTTTATCATAAACTTTTTGTGTATATGTATTTTTTAATTTTATCATAAACTTATGTGTATCCGTATTTTTCAATTTTATCATAAATGTATATGTATCTATATTTTCTAATTTTATTATAAACTTTGTATCCATAATTTTTAATTTGATCATATGTGTATCTATATTTTTTAATTTAATCATAAACATATGTCATATTACAACAAAACATTAATAGAACTCATACTTTTATGTGTCACGTTTATATGGTCTAAATATGTTAATAATTTTTCCTTTATATATCATTTGACCATATTTTTACCGTTTTAGTTTCTCTATTGTTATATTTTATATTTTAATTTTATCGATAAATGGTGACATGGTGAAATTAATTTAACTACCACTAACATTCTTAATTAGTGTGAAATTAAGTATAAATTAAATTTTTGTTAAGTACAAAAATAATCCATTTTGTTTTAGAGCATAGTCAACATCTCCCCATTTTTTAATGCTAAGTGCATATAATTATGTGTCCATTTTTTCTTTTCACTAAAGTTTAACCGTGCTCGACATACTGAATTTTTTTTAGCTCTTATTGTAGTTTGGGAACATATTGACACATATTGGAAAAATGAGAGTTTGCAGTTTTACAACATTCATTCATGATAACATTTTCAGAACTTTACATAACATCAAGTTGTTTAATGAATAAAGAAAATATTTATAAGCACTCAATAGATATTATTGCTTTAGTATAGGAGTCAAGTGAAAAGACAATGTTCCTCATTGTGGAGTTGTTTGTGTTACTTACATCCCACTACCATGATTTTGAGAAAGCAATCTTGAACATAGGTTTTGATGTCTCCAAATCCAAGAAGATTACTTGAACACTTTACTGTTGCTTGTGTGTGTGGGTTTTGTGTAGTTTGAATTTATAAATCTACTCATAGATTTGGTCCAAGGTTGTTTAATTCAATTTCTTTTGAAATAGATGTTTTCTAAAGAAAGTGAAAAACCAACCTGTTGAATTGTCATTTCAACCGGTTGTTTTACACTTAGTGTTTTTGAAAAGAATTTGAAAAAGCTTTAAATTGGTTGACTTTGCTGTCAAGCCAATTCAACCGATTGTTTCGTGTTTTCAATCGGTTGATTTTTGAAAATTCTTAATAGAATTTAGTTGGAATGCTTTAATCTGTCATGTTTGATTTAAAACTCATTTGGCTTTTGCATTAAATGCTTTTAACAACTGATTGGAGTTTATATAATCTGTTTTACGCTACTAGTTGTTATTGATTCATGAGAATACTTTCAAATCAAGTTTTTCCTAGATTTCTTCAAGCTGTGGATTCTTTCTAAGAGTGGAATAGGATTGTTGTGTACTTCTTCTATTTAATTGTGATTGTATTAGGTATTATCATTCCTTTTCTCTCTTAACTATTGTATTTCTGTAAGAACTGTTGGTGTGAATCTTGTTGATCAAGAGTGATCAAGTGCTTTGAAGAATCCAAATTTAAGTGTTTGATGAAAGACTGGTGTTGTTGTTTCTGGGTGAGATCTGAGTAGAATGGAATGTGATCCACTCCTTTGTTGAATCTAAAACTGGTGTGATTTAAAACCTTTTTGAAATCAAGTGTTTTTCCAACTAAGTGAAAAACAACCTGTTGTTTTGTCGAATCAACCGGTTGTTTTACTCTTAGGAGTTTTGAAAAGGTTGAAAACTGTTTTAGTTTGGTTGACTTAACTGTCAAGCCAAACAATCGGTTGTTTCGTGGTTTCAACCGATTGTTTCTTTGAAAATCTTAACAAAATTCAGTTCTGAATGATGAATTTGTTTTAAATGTTTTTCAACTGAATACGCTCCTTCATTAATTGCTTTGACCAATCTTTGGAAAATATAAATGGTTTGTTTATGTTTTCAAACAAAGAAGAGAAACAGTTTTGAGTTTTTCAGTTGTGACAAAGTTGATTCTAAGATTTGAACATTCACATCAAACTTTGGGTTTTCAAAGAGAGTGGAATAGGATTACAATTGTATTGAATTCAGATTGTACTGTGAACAGGTGTAATCCTTTCTAAACCTACTATATTTTTGGTGTTGTGTTGCCAAGGAGTGTTGTATGTTCTTGAGGTGGTCAAGATCAATACTCTTGGTGTGTTTTGCCAAAGGTAGTGTGTTTCTTGAAGGGTTCAAGGTCACTACTTTGGTGGTTTGTGTTTTGTAATCTGGTTTGATTGCTTAGTGGATTACCCAGTGGTTTTCTGGGGATTGGATGTAGCTCTTGGTTTAAGAGTGAACCAGTATAAACTGTTGGTGTATCTCTCTCTTACTCTGAACTCATTTAATTTTTGTTTTAAGCTTTGCTGGTATAAACAACCGATTGTTTTTCTGTTGCTTTGCTGTTTTATTGCTGAAATTCTTGGCAAACTTGATTCCTGTTTTGGATTCACACAAAAAATTTTGTTAAACCTGATAAAGTTTTCAAAAACCTCTCTTAAACAATTTACCCCCCTTCCCCCCTCTCGTTTAAGGCAATATATTCTAACAAATCTTTCTATCCCTTATCTCTTTAAATATGTTTTTGCTTGAAGTTTATAATTGTTGCTATAAACAACCGATTGATTTTTTACTGTTGAGTGAAAACTGTTTTTAAATCAGCTGAACAGATTTCTGATTGATGGATTCTCATTGGCCTTCACTATACCTTCAATATTTGTGAAAATCTTGCATAAACAATTCATCCCCTCTTGTTTAAGGCCTCCATTTTTAACAATTGACATCAAGAGCTAGGTTCTTGAAAGTCATTCAAGTTTTTGATCCTAAATTTTTTTTCATGGCTAAAAAACTACCCTCTGGGGAGGGTGCATCTATTAACGGACCACCTCTGTTTTGTGGTTTGAATTACTAGTTTTGGAAGGTAAGGATGGAAATCTTTGTAGAATCAATTGATAAAGGAATTTGGGATGCAATTGAAAATTGTCCTTTTCTTCCTATGCTTGAAAATGATAAAGTGATTTATGAAAACCTTGGTCCCAATGGACTGAGCATGAAAGCAAAAGGGCACAATATGATTGTATTGCAAAGAATATTATTACATCTGCCTTAAATTCTGATGATTTTTTCAGGGTATCACAATGTGCCTCCACAAAGGAAATGTGGGATACTCTTGAAGGCACTCATGAAGGAACAAATGACGTGAAAAGAGCAAGGAAACATGCTCTTGTCAAAGAATATGAGATTTTTAGAATGCAAAAAGGGGAGACAATTGCAGAAGTACAAAAGAGGTTTACTCATATTGTCAACCACCTTATGAGTCTTGGAAAAATGTTTGAAAAAAAATAACTCAACATCAAGATACTCAAATGCCTAGACAGATCTTGGCAGCCCAAGGTCACAACCATCTATGAATCTAAAGATTTAACATCCTTGACAACAAATTCACTGTTTGGGAAGCTTATAGAACATGAATTGGAGATGAACAGGATGAATGTTCAAGAAAATGAAGATAAGCATTTGAGAAACATTGCCCCGAAGGCTGTTGGACATAAAAACTGTCAAGACTCAAGTGATGACAGTGATGGAGAAACCCTTAGCTTGCTGACCAGGAAATTCAGCAAATTCTTGAAGAAAAACAACAACAAGAATCAACCATCCAACAGGTATAACAACAAGAAAATTAATGATTTTAACACTAATAAATACACCTGCTTTGGATGTGGTGAAAAGTGACATATTAAAGCTGATTGCCCCAACAATGAGAATAAAGAAAGAGAAGCAAGCAAGAAAGGTGAAAAGAAAGGGAAAGCCAAGAGAGCCTACATTGCTTGACAAGATAATGAAGTTTCTTCCTCTAACTCATCTTCAGGAGATGAAGAAGCAAATCTTTGCTTAATGGCAAAGGGAGAAACTGACATAAGTAGTGTAAGTTACAACACTTCAATCAATTTTGAAGACTACAACCAACTTCTTAATGCTTTTAAAGAAACTCATGAAAAAGCTAATAGGCTGGCTCTTTTAAATAACCGGTTAAAAGGCTTGAATAATTGGTGGGAAAATAGAGCCAAAGCATTGGAAGAAGAGCTGAATAACTTGAAAAATGATTTTTAAAATCCGGAACTGATTTACAAAAATTCTTATTGCAAATGTTGTTGAAGATGGTTGCTGCCCCTTCAAGATTGTGTTTGATGAAGACTTATATGTAGTGTTTGATGAAGACTTTTATGTACTTTTCATGTATTTTTTGCTTTGCTTTAAGTATGTCTTAGTTAGTGCTTAGAGGTTGTCTAAGAGTGGCTTTTTGCTGAGTAACTCACCTCATAACCACTGGCCATGTGATAAGAACAAGCATAAGTTTTCTTAAACTGTTTTTCACATGTTTTACACAAAAACACGTTTACTGCATAAAAATAAATCTGTTCTTTTCTAAATAAACATATTCATTTTTTCACTGATGCCTTGGCTAAAGTCTTGTAAAAATTAGATTTTGTGCATCAGGTATTTTGACTAAGTCTTCTTCTTTTCAAAACGACTGAGTTTTAAATTGTTAAACTTTCTCTGTTTTCGTTTTGAAAAATAAATCTGTTCATCTGTAAATGAATAGATTCTTTTTGCCTCTGGTGCCATGTCAAGCTTAAACGTTTTTCAGTTTTATCTCAGAACCAGAATGGTTGACTAAGTCTCCTCACTTAACAGATTTTCTAACTGCTTTTGAAAATAAATCAGTTTATTTTATTTTCAATCTGTTCATTTTATAACAGCTTTAACTGTTTTTCAAAATTCTGTTATAAGCTGGCTTTCTATAAAATGCAAACTTGTTTCTGAGCTTAATAACGATTTTTAACAATTCATACATTTGCAAAAAACAAGTTTTGACAGCAGAGAGTTAAGTGTTTTCAAAGGATTAACATTTGTTCTTCAAAGATTTCAAAAATCACAAAGTGCTTGTTCTTGGTTTGGTTCCAAAAGCTTGGTGTGAGGTGCAGCTACTGTTCTAGCAATCTTGCCTACTGGTTTAAGGCAGATCTGTGTATCCTCAATCAGGTGTAGTCGTTTCACATCTCTTTCTTGTAATAGTTTGGTTAAACACTCTTCTTGATAGGTGTTCTTGAAGAGTGGGTGTGTGTGTATGCTGAAATAGGTTTTTTCAGCAAGAGTACCTAAGTTCTTGTAGGTTTCAAGAACAGTGGGAATTGTACTTGGTTGTACTGTGTGTTAGTGATTTCCACCTGTTGTTGGTGAAGACTGGATGTAGCTCAGGTTGAGTGAACCAGTATAATTGCTTGTGTTCATTCTTTCTCACTCTCTGCAATTTCGTTTCTGCATAATTGATAAAACAGCAAAGAAATAAATCTGTTTAATTGAAAATAAATCTGTTCTTTCTGGGCACTGTGCATACTGTTCTTGATTTCTGAAAAAGTTGTTTTAATCTGATAAGAACATATAAAATCTGCTAAAAGCCATTGGAACAGATTGACTGTGATAGGTTGCACAAGAAACTGTCAATGCTAGTAATTGAACCTTAAACAATTGCTTAAAGTTAAAGCTTGTTATTCTGTGATTCATTGT
Source organism: Phaseolus vulgaris (assembly GCF_000499845.2). Classification (NCBI taxonomy): domain Eukaryota; kingdom Viridiplantae; phylum Streptophyta; class Magnoliopsida; order Fabales; family Fabaceae; genus Phaseolus; species Phaseolus vulgaris. The sequence continues at coordinate 33,045,322 of NC_023755.2, read as the reverse complement.
TCTTAATTTCTTGAAAATTGCTTGACATCAAGAAGAACACTCATAGTCTGTTAAAAGCCATTGGAACAGGTTGTTTGCAAAGGTCACTCAATTAACTAGCATGCTATCAATTGAACCTTAATCACTTGCTTGAAATTGAAGCTTGCTGTTTTGTGTTTCACTGTTTTTTTTTTCAAATCTGATATTTGTGTGTGTGCTGCTGGAAATTCTCACTGCATAATCTTGTGATTAACCTTGCTGAATTAAAAGCGTTTAAAACAAAAACAGTGCTGAAATAAATCTGTTCATTTTTCACATAAACCGATTTATTTTCTGTAAAACTGTGTTAAACACTGTTTCTGCGAGAAAGTTTTAAAAGGTCAATTCACCCCCCCTCTTGAACTTTGGCACTATTAAACCCAACAAATGTGACTCAAGTTTTTGTGAAAATTGTGAATCTCATGAAAAGGTTCACTATCTTGTGAAAACTGTGGATAAGCTTTCAAAAGGAAAATCAAATTTTGAAACTGTTCTTTCTTCTCAAAAATTGTGCTTTTGGAAAAGCTGGATTGCTTTTAATCCACAAAGCAAGAAAAGTGGTGTTTAAAATCCTTTTTCAACCTTATGTGAAAAACAACCGATTGAAAAGTCGAAACAACCGATTGTTTCAGGCTTTTATTGTATGAAAAAAGGTCACTTTGTTATATTCTGCAGAGTTAGGAAATTTTCTGTTCCTAAAGGTATTTTAAAATGGGTTCTAAACAATTCTAAGAATCCTAAGGCTTTTAATGATCCAATTAATGCAAATGGACCCAAATTTGTTAGGGGACCAAACCTTGCTACTTGATCTTGTCTCTTGCAGGGCTCCTTGATGGAAAATCAACACATTAACCCTAAACCCTAAACCCTAAACCCTAAACCCTGGTACCTAGAAAATGGTTGTTCTAAGCACATGACAGGGGATAAACCCAAATTTGTCAATCTTCTCCTTAAGCATGAAGATCATGTGATTTTTGTTGACAACAACAAAAGGAAAATTCATAGAAGAGGAACCATTGGTGACAAGAACTCTTTCTTGATTCATGATGTGTTGTTTGTGGAAGGAATCAAGCATAGTCTCTTTAGCATAAGCCAGCTATATGACAAAGGTTATCAACTAACCTTCAAGCCCAACATGTGTGAGATACAACTGCCCAAATCACAGGAAGTATTGTTAATTGGTAAAAGAATCAACAATGTTTATCTTCTTGATATCTTGCATTCTGCATCTATTGGTTGCCTTCTCACCAAACATGAGGAATCATGGTTATGGCATAGAAGGATAACACATATCCACATGCATCATCTAAATAAGTTGATATCTAAACATCTTGTGGTAGGTGTACTCAAACTCAAGTTTGAGAAAGACCAAATATGTGAAGCATGTCAAAAAGGGATCAAATCAAACATTTTTTCAAACTGAAAAATGTAGTTTCTACTTCAAAACCCCTTGAACTGTTGCACATGGATTTATTTGGTCCTTCAAGAACCATGAGTCTTGGTGGAAACTACTATGCTCTTGTCATTATTGATGATTTCTCTAGGTTCACAAGGACATTGTTCTTGGAATCCAAGAGTGATGCATTTTCTACATTCAAAAAGCTTGCCAAGAGATTACAAAATATGAGAAGCAATAAGATTTGTGCCATTCAAAGTGATCATGGAGGTGAATTTCAAAATGAAAAATTTAGTGTTTTTTGTGAAAATTTTGGAATCTTTCAGAACTTCTCTACTCCTAGAACCCCAACAAAATAAGGTTGTGGAAAGGAAGAATAGGTTTATTGAGGAACTTGCTAGAACCATTTTAAGTAAGTCCTCTTTGCCAAAATATTTTTGGGTTGATGCTGTTAGCACAACTTGTTATGTGATTAATAGGGTTCTCATTAGACCAATTTTGAATAAAACTCCTTATGAAATGTTTAATGGAAGAAAATCCAACATTGGTCATCTAAAAGTGTTTGGCTGCAAGTGTTACATTTTAGACAATGGAAAGAAAAACCTTGACAAGTTTGATGAAAAAGCGGATAATGGTATCTTTCTTGATTATTCATTAACTTGTCATGCATATAGAGTGTATAACAAGAGGCTTATGACTGTAGAAGAGTTTGTTCATGTTGTATTTGATGAGACTAACCATGCAGAACAAGAATCTATGAAGAATTATGCAGAAGAAGATGATCAGAACATCACTCTGCAGAAACTAGAATCCTACCCAGAAAAATAACCGATTGATTCTGCAAAACAACCGGTTGAAATTCTGCAGCAGAATGATCTTTCCAAAGAAAGGAGGATTCCTAGTGATATTTCTGTGGAGAATATCATTGGGCATATTGATAAGGGAGTTTGTACTAGAACATTTGTCTCTAATTACTACAAACATATGACATTTGTGTCTCACATTGAACCCAAATTTGTAAGTGAAGCTTTTAAGGATGAGAGTTGAATTGCTGCTATGCAAGAAAAGCTGAATCAATTCACCAGAATTGAAGTGTGGACTCTGGTTCCTCAATCTGACATCATGAATGTAATTGGAATCAAGTGGATATTCAAAAACAAACTAGATGAAGTTGGAGTGATTACAAGAAACAAAGTTAGGTTGATTGCCAAAGGTTACAATCAAGAGGAAGACATGGACTATGATGAAACCTTTGTACCTGTGGCCAGATTGGAAGTTGTGAGACTGCTACTTGCCTTTGTCTGCATGAGTGGTTTCAAATTGTTCCAAATGGATGTGAAGAGTGCCTTTTTAAATGGGTTCATCAATGAGGAGGTTTATGTCTCACAACCACCCGATTTTGAGGATCATCAACATACCAATCATGTTTACAAGGTGAAGAAGGCTTTGTATGGGCTCAAACAAGCTCTAAGACAGTGGTATGAGAGACTTAACAATTTCCTCTTGTCTCATAGCTATGAGAGAGGCAAAATTGATAAGACTCTTTTCATTAAAAAGTCCAAATATGCTATCATTTTTCTTCAAATTTATGTTGATGATATCATATTTGGTGCTACTAATGATAGTTTATGTGAAGAATTTGTGGCAGCAATGCAGGGGGAGTTTGAAATGTCTGTGATGGGAGAGTTATCCTTCTTTCTTAGGGTTGCAGGTCAAGCAATCAAAGGATGCCATCTTCCTTAACCAAACCAAGTATTGCAAGGAGATTCTCAAGACGTTTGAGATGGAAAACTGCAAAGAGGCATCCACACCAATGTCTACAAGTTGTTATATGGATGTTGACATGGCTAGAACAGCAGTAGATCAAACAAAATTCAAAGTATTGTTTGGTTCTTTTCTTTATCTCACTGCTAGCAGGCCAAACATCGTGATTGTAGTTTGTCTTTCTGTTAGATTTCAATCCAATCCAAAAGAATCTCACTTCAAAGCTGCAAAACGAATTCTGAAATATCTCAAGGGCACAACCATTGTTGGTTTATGGTATCCATCTCACTCTCCTATTCATTTGGTTGATTATTTTGATTTTGATTTTGCAGGGTGTAAGCTAGATAGAAAAAGCACAAGTGGGACTAGTCATCTTCTTGGTTCAAGTCTCATATCTTGGCATAGCAAGAAGCAAGTTTGTGTGACACTTTCCACTGCAGAAGCTGAGTATATAGTTGTTGGTAGATGCTTTGCTCAACTTCTCTGCATCAAACAACAACTAAAGGACTTTGGCTTGAAGGTCAACCAGGTGCCTTTGCTTTGTGATAACACAAGTGTTATTAATCTCACCAAAAATCAGATTCAACATTCAAGGACAAAACACATTGAAATTCACAGCCATTTTATAAGAGATCATGTGAGCAATGGGGATTGTGAAGTTCAGTTTATTGAAACTGGAAGACAACTTGCAAATATATTCACCAAGCCACTGCCTAAGGACAGGTTTTTCTTCATAAGAAATGAGTTGGGTATTCTTGATTCTCAAAATCAACTTGTTGAATTGTCATTTCAACCGGTTGTTTTACACTTAGTGTTTTTGAAAAGAATTTGAAAAGGCTTGAAATTGGTTGACTTTGATGTCAAGCCAATTCAACCGATTGTTTTGTGTTTTCAATCAGTTGATTTTTTAAAATTCTTAACAAAATTCAGTTCGATTGATTTAATCTGTTATGTTTGTTTTAAAACTGATTTGGCTTTTGCATTAAATGCTTTTAACAACTGATTGAAGTATATATAATTTGTTTTACGCACCTGGTTGTTATTGATTCATGAGAATACTTTCAAATCAAGTATTTTCAAGATTGCTTTAAGCTTTGGATTCTTTCTAAGAGTGGAATAGGATTGTTGTGTACTTCTTCTATTCAATTTATGATTGTATCAGGTGTTATCATTCATTTTCTCTCTTGACTATTGTATTTCTGCAAGAACTGTTGGTGTGCAGATTCAGAGGGTGTTATGAATTCTGTGGTGTGATTGCCAAAGGTGGTGTGTGTTCTTGAAGGGTTCAAGATCACCACTTTGTGTGTGTGTTGTAATCAAGGTGTTTGATTGCTTAGTGGAATACTCAGAGGTGTTTTGGGGATTGGATGTAGCTTTTGGCTAAGAGTGAATCAGTATAAACTTCTTGTGTGAATTTTTCTGTCCCGTATCTCTTTAAATCTGTTTTTGCATGAAGTTTATAACGACTACTATAAACAACCGATTGTTTCGCAAAAACAACCAATTTATTTTTTGATGTTAAGTGAAAATTGTTTTTAAATCAGCTGAACAGATTTTTGATTGATTGATTCTCATTGTCCTTCACTATACCTTCAACATTTGCGAAAATCTTTCATAAACAATTCATCTCCCCTCTTGTTTAAGGCCTCCATTTCTAACAAGCAACACTAACTATAATAAAACTTACATAGTATGACTCCAATTTGATGTCATTGTTCCCAATAACAGAGTATATTTCCTTATGCTTCCACTTTTATAATTGTACTTTAATCTTTAGTGCTATTATATATAACTTGTTCATACTATACTATTGAAGAACAATTTATTACTTTTATATCTATGAAATCAAACCAACCTTGAATCATCATAAAGAAGAATAATCTACTTTTCAAATGCAATAAATTAATAATTTGACGAAAATAGTAAAGAAGGGAGACATAAAGCAAACCTTAAAGGTTTGTCCATTAAGTAGCAAAAATATATAATTGATAAAATTATCAATTTTCACATCAATAAAATTAGGGTTATCAATTAGTGGAAATAATTGACAAAAATAATGGAAAATCATACGTTCTTAAACCTAACTTTGATACCATATGTTGGTTTTTCTTTATCTGTTTGATCCTAGACTATATGATTTTCACAATCTCATTCATGATAACATTTTCAGAACTTTACGTAACATCAAGTTGTTTAGTGAATAAACAAATATTTATAAGCACTCAACAAATATTACGGCTTTAGTATAGGAGTGAAGTAAATTTTCACTATACGGTATAACTAAGAGTAGAGACATCTTATAAGTTGCTTGGAAAAAGAAAGCCAAAGCAAGTACATAACCTAATTGCTTCACAATCTTAAAATGGGGAAATAGTCATTTTCTCATTGTAAATGACAAAAAACAAAATAGGTCATAAAATGGCAAACCTTAAATCAAGGTACAGTTATAATAAAGCAAATGCATGACGTTGTCCACCAAACTTGAGTAATTGTATCTGAAGCACATTGTTTTCAATTTCTCATGTCTCAATTCCTCACAAAATATGGAGGTTAATAATTGATATTATAGGCACCTCAGAAACACCATGTTACATCGGTTATAATTATATGAGAATATGACAATTATTTTACTCTTTGACCAATAAGGTACGATCTCCAACCGTCTAATGATAAATAACATAATACTTAACAGGGATATCACTAAACATTAATCCTTCAAAACTTACCAAGCAAAAGTTGTTTCACTGTAATTGATAAAACCCATCTAATATTTTGTTAGCATAAATTATATTGAAAGGAAGTAAATATAGTTCCAAGAAAATTTTCAATTTAGCGTAGCCATCCTTGGATAATTCTCTATTTTAAGTTATCAAAGTTATATACAGTTACATGGAGACAAAGCAAATACTCCATAAATTTTAATTATGAAATAATGCTTGAGGACCATATGGCAAAGCAAAGGCTTTTACAGTAGTAGCTAATAAATAATAAAAAAATCCTTAATTCAAAAGCAAGAGTCCTAGGACAGGATAATGCCTAAAGAGAGAGGGAGAGAGAAGTAACAATAAATTTCAAAAGTAGAAGAAACCACCAAAACTAGAATGCACTATATTTATCGTGTTAACCTCAATAAATGAAACCCCCTTCCCTCTCCATGGCCAGCAACTTTAACACGCATCGTTTTGTCGAACACACCTATCATGTCCTCTCTGTCATGCTCTCCAATGACTCTGTGATCTCCGAGGCTGGCAATGATGGCGCGTTGCTGAAGCGTTTTTGCCACCCCTGGACATGATGGTTACGTGAACGCGGTGGCACTTCCTACGAATAGGTCAGTTATCACGAGTGGCAGCCAGATGTGGTGGTGAAATGATGAGACATGGGCGTTAATCTTCATCATGTCTTGAGTATTTGTTCCTCTCCAAGTATTGGTTGAGCATTTACAGAAGAATCATTTTTGCGCTTGAAAGAAAACATTCCTACAAAGAAAAAGAAGGATGCTTCTCTTTCTTTTGGCATTCCTTTTATTCTTAAGAAACAATTTCTCTCAAGAATGTTAAAATGAGAAGTTAAAGAGAATACGTGGAGGTTAATGAAGAAGTGGGAAGCAGTAGTTAAAAGAAAATGTTACATGTGGCAAAGAGAAAGAATGAATCTCCAAAATTTAAAATTCAAAACTGCTCTTTCAATTCAAAACTGCCCCTCCACGTATACCAAATGTTTTAGAAAGAAAAAATAGGAAGTGACACAATGCCCATAATACTGAAATAAAACCAAATATTGATATAAGGATAAAATAGGAAAAGAATTGTGAACAATTAAAGAGGAGAATCCCTTTATATATAGGTATATATATCAAATATTTTTTAGCCATGTATAGTTTATTTTCGTATAAAATTAGAAAACATGCAGGTCTGAAAAAAGACAAAAATACATGTAAAAGAAGGGTGACTCGCTGAGAGACCACCTAAGACATATGGTCTCGGTCGGTGAACACAACTCGACTCAAAAAAAGTTAAGGCTAGCATCTACCTTCAAAATCGGAAACTTGTCAAAATAATCTGTGATAGAGGTCTCTTTTCGTAAAGACAAAGGTGATCCTAGTTACCTTAGGATCCACCCAGTCAATCTCCGGGGGGGAGGTGACCTGCTCGAGGAAGTTTGACTGGTTGACAGAACCGCCCGGGTCGTCCCTTTAACCACCTCCTCCATAGGGTGCAATACTTGGATCACACCGATCGATAAAGGCTCGGTCATGGAGGAGTCAAAAATAGAAGAAGATGTAGACAAAGATGAAGACGAAGAGGAAGAAGGACACACGGGACGAGGAGAACGGGGAATCGAAGAAGAAGAAGAGGAGGTAGGCCGAGACAGAGAATACATGACTAACCTTATGAAAGTCGAAACACAACAAATTAGAAGGATGAAAGCTGTTTGGTTCTCGAAGCAAATGTTTGGGTAATAGTGCAGTGTTTCAGCACTGTTGGGACCACTATTTATAGCCCCCAAGGGTCTCGGGAGGCGAAATGTCACAACCATCTCAACCGTTAGATCTTTTTGATCCAAAGGTCCTCGTCATTTCGCGCCCAAAAAATCCCTCATCAATGCGGGTCATGTCTCGCGTCAAGCGCCGCCTGACGTCACGTCAAACATCGAGAACCCCAATCGTCACACCAAGCTCAGAAGCCTGACCGACACATCACTCTAAAAAAACTCTTCCGATTAACCATCCTCGAGCCTAGGTGGCAAGTGTACCAGTGAGGGTTGTACGATTGATATCACGCCTTGGTCTCCATCATTGGACCGACCGAATGTAGTCAATGGCCACGTTTGTTGGGTCGATCGATAGCTCAACTCCAATTACGCTCAACCACGGTCAATGAAGTTAATTCGTGATTAGGAGCTAGGTAATGCAACCCTAAACACAGTCCAACTCCTTTACCTGACCCAATAAGAAAAGGCTACCAAAGGTAATATAAATAGCACACATCCCAAGATTTAGGTACGTCATCATATACAGTTCTCTGAGAACCAAGTATCGAACGTCTTTGCTGACTTGAGCGCCGGAGTGCCTTTTGCAGGTACCCTCCGAGTCTGGATTATGAGAAGACTGAGAGTCGAGACTAGGAAGAAAGAGCGAGGAGATTGCAAGGAAGGGGACTTAAGGATTATACGATCGACCGATAGAAGAAGATTCCTCTCAATAGTTTTCTAGGCTCCAACCCTCATACAAGAACATTATTATTAATAATAATAAACATTTTTAATGATAGTATTATTAATATTATTATTATTAAATGTAATAATAATGATATAAATATTATTAATGATAGTATTATTAATATTATTATTATTATTATTATTATTATTAATCTATACATATATATAAAGGGGATTCCCCTCTTTAACTGTTCTTAATTTTTTTTCCCATTTTATCCTTATATTAATATTTAATTTTATTATTGTATTATAGTTATTGTGTCATTTCTATTTTTTTCTACAATATTTGGTATACATAGCGGGGCGGTTTTGAATTGAAAGAGAGGTGGAGGAGCGGTTATGAATTGATAGAGATGGTTTATTTCCAAAATCAAAATCAGTTACATAAAGAAAGGGAGTTTATTTTCAAGATCAGAGTTTATTTTCAAAATCAGTTGCATAAATAAAGGGAGTAACTAAGTAACTATTCAAATTCTGAGAGAAAAAAAACATTAGAGAAAATAACAAAGAAGATACGAAGGAAGTGTTGAAAGAAAAAAGAATAAGGAACAGAAATAAGCATTGGTCACTTTTTATCCTTGCACCCTCCGATCCCACCAATGAGTACCAAGTAGCTTCATGTGTCTCCCTCACAACCCACATTCACGAAAAATGTGATCTTTTTCTGTAATACATTAATTATTTTTTCTTTGAGTATTTGGGAAATGCAACATTTGTACAAGGATGAGAAGTACAACACCACCAGGGTGAAGGATCGAGGGGTGCCCTACTTTCTCTTCAATCAAAAAGGCCACTGGTGAGGCCTTGAAACATTGAATTGGTTCCTCTCATCCCGTAAGATCTTTCTCTCAAGGTTTACTCTTTCATTACAAGGTGTTTCTCTTTTTTTTATGTGATTGTGCTTGATAATTGCTTTGTTGATTTTACAATTGGGATTATAGAGTGCAAATTGCGAGTTGGTTGAATGATTTCAATGTTTAGTGCAAATTTCATATGCATATTTTTAGTTTTATTTATGGGTTACGATATGATCCGATTGATTTTCATCCAACGTTATTACCTGATTGTGTGTGCGTGCTAAATTCCTGATTGCAGGAAATGTGTATATTTCATTGAATGTGATGTTTGTTACTGCAAGTTGATGGCAGTTTCTGATCTTGGTTTTCTATTACTATTGTATATGTATTTACTATAGTAACAACATGACCACTTTGGTAGCTTTTTCTGTTTCGAATAATGTACATAACCAAAAATGGGGTTTATGGGTGGACTGAATTGGAGCTTTATGCTTTTAAGATAAAGATGTGTTGTTGTGTTGTTCTGATGTGCAGATTTTGAAACTGTTTGCTTTGGGATAAGAGCAACAGTAATACGATCATATGTTCACCGCATCGCTTATTACAAAACCCAGGTTTTCCCTTAACCCTTTGATTTCCCTTCCCTGTCGTTTTTCCGTTTTCTTTAGTAGTTTCTTCATTCTGTTTCGTCACTCTCTGCTCATACTTTTACTTCTCCTTCAATCTTTTAAGTTTATTATACCAACTCTTCTCAACACAAAACAACATCTGCACCCTATTCATTCCTTCCACTTTGACTACTTTAATATTGTTTATATCGTGAAAGGTGCATTTGTTTGTTGTAACTAATTTGGTGTGCATTCATTGTAGTTACTTGCTTTTCAGTGTTTGAAAAGACCTTGATTGCAGCGCTTCGTGATGGAAGCCAAACTGACCAAATTGAGATGAAGATGTTTGGGCGAAAAAGTTGTTTGTAGAATCATAACAACATTTACAATGAAAATGGACATGCTACCAATATTACCGAGATTGGTCTTTCCATTTTATGGTGTAAAGTAAATTCACTTTTACTTTTACATATTATTATTTTGTTAAAAATTTATATATTTTAAATATTCACTCAAATAAAGAAATACATGATGCACAATAACTATATATAATCATGTCATGTTGTTGTCTGGTACTGTAGTTGGAGACATGTTTTTTTTTATCTTAGTACATTGCATTTATCTTACTAAATTTTTGGCTTAAGGGGAATGTAAAGTACTTGTTTGGTGGCTTACGACCATTCATAGCATGTCTCATTCTGGTTTGCGAAATTAAAGGTAAATGGTGAACAATGATGGAGCATCAAAGTTTCAATTCTATTATCTCTTCCAAGTCAAGGACTTTATACCAATACCAATTTCCCAAAATATTTCTTTTTTATTTTAAGCAATGGTAGACCAACTTAGAAAATTTTGTCCCTTCTTTTTAGTCTTTGTGTGAGATAGATTTAATGATGAATGATTCATTTGTAACTTAATTCCAGTGGAAAATGAAAAATAAAATATTACTCGCTGAGAAATTACTTTTATTATCACATTAAAGACATATCTTTTTGTAAACATTAATTTTTTTTAATTTTCTTAACTGGTCAATTATGATTAGTTATTTTTTAATATTTTATATTATAAGATGAGGGACTAAATTAATGTTTTAAAGCGTCAAGTTGTATAGGGACTAAACTCATGTTTTTTCTAAATCCTATTAATAACAGGAACCAACATATACTAATAATTAAAATAAAGACACTAATGGAACTTTCTTTTTCTCATATATACTAATGCCTGAATCAGTAAAATATAGAATAAATAAATAGGTAAAAAAATATCACCACTTCATCTTAATTATTAGTGTCCATCCAATGTTTAGTGTGAAACTGAATTTTAAAATATTATTAATTTAATTAAATTTTATATTTAATTAAAATAAAACTAAATTGAATAATCAGTTTTTATATTTGATTTCAATTTTTTTTTTCTTAATCGAACTGATTTTATTAAAAGTTTTACATATTATTTAATTTGATCTGAATAAATTTTTATTTTAATTAAAATATAACTAACTTAAATAATTGATTTTTATATTTGATTTGATTTTTTTTTTCAAATCAAACTGATTTGTTAATAATTTTAAATTTTAATATGATTTTTAACACAATTATTATAAAATTAGTGAAAACACAAGTGTGACAATGTCTATGTATTTATATTTTTAATTTTTTTCATATATATTTATCTACATTCTATAATATTTGATATTTGACAATATTTTTGTATCTATATTATTTAATAACACTCGGGTATCCCATATTTAAATCTTTGTTTCTTTTGAGATGATGTTTTACTAACAATAAAAAATTGTTTAATTTACTTTCAATATGTATATGGGTATTTTATATGTATATACATATATTTTAACAATTGACAGTGTTTTGTGTATTCTCATTTATTAATCTTAAAAAAAATAAATACACAGACGATGTCAAATATTTAAAAATACAGATACACAAGTGTAGTGTTGTCAAATATTTAAATATTTACTACTCATCGTTCTCAAATAATACAGATACACAGACAATGGCAAATACTATAAAATATAAATGCATTGTGAAATATTATAGAATACATATACACATAAGTTTATGAAAAAAATTAAAAAATATGAATACACATAAATTTATATTTCATTTAAATAAATATAAATATACATATAATAATAAAAAAAATAAAAAAAAATACGGATACACAGACGCGAGAAAACATGTATTCTCGCTAGTAGTAATAATAATAGTAGTTATAATAATAATAATATAAATATTATTAATGATAGTATTATAAATATTAATAATAATAATAATAATAATATATATATATATAACATGTATAATTTATGTTACAGAATTTATATGATTTTGTATTATACTATTTAATCGATTATAATAAAGTATTATACATAATTAATTATGCATATAAATTTTATAATATAATTTATTTATTTTATTTTTATTATAATATATATATAATATTTTTTGTTTTATTTGAAATATATTTAATTTTTTATTATTATTATAAATATATCAAATAATTTTAAGGCATGTATAGTTTATTTTGGGATAAAATTAGAAAATATGTTTAAAAAAATTAAATAGTTTTAATTATTTTTTATTATATATTGAGGACAAAAAGATAAGGTTATAAGAATTAATGTGTGATTTTCCCTTCTGTCATTCATGTTTCTCTGTATTGCAGCCAACCTCAACTATCCCTTATTCTCTTTTCCATTAGAGTTTGATTTCACAGCCAGAGTGCTACAAAAATGGCTCACCTGAGAGAACTTGATTCATTGAAGATGATAGAGCGGTGTCAAGTTTCTCCGCCACCAAATTGTGTTCCTTCAACCACCCTTCCCCTCACTTTCTTCGATATTCCATGGTTCTTCTGCAACTCCATCCAACGCATCTTCTTCTATCAGTTTCCCCACCCCACTCACCACTTCCTCCAAACAGCACTTCCCATTCTCAAACACTCTCTTTCCCTCTCTCTCCAACACTTCTTCCCCTTTGCCTCCAATCTTATCGTTCCACCACAACTCCATCTCTCTCACATCCGTTACCTTCATGGCGACTCTCTCTCCTTCACGGTTGCAGAGTCCACAGCAGACTTCACTCTCCTCACTTCTCATTCACCTCAAGACGTTCGAAACTGGCACCCTCTTCTTCCCACCTTGCCTACCCCTCGTCTGGAGCAAGATGGCACACGTGTGTTTCCTCTCATGGCCATTCAAGTCACGGTTTTCCCAAACTCCGGCTTCAGCATATGTCTTACCTTCAACCACTTTGCTGGGGATGGCAAATCACTTCATCACTTCATCAAGTTTTGGGCTTCTCTTTGCAAGGCAAAAGGGGACTTGGCTTCCATTGAAACCTCTCTGTCTCTTCCTTCACACGAGAGAGACAAAGTTAAAGACCCGAAGGGGCTTAAGTTCATTTACTTTCAAGAACTTGAACATTGTGATTCGAAAATCATGGAGTTCGCGGGGCTCGTGCGAGATCTTTCCACTAACAAGGTTCGCTTCAATGTTGTACTCGATCTTGAACAAGTTGAGAAACTAAAGAAATGGGTCTCTCTTAAATGTGCCACTAACGATTCGGGGGCATTACACATATCAACCTTTGTTGTTGCGTGCTCTACAATTTGGGTTTGCAAGATTCGGTCGGAAGAGGAAAAGGCCAATTGCTTTTCGCAAGAGTGTGATGAACTTTGCCACTTGGTGTTTCCAGCAGATTGCCGTGATCTTCCTGAATTTTCATTACCTTCCACGTACTTTGGAAATTGTTTAACCTTTCGCATTGTGGCAATAAGGTGGAGTGAGCTAGTGGGAAAAAGTGGTATTGTAGGGGCAGCAAACGCCATTGAAAGACAAGTTAGAGATTTGAAGAGTGATGCTTTGAGAAATGCTGAAACGTTGATCTCAGATTGCAGAGAGCTAACGAAACCAGGTAAATCTGTGCTGGTTATTGCAGGTTCACCAAAATTGGGTGTGTACCAGACTGATTTTGGTTGGGGAAAGCCTAAGAAATGTGAAGCAGTGCATATTGAATCGTCTCGATCAATTTCTCTTTCTGAATGTAGAGACGAAAAAGGAGGAATTGAGGTTGGATTGGCTCTTGAAAGGACTCTCATGAATAAGTTCACCAACATCTTACAAGAGCAACTCCACAATATTAATAAATTGTAAGTGAACCCAAAATATATTCTCGTTTAACCTCTATTTCTGTTTAGTGTTTCTGTGATGCCTTATAGTGGTTTGTTGTTGTGTTTAAACCTACCGTTTTAGGTCATTTGGACAGCTTAAACATTGAAATTTTAGATGTGATTATAGGTATGGTTAAAACCAGGTTGGATTAGGTCTTCATGAATCTGCCATATACTATATATGGATTTAAATGGGTGACTTTTTTCCACGAATTTCAAACAGATTGATCTAAAGGGGAATCTTATGTAAAATCAAACTTATAAATAACCAATTAAACATCTACACTAACAAAATAAAGTAACATGCTAACTTGCCAAATAAAGAATTCCAATATTTAAAATAAGAAAGGAAACCATGTTTCTTCCCTTCCTCTACGTATAAAAAAGAAAGGAAACTAGTGATTCTTTCTTCCATCTACATATTTTATATTTATCTTTCTTTTCAGCTCAATGACCAACTGCATGACTTGTAAGTGGTTGTTTATTAGATAGAGATATCAAAATATGACTTTCGTTTGGAGTTACCACAAGGAAGCAAGGAAGGAAGGAAGGAAGAAAACATTATAGAATTGTTTAACCTTTAAAAGTTTTGTAAGATGAAAGTCAATGAAGAAACTTAATGTAGTCCTATGTTTACGTAGTTCTTTGTAATTTTTCATATGTTATGATTTGATTGATGTCTGATTGGGTTAAATGGATGAAGAAAATTGAATGAAGAAGATAAATTTGGTTAGTGAATATAGAGACTTAGAAGAGATGAGGCCAATTCCTAAGTAATTCTAAGCTAAACACAAAACTAGTGCTAAAACAAAGTGAGTAAATTTCTTTTCAATTTTAATCCTTTACAAGAGAGTTGACACTTTTATTTACAGTGTGCCAAAATTCAGAAAAAATTAATCTAAAAACTCTTCACTCAACTTGACAAGTGTAGGCTTTCTCTCATTGGAGCAAATATTTTTAAATTAGAGGTTGGCAAGTGACCATTCTTAGTTGGTGAAAATCCTTTCTATTAAAAGGATGTCATGTGAACCTTCATGCCTTATTTTTCACTTCATGCTTTATATTTGCACTCTATTCATTTATTTGTTCACCCTAAATGGTCTAGAGCTGCATTGGATTAAAGAAATTCAATTGTAACTTTAGCTAGACTTTATTTTTCTATTTACATCATACTCTAATTCATCCAATATATATGATCCATGAAAATAAGTTCAATACATGGTCCAAGTACAAGTCCAAATAAATCCCAAATACAAGTCTAATTAAATCCTACACAAAATTACCAAATTACAAATTTACAAAATTAAGAAAATGAAGAAAAGTCTCTTAGAAATGAATGTTCTAATCAAAGTTCTATCTTCTTCAATCTTATTAACTCGGATGTGGTAACTCCATGGTTCTCCATCAAAACTTTTCAAAACAAAAATCATATTTCACACTTTCCATTAAATAAATTACGTGTAATGTAACTATTATATTACTCTATTTTTATTTTGATACGTAAATTGATGGAAAGTGTCTTCACGAATTATTATAATTGTATTTTATTTTTGTAGAAATCAAATTAAAAGTATTTGAACAGTTATATAAAAGTACAATAGAAAAAATCGAAACAATATGACCATAGTTGGATTAGCTAGATTGTGAATTAATTAAAGAGCACACTTTTATAAAGAATTTGAAATATTTTCTGATAAAATATATAATTTTAATAGAATATTTTAGATTAATTTAATTATTTACATTGAATTATTTTAAATTATATCTACAAAATAAGAATTTTCTATCCTTTCTCAAATTTACATTTAATTTCTTTATATTTTCTTCTTTAATTCAATATCAATTGAGATATGTTAGGTTAGTTTTGTTCAAGATATCTCGGTTTTTTATAAAGATAAAAACAGCAACATCGTCTTTTCTATTGATACTAGTGATATTTAGTGTGTGTTTGGATTGGGGAGGAAATGTGTGAAAATTTGAGGGTGTGTTTGCATGCACTACAACACACCACAAAATCGATTCTAAACTTTAAATACACCTTAATTCTATCTTCTATATAAGGTTCATGGTAATCATTATCAATTTAAACAAAATACATAATCGATTATTCCTTATCTTTATCGATTTCACTAACCTTTTGTATCCAAGTTTCTATGTTTTCCAGAAACATTATTTTGATGTCAACCACAAAACCCCTCCCTCATAAACAACACAGTTAAAATGGGCTCAAGAAATCACATGCAAACTCTCTAGACAAGGGAAAAAAGCTCAACGACACAAGCTCTCTATAATGCTTTGAAATGGTACAGATAACCTTCACCTTTGGAATGCTTTGAAATGGTGCCAAAAAAGATGTTCATGGGTTTAAGCATTTGAACTAAAAAATTGCAAAATTAGTCAAAAATTCTTCTACATGGATTCCTCTTGCATGTCTCTATGCGCAGTTCTCACACAATTTTCATATGCATGCACAATGTAACGAAAGACATTTAAGTAAAAGGCATAAGGTCTATGTGGCTTTACTCTTTTTTCTCTGCTCATGAGAGAGAAACCAAAAACATTTTTTTATCAGTAATAAACAATAAATTAAATATGGACCACTTCAGGGGTGATCCAATCGACAATCCTCACAACACCAATTCTGGAACTACGCGACAAAATTACATCACTTAACCAACGTCTTACAAACCAATGGATCAAGACAACAGTTAGAGTAGGAAAAAAAAACAGAATGTGACTTAAAAGTAACCCAAGACCAAACCTTTAATTGAATCATAACAAACATTTCTAAAAATTCAATCCCCCCCCTTTGAAAATGACATTATTCCTGTGCTTTCAAATCTCGCTAACTATTGCAATCAAAATTACTCCCCAAACATCATTGACAGAATTAGAGGCGTTACACAACCTAAACTGAAAACAAATTTAATAGTGGATCATTGTGACTCACTGACATTACACCAAGCCAAGCCAAACAATGACTCCATACTATCCAAGCAATTCTGCATTCAAAAAATAAATGACGACAAATCTCTTCCTCTACCCCACAAAGACTACACTAAAGGCTTTCAACCGCAATTCCGCGCCTTTCTAAATTGGCCCTAGTTGCAATCTTATTTTCCAGTACCCTCCAAGTAGAGACAAAAGCAGAGACAAGTGCAGAAGGCACGACTTTACTCCTCCAAAACATTTTATACACAAATACATTCTCCCCTTCGCGTGCCCTCCTTAAACAATTGTAAGAAGACTTAACCGTATAAATAGGAAATTCCCCATCTTTCCAAACCCAACTGTCCTTCTCTTCCATGTCAAAACTCAACCCTTGAAGACCCTGGAAAAAAATACACACCAAAGGCTTTTCCCATTCAAATAGACTCCTCCTCCAAGTTAATTGCCACTCCCAAGAACCATTAATCCATTTCTCAAGCTCATCCACCTTAGCATCTTTGCAAGAACTCAGGGAGAATAACCACGAATAAACACGCTTTAGAGCTCCATTACCCGCCCAACTATCCTCCCAGAATAAAACACTATCTCCATTGCCAATCTTCCATTTGAAAGCATCTTCAAAATTCCTTCCCCATCCTTCTGACCCCCAAACCTCCACCAAATCTTTCCACCATAAAGAGGTCCTACCAAAGTTCACACCCTCTCGCAGGCTTCTCCATCCACGATATTTTGAATCAAGTATCTCCTTCCACCGTCCTTATACAACCCCAACATCTTCTCACCCTCATCACTCCCCCTACACATCTGGTTATCCAAATAATAACGAACCACACATTTCTTTCCACGTGAACAAGAAATAAAAACAAAGACATCATTAATATTTTATTGATTTTAATTAATGTTAGTTATAACTTTTTTTAACAAAATCACCGATGTTTGTTTATAACGCTAAACACCATTTTTTTCACTTAACATTACTGTTTTGTAAGTAAGAGTTATTTCCTTAACAACATTAATAAGATTATTATTATTTATTATTGATTAATATTGACAATGTTATTTTTCAGTAATGTCGATAAGTTTTTTTTACCAACATCAATAACATTATTTTTCAGTTGATATAAATAAGAACTTTTTTTACCAACACCAATAACATTATTTTTCGGTTGATGTAAATGAGAACTTTTTAGTCGACATGAATATTAATTATTTTTTAACTGATATTATTTATATGTCAACGTAGGTTAAATTTATTTTCTGGTTATTATTTGTGAGAAAAAAATTCAACTATATGGTGAATTTTTTTCTCAACGAATGTTAGCTAATTTTTTTTCTATTGAGATATGTAGTACTAATTTTTATATTCTTGTGAAAATTAAGTTTCGATAAATTTAAAATCTACTTTATCTAAATTATTTACTACATTTAATTTCTATTTACATAGTTGATATATTTTAGAACCGTCATATTCTTATAGCACAATTTTTTTTTGAATCATTTTTAATTTGTATGATTTCATATTTTTAATTTTGTATTATGGTTTAAAGGATAAGTATTTTATAATTTCTTAAAAATAAGTTTATGTACTTTTACTATAGAAAAAAAATTTATGAGAACATTTATTTAATATAAAAATAAATTGATATTAACAAATATGTGTGAACAAATTTATTAACGTATTATTATATTTTGATTTAGATATTATTTGAATACAATAGTGAATTAAAATAATGATAATGAATATCACTTAATTAAAATTCAATAGGAATGAACAAAAATTAAACAGAGATAATAGATATTAACTGTAAATTTTTCTTATTTTAATATTTTTTTTATTTAATAATTCCTAGTTCGTAAGAGGTATTAGAAAATGAACATAGATGTATGTTTAGAAAAATGTTAATAAGTTAATTTGTAAAAATTTAGGTGACATTTAAAAACAAAACTCGCAACTACTCTTTATATTACATTTAAAATAAATATTTTTGTTTTAAATTACTATTTTTATTTTGCATCAAATTATTTATGTATTTAATATATGTCACGTATTTAATATATATCACTCACTAATATATTTAATATATTTGACTCATTATGTTTAGATTTATTGAGACACTAGATGGTCTAGTCACTTATTTTATGTATATAAGTAGTATATGAGATTTTGAGGATAAAAAAAATTAGTATCAATTTTTTTTAATTTAATAAAAAAATATTTCTTGGTAAATATTTATGTAAGTTAATTATAAATATTTGAATGTAACTATCGCATTATGAAATAATTAAGAATAAAAAAGAAATATTAAATGAGTATTCTCTATATACACTATGAGAAACACATAAGTAACTGCACTTGTGTCCATTTTTTCATAAAAAAATTTCGTAATTATTAAAATATTTTTTTAATAATTAATAAATATTTATTGTAAACTTTAGGCAACAGTCTATTAAATGTTGCATATCCGTTTAGATTATATTTGTAAAATTGTTGTCTTTTTACTTTTAAGCAACATTTGTATGTCAGTGGTCATTTTTAGGCCACAATTTTATTGTTTAACTCACACATTTTAAATATAACACTTAAAAAAAAGCTATAAATAAGCAACAGTTTTACAAATGTGTATTTGGTAGTCCTTAAACCACACTCCTAAAATCATTGTCTTTTCTTTGTTTAGGCAATTGTTATATAAGTGTGACCTACTTCAATGTTGCCTAAAGTAAAAAATGGTGTAGTGTAACAAATCTTAGACAATATATTAAGTTAAACCTATCCAGAATTGCTAATTTCGAACTTTATATTAATTTTCTTAAAGAATTTACAATCAAAATTTACTTCTAATTATATAAATTTGGAAAGAATTCAAAACTTAACTTTTAAAATAGTTTCCTGATAAAGATGTTTTTTTCATTTTGGTTAATTCTAATTCATATGCTTTTATTACAATATATTTTGAATATGTTTAAATTGTTTTTATAAGCAAATTAAAAGCTTTCTTTTTGACATCTACTTATTGAAGATTTGACTTTAAGAAGATGAAACAAAGTTTAAGATTAACATTCATCTTTACAAGCCTGTATAAAGAGAACCAAGAGAATGTTGAATAATATTATTAATAATAATAATGTTAACACATAATATTAGTAATAATAATATTAATATTATAATATTAATAAATATAATAAATATATAAATGATAATATTAATATTAATAGTATTAATAATAATTAAAATAACATTTATTTTAATTTTAATATTAAATTTTTTGATGATAATATTACTATTATTATTAATTATAGTAATAATAACAATATACATATTATTAATGATAGTATTATTAATAATAATATTTTATTTATTTATAGTATTACTAATATTAATATTATTATTATTATTATTATTATTATTATTAATACTATTAATAATAATAATAGTAATAATAATAGTCATTGTAATAATAATAATAATAATAATAATAATAATAATAATAATAATAATAATAATAATAATAAGAATAGTAATAATAAAAATAATAAATATATAATAATAATAAAAATAATAATAATCACTTGATCATTAAAAAAGTTTATGATCGACTGATTATAAGCTCTTGTACTTAGTGAGAGCAGAATCTTAATATTAATTTTAATACCTTTAATTATGATATTATAATTGTAGGAACTAAATTGAAGGAAATAACATGAGGCAAAATGTTATAGAAACTGATTGAACGTAATTGTACAAAATTGTAAAACTGCTGAACAACTGCTGAACCGATTTCATTTATTTTTTTGATTTACTTCAATAATATATAGTAAAATTACAATTACTGGAAGCTATAAAATAGGAATACGAACATGCCTGTAAAGTGACCATTAATGCAATAATAATGGTAAAATAGTTTAAGGGTAATAAAATCAGAATTAATAATAATAAAATCTGAATTAATAACCAACATGCTCCCTTAATTCTAATTTGGAACCACGTTCCTGCCCAACAAATCTCTTAACTTGATGAAAACATTGATCTTCAATGGCTTAGTGAAAATATCTGCAATATGATATTCTGATCTGGAGTATTCCAATTTGATCATGTTTTTCTCAACTTGGTCTCGCAGGAAGTGATATCGAATATCAATATGTTTACTTCTTCGATGAAAAACTGGATTCTTTGCAAGATTAATTGCAGAGACATTGTCAACATAAATCTTAATTGGAATATCTATATTAAAACCAATTTGAGTCATGATATTGTTTTTCTCAATCGCCATCAATTCTTCATTCATAGCCTTTTTCCATTTGGGGTGTTGAATGACATCTGTAAGTCTCACGGGTTCTGAATCTGCAAGAAAAGCAAAGTGAATTAAATCTCCATTGTCATCAACTTCATCATCAAGATTTACTTCGCAATCTTGAAGGTGTACATGTTGTCGTTGCTGCCTTCTTGGTCGCTCCATCATAATTGCAATTGGAGTTGCAACTTCAGGTTGAATTACAGCTTCAGGTTGAACTACAACTTCAGGTTGAACTGTAGGTGCTTCAAGAGTGACTTCATCTTCCACATCATCGTTCAAAACGTAAATATATCGTTTTTTCGAATCCATTTCAGTTGTTTCATTCCATTACCATTCCTCATCTTCGGCAAATGTAACATCACGACTGACAATCACCTTCTTTGTCATTGGATTGTACAGTTTGTATCCTCCATGCTTATATCCAATGAAAATGGTATTCACTGCCTTATCATCCAACTTCGATCTTGCTGCCTTGGGGACATGAGCATAAGTAATTGACCCAAATACCTTCAAGTGTTGCACATTGGGTTTGAATACGCTCCATGCCTCAATCGAAGTTGTGTTAGGAACACTCCAAGTGGATGATCTGTTTATCAAATATACCGCACATGTTACGACCCCAACCCAAAAATAATTTGGCATACCTTTCGCTTTAAGCATGCTCCTTGCCATGTCCATGATTGTTCTATTCTTTCTCTCAACAACTCTTGAGGTGTGTAGGGACATGTTATGCTATGTTACAACCCAAGTTCTTCACAGTGCCTCTTGAACTCATTAGACTTGTACTCACCCCCTCCATCACTACGCACCATCTTAATTAGTTTGTCACTCTCTTTCAATAAATGTTTTAAATATTTTAAAGTAGTGGAATACCTCATCCTTGCTTTTCAATAAATAAATCCAAGTTTTCCTTGAAAAATCATCAATAAAGGTTAAAAAATACTTATTACCTCCAATTGATGATATATTCGTCGGGCCACAAACATTTGTATGAACAAGCTTCAAAGAAAATTTTGCACGCTAAGGCTCCTTAACAAATGGTATCCTGTGATTCTTTCAAAATATGCAAGTCTCACACAATTGATCAGGGTGATGAATATGGGGTAAACCATTCACTAAATTTTATTTGGAGAGATTTTCCAAACTCTAAAAATTTAAGTGCCCAAAGCGTAAATGTCATAACCACGATTCATTATTCAATATTGCATTCAAGCACTTGAAATCACCCTTATGAATATCTACTAGAAACATGCGGTTTTTCGATAAAAAGGTTCTAAGAATCAAACTACCTTTTTTATCAAAAATTGAGAATTTATTTTCAACTATGTGCATCACATAACCCTTCTTGGCCAGCTGTCCCATACTCAACAGATTACTTTTCATATCAGGTACATAGAAAATATCATAGATGTACCTGTGATCACCATTCTTCAATGTGATAAGAATTCACCCTTTTCCAGTCACCGGAACGAACCTGCCATCACCGAATTTCACTTTTGTGCTAAATGAGTCATCCAAATATGCAAACAACTTCTTCTGGCCACACATATGATTTGTGCAACCCGTATCCAAATACCAAGTCTGATTATTTGGAGTTTCATTTAATGTGGCTGCCATTAGTACTGCATGATCCTCTTCATCTTTTTCGTGATTACTATCTTCTTGAGCAAAATTGGCAACGTGATTATCACCTTTTGATCTACACTCATTTGCATAATGGTTGCGTTTATGGCAGTTATAACACTCCACATTTGATTTATTATACATGCCTCCTTGTCCTTTGCGCCAAGAGTTATTTGAACTTGGATTGTGATTGGAACCAATGTTGTTTTGCTCAGCGCCTCCATGATTTTGGCCACCACGACCTTTACTGCAATAAGTGCCATGTTTATGATAAGAGCTACCAATTGAGGCTTGTGCTTGTAAAACCTGTTCAATTGGTTTTTCAATCTTATTGTCATTCATCCGCTGCTCATGCGCTTGTAGGGAACCGGACAATAACCTTCCTGTCATTGTTGAAATGTCATTGGCCTCTTTAATTGCGGCAACAACATGTTCAAATCTGGGAGTTAAAGACCTCAAAATCTTCTCCACCTTTGCCTGCTCCGAATGTGTGTCACCATTGGTCTTCATCTGATTTAACAAGGCAAGAACTTTATTTATATATAGACATTAATAGTCTATGTGGTTTCCATCTGCAACAGTTCATATTGGCGTCTTAGGGTTTGAAGACGCACCATTTTGATCTTGTCATCACCTTTATAATTGGTTGACAAAATGGTCCAAGCCTTTTTTGTAGTTGTTGCTCCTTCTATCTACTCAAGCGTCTCGTCATTCATCACTCGATGGATGAGATACAAAGCCTTATTGTCCTTCTTCTTCTGGTCACGATGCGCTACTCGTTGCGCCTCAGTTGCATTATCACCTAATGCAGACACTCCACTCTCAACGACATCCCATAACTCATGATAATCAAACAAAACTCTCATCTGCACACAACACCGATTGTAATTTTTTCCATCAAAGTAGGGACTGATAATTGGGTAGAGCTCATGATAACAGACTGACTTTAATACCAGTTGTAGGAACTAATTGAAGGAAATAACAAGAGGTAAAAGGTTGTAGAAACTAATTGAACGTAATTGCACAAAATTGCAAAATTTTTGAACTAATTTCATTTATTTTGATTTACTTCAATAATATATATAATAAAATTACAATTACTGGAAGCTATAAAATAGGAATACGTAAACTGACCATTAATGCAATAATAACGGTAAAATAGTTTAAGGATAATAAAATCAGAATTAATAATAATAAAATCTTAACTATAAGCTCTTGTACTTAGTGAGAGCAAAATGTTAATATTAATTTTAATACCTTTAATTATGATACAATAACAATATAATAGTAGTAGAAAATAATAGTTGATGATAAATATTTTTTCAAAATTATTAATAATAATAAAACCAAATTTTTTTTTTACTGTAATTTTTTTAAAGGTGTAACTTTTTCAGTCACAAAATTAATCACAAATCCGTCAGAAAATCAATAACTATATCAACTCTCCTCCCCTAAATTAATTAAAATAATAATAATGTTAATATTAATAATAATAATAACAATAATATAAATACTATTAATAATAATAAAAAAATTTAATAATAATATTATTAATAACATTATTATTATTAATAGTAATAATAATAATATAAATATTATTAATGACATTATTATTAATATTATTAATAATAATATATATAGTAATAATAATAATAGTATATATAGTAATAATAATAATAATAATATATATAGTAATAATAATAATAATATATATATAACATATATAAATGTTAGAGAATTTATATTATTATTTATACTATTATGTATAATACTATTTAATCGATTATAATAAAGTATTATACATAATTAATTATGTATATAAATTTTATAATATAATTAATTTATTTTATTTTATTTTTATTAATATATAATAATTTTTTTATTTGAAATATATTTAATGTTTTTATTATTATTATAAATACTAGCTAAAACATAGGTCATGTCGTACTTATGTATCTACATTTTTTTTGTTATTGTTGTATATTTGTATTTTTTTTTATTTTTATCATTATTGTGTATTTGTATTTTTTTTATCACTATCGTGTATCTGTTTTTTATCATCATTGAGTATCCACATGTTTTATTTTTATCATTAATGTGTATCTGTACTTTTATTCTCATCGTTACTATATGTGTATTTGTATTTATAAAAATGAACTATAAATTTATATTGTAATATTTAAATTCATCATAAATTTATGTGTCTC
This sequence comes from Phaseolus vulgaris, assembly GCF_000499845.2. Taxonomy (NCBI): domain Eukaryota; kingdom Viridiplantae; phylum Streptophyta; class Magnoliopsida; order Fabales; family Fabaceae; genus Phaseolus; species Phaseolus vulgaris. The sequence continues at coordinate 33,020,257 of NC_023755.2, read as the reverse complement.
CATATTTTTTAATTTTATCATAAACTTTTTGTGTATATGTATTTTTTAATTTTATCATAAACTTTTTGTGTATATGTATTTTTTAATTTTATCATAAACTTATGTGTATCCGTATTTTTCAATTTTATCATAAATTTAAATGTATCTATATTTTCTAATTTTATTATAAACTTTGTATCCATAATTTTTAATTTGATCATTTGTGTATCTATATTTTTTAAATTAATCATAAACTTATGTCATATTACAACAAAACATTAATAGAACTTATATTTTTATGTGTCACGTTTATATGTGGTCTAAATATGTTAATAATTTTTCCTTTATATATCATTTGACCATATTTTTACCGTTTTAGTTTCTCTATTGTTATATTTTATATTTTAATTTTATCGATAAATGGTGACATGGTGAAATTAATTTAACTACCACTAACATTCTTAATTAGTGTGAAATTAAGTATAAATTAAATTTTTGTTAAGTAAAAAATAATCCATTTTGTTTTAGAGCATATTCAACATCCCCCGCATTTTTTAATGCTCAGTGCATATAATTATGTGTCCATTTTTTTCTTTTCACTAAAGTTTAACCGTGCTCGACATACTAATTTTTTTTTAGTTCTTATTGTAGTTTGGGAACATATTGACACAAATTGGAAAAATGAGAGTTTGCAATTTTACAACATTCATTCATGATAACATTTTCAGAACTTTACATAACATCAAGTTGCTTAATGAATAAAGAAAATATTTATAAGCACTCAATAGATATTATTGCTTTAGTATAGGAGTCAAGTGAAAAGACAATGTTCCTCATTGTGGAGTTGTTTGTGTTACTTACATCCCACTACCATGATTTTGAGAAAGCAATCTTGAACATAGGTTTTGATGTCTCCAAATCCAAGAAGATTACTTGAACATTTTACTGTTGCTTGTGTGTGTGGGTTTTGTGTAGTTTGAATTTATAAATCTACTCATAGATTTGGTCCAAGGTTGTTTAATTCAAGTTCTTTTGAAATAGATGTTTTCTAAAGAAAGTGAAAAATCAACCTGTTGAATTGTCATTTCAACCGGTTGTTTTACACTTAGTGTTTTTCAAAAGAATTTGAAAAAGCTTTAAATTGGTTGACTTTGATGTCAAGCCAATTCAACCGATTGTTTCGTGTTTTCAATCGGTTGATTTTTGAAAATTCTTAATAGAATTCAGTTGGGCTGCTTTAATCTGTCATGTTTGTTTTAAAACTCATTTGGCTTTTGCATTAAATGCTTTTAACAACTGATTGGAGTTTATATAATCTGTTTTACGCTACTGGTTGTTATTGATTCATGAGAATACTTTCAAATCAAGTTTTTCCAAGATTGCTTCAAGCTGTGGATTCTTTCTAAGAGTGGAATAGGATTGTTGTGTACTTCTTCTATTTAATTGTGATTGTATTAGGTATTATCTTTCCTTTTCTCTCTTAACTATTGTATTTCTGTAAGAACTGTTGGTGTGCAAATTCAGAGGGTTTTCTGAATTATGTGGTGTGATTGCCAAAGGTGGTGTGTGTTCTTGAAGGTTTCAAGATCACCACATTGGTGTGTATGTTGTAATCAAGGTGTTTGATTGCTTAGTGGAATACTCTGAGGTTTTTTGGGAACTGGATGTAGCTCTTGACTAAGACTGAACCAATATAAATTTCTTGTGTGAATCTTGTTGATCAAGAGTGATCAAGTGCTTTGAAGAATCCAAATTTAAGTGTTTGAAGAAAGACTGGTGTTGTTGTTGTTTCTGGGTGGGATCTGAGTAGAATGGAATGTGATCCACTCCTTTGTTGAATTTAAAACTGATGTGATTTAAAACCTTTTTGAAATCAAGTGTTTTTTCAACTAAGTGAAAAACAACTTGTTGTTTTATCGAATCAACCGGTTGTTTTACTCTTAGGAGTTTTGAAAAGGTTGAAAACTGTTTTAGTTTGGTTGACTTAATTGTCAAGCCAAACAATCGGTTGTTTCGTGGTTTCAACCGATTGTTTCTTTGAAAATCCTAACAAAATTCAGTTTTGAATTATGAATCTGCTTTAAATGTTTTTCAACTGAATACGCTCCTTCCTTAATTGCTTTGACCAATATTTGGAAAATATAAATGGTTTGTTTATGTTTTCAAACAAAGAAGAGAAACAGGTTTGAGTTTTTCAATTGTGACAAAGTTGATTCTAAGATTTAAACATTCACATCAAGCTTTGGGTTTTCAAAGAGAGTGGAATAGGATTACAATTGTATTATTGAATTCAGATTGTACTGTGAACATGTGTAATCCTTTCTAAACCTACTGTATTTTTGGTGTTGTGTTGCCAAGGAGTGTTGTATGTTCTTGAGGTGGTCAAGATCAATACTCTTGGTGTGTTTTGCCAAAGGTAGTGTGTTTCTTGAAGGGTTCAAGGTCACTACTTTGGTGGTTTGTGTTTTGTAATATGGTTTGATTGCTTAGTGGATTACCCAGTGGTTTTCTGGGGACTGGATGTATCTCTTGGTTTAAGAGTGAACCAGTATAAACTATTGGTGTATCTCTCTCTTACTCTGAACTCATTTAATTTTTGTTTTAAGCTTTGCTGGTATAAACAACCGATTGTTTCGAAGAAACAATCGATTGTTTTTCTGTTGCTTTGCTATTTTATTGCTGAAATTCTTGGCAAACTTGATTCCTGTTCTGGATTCACACAAAGAATTTTGTTAAACCTGAAAAAGTTTTCAAAAACCTTTCTTAAACAATTTACCCCCCCTCCCCCCTCTCGTTTAAGGCCATATATTCTAACAAATCTTTCTATCCCTTATCTCTTTAAATATGTTTTTGCTTGGAGTTTATAATTGTTGCTATAAACAACCGATTGTTTCGCAAAAACAACCGATTGATTTTTTACTGTTGAGTGAAAACTGTTTTTAAATCAGCTGAACAGATTTCTGATTGATGGATTCTCATTGGCCTTCACTATACCTTCAATATTTGTGAAAATCTTGCATAAACAATTCACCCCCTCTTGTTTAAGGCCTCCATTTTTAACAATTGACATCAAGAGCTAGGTTCTTGAAAGTCATTCAAGTTTTTTATCCTAAAATTTTTTTCATGGCTGAAAAACTACCCTCTAGGGAGGGTGCATCTATTAACGGACCACCTCTGTTTTGTGGTTTGAATTACTAGTTTTGGAAGGTAAGGATGAAAATCTTAGAAGAATCAATTGATAAAGGAATTTGGGATGCAATTGAAAATTGTCCTTTTCTTCCTATGCTTGAAAATGATAAAGTGATTTATGAAAACCTTGGTCCCAATGGACTGAGCATGAAAGCAAAAGGGCACAATATGATTGTATTGCAAAGAATATTATTACATCTGCCTTAAATTCTGATGAGTTTTTCAGGGTATCACAATGTGCCTCCACAATGGAAATGTGGGATACTCTTGAAGGCACTCATGAAAGAACAAATGACGTGAAAAGAGCAAGGAAACATGCTCTTGTCAAAGAATATGAGATTTTTAGAATGCAAAAAGGGGAGACAATTGCAGAAGTACAAAAGAGGTTTACTCATATTGTCAACCACCTTATGAGTCTTGGAAAAATGTTTGAAAAAGAAAAACTCAACATCAAGATACTCAAATGCCTAGACAGATCTTGGCAGCCCAAGGTCACAACCATTTATGAATCTAAAGATTTAACATCCTTGACAACAAATTCACTGTTTGGGAAGCTTAGAGAAATGAATTGAAGATGAATAGGATGAATGTTCAAGAAAATGAAGATAAGCATTTGAGAAACATTGCCCCGAAGGCTGTTGGACATAAAAACTGTCAAGACTCAAGTGATGACATTGATGGAGAAACCCTTAGCTTGCTAACCAGGAAATTCAGCAAATTCTTGAAGAAAAACAACAACAAGAATCAACCATCCAACAGGTATAACAACAAGAAAATTAATGATTTTAACACTAATAAATACACCTGCTTTGGATGTGGTGAAAAGTGACATATTAAAGCTGATTGCCCCAACAATGAGAATAAAGAAAGAGAAGCAAGCAAGAAAGGTGAAAAGAAAGGCAAAACCAAGAGAGTCTACATTGCTTGGCAAGATAATGAAGTTTCTTCCTCTAACTCATCTTCAGGAGATGAAGAAGCAAATCTTTGCTTAATGGCAAAGGGAGAAACTGACATAAGTAGTGTAAGTTACAACACTTCAATCAATTTTGAAGACTACAACCAACTTCTTAATGCTTTTAAAGAAACTCATGAAAAAACTAATAGACTGGCTCTTTTAAATAACCGGTTGAAAGGCTTGAATAATTGGTTGGAAAATAGAGCCAAAGCATTGGAAGAAGAGCTGAATAACTTGAAAAATGATTTTGAAAATCTGGAACTGATTTACAAAAAGTCTTATTGCAAATGTGACTCAAGTTTTTGTGAAAATTGTGAATCTCATGAAAAGAAGGTTCACTATCTTGTGAAAACTGTGGATAAGCTTTCAAAAGGAAAATCAAATTTTGAAACTGTTCTTTCTTCTCAAAAATTGTATTTTTGGAAAAGCTGGATTGGTTTTAATCCACAAAGCAAGAAAAGTGGTGTTTCAAATCCTTTTTCAACCTTATGTGAAAAACAACCGATTGAAAAGTCGAAACAACCGGTTGTTTCATGCTTTTATTGTATGAAAAAGGGTCACTTTGTTATATTCTGCGAGTTAGGAAATTTTCTGTTCCTAAAGGTATTTTAAAATGGGTTCTGAAGAATTCTAAGAATCCTAAGGCTTTTAATGATCCAATTAATGCAAATGGACCCAAATTTGTTAGAGGACCAAACCTTGCTACTTGATCCTTTCTCTTGCAGGGCTCCTTGATGGAAAATCAACACATGTGATACCTAGACAATGGTTATTCTAAGCACATGACAGGGGATAAAACCAAATTTTTCAATCTTCTCCTTTAAGCATGAAGATCATGTGATTTATGTTGACAACAAAAAAAGGAAAATTCATAGAAGAGGAACCATTGGTGACAAGAACTCTTTCTTGATTCATGATGTGTTGTTTGTGGAAGGACTCAAGCATAGTCTCCTTAGCATAAGCCAGCTATGTGACAAAGGTTATCAACTAACCTTCAAGCCCAACATGTGTGAGATACAGCTGCCCAAATCACAGGAAGTATTGTTAATTGGTAAAAGAATCAACAATGTTTATCTTCTTGATATCTTACATTCTGCATCTATTGGCTGCCTTCTCACCAAACATGAGGAATCATGGTTATGGCATAGAAGGATAACACATATCCACATGCATCATCTAAATAAGTTGATATCTAAACATCTTGTGGTAGGTTTACTCAAACTCAAGTTTGAGAAAGACCAAATATGTGAGGCATGTCAAAAAGGGAAGCAAATCAAACAATTTTTCAAACTGAAAAATGTAGTTTCTACTTCAAAACCCCTTCAACTGTTCCACATGGATTTATTTGGTCCTTCAAGAACCATGAGTCTTGGTGGAAACTACTATGCTCTTGTCATTATTGATGATTTCTCTAGGTTCACATGGACATTGTTCTTGGAATCCAAGAGTGATGCATTTTCTACATTCAAAAAGCTTGCCAAGAGATTACAAAATATGAGAAGCAGTAAGATTTGTGCCCTTCAAAGTGATCATGGAGGTGAATTTCAAAATGAAAAATTTAGTGTTTTTTGTGAAAATTTTGGAATCTTTCAGAACTTCTCTGCTCCTAGAACCCCCAACAAAATGAGGTTGTGGAAAGGAAGAATAGGTCTATTGAGGAACTTGCTAGAACCATTTTAAGTAAGTCCTCTTTGCCAAAATATTTTTGGGTTGATGCTGTTAGCACAACTTGTTATGTGATTAATAGGGTCTCATTAGACCAATTTTGAATAAAACTCCTTATGAAATGTTTAATGGAAGAAAATCCAACATTGGTCATCTAAAAGTGTTTGGCTGTAAGTGTTACATTTTAAACAATGGAAAGAAAAACCTTGACTAGTTTGATGAAAAAGCAGATAATGGTATCTTTCTTGATTATTCATTAACTTGTCATGCATATAGAGTGTATAACAAGAGGCTTATGACTGTAGAAGAGTTTGTTCATGTTGTATTTGATGAGACTAACCATGCAGAACAAGAATCTATGAAGAATTATGCAGAAGAAGATGATCAAAACATCACTCTGCAGAAACTGGAATCCTACCCAGAAAAATAACCGATTGATTCTGCAAAACAACCGGTTGAAATTCTGCAGCAGAATGATCTTTCCAAAGAATGGAGGATTCCTAGTGATCTTTCTGTGGAGAATATCATTGGGCATATTGATAAGGGAGTTTGTACTAGAACATTTGTCTCTAATTACTACAAACATATGACATTTGTGTCTCACATTGAACCCAAATTTGTAAGTGAAGCTTTTAAGGATGAGAGTTGAATTGCTGCTATGCAAGAAAAGCTGAATCAATTCACCAGAATTGAAGTGTGGACTCTGGTTCCTCAATCTGTCATCATGAATGTAATTGGAATCAAGTGGGTATTCAAAAACAAACTAGATGAAGTTGGAGTGATTACAAGAAACAAAGCTAGGTTGATTGCCAAAGGTTACAATCAAGAGAAAGACATGGACTATGATGAAACCTTTGTACCTGTGGCCAGATTGGAAGTTGTGAGACTGCTACTTGCCTTTGTCTGCATGAGTGGTTTCAAATTTTTCCAAATGGATGTGAAGAGTTCCTTTTTAAATGGGTTCATCAATGAGGAGGTTTATGTCTCACAACCACCCGATTTTGAGGATCATCAACATACCAATCATGTTTACAAGGTGAAGAAGGCTTTGTATGGGCTCAAACAAGCTCTAAGACAGTGGTATGAGAGACTTAACAATTTCCTCTTGTCTCATAGCTATGAGAGAGGCAAAATTGATAAGACTCTTTTCATTAAAAAGTCCAAATATGCTATCATTTTTCTTCAAATTTATGTTGATGATATCATATTTGGTGCTACTAATGATAGTTTATGTGAAGAATTTGTGGCAGCAATGCAGGGGGAGTTTGAAATGTCTATGATGGGAGAGTTATCCTTCTTTCTTAGGGTTGCAGGTCAAGCAATCAAAGGATGCCATCTTCCTTAACCAAACCAAGTATTGCAAGGAGATTCTCAAGACGTTTGAGATGGAAAACTGCAAAGAGGCATCCACACCAATGTCTCAAGTTGTTATATGGATGCTGACATGGCTAGAACAGCAGTAGATCAAACAAAATTCAAAGCATTGATTGGTTCTTTGCTTTATCTCACTGCTAGCAGGCCAAACATCGTGTTTGTAGTTTATCTTTCTGTTAGATTTCAATCCAATCCAAAAAAATCTCACTTCAAAGCTGCAAAACGAATTCTGAAATATCTCAAGGGCACAACCATTGTTGGTTTATGGTATCCATCTCACTCTCCTATTCATTTGGTTGATTATTTTGATTGTGATTTTGCAGGGTGTAAGCCAGATAGAAAAAGCACAAGTGGGACTAGTCATCTTCTTGGTTCAAGTCTCATATCTTGGCATAGCAAGAAGCAAGCTTGTGTGACCCTTTCCACTGCAGAAGCTGAGTATATAGTTGTTGGTAGATGTTTTGCTCAACTTCTCTGCATCAAACAACAACTAGAGGACTTTGGCTTGAAGGTCAACCAGGTGTCTTTGCTTTGTGATAACACAAGTGTTATTAATCTCACCAAAAATCAGATTCAACATTCAAGGACAAAACACATTGAGATTCACAGCCATTTTATAAGAGATCATGTGAGCAATGGGGATTGTGAAGTTCAGTTTATTGAAACTGGAAGACAACTTGCAGATATATTCACCAAGCCACTGCCTAAGGACAAGTTTTTCTTCATAAGAAATGAGTTGGGTATTCTTGATTCTCAAATTCTTTCTTAATTTTGTTCTTATCACTTGTCTTACTCTATTTGTGAAGACAAATAGGGGGAGAATTATGTGGTTTTCAGTGTTGAACTGTTGCTACTTTTATCTGGTTTATATCTGGTATATAGTTGTTGTTGTTGTTTTGCTCTGATTTTGCACCTCTTTCATTGGTTTTCACACTGATTTTTATGGCCTTCTTGCTGGAAATCATATGATGAAAACTGGTTCAATGGTGTTGTTTTAACCTGGGTATTATTGCTATCTGGTACATGCACAGTTTATGTTTTACAGGTTCTTTCAAATTCAAACAGAACAACACAAGCAAACCAAAGATTTGTTTTCATCAAATAGGGGGAGATTGTTGAAAATAGGCTTTGATGTCTTCAAATCTAACAAGTTTGCTTGAAAACTTTGTTGTTGCTTGTGTGTGTGGGTTTTGTGTATTTTGAATTTGTAAATCCACTCATAGATTTGATCCAAGGTTGTTTAATTCAAGTTCCTTTGAAAAAATATGTTTTCTAAAGAAAATGGAAAATCAACATGTTGAATTGTCGTTTCAACCGGTTGTTTTACACTTAGTGTTTTTGAAAAGAATTTGAAAAGGCTTGAAATTTGTTGACTTTGATGGGTGGGTGCTTAAAAAAGAGTTGTATTGCTGAAAGTCTGTGGTTTGAAAGGGTGGAAGGTTTTTTTTCTGGTGGATTGGTAGTTTATGTAGTTTATATTGGATGGTTCTGGTTTTGAGCAAGCATAGTTACATATTCGATGATACTGTGGAGGGTGAGAGCATTGATATTGAAGTGTACTGATGCCAAAGGAATGTCAATGAAAAGATGGTGGTCTGGCATGGTGTTTTGGTGAACCAAAGTCAAAGGTGCATGAGGAATGCTGTGGAAGGGAACCACATAATTAAAACTGTTACAACATTAAAAATATAGAAATATAGAATTCTATAGTTTTGGAGAGTTTTGGTGTTTAGGAGTGGCCAATTCAGAAGCTGCAGGTTGAAGTTTTTATAACAGATTACTAGTAGCAGGGTGCCTCTTGGTGCAGTTTTTTCTGCATTTTATGCAGAAAACGGCCTTTATTTTTTTTCTTCTCGTTCGTTGTTGATGATCTGAAATTAATGTAATTTTTGATTCATATATAAGGGTTGGGATAATCCTGAAATATTTTTTTTAGTTTATATGTATTCTTTTTCTGATAAAAAAAATAATAGTTTCTTTATATAAATTTATGTGCAGTAAATTATTTTAAATCTGCACAACATAGAACAATATGGAATTAACTTTTATAAAATATTTGCAGCACTAATAATAATAATAATATATTAATTTTAAAATATTGATTGAATTCAATCAATTGATGTATATACTAAAATATTCTAATATTTAATTTATTGACAACCTACTATATTATATTGCAGTTAAAATTGGGAACAAATTTCAATTTTAAATATTTATATAAAAGATCAACATTAACTTGCAGTAATGACCGTTGTAATGGTTGAATATATGAAATATGTTTAGTATTAAACTGGAATATCAAAATATCATTTTTACAGTACGATCTTCCATTAAATAAATGAATATTTCATCCATGAAAATAGTAAAACAAGCAGGTATATCTTTGATTGATTCAAGAAGGGATTGAAGGAAATAACGTAGGAAACAGTTAGAAGAATTAGATATGGAAAAGAGAGAATGAAATAAAGAGAAAAATAGCATATAAGAAGTGAATATTAAAAAAGGAGAGTAAAAATAGAAAATAAGCCTGAAGATAACAGAAAAAAAGAAAAGAAGAGAACCTAAAACACAGTAGTGTTAAGCTTTGTTTGGAGAGGATGAATGGTATTTCTTTACTCCAAGGGTCAGGAAGTATCCCAATGTGAGGCCTAATAGAGCAACTGTATATGGTTATTGGATGGTTACTGGCACTGACAAACTCATTTTTACTTTTTCTCATATGGCATGATAAACAAACAAAACTCCCTAGATTAAAAACCTTCCTAACTCTGCATATTTGACAAACTTGAAGCCAACATAAATTTGGCATCATACTACCATACATCAAAACTACCTCATCCAATCATGTTTTTTATCAACTAAAGTAGCTGTAATTATTGTGGCAACCAACAACAAATGTTATTCAATTCACTTCACTAATTGTCCTAAAAACAAAAGTGTCATGTAATAAATCTAACATAAATAATATTATAAGATATTATATTAGAACAACATATATAAGCAAATATGTCTGAAACAATTTGACAAACACCTGGTGAGGACTCTCTCACAAGTTGAATCAATAATCAAAACAGAGACCTAACTCAACTTGAATTTCTAAGATTGTGTCACAAGTTCACAACAAAACAATACATCCTAATTGCTATATTTACATATTTTGCACCTACTTGCTGCTAATAACAATTACCTTCTCCCCAAACTAAAATGTTAATCCCTCACACTCACACTCACACTCACCACCTATGAATTTGATCATTAAAGAAAAATAATCATTGACTTTGGTATCAATTTAATACCCAAATTCTGTACAGAATAGTCAATTTGGTTTTTAACCCCAGACAACAAATTGACTAATGGTTGTCAAAATTTTCTCTATCATTAAACATTAAAGACATCAACCAAATTCACAAAATAGATAACCACGACATTATCATCAAGTTAAAGTACAAAAAATTAAACAAAACAAACTCCAATTTCTACTAATTAGCAATATTGTTTATTAATTACATGATTGATAAACATTGAGAAAAAATAGTGTTGATAGTAGCAAGTGATGATTACCTGCAGGATAGGTCCGAACGAATAAAAGCTTGTTTCTGTCATAACTAGTTGGAATATCATGTTTTTGTAAATAATTGATTGTATAATATCTGTTTGAGTTTAGAATGATTTGATATTTTTCATTTCGGAAAATTGAATAGTGTCATTTGAATGACTTAAGAAATATAGTGACAATTTATTCAAACATGTAAAGAAAAAATTCACAACTAGAACATGAGAACTTCACATAAGTGCAATGCATGATGATACAAAGGAACCCCAGATATACAATATAGAAATACAAGGACACAACACAACATAAAAGCAAGAGATATCTAACTAGAGATTTGAATTGACTTCAGCTGAGGCCTCTTCTCTTCCTCTTTAGGTACAATAATAGTGAGCACCCATTTTCCACACCAGCCTTGCATTTTTGCATTCTTGGAAAGTTTGAACCTCCTCACAAACTTCCTATAGCTTCTAATATCAGCACGGTTCCAGCTATCCTCTTTCTCTTCCTTCTCTCTGTTGTAAGGGTGGACAAAAAATCTAGTTTTGTCAAACTGCTCCATTTTTTCACTGTTCTAATCCATTAAAAATCTATTTATTTAAATCTATTTTTTACTTTGATCTATATTTTATAATATTTTCATATCAGATATCCATTTTTAGAATTTTATTTACTCCAATATTTGTAAGTTTTTGTATACATAATAAATGGATATAATATTTTCAAGTTCAATTAAAGTATTATAGGGTATGTGTATTTTGAATGTTAGGAACTTATGTATTATGTTATCTTTAATTTTTTTTGTATTATTAAATTATAATTTTATTATATATTAATATTTTTATATAATATTCAACTTTTTTTATGTATAATATATTACGTTAATTTTTTTAGAAAACATGGATTTTGATTTAAAATACAATTCACTTTTTTTTATGAAATATATGGACTTGGATTTAAAATCCAATCCAAATATTTGAATTTGGATTTCTAAATGTTTTTACAAAATATATATGGATTTGGATTATAAATATGTGGATTGGATTACCCAAAATCCAATCCATGACCACTTTTAGTTAAAAGTGGAAATCATGATGTTATAACATGTGGAAAATGAAAATAAAGAGAGAAATCATGAAACTTTGTTTTGGTTATTTATAAAACCCTAAAACTCAGTCGGGACTTTTAGAAAAATCTCAGTAGACACCTATCTTGACAGAAGTTATTGAAACTTTTCTTGACAAACCTCGCTTAAAATTAAATATTTTTGTAATGAATAGAGAACTCTTAAGACTGTCAGAGTTAAACTCACAAAAGGAGAATTTTATTCAATATTCAAAAGTGAATTTATGAGTAAAAGAGACCTCTTTTTATATATATATATATATATATTGGCCTAGGAAGAAGAAAAGACAAGTTTTAAATAAATTAAACATTAATATAGAGTTAAATTGCCTAATCTTACAATTTACTCTTTAGTTAGCTCATAAATTAGATTAACACATGGTAGTTCCTTGAAATTAGGAAAAGTACATTGATAGTTCCTTAAATTTCAAGTAATTCCTTGATTTAAGGAAAAAATCATGATGACTCTTCTAAGACATTCAATAAGCAAGACAAGAGGTGTTAAGACATATGTGAAGAAATTATAATCAATCATTACACTTATGAAAGTAACATATGTTGGTTGAAACTCTTCATGTGACTCTTCTAATCCAAAATGGTCCAACGTTTTGTCTTTGATAACTCTTGGACTATAAAATATTATAAGAGAATGAAGAATATTTTATGATCTAATAGTTTTAAAAAATTGATAACTTTTTATTTATTTTTCTAAATCTTTAAGTCTCCCTCTTCTACATCTTCTTTGGAATATTCTCTTTTTATTTCTTTCTCTTTATTTTTCTTTGTCAAGCTTCTTATATTTGTATATTTTTTGTTCCTCTTTCTCTATTTCAAGAAGCTTTTTCTCTTCCTTATTTACATCACCCATTCATCAGTCTAAGTTTGTGTTGGACTCCAAAGATCTACATAAAACATACTCATATGACCTACCAAACATATGTTTATAGGCCCATAATTTAATTTATGAGATTTTTTATGTGCACTAATTAAATCACAAAACTTCAACTTCTCCAACTTATCACCATCCAATACGTTATTTTCCAACTCTACCAAACCTCTCTCACCCAAATGTCCTATATTCTTAACTTCATATTCTCTTGCATTAATTAATTAGCCACATACTTATGCACAATAAAAGTTGAGCCATCTAGATTGTAAAGATTGTTTATTTTGACTTCTTTAGAAACTATACATGCTCCATTTAAATCTTTATCATGCCATGTTCAATATTGATTGACATACCTAGAAGATCAAACAAGTTGGTTAACAAAAGATTTCTTTTCAACTTTGGAACATACCTTAAACTTTGCAACAACATCTCCTAGTTGTTGAACATCTTCAATCTGACTAACCCCTTGATTTGTAATCTACATACTTTATTGTTCCTAATGAGAATCACATTTCATTCCTTCTATTTTATAGTTCTAAAACTCTCTTTTAAGAGACACATGTTGTAAAGGCAATCCAATTCCATGATAAAAATCATCTTTGTATTTGAAATTAATATCACTAACACCTCTTCATACTCGTAATTGTCAGTTACAACTACAACATTTATAGACTCTAATGAGAATTAGAAGCTTTTACCTTTTATCCTCTCTTTTACAATCTTTCTTAAAGTAATCCCTTTTCTAATAGTTATAGTACTATTTGGGCCCTTTTTTCTCATTTGCCTTCTCCCTGGTGATTTCTTGAATTTCTTTCTCTTTCATTTCTTCTTCTTGCTCTTGAACTTTGAGACATTTAAACCAATCTCTTTATCATTTCCTTATATTCTTAAAGTTTTTGAAGATCCTTAGTTTGAATGGAGGTTTTTAGAGTAATGATTTATTCCTTCTCAAATAAAAAAATCATTGAAATGTTCAAATATTTTAATTAATGCATTAAGAAGAAGCAAAACCTTATCTTCATCATCAAATTTCACTTCAATGTTCTCAAGATCATCCATAATCTTGTTAAAGTTTACTAGTTTTTCCATTTATTATTCTGGAGTTTGTCATCTTAAATGAATATAATTGTTGCTACAAATAATGTTTATACATTAGAGATTTATTTATATACAACAACTCAAACTTTATCTATATTGATATGAGAATTCTCTCCTTTACATCTTCCATTAGTACCTTATTAGTAAGACACAATATTATAATACTTCTTACTTTATTCATCATGTCAATTTTTTTCTTTTATCACAAATAAAATAAGATGTTTGTCTCATTCTTTATTAATACTTTATAATTGTATCAAGATAATTTTCATCTTTATCTTCCAAGAGAAAACTTTTTGATATAAAACTTATAGATTATCTTTGATATGTTTTTTACTTTCTTTCTGATTCTAATAAACAATATTAATGGTTGAATTTACAACAATAAAAAACATAAAAATCAAGAGAACAAAAATAATTATTATGTTGTTATGATTAAGGTTTATAGGTATATTCTAGTTTCACGATTTATTTAGAAAAATATTTTTTTTGGTACATAAACATACACTTCATAAACTAATAAAATAATATTTTAATTATATTTAATTTATTTTTAAATTTTAAATATTATAATAATATAATTAAAATATTATTTTATTAGTTTGTAAATGTACGCTTTCTACTTGTTAACATATCACCACCCCCACAATTAGCCTACTACGTTAACGCGTTAAATTCCGACGGTAGAGGACCAATGTCCCCACACCTCAGTATTCACTTTCCTTCTTCTTTTCCTTAGGCAAGGGACCCGCCAATAAAAACGCACTTCTCTATCACATTCCGCTTCGCTCTTACACAACTCGCTTCTCTCCGTTTGGTAATAATCTCAGTTTCGCTTCTGCGTCACCACGCCACTCTGATCCAGCTAAATTAATCACGTTTCACCTACGCAATTTCACAGATCAAACACTCGCATTGCTCAATCTGAGAACATTTTCCAATAACTCTCGTCATCGCCTCGCACTGCATGTGCTTTTGAAATCACTTTCTAATCTATCTGTCGCAAACTTGCTTCGGGTGTCTCAGCTGAATGCGGCAATGGCTTCTCAATCCTCTCACGGCAATTTCATGAAAAACTTCTTGATCCCGGCCTACGTGCTGGTGCCGGAATCCGTGGTTGAAGGTAGCAACACTGATATCGACGGACCTGATTGTCCGGTGCTCGTTTTCGTTAACTCCAAGAGTGGTGGTCAGCTGGGAGGAGACCTCTTGAAAACGTACCAGGAGCTTCTTAACGAAAATCAGGTATTGTTGTTACTTGTTACTGTGCAATTTTTCTAAATTATTGTAGGAAACCTCGTTATGCAGGACTGAATATAGCGTGTGGTTTTAAGGTTTTCGACTTGGGGAAAGAGGCTCCTGATAAGGTTCTGAGCAGGATCTATGTGAATTTGGAAAATCTCAAGCTTAAGGGCGATCGAATTGCCATAAAGGTCATGGAGAAATTGAGATTAATTGTGAGTTGAAATTATTTTTGATGAATTAATGTTTCAATCAGAACTGCAACGTCGTGGATACGTTTTTGGAAGCAGTTTTATACGCAAATGAAAAAAATTCCATGATTTTTTATATACTTGTTTTATACGCCATTATATATACAGTTTTTTCCCTTTTATGGTGATATGTTGCTTGGCTTTAGGTTGCAGGGGGTGATGGAACAGCTGGCTGGCTACTTGGAGTTGTTTGTGATCTCGAATTGTCTCATCCGCCACCCATTGCCACGGTTCCATTGGGCACAGGGAATAATCTGCCGTTTGCATTTGGTTGGGTAGGAAATTGCAGTTCTATGTTGTGTGCTTTTAATGGGACTTTGAAGTACATGTTAAATGATATGCTGCCTCTGCCATGATTTGGTAGTTTTAGAGCTGTAAATGCCTAGCATTTACTTAAAAAAAATTAATCATCCTCTTGTTCCCTTTTATACATGAAGATTTGTGGTTCCTACTACGTCCTTCGCTTTTGAGTGGAAGTCGAGAAAATTTTCTTCACTTTGGTATATGTTGTGACATTGATGATAAACATCATCAGATTTTTCATATTTATAAAAAGTAAAGAAGCCGATGGAACTCATTTTTTCTGCTGCTTTATTGCAGGGAAAGAAGAACCCAGGAACAGATGAACAGTCGGTCAAGTCATTTATGCATCAAGTAATGAAAGCTAAGGAAATGAAAATAGACAAGTAATGAATCTTGGTTCTATTCTTTCATATTACAATTAATTGCTGTTCTGCTACTTCAGTGGCTCGCTTATTGATCTATAGTTCCATTTCCCGCCTTCTACTGCGAAAACCTCAGGCGCGCATATTATTGAGCGTAATAAATTTGTATGTTGCTAGGTTATGATTGAGATCCTGATTGAATTTTTGTGGATTAAAAGCATTTTAGTTGGACTCGCTGCAGTACCAACCAATGTAAAATGAATTTATAGTTCAGATATTCAAACTGAAAATTTATGATTTCCTTTTTTATTTACTAATTTAATTTTCATTTGTTGGGAATCAATTCAATATGAGATTCTTCTGTCATGTGTTCCCAAACCTTGTTAATCGTAAATTATCATGCTAGCTGTTATCGGCATTATTATTTTCACTTACTCTTTTTTGTTCATTATTTTATTTTCTTAGGGGGTATATTAGTGGTTTTTTTCTAGTTTTGTAAGAGTCCTTTTTTTAGCTTTGGAGCTTTAGTTGTGTCCCTTGCTGACTTCCCACATCCTTATGGCCCTTTAATTCACAGTGAATATATGACTATTGTTCTAGATATTTATTAAAAAAAAATTCATTTGTTTGGCAAATGTTGATTGCTGATTCTCTATGTTTTATTTTCCCAAACCCTCAGCTGGCACATTCTTATGAGAATGAGGGCTCCAAAAGTAGGTGACTGTGATCCAATTCCACCTCTTGAGCTACCACACTCTTTGCATGCCTTCCATCGTGTATCTGAGGCAGATGAGCTTAGTATGGTAAGATTATACTATTTACTATTTTTCAATCTAATACTACATCTTCATGGTGACTAGAAGATATACTTTGGAACTTAACGAATTTCACGGAAAGATACGTCGAGTTTCATGTGCTCTATTTTGTGATTTGATTGGAAACTTCTGTAAATATGACTAGATGATATAGGTTTTATAAGATAAAACTAAATTGCACTGACTTAGAGATGATGTGTTTCGGTCTGAGTATTTAATACTTTATCCTTGCTTTTAATCTTTTTATTTTGGGGGTGGGAGGTGGGTGGGGTGAGGTTATTGAAAGTAGTTCTTCAAAACTATTTTGCTTACACAAGTTTTAGCTTCTTTTGTACTCACTCTACTTACATGACTGGTTTTCTTATTGCTCCTCAGGAAGGCTGCCATACTTTTCGTGGGGGGTTTTGGAATTACTTCAGCATGGGTAAGAATTGCTTTTCTTTGGTTCTTTTATGCATAAACTACCTTAGATGACTTCATAATTTTATTTTCCACTAACATAAGAATTAGTTGATTTGATTTACTCTTCATTATAATGTGTGTGTGTATGTATACATATATACAAGTTTATTTTTTGATTATATAAGATCCATTTTATATTAATTTTAGAAATAAAACTTACATTACATCAGCTTAAAAGTATGAATTTGTATAAAGGGCAATGCTAGTGGAAATAATCCTTGATCAGGCTTTAGTTACCTCCTGTCCCAGCAAGATTAGTCTAAGGTGAAGTCTTGGGAAACAAAAAAAAAGTATGAATCTGCAATGATGCAGACTGATTTGTATCATGTTAAATAAGTATGCTAGTTACTGAGATTCCTTGACTACCTTCATTGGTGTGACTATTCTTAGCATCTCTTGAAATAGTTTTAGATCATGGAAATAGTATATTTTGAGGACTTCATTTTTTCTTCGTTCCATCAATTCATCCTACTTCAACTCTTATGACTCCAAAATGTAGGAATGGATGCTCAAATCTCGTATGCATTTCATTCTGAACGGAAATTGCATCCTGAAAAGTTCAAAAATCAGTTGGTCAATCAGGTATGCCTACTTTTGCACTTGGTAGTAGTCATGGTATATACGTGGAAAGTATTGCATAGACATAAATAATAACAATACTATTTTGACATTTTCACTCTTGATTGAAAAGTCTATATAGTATAGGTCTTTTAGACCACGAAGATGTGATTGCATCTACTATTTTGTTATTAATTTTATTCTGATTTTAATCGTGTCAGAGCACTTATGCTAAGCTTGGATGCACACAAGGATGGTTTTTTGCTCCTCTGTTCCACCCTCCTTCCAGGTCAGTTTGTGTAGATCTGTCATTGGTTGGACAAAGGTTTCCTATGTTTTTTAGGTTGTTTTTCTTCCAAGGCAGTAAATTTGCAAAAAAACCATTTAATATAGGAGAATGATAGAAACTGGTTCAGATTTAGCGCACCAAGAAACTGTTATTGATTAGCAGAAAGAATAACTCCGTGGCTATTGAGAGATCCAAGACTCTTCCTATTTATGGCAAACCTTCCTTATTTTTTTCATCCAACTGACCAAATTAGCTAACTATGTAACTAGGTATCTGTCAGGGGACCATGTAAATTCATTAAAATTCATGCTCGTAATATAATCTACAGGAAACATATTGAAAACTTGCTTATGAACATTAGTTGAATGGGCCTTGCACTGGTTTTCTAATTGAATATAAGTATATCTTGTATTTAGTTTTGTTATTTTGTCTTATGAGTCTTCTGAATGCAGAGTTCTCCATCCAACCATGAATTTGTTATCGTTAGTTAATTTGGAAGTACTTTAT
The DNA here is from genome assembly GCF_000499845.2 of Phaseolus vulgaris. NCBI lineage: Eukaryota > Viridiplantae > Streptophyta > Magnoliopsida > Fabales > Fabaceae > Phaseolus > Phaseolus vulgaris. Next base: position 33,001,644 of record NC_023755.2, on the reverse strand, counting down.
TCAGCATCATGATCCAAAACCTACAGTTGTTACTTTTTAATAATATACACGGATGGACCTTATGTGAGCAATTATTTGCTCCACTTCACCAGTTGAGTTTTTTGCAGTGACAAACTGGCTTGTTCACCAGTTTTCCAGTTGAGCCAGATGGTTCGTTTTGGCCTTTTTGTTGCTTTCAATCTGTAGTTCTGGCAAGTTGTACGTGCATATGCCCAAGCCACACACACAATATCAATTCTTCATTGATCCATCTAAGCATTGTTTTCATATATATTTGCTACTTAACCGGTTAAGTAAATGCATTTTGATCTTTGAATGCAGAAACATAGCACATATTGCAAAAGTAAAAGTCATGAAGAGGCATGGTCATTGGCAAGACCTGCCGATTCCGTCCAGGTATATCCTTTTCTATACTCATATATGATCTTTTCTTTTGTCATATGGAGGTATAAGCTGTTGTGTTACTTCAGTAGGGGAAAAACTCCTGGATTTTCGAATTACCAAAGATCCGAAGACACACTTAACTATGCTTGACAGCTATCCAATTGTATTGCTTTGCAAACCATGTCTATTCATGTTTCTCAGAAGTTCATTGATTTTATCGCTGTCTATTTTCATTATTTGGTGATTACTTGGCGACTTATCAAGTATGGATATTTTGGGATTAAATGTCCATTTAATCCACTTCCATTTTATCCATCTTCTGTTCTTTCTGTTCCAGTTTACTTCTGGAATAAAGATATGTTTTATTAACATTCTTTCCATTTTATATACAGCATCAGGTCCATTGTATGCCTCAACTTGCCTAGCTTTTCTGGTGGATTGAATCCATGGGGTACACCGAACAAGCACAAGAGGCGTGATGTAAACTTCATACGCAAATTCTGAAATACTTCATTTCGAAAATTCTTTTTCCGCTGTTAGTTTTAAGGCCAAATACTAGGGGAAGTAAATAATAATTAATATATAATATTTTTATGCACATGTTTTCTGAACAACCAAAACTCTGAGTATATTTTCTTGACTCAATACATTGCAGAGAGATTTGACACCTCCATATGTAGATGATGGCCTAATAGAGGTGGTAGGCTTTAGGGATGCTTGGCATGGTCTTGTTTTGCTTTCTCCAAATGGACATGGAACCCGCCTTGCCCAGGTATGTGGGTGCACATTTGAATTTATACACTTTGATACTCATGCCACTTTCTTCTTTCTAAATCAAACTTTTAAAAAAATTTAAAAGTTTATTTCGGATTTTTATTCATCATTTTATATTAATTTTAAATGGCTTCAAATTATCTTGGCATTAGGCACACAGAATCCGCTTCGAGTTTCACAAAGGTGCAGCAGAAGAGACATTCATGAGGATTGATGGGGAACCTTGGAAGCAACCCCTCCCAGTTGAACTCATGAATCCAAGTCTAAAAGTGTGAATGATCCGTCATCTCCACACCACCATGATGTGGAAGAAGATGATAGTGATGACGAAGACTCTAAATCAGATGAATTCAAGAAGTTTGGTGCGGCAGCAACACTTAAAATCCCAGATCACGTAGACCTTTCTCATCTTAGTTAGATCTTTCACTGTGAAAGCCATTCTTTGAAGTTATGCAGCTGACAACTGTGCCTGCCTAGCTATTCATAGGATTTTTATAAATATTTGCCGTTTCCCTTGTCAAAACATTCACCTCTTTGCTCTATTCTAGCAGCGTTATGTCTGTAAACATCTTAACTGTAATTTATAAGTGATATGCAATAATTGTTTTACTTTAACATAAACGTATGTGCACTTTAAATAAATTCATACCTTTAAGAAGGAGAAATGTTACTTCTTGTTATAACCGTTTGTTCAGTCGAAATTCATAAAATTAGGTAGAATTGTAAGTTTCTCTCTGTTTTGATTAAGTTAACATTTTAATCTTGCATTCATTTCTAGATTAGTTTAGTATAGTCGAAAGATTCCAACTTTTGGTTTTTAGGCAGAGTTAGGATTACATTTTTCTCATCGTTTGGATTTGTTGTGGCAATGTTAAAAAAATGTTCGCGTGTACAACATAAATCCTATGTAATTTGAATTTTTGTACTATTTTAATGTTTTAATTTACATATGAAATTAATATGCGTATTGATTCTTTTAGAAATTAATATTACCACTTAGTCTTTGTCAAATTAATGTATCCTACTATATTTATGGTTATTTCTAATAGGAATTTTGAAGGATAATTAACAAGACTGAAATAAAGCTTGAAACCAATCACGAAGACGTACAAGGATCTGCTTCTAGATAAAGTTGATAAATTTTTATACAAATCCTTTGTCTGCTTATAAACATTATTATTATTCAACTCCTACAATTGATTATTATTAGTACTAGTAGTAACTAATGGATAGAAAAATAGCTTCAGATTAGCTAGTAAATTTGTTGGTGGTAAAAAAAATAGTAGCAAAGTTTAAATATTCCTTTGGTGTGGTAGTTTCCAAGTCCAAGTTAGACCAGTAGAGAGAATGGTTACAAGGATTTAGGTGGATCATCGTGATCGAATATTACAGTTTACAATAAGTACAATGTGCAAAAATCAAGGATTTGTTTTACTCTAAATTGTACACTGTATAGAATAAAGCAGGGAATAATAATTTTTGATTAATCAACTATTGAGACTATAATAAATTTATTTTCACACATGTATGCATTTTATTAAAATCTCAATCATTGATTATCAATTTTTATTATTACATTTTATCCTTTGAAGTGTACCCTGTAAAACCAAGATGATACAACTTTCTACTTTGCTTATCCAACTCAAAGATCAACTGAAAAAACATGTCAAAGATAACAAGTCTCTTGAGTGGGAGATTGATTCAGATGAACTTGACTACAGACCTGGAAGTTGTTCACCCAAACATTTTGTGATGGCCTCATTAGCCTTCTGTGGTTCAGCCCTTTCATCCCTTTTCTTCTTCTCCCTGAGGCAAAATATCATTTCAACTAATCAAAACTTTGCTCAGCAAAACAAGCAAGTTATAAGTGCAAAAATGTGTCACATTTATTACATAGACTTTGAAGTAAAATAAGATGTGAGCTTCAGACTATTGATATCACTTCTCAGTTCAGTTAGTTACAAAAAGTTTTGAAATCTTCCTAGGTCCTTGTTAGATTAATAGTACAAATCTCAATCACATTCAACATTTCAAAATCAATTTTACCAAACTCTAAATCAAATGAACACCCTCAGTAGAGTTACAACTACAAACTTAAATAGATCAAGCCAAATATCTCAAATTTAAATTATATGTTAACATGTTAATACATATGTTAATTTAAGGCTGTAAAGTCAATAATATTAATATAATTGCAAATCCAAGTTTGTGGCAATGTCTGGATTTTATGTTTTTTTTTTTAAGCTTTTACATTCACCAATTATATATCTCAAGTGAAAACCATGAGATCAGAGAGAGACAATGGAATGACAAGGTTTGGTCTTTACCTGTCAACATACTCCTTCAGCAGCTCTTTTGCTTGAACCAACTTTGAGAGCAGGTTACGATACACGTCCAAGTCCCGATCAACACTTCTTTTGTTGATGTTCAAAGCCGCACAAAGCTGTTAAGTTGACACCAAAGATGAATTCATAAGAACTACAAATATTAACGGATGCACAAAATAGAATTTTTTGTAACCTGGTTGGAAGACACAAAAGGTTAATCTCTTCAAATATGACACAGTTTCTTGATTTACAATTTTCTAGAACTCATGTAAATGAGAACTAGGCTTGGTAGCCTGAACTTCAAATTGCAAATGCAAAATAATTGTTTGAACAGACTTCCCTACGAATGCAAAAATTCAGTTTCTGTGTCATGAGCTAAAATCAGCTTCCACACTGAATTTATGCAGAAAGTTTTCTCATTCAACTTTTATAATGTGCATATGTTGATTTAGCTTGTGACAAAAATTCAATCCGTTTTACCTTTCTATTTTCTTTTCCCATGAGTTCTTAACAAAAGTATATCTAAACAGATCTAAATTGAAATCACAAGTCTTAAATGAATTGGTTAACCTTCTCCAAAATTGTTGGTTCCGTAGCATTTGCCAACTCAAGAAGACGAAAGAGTCCGATTGCAAAGAAACGACTATAACTGAATTCATCTTTCCCCGCTGCTCTTTCTGCTATGTCCTTTAAAATCCCTTCAACTTCTCCTTCTTTGGATGAAAACTCAGGAAGGGAACTTGAGTTTTGAACCATAGCCCACTCTTCCAACTTCCGTGCATCTATTCTGCATATATCATCATTTAATATAACATCAAAATTAGAGAAAGTAGTCCTTGCGCAGATACTATTATTCAATCATATGAATCATAAATGAACATGTACAACAAGTTTATTGATCTTTATAAAATCCACTTAAAAATGAAAGTCCAATGCAAATCATTAGAAATGACACTGATATCAGTGCTTTCATTTCTGCTAATGATTTTGGAACAGGAGTCACAAAACAAATAAAGAAAACAAGAACTACGCAATGTTGTAACCTGTATTCTTGTGGATCTTCCTTCAATGCCTTAATGTAGGCTTGGAAGATGGCATCTCGGTCCTCATCACTGGGATACCCTTCCATGAGTTTATCATATACAGTGACAAAACCAAGAGCAAATACAGGGTCATAGCGGTATGATCTCTTGTATTTCATTAAATGTTGCTGCACAATTAGCTCCTGCAGCACTGTGTTGTAGATACTAGGGATTGGTCGCTTATATGCCTTGAGGAAATTTAGCTTTGTCTCCGAAACAGTGGGAGCATCTGCACATCATGCAAACACAAAAATGTGTGTATGAAGAGAGAGAGAAAGAGAGAGTGAGGGATATACTCATATACCTTTTCATTTTTAATTTATGGGATGACAGAAATAACTTGAGTTTTTCTCTATATAACACATATACACAAAGCAAGTTCGAAAGAAAGAGAAGAACCTGTGACAGAAGACATGCATTGAAAAACCATGTTAGAAGTGGAGTTGGACGCTGGAAGGCGAACATGGTGGTAGGAGAAATGGGTGCGGAGGCCAAAGAAGTCTGAAGAGGAGGTGAGAAAACGAGTGGAGGAAAGGGTCAGTTTTTTTCTTTCTGGGCAATGAGTGACTGCAGAGAAAGAGAGAGAAGTGAGAGCCGCCATGAATGGAAACTAACTGGAAAAGAACGAACAGAAGAAAGCAAGAAAGAGAGAGAGAGAGATGAAGGACAAAATCCAAAGGAGACCTGCATTGCATTGCTTTCAAACGCACGTTTGTGTTGGAATGGAAACAAGGCATAACAGATCGAAAAGCTTATCCACACTGTGAAGTCTCAAACTGAAACTGAAACCTTCTTTTGTCCACTTTCCAACCAGCCACTCACCTAATGACACGTTCAACTTTTTCAAAGTCCAACAATAACAGAGTTACAATTTTCTGCAACTATTGTGTGAAAGACACACCAGTATCAGAACAAAAAAACTAAAATACATTTACCATTAATTTGAATTGAAATATTTTATGAATACAATTTCTTTAGACTATCACTGATAAATTATTAAATATATTCATGAAAATTATAGCTATATATTTGAGAATTTGTAATGTAGATAAATTATAGAGTTCTGTATTTGATATGATTATTGGTATTACAGTGGGTTGTTTGAGGAAGCTAGAGTTGCTTTTCTTCTACGGTATTTATTTGACAGCTCTCTCTAACTGGTGGCCCAAACCAAATTGATTTTGGAGCAGTCACATTCACCTATCACATATTTTGTTGCATTGTATATCCCTCCATCTCATATTTTATAAGATCATTTTTTTTAAAATATTTTTCCTCTTTATAAGAACTTTTGTAATTAAATGATGTATTAATTTTTCTTTTCTGAAATAAATTTAATCAAATATTTAAAATTTGAAATTATCGATGAGTTTATTGTTCATAACTAATTCTTTAAAGGGGATATATTATTTGAAAAATCTTATAAATATAATATTCAGTTGAAAATTGGATTTTTTTTAATAAAAAAATCCCCAATAACACATCGCTTTTATTTTCCTAAGTAATACAACAAATTGCTATCCATGAGAAAAAAAACTATTCGAAAATTAATTTATGTCATTCTAATTTTTTAAATTTTTTTGATGAATTGATTAATTAGAAATCAGTTTTACTTAGTGTTCTTATACAATATATAAGAGAGAATGTAGAGAATGTATTCAGCTAAGTCTTCGTTATCCATCCATTATTTTATTATCATCAAATTATTCTTTAGTTATTTAACTTTTCTTTTGGCAACACGCTATTTGACCTTCCCTTTTGGTAATATGTGAGTTTTCAACTTCTCTTCTCGATATGACACATATAGAGTGATACTTAAATTAATTTTGATTCTTAAGTGTTCATTAATTATATAATTACTAAATTAAATGCATTGTTATTTCTAGTAACTATTAATGATTTATTATCTTGTCTTCATTCCAGAATATGTTAATTAATTATTTTTTATAATCAAACTTTATTTTATAATTTTGTTTTTAGTTAATAATAATTTTTTTTACCATATTTATGTGTTATTGTTTCAAGAAAAAACATGATATTAATAGTTGTTTTAATAAGTCTTACTAAAAGTCATTTAGTCTTTAGATAATTTGGCCTACCACCAGTTCAGTTAGAATTACATCAATGATCATAAACTATCATTTTTTATACTTATTATGAACTATCATTTTGTATCCTTAATATAAACTATAATTATAAATTTTTAGCATGATGGTAAAGAACAAATTTCGCATTAAAACTTTTAAAAAGGATAAATTTCATTCCTATTTAAAAATTATTTTTGTATATAATTTATTTTAACTTTAATAATTGGTTTTCTTATGTTAAATTCCAAAATAAAAAACTTGTTTGAAACGGGAGGCTTAAATTATTTTAAGAAAGTTGAATAAGATATTAATTATTAAATTTCGTTAGATAAATTTAATGATTTTTTTAGGAAAACTGGTATAATAATATGAAAAATATAAGATGATAATTGCCAATAAGTTTTTTTTTAAATATAAATTTAAATTATGTATTTACAAAGTTTAAAGTAAATGGTTATGATTTTTTTAAATAAAAGTTTTCATCACTATGCAACTTAAGATCTCAGCTATGCTGACACCTCAAGTAACAATAATCATTTGTCATCACACGAAAAAAGTATTATTAAAAAAAGAAAAAAGAAAGAAAATATAAAAATACAGGGGACTACACCAAAACCTATATGTTAACAAAAACGATACATATGTATACTATACATATTCATAAAGAATTCTAAGAGCAGACAAGATGGAAGCATATTATACCAATGAAAAGTTTCTCTATGATTAAAACCTAAATTAGCCTAGTTATCAGCACACACATTCCCTTCACGAAAAATATGAGTAACCATAAACTTAATTTTCCCACAGTAATTAAGACAAGTATTTCATCGATTACGAAGCATCCAAGGAACATTTGTCCTAGCAGTAAACGTAGCACAAACCAAAGCAAAATCACATTCCAGCCAAACATTAGTAAGCCCCATCTTTTGAGCTTCCTCCATAGCACGTATAATCCCATAAAACTCAACAACTAGAGCATATTGAACTTCAAGAAACATAGAAAAAGCTCCAATAAATTCCCCCATACTCCTACGAAAAATACCTACACAAGTAGCAAGACCATGATATCCCCTAGCAGCCCCATCAGTGTTAATTTTAACCTAGTCTGGTGAAGGAAACTTTCATCTAACAGGAAGAGGACGTAGAACTTTACCAATACAAGTGTTAATACCAAAAAACTTGAGCACATTAAAATCGAACATATCATTCTTCATTGAAGCTTTAGACGAATTACCCACTAGACAAGTTAAATCTTTAATAACCAAAATAGCCCTAGAAACCTCAATCTTATCCTGAAAATGAGCATAATTCCTCATACGCCATATCATCCAAATAGAAAAAGTTATCACAGCTAGCTTAATCAATTTAACCAACGAACTAACATCACTCTTAATAAAAGAAAGAAGATCATCCTTATTAGAGAAATGATAAGTAGAAAAAATGTGTCGAACCCAACTCCAAATACGCAAAGCATTAGCACATTCAAAAAATAAATGTTGAATAGAATCCTCGTGTTTTTCACAAAGTGTACACATAGAACAAATATACAGACCTTTATTTTGAATATGCTGATCTGTAGGAAGCCTCCCATGAAAAACTTTCCAAAGGACAAGAGTTTTGGAAGGTAGAATATATGAAGACCAAATAAATTTACCCCAACCACATGAAACTCCTGGATCCAAGAAAAAAGTCCTAGCTGATTTAAGAGTGAGACGACCAGACTCATCTAGAATCCATTTAGGAATATCCTGTTCCGCCCCAACCATGATATGACTAAAAAAGATTAGGCATCTACTGTAAAGACAATGGAATATTCCAATCACCACCTGTCCAAAATTGAGAGACTGTATTCGGAATACTAACACCATCAGATAATCCTACAATATTTGCTAAAGAAGTAGTATCATACCATTTATCATTACAGAAATTAATAAAAGAACCTGTACCAACAGTCCAAGAAGTATAATCAAGTATAGTAGAATAAAATTGCTTAATTCCAGACTAAAGGGATGAGGATCTATAAACCATTCGAAACTCGTATTTTGATTTAAGGACCCTAACTTTCAAGAGAAAAAACCAAGGCCTGTTGTTATAAGCAAAGATCCAAGCAAGCTTAAGAAGATATGCAGGTGAAGGTTAATAATTTTCAAACCTCCATTCTCAAGGGGAGAACAAATCGTATCCCAATTAACAGTAGATATACCTTTTTTCAGAATATCACCAGTCCATATAAAATTTCAACACCATTGCTCAACTTGCTTAAGAAGAGAAACATGACATTTATACAAATTAAAACTATAAGCTAGAAGACTCATAATCACTGTATTGACCAACTAAACCCCTCCCATCATGCTAAGAGATTTACCTTTCCAAGAAGTTAGCTTCAATTTGACTTTATCAGCCAAAGGTTGAAGAAAACGACCCTTTGGAGCACCAACAAAGATAGGCACTCCTAAATAAGTGAAAGGCAAACAACCATGACTACAAGAAAGAATACGCTGAATTTTGGTGACAAATCTTGTAGAATTATCCATGGTGAAAAAACTACTCTTAGAATTATTAACATATTGACCAGAGAAATCACCATATGTTTTAAGAAAATTACTCAAATTTCTACGAGACTTATTATCCGCCCTACAGAAAATAAAAATGTCATCCGCATATAAAATATGAGAGAGAGTGAGAAAACCTTGTGGACTAGCCATATGTAGAATCTTCTTATCATTCACAAACTTTGAGAGACCTCTACTTAGAACTTCCTCTACGAGACAAAAAAAAAAGTAGAAGAGACAAAGGATCACCTTGTCTAACACCTCTACTACAAGGAAAAAAACCCATCAAACTATCATTTATTCTGATAGAAAGCATAGCTGACAGAGAATAGTATTCATCAAACCGACAAACGAGGGGTGAAAACCAAAGCGTGACAAAACTAATAGTAAAAACTTCCAACTCAGAGTGTCAAAGGTTTTGTGAATATCAAATTGTAAGCCACATTACCTCCGCGAAGCCTTTTAGAAAGCAAGTTAATAGCTTCATAAGCAATATCAATACAATCTTGAATCTGTCTGCCTTGCACAAATCCATACTGATTAGGAGAAATAATTTTGGAAGCCACAAGAGAAATTCGATCTGCCAAAATCTTGGAAATAATCTTAAACTTAAAATTAGCAACAACAATTGGCATGTAATCTTTAATGGATTTAGCACCTGAATCTTAGGAATAAGAGATACCACATTACTGGTCATTCCAGGGTGAACCCAGTTTTGTTTAAAAAATTGTTGGACTGCATTGCAAACATCTATCCCAATAATATCCCAACAAGAATGATAAAAAAAACACCACCAAAACCATCAGGACCAGGAGCACTATTACCATTAAGGTTAAAAACAACATTCTTGATTTCCAAAAAATCAGGACACTTAATCAACACATAACCAACTCAGGAATATAAGTACCAATAAAATTTTTCATATTGTTTGTATCTTGAACATGAGAAATAGACTCAGCATAAAGAGTTTTATAAAAGTCCAAAATATGTTCCTCAATGAGTGTAGGATCCTCAATAACCACATTATCAATTCGTAGACGATGAATCCCACTAGAATTATTTCTCCTCTTGACCACAACATGGAAAAAAGAAGTATTTTTATCCCCATCTTTAAACCAAAGCATTTTATCCCTTTCTTTCCAAAACAAATATTGACAGTGAAGAGCCTGATCAAGCTCCTCCTTAGCGATCCTTTCTTGACAGAGAAGCCCATCAATATCAGACATACTAGCAGTCTCTAAGGTTTGTTGAATACCAAGGAGAAGACCCTGCTTAAGAAGAACTGCATTGTGAACATTACCAAAAGAAATTTTATTCCAGTTACGGAGCTCAACTTTCAACCTTTTTAACTTATGTTGTAAAATAAACATAGGACAACCAACAACCTTATTAGCCCAAGAATCATGAATAAGCTTCATACAAGAATCATCTTGAAGCCACATAGAAAAGAAACGAAAATTGCTAACCTTCCTCAAAGAATTACTAGCAAGACTGACAAGAATAGGAGAATGATCCAAACAATTTTTAACAATAACCTGATAAGTACAAGAATTTCATTCATCCAAACACACTCCGTTACATAACGCCCTATCCAATCTTCTATAAATTTTATGGAACCCTCTCCTTTCACTACACCAAGTATAGCAAGTTCCAGTAAAAGGCATACAAGAAAGATCATTAGTATTAATCCAATCAAGGAATTCATTGCAAGAAACTTGATTAGGAGCCACCCCTCCTTTACAGTCATCTGCCAACAGCACAACATTAAAATCTCTCATAATACACCAAAGCCCTATGAAGGAACTAAGATCCCTCCATAAAAACCGTCTAGTCATGTATGTGGTAGCACCATAAACACCTGCAAAGCTAAAACATTTATCATGCAAATGACAAGTTACAGAAATAAATTGTTCATTTACCAAGAAATTTCGGACCAAATTAGGAACCGACAAACACCAAAGCTTAGCAGCTTTATTAACAATAGGAGACGTAGCCACCAAATGCATATTAACATATTTGAAAAAGACTTCAAAAGCATCTGTGTACGTCACCATAGGTTCAACAAGAAAAACCAGAAGAGGTTTATGTAGTTTGAGTAAACTAATCAACATCTCCACAGTTTTGTGGTTTCCCAATCCTCTAACATTCCAGAAAAAATGAAGAGACCTTCATTGCGACGTTGTGGAGAGAACTGCCTTAGCAGTTTTTTTGGATTTACCATTCCTCTTAGGTGGTCTTCCTAGTTTTCTTTTAGTGCAAACTATTTCCTCCCCAGTATCACTGGCATCCTCCTCCATCTCATTAGGATCAGTCAAAATTTTTGAAAGAAAATATGTATTTTCCAAACCATCAAGAGAGGAAAAGTGATTTTGCAGGACCAACGATAGTGCTTTAACATCCCCAAGAGATTTAGCCTTATGAGGTTCAACAATGGGAGTAGACGTACCAATATAAGGATCACCTCCCACATCTGTAGTGTCTAAACCATCAAGAGAGGAAAAGTAATTTTTCAGGACCAACGACGGGGATGGTATAGCCACAATAGTAGAGACCTCCTCATGATGACCATCAATTGGAGTATTTGTTAGAGTTGTAGTATGGGCAGGTGATTAAACCCGCTAAGGAGAGATGGGACACAACTGAGGTGATACCACCACAGGAGCCGAGACCTCCACATGATGAACATCAAAAGGAGCACGAGACTCGGAGCCCTTGGCTTGCATAACAGCAGGTGAATTCCTTACGTCCCAGTTTCTGGGAAATCCGAAGTGTGAGTGGGCAATCTATGCCTGGATTCATGATCTGAGGCATCTTCAAGAGGAGGCATATCAGCAAAATCATCCTCCACTCCACCTAGTTTATCGGGAGCAAAGTGACCCAAGAGTGACCGTGCCTTAGCTCCGCCAGGAGCATTAATGGTCAATTTATCAATGTGACCTTCCACATGCTTTAGCTACGGATCTTTCTTCCAATACTTTTTACGTTCTTCCTGATCTCGTTCATAAGAAATTATCTTCTGAGAATATTTATTCAATTGTACTTTCTTTTTTAATTTAATTGAAAGAATTTGATTAATTAAATAACACAATTGTATAGTGCCTTAATTCGAAATCAAATATTGAATTAAAATATATGACAAAATATTTATTTATCTAAAATTAAATACTCTATAACACCAAATAATATTTTATTATTGTTATTTTTAATATTCATATTTTCTCTGTAATTTTTATAATGAATTATCTGATATTCTCAACAATATAGGTACATGTGTTTTTGCTAAATAGTGACCCCATCTAGAAGATAAAATAGTGATATTCAAAACAATAGTGAAAACCTTGAACACTTTGGATTCTATTAACATTCTTTATTAGCCATGGGAAGCCAAAAGTGTTACCACCTACAAAGGCAATAATGGAAACTCATTGTTATTTGAGGAGAGAAAGAGAAGGACTGGCCATTTTAAAAACTTGGGAGGTTCAGAAAAAAAAACATTAATCAATTAGGGGAATTTCTTTTTCACCTCCATATTTTCCTTCAGCATCTTATAAATATTGAAAATTTTCAATTTGCCTACTTATGAATTATGTAATTCATAAATATTTTTTTGCATGATTTTTTTTTAAAATTATACAATTTTAAAAATATTTTTTCTTAAAAAAATGTTTTGAATTGTGCTATCTAAAAGCCAAAATAACTTGATTATGTAATTTAAAAGTGTCTTATGGATTACAAAAATTAAAAATATATATAAAAAAATGACTTATAAATTATACAATTTAAAATATTTGTTTCCATATAATACCAATAAGGGCAACAATGATGAAAATGGGACGTGACGTGACTCCAAGGAAATGACCTCTTTGGTCTTTTAAGATACACATGAAAACTATGGAAGTGGAGAAAGAATGCATATCAAGTCTTCTTGCACTCAATAAATTTAAACTTGCACCCTATCATTGATGCAAATGACCAACATGCTCTCTTTAGGTTTTAAATAGGAGTGAGTGTGCAAATCAAAATGTATTTCAGATTTAGTATTTCATAATACATTTCTATATTTGAATTTTTAAAACATTTTTAGATTAGACTTTCAAGAACTTTTTTTTCTGAAATGATCTTTCCAGAATATGTTTTTGGATTTTTTTGTTTTCTAGAATCACTATTTCGTAATATGTTTATAGATTTTATTTTTCAAAATCTCTTTTCCAAGATGTATTATTCCTATTATAGATTTTTCTTTATGAAATAGAATTTTGATTTTTCCAATTCTATTCGTGAGTTTTATTATTAAAATGCAAAAAAATTATTTTAAATTTTCTTTTCTAAAATATATTTTTTAATTATGAATTTTTAATACTAGAAGAATAATTTAGAATTTATTGAGTACACGAAGCAACAAGCCTTACATCAATCAATCAGATATATAGACTTTTCTTCCTTGATATAGGATAATTGGGCCTATAAAGTTGGACCCATACACCTTGATATATAGACTGTTTCTCCCTGTAACTTCATCCCTTCTTCCGCCACCCCATAATAAACTTGATTTTCCCATTATACCCTTTAATAAATAATATTAAAAATTTAAAACTAAATCTAACTTTTATCTTTTCACTTTCGCTCTTTTAGCACAAGCGACGTCCACCCCTCCCCTTTAAAGCACCAGCAACGCCACTCCCACTACATATTCCAACTCTCAACTCTCTCTTGCAATCACTCTTTAATGACCCTCTTTATGCAGCACAAACATTCAAAGAGGTTACTTCTCGATTCTTTGATTGTAATTCTGGATTCTTTTATTGTAACTATTGTTGGAGGAACTATTTTAAAGCATTGCATATTTGTCTTTAGTTCAGCATCATTCTACATCATGTAACGCAGGTACACATTATATAATTCGGTACTGTTTAATTAGTTTTCAGATTATATAATCCAGTAGATTTTTTTCAATCATTTTGATTTACGTACTATGACATAGGTTTTGGATTGCATAGGTTTCTGAATTATACACTACAAGAAAAACTCAAATTACATACAGCTAAAATTCGTATGTAACACACAAAATCCGTATATAAAACACAGTTACATACAGATTATATACGAACAAAAATTCGTATATAAAACTGTCATAGGTAACTGTTACATACGGATTTTGGATCTGTATGTAATTACATACGGATAAATCTGTATGTAAAATCCGTATATAAAATCCGTGTGTCATTATATACGGATAAATCTGTATGTAAAATCCGTATGTAAACATACGGATAAATCCGTATGTAAATTCGTATGTAATTACATACGGATAAATCCGTATGTAATTACATACGGATATATCCATATGTAATTAACAGGCAGACTTACATACGGATTTATCCGTATGTAACATTGTACACAACAGTACCATTTTTTGTATTTGGAAGCAGCCTATATTTTTTGTATTTGGAAGCACCCCATATTCTACACCTGCATATATCCATCAACATTCTAGTTTTCAGAAGACAAATATTCATCACATTCAAAGTTATCCATACATACAATACTTACTATTTTCAAATATCTAAAATGTATTTCATTAAAACAAAGTTCTAGAGAAGCTAATAATTATTATATTCTTCACCGGGTGAATTTTGTTGTTCATCATGAGTACTATGATGTTGCACTTCATTTGACTGCTGATTCGGTTGAGTTGGTGGCGGGGTATTTGGCTGCTGAAAAAACTGTTGTGTTGCAGCTGCTGCCTCAGGTGGTAGATATTGCATCATGAAATTTTGAAAGTTTTGAAACCTTGCATCCATGCGTTCAATATGCTGCCTAAGTTCAACAATTTCTTCTGAATTAGTCTTCTTATTACTAGAAGATGGTTGTGTTTCTTGTAAGTAGCGACCAACACAGTCGTCCGGTCGATCAACACGTCTAACCCCATATACTCGTCCCTTGTACCTTCGACCTACAGTTTCTAACCAACAACGGCTTCTCAATTTTTCCTTCTCAGCAGGATCTAATGGAGTAGATATTGAGGTAGATTGTGACTTAGATAATGCTTGAGACAATCTACTTTCAAAATCTTCCTATTAAAATGAAAAATATTTGTTATCATACCAATTAATGTATATGAAAAAAAGAGTTTAAAAAAAAGTTTAAAAAAACTAACATGAGTCCGCCTTGATCTATCATCAATAAAATCTCCAGTGCTCTTCCGTATATGTGTTTGTTGAAACACTTCATCAACATGGACCGAGCGGCCAAGCTCCTCTGTCTATAAAGAAAACATTTCATAAATTAAGAAGATAATAATTAATCATAGATTAATATAAAAAAAATTATATGGAAATCATACCAAACGAATAGCGTGTTCATGAACACTAATAGATCCTCTAGTGTGCAAACATCCATCTTTTTCAGACAAACGATTCTTTTTAGCTGTATCACATTTGGATCGATACACAGCCATGTTCCAGTGTTCTTGGAGGCTGTTCCAAACATTATTGCCAATCCATTTTGGTCGTTTACCTTCTTGGCGAGCATCTTTAAACATTTGTGAAAGGGTGTGAGAAGCTTTTGTATGGAAATTTTTCTTAACTTTTTCCTCGTCCTCAGCCCTCCATGTGACCTTCCTCTGCAAAACAACAAGAATCATCAATCCAAATTGTAAAATATAAAATATTTAAAGGGAATAAAAAACAAGTACCTTAAAACGTTGAAAAAATATATCCCGTTCACCCTTTGGGATTGCCCCCCATGTTGGCCATGGCTCACCAAATTGTTGCTTGATGGTGGCAGTGATGGCCTTTGATGCAATTTTTGATGGATAAAACCTAAATACCAAAACAAAGTTAGTCAAAATTATAAAACAATAATAATAAATTATATAAATTGAATTTTGTTATATTCTTACCCTCCCCCAATAGGCTGAATCAGAGGTCGATCACCAGCTGAGAGGACCTCGTCCTCTAAGTTATTCGCTGCAGAAGCTGAGTGCGTCCCTCCAAGATGTGTATATGGGGATGGTGTAATATCTGGTAGGGTTGATGCATTAGAACCAACACGTGGAGATGGTGTTGATGCAATAGCATCTTGTACTGGTGGGGTGGATTGGGTAGCATCTGGTACTGGTAGGGTAGATCCATGAACTGAAGAAGGAATAGGTGTATTGGGTTGACTTGATGATGGATTTTGGTTGTTAAATCATGATAACAATTTTATCACATAATTTCTTTTCCCTTTTTTTTGGTTGTTACTCGGTGATGGTTGATCAGAACCTCCTGATGACATATATATATATGGCATGAAATGATAATGAAGGTTATATAAGTTTATCAATGGAGAAAAATATGTTGAATATAGTTTAATAAAAAAATTGAAATAAACATGTAAAAATTTCATCAGCAAACATAAAGCTCAAATTAATTGGAGTAATAAACAGTATGTTAACAACAACAATACAATACTAGTTCGTACAATAGATATTTTTGTTAACATTGGCTTCCTAAGTCTATTCAGAGCTAGAGATGTCAAAGTCATCTCCATATTCATCTTCACTTTCTCCCTCTTCATTGTCTTCTTCCCATTCATTTGTTTCTTCATCTATCTGATCTTCAAATGATGATACATTGTTTATGTCCACTTCTTCAAGCTCAGCCTCTAAATCTTGTAATCCTGAAACCCTTTCAACTTCAATCACTTCATTAACATGTGACATTTCATCAACTTGATATGGCACTTCAACTTCTACATCATCAGAATCAATACGACCTCTGGGCTTCGTTTTGATTGCAACACACCAACCACGTTTGTCTTTGCATGATGTTGCATATGGTACATAATAAACTTGTCGAACATTATGTGCATTGATAAAAGGATCAAATGGCACATATCTTCTATCCATTTGAATATCCACAATACCATATTTGGAGTCCACTCGTGTACCTCTTGTTGATAGATCAAACCAATTACAGTAAAATAATACAACTTTGTTATCTGAGGTCAAAGAATTGTACTCCACCTCATATATGTGTTGAATCACACTGTAGAAATCATCCTCACCTCCTTCTGTAAGACCCTTTACATGGACCCCACTATTTATTGTTTTCTTTCCCTCGCTCCATGCATGAGTGTGAAATTTGTACCCGTTCACAAAGAAGGTGTGCCACTCTTTTACACACCTTAAAGGACCAAGTGATAAATCTCTTAAGTGTTGGTTCTTCACATTTAAAGGGTCTTTATGAACCTATAAATATATCAATGTCATTTATTTTTTATGAAATGGTTAAAGAAGTCCAAAAAAAAGTAAATTATATAATTTGTTGATACATACTTGTGTCCTAAACCACAAAGGAAAATTTGTATGTATACGAGCCGAGGCATGTGATTCAGAAATTTCATTACAATGTAAGAAAGAGCTGTGAATATATAAGTGTCAATGCATTTGGTTAGCGATAACTTAATGAATCAATAACAGTGTTTTAAACTAATATCTTGCATGAGGCTTACTCGAGGTATGGTTTAACTTCATTACAGTTGATAAAAATATGAACATGAGCTGAGCTCAGTTCTTCATCAGTTAACCAACGAGTGATCTTGCTCCCAGAATGACATCCAGGTTGGTCAAATACAGATAAGATTGATGGAAGTCTTTCACTTTCAATGTCCACTTCATTTCTACAATGTTGTGGTCTTAACATGAAGTTGTTAAAATAATGTGAACAAAAGTGAGTTGTCTCACGATGCAAATAAGATGCACAAATAGATCCTTCTACCCTAGCCTTATTCTTCACTGATCGTTTAGCATATCCCATGAATCTATAATCAAAGAAATATGTTATGATTGATAGTTATATTTCACATTAAATAAAGACTAATTACTCTTATTATTACCTTTCAAATGGGTACATCCACCTATAATGGACAGGTCCACCAAGTTTGGCTTCATATGCTAGATGGACAGGGAGATGTTCCATACAATCAAAAAATGCCGGGGGAAATATCCTTTCCAACTTACAAAGAATTATTGGAATGTTTTGTTCCATCCTAGTAAGATCATCCTGATTTAGTGTTGTAGAACACAAATCTTTGAAAAAATGACTTACCTCAATAATGGGATTTAGAACATGAGTTGGTAACAAACTAAATGCTATGGGAAGTAGGCATTCCATGAATACATGACAATCATGGCTTTTCATCCCAAGCACCCTTCCCTTATTCACATCAGCACATCTAACCAAATTTGAAGAATATCCATCAGGCATCCTATGATCTTTTAACCATTGACACACATGTTTAATTTCCTCTGTTGCAAGTGTGTAATTTGCTTTTGGCTTCAACATCTTTCCATTAGGATGTGACTTCAGTTCCAAGTCTCTTCGCCTACAATACAAACTTAAGTCCATTCGTGCTTTGTCATTGTCCTTTGTCTTCCTAGTCACATTCATGACAGTGTTAAAAATGTTATCGAAGAAGTTTTTTTTCAATATGCATAACATCAAGATTATGTCTTAATATATTGTCTTTCCAGTATGGAAGATCCCAAAAGATGCTTCTTTTTGTCCAGTTATGCCACTCCCCGTAACCATGTATTCTTTGCACACCACTTTCAGTTACTTTAGGATAAGCCTTTACTCTATTCCAAACTTGTGTAGGTGTGAACTTAGGTGGTGGAGGATCCATGTCAACTTCCCCATTCTTGAACGCATTCTTGTTCCTCCTAAATGCATGATCATTCGGTAAAAATCTACGATGCGAGTCAAACCAAAAAAAATTTCCCCCATGATGTAATCTAAATGCCTTTGAATGCTCCATGTAATGTGGGCATGCTAATTTACCATGAGTTCCCCAACCAGACAACACATCGTATGCAGGAAAATCATTAATCATCCACATTAACACTGCCCTCATCATGGAGTTCTCTTTCCTTGAAATATCGTATGTTGGGACACCACTCCACAATTTCTTCAAGTCGTCTATCAAGGGCTCCAAAAATACATCAATACCAGCCTTTGGATTGAATGGGCCTGGTATGAGACAACTCAAAAACATATAAGGTTTAGACATGCAAATTTCGGGAGGAAGATTATACGGGGTCACAATTATTGGCCAACATGAATAGGGTGCATTTGATGCTTGCACATATGGATTAAAACCATCAGAGCATAAACCTAATCGCACATTGCGTGCCTCCACAGAAAAATCGGGATATATTGTATCAAAGTTCCTCCAAGCCTCGCCATCACATGGATGACGCAAAACACCATTACTGCTTCTGTTATCATAGTGCCATGTCATTTGTCCCGCAGTCTGTGTTGAAGCATACATTCTTTGCAACCTTAGAATTATTGGCAAATAGAACATTGCCTTTACAGGAACTGGTTTTTGGTTACTTGCTTCGGTGTTCTGGTGATGATACCTTGACTTGTGACAAAATTTGCATTGAAGCAACGCTCCATCATTTTTACCGTATTCGTTATCATAGAAGAACATGCAACCATCCACACAACAATCAATCCTCTTGGCCTGTAATCCTAATTTCGACACTAGCCTTTTTGCATCATAATAACTTTTAGGCAAACCTATTTTGGTAGGTGTTGCATCTAAAAGAATTTTTGAAATAAACTCTAAGCATTGGTTAGGAATATTCCAATTTGATTTGCAAGCTAATAGTTGGACACACATTGATAATTTGGAGTCAGATGACCCTTTATATAATGGCGCATTTGCATCCAACAAAAGGTCATAAAATCTTTGAGTTTCTTCGTTCGGAGGCTCTTCCATGTAATCTACATTTGGTACTCGAAATGACTCTTGTTGTCTAAGAGCATCATACACCATGTCTTCCATCAACCTAACTTGGTCATCTTGTGACTGAAGGTGTGCACCTCCAATTATTCCCAAAGGCATGCAATTATCGTTATTATCCAAGTCACCTTCTACCATGTCTTCACCATGATCACTCCAAATCCAATAATTATATTTGAAACCATGTTTGTAGAGATGAACCTTCACAAGTCTTTCCTCCAAAATTCTTGTACAATCACACTTAGTACATGGACATCGTATTCCCCCATCATTCATATAACATTCTTGTTGGCAAGCTTTGGTTATAAACTCTTCAACTCCCAATATAAAAGACTCTTTCAAAGCACCTCTTCCTCTATAACACCTATCATACATCCATCCACGATTTGATGGAAACTGATCCATGTTCTGTTCATAAAGTAACTGACAAAAAGTCAATAATTTTTTCAAAGATCGTGCTATAAACGAACATTTAAGAGTTCGTGTTAGAAACGAACATGTAAGAGTTTGTTTTGTGTTACAAACTCTACCTAAATCGTCTTTAGGTATTATAATTAGTAATAAAAAAATATTTTTCATGCATTAAATTACAGAATTTTACACATCAGAAATCGTAATGAGAATTTACCCAATGACAAGATATTGGATTGTATTGACATTTTAAATTATGAATTTATCACTTATGCCTACATTGACTCAGATGAGGAAGCGAGCCATCAAAAAAAGTTCACTGCTATCATTATTTTAAAATTATCAAGTTTTATAGCTAATAAATTCATACAAAAGTTCACTAAACCACAATAACAGAAACATAAAAATATACACCAGCTCATATAATATATAAAAATATACCACACATTAAGCACCACTTATATTTTTTTTCTATTTTCAATATATTTTTATTTTTTTATTGTTTTTTGTTTTTCAATTTTAGTGTTTTTTAATTTTAGTCATGTACTGGGATGACCGACCTGTCCCTTGACCCGGTCAACCCATGTGCCAGGACCATACTTAAGGTACGAGGTCGACCATGTGTCACACGTGGCCGACCGACACCGAGTGCTCAAGTCAAAGGTTGACCCAATTAACGAAGGTTAACCCATGGTTAGGAAACGGCCTAATCCAACCCTAATTGCTAAACAACCCCCTAATCCGGCCCAACAGCGAGGGCCCATCAAGGTAATATAAATATCATGCATTCCAAGGAATAAGGTACGTCATTATCTACAGTATTCCAGCCAGCCGAATACGATACCCCACAGACTTGAGCGTTGGAGTGCCATCTGCAGGTACCCCACCCGCCTGAAGGATCATCCAGCAAGAAGAACCGGAGGAGGAAGTGAAGCGCGACCGACCGAGTGACGTTCGAAGATAATAGTTCTCCAAGTCCCCAACCTCGTTTGAGAACAATTGGCGCCCACCGTGGGGCCGAGGAGAGCCAGCAACAACCACAGCAGTAGATGGTATCAACCCGCAGCATGGCAAGCATGACCGAAGCAGACCAAACAGCAATGATGATGGCCCTTCAGAAGGAGCTAGCAGAGATGAAGAAGGCACATGAGGAGACGGCTAAGAAGAATGAAGAGGAGATCAAAAACCTCCAAGAAGAAAACAAGCGAATGAAAAGATTGGTCGAAGGGGTGCCATCCCTCGCTGTGACTAATCAGGCCGGCAGGTCCCACGCTACCGGGGCCGGCGTCCAGGTCGAGAAAGACACCAAGAATGATTTCACCCTGGAGATGGATGGGGAATCCCACCCCAGCAAGACCATCAACACCACCGCCCCAGCGGGCCCGGACCGACGCCATCCCTTCACTGACCGTGTCATGGAAACCCCCTTGCCAGACAAATGGAAAGGCTTTAACAGGGACCGTTACGATGGGACGACCGATCCAGATGAACATGTGGACGCGTACACGACCCATATGAGCCTGTACACCACGGACGACGCAGTATTCTGCCGAGTCTTTCCAACCTCACTGAAGGGCAGCGCTCTGAGCTGGTTCACCAAACTCCCAGCACACTCAATAGATTGCTTCGAGACACTGGTAGCTAAGTTTGACATCCAGTTCGCAACCAGCCGCCCCCACCATCTAACATCCATAGCCCTGGTCGGCATTCGTCAAGAGAGGGGAGAGTCCCTCCGAACGTTCATCGACCGGTTCAGCAAGACCGCTATGAGCATTTGCAACCTCAGCCCTGAGGTGGCGATGCACCACATGCTGACCGCCCTCAGACCCGGCCCGTTCGCTGACATCCTGTGCATGCAGCTCGCTATCAATCTAGATGACCTTAGACGCCGAGCGGCCAAGTTCATGCAGCTGGAGGAACTTCGTGAATTCAGAAACAACGCCCGAGCCGAGGCAAGCGGGGAAAAGAAAGAAGATAGAGAGCGGCCAGGAAGGTCCCGAACCGGTCGGGACCAGAAAAGGGACAGTCGCGGACCCCGTTTCTCCCGCTACACACCTTTGAACGCGGAGAGGAGCAAAATTTTACAAGAGGCCCTGAGCGCCGAGTTAATACCACCGCCCCGAAGGGCCTTGAGCCCAGAAAATGCCGACCGCAACAAACGATGCCGGTAGCATAAGAATACCGGCCATTCAACCGAGGAGTGCCAAGCCCTGAAGGACAAAATTGAGGAACTTATCCAAGTCGGGCACCTCAGGCGCTTCGTGCGCGGAACCCGAGAAACGCGCCACTCCCCATGCAAGGAGCAAACGGTCAGGAGACGAGACCGAACCCCCCCAGGCCCACGAGATGGCGAGAGGCGAGGTGACCGAAGGGGACGAAGAGACGACCGCCCACAAACTGAAACCCGCAGCGGCCGATAAGTGATTAATACCATAGCCGGAGGGTTCGGTGGCGGAGGCAGTACCAACAGCACGCGCAAGAAGCACCTCCACGCCGTCCACCAAGTAAATCTTGTCTCCGTCCGACCAAGGATGCCACCAATCACGTTCACAGATGAAGATTTCAAGGGGATAGACCCAACCCAGGACGACCCCATGGTGATATCGGTCGACATCGATAACTTCACGATCAAAAAGACCCTCGTGGACCAGGGGAGCTCGGTCGACATACTATACTGGAAGACCTTCAAAGCCATGAGAATACCGAAGGAGGAAATGATGCCCTACAACGATCATGTGGTCGGCTTCTCAGGGGAGCGCGTGGGGACAAGGGGGTACATAGAGTTGTACACGACGTTCGGCATGGAAGGGGCCAGCAAAACCCTCAAAATCAGATACCTGGTCATAAACGCCAACACGTCTTACAACATCCTCCTCGGCAGGTCGTCCCTCAACAAACTTGGAGCGATCGTCTCCACACCCCATCTGGCAATGAAGTTCCCTTCCCTCTCGGGCGACATCCTCACCATACATGTAGATCAAAAGGTCGCCCGAGAATGTTACGCCGAAAGCCTGCGGGTCGAGCCCACACAACAGGGGCCCAGCGGCAGCCGCTCGCCCAGGCGAAAGATAGCCGGCCGTGGTAGGAGCCCCCGCCGACACTCACCCCAACCCAAGAAAGGCATCACCATGGCAGACCTGGATCCCAGGGAGATTGAGCCGAGACTTGAGGCCAAGGACGAGCTACGACAAGCCGAACTCGATGGGAAGGATCGGTATATAAGCATAGGCACGACAATGGCCGCCGCCGATGCAGACTTCGTTCACCAAACCCTCAAGAGAAACGTAGACCTTTTTGCGTGGACGACGGCCGATGTACCTGGCGTCCACCCGGACATCATCACCCATCGCCTCTCTGTATATAAAGAAGCTCGACCGGTCGCACAAAAGAAGAGGAACCATGGAGAAGACAAGCGGCTGGCCGCCAGAAGTGAGGCCGAGAAGCTCTTGAAAGCCGGCTTCATAGCCGAGGCACGATACTCCACTTGGCTAGCCAACGTCGTGATGGTTAAAAAGCCGAGCGGCAAATGGCGAATGTGCGTAGACTACAAGGACCTCAACAAGGCGTGCCCCAAGGACTCATATCCCCTTCCCAACATCGACCGGCTCGTAGACGGAACGGCCGGCCACAAGATATTGAGCTTCTTGGACGCCTACTCCGGCTACAACCAGATCAGCATGCACCATAGCGATAGAGGTAAAACGGCCTTCACGACGGACGGTGCAAACTACTTCTACAAGGTGATGCCGTTCGGCCTAAAAAACGCCGGAGCTACCTACCAGAGGCTCATGGACAAAATTTTCAAGGGGATGATTGGCCGAAGCGTAGAAGTCTACGTGGACGACATCGTGGTGAAGTCCGACTCGTGCGGCCAACACATCAAAGATCTACAAGAAGTCTTCGACGCTTTAAGAAAGGTCAACATGCGCCTTAACCCCGAGAAGTGCGCATTTGGCGTCGAAGGCGGCAAGTTCCTCGGCTTCATGCTGACCCACAGAGGAATCGAAGCAAACCCCGACAAGTGCAAAGCCATAACGGAGATGAGGAGCCCAAAAAACTTGAAGGAAATCCAACAGCTGCTTGGCCGACTCACAGCACTGTCCAGATTCGTACCCCGCCTCGCCGAACGGATCAGACCGATAGCCGCTATGCTCCGCAAAACTTCGAAATTCAGCTGGAACGAGGAGTGCGAGCAAATCTTCGGCCAGCTCAAAGAATTCCTGTCCTCGCCGACCGTCATCCAAAAGCCCCGCCTAGACCTACCCATAGTAGTCTACTTAGCGGTATCGGAGGAGGCGGTTAGTGCCGCCCTTGTCCAGGAGGTAGACCGCGAAGAACACCCGGTATACTTTGTCAGCCGGACGCTCCATGCAGCCGAGACCAGATACCAAATGATAGAGAAAGTGGCACTGGCCCTAGTGCTGACAGCAAGGAGAATGCGCCCATACTTCCAGAACCACGAAATCAGGGTAAAGACCAACTATCCCATATATAAAATTTTATCTAAACCCGATCTTGCAGGACGAATGATAGGGTGGTCGGTCGAGCTTTCAGAGTTCGACATCAAGTACGAACCGAGGGGCGCCATCAAATCCCAATGCCTAGCGGATTTCGCAGCCGAGCTCCCCAAGAACACAGAAGTCTCAACCAAATGGGTCCTCTACGTGGACGGCTCTTCCAATAAAACGGCCTGCGGGGCCGGGGTCGTCCTCGAAGGGCCTGGGGATTTACTGATTGAGCAAGCCCTCCAGTTCTCCTTCAAGGCAACGAACAACCAGGCAGAATACGAGGCCATACTGGCCGGCCTCAACTTGGCAAACGACCTGGGCGCGCGAGAGGTCGCATGCAAAAGCGACTCCCAGCTGGTCGTCGGCCAAATCAAAGGAGAATTCGAAGTCAAGGAGCCCCTCCTCCAACGATATTACCACACCGTCCGTAACGTCATGGCCAAGTTCGACGCGGTGGCGGTCAAACGCATACCACGAGAGGAAAACGAGCGAGCCGATGCACTCTCTCGCCTGGCATCCACGAAAAAACAAAGCCACCATCGATCGGTCGTCCAGGTGCGACTAGCACAGCCGAGTGTGGGCGACGCCGAGTGCATGACAGTCACCGAGACCCACACATGGATGACCCCAATCAGTACTTGGAGCATGGGACATGCCAGCCGGGGGAAGAGAAGAATATCAGACGGCAGTGCGCCCGGTACACCATGATCGGTCAGGATCTATACCGAAGGGGGTACTCCACGCCACTCCTAAAGTGCCTCACCAAGGAGCAATCCCAATATGTGCTGCAAGAGATCCACGAAGGGACATGCGGGAGCCACTCCGGAGCCCGAACGATGGCAGCCAAAATAATCCGCGCAGGGTATTATTGGCCGACCGTCCACGGAGACAGTGCCGACTACGTCAAGAATTGCCAAAAATGCCAAGAGTTTGGCCCCCTCCACCACCGAAAACCAGAGGAACTGCACAGCATAACGTCACCCTGGCCGTTCGCTATGTGGGGAATGGACATCATCAGCCCATTCTCACCAGGCAAAGGCCAGACAAAGCATCTGCTGGTCGCGGTGGATTACTTCACCAAGTGGATAGAGGCCGAACCGCTAGCCACGATCACCGCCCGAAACGTCCAAAACTTCGTGTGGAAAAACATAGTATGCCGATTTGGCATACCACACTCAATAGTATCCGATAACGGCCGGCAGTTCATTGATCAAGGCCTCATGACTTTCTACGACGACCTCGGCATCAAATCCCTCACAAGCTCAGTCGAGCACCCACAGACGAACGGACAAGCTGAAGCGGCCAACAAGGTTCTGTTGAACGAGCTAAGAAAGAGGCTCGGCACGGCCAAGGGAAGATGGACGGAGGAACTGCCCGAGGTCTTATGGGCATACCGCTGCACCCCACAATCCACCACACAAGAAACCCCTTACAGCCTCACGTACGGCACCGAGGCCATGATACCAGTAGAAGTCAGGGAGCCATCCATCCGACGCCAACTCTTCGACTTATCCCTCAACAAGGAAAGTCTGGCGGTCGGCCTCGACCTCTTGAACGAGCTTCGAGATAAGAGCAAGATACGAGAAGCGGCGTGCAAGCTCCGAGCGGCAAGGAGATACAACTCGAAGGTCCAGCCCAGAAGCTTTCAGCAAGGTGACCTCGTCTGGAGAATGCGCAGCAACGCTAGGAAGTCGGACGGCAAGTTCTCATCAAATTGGGAGGGACCATTCTGAATCCGAGAAGTGGGAGAAGGGGGAGCTTACCATTTAGAGCACCTATCGGGAAAAATTGTACCTAGGACGTGGAATGCCACGCACCTAAAATTTTATTTCAGCTAAACATGAATAAAATGTACGCACTCTTTCCTCGCCCGGCCTGTCTATCGGTCGGAGAGGTTTTAACGAGGCGTTTCATATACAAGTGTATACAATGAACGACAATAACGGTTCGGCCAGGATGTAGCCTTAACCGGCATACCCTCCCGAACCCGTACCCACTCGGCCAGGACGTAGCCTTAACCGGCATACCCTCCCGAACCCGTACCCACTCGGCCAGGACGTAGCCTTAACCGGCATACCCTCCCGAACCCGTACCCACTCGGCCAGGACGTAGCCTTAACCGGCATACCCTCCCGAACCCGTACCCACTCGGCCAGGACGTAGCCTCAACCGGCATACCCTCCCGAACCCGTACCCACTCGGCCAGGACGTAGCCTCAACCGGCATACCCTCCCGAACCCGTACCCACTCGGCCAGGACGTAGCCTTAACCGACATACCCTCCCGAACTCGCTCGGCCAGGATGTAGCCTTAACCGGCATACCCTCCCGAACTCGCTCGGCCAGGATGTAGCCCTAATCGGCATACCTCCCGAGACATACACAACGATCGGCATAAGTCCGCCTACCGAACTTTACAATCACTTGGTTGATTTTAGTTATCAAGTTAATTGGTTACGCACACCGACCGGTTGCCCCGTTCTTTTTACTCCGTTAATGTTACGAGTTAAGTTTAAAGGTTCAATACCATTCGGCCAGAAAATGAAGAAACAATTAAAGAAAAGAACTTATATTAAAATTGAAGAAAGGTGGGGGCCACACCCCGGCCCCAAGGGTCTAAAAGTAAAGCTGACCGCCTAATCTACGATATTCAACACCTCATTAGAGGGGTCAGCTTCAACTTCTTCAACTTGAGGAGGACCGGCCGCTGCAGGGACCATACGGCCATCCACCACCTCAATGTCTTGGTCAAATTGACCAGATGGAGGTGGACCGCCATACAGCACCTCAGCCTGTCGGACGGCGAGATCGAAGCTCTGGCCTATGAGCACCATGATGTCCTCCATGGTCTTCAGAACTTCGGCCTCTGCCACCCTCCTGGCCTCGCTTTCGGCCACAGCTTCCTCCTCCTTCAAGCGGGCCCGACGGTCGGCATCTTCCAACGCCTTGCGAAGGAGTATAACCTCCGCAGTCTTCTCGGCGTCGGCCCTCTCCAGCTCGACCACCCTCTGCTGACGCAGCTCCAGCTCGGCCCCCTGAGCACACAACTTCTTTTCGTAAGTTGTGTTGGCCTCCATGGCCTGCTTCAGATTATGGCCGGCCTCCTGGAGTTCGTGTTCGAGGCGCGATATGTCCTCGACCCGGCTCCTCCGAGCGTCTGCACCCCAGCGGGCCAAGAATAGACCCCGGCAGATCATCTCGATGCCGCCGTCCAGGAGGTCGTCGTCAGGGACCGACCGGATCTCACCCTCAATGTTGGAGGGCAGTTTAAAGCTCACGGCCCTGGAGAAGGACCGGTCATCCCCGAGCGCGAGCATCGGGCCGCCCGTAGTGGCCAAGGGGACCGCCACCCCCGTCGGAATGGGGCGGTTAAAATCATCAGTCGGTGGGGGAGTCGGCCTAGCGGACCTTGCAGGAGGGGGGGTGGGCATCTGACCCGCCGCCCTAACCGTTCGGGCAATGTTGCCGCCCTCGCGGTTACGCTTCTTGGAGGGGCCAGCCTCCTCCGCCCGGGGCCTAGCACTGGTGGCCCCTCTTTTCTCGTTCAACTTATTTTTGAATGAGTGCAGCATCCCGACGGCCTGGGGGGCTTCTCTCTTGGCGATTTCTACAAACAAACGACGAACGGTCAGTCGGAACATAGTAAAAAAAAAAAAAAAAAAAAAAAAGAAAAACAATAAGACCAAGTGCATGAAAAAGAACATACCCTCGAAAGCCTCCGCGCGATCGGTCGCATTGTACAGCAGCGGTCGTGCGGGGAGCTTCCTGGGGAGACTATCAAATAAAGAAAAAACGAGCCGCTCATGCTCGCTCGGATGCGCCGGCCTCGGCCAATCCGTTATCTTTGTCGGACTCCTCGACCAAAAAAGGGGGAAGCGGGACCGGTCAACCTCATCAAAAAAATAGCGTGTCCCGGCCGGCTCCACGTACACTTTAAAGAACTTCTCCTTGAAGTTTTTATAAGAGGCCGTGAAGGGCTTAAACAAAACACTACCCGCCCGGCTGACCAACGATTGCCAACTGGCAAGCTTGGCCGGGTATGACGAGTAGAAATGAAGAAAGCAGGAAGGAAGAGGGCGCAACCCAAACGTCCGGCAAACAATGCGGAACGCTTGCATCGACGCCCACGAGTTGGGGTGAAGCTGAGTCGGAGCCACGTTCAGCTCCTTCAGAACCCCGACCGTAAAGGCATCAAAGGGCAGAGACGCATGCAAGTCTGAAAAAAGACAAGCATACATGAAGAAAAAAGGAGGCTCGGTAGATGACCGCTCCCGATACACACGGTCCTCCAAAGAGCAAGGACCGAACGCCATCAAAGATTCCTCGGCCGAAGCCTTCAAAACAAGAACCTCATCCAAAAATGCGCCAACAGAGGCGTCAGTAAGAAAGGAGGACGACACCTCACATACCCGGGGATCTACCCAGGCCGGCCCTACATGGGGGCGTGGCCCCTCAAAAGGGGCCGAGCGGTCGGACGCATTACCAGCGTCCTCCCTCACCAAGCCTGGAGAGGGGACCCTCTCCACTTCCCCGACCGGGGAAGCCTGGCCAGAAGAAGAAGAAGAAGAAAAGGAAGAAGACGAAGACGAACAAGCCGGGGGAGACTCGGCAAGGACAGACATAACTAACCTTGAAGATGGACGAGGGAAGCAACAGAAGACGGTCGGATTGGTAATAGGTGTCGGAGCTCAAGCAAAGATAACGCGTGGAACGCTACTATTCCCAGCCCCTATTTATAGCCCGGGAGGGCCTCGGAATTCCAAACGTCACAAGAACCCCAACCGTTGGATTCGTTTAATCCAACGGTTCGCATCGCTTCGCGCTCAGAAAAACCCCTCATTAATGCGCGTCATGTCAATCGCTCAGACGCCCCCAAACATCACTTCATTCATCATTACACAAACCGCCCGAGGCCCATTCTTCAGACTCTTCGGCTGTACCACCTCTCGAGCCTGGGAGGCAACTGTACTGGGATGACCGACCGGTCCCTTGACCCGGTCAACCCATGTGCCAGGACCATACTTAAGGTACGAGGTCGACCATGTGTCACACGTGGCCGACCGACACCGAGTGCTCAAGTCAAAGGTTGACCCTATTAACGAAGGTTAACCCATGGTTAGGAAACGGCCTAATCCAACCCTAATTGCTAAACAACCCCCTAATCCGGCCCAACAGCGAGGGCCCATCAAGGTAATATAAATATCACGCATTCCAAGGAATAAGGTACGTCATTATCTACAGTATTCCAGCCAGCCGAATACGATACCCCACTGACTTGAGCGTTGGAGTGCCATCTGCAGGTACCCCACCCGTGATGTGATTCCAATAGCTACATAGAACAAGATTCTTGACACTTTGAGGAATCACCTTGAGCTGGAAAATGTAGAGGCACTTTCTTAGAAGTTGGATCATGGTTCTAAGTTCAAGAACTCACCAATAACAAGTACCAAATCCCAAACTCATTTGGATGAACCAAATATTGTCAAATTGAATCAACAAATGAGAATGAAAAGAAGAGACCGAACAGAATTGAATTAAAAAATAAAAGTACCGAACAGAATTGTGAAGCAAACAGAAAATAGGTGCTGGAAAATTAAAGGAACCGAAACAAAAACAACTCAAAACTCAAGGCAACAAGAACAAATTGAAGAAGAAGAAAGGAAGGAGAAGAGAATGCTCATGAAGATGGAGGAATGGTTGGATGATCACGCCACTAGAAGAATGGATGCTCCTAGATGAGTGTGGAAGCCGCCACTTGAGGAAACCATGGTCCTTCAAGATAAGACTAGAGAAGAAGCTCAAAGCTCTCCAAATGCTCACTCCAATTTTGAGTATAGTTTCTTTAGATAAAATTCAAATCTGAATTTTACAAAGAGAGCACCTCTATTTATAGCCTAAGGTGCTGAAATGTAAGCTACACAAATTCAAAAAAAACTCCCTCCCAAAAAGCTTCTAGAATTTGCGCCAAAAACAAGGCATGAGGAAGGTGTGATCCTTTCTCTCACTTTGGCACCTCCTTATTTACTCCTACACCTATCTACTAATACACCCCCCCTAAGACTCTTAACTAAAGACTAAAAGATGCTTTAACAATAGAGGTTTCTAATGTTTCCCTCTAAGCACCTTTCTAAACAATATTTATTTAAAACTTGGCCTTGCCCTTCATGGGATGGTCTTTGGGCTTTTGTGGGCTTTGGCCTTCTTGGGCTTGGGCTTGGGCTTGGGCTTTATCTTTTGCAAAGATTAACAAGAAAAACTTTAAATGTGAAGGCGAATGATCTTGTTCTTCATTATAAAAATCCACCTTTAGTTGATTCTCATCATACTCCCCGAGTTGGAGAGAATTCGCCCACGAATTCTGAATCCCTGCATATAACAAAGTCAGTGTACTTTTACAATCAAAAGAGTAAGAAAAAGGAATACATGACTTAGTAGAGGGAATCAAAGGGATTGCAGAAAAGGAGGTCCTATGAATCAACCAAGTTGGAAAAATTTGTTTGGGAATGATGATATTTTTTGGAAAAAGACCTCTTAAATGGTGAAACCCATTAGGAGGTATGAAAAAATCATCCCTAACATATTTTAACCAAGGTGGTGTTGAAATAGGAACCTTGGGTAATGAAAAAGATAAAGAAGAAGAAGACCTTGGAGGGTCCGTTTGAGGTATAGCACGAGTCAACATGATGGATTTAGAGGAGAAAATGGTGTGACTCGGTGTAGTACTTACTTCTTTTTCTTTCTCATTTTCTCTTTTAGTTTTCATTTTTATTTGGTCCTCATGAACCTCTTTGGGAGAGAGGGGTTTTAATATAACCTTGCGCCCTAGGAAGGAAAAAGACATTGTATTGGATAGGCCATCATGTAAAACATGTCTATCATATTGCCAAGGCCTTCCTAAAAGAAGATGAGAAGCTTCCATGGGCACAACATCACATAAAACCTCATCTTTATACTTTCCTATAGCGAAGTTAATGAGGACTTGTTTATTCACCATTATTTCACCTACTTCACTAAGCCATTGTAATTTGTAGGGCTTGGTATGAGAGATAGTGGGTAAGGCTAACTTCTCCACAACTCTTGTACTAGCCACATTAGTGCAACTTCCCCCATCAATAATCAAGGAACATAACTTGTTGTTGATAAGACATCGGGTGTGAAAAATATTTTTTCTTTGAGTATCATTCAAAGATTTTGGAATTGTGCCCAACATACGTCTTACCATCAATAAGTCACCTTCACAAGGACTTTCACTCTCATTTTCACTTGATGGTCTAGAAGGTGAAGAATGCCTAGGTGAAGTGGAATCATGCTCACTAACTACAATGCCTTCATGCATGTACATACTTCTTTTAGAAGGGCAATTAGCAGCAATGTGACCATATCCCAAACATTTAAAACACTTTTGACTAGACGATTTAATTGGGGATTTAGGCCTAAAAGTAGATGGCGTAGGATCCTTGGGTTTGAAAGAAGAATCTTTGGAAGGATGTTTAGAAAAAGAATTTTTGGTTCTCCAAGACTTGGAGTAGTATCCATCATTGGAAGCATTTTTGAAAGAGTTTTTCTTAGCAAGTTGGGCTTCCACCTTCATTGCAAGATGAACTAAAGAGCCCAATGATGAATACTCTTGTAACTCAACAAAGTCTTGAATATCCTTCCTAAGACCACTCACAAACCTAGCAATCATAGCTTCCTCACTTTCCTCTAATTCAATTTTAAGCACAAGCGTTTCTAGCTCTTTATAATATTCATCCACATTTAGCGTGCCTTGTTGAAACCGTTGGAGTCTCAACATGAGGTCTTTCCTAAAATGTGGGGGCACAAATCTAGCGCGCATTTGATCCTTTAAAGAGTTCCAAGAGTCCACGGGAGGACCCTTGTGATAGATAATGTCCTTTACAATTCCATGCCACCATTTCATGGCATAATCACTAAACTCTAGGGTGGCTAGCTTAAGCTTATGCTCATCTTGGATCTCATGGATCTCAAATATTTGTTCACACTTAGCCTCCCAATCTAAATATACATTAGGATCACTTGAGCCATTGAAAGAAGGAAGCTTGACCGAAGGTAGCCTAGCCTTTGCATCTTGGTAGTAGCCATTGCCATAGTGAGGTCTCTCCCCTTGGTTGTGATGTCTATGTCCAAGGAATTGGGGTGGAGGTCTCCTTCTCCTATGCTCATCTTCATGGCCAACATCATTTGAAGAAGCTCTTGAAGATGGTCTATGAGAATGATGTCCATCATGGATAGAAGGAGATGGTCTAGATTGTTGGACCTCCATCTTTTGCATTTTTTCCTCCAACCTTCTAATTGTTCTTTGAGCTTCATGTAATTCACCAAGAATGGAAGCTTTGGAAGGAGAATTCTGCTTGTAGGAAGCATCACTTGAAGATCCAGCCATTTGTAATTAAAAAAAAACAGCAAACACACAAAACAGCAAACAATTTAAAAATTAGCAAAAACAGTGAGCTTTGCAATTGAAATTGCCGAAGTGAATTTAAGGCTGAAAAAGATATCACTCTCAAAGAAATAATGTTCTTGCTCCAATCTGATCTTGAGGCCTTGGAATCCTCAAATGAAATATGTCAAAGCAAGCACACCAATCTTAAGAGCAAACCACCACAAAACCAAAGAAACAATAAAGACAAACAAGAAAAGGTATAAGCAAGGAAAGGTAATTGCAAAAGGAAAACTATATGTAAGACAAACTCAAAGAGTAAGAATGAAAGACAATCAAGAAAATAAAGAACTCAATGAGAAAAGTAGGCACACAAAAGAATACCTAAGGAAAAGCACTAGAGTAGATGAAGAAAACAAAAAAAATTTAGCTACTGGAAATTTTTTTTTAATGCAAACTGTGTTTGATATTCACTGATTTAACTGGAACGTTGTAGAGCGAACTGGATTATGAAATTTATACCACAGAAACTTCAAGATGTTAACTCAAAAATGGCACTGGAATCAATTAAAAACAGTAAGCCAATTGAGAGAAATAAATTTTTTAAAATCACTGCCAGATTACCGTATTTTTTTTCGGCAGGAATGTACACTTTTTTTATTTTATTTATCATTTTTTGTGTACTTCATATTTTTGAATGATTCTTTTTTCTATTCTTTTCTAACACTTTCAATATCTCAAATCCAGAATTTCAGAATTTTACAGTACGTAAATCAATTGCAATAAGGAAAAACAGTAAGCACTTTTTTCAGAAACAGAGGAATCCTAATAGGAATAAAAAAACAGGATGATGAACTAGCAAAGACATAATAGAAAATGATGTATTGGAACTTGTATAGGTCTAGAATACAAGTATGAACTCAATGCTAAAAAGAAAATGCTCAAAGGATCAACATCAATTCAGAAAAAATATATGACACCAAAGCAAGAAACAATCAAAACAATAAAAGTACTACTAGAAGTAATGACATATATGGAATAACATGACTAAGACAAAACTTAACAAGATTCAAAAATTAAAAGACACAACACAAATTGTAACAAGTGGAAGGAAGCTTAAGGTAAACTCTAGGAAGGATAATGCCATTCCAAAAGAGCAACCATACTCATAAGAATTATGAGTGCCATAAACCTTTCCACAAACACTTGGAGCAAAAGAAAAACAGCAAGAATACTCAATTAAAATTCTAAAACAGAAACTTAAATTGCAAGAAATTAAAAAGAGCTCTTGAAATAAAGTGCACACAACTCAACAATTAACAAGAATGAACCTAAGACTCATGATACCACATGATGTGATTCCAATAGCTACATAGAACAAGATTCTTGACACTTTGAGGAATCACCTTGAGCTGGAAAATGTAGAGGCACTTTCTTAGAAGTTGGATCATGGTTCTAAGTTCAAGAACTCACCAATAACAAGTACCAAATCCCAAACTCATTTGGATGAACCAAATATTGTCAAATTGAATCAACAAATGAGAATGAAAAGAAGAGACCGAACAGAATTGAATTAAAAAATAAAAGTACCGAACAGAATTGTGAAGCAAACAGAAAATAGGTGCTGGAAAATTAAAGGAACCGAAACAAAAACAACTCAAAACTCAAGGCAACAAGAACAAATTGAAGAAGAAGAAAGGAAGGAGAAGAGAATGCTCATGAAGATGGAGGAATGGTTGGATGATCACGCCACTAGAAGAATGGATGCTCCTAGATGAGTGTGGAAGCCGCCACTTGAGGAAACCATGGTCCTTCAAGATAAGACTAGAGAAGAAGCTCAAAGCTCTCCAAATGCTCACTCCAATTTTGAGTATAGTTTCTTTAGATAAAATTCAAATCTGAATTTTACAAAGAGAGCACCTCTATTTATAGCCTAAGGTGCTGAAATGTAAGCTACACAAATTCAAAAAAAACTCCCTCCCAAAAAGCTTCTAGAATTTGCGCCAAAAACAAGGCATGAGGAAGGTGTGATCCTTTCTCTCACTTTGGCACCTCCTTATTTACTCCTACACCTATCTACTAATACACCCCCCTAAGACTCTTAACTAAAGACTAAAAGATGCTTTAACAATAGAGGTTTCTAATGTTTCCCTCTAAGCACCTTTCTAAACAATATTTATTTAAAACTTGGCCTTGCCCTTCATGGGATGGTCTTTGGGCTTTTGTGGGCTTTGGCCTTCTTGGGCTTGGGCTTGGGCTTGGGCTTTATCTTTTGCAAAGATTAACAAGAAAAACTTTAAATGTGAAGGCGAATGATCTTGTTCTTCATTATAAAAATCCACCTTTAGTTGATTCTCATCAACCCGCCTGAAGGATCATCCAGCAAGAAGAACCGGAGGAGGAAGTGAAGCGCGACCGACCGAGTGACGTTCGAAGATAATAGTTCTCCAAGTCCCCAACCTCGTTCGAGAACAAGTCAAATAACATAAATCACATTTAATTTTTATGTTATTTATTTTTAAAATTGTTTATTTAGTTATTTTTAATTGAATATAATTTATTATTTAATTTAAATAAATATTTAATTCATTTAAATAATTGAATATGTTATTGTCGGTTGACTTCAAAAACAAGCGGTGACTCCTCCTATTTGTGGTGGATTATGTGTTTCCCTTTGAATGCGGCTCCGTTGAAACAAAAGGGATCCTACTTGTTGATTGCACTCCAACGATGAAGTTAGTACATGGCTCATAGAAACAATAAGTAAGTACTTTCAGTCTTAGAAATGGTATTCCCCAAAACACTAGCACTCTCAGGCTTAGGTGTTATAAAGAATGTTTTACTATTCTAGACCCGAATATACTAAACACATCATCCACATTCTTTCGCTAACCGGGCCTTATACGCGTTAAGTATATAAATGAACCTCAACGCACACATACCTGAGACCCACTTCAATGGCCATCAACTCGACCAAACTACCAACCTGATCTACTTGACACAGGCGTCGATGTCCGATCATCGAACACTGAGCCCAGTGCTTTGGTCCAATACAAAATATGATTTATTATTAGCACCACTTACATTTTTTTCTTTTTTTTTTAATTTTAGTGAAATAACATAATCACATTGAATTTTTTTATGTTATTAATTTTTAACATTGTTTATTTGGTTATTTGTGTTCTCGAACTAGGTCGGGGACTGGGAGAACTATTGTCTTCGGATGTCACTCAGTCGGTCGTGTCTCACTTCCTCCTTCGGTCCTTCTCGTTGAACGACTCCTCAGGCTGGTGGGCTACCTGCAGATGGCACTCCGACGCTCAAGTCAGTGGGGTATCGTATTCGGCTGGTTAGAATACTGTAGATAATGACGTACCTTCTTCCTTGGAATGCGTGATATTTATATTACCTTGATGGGCCCTTGCTGTTGGGCCGGATTAGGGGGTTGTTTAGCGATTAGGGTTGCATTAGGTCGTTCCCTAACCGTGGGTTGACCTTTGCTAATTGGGTCAACGGTTTGACTTGAGCACCTTATGTCGGTCGGCCACATATGACACGTGGTCGACCTCGTACCTTAAAGTATGGTCTTGACGCATGGGTTGACCGGGTCAATAGGTCGGTCGGTCATCCCGGTACAGTTGCCTCCCAGGTTCGAGAGATGGTACAGCCGAAGAGTCTGAAGAATGGGTCTCGGGCGGATTGTGTAATGATGAGTGAAGTGATGTTTGGGGGCGCCTGAGCGACTGACGTGACGCGCATTAATGAGGTTTTTCCTGGGCGCCAAGCGATGCGAACCGTTGGATCAAACGAATCCAACGGTTGAGGTTCTTGCGACGTTTGGGATTCCGAGGTCCTCCCGGGCTATAAATAGGGGCTGGGAATAGTAGCGTTCCACGCGTTATCTTTGTTTGAGCTCCGACACCCCGAATCAATCAGACCGATCTCTGTTGCCTTCTTCGTTCGTCTCGAGGTTAGTTATGTCTGCTCTTTCCGAGTCCCCCCTGCTTGCTCGTCGTCTTCTTCGTCTTCTTCTTCTTCTTCTTCTTCTTCTTCTTCTTCTTCTTCTTCTTCTTCTTCTTCTTCTTCTTCTTCTTCTTCTTCTTTTGGTCGGGCTTCCCCGGTCGGGGATGTGGATTGTGTCCATTCTCCGACATTGGTGAGAGAAGACGCTGGTAACGCGTCGGACCGATTGGCCCCCTTCGAGGGGCCGCGACCCCACGTGGGGCCGGCCTGGGTTGATCCCCGGGTGTGTGAGGTGTCGTCCTCCTTTTACACCGATGCCTCCGTTGCTGAGTTTCTGGACGAGGTTCCTGTCCTGAAGGCTTCGGCTGAGGAGTCCTTGTTGGTGTTCGGTCCTTGTTCTTTGGAGGACCGTGTGTACAGGGAGCGGTCATCTACCGAGCCTCCCTTTTTTTTCATGTATGGTTTTCTTTTTTCGGACCTGCATGTATCTCTCCCATTTGATGCCTTTACGGCCGGGGTTTTGAAGGAGCTCAACGTGGCTCCGACTCAGCTTCATCCCAATTCGTGGGCGTCTATGCAAGCGTTCCGCATTGTTTGCCAGACGTTTGGGTTGTGCCCTCTCCCCTCCTGTTTTCTTCACTTCTATTCGTCGTACCCGGCCAAGCTTGCCTGTTGGCAATCGCTGGTCAGCCGGTCGGGTAGCGTGTGTTTCAAGCCCTTCACGGCCTCTTATAAGAACTTTAAAGAAAAGTTCTTTAAAGTGTACGTGGAGCCGGCCGGGACGCGCTATTTTTTTGACGAGGTCGGCCAGTCTCGTTTCCCACTTTTTTGGTCGAGGAGTCCGACGAAGATAACGGATTGGCCGAGGCCGGAACATCCGAGCGAGCATGAGCGGCTCGTTTTTGCTTTGTTTGATAGTCTCCCCAGGAAGCTCCCCGTCCGACCGCTCATGTCGTTGTACAATGCAACCGATCGTGCGGAGGCTTTCGAGGGTATGCTCTTTTCATGCACTTAGTTTATTACTTGTTGCGCTTTGCTCTGACCGATCGTTTCTTATTTGGTTTGCAGAAATCGCGAAGAGAGAAATCCCACAAGTCGTCGGGATGTTGCACTCGTTCAAAAAAGAATTGAACGAGAAGAGGGGGGCCACTAGCGCCAAGCCCCGCGCAGAGGAGGGTGCCCGGGCGGGGCCCTCGAAGAAACGTGGCCGCGAGGGCGGCAACATTGCCCGCACCGTGTGGGAGGCAAGACAGATGCCGACTCCTCCTCCTAGCCGGTCAGGTAGGAATGCTTCCCCCCCCCCCACTGATGACTTCAACCGTCCGATCCCAACGGCGGTGGCGGTGCCCATGCCGGCCTCTGGGGGTCTGCCCTGGCTTTGGTGGGGGGCGACCGGACCTTCAGGCGGGCCGTATCTTTCAGGTTGCCCCCAGGCCTTGAGGGGGAGATCAAGTCAATCCCCGAGGGCGACCTTCTCAATGGCGGCATTGAGATGATATGCCGGGGTCTGGTGCTGGCTAGGCGGGGGGCCGACGCTCGGAAGGGCCGAGTGGAGGAGCTTTCCCGCCTCGAGCACGAGCTGCAAGAGGCCGGTCATAATCTGAAGCAGGCCGTGGAGGCCAACACAACTTATGAAAAACAGTTGTGTGCGCAAGCTGCCGAACTGGAGCTGCGTCAGAACCGGCTGGCCGAGCTGGAGAAGGCCGATGCGGAGAAAGCCGCGGAGGTTGCTCGTCTCTGCAAGGCATTGGAAGCGGCCGACCATCGGGTCACCTTGATGGGGGAAGAGGTCGCGGCCGAGCGCGAGGAGAAGAAGGCGGCCGAGGCTGAGGTTTTGAAGACCATGGAAGATACCATGGTTCTGATCAACCAGAGCTTCGACCTGGCCGTTCGCCAGGCCGCGGTACTCTATGGCGGTCCTCCTCCTTCCGGTCAATTTGACCAAGACATGGAGGTCGTCGACGGCCGCTTGGTCCCTGTGGAGGCCGGCCAGCTCGCTGAGGAAGCCGATCCCGCCGATGCTGTTTTGAATATTGTAGACTAGGCGGTTTGGCTTTTGATTTTGAACCCTTGGGGCCGGGGTGTGGCCCCCACCTCTTTTTGTTTAATACAAGTGTTTTTTATCCTTAATTATTTCTGCATTTTCTGGACGAACGAGCCTTTACGAGCCGAGTGGGCTGGAATAATTAACCTTAAATCGTGGTAAAATTAACTAAGTAAAAAGAACTAAGTGACCGGTCGGCGGATGAGATCAACTGATTGACTTATGATAATTAAAACCAACCAAGTGAATGTAACGGACTTCGATCAGTCGGTCGTTCTTTAGCGAATTCGATTTAGACGAGTTTTACTGCTTGGGCGAACTTTGGTTCTTGCTGAACGTTATGTGTGTGCCGGGAGGGTATGCCGGTTAAGGCTGCGCTCTGGCCGAGTGGGTTCGGGAGGGTATGCCGTTTGGGGCTACATCCTGGCCGAACTGTGTGTGTTACGGGAGAGTATGCCGGTTAAGGCTACATCCTGGCCGAAATGGGTACGGGTTCGGGAGGGTATGCCGGTTGAGGCTACATCCTGGCCGAACCGTGTGGGTGACGGGAGGGTATGCCGGTTAGGGCTACATCTTGGCTGAATCGTTCGTGTCATTCGTTGTATGCACTTATGTACGAAACGCCTCATTAAAACCTCTCCGACCGATGGATCGGCCGGGCGAGGAAAGAGTGCGTATATTTTATTCATGTTTAGCTGAAATAAAACTTTAGGTGCGTGGCATTCCACGTCCTAGGTACAATTTTTCCCGACAGATGTTCCAAGTGATAAGCTCCACCTTCTCCTACTTCCCGGATTCGGAATGGTCCTTCCCAATTTGATGAGAACTTGTCGTCCGACTTCCTAGCGTTGCTGCGCATTCTCCAGACGAGGTCGCCTTGTTGAAAGCTTCTGGGCTAGACCTTCGAGTTGTATCTCCTTGCCCCTTGGAGCTTGCATGTCGCTTCGTGTATTTTGCTTTTATCCCGGAGCTCGTTCAAGAGGTCGAGGCCGACCGCCAGACTTTTCTTGTTGAGGGATACGTCGAAGAGTTGGCGTCGGATGGATGGCTCCCCGACTTCTACTGGTATCATGGCCTCGGTGCCGTACGTGAGGCTGTAGGGGGTTTCTTGTGTGGTGGATTGCGGGGTACATCGGTATGCCCACAAGACCTCGGGCAGCTCCTCCGTCCATCTTCCCTTGGCCGTGCCGAGCCTCTTCCTTAGTTCGTTCAATAAAACCTTGTTGGCCGCTTCGGCTTGTCCGTTCGTCTGTGGGTGCTCAACGGAGCTTGTGAGGGATTTGATGCCGAGGTCGTTGTAGAAAGTCATGAGGCCTTGGTCGATGAACTACCGACCGTTATCGGATATTATCGAGTGTGGTATGCCGAATCGGCATACTATGTTTTTCCACACGAAATTTTGGATGTTTCGGGCGGTGATTGTGGCTAGTGGTTCGGCCTCGATCCACTTGGTGAAGTAATCTACCGCGACTAGCAGATGCTTCGTCTGGCCTTTGCCTGGTGAGAATGGACCGATGATGTCCATTCCCCACATGGCGAACGGCCAGGGTGATGTCATGTTGTGCAGTTCCTCTGGTTTTCGGTGGTGGAGGGGGCCAAACTCTTGGCATTTTTGGCATTTCTTGACGTAATTAGCGCTATCTCCATGGACGGTCGGCCAGTAGTACTCTGCGCAGATTATCTTGGCCGCCATCGTTCGGGCTCCGGAGTGGCTCCCGCACGCCCCTTCGTGGATTTCTTGTAGCACGTATTGGGATTGTTCCTTGGTGAGGCACTTTAGGAGTGGCGTTGAGTACCCCCTTCGGTATAGGTCTTGGCCGATCATGGTGTACCAGGCGCACTGCCGTCTGATGTTCTTCTCTTCCCCCGGTTGGCATGTTCCGTGCTCCAAGTACTGGGTGATCGGGGTCATCCATGTGTGGGTCTCGGTGATTGTCATGCATTCGGCGTCACCTACGCTCGGCTGTGCTAGTTGCACATGGACGACCGATCGCTGGTGGCTTTGTTTTTTCGAAGATGCCAGGCGTGAGAGTGCATCGGCACGTTCGTTTTCCTCCCGTGGTATGTGCTGGACCGCCACCGTGTCGAATTTGGCCATGACGTTACGGACGGTGTGGTAATATCGTTGGAGGAGGGGCTCCTTGACCTCAAATTCTCCTTTGATTTGACCGACGACCAATTGGGAGTCGCTCTTGCATGCGACCTCCCGCGCGCTTAGGTCATTTGCTAAGTTGAGGCCGGCCAGTATGGCCTCGTATTCCGCTTGGTTGTTCGTTGCTTTGAAGGAGAACTGGAGGGCTTGTTCGATCAGTAAGTCCCCAGGCCCCTCGAGGACGACCCCAGCTCCGCAAGCCGTTTTGTTGGAGGACCCGTCCACGTAGAGGACCCATTTGGCTGAGGTTTCTGTGTTTCTGGGAGCTCGGCTGCGAAATCCGCCAGGCATTGGGATTTAATGGCACCCCTTGGTTCGTACTTGATTTCGAATTCTGAGAGCTCGACCGACCACCCTATCATCCGTCCTGCAAGGTCGGGTTTAGACAAAATTTTGTATATAGGATAGTTGGTCCTTACCCTGATTTCGTGGTTCTGGAAGTATGGGCGCATTCTCCTCGCTGTCAGCACCAGGGCTAGTGCCACCTTCTTTATCATTTGGTACCTGGTCTCGGCTGCATGGAGCGTCCGGCTGACAAAGTACACCAGGTGTTCTTCGCGGTCCACTTCTTGGACGAGGGCGGCGCTGACCGCTTCCTCTGATACCGCTAGGTAGACTACTATAGGTAGGTCTAAGCGGGGCTTTTTGATGACGGTCGGCGAAGACAGGAATTCTTTGAGCTGACCGAAGATTTGTTCGCACTCCTCGTTCCAGCTGAATTTCGAAGTTTTGCGGAGCATTGTGGCTATCGGCCTGATCCGTTCGGTGAGGCGGGGTACGAATCTGGAGAGTGCTGTTAGCCGGCCGAGCAGCTGTTGAATTTCTTTCAAGTTTTTCGGGCTCCTCATTTCTGTTATTGCTTTGCACTTGTCAGGGTTCGCCTCGATCCCTCTGTGGGTCAGCATAAAGCCGAGGAACTTGCCACCTTCAACGCCGAAAGCACACTTCTCGGGGTTAAGGCGCATGTTGACTCTTCTTAGGGCGTTGAAAACTTCTTGTAGGTCTTTTATGTGTTGGCCGCACGAGTCGGACTTCACCACGATGTCGTCCACGTACACCTCTACGCTTCTGCCGATCATCCCTTTGAAAATCTTGTCCATGAGCCTCTGGTAGGTAGCCCCGGCGTTCTTTAGGCCGAACGACATTACCTTGTAGAAGTAGTTTGCGCCGTCCGTCGTGAAAGCCGTTTTACCTCTATCGCTATGGTGCATGCTGATTTGGTTGTAGCCGGAGTAGGCGTCTAAGAAGCTCAATATTTT
This sequence comes from Phaseolus vulgaris, assembly GCF_000499845.2. NCBI lineage: Eukaryota > Viridiplantae > Streptophyta > Magnoliopsida > Fabales > Fabaceae > Phaseolus > Phaseolus vulgaris. The sequence goes on along the minus strand of NC_023755.2, from coordinate 32,958,909 downwards.
GTGACTGGTCGCTCCGTCTACGAGCCAGTCAATGTTGGGAAGGGGATATGAGTCCTTAGGGCACGCCTTGTTGAGATCTTTATAATCTACGCACATCCGCCATTTGCCGCTTGACTTTTTGACCATCACGACGTTGGCCAGCCAAGTGGAGTATCGTGCCTCGGCTATAAAGCCGGCTTTTAGGAGCTTCTCGGCCTTACTTCTGGCGACCAGCCGCTTGTCCTCTCCATGGTTTCTTTTCTTTTGTGCTACTGGGCGGGCTTCTTTATACACCGAGAGGCGATGGGTGATGATGTCCGGATGGACGCCTGGTACGTCGGCCGTCGTCCAGGCAAAGAGGTCTACGTTCCTTTTGAGAGTTTGGTGAACGAAGTCCGCATCGGCGGCGGCCATTGCCGTGCCTATGCTCGTATACCGGTCCTCCCCGTCGAGTTCGGCTTGGCGTAGCTCGTCCTTGGCTTCATGTCTTGGCTCGACTTCCCTGGGATCCAGATCTGCCATGGTGATGCCCTTCTTTGGTTGGGGTGAGTGCCAGCGAGGGCTTCTCCCACGGCCGGCAATCTTTCGCTTGGGTGAACGGCTGCCGCTGGGCCCCTATTGTGTAGGCTCGACCCGCAGGCTTTCGGCGTAGCACTCTCGGGCGACCTTTTGATCTACATGTATCGTCAGGATGTCGCCTGAGAGGGAAGGGAACTTCATTGCTAGGTGGGGTGTGGAGACGATCGCTCTAAGCTTGTTAAGGGACGACCTGCCGAGGAGGATGTTGTAGGACGTGTTGGCGTTTATGACCAGGTATCTGATCTTGAGGGTTTTGCTGGCCCCTTCCAGGCCGAACGTTGTGTACAGCTCTATGTAACCCCTCGTCCCTACGCGTTCCCCCGAGAAGCCGACCACGTGGTCGTGGTAAGGCATCATTTCCTCCTCTTGTATTCTCATGGCTTTGAAGGTCTTCCAGTACAATATGTCGACCGAGCTCCCTTGATCCACAAGGGTCTTCTTGATCGTAAAGTTATCGATATCGACCGATATCACCATGGGGTCGTCCTAGGTCGGGTCTATCCCTTTGAAATCTTCGTCTGTGAACGTGATTGGTGGCATCCTTGGCCGGGCGGAGACGAGGTTTACTTGGTGGACGGCGAGAAGGTGCTTCTTGCGTGCGCTGTTGGTACTGCCTCCGCCACCGAACCCTCCGGCTATGGTGTTAATCACCTCTCGGCCTCTGCGAGTGTCGGTTTGTGGGGGGTCGTCTCTTCGTCCCCGTCGGTCTCCCCGCCTGTCACCTTCTCGTGGGCCTGGGGGGGTTCGGTCTCTTCTTCTAGGCGTTTGCTCCTTGCATGGGGACCGACGCGTCTCCCGGGTCCCACGCACAAAGCGTCTGAGGTGCCCGGCTTGAATGAGTTCTTCGATTTTGTCCTTCAGGGCTTGGCACTCTTCGGTAGAGTGGCCGGTATTCTTATGGTACCGGCATCTTTTGCTGCGGTCGGCATTTTCTGGGCTCAAGGCCCTTCGGAGCGGTGGTATTAGCTCGGCGCTCAGGGCCTCTTGCAAAATTTTGCTCCTTTCTGCGTTCAGAGGTGTGTAGCGGGAGAAGCGGGGTCCACGATTGTCCCTTTTCTGGTCCCGACCGGTTCGGGACCTTCCTTGCCGCTCCCTATCCTCCTTCTTTTCCCCGCTTGCCTCGGCTCGGGCGTTGTTTCTGAATTCACGAAGTTCCTCCAGCTGCATGAATTTCGCCGCTCGGCGTTTAAGATCGTCGAGGTTGGTAGCAGGCTGCATGCACATACTATCGGCGAATGGGCCGGGTCTGAGGGCGGTCAGCATGTGATGCATCGCCACCTCAGGGCTGAGGTTGTGAATGCTCATAGCGGTCTTGCTGAACCGGTCAATGAACGTTCTGAGGGACTCCTCCTTCTCTTGACGAATGCCGACCAGGGCTATGGATGTTAGATGGTGGGGGCGGCTTGTTGCGAACTGGACGTCGAACTTCGCTATCAAGGTTTCGAAACAATCTATAGAGTGTGCTGGGAGCTTGGTGAACCAGCTCAGAGCGCTGCCCTTTAGAGAGGTTGGGAAGACTCGGCAGAACACTGCGTCGTCCGTGGTGTACAGGCTCATGGGGGTCGTGTATGCGTCCACGTGTTCATCTGGGTCGGTCGTCCCATCGTACCGATCCCTGTTGAAGCCTTTCCATTTGTCCGGCAGAGGGGGTTTCCATGACATGGTCGGTGAAGGGATGGCGCCGGTCCGGACCCGCCGGAGCGGTAGTGTTGATTGTCTTGCTGGGATGGGACTCTCCATCCATTTCCAGAGTGAAGTCATTCTTGGTGTCTTTCTCGGCCTGGAGGCCGGCCCCGGTGGCGTGGGACCTGCCGGCCTGATTGGTCATGGCGAGGGACGACACCCCCTCGACCAGCTTCTTCATCCGCTTGTTCTCTTCTTGGAGGCTTTTGATTTCCTCCTCGTTCTTCTTAGCGGCTTCCTCGTGCGCCTTCCTCATCTCTGCTAGTTCCCTCTGAAGGGCCATCATCATTGCTGTCTGCTCTGCTTCGGTCATGCTTGCCATGCTGCGGGTTGATACCATCTACTGCTGTGGTTTCTGTTGGCTCTCCTCGGCCCCACGGTGGGCGCCAATTGTTCTCGAACTAGGTCGGGGACTGGGAGAACTATTGTCTTCGGATGTCACTCGGTCGGTCGTGTCTCACTTCCTCCTTCGGTCCTTCTCGTTGAACGACTCCTCAGGCTGGTGGGGTACCTGCAAATGGCACTCCAACACTCAAGTCAGTGGGGTATCGTATTCGGCTGGTTAGAATACTATAGATAATGACGTACCTTCTTCCTTGGAATGCGTGATATTTATATTACCTTGATGGGCCCTTGCTGTTGGGCCGGATTAGGGGGTTGTTTAGCAATTAGGGTTGGATTAGGTCATTCCCTAACCGTGGGTTGACCTTTGTTAATTGGGTCAACGGTTTGACTTGAGCACCTTATGTCGGTCGGCCACATATGACACGTGGTCGACCTCGTACCTTAAAGTATGGTCTTGACGCATGGGTTGACCGGGTCAATAGGTTGGTCGGTCATCCCGGTACAATTTGTAATTGAATATAATTTATTAATATAATTTAAATAAATATTCAATTATTTTAAGTAATTCAATATATTAACTTTAAATAGTCAAAATAAAAAAAACTATTTTATTGAAGTGAAGGTGGGCTGAGTGGACAAGTGAAGTGGCTGAGGTTCAAATTCAAATTCAACATATTCTTAATTTTTTATTGTCTTTTGTTTCTCAATTATTTTGTTTTCTAATTTTAATGAAATAACATAAATCACATTTAATTTTTTATGTTATTTATTTTTAAAATTCTTTATCTGGTTATTTTTAATTGAATATAATTTATTATTATAATTTAAATAAATATTTAATTACTTTAACTAATTAATTAATTAACTTTTAAATAATCAAAATAAAATATAAAATTAAATGAATATATGATGTAACACACGTTAAGATCACTTATATTTTTATTTCTATTTTCAATATTTTTTATTTTTTATTATTTTTTTTTCAATTTTATTGTTTCTTAATTTTAGTAAAATAACATAAAATACGTTAGCTCCTTATTTCTATTTTTTTAATTAACTAAATTTGTAATAGCTTACATACGGTAATCCGTATGTAAGAATTTCTATTTTCAATTAAATTTTAAATTTTAAATAACATACATACAGATAATCTTTTTTTAAAAAGAAATTTACATACGGATTAAATCCGTATGTAAATTTTAAAAAAAATGAAAATTTAAAAAAATAAAAAATTGTTACATACGGATTATATCCGTATGTAGTTATTTAAAAAAATAATATTTACATACGGATAAGGATTATATCCGTATGTAAGTTTTTTTTTAAAAAAATTGTTACATACGAATTCTATCTGTAGGTAATTTTTTTTTAAAAAAAAACTTTTCTAGTACATACGGATTATTATGCGTATGTAAAAATTTGTATGTAATACTTACGTTATATATGGATCAGTATCTGTATGTAAAAATCCGTATGTAATGTTGGAGTTACATACGGATCATAATCCATATGTAAAAATTCGTATGTAATGTAGGAGTTACATACGGATTAGAATCTGTATGTAAAATCCGTATGTAATGTCCATTTTACATACGGATCCAGATCTGTATGTAAAAAACTGTATGTAACTAGCAATTTTCTTGTAGTGATATAATCTGGTATTGTTTAATTAGTTTCTGGATTATATAATTCGATAGTTTTTTTTCAATCATTTTAGATTACGTATTATTACATAGTTTCGGGATTACTTAGGTTTCCAATTTATATAATTCGGGAGTGTCTCATTAATTTCTGGATTATATAATCTGGTAGGTTCTTTTTCAATTGTTTCAGATTATGTATTATTACATAGGTGCTAGATTACATGTTCCAGAAGTGTTGTTATTTAAGTATGTTTTGGATTAGGTAATCTGGTAGTAGTATTGTTTAGGGTGTTGAAGAAGAGCTTTGATAACTCCAAATCTCCATGGATTGCTTGAAGGCTGATTGTAACTTAGTTGTGTGTATTCTGGAATAGTTTGAATTTGTTAATTCACTCTTAGTTTGAATCCAAAACTAGTTTAATTCAAATCTTTTTTGAAAGAATGTTTTAGGAAGAAGCAGAAAAACAACTAGTATAAATTACTATTATTAATAATAATAATAATATGCATATATTATATTAATAATAATATGCATACATTATATTAATAATAATAAGTATAATAAAAATAATAATATGACCAAAGAACTTGTATGGTCTAGTGGTTAATGCTTCCTTGGTTACTGAAAGAATTTGGGTTTGAGTCTTACCAGCTAAAGTTTTATAAACAATTCACCTCCTTTTTGTTTAAGGCCATAAATTCTTACATAGGGTTCCAAATTAGGTAATCCAAAAGTGGCTTTTTTAGGAGTTCCGGCTTATGCAATCCAGATGTAGTTTTTTTTTTTGTTTCTTTATTCGTTAATGTTGAAGAACTTATTTTAGATTATGTACCATGGTTCAACTATGACATATATGGCTAAAACAAGGGGTGTTGGATCTCAGGGCCATGATCAGAAAAGACCGACGACATCAGTCCGTAAAAGAGATTGAGGTGTTGTCGAGGAAATAATTGGTATTGATGCTCATATTGATAATGACAATCAACAAGGATTACATGATGACGAGTAAGCGGACCAGGGAGAAGGTTTCCTGGAGGACCTTCTGATATGTCTTTGATGGTAAATGTTGCTGACCATGTTGTTGTTAAGCTCTGGGAGGGTGAGGTAAGAATGGAAAAACTTCAATTAAATTGTCTTTGTTAATTATTGTTTAAATTGATTTAATTATATTAAATATATACAAATTTTGTATTACAATCGGGGAGAACTTAAATTGGTATCCAACAGTAGAAAATTACGTAAATTTAGGATGCCTCATGCTGATATTGAACTTCTTATACAAAGTTCTGGATTGTTTAGTTTATGCAATATAAGCTATGAGGTGGGGGACAAGGGGTTGATTTCAGCCTTTGTCGAAAGGTGGCACAGGGAGACGAACTATTTACACCTTCCCATAGGTGAAATGACCATCACACTTGATGATGTGTCATCTCTTTTACACCTCTCAATTTCGGGTTCATTCCCTATGTATGTGCCCTTAGAGTACAATGGAGTTGCGACAATTTTAACTGAGTTACTAGGGGTGGAGGAGGCTCGTGGGAAGGTTGAGATAAGGCAGTGTTGAGGTGCTCACGTACGATTGAGATGACTTCAAGATATGTACGAGGGATGTTGCGCTCAGGATGCTTGAGAGTGTAGGTATCCCATGCTTGATAACATCCCAATATGAGCATAAGTCTCCCATGCTATTTTGTAATATTCGTTTCAAAGGCCAATGAGTTGATTCAACCATGTATAAGTATAAAACAAGTAAAAATTAGACGTTATACACGTTCTAAACAAAGTAAATGCATATTTTGATATACCTGTTTGATGTTGTATTGCCCAAATGCATTAACGAATTTGTTCAACACTTCACAAACTTTTCTTTGTGCAGAATCATACATGTGTTCTTCATACATTCAACAAGTAATGGCCACGGTGAACAAATAGTTTCAAATTTTTTAACAAATCCATCAAATTTAGCAATCTTTGTACAATCAATGATAGTCCTCCATGAATCCATCACAACTTGTCAAGCCTCAACAGAATCTACCAACATTTTACACTTTTCTTTAACATTCTTATTGATATGAAACCGACAAAGAAGATTTGTTGCTTTAGAAAACACAGTACTAATGGCATTCATCAAAGCAAGATCTTTATCAGAAACAATGACTTCAGGCCCCACATGTGATGTCAAAAGTGACCCTCTAATTTTTTGTAGTGCCCATATGTAGTTCTTTTCTTTCTCGCTAGTTAAGAACACAAAACCAGCAGAAAAAGATAAACATGTATAAGTCACACCAACAATCTCAAACAAAGGCAATCGATATTTGTTTGTTTTGTAAGTCATATCCATCAAGAATACAACGTTAAATGCATTCAAAAGTTTCACAGCATCAGGATGATTCCACAAAATATCACTAACAATATTGGAAGATGATGACTTTTTACGGCAAGTGTACCGCTTTGTCATAAGTAATAATTGTCCCTAAGGATAGATATCGATCCCACAAGGAACAGTGAATTATCAAGTACAATAATCGCTAAATATAAAACAAAACAATTAAAAGTGTATTGAAAGTGGTTGTGTTGGCGATGATCAATAAGAAAACAGACAAAGAATTGGTTGCTTCAAGTTGGAAAAATAGGGATTAGGTTTCATCTGTCTCACTCTCATATATTTTGATTAGCATGTCAATATTAAGTTATTTGATTGAAATTGATGCCCGTATAAAAATCATTTATATCGATTCCTCGCATATAAAATCCTTAAGAATGTTTCCTAACTATCGATCCCTCGCATAATTATAAGAACAACTTAGAACGAAGCTCAGACGTTAATAGTAATTAACATTTCAAGTCTATTCCTAACACTCAAATATGTTAAGTATTGTTGTTTAGGTCCGAACCCTAAAAATACCTCCTGGTCAGATTTAAGATTCTCAATTTGTCACGGAAAATTAAAAGTAAAACAACAATACCAATAATCAATCAAGAACTGAATATTAATATATAAAATATCACCTCAATACATAAGAGTTTGAGCAGATTACTCCAAATCCCAAAGGGTAGAATTAGTCACGCATACTTCTATCACCTTCCATTCTCTCAATTGGGTTACAATTCACTCTATGGTGTTTTCCTCTCAATCTGGCACACTACAATTGAGCCTCTAGCCCTCTATTTATCCTAGTTTTCTAGGGTTAGGTTGCTTCCTATGTCGCGCTAATGGGCTAAATGATAAAACATAAAAAAGGCTCAATCTTTCTTTGCATCTTTTTCCATTCTGGGACCTTCTATCTTTATCTTTTTAGCTCAAATCATTCATCTTAAATCCAAATCTCCAATCTTCCTTAGAAATCTGCAATTAACACCAAATTTGGAAATAAAATACCCTTATTCAAATAAAGATCATAAAAAATATAAAAGGGTATAAATTCATAAATTAGGGATTATTTTATATGTAAATTAGCAATAAATCATCATAAGTGCCTATATTTTAATATGAAATATTACTGAAATTAGACACTTATCAGAAGACTCATGACACGTACTCCAGTGAAGATAGTAGTCACAATCTAACAACATTATTAATTGTTGTAATTCAGTTCTTAGTCCTCTAACTGATCTCTTGTACAAGTATCTTGCATTGTATACTAGCTTTATTGTTGTCATATTATCCTCATTATTCTCCTTCAATGTACATAGTATGTTACCCGGCTTAACCGTGCTTTTAGTCATATGAACAAGCATTGAATGTTCATTCGCGTTTAATCTGTCTGCATATGGGTAACCAACTAATGTATCATACAAATTATGATTATGAGTACCACATATTACCTTAAGTACCCAATCTTGACCCTTTCCAATAGGTTTACCTCGCAATTTAAAGGGACATTGACATTTTCGAGTATCAGTTACAGTAACCTCCAAACCAACCTTGTACATTATGTAACTACCCCCCTTTCACAGCCTAACAATACATATGTCTTTCTCTCTTGTTTTCCATTTGTTATGTCAGACCTAATAATGATAATAACAAAACCAAGTCCATAACCAACCTTACGAACCCTCTCAAGTAAGTCTTTTCGCGAAGGAGACACCTACACAAAGTTATTCTAACAATATTACAAAATCACTTCTTCAAATTATATGCAATAAACATGAATTGAATGAAATTTTATTCACCTCATCTGTTGTAAAATGGGTACCATAATCCTCTTCAACTAATTCATGTTGATGCACATAATTCATTAATTCTTCCATACTACATATCATTTATACGTCATCCGATCTTTTTGTAATCAATCCAACCTCCATGTCCATACTTACACCTTCATTCATAAAACATAAATTTTCATTTTATTTTAATTTTCATAAATTCACACAAGTATGCAAAATAAAAACAACATTCAATTTCCCTTCCAGATTATGTAATCCATAACTCATTTAATAACTACAAATAATACCTTTCGGATTGGGTAATCTGTAATGCATTTCCCAACTTAAAATTGACTTATGGATTGTGTAATCCGTAAGTCAATTTTTAACAACAAAATGCATTTCGGATTATGTAATCCGTAAGACATATATGAAGTTCTAAAATGAATTTCAGATTATGTAATCCATAGTTCATTTAGTACTAGATTACACAATTCGAAAGTGTGAGTTTGGTTCGTTCCAGATTTGGTATACGTCCACATTATCTAATCCATAACAGTTTAATATTGTATTTCTCTACCAGATTACATAATACGAAACTTAGTTCCAGACCGAAAAAACATTCCAAATTACGATGATGCGACACATGATATTCTATTATGGATTGAATAATCCAAAATGTTATTCTGGATCCAAAATTGAGTTTTGTATTATGTAATCCAGGACATCATTTCTTCACATTAATCATTACTGATTATGTAATTCGTTGATCCGGCGGATTAACCAAAAAGAAAATAAGTATTTAAGGCACCGGATTGAAGACTTACCTAACAATGAAGAGCCAACTATGACTAACACCACCATAGCAACACTGTCGGCACCACCACTACAGTTACCACCGCCACTACAACCACAACGCACACTACAAAAAAATCATGAAATAGAAACCAATTTTAGAGACAAAAAATAATTAGTTGCTATAGTAACTAAATTAGAGACCATTTTAGAGACTAAATAAATGTTTGGTTTCTAAATTAGTTTCTATTATTGTTATATGGTTTCTAAATTGGTATCTAATTAGCAACCAAGGTTTTTGCTACCAAATTTAGGATCTAAATAATTGGTAGTTAAAACCTTGGTAGTTAATTAGATACCAATTTAGAAACGATTTAACAATAATAGAAACTAATTTAGAAACCAATTTATTTTTTTAGTTTCTAAAATGGTCTCTAATTTAGTTAATATTGCAACTAAGTATTTTAGTCTCTAAAAATTGGTTTTATTTGATGATTTTCTTGTAGTGACACCACCACAAGGAGCACTGCTACCACGATAACAACAAACACCAAACACCTTCTTTTTTTACTCTACGACAAAATGTTTCTATATTTATCTTTTTTACTGAAAAGTAATTTTGAAATTTTAAAAGTGTATGGAGGTGGCAAAAGAAATGATGGAGGTGAAGGAAAAAAACCATATATATATATATATATATATATATATATATATATTTGTCCCTTAAACAGTGTCTTGCTTTTTCGCTTGTTACAAAACACTTAAAAAAATTGGGAGATTTGCTAGACTAAATTATGAATAGAAAAATTATGAGAAACTATATTTAGGAATTATGAGTTAAACATCTTGTTGATAGAAACTTTTTTGAAAGCTTTGAGCTATTTAAAATTGACATATATGAAACCTAAAATTAGATAGTTATAAGAAAATATTTTGAAGATTTTCTGTATACCTTCTATGACAGAGCTAAAAGAATATTTAATTACATTATTAATCCCTAATAAGATTTGAACTAAATATATGTTTCTTTCTTTTTTCACTTATATTTTTTTGTCTTTTATTATATTTCTTTCCTAAGTTAAAGTACCCTATAAGTTAGGGGTGGGTGGCATTAAAAAAAAGAGTAAAGTTAGATTGAAACAAAATATTTGAAGTTATTTATTATATGTAGGAGTGAAACGTGGAGCTCTAGTCTCAGTCTTATCCACTGAGGAACAGAGAAGTGTTGTGTTTTGTCGTGTTCTTATCTTCACAGATATGCCCTTTGCTCCAATGCTTTAGGAGACAACGTGCCTTGTGTATTTAACAAACACAAACTCCTTACTTTATTTCACTTTTAGTACATTCCTCGTTTTTTTTATCTCTCAAATCCAGTAAAAGATTTTGTCTTTTAAGAAAATTTGACCACTCTATAAGCCTAAGATCAAATTAAACATAATTAATAAAAATGTTTAAATCACACTTAAAATATGAAAAAAGTGGATAGAAGTTATCCTTTTTAAGAAAAGACAACAGTTTTTTAATATTTTTTTATAAGAAAATAATTAAGGCACGAGAGTTACTCAGTTTATTCCTCTTTTCTTTTATATTTGTAAGGTTATTGCATGATGCTTAAAAAATATTTGATATTACTGATAAAATCATATATTTGATCTAAAAAACTTTATGTCATATATCTGAAGTTTTAATTATTACCTCTAATTACAAATACAAGAAAATGTGATGTCTATTTAAGTAAAAATATAAGAAAAAAATTGACAAAACTTGAAAATGGGAAAAGTTTTAAAAACAGAATTAAAAGGCTTAATCATCAAATTTTCACATGGAAGAAGTAAGAAAAGTTATAACAGAATAAAAAAATCTCAAAAGATAAAGACATAGCAGTATAGTACTTAATTTATTATCTTCTGTACAATTAGAGAATCTTAACTGGTCATAAATTTTTGCAGAGCCTAAACAACAACCAAAACATGACAAATGGAACATCTCATTTAGTAACTTAGTTATTGGCCTGAAAGATAGATGCAGCTTTATATTCAGAGTACTATTCTATGAGCCAATTAATGAGTGTGTTTTGAATATGGATTTTTATAATTGATTTTAAAAAAACATAACTAAATTGTGACCTCCATAATAAGTTTAATCTATTCATTCTACTAACTTTTTCTAATTTAAAATATAGTGATTTATTTAAACAACATTTTTTACATATAAATTTTGTTAAATAATTTTACTTAACTTGAAATTATGTTTATACTAGTAAGTTGTATTGAAAATAATGTGGATCATCAAAACATTTTTTTAAAATTTAATTTTTGTATATTTGGCAAATATAATTATGAAAATAACGTGGATCATCATAAACTGTTTTTGTACTTATTAAAAATTTATAAAAAATTAAAGGACCACCCTCCTTGTTGCTGTAATCCTGGTGAAGAAAAATAAACCAGCATTAAATTAGCTTAACCATAGGATTAGTTGGCATTGTTTAGATATCAATAACCCAGTATCAATATTACTTCCTGGAATATAATTAAACTCTTTCTTTTAAATAGATTTTTTTAATTTTACTTTTATAAATAAAATAAAGATTTAAATATACTTTTAATAATTATAAAATAAGCCAACTTTTTTATTTAATTTTTATTCATTTAAAAATATTTTTTTATTATATATAAAGTTTTTTAATTATTTATATATATATAAATATTATGTTATTCAAATTTAATTAGATATTAATGTTAAGTTTTTAATCAATATATGTAATAATTATTAAAAATTAACTTTAATTATAAATAGAATTCAAACAAAATTTAAAAATTTAAAAAATTATATTAAATATATATTATTTTATTATATTGTAAATTAAATTAAATATATCCATACTTGTTTTACTTGTTAACATTATTAACAAAGATATAAGTAACTTTATCGATTATGTATTAACAAATATATAAGTAAGTCTACGAAATATTCTCTTGTATCTCGCACGGTGGGAGACACGTCAGCATGTTGGTGCACGTGTGGGATGACGTGTGCCAAGGACAACTTATTGCATATTAAATAAGTGATGGTTACTTTTCTTTTGCTCAGCAAAGTGATGGTTACTTAGAGTGAAGGGTATTGCATATTAAATAAATTACAATAACTTAATTTTAATAATCAGCACTTAATTTTAATAATAGAATGGTCATGTATGAAAAGTATAAGATGTTTTGAGAAAGTATTTTAATTTTCATGAAACTTTGTTATGTTATATTTTTTATAAATATCAATTAAAAAATAAATATAATCACTACAACAAAATTATTAAATAAAAATCAATTTTAAAAATAAAAAATAATTAATTATTTTAAAAAAAAATTAATATTATTTTAAAAATTATGATTAGATACAAATGTTAAAGATAACAACTATTTTTAAATTCTTAGAAGTTGCTGTTGAAAACATTAATTACTAAGAAACTACTTTATAAATTTATAAATTACTTTAAATATTAATATTTTTTAATATATAAAATAATATTTAATTTAGTCAATATAATAACTAATTATTTTTTATCTCTAAAATTATTTTTATTTAATGATTTTTTAATAATAAGTTCATCAAATATTGTGAAATGATTTTTTAAAAATAATTGATAATTATTTGAAAACTATATAATTAAGCTAAACATTTTCAAAATAACGTGTTGAAAGGAAAAATAAATTATATAAATTTCTTTCCATAGTTACGTTTTCAAAAACAATTTTCTAACTATGATTAAAACAATATGAAATGTTTTTCTATAGTCTAATACTTTTTGTTTAGAATGTTTGTTCAAAATAAAACTCACAATATTAAGATATTTACATTATATCTTTTTAGTTTACACTTAAATGAAAATTTTATAATTCTATATAACATATGAAATTATTTAAAGTTTGATCTTTATCGAATTAACTCCTATTACATCACTTTAAAAATTATATTATATATATAATATTATTAAAATATATTTTTTTTAGGAGTTTTACCACAAGCAACAAATTATATTTTCGTATAATAAATCATCTTTAGATCCAAATCATACGATCACAAACATACAAATCATTACACACTATTTTTATTGTATTAAAAAGTAAAATATTTATAAATAATTCATGTTCAATATTATTCATTCGAGAAATACACTAACAAACATATATAAACACTTCATTTTACTTGTGAAAGATTTATGCATTGAATTTAGAGTTAAAGATTTGCATTTTTCATACTAGTTCACCTGATATCTCTCCACACAAGTATATCTATATATGAAAATCTGAATAAATAGACTTACATAACAGGATAAATCCATATGATCTTTCAAACACATACTCATTTATATGAATTTTCTTCGACTTTTACCACCTAATAATCTTCATCTATATTCGGATAGACTAGTCGGAAGTTAGAATATCTCCTGTCTCTAATTCAATGCAAAGTTCAAATTTTTAAATGAGTGAGTTGTGTGGCATCTTTTGTTCTTTATAGCAAGTTGTTTTCTTTCATCTTCATAGTCCGATCGAACCTAACCACTTCTAGCCTTCTTCTCGAGAAATCCATGAGTGAGGGAAGTGTGATGCTTTTGAAGTTGTTGCAGTTGATTGCAAGGTGCATCAGCATCAGGTGAGATATTCTCCTGTGTGGTTCCTAGCATGGAGGAAGAAATCAAAGATAGACCCACAAAAGACAACCTCGTAACTTCTCACAAAGGTGGCTCCTCAAGAATCCCAGCTCCCTCTAACTCAGAGACTCCTCTTGGTGTTAACAATGGTTTCGAGAATGTGCTTCATCAGGCAGCCAACAAGAACAGTAATGTCGATGCTGCTCACAGATTTAAAAAAGCTGAAGAATCTCTTCGAACTGTCATGTACTTGAGTTGTTGGGGTCCTAACTAAAGCCTCACAGCTTCATCAAATCCTCTAGAACAGTGAGTAGCAGTGACTGGCAGGTATGATATTTAGACTCTCTTTTGCACAAATTAAGAAAAAAATGAATGAAGAGATAAACTTCTTTCATGAGTTAATATTAATTTATTTATAAGATAGACCTTTTATGTGAATTAATTTGAACTCATGAGAGAATGTATTTTTTTTTTCCTGTGTGAAAATGTTATTCAAAATGGAGTCTTTTTATCATTACCACCACAACTAGTGTTTTCTTAATTAACTTTTCTGAAAAAGAATGCAGCAGCTGTAGTGTACATAGAGCTTTTTAAATGTCGAATTAAGACTCAATAATGGAGTCTCTATTATCTACTTTTGTTCTGTTATTACGAGAATGTTGGAGTGTTTATGTAAGGTTTGATATCTGTATGCGAAAAGTGATAGAATTATTGTAAATGGAGCGTGGAAAACTGGATTTGGAGTAGAATTCTTTAACATTTACCAAGAAAGTTGGTAATTTGTGATAGTGATTGGTGAGGAAAGAGTATACTAGTGGGGGATTCTACAGTAACATTTATCCAAAACAGTGCATAATGAATAATAAAATGGAGTAATGGCTAAACTTGACGGAGAAAACAAAGAACATCAAAGGTAAAAGAATAGCATAATTAAAAATGTCCAATTATCAAGGAACCATCCAATGAAATCAACAAAATTTTCAACTCTTCTCATCTTTCATTTTCACCTATTATGTGGTCGTTATTCATGGGTTCCACTACTCACTCATTCGAGACAATTGCTTCCTGGTGCGAAATTATAAATATCTTCTGTAGTTTTAAATAGGTATGAGAGTGCAGCTCAAAATGTATTCAGAATTTAATATTTTGGTATACATTTATGGATTTGAGTTCTCATAACACTTTCTTGCATTCAGGACTTTTTTTTTTCAAATATGTTTCCGGATTTTATTTTTCAAATTTCTTTTGTGAAATGCATTTTTGTATTTTAAATTTTTTTTTTTTCAAAATGAAATTTTAGATTTTCAATTCTATTATGAAATTTCATTTCAGGAATACAAAATTATATTATGAATTTTCTTTTCAAAATATATTTTTTAATTTCAAATTTTCAATTTTAAAATAAACACTAAAAAATATGTTTATTAGGATGACTCAAAAAGTAACACTAGCTATATATAACAGGCGAAAAAGTGTAACTATAGTGGACTTAACGTTTAATGAAATTTGGAACTAATATGTTTGACGTAAAAATAGTGACAGGTATGCGTGGTGTGTTTTTTGTATAAACCTAGCTACATGTTGTCCACACAAAAATTATATTTTTTATTTTTTATTTAAACAAGCGTGAATTTAGCTTACTACTCACTCAATTTTTAAACATGCATAGACTTAGTCTACATGTTGTCCACAAAAAAAATATATTTTATATTATTTATTTAAATAAGCATATGCTTAACCTACATGTTGACCACACAAAATTTTTAAGCAAATGTGGGCTTAGTTAGCCTATATGTTATCTGAACAAAATTATATTTTATATTGTTTATTTGTATATTGAATAAATTATCCTTTTAATGGTGATAATAAGAAGGTAAGAATCAATAATCATCGATAAAATTATAATAATACCTAGAAATTGTTGATGCAGACAAATATTCAAATATTGTAAAAATAATTAATGATATAAAATACAGTGAATTTTTAAATTTAATAAAAAATAGTCGTAAAAATGAAAATTTCTACTATAAGTAACATATTTGTAATGAAAAAATAATAATGATCTATCTATAAAATAGATAAAAATTGATTGAGAGATTATTAGTATCTTGCATATTTTTGTAAAATCACAGACTATTTTTTGTGTTTTTAGCATAATATATAGACAACAACAATTTCAAATTATTCAATCTCTATTACTCTTTCCTCCTCTACATTAAAGCCTTGATATTTCAACAAATCAAGCCTATAATGTCTAAACCTATGAATTCTTACCAAGCTACATAAATGCTTTTTCAATGTTGAAACTTGGTAGGAAAAGCTTTGCTGCTCTTAGTTCTACCCCAGGGGAGTCCAAATGGTGTAAAAAAACCCAAAAAAGAATTATTGTTCAATGTTTAATGAGTTATTCACCTTTTATTATTACAATAGTATCCCATAGCAAATCATCCAGAATTTTTCCCTGAAAATTACTTCTCAAATTTCTATAACAATTTCAGAAATTTCTGTAAAAAATATATTTTTATCTCTCTTGTCTCTCAACAAATTACAAATCAACAAAATATTATTTGATCTTAGGAAGTTTTACATGTAAATGATTTAACGTAAAAACAAACAAAACCCTAAATACTTCCATGGTTCATCCTAATATGCCAAAGATTGAAGAGACTTCCTATATTCATTTATAGGAAAAAGTAACTCCTGAAAGTAGATGGAAAGATAATTATCAAAATAGGATAATATTTAAGCTAGGTTAACTATTTTAAAACTTATTATTCTACAATGTATTAGTAGTTTGACTAAAGGGTTAGAAAGATCATACCCTCATCACAACTAAATTAGTGTCAATACTATCCATTTTAACACCATCAATTGTCGCTTGTGCATATATAACCTTCTATGATTGTTCTTAGATTCTTTAACCGCTATTTTCAGTTCATTTATTTTTCCCACAAATATTTCACCCACAACAATCCTAGTCTCATTTGAGTTGTTTAAACTTGCTCCAAACACAAATCCTAAGTTAGAAACCATGTCCAAGGTTATACAATGCGTTCCACTACCACCCTTGTTGAAATCATTCTCACGGTATGACTCTCTAATGTTTGACATATTTGCAAGGGTTTCTAATATCAAGTCTACACCTAGAAGCTGATAACATAAATTAAACATGATAAGAACATCATTTTTTATAAGAATCGGGGAACTAATACTTGAATAGGTTGTAAACACAAAATTCCTGAAACAACCTTCCAAAGTACTTCATCCAGTGCAACCCCTTTAATTTCATAATTGATTATGAATTTGTGAACATACATAATCTCTTGGATGATAACTAACCTTTGAAATAATATACATTTAGTTTAGTAAAAATTACAATTACACTTAATGAAAAGTAAATTCTTTATAGAAAATCGACAATGAAAAGGAAGAGAGATTACTAACGTAAGGAGAGAGATATAGAGGAACACGAGGAAAAGCTCCCAAAGACACACACATCCTTTCGTGGTTGTCAACGGAGATTTGTTTCTAAGTGTTAAAGAAACGTAACAAACTAATTTCACATAAAATCAATAATTTTAAGGTGTTTGTTAAAATTAGCACCCATTCTTATGCTCAGTTTTCATAGTGTCCCACAAATTTGCATCCACGCCCAGGCTCAGTTTTCAGTCTTTTCTCCAGCTGAGTAGTTTTCAAATAAATAAAAAAATTAATTATTTACATAAGTTTCACAATCTTATATCTATTTAAATTTAATTTGAAAATACATGGCTTAACCTTTAAAACTTTTTTTTTATTTATATTTTTAGTAGTGACTGTTTGACCAAAACTTAATTTTTTTTTAAAGTTTACGTGAGTATAACCCACACTTACCCACGTTTCATTTAATTATTTTAAGGTGATAATATTTTTACACCTTGCTCCACTTTACACACACAACAAAATATTAATATTTGTAATAAAAAAATTTAAAAAAAGAAAAAATCTCCTTAATGAAAATATAAACAAAATGTAAAATATTAAAATAACTTTTAAAATTAAAATGATTAAAATATTAATATTTATTGAGATGTAGGGTGGAATATGAGTGTCAAAAAATCATTTTCTTTTTTTAATAATAAAGGTTTTGTTGACACTATTTAGTGTTCATCACCGTCACTTTTTTTTACGGCTAATTCTACCTTTTAGCATATTGAAAGGATAATTTTATAATTTCAAAATTTGATTGGATGGCAAATTTAAAATCATTGGTCTAAAATAAAAAATCATTGGTCTAAAATCATTTATAATTTTAAAAATTGATTGGGTAGAAGTATAAAATCATTAGTATAAAATAAAAAATCATTGGTATAATATTAGAGTATTTCTTTCTACATTCTATCAAATTTCTTCCTGCATCTCAATCAGGTGAAATGGTCAAAATATTTTTCATAAAAAAATTCATGAATTCCAGAAGAGTGTTCTGAAAAAAAAAAATCTAGAAGTCATTTTCACAAATAGTAAAATAGTTTTTTTTTTTCAAAAAATGGGGTGCATGAACAAATTTGTTAGAAGTTATGGAATAAACACCCTAAAATCATTGGATGGAGAGTGCAATTGCCCTCATTTGAATATGATTTGGGTCTAGTTTGGATCCTACGACGAAGCACCATGGACCCTTATCTCATACGGTCATTAGGAAAAATTCTTCCTACACTCAACCTTTCTTAACCTGCACCCTACATATTTTTAAATTTCTAAAAATATCTTTCATTTCAAAAATAAAATTTAAAATTGGAAATACTACATTGTGGACAAACAGATTTGAAAGATATTATTTTGTTTTAGAAATAAAAATTCAGAATAAAATTTAGAAATCAAAATCCTATTTAAAAGAAAATCTACAATACAAAAAAATTGTTCTAGAAAAAATAATCTGAAAATATATTCTACAAAAATACATTCGAAATGTATTTTATTTGTTCCTTACTTTATTTAAAAATATTCACCGTGTATTGAAATTGGTGCAGTGATATGGTGCATGCAAGTCAATAGTGATGTTGACTGAGAGAATTTTAATTTTCCACCTGTATAATATTTTGCCTTATTTTATTTCTCCAATCCTAAGAATTTTAGAATATACAAACTATTTATTTTTAAGCTAATATATATATATATATATATATATATATATATAAGTCGCCTATTAACTGAACATTACATATCATTTGAATACTCATGCAACCTTTATTTAGATACACAAGTAATTAAACAGAAGACAAATATTAATGATTTCACGTTACGAGAATTGAATGATAAGCCCTTTCATTAATATCAAAACTAAGATTACTCATATACAATAATGAAAAACTCATTTAACTTTAATTATTAATAACTAACATAATTAACACATTGTTATACGCAAATTTTTTTATAACGTCTTTAAAACCTGACCTATTTAAACTATCATCATCAATAATAATAGTGATAAATAGATAAATGCAGGATGTGATAAATAAATTTAACTCTTAAAAATTAGTTATACACACTTTAAAGAAAAATAAACCAAAATAACGAATTTTTTGTCAATTTTTTAAATAAAACTAAAATAATTATTTTTTATCAAATTTTTATAAAAATATAGCTAATTAAATTTTAACTGAGTGTTTTAAAAAATGTATATCTATAGGTTATACGGTAATTTATTATGATATTTATGGTTTTTTAATAAATAATTACAATTTTATACTTTTGTTCTTCTTGGATTGGAAAGTACTTCACTTTTGCGGGATAATCTAGTTAAATATATTACAAGGTCTTTGATATTCGGTCGCTGAAGGTGGAGATATTTGTAAAAGATATTCTGATTCTATGTTAGAATTTGATATGAGGTAGGTGAAGATAATAAACATTGTTTAATGTGTATATTTACTTTAATTGGTGTGGAATATTTATAATTTTAATACTTTATAATTTTAATACTGCACCTAAATTAAGAAAGATTATCATATTAGTTAAAGTAACATTTCATATTGTAATTACATTAATTATATTATGTTAAAAAAATTGTTGGATATATGGAAATTATATGAGTAATATTACTCCTAAGGTATTTGGTCATGTTGATTTTAGAGTTTCATGTGGAATAAATTTATTTATTTGTAGAAAGATAAGAATTAAGAATATTGAAATTAAAATTTATAATGTATATAGAATAAGATAAGATGTAGAACTTTCTGGGCCCTTATGCTTCCTATGTATTAAAGACAAGTTTATTTAACAGTGTAAGTGGAGAATGTTAAATAAACATATATTATAATAGTGTTGGATTGGTATTTATATGCTCCCACCAAATCTTTATAATTGAATAAATAATAAAAATGTAACTTTTGATAACTATTGAAGGGTGTAAAGTCATCCGTTTATAATTGTAATTAATGAAAAGATATTTCTTTCTACAGTTGAAAGCATCGGCGCTAAAAAAGCACTCCCAAACTACGGGTCCAAAATTGTTATATTATGGGCTTCAAGCAAAACCATGTGCAAAAGCCTCTTAATAATGGAAGTTGCAGCCGCCACAAATAATTAGAATATGCATATTCAACCAAAGCTTCTCAGCTGTATGAAGACAAAAGAGAATCATTAAAGACACACAAGAGATGTGAATGTGGCAACTAAGATATGCAGAGTGAAGACAAAAACCACACAATTCAAACCACCTATTACAACCAAAATAGCAACCGGTTTTTCCCCTCCAAGCCTCCATCTTTAATCTATATAAGCACCAAATCACATTCACACTTAGTAACTTCAACTCATATCAGAATACACACTAAAGGATAACTTAACATGTGTGCAAATCGTGGAGCTTTGGTGGTTGTTGCAACCACTGTTGGAGTAGTGGAGACGTTGAAGGATCAAGGCTACTGCAAAATGAACAACACAATGAAATCTGTGGCTCAACATGCCAAGAACCAAATAGGGTCAGCAACTCAGGCCAAGAAACTGACTTTTCCTTCTTCTTCTTCTTCTTCTTCCTCTTCTTCAGCAATTTCAAATAAGCTGAGAGATGAGAAGAGAAGCAAGGCAGAGGAGTCTCTTAGAACAGTGATGTATTTGAGTACTTGGGGTCCCAATTCTTAGACTTTGAGCATTATATGATTCATATTACCACCAAGATATGATATGCCACTGATCAGTCACGTACGTCTATGAATTAATGGTGGCCTGATGCGTGTTCATAACATCCTGCTGTTGGTGAACTGATTTTGCAAAATTTTGATGGTTACAGTGGTTGGTGTGTGTTACGATTTTGTTGAGTACCAAGATAAGACCAATTGAATAGACATCATATTTAATAGGTGTGCTTAATTATTGTATCCTCTATAATTTTTATTTAAGATATTTTTCTATTTGTAATAAAATTCTAACCAATTGAGTGAAAATCTAATTATTATATATAAGTTTAAATTGTCACATAAAAAAACTTCCAAATTTGTGTGATTTCACTTTTTTAGACTCCTAAAGTTTTGGTACCTACAGAAATGTATATATTTCTTACAGTTTTTATTTCTAAAGCTTTCTTAAAGTGAGTCTCAAATCAAAATAAGATGTCAACACAATTTAATTTATTTAACCAACACTATCCTATGCTATATTCCTACGTAATTCCCAAGCAAAAGCCTATTATGGGTTAATATATTTTTACAAAATATAATCCTATCTTACTATGAAACCAATACATATATTTAAATCACA
The DNA here is from genome assembly GCF_000499845.2 of Phaseolus vulgaris. Lineage (NCBI taxonomy): Eukaryota > Viridiplantae > Streptophyta > Magnoliopsida > Fabales > Fabaceae > Phaseolus > Phaseolus vulgaris. Next base: position 32,937,353 of record NC_023755.2, on the reverse strand, counting down.
CAGGTGTTCTTTATGGCACTAATCACTTGTGATAAGTGTGACATGATTTTTTTGGTAAGTAAAATGAAAAATAAGTTTCTTTTTACACTAGGGGTGTTGGGATAGAAGAGAAATATATTTTTTTTATCCAAAATAAACCCAAAAATTGATAGATGTAAAATGAGGTACTGAAAATGAAAAATAAATAATAAAGAAATGTAAATGAACATAAAGATTGAAAATAAAGAGTATCCTGTTGCCCACAATTTGTGTTTCTGTTTCTTTATCCAAGATAAGTATAAAATTAATTTGAAGTTTAGTTCATTATAGAAATCGATTTGCACATAACTCTTAAATCTGAGCACTTCAATTGAAACATCAGGAAGAAAAAAAAAAAGGCAAACAAGAGCTTATCTCACTCTCAAAACACTAAAACAAAGGTAAGGAAATGATATGGAGTAAAAAATTGTAAATACACTATTTTATTAAATTAAAGATAGAAATGATTAAATTTCTCTGAACACAAATTCTGATTCAACCTTTCATTCGTTCATGCAATACTCTGGATTTTATTACCACCAGACCATTTAACACAGTGCATGGATTTTCCTCATATTAGTGACCAAGAATCTCATGCAGCTAGTTTTCTTTATTTAATAGCACAATTAGGATTTCACTCTGAAAACAAAATGAACATTACATGTTAATAAGTTAATATGTGAGCACCAGTTTTTTTAATTTCTTATGAAATGGTTTATCTCTCGTATATATCTCTTATCCAGTTCTGATCCACTCGTACATTGCTAAGGTTAATCCATATGTGATAAGGTCCAGGTATTTTGGCCACACCAATTGATATGTATACCAGCTACTTTCATTCTCTCTAATGGTTTTTGGCTTCACCTGTTATCAAACTTATGTTCTGTACTGTACGATTCTCCTTATAAAAAACACAATGTACTCAGTTGTCTCAGTTGTCTGATAAACCACTCAAAAACACGTAAGCATTATCATCTTCTGTCCTTCACTAAAAAAAGCCATAGTCTTTTGTCGCTTCCAATGAGTAATAATCCAGCATTGGCAGGTGCAAGTTGAAGTTGTGTGGTCCTACAACATGATCCTTCCTTATATGATCTAACAACCAAAACACACACAACACACCTCACAAACCAAAACCGTGTGCCTTTTCACCTCTGGTTTTTCACACAAACTAAACTAGCGTCTGTGTTTCCACTGTCTATATAACAACAGTCTTCACCCACCCCATTCACTCATCTTCAGCCCATCAATATTCTCCATAAACAGATCAAACTTTCACACTACCTTGTTCTTACAATCCGCACACACACAAAAAAAAAAAAACACTTTAGCATCATCTGCTTTGTAGTTGTTCTAAGAGTCAAGAATGAGTTCTACAAGCCGTGCTTGGACTTGGACCGTGGCTGCAAGTGTTGGAGTGGTGGAGGCCTTGAAGGACCAGGGCATCTGCAGGTGGAACAGCGTGTTGAGATCAGCACAGCAACATGCTAAACATAATATGAGATCTTTGTCTCACACCAAGAAGCTTTCTTCTCAATCCTCTGCCATGGCTTCTGCAAAATTCAAAGATGAGAAAGCTAAGCAGTCAGAGGAGTCTTTGAGAACTGTCATGTACTTGAGTTGCTGGGGTCCCAACTAAACAAAGATTCATGGACTTTATGCAATGGACCATGATATTTTTCCTTCCTTCTTCTTTGATTATGAAGCCAAGAAAGATAAGGAAATGGAATATGCTGCTTGAACTGAGCATGTTAAGCTTGCCATTTAACTTGTTGCCTTGGAGAGAAACATGGATTGAATTTTGAAGAGTGAGGCAATGGCTTTTAATTCGTGGCAATAGCCTTAATTTGCTGGATTAAATAATCATTTACACTTGTGACAGAACTATATATGTATAGGTTTTTTTACATGATATTAAGAAATTTTCCTGTTATTTTTTAAGGCATCCCCGTCTTGTTATGAAAAAACTCAAAGGAAGATAATTGGAGGATATAAAAACTAGTAGGCTGTTTAATAAACATAAAGTAATTTTATCTATAACAAGATTTTACTATTTGTCTGGTTCCAAGCGATAGATTAGCTATTTCTCTAACTATTTGCTGAGATGTGATGTTCCTTTTTTTTGTAAAATTAAGTTGAAATGAGAAAGTTAACTCAAAACCTATGGCAAGTTATGTTTTAGATTGGAAGTTGTGTTAATTTGTAAGGACTTAGAACTTTTGTTGTTTCTCCTGAGTGTATTGGTGGAATTCTTGTAAGACCTTATGGAAACCCTTGATAGTAAAAAAAAAGCACAGAGAAGAAACATTTCACTGTATCAAATATTGATACAATAGAGATACCAAGGCCAAAGGAGCATTGTTAGGATTGAAAGAGTAGAATTCCAAAAAGAAAAATATCTCTTTAGCACTTTATATTTCACCTATATTTACTTAATATATAGAGTTGTAAGTTGAATGTGATAGAAAAGAGACAGAGTATCATCATCCTTTCAGAAAATAAATTATGGAAGAGGATAATGGTCTCACTGCAGAGGTAACATAAGTTGAAATTAAAAATATGTTTGAAGTGGTGATAGTTGTAAAAACTTCGGTGAGATGTGTTGAATTTTAGCTTTACTATGAATCAATGGAGTACTATCAACACTATCTAGTTTAGAAGAATGATACATACAATCTTATTTTAAATCTATACAACTCTATTTTTATTTAAATTTTTATAAAATAATAAAAATATCATTTTTTTATATTATCAATTAGATATCATATATCATTCCTTATCTAGTAAGGGCAATTCAGGAATTTCAGGTTTGTGATCAGATTGCTAAAGGATGTAATCCTCCTTTATTGCTACAATCTAAAAAGCTTATTTAGACCAATTAATATCCTAGTAGGTTGTTTTACAAGATTTTAGCAAATAGACAGATTGAAAGGTCTTACCAATTGATCAATCAAAATCAATCTTTTAAGAGGAGAAGTGATTACTAGATAATGTGGTCCTAATCGATGAGACACTTGAAGAGACAAAACAAACAGAAAAACATAATTGTAACTTTGAAATTTTTGTTTGGAGTATATGATGCAAAATCTAACTTTAGTAGCAAGTGAATTAGTTGGATTAAATTGTGCAAAAGTTAACTTTAGTAGCAAGTGAATTAGTTGGATAAACAATTTAATGCTCCAATTTTTTATTTTTTTTTATAAAAAAATTCATACAAATCCCTTACCCAAAATCATATAGGTCCATAGTATCTACTAAATTCAGCCCATATTGAACTTTCCTGAACAAAATCATTTGTAGACACCTTAATTAAGTCTACTTTACACACAGTGAAAGAAAATAAAATACTAAAAAATGTAGGTAATTACAAGAGATATATAGAAAAAAAAAATTAACTGTTAATGATGAAGTGATGAAATAAGTTAGTCTGCATATACTTTTATAAATCTTTCTTATCTTGGAAGTATTGTTTAGAGGTAGAGGTTGTCTATTTGTCCCAAGTAAGAATAGGGACAAGATATAATGTTGGTGTTTTATTCTAATCACTTTTAAGTACATAGAAAATTGCAACAGTCATTTATCATGGATAGTTAAATCTAGTTTTTATTTAAGATATAGTAGGCAACCCTAATTATTTAATGTTAATCTAAAATTCTAATAAAGTTGAAAGTAAAGATATATGAACACTTTTGTATATTATACATTCTATCAATATCTAATATTTTCTCTCTCTCTTTATATATATATATATATATATATATATACACATATATATATATGTATACACATATATATATATGTATATTGTGTAAAAAATAATTTTAATAATTTTGTTCATTCAAAATAGAAATATTCAGAGGGAAAAAACAATTTAACACTCTTAACTTTAGTCCTTTTATGAATTTATGACAAATAAATGTTTTTTTTCCTATTTTTTTAAAGTAAAATTGCTATTAAAAACTTTCATATACTCTTCTAACTTTATATTAAGAGAGATTGTTATTTAACTCTGTATTATCCAGTCTAGATGTGAGTCATTTAATTTAATTTTTCGGGATAAGAAATAAATGAATTAATTGGATCTGGATACTCTAATCCATATATAAAATTTAACAAGAGACAGTGACAAGTTCTTAAAATCGTGCTGTATACGCTGATACATGAACCATTCAAAATGATCTCTTATGATATTGAATTTTCATGCATCTTACCCACATGTATGGTAAAGTTAATTCATATATATATATATATATATATATATATATAAATTTATATCTATCAGTTATTTTCACCTCAGAAGTGGTTTCAAATAAGATTGTTGGCTTCATTAAACAATGTGCAGAATTAAAGTTATGTGGTCCTACAACAAGAGTGAAGTCCTTCATACAAACTGTAGATTCTTTATTGGATTAGATCTTCATAGTCTAACAAACAAAACACACCTATCACACCCGACAAACCAAAACCATGTACTTATTACTACCTCTTGTTTTGCACACAAACTAAACCACTGCCTGTATTTTCCACTACCGCCATATCTCACTATATGTCAACAACAACCTGCACTCCATTCATTCATCTTCAGATCGTCCATATTCTCCATAAACACATCAAACTACACACTTCATACTACCTTGTTCTTACATTCCACACACACAAGGAAAAACTTTTAGCATCATCTACTTTGTAGTTGTTCAAGAGTCAAGAATGAGTTCTACAAGCCGTGCTTGGACTTGGACCGTGGCTGCAAGTGTTGGAGTGGTGGAGGCCTTGAAGGACCAGGGCATCTGCAGGTGGAACAGCGTGTTGAGATCAGCACAGCAACATGCTAAACATAATATGAGGTCTTTGTCTCACACCAGTAAACTTTCTTCTCAGTCATCTGCCATGGCTTCGGCAAAATTCAAAGATGAAAAAGCTCAGCAGTCAGAGGAATCTTTGAGAACTGTTATGTACTTGAGTTGCTGGGGTCCCAACTAAACAAAGATCCATGCACAGATCTCATGGAATTCTCAACTTTCTTCATTTAGAATGTTATATTGAAGAAAGATGAGAAATTGAAGGTGCACCAATCAGAGAATGTGTCTCAACTCTCAACTAACATGTTACATGCATGCTGTTGATTGTATCCGACCGAATCAGAAGCTTAATTACTTGAGAAATAATCTGAGCCTGCATCTGGCTGCCTTGGAGAGACATGGATTGAATTTGGAAGACTGTTCGACATTGGAACATCATTGGACAGATGAAATCTGAGACAGATATTGCTATTTATGTATAGGAGTTTAATATGATGAGCAGGGTTACAAATCTTATATGTTGAATAATTTGTATGATATAATTTATAAGGCTGAACAATTCTTGAGAAAATACTTTTTGCTGTGAATTTTTCCAGTGTTATTCTTTGTGACATCTGCATTGTTATGAAAATAAAGTCAAAGGGAGTTCATTAAAGAAAACAAGACTTATGTCATTCATTAAACATCAAACTTTAGGATTTTCATGGTGTGCTGCAAGAGAGTATTGCAATTTTTTTAAAGTGATCAACTTATCTGCTCTTTCCTTATTCTGGATGTGGTGGAGTGCTCATCTGAACAAAGGGAAAGTATACAGTCACAATTTTATTTTTAATTGCAGTCTATTTTGGAACTGTTCGAACTCAGAGAAACAGAATTCCTAAACCTTTCCAAGAACCTGAGGAAGGTTACAGAACTGCAGTTTGTTTGATATAGCACTTCATGTAAAATTAACTCTATTCTGAATTTTTCTCTTATGAGCAAATGTAAAACTAAGGAGGTAAGAATACACAAGGCAAACAATAAGAGTATATTTATTATTAATTTAAATTAAAGTATTTCATAACTTTAGAAGGGATAAATCAGATTATTATTCTCATAAGAGAACTCAAAAATTGAAATTTGGACATAAATGTGAGCACAGAAAGATCCATTTACTTTGTTGATTACTTTACTATATAGAAGTATAGTGTGTTTTTTTTTATCAAAATCACTTTTTTTTACCACTTTAGTAATTAAAGAGAAAAATTAGGAGAAGGAAAATAGTTTTTTCTTTTAAAACTCTATTAGTAATTGGATAGAGAGAGGTATTGTAATAGTCTTTCCATTCATAAAATTACTTGAAGTTTTTTTAATCAATTCAGTAAGATGATATGTTACTAGTTAGAATCCAATCATGATATTTTGATTACTAGGCTCTTAAATAAAAGATTTTTGTTCTAATATTAGCTATAAATTTTTGTCTATAATGTGAATCATAACATATGATTTTGAGTCTTGTGTTCTTAAATAAAAAGACGTAAGTCATAATTATGTATTCATGTAATCTATAAACAATTTGAGGAACTTAAATACTTTTTTTTTTCATTAAAGACGGTAAGAATTGGTAGAAAATATTTTTGAAATATTTATATAATTTTAAAAATTAAAAGCAATATTTTGATTTTATTAAATTTTTTAACTAAATACGCATTGATGAAAAATAATATGGTGTTCTACCGTTAACACCTTAGGGCTTAGACTATTTTATTACTCTTACTTTTCTGTCTTTTTTGTTCCAAAATATAAGAAATATGATGGTTTAATGACATGTACCCAATTCCTATTTTAGTAAAATGAATTCTTCAACAATTTTGTTAAATCAAATCATAAGTAGAAGTTTGGTTGACAAACCAGACCACTAATGTTAAGAACATAACTCTTACAAAATTTAGGTTTTTAAAAAGTTCTATTGTTTTCAAACTTAGTTTTTTAACAAGTTCTCAAATATTCTTTAATTTTTATTTTTAAAAGATCATTATTAGTTAAAACTTGATGCCAAGCTCTAATAATTTTATTTCCTTTTTTTTTGGCAATAAAAAAATAAATAAATGTGAATCACTTCAAAGGTGGTTCAACCCTTATACAAACATAAAATACCTAAGACACTCCATCTCAATACTCATACCGCCAGACGCCTAGAATTACAAAACAATCCTAACTCAACCAAAAAAATATGAGCTAAAAGATAATTCGAGAAACCATCGTCATACAGACCAAAGGTTCGAGACACCACTCGGAAAAGGAGAACAAACTAAAGAGAGGCTTGGACGTAATCCAAGACCAAGTCTTCACTTGAACCAAGGCAACCACTTCTAAACCATTGACAACTCCCCCATTAAAGATTACATTGTTTCTATGCTTCCACAACTCACTTACCACTGCAGTCCAAATCACTCCCCACATCTCCTTTGCTAAAGCAACGCATTACAGAATAATTTTATTTCCTAACTAGTTCTCAAATTGTTTCCATTTTTTACATTTCAATGTAAATTTGACATAAAATTAATTTTCAAACTTATAATTTGTTATTCTTAATATTTTCGGAATTATATAAAAAATAAGGTATATTTGAAATTTTAATTATCTATAAAGTTGTTCATCAACTACATTTTTTTCTAGGCTAAAAATCTTTTAGTCAGACTCAATAAATCACATTGACTTGTGACCTTTCTAAAACTTTTCTTGTAACAACTCAATAAATCATTTTTAGCATCCTAAAGTCCAACCTCCAAGTCTTTTTACGAGAGTTAACAAATTTGTCAATCTCTTCTTGAAGCTTTAAAGTGTTCTCATTAATTATATTTTCTTGTTTTTTTCTCTTTGGCATTCAAAAGCTTTAAAACCTTTATTTTCTTTACATTCACTAGATGATGTTTCATCTCAACTTGATCTTCAAAACTTTTGGAACTCTTCTTTGGTTTTGTTAGCTCTTTTTTGACAATACTTCATTTTCTTTGATCTTTGATTAAAATTGCTTATTAGTTACAAGCTAGTTGGGAGTTCAACAATACATTTTGCTTCTTTAGTTTCCTAAATACTATTTCCAACTCCTTAGCCTTTCTATCCTCTTGGTTGTGCAACTCGGTCACCTTTGACTTCTAATTATGAATGATGATCTTGTGTGACATAAACATTACTTTGGTGGAATCAAAACTATATAGGGTTCCACATTGCATAATAGCTCCACATTAAGTAAAGCTAGAAACCCCCTTATTTAACCTTGTTTATGATTATATTCATATGGCACGATGATAACACACTTCAGAGTTGGTGGAAACATGCTCAACTCTAGGGACTTTCTTTACATTGAATCAACATTACTTCTTTTTCTTCTCAGATCTCGGTGATGACAATGTTTTTGTTGGTGGAGCTTGTATAGTTGTAGGAATCGTGGTGGTCCAAAATAAAATTTTGGTTAATCATCTATAAAACAAACTCTTAAGTTATTATTTGGTTATCTTATGTTTATTTTTTAGCAACACTTTTCAACTTCTTAAATGTTTTATTGAGCTTATTTTACTTATAGAGGATTTTTCAGAGGTAGTTACAACAACTGAGATAACTCCAACTTTGGCCTTCGGCTTGTTATAGTCAAAGTTTTAGCCCATAATTTTTGCAAAGTGCAACATAAATATGATTAACAAACATACAAATTCTTATCCTCAAACTTAGTTGCTTGATCTTTTGCATAAGGAATCAAAATGATGGTTTTATTATTCAAAGGAAGAAAAAAACACTTCAAAATTTCAATGTCTATTCTTTTTTTTTTTACAATTAACATTTGCTTGGTATGTGGTTTGAATTTTTCAAACTTATTTTATTAGTAAAGATGAAATCAAAGAATATGATCAAAGTAACAAAAGAAAGTTTTAACTAAATAAGGTTTTTGGATACTTCACATTGAATATACTTTAAATTTTAAAGCTTTTAAAAGAGGTGGTATAAATTGAAAAAGAAAATACCATTATATTAGATATCGTTAAAGGATGTTAGATGTTTTATTTTTTGAACAACACGTAACTCTTTATTTGTTTTTTATGTTTCAATTGTTGAATAAGTCTTTCTAAGTAATTGTTCCTAAACTTTATGCAAAAGCATTTCAATCAGTTACTGCAAGCACTATAAATGTATTGTTAGCAAAGATAATGAACATCATGCTCTATTTTATTTCACTTAGTATATTTTCTTCTTTTAGTATTTTATTTTGTTGTCCACCTTTTATTCTACAACAATTGGTATCAGACACTACAAGAAAATAACTATTTAGTCACAGGATTTAGCGACCGAAAATGAGTGGTCGCAATTTGCGACTGAAATAGCCACTGAATACCCTCAGTTTCAAATCTGCAATCGAAATAGCGACCGAATAAATTTTTGTGATGTTAGTTAGTTTAGCGACCGAATCAGCGACGAAACATGAGAGTGACAAAATCATCGGTCGCTAAAGTGGTGGTTGTTTTGAATAAATTTGAAAAAATATATCTGCAACCAAATTAGCGACCAAAAATATTTATTTTTTAGCCACCAATTTTTCTTCAATCGCTAAATGTAATTGCTTATTTCTGCCACCGAATCAGCCACCAAATATTTTATTTTTTAGCCACTGATTTTCTTTCGGTCGCTAAATGTAATTGCTTATTTCTGTCAGCAAATCAGTCACCAAATATGTTTAGTTTTTAGAAAATGTAATTCTTTAATAAAATAAAAATAAAAATAAATAAGAATAGAAATAATAATAAAAAGAACAAAATAATTATAATAACAAAATAAAAATAAAAATACTATAGTTATCTCCAGTTCTGCCTCTTCTTCAATTCTCATTACTCATCAACGCCGATAAACCAAAGACCAATGATACAACCCTACACAGACATAAATTAAACATACTGCTCAACATATTCGGTGGCTATTTAAAAAATAGAGAAAGAAAGGGTCCTACAATCTGGTTGTGATTTTCTTCTACTGCTCAACTCAACCTTTACGCGCTCTTACACAATTAACCCTAACTGACCTATTGGAGCTTCCCATAATTTTTTTCTAACATTCGATCTCCACGATCCGGTGCGATGACTCTCTCTGTTAGGGTTCAACCGCTTCATTCTCTCTCACTCAATTCCTTATTAGCAGGGTTTATGTTCGCGACACGCTCCACTTCTCCCGATTCAACTCAACAGTTAGGGTTTTGTTGTTTTGTGGTTCGCCTCTGCGGTTTCGCGTAGTTTGAAGCACAAATCGAGCAAGCACAATTCTCGGATGCTAGGGAACACTCCGACTCTGAGCAAGATTTTGATGCAAAGGATCGGAGGAGCAAGGAGGAGAGCGGTAAAGCGAAGGCGTCGAAGGATTCGGATTCCCGAGAGAAGTGGAGGCTGGATTCAAAGAAGGCGCAAGGAAATGGGGAGTACTTTGACGAGTACGCGTTGTCATCGAAGCGGCACAAGGAAAGCAGCGAGGGAGACAGGTGGAATGGCGGCGAGGAGGGAACGAAGAAGTCGAAGGCAACGGGTGTAAGGAAATTAGTATTGAGAACCCACCAATAGCACTAAGTTGTGAAGCTTTCATAATTTTAATTTAGTGGTAATGTAGTTGGAGCGGGCCATGATTTTGTCCTCAGAGTTCAATCGATGATCCACTATGAAGAATTGCTTGACACTTGATGCATCAACACATGATGTCTAAAGATGCACACTTTGATGAAAAATATATTGTGAGTGGTATTAAGGGATTAAAAAAAGTATTGCAAGATGTCTAAAGATGCTCTTAATTACCTACGTGGGTATTTTGACGTAGATGATTGAAGTATTTTAATATTTAAATTTCTTTATTCCTTTTTGCAAAATGGATTTCTTTACCGTGACGGTGAGGACAAAAGTATCACAGCATGGGATATAAGCCTGGAAAAGTTGCATTGCTTGGAAGACGCACATACTTCTCGTTACCAATTTTCAATATTTCTATGTTTCTTAGTATTTGACACTTGGATATTTTAGTTTGTATTAGTATTTGTCACTTTAGAAAACCATAAAAAATTGATTATTTTTTTAAGTAATACATCTATTTTTTGGTTTCTCATCTAAATTAAATGAATAAAATTATAGCCATTTTATCACAATATAGAAAATATTTTATTCTATAATTTGAAATTGGAACGAGACAATATTACATATAAAAAAAAATACCATTTTAAATAGGTATTAATAATAAATATAAAACATCCACTGAAATTGATTTGATGATTATATCTACAAAGCTGCTTAGCGACCGAAACACAATCGATCGCTGTAATTAAAAGAAATATTTAGTCACCGAAATAAAATTGGTCACTATAAGGGTCTTCATTTAGTCACCGAAATTAAATCAGTCGCTATAATGGTCTCCATTTAGTCACCGAATTAGTAACCACAAGTTTTTTTTAATTTATTAGTGACCGAAAATGGTGGTCACTATCACCTTCTATTTCAGCCAACGATTTAGCCACCGAAAATAGTGGTTGCTAATTTGGTTACTATATTTTGGTGACCAAATTTTTTGCAACTAATTTAGCCACTGAAATTTCGGTTGCAAATTTGCGACCACTTTATAATTCGGTCGCTAAATGCTTTGCGACTAGGGTTTTCGCTTCCATCTTTATTTGGTGGTTGTTTTGGTCGTAGATATGTTTAGTGACCAATTATAATGTTTTTAGCGACCGAATTTGGTGGTCGCTAAAAGTGATTTTTTTTGTAGTGAGAGTTTTCTTCTAGAGGGATCTATGAGGACACTGGAGTGCATAAATGGAAAGCGACTATTCCATCCAGGAGAATTCTGAAAGGCTTTTGGACATTACAAACAAAGTAAGATTGCTTGGATTTGATTTTAAAAACTCCCGTATTGTTGGAAAAATGTTGGTCATTGTTTTTGAAAGATTAAAGGCTACCATAACTACCTTGGAAAATATCAAGGATCTGTCCAGAATAACCTTGGTAGAGTTATTAAATTCTTTAAAAACACAAGAGCAAAGAAGGGCTATGAGGAAATCAGTTACTATTGATGAAGCTTTACCAGCCAAACATGAAGGTGGTTGGAGAAACAAGGGCAACAAGAACAAGCAAAACCAACAAGAAAATGGAGAAGTTGTTGCACACAATAACAACAAGAGTCAAAGAGAAGGTTCCAAAAGAAATTATCCTCCTTGTAAGCATTGCAACAAGTTAGGTCATCCACCGTTTAAGTGTTGGAGAAAACCTTATGCTAAGTGCAACAAGTGCAATAAACTTGGGCATGAAGCATTCATTTGTAGGAACCAAAGTCAGCAACAAGATGTAGATGCTCAAATTGCAAATGAAGAGGATGATGAACTTTTTGTTGGAACTTGTTTCTCCACTAATGTTTCAAGTGAATCTTGGCTAATTGATAGTGGATGCACAAATCACATGACTTATGACAAAGAACTTTTCAAGGAGTTGAAGCCTTCAAAAATTTCAAAGTTCAAGATAGGACATGGGGTCACATTCCAGTAAAAGGAATAGGAACCATAGTTGTAGCAACACATTCAGGTACTAAAACTATTACTGATGTGTTATATATACCTAACATAGACCAAATTTTATTGAATGTTGGTCAGTTGCTACAAAAAGGCTTCAAGGTGTTTTATGAAAATAACCACTGTTTGATTAAGGATGCTACAGGACAAGATTTGTTCAAGGTAAAAATGAGAGGCAAAAGTTTCTCATTAGATCCATTTCAGGAGAAGTAGACAATATTTTTAGCAAAGGAAAATACCATTGAGTTATGGCACAGAGGCTTGGTGATGAGACTCAAAAAGATGCTATAAATAGGAGGAATGTGCAAGGACCAAAATACTTAAAATTCTTCTTATTAGTATATAGAGGCCCAAGCCCAAAGCCCAAGCCCATGAAGCCCAAGCCTAAGCCCAAAGGATCACTAGGAGCATGGCTAGAGCATTGGGAAAAGAGAATCAAATAATGAATCTTCTTATTACTCTTGTATAGTTGTAGGTGGTGTGAATATTAAATAAAAAGTGTTAATAGTTAGGGGGTGTAGACGCATTTTAGGAGGTGCTGAAAATAGGAATTGGATCACACTTAGTTCATGACTAGGTGGCGCCAATTTGCATTTGAATTTGGAGGGAACTTTGACTTTCATTTGTGTTTCATTTCAGCCCTCTTCTATTATAAATAGAGAGGTTGGACTCTTGTAAATGCAGATTTGGATAATTGATATAGAGAAACTCTACTCATTTTGAGAGAGCATTTGTGAGATTTTGATCTCCTTACCATAGTCTCATCTTGTGTGCTTTTGGAGAGGTACAAGTGGCAACATTCCTTCACTCGTCTTGGAACTCCATCACCAAGTGGCGTGATCATTCTCCAATTCCATTCCAGCCGGTCTTCAACCATCTAAGTCACGTTCCTTTCATCTCCTTGTTGTTTTCATTCGGTAGTTTTAGTTCTTAAGCCTTGTTCTTCAATTTGTACCGTTTAGTTTTGTTCTTGTGTTGTTCTTGAGTTTTTAATCGGTTCATTGTGTTCTTTGGATGATTTTAATCGGTAGAATTGTTTCCTCTTTCAATTTTGTCCAGTTTTAGCAATTACATGTTTTCAATTATGTTCTATTCATGTTCTTGAAGTTGTTCTTGTTTTCCTTTCAATTTCGCCATATGTTTGTGTTAAGGACATGACACTCATTGTTCAAATGAGTTTGGCTTTTCATTTGGATGACATTATCCTCCATTGAAATGACCTTAAGCCTCCTTAAATGTTGTGTATCTTGTTTAGATTGCCATGCTTGTCAATATGAAAAACAAAGCAAAATTCCATTTCTAGTAACTACTTGGAGAGCAAAAAAGAAGCTACAAATGATTCATACTGACGTAGAAGGGCATCTTAGAACTCCTTCACTTAGGGTAGTCATTACTACATTATTTTTGTAGATGATTTAACTTGTATGTGCAGGATTTATGTTTTGAAGTTCAAGTCAGAGGTTGCAAGGATTTTTTGGAAATTCAAAGCAAAAGTGGAAAATGAATGTGACTGCAAAATTTAGACATTAAGGTCTGATAATGGAAAGGAGTATACTTCATATCAATTTAACTCATTTTGTGATGAAGCAGGAATAGAACATCAACTTACAGATCCTTATATTGCATAACAAAATGGAGTAAGTGAGAGAAAAAATAGATTTATTATGGAGATGACCAGATGCATGCTATATGAAAAGAATTTGCCAAAAAAAATTTGGGCCAAGGCAGCAAACACAACAATATTTCTACAAAATAGACTTCCCACAAAAGTAGTAAAAAATAAAACTCCTTTTGAAACATGGTATGGGTACAAACCTCCAATAAACTTTCTTAAAAATTTTGGGTGTCTTTGTTTCATCTATGTTCCACAGGTTAAAGGAGATAAGCTAGAGAAAAAAGCTATTGCTGAAATTTTCATTGGATATAGTATAGTTTCAAAGGCATATAAAGTCTTCCAACTAGAAATTGAAACTATAACTATTAGCATAGATGTGCATTTCATGGAAAATGAGAAATGGAATTGGGAAGACTCAAAGACTCCTATTGAAACAAAAAACCCATAGCTAGATGAAATGGAAGATGATCCACCAATTAGAGGCACTCGATTACTCTCTAACATATATCAGAGATGTAATGTTGCAATATGTGAACCTATTGATCACGAAGAAGCTATCAATGACCCAAAGTGGAAAAAGGAAATGAAGGAGGAGTTGTATATGTTTGAGAAGAACAAAACTTGGGAGCTTATTGACGTACCTCGAGATTGAAAGGTAATTAGGGTGAAATGGGTGTTTAGAACCAAGTTAAATATTGATGGTTCATTTAACAAACATAAAGCAAGGCTTGTTGTTAAGGGGTATGCACAATTTTGGGTGTTGATTATTTTGACACATTTGCACCTGTTTCTAGACTTGATACAATTCGTTTGCTTTTTGCTATTTCTGCACAATTTGGATGGAAGGTACATCGAATGGATGTCAAGTCAGCATTCCTAAATGGATATCTTGAAGAGGAAATTTATGTTGAGCAACCTAAAGGTTTCATTGTGGAAGGAAAAGAAGACAAAGTTTATAGGCTGTCTAAAGCTCTTTATGACTTAAAACAGGCTCCTAGAGCATGGTATAGCCGAATAGATGATTATCTCCTTAGTTTAGGCTTTGACAAAAGTCTTTTAGAATCTACACTTTATGTCAAATCTAAAGGTTCTAAAACTCTTGTTATTTCACTATATGTTGATGACCTTTTGATTACAGGGAGCAATGCAAAACTTATTGATGATTTCAAATTAAATATGATGCAAGCTTTCAAAATGACTGACTTTGGTTTAATGAACTTTTTTCCTTGGAATGGAGATTAAGCAAGACGAGGATGAGTTTTTTTTTGTCAAAAAAAATATGCTAGGGAGATTTAAAAAAAAATCATATTGGAAGATTGCAAGCACGTCAATAGTCCCTTGAATCATAAAGAAAAACTAAGCAAGGATGATGGAGCTGATGTAGTGAATGAAACACATTATAGAAGTCTTACTAGTTGTTTGATGTATCTTACAACAACAAGGCCATATATATTGTATGTTGTGAGTGTTCTATCTAGATTCATGCATTGTCCTTGTGAAGAACATCTGAAGGCTGCAAAGAGGGTTGTTAGGTACATAAAAAGAACTATAAACTATGAGATTAAGTTTCAGAAAAGTCAGAATTTACTGCTTGTTGGGTATTCTAACAATGATTGGGGTGGTTCTTTAGATGATAGGAAAAGTGCTTTAGGGTATTGTTTTAGTCTTGGCTTAGGAATTTTTTCATGGTGCTCAAAGAAACAAGAAACTATTGCGTAATCTACAACAAAAGCTGAATTTATTGTTGCTACAGCCGCAACCGCTGTTAACTAAGTCTTGTGGTTGAAGAAAATTTTAATTGATCTTAACATGGAGCAGAAGGGAAGTACTAAAGTTTTTGTTGACAATCAAGCTGCAATAGCTATTTCTCATAACCCTATCTTTCATGGAAAAACCAAGCATTTTAACATTAAGTTGTGGAGATATAAAAAGATGGAGTTGTTGTTCTTGTTTATTGCAAAATTGAAAACCAGGTTGCAGATTTGTTTACCAATCCACTTCCAACCAACAAGTTCGAGTTCTTAAGACAAAAGATTGGAATTTGCAGTTCAAAAATTAAGGAGGAGTGTTAGATATTTTGTTTGTTTGAAATGCATGTAACTCTTTTTTTTTCAATTATTGAATAAATCTTTATAAATAACTCTTCCTAAACTTTAAACAAAAAAATTCCAATCAATTACCGCAAACATTATAAATGTATTATTAACAAAGATAACAAATATCATCTATTTTATTTCACTTAATATATTTTTTTCTTTTAATATTTTTTCTTTTTATTTAGCTGTCCACCTTTTATTATACAATAACAAAACGGAAACCTACTCAATTTAAATTTGGTTTCAAGACTGTTTTAATTGATGTAAATACATTAATTTATTAGTGGTGAGAAAAATTTGAAGATGATGAAATAATATTTGAAAGACTTTGATGAATATTCAACTATTCAAACGGAGTTGAAAACATTCTTAACAACAATCAAAATGAACTTAGTTGCATCACAAATACTTATATCTCAGCAAAAATAATAAACAATTGCAGGAGTTAAAATCATAGAAGCATAATGACATATTTTCCCGAGTATCAAGTGTACTAGGTCGTGAAAATGAGAGAAAACTTATCATTACATTACTACTCGACCTACTTTGTTTTTTCTTTGGTTTTAGAAGGTTCCTATAAGAATGAAGAGTTTCACTTCCAGTGCTTTTGTAATGATAATAGGAGGATTTATTATGACTTACCCCAACTTTAATCTTGTCAACAACACTAATTTCATTATTAGAACTAAAAATTTCCTGAGAGTTATTTGAACTCTATTTACTTACTAATTTTAATATTAAAATTCTCTTAGTCAGTCAACTATGCGCTTATTAATACATTTTTCACAGAATAAAATGAAAACATTAAACATTAAAAAGTAAAAAAATGTTAATAAAAAGAGACATATATATACTTCCAACAAAAAAGAAAAATCAAATAAGTCTATAAAATCAAATTCTAAAGCAAAAAATCAAATTCATTTTCTACCATCATAATATTCCAAGTGTCGCTGGCCACACTAATCTTCCTAGCTTGATATTGCTTATATATCTTGTTAGCCAGATGCTTAGGCCATGTTTGGATTATTTAATTAGTTAATGCCCTGAACTAAGTAACTAGACAACAAGCGGATTCATTCCCTTCCCAGAAACCAGGGTCTTTCTAACGTTGATTGGTTTTATGAAATATGCTACGTTGTCTCTTTCTCTACCCAGAATATACACGTGTAACCTAATCCTTACTCTGCAATGCATATGCATGGGATCGTGGCACGTCTCTCACACAGACACGTGGCGCTGAAAACTGAAACAGGATGCTGAGCAATTAAAAATCATTTTTTTATTTTTAAAAATGGCATCTTCTTTCAGTCACCGACTTTTGCATCCCTATATATGACTACCCTTCACTCCAATGTTTCATCATTCAAATGCTTTTGCTTGTATTCTTCTGATACATACTCAGATACACTACTATCACCTTCAGGTGCTCAAAAATACTGAGAGGATCACTTTAACTACTAGTACTGCATTAGAGATGGGTTCATCTAAGAGAGCTTCTTGGACTGTGGTTGTTGGTGTTGGAGTTGTGGAGGCTTTGAAGGACCAGGGTCTCTGCAGATGGAATTCAGGTTTCAAGTCAGCTCAGCAAAGTGTGAAAAGCCATGTTAGATCGTTGTCACAGGCAAAGAAGCTTTCTTCTTCCTCTTCTGCTGTGGTTTCTAGCAAAATGCAAGGAGAGAAGGTGAAACAGTCAGAAGAATCCTTGAGGAGAGTCATGTACTTGAGTTGCTGGGGTCCCAGCTGAAGGAAAGAGAAAGACAATATGGAGAAAACAGTTCTGTTCTTTGAATGTAGCCATGAAAAGGTTGTGCCAGATCGAGAAGGAGATTTCTCTTGCTATGTTTCGCCTGCATTCATTTATGTATATTATTATTGTTATTTGTTCATTGTTGTAACAGTAATCACGATGAATATCAATTCAGTGAAATTTCAACAATCTTCGTAGTTTTCCTTCTACTAATATTGCTGATTTATATAGCATTATTTAGAAAGAGAAACAACCAATTAATAATTTGAAACTCTTGTAACTGAAGAGAAATACAAAAACTCAATTAGTACTTGTACTTATCCCCTCTAACTAAATATCAACCCATGTTATGTGTCCTTGCACGAGTCATGAATGATTCTGCAACAATACATACTTTATTAAATCAGTGATGATATAACATATTCTTTCTCAAAGGTAGTTAAAATATTATAGCTACTGCGGAGTGCATATACAAAAATTATATTATCATGTGTAATAGCTTAATATTACTTTTATTAGTTTATCACATTTTTACATAATTTATTATGTTACACAAAACTGTTGTACGACTAAATTTTCTCAGGTCAGCAATATGATTCTGCAAAAAATCGATTTGATTTGTAAGAACATTGTCAGTGTTGTATATAAAGGTCTCATTGTTATGTTACAGGATTCTACTGAAAGTAATGAAAACATCAAAGCTTTTTGGTGAAAAACTTAAAATTTAAACAGTACAAAGGTCTCATTGTTATGTTACAGGATTCTACTGAAAGTAATGAAAACATCAAAGCTTTTTGGTGAAAAACTTAAAATTTAAACAGTACAATGAATTGATTTAACTTTTCAGTCTTTTACCTGTATAAAATACATATTTTTGGTTATCAGATATATTTTATGTGAGTTTACTTAATAAAAATAAATTTAAATTATTGAACAAAAAACGAAGGAAAAAGTTACTTGATAAAAACTTACCTTGTAACCTCAATTATTAGATGCCAAAGGGGTAAGAGTGTCTTGATATGCCAAGCATGCATCATAGTGACACCAAAATATTTGATACTTAGAGTGAGTGCGACAATTGTGTGACAGGGACAGGTGGTCCTAAAACTACGGATTCATTAAACTTGGTTCCAAATCTTACGCAAAGCGAAAACCACTGGCTACCCCCAAAACCAGTTGCTAGCTAACCAAAACTTTTTGCCTATGGTTTTTCTAAATCTTTGGCCGTTTCCTCAGTTTAGCAATTTTGTCTGACATCACATGTCAAGTGCTTCTCCTCAATATAAAACCACCTTCATTTCAATACCTCTCAATCTAAAATCCTGCAAGATATTTCTTCCATTCACTCAAGTTACACTACAATTATCAAGTATCAATTGGGTTACTTTTGATTCTTTAAAAATCAAAGCAAGAGTTTCTTTGGAGAAGCCTTATAGAAGAAAATATGTGTTCAGCCGGCAGAACTTGGGCTGTGGCAGCCAGTGTTGGAGTTGTGGAGGCCTTGAAGGACCAGGGTCTATGCAGGTGGAATAATGCCTTAAGATCAGTTCAACATCAAGTCAAAAACCACGTGAGATCCTTATCTCAGGCAAAGAATCTTTCTTCCTCTTCTTCTGCTATGGTTTCTAGTATATTGAAGGAAGATGGGGCAAAGCAGTCAGAAGAATCCATGAGGACAATCATGTACTTAAGTTGTTGGGGTCCCAACTAGAGTCACAAGGGCAATTAAAAAACTGTGTCTAATTTGACTGAACCTTTGCCCTATAATATGGGGCAGGGATTTCGTGGTCATGTCCAAAAATTGCTATTGTATTGCGACAGATTTGGATGTAAATTTTGATGAATGAAAAATATCTGAATGTGTTAAACCATTTCAAAGTTTAACATTCTTCGCACTATAATATGGCTAATGCTTGCTACCTCTCAGGGGGCTAAACATAAGTTTGCACTTTCATTTCTCTATTGAAACTTACTAGATTTCAGAAGAAAAAAATAGAGAGGAAGGAATCACGAATTAGTGTTTAGAAACTTGATTAAACCAGAACTAAAGCAGGACTGTTTCTTTTGGCGTTTGAAAAATGCAACTTAATTTGGACATGCCTTTTTTTTCCTGATATAATAATAATAATAATACATAAATAAACTACTATTATACTCAGTAATTAAGTAAGAAACAATTTAGCTGAATTTAGATAAGGATCTGAAAAAGAAATTGTTATGATCCATATCTCCTTGATAATTACAACTCTCTCTGAGTAAGACAGTGCCACCACACCTGCCCTGGCAAAAACAATCCATGACCTGGTTGTTGATTATCATAATGTTAATCTTCAATCGGTAGTAGTCCAAAAGAAAAAGAGAGGATGATAGCTTTTAATTTTAAGTAATATAAAAATTAATTAGTAAACTATTATGAGACCTTTTAGCAACATTTTTTTTTAGAAGAAAGTAGCTTTTGGGCAAAGGTTGTTGGATTATTCCAAGCACATTACTAATGAAAATTATTGCCAATTCATGAACATAGGATATATTATTGTATAATTAGAAAAAGAAAACCATAACAGAGGGAAGGATCAGTGATTTTCGTGGTGTCATTCTTAATAAAATCACTTGCTAGTAATGTTCTACAACCATATGAAGTAATGGTGGCTAATAAAGAAGCTAGAAGTAGCTTTATTTTCTCTGTTCTTTTCAAGCAAAAGGATAAATAATAATAAATTAAAGGGAAGAGAACAAAGAGAAATATCAATTTGGTGAAAGGGCACATCCATTGCCAGATTTATTTCGACCCTTATGTGGTTAGGTATGAAGCCAACTTTATGTGGATTGCTGATTTTGTTTTTGTTCTTATCGAAATTGCCTTTTGCTTCAAAAGAGCAAAAAATACAGCTCTTCCATACCTTCTATGTTGTTACTGTGAGGTGTGAATGCTAAAAAAAACATGAAACGGCATGGCTTATGCATTTAGAGTTTCGTTTGTTACAACTTGTCAGAGAATTTTTTTTCCTCATTACAGTATTTTCGTTTTGGATTAAAGACTATTTTTGTTGTGATATTATAATCATGTTAAAAAGACTTTGATGAAATGGTTTCAGTGTTATAAAAATAATTGGAAATTTATATGATATGAAAAATAATTACTGAACTTTTTGAGAAATTACTATTACAGTGATGTCAAATGTTGATAAGAAGTAGGAAATGATTGCAGAGAGGGAAGAATCGCAGGAACTGTGTGACATAAGTGAAACGGACCTCAAACACAGAAATCAAATCTACAGAATTGGGTGCATTGAGTCCGAACCCAATTTTTCATTCCATCACAGTAAAATTGATGCCACCATCTCTGCTACCAAGTTGTCTCACTCATAGAGGTACTTACCAGTACGCGGTAACTACCACCCTTTTTGACAAAACAAGAAAAAAAAGTTGTAAATGAAACGCAGCACAGCCAGGGGTCACATTCGAAACCTCAGCCTTTTCTCGGACAGACTTTTTACGTTCCAGTGCTTCGACCAACAGACACAACCCACATAGTAATTCTGCCATTACTGCCAAATCAACCTTCGTGTTCCTCACTCACTGAACCCAAAGCTTGAAACTTTGCAGGCGTTTCTGTGACCCAGTTGCCGGAAGTGGCGGTTCCAGGTGGATTCCGGGTGGAATGGAGGTAGAGAGTGAAAAATCAGGGTCTGATGGGAAAGTTTGGAGTTTTTGTAGAATGCCATTTTGGCAAACAACTCACACTCCATCTTCTTCTTCTTCTTCATCTTCCATGTCTTACAACATGCACAATGTCCATCAGCAAAATCAGAATAATCTTCAATCTGTTGATAGATCCGGTCAGCATTCTTCAACCACAGTCTTATCTGTGGCAAAGTCTCTGCTCCCTACAAAGAGGAGGCTTCGTCTTGATCCTACCAACAAGCTTTACTTTCCATGTAGGTGTCTCTTGAAACTTGTTTATTTTGTAAAAAATAAGCAATGTTATACCTTCTGATACATCTTTTCAATATTTTATAACTATCAAATGAAAAAGGAAATATATTTAATATCTTCGACACATAAAAAAACTATTTAATACTTACCATACAAAGGAAGCAGAGGATTTCTATGAAGATATTATAAGAAGATTTAGAATTATTCCCTTGTGTGTGAGTGTGTTGAATTTCTTATGAAATTAATGTTTTGTTTCAATTGCTTGGTCTGGATTTTTTTTTTTTCATTCTACAGCCTTGTGAATGGGTTGCACTATTCATAGTTATCATGGCTAACGTTCACATTTGTCCATTCTGTTTTTTTACCTTGCTTTATTGTTTTGCTACACTTTAAGTTGACCCATCTTTTAATAGGAGAAAACAAGAATATGATGATGAGAACGGATTCATTGATTTGTTTGTAGTGGATGTTAGGTTTGTCTTCGCCTGATTCAATGTGACTTTGTTTTGATTTTGAAGATGAACCTGGTAAGCAAGTTAGGAGTGCAATCGCAATTGGAAACACTTGCAAGTCTCATGTAGCTTTCAAGGTGTGGTTTCTGTTTCTTTTTTTTTGCCATCATGTTACTCTATATCATAAATTGGCTAATAACTCTGTCATTCATGGTATTCAACATACGATGTAGAAAACTTTTAGTCTCTACACACGCATGAAAGTTAAGTTTTGGAAAATTACTACAGGAAACGTAATATGTTGATCTTGACCATCTTCATATACGGTTTCATGGCATATATCTATAGGATGATATGAACACTGATATTTTATACACTGCCTTTTTCTTTATTTTATCCACTATTTAGGTTACTACCAATGATGATGTTTTCGTTTTTTCTTAGTTTCAAACAACAGCACCCAAGAGTTGTTATATGCGTCCTCCAGGTGGTGTTCTTGCCCCTGGTGAAAGTATAATTGCTACTGGTAATTTGTGCTTTTAAACTCCTGTTTAAGTAACATGGCCAAATGCTTAGAAATTGCTGATTCCTCTTATCACATATTTACCAGTATTCAAGTTTGTGGAGCCACCAGAGAACAATGAGAAACCAATTGATCAAAAAAGCAAGGTTAAGTTTAAAATCATGAGCCTAAAAGTGCAAGGTGAAATCGACTATGTACCGGAACTGGTAATTTATTATTGCTCCTTTTGATGATATCTGGCATCATCATCATCGAGTTTTTCATTTATATCTTAGCTTGTTTATGTAAGATGAAATTCAAACCTTCTTTCTGTTCGTGAAACAATTAAGATTTCTTGATGGTCTATATGTCTTAAAATCAATTTTTCTTTTAGCGTGGGGAAAAACTGAAGATGTTAGTTTAACCAAAGATGTTGTTCAAGAAATTTGTATCCCATGTGAGTACTGTTGAATTTTTTAAGATAGTTTTTGCTTATAAAGAGTTCAAAGAGATTCCATGTTGTACGAATGGGAGTTTGGCATGTGGTAGTTATTGGAAATAAAGGTGGTTCTGGAACCTTTGTGCTGTATCCATGTGAGTACTGTTTAATTTCTTAAGATAACTTTTGCCTATAAACAGTTCTAAGAGATTCTAGTTGGTGCCAATGGGAATTTGGCATGTCTTAGTATTGGAAAAGAGGTTCTGGGACCTTTGTGCATAATCATGACCTGATTTTACTTTCTTTCTGGAGACTTGAGTTGTTGTAGCTTATTTATTTTCTGTCTCCACATCGACTTGTGACATATATCATACTTGAATATCCATATGCATGATTGTTTCATGATTCTCTTCACACAAGTGATGCCAGAACTGAATTTTATATGAAATGCCTTCTCCGGTATATCACTCTTAATGCATTTTATTAAGGTGAGTACACAAGGTTTTGTAAGTAAATATATTGTGGAACACTGTTTGTTGCTAGCATTGCAACTTTGATTATATTGTACACAACCTACTTACACTGTAATTGTCAAATTAAAGATAAGTAACACAAAGAATGCATTTAAAATGCCTTAAGCTGATTGCAAGTATTCACAAATCATTTTTCATAATTCATCTTTTGCAGGTGTGACTCGCAAGTCTTGGACTTATTCCTGTATTGATAAATAAGCCAAGTCTATTACGTTACTTTGAAAATTTAAATCGAAGTGCTTTGGTTTCTTGAATAAGTAGGCATGCATTCTGTACACAGAGCAAATTGGAATTTAACATGTAAATGTTACATAATTTTTTCCTGCAGTTTGATGAGCAAAGAGATCAAGTGGCAATAGAGCAAATTCTACGGGTTATTTTTGTGGACCTTGAACGGCCTAGTCCTGTAAGACTGCATATCTCAAACATGACAAAAAATCTCAACCATTTTATTATTTGCAGTTATAATTGAAAGCTGTTATTTATGTAAGGCACTGGATAAGCTCAAACGGATGTTGGCCGAGGCTGATGCAGCTCTTGAAGTGCGACAGAAACCGCCGGAGGAGAAAGGTCCTCGAGTAGCCGGTGAAGGCCTTGTTATAGATGAATGGGTTAGACACTCTTCTTTGCCACATTCTTTTGTCTGAGTAAATAATATGTGCACACTCACTTACAAAGTTACAATGACTATTTCAAAAGTCATTCTGCCATGACTTCTGATTAGTTGAGAATGTAAAATTGTTTATACTAATAATGCATAAATATCAACTCTTTATTTATATTGATTATTCTCCTTCCATTTTCTCATATTCTGCATCCTTTCTCCTTGTGTAGAAAGAAAGAAGAGAAAGATACTTGGCCCAACAGCAGGTCGAAGGTGTTGATTCAGTGTAAAGTGTTTCTTTCCTCTTTTTCTTGGGTCAAGCCCTTAATGTTCTTTCATTGTATGCCCTGAAATTGAATTCCAGACTCACTGATCTGATATGTCATACGCGATTGAGTTGCCTAGAAAATTGCTATAAAGCAATAATGAAATCCTTTCTCTTTTCTTTTTCAACAATGTTTGTGATGTTATGTGCGAGATAGCTGGTTTGTTTGAGAAGTATATATGGATTATTCCTGTCTTTAACATGTTTTTTCTATATGAACGATGGATCAATACAATTGATTATATTAAAGTAGTATTGATGTTGATAAGCCATTAGTTGTTTATAGTTATTTATCAGGTGAGAGAAAACAAAGTTGGTAGCAGATTCATGGCGGCTATAATAACTAGCAAGATTATAATCTCCTTATTCTTATTCTAGTTGGTCCAAAATAGTAAGGCTTCTTCTTTTAGTATTATTTTCATCAGTTGGAGATCAAATGAAATCAGAGATCTTATACTTATTTTTTGTTAAAAAAAGAGGTTAGTGGATTGAAGCAATCAGTAAAATTAATCAATAGATAATTAGTTAGCAATCACGATCTTTGGATATCTTTTTTAAGGGCATGTCACTATATTAGTTGGGGACAGTGGAATACGCATTTGAAATGATCTCCTATTTCTCCTTTGATTTGGTTACACTTTTTTGGTACATGATCATGTTATACTAATATTACAACATTCCAGAAATAGAAAGGCTTTGCATTTTACCAGAATGTTTGCTTTTACATTTGAATCCAAAGGGATCCACTCAAGCAGCTTCTGTATATTGTAGATGTTCTACATGGTGATGGAGTTATTTGATTCACATCTATTAATTATTTGTCAAACACATTATTACTGTTGTTATTATTAGTACTATATTATTATTATTAATCAATGTATATAAACCTTCACCTTCACCACTTGGAGATTAAGTCAAGTCAGAGATTCTATATACTCTTTATTTTTTTCTGGAAAGAGGTTAATTAGTGTCTTGAATAAGCCAGGAAAATTGGTATGACTAGATAATTAGCTATCAGTCACTGTCATTTTATTTATTTTTTTAGGGCATGTCTTTGTATATCTTTAATATAGTATACAGATGCTGATTTAACATAAAAAAACAAAGTGGGTAGGTCCACTTTAAAAAATAAATGAGCATATCTCCTTTTTGTAAAGTGCAAGATATAATTGGCTATTATTAGAGGGTATCATGATGTTAATCCTGGGGTCTGTCACTGATGATGGAGCAGCTGCTATGACATGTGAAGATTAAAAATTATTGATGTGTTGCTCTTAAACAATTTAGTTATTAATTTTAATTGCTTTGGCTCGTCGCATACATTCCAATACATAACCAAAATTATTGGTCAGTTTAGACCTTAAATGAGAATATTGTGGGCAAAAAATATTATTGATATGAAAAGTTCTTGTTGATAAAGGTTATTTGTCAATACTATGTGACTAAGATGATAAAAAAGAAACATTGCAGTAAATAATGGGGAGGATGGTGTATATTGAATGAATTCTTGTATTATTAAATGTGAAAATCTATTAAACTAATGAAAATAATATGATAACAATTTCATAAATTTTTTTATGGTGAAGATGAAAAAAAAAATACTATAAATTGTGACCAAGCGAAGGCTGCAGGTTTTGGAGTAATGGTAATAAGAACATGGAATTGATTCCTTCTGAAATCATAAATGGTGAATGTTGAAATTCAGAGTACAAGAAACAGACCAAGTTCATCCTCTAAAAACAAAACAACGTGCCTCTATCTCAACGTCTTTATCCAAGTACAAACAAAACTAGCTACTTTTACAAGACTATGTTGTTGCATTGTAAGAAAATTCAGTGAAAACATCTTTCACTGTCTGTAAGAGATTGTTCAGTAAAAATAGTTTTATTATTTGTATTGTATGAGAGACAATTTTATTACTTAAAGTAAAAAAACAACAAAATTCTTCTGTCGAATATGGTTATTACTATGTATACAATATGACTCAAACTATAATCCAAGGATGGTGAAAAGTGGAAAGTGTAAAGTGTAAAGGTTGTTTTTTTAATCTTAAAAGAGAGAATAGAAAAATGACACGTGTAATGCGGTGGCGGTGAGAGAGAGAGGATGGAGCCTGCGCAGTCACGTGATTGCTGCCCTCGGCCCATAACCAATGGATCATCGTACTGCAGGCCCATCATCCGAGAAAGCCTCAAACACCAACGTGTCATTGCGACAGTTCCAGACTTAACACGTATACATCAAAGGAATAAGAAAAGGTCGAAAAAGAATGGGCCTCTGTGGAAGGACAAAAGTACCCCTTCACAAAACAACAATGTTCCAAAACCAGAGTTTAGGAAACAGACAAAGGGAGGGTGGGAGCCACGAGGGGTGAAGAATTGAAGAGAGAGAAATAAAGATAGAATAAGAAAGTGACATTAATGTGGGGAAGGAAAAGGTGAGTCATAGGTGACAATTATGTCTCTTTCGGATAAGTCTACCACCTGTTTCCTGGAACCACCACTCTTGTCACCATTGAATGCATCTCTTAAACTTAATTAAGCTTTATAAAATGCTACTGTTAGTAATGGTTTTTGAACACAAAACAAAATTATTAATTTTTTGAAAGGAATGGTGTATAGTGTCACGCAATCTAAATCCTTGTATAAAATACTGGTATTAAAGAACACTTCAAAATGATTCACCAAATCTCTAATACTGTGTTAATCTATATGTTTAGGTGGAGAATGGGCCCCACCTGTAATGAGTATTTTACACTAAATCATATCCCAAATGCTTCCAGTTTCTTCTATAAATTCTCTATTCCTCTTCCCTTTCATTTCACTACTAACGTTTCTCTCACCTCTGTTCTGCTGTGTTGTGTTGGGAAGTGAAAACACAAGGAAAAGAAAAAACCTTTTAAGAGAAGGATGAGTTACTTGAACCGTGTTTGGATGGCGGCCACCGTGGCTGTAGCGCAGGGTCACACCGATCCCGGCTACAAGTGCAAGACGGCGCTCAACTCCATCCACCACAACCGTAGCCGCCTCTTCTCAGGTGGGGCCCTGTCGGATCTTCGCCCCTTGTCCGGGGTCGTGGGATCTGACGGCGCCGGCGCCGTGACGGGGAGCTCCGACGTGGAGAAAAAGGTGACCCAAGCCGACGAGTCTTTGAGGAAAGTGATGTACTTGAGTTGCTGGGGCCAGGGCTGAACCACGGGTGGCCTTGACAACGGTGGAGATTGAAGTGGTCGCTGGAAATGGTGGCCTGGGCCTTGTTTTTGAGTTGGGTTCGGTTCTGAGTTGACCTGACCGAGTCATGGGGGATGACTCGGTTGGAGAGAAGAACTTGGAATGATGTGATGTTGTAAATCAAGTAGCGATGTATGTATGTACAGAAGATAATGGGTTTTTCCCACTCTCAAGAGTGGATGGTGATGATGAGATCTGAACTTAATAAATAAGAATACCTAAAATTATTCAAACTCTTCTTCCCTTTTATCATCATCAACTTTTATGTTAATAATTCAACAAAATATCTCTTAATTTTGATGTTTTAA
Source organism: Phaseolus vulgaris (assembly GCF_000499845.2). Classification (NCBI taxonomy): domain Eukaryota; kingdom Viridiplantae; phylum Streptophyta; class Magnoliopsida; order Fabales; family Fabaceae; genus Phaseolus; species Phaseolus vulgaris. Next base: position 32,909,188 of record NC_023755.2, on the reverse strand, counting down.
CAATAATTGAACAAACTCTAAAACAGACACAACCTGAAAAGTTAAGGATTGAATTTTTTAAGTGTTCTACTTTTTGTTCTGAAAGTATATTTTTATTTCCAAAGGAAAGTGATTAAGTTGAAGAAAATTTAGCAAAAATTGAACACGCATCTGCTCCTAGAATCTCGAGTTGTTTAGACCTGTACCACCTTAAGTTCTATCAGTCCATGTGATAACACAAGTTTCCAAGAGAACAGAAAAATTGATACATGATTCATGATTGTAAATTGTAGCCAAAAACGTAAGATTCGGCGAAGACGGTGTTCTAATTCTTGTATCCTTTGAAACAAAGGTAAACAAGTTAATGATGATTTGATCTCTTGGTATTTGGATGGCAGATGCTGTCAGGGTCTGAATTACTTGTTTTGGTAAAGAGAAAGTGAGTACAAATAAAAGGGTGCTTTTGATCTTGTTCTTTTATTAAAATTGAAGTTATATCTTAATGATTTGTTTAATAAAAGCTTACGTGAGAGTAACAGGTTATTAAGGCGAAATTTTACTTTAATTGAAGAATAGTACCAAGAATATATAAAGAATACGTTTAGCTTGTATTATGTAATGAAGGGAAAAGAACTCTATTTAAGAAGTTGAAGGAACTTTCGAGAATGCCTTCTATTCAGAAAAGTGGATGCAACCGTGAGTTACAATAAGGTACAGGGATTACACTTTACACGGGAGTGGGGTAAACTTGTTTTGGCAATCAGAAAATTAGAGAGCCAATAGCATAACAAAATGGAAACGGAATGAAAACTAAAAAAAGAATATGGATTCAAACATTCACAACCACACATATTGCAAGGAACTGGGACAATCGATCGTCCTCTAGTGAATAGCAATGTCATTCACACAGACCAAGCATATTACAACTCATGTAGATACAGGTAACGACATATTTCTCTGGTTCTGGTTTCCAGCGCTTGGTTTTATCTCCCATGATAGTAGCAGATGTCGCTCTTCCTCGGGATGGATAAAAGGCAAAGAAATCTCACGGATCATCAGGTCACCACAAAATGGGCATTCACTAGCTATAGCATCATCCAGTTGTGACCGGAGCTGCACATAATTTGACACCAGTACATAAGAGTTATTCGGCGTGGTTCAACTCCATCAAAGTACAAGCATTTAACACCCCAATGTAAAGTTCACCAATATGCTAACACAAGTTTTTTTTTTCATGGCTAATGCTTAAAGAGAAATTCCATACGTCAAAGGCCTCTAGTAATGGTAGAAAAAGAAAAGAAAGTTGAAACTTAAATTTCAATGCAAGAAAAGTGTAATGTTGAGCAATGAATTTCTGCCGTCAACTACAAATACATGTTACAAGGTGCATGAAAGAAAGTTATGGGCAAACCTTGTCTACAGTGCTCATGCTAGGAATAGACTCCTCTGCAGAAAGGGTGCCATTGGATTCTCTCTTTGTTTCACTGCCCATCAAAGTAAGTTGCTTCTGCAGATCCAGTATATACTCAGCCTGCAACATTTTCCCAATAGATTTAGTCTGAATGACGGCATTTGCAGTAATGAGTATATTCTGGTTTGAGGTGGGTGGGGGCAACATTTTGATGCCATACAAACAAGGTTATGACAATTTTGTAACAAAACTTCAGAACAAAATTAATGAATACAATTTGTCAATTTATGCCACTGTATTAACCCATGTTTAAGGGTCCAAACCAAAAAGCATTTGTCTGCTCCATTACAGTGTATTTCCGCCATTTTAATTAACTTGTGAAACAATGACGGAGTTTTGGATATCCCATCTCAAAACTATCCATTTTTTAATGTTAAACAGTTAAAGATCAGATCACTGTGTCCTTCCAACTTTGTTATATCGCTTTTCACATTCACATCAGGTTCCGACTAATATAAAACAACAAACTTTCAGGTACCATAACATAATGTGTAGTCGCAATGAGATGACAGTTATGAGATGAAGGTATTGTATTTACCTGGGAATCAACTGTACAACGAGTCACATGGGCAATCAGGCACTGTGCGTGGAAGGCATGTCCACACGGAAAGATATAAAAGGGAGCCATTTGTCCTACTAATGTATAACCTCGACCCATGCCGAACTCCCTCCCTACAGTTAGAATTTTTCGCCGACAAACCTATAGGGAGTCACAATAAAATTATTTCAACTTAGGAAATTAGTTTAGCAAACTGAATCTGAAAAAACAAAAGCAGATTGATCTGAATGTATCAGGAAGAGCAATACCCCGCATTCCCCATCTCGATCAATAATAGTGCATCTTTGAGCAAGTGCACTGATATCATTTCTGATGTTGTCAGCACCGCGGGTTGCATCATTCATCTCTTCTTTCAGCTGTTCAATTTGCTTATTGTAATCCTCCAATGATGAGCATATAGCCTCCTGCATGATTTAGATAAATTCACCAACGGAAGTTTAAGAAAACCAATTGCAATTATCTAAGACATGTAGCTCACATATCACATTCTTTAGTTAATTTTCACAAAAGAAGCTACTATATTACATGCAAATGTCAACAGAGAATAAAAATAAAATAAAGAAACTTAGCTAGTATGTATCACTAGATAAATTGATCATATTTGAAAATTGTCAATCAAGATGACAAAATCAGAACAAAAATAACTGTACCTTGAAGTCATCAATCAGGGCAAAATCTGGAAAGAATGGTAATATGTCCTCAATCTTTAGCAGGCCATCAGTTTCTTTAAGAAATGCAATCGCCTTCCTAATGTTTTCCCTCTTAGTTCCTTTTTCTTGTTCAACAACATGCTTAGCAATCATAAGCCAGAGTTTCTTTCTCAAATCTTCATCATCTTCAACCTTGTCAGCTTCAGCCATAGCAAGCTCTGAATCAACCTGGTATAGGAAAGTCAGTTAGCACAAAAGAATGACTTCTGAAAACTGAATAAGTAAAATGTCTTCAAAATATTCAAAGGCTTTTTCTTATTTTTTGCTAGGATGTAAAAAAATTGAAAATTTAAAAAACTTCTAACGGGATATGTTGAACTACTTTTACAAAACCTGGCTCTGAGAGAACTATATATTCTTGAAGACCGCTAACTTATTCCAGCCAAATGGAGAAGGGCAATAAAAGAAGAAACCCCCCCCACTGGAAGGCACTTCATAAGTGAATTATTCCTTATATCAAGATTTATAATGCATAAAGAATAAAACATCTGTTACAATTGGTAGCTCTTGCAGAATCCCCAAAAGATATAACTACAAGTGAAAATATCACCAATGAAGAACATTTGCAATGCAGTCAGGCAGATATTTATAATTAAGCTGCACCATTTTTGTATTAAAGCAATGGTGAAGTTGAAACTTAACAATCATTATATGACAAATTCTAACAACAAACTCTCAAACACACTTTTTTAAGTACATTCTCTACTACTGACTTAAGTTTATTGGAAAACACATTTTTTTGTGGGTTCCACTTCCCACTAATGATTCTTGTCGTGATTTTATAATTTTTAACAAATTATAATTTATAACCAATAATAGAGAGTATATTAGAAGGAGTGCGTTAACACTCCATATCATCATATTAGTCTCACCTGCAGGGCAAGAGCAACGGCTTCTTCATGCATAGACATCATGCTATATATATGAACACATGCACGCATTCGTTTCTCCTTTAGGCAAAGACGCAAGGCATACTTAGGATCATAGAAGAACTCAGGACCATTTTCCGGTCCTTTCCCAAATTTGCATTGTAGGAAACGTAGAAGTGAACTATCATCTTCCTGAGTAGACAAAAAAAAAAACAAATACATAAATTGGCACAATTGTCAACACTAGATAGATCCAAGAAGTTGTAAATTCCTTTAAATCTTATCAAGATAAACCACTCTTTCCATGTATCAGCTGCAAGAGATGAGATATGTTTAAGACTCTGTCAATCCTCAATTGATTAATTCCAAGTTATATTTTTATACAGAAAAAGGCACATATTAGAATTTCCATTAAATATTTCCGTGAAGGATCTTGATCAACTTATATTTACAATTGCAATCCCAATCATGTCCTGTGAGTGTTAATGAACATACAATAAAGAATATGATTGCAATCGTCTTATCTTAATGGAAAAACAAGCAATTTGATTTGATCTTTAGGAGATTTTAATGGGCTTAAATTGCAGTACGAATAAAATATGATTAAATAGCACTATGAACTTTCATTTCAGTTTAATGAATGGCATTGGCATCACACAGTAAAGAGTAGGTTTTGTTTACGTACATGAGAAGTGAAAACCCACGTAAATTAATGTTAAATAGTTTAAAGGTGTAAGGTGCATAGCATAAACTATGCAGAGACTACCAACTCCTTATGAAAATTGCACAGTCATGGATGATTGTAGCATCCATTTGTTCATTTGCACACACATATATGTTCATCTATATATAAATATAGATGATATAAAAATACAATAGGAATCTGAAACACATCAGAAGTACACGGATCATGGATGTAAAAGCAAGTCACCCAACCTGTTTTGCATACAAAGAAAGTAGCAGGTTATGAACTCCAGGGTCTTCATTATGTAATCGATGAACACAGTATTCAAGATATTTAATGACTTCATGTGTCTCATTCCTGCATGTAAAAATAGTTTATATAAACGAACTTAAAATTCCAAAATTAATATCAATAAATTTAGGAAATCTGTCAGAAGAAAGACACAGAACACAAAGAAAAAATAAATTGATGAACATGTTATGACTGAAACATTTAACTGAATAAAAATGCAAACACAAATATGCAGTACTTTGCATGCGGTTCGCTTGAATAGCGCATCATTGCAGGAATCAGTTTCCTTGGGTTCAGATTCTTTGTAGCCATCCATGATTCCACAGTTTCATATGCATCAAGGGCAATAAGGTCTGGAGCAAATTTATACTGCATAGGACAGTCAATATTGTTCATAATTTGTTATATTTCTGAAAAGAAATTGAGAGGCTACAGTTCCAATTAAAAGTAATAGCTGAAATAGCCCGGGAAGAATGGGACAAAATAGAGACAAATAGATTTTCACACCCCATATCCTAAAAGGTGAACCATACCTGCAGATCTATAGGCACAGCAGGTTTCTGAAGCACTTCCAATGCTTTCTTTGATTCTCCTTGCTGGAAAAAGAAACAAAAGCAGAAAGTAAGAACAAATAAAAGGAAATATAATCAATGAGATTGTATACTTCTATAAAGCAATAGAGATCTGGATTCTGGAAAATGGAGATCTTTAGTAATGACAGGAAACATATTTGGAATTAGGGCACCTGAATGTAATGGTGAACTACAATCTCATACTGTCCTTCTAAGCTCGCAAAATATACCAATTCTTCAACCCTTCCATAACTGTAGAAAATTGCAAAAGCAAAATTATATAAGATTAATGGTTGTATAATTATTATAATATATAACTAACTTTGGTCAATGTTATAAATGACAAGGAAATAAACCACTAAATAAATTGGAGACTTATATTCGGATTGATATGATAAACAATAAAAGATTATGTTATTGTGATAGGGATTTGGGTATCATGGGGTGTTTAAGCTCCACATCGAGTGGTAATAGGATGCTCAGTGGAGTACTTAAGTGATTTGGTTTTCCACCTGAAAAGCTAACATTTAAGGAAGAGTTCCTCGAGTGTTTAGATTAATTGGTTACAAAGTTTTCACGTAAGTAAAATGTTGTAGAGTGCAGCCCCGCTAGGACATAAACTCTTAGGAGCAGAGCTATAATGGTGACTTGGACATTATGGGGTGCATAAGTCTCACATTGAGTAGTATGGGGTATTATATGATGAATTGACAATTGAAAAGCTGCAATACCAGATCCAAGGGAGAATGCCAGAAGGATGGAGTCACCAGTTATCATCACTGAACCAAAATAGCTAATAATTCATATATTAATACCCTTTATTTTCAAACTAAGATATGCAAAGGCATCACTGTATAACTTGCAATCCCAATTAAGTTGGTTCCCAAGTTATATCAATCATCTATAACATACCCAAAATAGCATTAAAAATAAAATAAAAGATACAAAATAGTGGGGGGACTGTACCACCATATACCACACTGTGTTCTAACCCCAAAATGTCTTCATATATTAATACTGAAGTCTTGTCATACATTAAAAAAAACCTTGTTATCTTCAATCTCTCGTAGAGACAAAGGGTGTCCACATTTTAGAAATTGAATAGTTTATCTTGAATAATTATTTATGATAACTAAATTTTAAAAAACTCTGAAAATTATAAACTAATTAAATCAAACAAACATGGAACTGAATGCTCCCACGCCTTTAAAAAAACATCCTTTTTCTTTCCTGCATCTTTTTGTTGAATTAAATCCTAAATGAAATAACTTGTAGTTGAGAGAATTTTAAATATATAAACTACCAGAACTTTATAAATAAAATTGAAGAAAACAGATATGTAGCAAGAATTAATGTCCAGCCAAAAACATTCAGCGGGCATATCAAGTATCAAATAATACCTTTCTAAAAGTTTCATTGTAGTTGTTTCATCCAATACATCCTTGCTGTCACTGAGAAAAGCGCGGAACTCTTTAATAATTGATTGGTACTCTAAATTGCTATTCTCTGATGCAGAGTCATCTTCCAAGAGCAGTCGGTTTATCTATAAGATCAAATGATATGGAACCCAAATTAATTTGCATGCAAAAAATATCTATAAACTCACAAGATAAAGATTAAAGAATACAACTGAAGGAGTAACTTAATTGCCTAAAGCCATAGTAGAGTATCAAAAATTGCTTCACAGCCAGCTCTAGCCATTTTTTCAACAAAAAAACCTTTAGCATAAATCTCTCAATTTCCGTAATTCAGCTCTGATACTTTCAAATTCAATTTGCATTCACAACAATGGGAATTGCCTAAAGCCATAGTAGAGTATCAAAAATTGCTTCACAGCCAGCTCTAGCCATTTTTTCAACAAAAAAACCTTTAGCATAAATCTCTCAATTTCCGTAATTCAGCTCTGATACTTTCAAATTCAATTTGCATTCACAACAATGGGAATTGCCTAAAGCCATAGTAGAGTATCAAAAATTGCTTCACAGCCAGCTCTAGCCATTTTTTCAACAAAAAAACCTTTAGCATAAATCTCTCAATTTCCGTAATTCAGCTCTGATACTTTCAAATTCAATTTGCATTCACAACAATGGGAATTGTTTCTTTTTCCTATCACTCATTCTTCATGCCTCATGTACAAGTAAGTGAAACAATAAGGAGTTTGTGGAAAACAGATGGAATTTCAGGACATATTATACAGAATTAAGTCTCATTCTAGTTTAAATTTGGATACCCTATCAGGTTTTGTTATGCCATTGTTCATAGAAAATGCAATAAAGGAATCATCCTTCCAAATGTCAAGAATGTAGAACCTTGTCCAAGTACAATTCAGTTGCCCAAGTGGATATCATTGTTATTTGGCATTTGTCACTCTTTTCCAAATTATCAAGCTTCCGCAATAAGAAAGTTCTCAAAGCATCCTACATTAAACAAAGAAACCAGTGAATTTGTACAAGCATGAGTCAAACTTCAAATCCGAGAATTTAAAAATTAAATTCATGATAAACCAATTCAAACCAGTTTGCATATGACCACATAGGAAAGCAGTAACTGTAGAGATTAAATGCATATAAGAAAATACAATTACGCAACATAAAATTACAATTTATTAAACTTAATACACTCATGTATTAGAAGCAGGCTGAATGAAATAATAGTATAATAAAAAAGACTTTCTTACTGAAAGACAAAATTACAAAGTAAACTTTTCTAAAAATACACACATTGAAGAAGAATGCAGCCACAGCATAATTCATATTTAAAGGCCAGCAACATGTTTAGTACCTGTTCACCTGCACTAATGAACTTCAAAGTGACCTCTTCAAATGATAAAATATAATTGATCTGCAAATAATAGTCCTGTCAGATCTCTTTTTTCTTTCGGATTATCAAAACAAAGTCCCAGGTGTTACTACGAAAGCATGAATAGGCACATTGCTTTGGTACAAAAAAATCACAATTATAACCAAAATATCATAATAGAGCACTGTATGGAAAGATGATGCTGCCAAAAAATTCTACACCTCCAAACTTAATTTATGAACAGAGCTCATAAAATATTCAGAGGGCTATCTTTAGGGAATGATGCTTCTTAAATAAAAAATAAAAATAAAGGTCACAACAGTTTTAAACTATTACATGTGGATCTCCGTGTTTGATGAATACAATTCATTGGGAAAAGGTGTAAAACGATATATATGTGATGACTTGGAAACTTTTTGGTAGCCTTGAAAGTATATAGGTACGAGAATATATCAAAGGGCAGCACCATTATTTTTAAGTAATCAAAGGGTCATGAAAGCAAAGGAAGCTCCCGCATTAATATAACAAACTAAATATAGCAAAATAATGAACTCAAAAGGGATTTACTTTGGCATAGAAAGATGCAGCTCTAAAATAATCTCTAGAAGAAAACGCAGCTTCAGCCTGCACCACAAATTATTGCAATCAAACTCCAAACTATCCTGTGGCAAAAATTTATAATGAATTCAGACAAACTATTTCTTGGGCAGCACAATAAAAGTAAGTGAACAGTACCTGCACTAGATATACTTGGTCTCTTTGAAAAGGGTCACGGCAATTGGCTAAAGCAGCAGTATATTCGTTCATGTCAAGATATACTTTCCACATATCTCGGCCTTCATCATTGATTGACACCTACTAAATTATCAAATACAGCAGCAATTACAACCAAGGCAGTTAGATCCAAAATTCAGAAGGCTACAGTATTCAGAGAACACAAACCTGAAAAATGGAGTTTTGATCGTATGCATAAAACAAACCAGCTGTAGCATCACTACACAATCCTATAATACCCTTTGATGCTGAATCGGAAGTTTGATCAAATTGAAGTTCCTCAATGATGTTCTCACTAATTCTGTTTACAACCTACAAATGTTCAAATAATTTAGCAAGCATGTATAAAACTCTTTAAATTGGAATTGAGGGCATGGGAACTTTGATGTAAACAAAACCATGATACGAAAGTGCATACACACCTTAACCTTATTCCCTAGAAGCAATAAGAAATGGAATTCAGACAACGCCATTGAACTTGGTTTAACTACTTCAGCTCCTTCAGACAATTTGGAGTAGTCCAAAAGAGCCTTGTTCTCAACAAAATTTTCATTTCCACTGGAAGAGCTATCAAAAAGTGAGAGAAAGGTGAACAAGTTCCTAAAAGAACAAGATGTAACGATTTGCAATAACAACCTTTCATGAAGCACCAGTAGCATGTTCTGAAATGAGGTTTGCAGAATCATGACCCACATAGTGAACATGTTCAAAATCAATATTGATTAAAGATGAAACTGACAACAAAATCAAGTCATTCTATACTACCTCTGTTGTCCTCCAAAATTTAAGCCACCATGGTAAATACCAGCTCCAGAAAGCCATGCAAAATGTACAGCTCTCCGTTGCTTAATGAAAAAATGCAACTCACTGGAAGATAATAAATAGAAGAAGTCTTAGAAATGATATATCATATACAAACAAGACATATGAAACTATGTAAAAGTAAAGTAATTTTCTTCATTTAGACCACTTAAATTTTATGTTGAATGCTCCCATGATATAACAATAGTATTATGTTTTTAGAGAAAGAGGGAGAGAGAGACCACTTGCCTGTTTGGTATGTCACCAGGAAGTTCCATAAAATGCACAGTACGATCTAAATAACCTAAAAAAACAGCCTACATTTGTATAACAATCAGTAAAATTGAACTTTGAAATATAATGGAGGGTATAATGAAAAAGGATAGCCCAAGATGAAAAATCATTGTCATCATAAATTACTTTCTGTTATTTAGATATAGAAATAACACAATCAATCTCACTACTTTTTAAAACAATTCATAAAGAGAACAATTTCCCTCTTTGGTTTATGAAGAGACCATATTTTTATATTTCTATATTACACATGCTTCTTATCTGTTTGTTGTAGTTGTATTGAACATAAATGCTTTGAAAGCTTGGACACTTCACCCATATATATTGGTAAAGTATACAAAAGTATCAATATCAGATACGTGAACAGATAAAGTTATTAGTATTTCATAGGTTTAGATACTTTATCAATAAATATTAGTGAAGTATCATAAAGTATCAATATCGGCTACGTGCCAGACAGGGATACATGAAGCAAATTGAAGTATCCGTACTTCATAGGATAGATTACTCAGGTAAATAAAAAAAAATGGAAATTTATAGTATTTGACTTACTTCCAGTGACCCAAAGCCAGTGTAAGAGTAAAGACGAGTAGGAGTAACTGCCATCACATAATATCTAGTCCCATTAATTATGCTAGCTGTTTCCATCTGATAAAAAAGGACAAGAACCAGAACATAAACTGAATGCCTTAGCCACATTTGGGGGGAAAAAACAGACTCTAAAGTTCATAAAGATGAGATGAAACCATATATAATATCTTGAAAAAGGAACCTATAACAGTAAACAGGAAAAAGACATACCTGTAAGCCCATAAAAGCTTCAGGTTGTTCTTTTAACTCAAAGAGAAACTTGATATACTTCTCTTTCTTATCCTTCTCATCCACATACAGCTCATGAAGTTGACCATTTTCTGTAGCAAGAATAACTTCCTTCGTGGAAACTGTGTTTAAAAAGTTTAATCAAAACCTCAAGCACAAATGAATATCTGAAAGTCTTTGTAGTAAATAAATCTACAAGCAATGGGCATAAGTCAAATAAGTGACCAATTAACTACCTTCAGTTATCTGTTGCTTGTTCCATGCAACAGCATTTACAACAAGACCTTTCAGCTTTGTCAAAATTCGTGGCTTGTTCCATTTGGCATGAGTATAGAAAGTTTCAGCTCCTCCAGGACCAACAACAGTGGCAATACAGTGACTCCCTCCAGGATCAACAAAAACCCTGTGGATTGACTGGTCCCCAGGACGACCCACAGTGAGATCAATCTCTACACTCCAAACAGACAGCAATATATCAGACACTCATCAATCCTACTCAAGAAGCAGGATATTAAAGAACAATATACAACTCCAAATTCCAGTATAAGCTCAAGTACTCGCCAGTGGCCACTATCAAGAACGCTAAAACAAATCATTCAAAGAGTGATCCCTATTCTATATCTATGTTGATTCACAAATTAAAATTAAACCCTCAAATTTGACATTCAAAATGTAAAGGTTACTGAATTTGAAACACCCATTTCAATGGGATGTCAAATACCAATTCATTTCAACTATATAAAAATTAATAAAAATGGGTATCCAAGGAATAGAAAGCTCAAAATTGAAACTTCACCAGATGAATTGCCAAGCCCAAAATCATGCCTGATGACCCATCCTCTGCTGGTTCCAATCACAATGACATCATTTCCAGCAGCCATGCAAGTGATAACTCCGTGACCTTTTGCAGCATATCGCTCGAGAAGGTCCACTGTGAATACCTGCCTCCCTTGATCCATCTATCATTTTTTATGTGAAGAAAATAATATCACTGGACAGAAATTAAGATAAATAAAACAGTCTCGAAAAAGGAGCACACTTGGTTATTGAACAGTGGTTCAAGACACTATTCACAGAGGTTTCTTCCATCAGTCCCATACACTAAACAGGATTGAATAAGGGGAGCACACTAACAGATGATTTGTCCAAGCAACCATTGTTCTTACCCTCAAAAGAAAAAAATTGTTGTTTCCATGCAATTTACTACATTGATGATTAATGGTCTACTGATTTTTCTGATCTGATTCTGTTTTGCACAAAATTATCAAAATTTCACGTAAAGTTTTAATTGTATAAAATAAAATGAAGATAAAGTTTTTGTACAGAAAATGTATTTTTCGCAACATGCTTTGTTATTAAACTTAGTCTGGTGATTGACTGAGTCGGGATAATGGCTCACTGGTCAGTCAAAATATGATAACACAAGCTAAAAAAATTATAACATCCTGTATGTTTAACTCAGCTAGAGAAGCGAGGACAAATATTAACATAAAAAATCTTGGCATTCAGGAATCAATGGTACTAGATCAAGGAACAAATTGGGAATGGATAAACAACGGTACTATACCAAAGGCAATCATCCAAAGCCCCAAAGCCCTATCCCACTAGTGAGATCAAATACATGGATCACTTGACACTATTTGGCTCAGTCAAAAACCAAAGCTTTGGAATTCCAACCATCCGAATTAATTTCCATTAGTGCACTAGAACTGAAATCTGTAAACGAACCTGACACAAGGTCAGATTCAGGTTAACTCAAGTTTCATTAGTCAATTAAGATATTAGCTTGGCCTGTTATTGAAATGTATTTATCAAAAAAACTATACTGATGATCTGTATCCCTTTTCAAGAAAAACCCAGAAAAAATGTGAAATTGATTAACTTTAATGGTTCGAAAGGTGATATTCCATCACTTCAGTTCGCAAACAGTCTTATTCTATACGGTGAAGTTGTGAAAAACGTGAGAGTGAAGTGCCCTTCAGCACTCTTGTTTGGGATCTGCTGATACTAGAAATCGGACATAAATTTTGTGTTGAAAGGCACACTGAATTGTCAGATAGATTTGTGGAAGTTCTGTATGAGTGAGACATCATAGGGTTACCGTTGGACAAACAAAATCTCCATTCTCAATACATCAATTGTGAATGCAGAACAGAAACCAAAAGAAAAGAAAAGGTTTACCGTTGAACATACCAGAACGTCGTGCTTTGTCGCCGGAAAAACGATGATGAATTCCCGTTGGCACTGAACGTGCTCTTCTCCACACCCAAATTGCGCAGAAATGGCACCTATCAAAATTATATACAGGGGCTGTTTTGCAAAAACTTAAGTTTTGAGGTCTCTATTGTGAAACCCGTCTCATATTGGCATGAACATTCACTGAAAGTACGAGAATTTAAGTTTAACTCCTAAAATCTATAATTTATCTAAAATTGAGTTAACATTACATTATTAGGACGGAATTTATCTTTTTTAACTTAATATTATAATATTTTGAGTATAAATATATTTTCAAGTTTACTCTTTTATGACTTCATTTATTTATTGTGGTTCGTATTGAGTATTTGTAAAATATAACAAATGGAGACTAACATTTTCTGTGAAATAACGAAAGAAAAACTACCATTTAAAAAATTTATCTTAGATAAATATTTGACTTACTTTGAAAATTTATAATTTACAATAAAAAAATTCCAATGTATTCTTATAACAATATAATAAGTATAATAATTGTATGACAAAATTACATTGTGTATTTTAAGTGTTGGTTTTATTATTATTTCATTATATTTGAAATTTTATTTCACTAAATAGCAAAAGTTTACATTATTGGATCATGTAGTTATTGAAATAACACTCAAAATACTATATATAAGTTTTATCTATGATCTATTAAAAAATCTTTCTATAATTTTAATTTCTTTTTTTACTTAACTAAAACTTGCCAACGAATGGGACCTCTTTGCAAAAAGAACTTTTGAGGTCTTAAATGTGAAACCGATTACAGGGACTAAACAGCAGTATTTGTAATTGTAGCATGTTTGGGCACCCTAAAATGTGAAAAAACAACATGAACGCAAACGTGGAAATCTCATTTCAGCTGCGAAGGATGTTAGGAGGAGCAACAGCAAGAGGCTTTTCACGGATTAAACTTCCTCTGTTCCGCTTTCGCTTCAATCTCTTCTTTCCTCTTTCAACAATCATTCGGTACCCCTCCAAAGCCAATTTTTTTCACCCAAATTTTTAATTTTTTTTAAAATTCTCTTACTGTTTTGAATGAAAGTGTAATTCTCTTCGTTGTGGAAAGTAAAATTTCATTGGTGGGTGGCTCTCAGAACCTCCACTCATATGTCATGATTCTCAATATACTACTGCCTTTTTAATCTGTTATGCCATAATAAACTTGGGTTTTACTGTAAGTTGATTGATTATTATTGTTGTTGTTGTTGAAGTTCAAACTTTTTATCATGAGGTGGTGAGGGCTGAGAAGCATTGAGAATGTTGTATCATATGTTAAGGAGTGCAAGATTGTCTCCTTTGTCACTGAAGTGCACAAGTAATTATATATGACTTTGAATTTTAGTGGGCCATGAGCACATTTTGTTTTAAATAAAATCTAGGGTTGATGCCCTTTACTTGTGGACTTTTAGAGACAAACCACTTCAGAGGAGTTTATTCCTCGTGAAGATTATGCAAGGATGAGTTCACTCATATTTGCTGACGGCAACATCTTGCCCTTTCATGGTGGAAGTGGTTTGGAGTTAGATCAAACTGTCACACTTGAACAAATGAAATTTAGTTGAACAAGTTGTGTGTGATTATTGTCTATTAGCTATAACTTATTCCTGGCGGGAGTTACGTGATCCACTAAGATTAGTCCATCATCAAACTTCTCATTACTTAAGTTTTTTAATAGTTTTGTATAGATTTGCATGTTTTGATTGAGTAAGGCCTATGAAGTGCTAGTGTGCTTGGCTCATTCTTAGATACTTGTTCTTTGAGATGATAGATATGTACATGCCTGCCATATATGAATGAATTTTGATATGCAGCATATTTCATGTTCATACCTAGTTCTATTCCAAAGCAACTTATCTTAGTTTAGCTTTAGTTCCTAAATAGTTGTCCATATATTCGACTTACTTTTTTCTGGTCCTACTACAGTTTTTGTTTGTTAAGCATTTGGCTGCAAAATAAACGTGAATTTCGATTGAATAAGCAGTTTTCAATTTCATGAACCTAAAGATGATTCTTGTTACAATATCAAACTGTTACAATATCGAGCTGTGTCATTCCCATCACAACCAAACTATTTTGTATCTGTATGTTTTTATACCAGTAATAGTTAATTCCATGGCACTTTGCAGTTTTCCAGTTTATTCAACCGAGGCATCTCCTGACATAAAGGAAGTCCTGAAAGAATTTCTTGCCACAGTTAAAAATACACCAGCATCCAGTGGGAATGCCAACTGCACATATACTGATAAAATGCTACAAATTTTAAACGATAAAAACATTGTTGTTTCCCTTGATGCCTATAATCTCATATTAGAGGAGGTAAGCCATGACATAGACCTTAGTTGTCAAGTTTTCAAGACATTATTGTTGTCCTGTAAATCCCCAAGTGCAACCTCATGCCTTAAGTTTGCCCAGGCTTTCACAAAAGAAAATGATTGTGTGCAGCTACTCAGATTTCTTGAGGAAATATCAGAGTTAATGTCTTCTAGCACATCATCATCCTTCATCAACAAGATCATTTTTGCCTTTGCCAAATGTGGACAAAAAGATAAGTCCTTGGTAATATTTGATCATCTTAGAAGACAGAGCTATGGTATAGATTTGGTCACATATAATATTGTTCTAAATATCTTGGGTCACATGGGCCGTGTGGATGAAATGCTTGATGTGTTTGCATCCATAAAGGATACTGGTCTCATCCCAGATACTGTTTCTTACAATACTCTAATGAACTGCTTGCGGAAGGTTGGAAGATTTGATATGTGCTTTGTGTATTATAAGGAAATGACCGAAAATGGGATTGAACCAGATCTGCTTACGTATACTGCACTAATTGAGATTTTTGGCCGGTCAGGAAATGTCGAGGATTCTTTGAAATGCTTCAGGGAGATGAAACTGAAGGGGATTCTTCCTTCAATTTATATCTATAGATCACTAATCCAGAATTTAAATAAAACAGGGAAGGTTGAGTTGGCAACAGAACTTTTAGAGGAGTTGAGTTCATCATCAACTTGTCTAGCTGGTCCAGAAGATTTCAAGAAGAAAACTAGGCAAAGAAACAGTTTAAAAGTTTAAGTTTTTTAGTTTCACTCGTCTGAGGTATGCAAGTTCGCGAATATCAGTCTCTGCAATGTCTTAGGTGGAGATGTGAAGTCGATCATCGCGTGTATATGCCATTGTTAATGTTAGAGACATGCAAGGGAAGAATATGTATGATATTGGTTAGTTCAACTCTTCATTACTTATTCCTGGCTATATAGGAATGATTAACTAATTTGTTGAGGCATTTTTTGAATTTTATCATCAAATAGAGACTGTTCAATTATGTAATTTTTGTCATTATGAGCGTCTTGTGGGACAATGCATATATTGGTAATTTCTCATCTAAAATTCATTACTGAAACCAACTACTTTGTAAAATTCCACTGTTTATCATTCCGTGATGCCAACTTAAACATTACGGGTATACTTGGTTGTGTAACTGACATTTGGAAAGTGGATTTCAGTCCTGAGTTTTATCATGTCATTTTCCTTTTTTATGATTTTTTTTTTTTTTTGCAAAACAATTGTAAGCAGTTTTTCTTCTAAATTTTCCACCTTCAAACTTTACACCTACTTATCCTGCTTCAATCAAACACTTTTCTGATGAAACCGGTGCTTTCTTTATTTCAGCATTAAAAAAATTCTCCTTGATCAGCTTTTTACCTCCAGCCATCTATCACAAGTTCACAAAGTGTATAAAGCTAGTTATTAAATTTGATATAACTCCAAACAGAAATAGCTTTAAATTTTATAGCTTTTTTGTATGTAATCTATGTTGAACTGCCAATGGATACTTCACTTCCATAAATAGTATTGACACTGCAAGATTTTCAAGTTTCAATTGGGTAGTTGCATTTTTTACAAATTAAAACATAAAAAAGTGAATGTGCGACTGAAAAGTTGTGTAGTGTTACTTCTTTTGGATGTTGACTACTTATTTTCATAATTCACAAGAAATCCAGCGCGTTCTATCGAAGTACCTTGCTGGAAAATGGCAACTGTAACAAAATCATGCTTGTTCATTAGATCACAATCCTCAAACTGTCTCCAATAGAAGGAGAGGCAAAGAGATGTAACTTCAAAACATCAAAATACTACATAATGGATAACAGTTACAATAAATAACAAAAAAAAGTAGCAACACAAAATATAAAAATGTAATCCAATTATGAGGACTTAAATGTGATATATGTGTAGAATCTAAAATAATGAAGAAAACATATTATTTTGTAGAATGTCAAACTGAATTTTTGGTTTAATTCATATTAATCTTGTTGAATTAAAACAAACCATGTCTAGAGGTGGTAAAAGTTATTTTGTAAAATTTATAGATGATTTATCTAGATACTTGTATTTATTTAAACATTAGGCCGAAGCTTTTTATATGTTATTAACTTATAAGACAAAAGTAGAAAATCAATTAAATAGGAAAATTAAAAGGATTAGGTCAGATAAAGGTGGTGAATATGTTTTGTTTAATGATTATTGTGTTAAAGAAAGTATTATTCATGAAGTAACCACACCGTATTCATCTGAATCTAATGGAGTAGTTAAAAGGAAGAATAAGACTCTTAAAGAAAAGATGCAAGTTATGCTTATTAGTTTTAATGCTTCTGATAATCTTTGGAGGTGAATTTCTGTTTACAACATTTTTCTGCAAAATATGATACCACATAAGAAAATTGGTAAAACTCCTTATCAGTTGTGGAAAGGTTATCAACCTAATATGAAATACCGAAGAGTGTGGGAGTGTTTAGCTAAAGTGATGTTACTCGATCCTTAGAAAAGGAAAATAAGTTCTAAAACCTATGATTGTATGTTCTTAGGCTATGTGGAACATAGTGTTGCCTATAGGTTTCTTGTTCTTAATAGTGTTATGATTGAACATAACACTATAGTAAAGACGAAAAATGTTGAGTTCTTTGAACATATATTTCCTTTAAAGAGTAGTAGTACATTTGAACAACCTATAGATAATACTAATGATGCCATGAGTGAGGATGTTAGGATAAGTAAAAGACAAAGAAAAAAAAACCTCGTTTGGAGATGACTTTTATACTTATTTAGTTGAAAATGATCCAATAAGTTTTTTAGAAGCTATTAGTGCTCTTGAAGCAACACTTTGGAATAACGCCATTAGGAGTGAGATTGATTCAATTAAGAAAAATAATATTTGGACTTTAGTATATCGGCCTAAAGGAGCAAAATTCATTGGTTCTAAGTGGATCTTTAAGAAAAAAGTATCATCTTGATGGAGAGAAATATAAGTCAAGATTAGTACTAAAAAACTTAACATATATTATTTGGATACCTTTGCCCTAGTTACTAGGATTCCCTCTATCTGAGTGTTGCTAGCCCTAACATTTATCCACAAGTTAGTCATTCACCAAATGGATATTAAAATAGCTTTTCTAAATGGTGAACTAGAAGAGAAAATTTATATGACTCAACCTTAAGGATGTGTAGTTTCAAGTCAAGAGGAAAAAGTGTGCAAACTTTTAAAATCTTTGTATGGTTTGAAACAAGCACCAAAATAATGTTATGCAAAACTTGATAATGTTTTACTTTGTGAAGGTTTTTCTACCAACGATGTTGATAAATGTTTGTATTATAGATTTCAAAAGGATGAATGTGTCATTATATGTTTATATGTGGATGACATGCTAGTTTTTGGTATAGCGATGATATTGCTTTTAAAACAAAACTTTTTCTTGGATATAAGTTTGAGATGATATTGCTAAAAGGGTACAATGATGCTAACTAGATCTACAATTCAGATGGGACAATATCTACTAATGGTTATGTGTTTACACTTGGGGGTGGTGCAATTACATGAAGATCAATCAGACAAACAATTATTGCAAGATCATCAATGGAATTTTGAGTTTATTGCTCTCGAAATGACTAGTAGTGAAGTCGAGTGATTGAAAAAATTCTTAGCAAACATTCCATTAGGAATGAAACCAACTTCATATGTATCAATGCATTATGATTACAAATTATAAATAAAAATAAAACTTATAATGGAAATAACAAACATATACAAAGACATAATTTGGTAAAACAGTCGCTAAAGAGTGGAACGATTTCCATTGATTATGTCAAGTCAGAATAAAATTTGGCAGATCTTCTAACAAAACCCCTGAGAGAAAATTGATTTTAGAAACATTAAGGGGAATGGGATTTAAGCCACTTGCAAACAAACAAGTGATGGAAACCCAACCTTTGTGATTGGAGATCCCATGAATAAGGTTCATATGGATAAAAACAAGTCACTTGTTAGTTTTGCTAGCACTAAATTGATTTAAAATCAAATTTATCCATTATTGTGGTGTGTGAAAGTGCTGGATACAACATTATCGATAGGGTAAACTTTGTGGTATAAGAGTTTTAAACGACTAAACAATTTTTTTAATGATTTCCATATCCCTTATGGGTGGTGTATGGTTTGCAACATACACTTGATGAAATCACCTATATGAGTGTCAAGTGGGGCACTTGCATGATATACTAGCAAGATCTCTAAAACACTCGTGAATATCAAGCAAGCGCATGACCTAGTAAGCAGAACACAACGACAACAACAAGAATTATGGGGGTGTATTGTGATTGATAAATCACTAACACATATTAAGCGTGTCTTGGTTCACATAGCTTGTTATACCAATTACACTATGTATTAAGTTCATCAATCTAAGACTGATTCATATAGCTTGTTATACCAGCTTTGATGCATTACATCTTATATGAACCCGTGATTTTCTTCTTTCCTTCCTTTTATCTTTCCTTTTGCAGTATGTGGGAGATTGTTGTGAAAAAAGGAATATCGCAAAATGCACAACCTTCTGAAGTTGTTGCAAAGGAGATAGAAGAGGATGGCACGCATATATCTTCAAGATTGGTTCCCAACCTCCTGCCTCCTTCGAATGCCTCCAGGTGGTAACACCTACCTTTAAGTGTTGAATCAAGTGTGATCAAAAGCTTTGAAAAATCCAAATCCTAGCGTTTGTTGGAAGGCTGAAGTTGCTTGGAGTTGTTGCTGTGTTTTTAGAGTAGGATCTGGGTAGTTATCTTTGTAATCCACTCTTTGTTGAATCTAAAGCTTAAGTGTTTTCAAACCTTTTAAGTTTAAAATGTTTTTCAAACTAAGTGAAAAACAACCGATTGTTTTACACTTATGTGTTTTTGAAAAGGTTGAAAACTGTTTTGGTTGGTTGACTTGCTGTCAAACCAAAACAATCGATTGTTTCGTGAAATCAATCGATTGTTTGTTTGAAAATCTTAACAAAATCTGTTTTGTTAGTTAAGTGTGCTTTAAATGATTTTCAAACTGAATGCACTCCCGTTTTAAATGCTTTGACCGAAATTTGAAAGCTATAAATAGTTTATTAATGTTTTATAACAAACAAGAAATTAAAAAAACAAACAGATTTGAGTTTTTCAGAGATTGCTTTCAAGATTTGAGTTTTCACCTTTGAGCTTTGGTTCTCTCAAGAGAGAATGAAATAGGATTAGATCTGTATTGATTTTAGTTCATTCTGTAACAAGTGTAATTCGTTATGAAAACTTTGTACATTCTCGTGTTGTAAAGCCAAGAAGGGTTGTGTGCTCTTGAGGTTGTCAAGATCAACATTCTTGGTGGGTGTGTTGAGCCAAAGGAAGTGTGTTTCTTGAGGGGATCAATGTCACTTCTTTGGTGGTGTTTGTGTGTAATCTGTAATTGATTGCTTAGTGGATTGCCCAGTGGATTCTGGGGACTGGATGTAGCTCTTGGTTTAAGAGTGAACCAGTATAAACTGTTTGTGTATCTCTTTCTTCCCTTAAACTCTTTTAAATTCAGTTGTTATTGTTTTACTGGTATAAACAACCGATTGTTTCGCAGAAACAACCGATTGTTTTTATGGTGCTTTGCTGTTTTGAGCTTTGTTTCTTGGCTAACTGAATTCCTAATGTGGTTTCTTGCAAAGAATTTCATTATAGCTTAAAGAGTTTTCGAAAACCCCCTTTAAACAATTCACCCCCCTCTCGTTTAAGGCCATACATTCTAACATTAAGAAGCTACCCTCAGACGTGCTCTCACTTGATCTAGATCTCCTTCGCACTCTTTAGGCAACAACCTTGATTGCGGAAGAGGTTTCGCTCACGAAGGAGGATGTTGCATTTTTTCCATCTATAAATACGTGTCTTCTTCTTTGCTCTATAAGAACACATCTCACTCACGACTTCATCTCTTCTTTTTCACTCCTTTTTTCTTTTCTTTTTCTTTCTAATATTTTCGATGTTCTGGGTTCTTACTCTAGAGGAGTTTACTTGCTAGTTCTGATCCTCGATATTTTTTGAGAAGTTCTTGTTGTATCTTGGGGGACTTGTGCAAACGCTAGGACAAAGCTGTTGTCGAGTGAGGATTGTCCGAGGTGAGTGCCATCATGTAACCAGGTACAAATAAGCCAGTGAAATAGGACTAGGAACTGTACAACGAAGCACTCGTAGTACGTAAGTGAATTCAAATCACATGGATTTGTACTGATCCGCTTTTCGAGTTATCAAGTGAGATTGCTCCATCTATGAAGAAAGGAAAAGGGGGTCTCTCTTATTAAATTAAAAGGAGGTACTCTCTTATCTGATGTGCATTATATTATTGTGTTTTATTTTTGAATTACAGGTGGTAATGATTACCACGTCTCAAGAAATCAATATTTTTGTGTTTTTAACTTTAATTTTCTATAGTTTTTGTGTTACTATTTAAATTACATTGGTTTAGACAAACTATGAAAGTTATTACGATAACTTTCACGTAAAATTGAAAGTGGAAAAACACACTACAAGAAGTGAAAGTGATAAAATATAACATAAACAACAACGCATAAAATATAGAAGTTCTTTCCTATAATTGTTTCAATGTGAGTATTAAATACATAAATAATTAAGTCAACACATATAAAAAAAACTGGACATCACTTAAAAAATAAAATTATTCTCTAGTAAAAAATTAATGAGTGAAAACATGTATAAAAATATATAAATACTACAATAATTCATAATGAAATAAATTGGTAAAACTTAATCATTCAAAAAGCAAAAACTTGTGTTATATTCAAACTTTACCGAAATGCCCGAAACTTGTGCTATAGATTTATGGATTAAATAAAAAAATAAAATATAAACATATTTTTCCCAAACGGTCAAATGAAACACACCGTATTATTCTCAAGCGTTGGAGTCTAAGAGAGAGAGAAAATTAGGGTTTGGTGCGCCTATAAATATAACGCCATATGCTGGTTCAATTTATTCGTAGTGCAGGGTTCGGCAATGGCCGCTACTGATTAAGGTTTTAGATTTAAAAGTAGAGTTTTAGGTTTAAAATTCCTTCTGTGCTGTTTCATTCTCCGCACGATGTCTCCCGGGCTTCTCTGATTAATGCATGACGTGAAAGCCCCAATACATGTGCCAAATCGGCGCCGTTCGTGTTGCAGTTTTGCTTCATTTTTTTGGCTAATCTGTGTCTAAACAACGGCAAAATTTCGTATATTTGAACTTGCAATTCTCCTTGTTTTCGATTCCTTGTGTTAAATTGGCGCCTCACTACACCTTTAGCTTGTTTTCGAAGTATGCAGTGGAAATAAAGCTAGTCATAGAGGCGCAAATTGAATTGGCGGTGTTTCACGTGGGGGCTTTTACTTTCAATGTTTTTGCCTCTAAAGATGTCCTCTACATTAGGGTTTCAATTTTTAGATTTTCATGTTTTTTTTGCACAGTTTTTTGTTGTCTTGTTCGTCGGCGATGATTACAAATTATCCGCGCTTCTGAGTTTGATCAATGAAGCATAATGGATTAAATGGTTGAATTTCTTGATATGAGCCGAAATTTAATTTTCATTTTTTGTTGTTTCGTTTATTTAAACTTCTCTTGTGATATTGGCTATGAAGATTACCGTTCAGCTTTAAATGCCAGTTCTGCTTCTGAGAAATCGTGATTGATAGAGCTGTAATATGTTCTGAGCCGTTCTGTTTATGAATCTGCGTCTAGATATTTATCTCTTGTTTTGCTGATGAATTTTTCGTTGTTATTTAATTTCTTTGAAATATTGCATAGCTCATAGTATAATGTCTGTCTTAAATTGGTTTTATAACTAAATAGGTTGTTCTTTGACTCATTTAAATCTCAAATTGTTATTTTTGTGTCCTTGTTTATGTTCATTCATGTGAATTATTTTGTTGTGTTCCAAAACTGCTTTCTGCACAATTAAATTTGAAATCAATGTTGTCTATCTAATTCTTCTTTTGGTTCCCAAGCTTTGATGATGTTTCAATCCAACTTGTCTGTTGATCCAAGTCCCTTTTTCAACGGAGAGAAAATCATCGGTTAAATTTGTGTCATTAACCCATGTTTTTGGTCATAGAGTTTATATATGATGTCGTAATATGTAATTCTCTTTAAATTTTCATAATTTCCAAGTAATTTATGGATGCTGAATTCAATGAAGTACTGTTTTTAGCAAGTAGCAGTTCTTTTATATAACTTCTGTTATGGGACTCTAGAATCAATTTTTTGGAATACTCTTATTGATCATGAAAATTTCAGCGTAATTATCCACATCTACATTACAACGAAATGTTTATGAAAAAACCTCCCCTGCACTAATAACACGTCGTAATTATAATCTAAAAAACTAGTAAAATTGCTTAAACGGTAAAATGGTTTCCTTTAATACTAAAACGATTAATAATAATATAAATTTGTCTAAATCTTTACACTAAAGGTATTTAAAATAAATTAATAAAAAAGCTAATAAATAATAATATTAATTAAAATAAATTTATTAAATAATGATAATAAATATAAATTAATAATAATCTTAATTGTTACTAATTATTTTAATTTAATTAAATTTGTATCAAATATTAACTAATTATAATTAATAATAACAAAGATGAAATTATAATATAAGTGTAGTTATTTAAAAAATATTTTAGTAACATAATATATGAGAAATAAATATATAAATTAATTAATTAGTTTATTTAGATATAAAAATAAAATTATAATGTAACCTTTTAATTAAAAAAAATTAAATAATGTATAAAGTTTTATTTAACTTAAATTTACACAAAATTATTTTATTATTTAAATATTTTATATTATTTAAATTTATTTTTCTCTTGACTATATTCGCAAATTTTTAGTACGTTTTTTGCACACATCTATTCTTAATTTAACATATTTTAATCTAAATAAACTTCCTTTCTTTTTCCAAATCCTCACTTTTTCTTCTCAATCCAAATACATTCTTCATATATGTTTTCAAATTGAACCAATGGAGAGGGTGGAAACTAAATTGTAAAGAAAGATAGGAAAATTTTGGTTTGAGTTGAACAATTGCAAATTAACCATTGATTTAAAGAATTAGTATGTTTATGATCATAGTTGTTTCTATTGAATAAAGTGAATTATTTTTATTATGGGATTATGACACAAGCTTAGATATAAAATGTGTTAATCATTGTCATTATATTGTTAATTTCATATTAACTTATCATCAACAAAGTAATTGATATTAACTAAAACATTAATAAGGATGACGAGGTATAATACATTTGTATGAATTTTTAAGTTACTTGAATGCTTAAGAAATCTGAATTATATCTTTTAATTTACATTTAAGTTATGTTGATTTTTTTTTACGTGCTGAATAACGTTGAGTATTGTTTTGTTTGTATCTATTGATGTATGAAAAAAGCAATTATCTATGTTTTGACAATTTTACTAAATAATTTTTATGTAATGAAAATAATGTTTTAATTATAAATAATTGAAGGTATATTATTTTTAATTTTTAATTATTATTATTATTATTTTTTTCTTGATTCATATGATTTTTTTGAAAGTTTCACTCGAGATTTAGGAGATTGTTTTGATCTTGTGAGATTGTTTTGATCTTGTGCATGTTTTAACTAGTTAGTTGTCTTCACTTAATTATTTTTTTAATCCATTTTTTCATCCTAGAACATAGATCTCAAATTGACATTTTGTAAGAAAGATTTAAGTAACATGACTATTGAGCTTCTTATTTGAAAAAGAATTCTAGAAGTAACTTACTTGTTTGACCCTAATTAATTTAGGACATTGCATTAGTTGCAAATTTAATGAGAAAATTCTTTTAATACTCCATACATAAGTCAATGAGTCGTTTTTTTGTAGCAAATCATCTTATTCATGTATATCCTTCAAAGAGGGCATATTAGCAAAAATAACATTCTGAGATCTTGAACCAACCCTTTATATCTTTAGTAGATTTCTTAAGCTTTTAATCAACAAGAGATCCATCCTCCACTTGACCAATAACTTCAAAATGGTCATAAAGATCAATAATAGTTCCCTCAACTTCCATTACACTAGCATTGGTACATAATATATTTGTATTTTTATTGCAAAATTTAGTTTCTTTGTAACACCAACCACTTCCTTGTGAGGGGCATCATTAGTTTTCTTTGTTTGCATTTAGAAATATCATTTTTCTGAAAAATGAAGGAAACTTCTTAAATTTAATATTTTCAATAAAAGCAAAAGTAAGTCTTTTCACCAAAGCAAATAGCATCTAGTAAAATAAAAAATCATTGTGCATTCATCAAGATAAAGAGGAGTACTAATTCCTCACTATAGAAAAAAAATGCTCTTGGTTGTCAATATTTAATAGGAAGATAGTGGATGTTGGCCCAACATTAAGATTTGGTGGGCTTCATGGAAGATGACACAAAGTCTTTAATCCAAGTAAAAACTCTAAGATATCCGAATTGGGTTTTCCAAGATCCCATAACTAGGATTCTTCTCATGTATGTCTTCAAAGGAAGAAAAACACAAATTCATAAAGCCCTTCTCCTAAAGGAATAACTTTCCAAGATCTTAGAGATTTCCAAATACGATCCAACCTTTTGCACATGTCCATATGAGTAAGATGTTTGTCACCTTTGGATAGTATTATTCTTTCATGAAGGTGATTTTACAGTCTTCAAGACTTTCGAGATACACATCTTCATCAATTTGAACAAATATAAAAGCAACTGTGAAAGAGGGATATCACAAGCATTATTTAAGGTTTGTGCAAAAGTTTTCTTTTGTGCTTGAGCCACATAAAATGATTTGACTTGTGAAGAACAACCTTGCTCCTTAAGACACCTCAAAGAATTTGAAGATCGGAAGAATCCATCCCTATCCCACCAAAGGGAACCAACGCTTCAAACGTGCCACAAATTTAGTCAGTAAGAACAAGACAATGACCATTGACTAGCAAGAACGATGGCAAATGAAACGTTGATAAGAGGACCAACGTTGCAAACCAAACTGTAGTGAGAAATCAAGGAGAAAAACCAACAAAACATAACTGCAACTACAAAAAATTACACCACCGAAAGATGATAAAATCCTAGTCGTTAACCATAGAACACCTACTATCTTGTGTGCAATGGTGAGCTTCAAGTGGCGGCACTCCTTCACTTATCTTGGATCAAGGCTCCAAGTGGCGTGAATTGTTCTTCCAAGTCTCAAATCCAGCAAGTTCTCTTCTATAAGTGCTCCTTCTTCCTTTTCTTCAATTTCCATTCGGTAGTTTTAATTTCTAGTGTTTAACTTGCTTTTCTACCGTTTGAATTTCCGTTTCCAGCTTTGTTTCCAATTGTTCTGTTTGGTGCAGTAGCTTAATCTTTCATTTCTGTCCAGCTTTCATTTCTTGTTCTTCATTATTGTTGTTTGATTCCATTTGACAATATATGGACCTCCATATGAACTTTGGTTTGGTGCAAAGTCTTGGTGAGTTCTTGAATTAGAACATTGATCCAATTCTAAGTAAAGTGCCATTTCATGACCAACTCAAGTTGCTCCTAAGATTGTCAAAGAATCATGTATTTTTGTTATTGCATTCACATCAAAACCCTAACCACCACACCCTCTCTCCAAAGCTATGGAAGAGTTGTAATTTGTTTAATCATATATAATTTTTTATAAACTTTTATGATGTTAAATTTTTTTCAATAAAGTTTCATTTACTAAAGCAAGTGAAGTGAAATATAGAACTTAAAAAGAAGCATGTGGTTTAATTATTCAATTTTTACACTTATCTTTTCTATTGTAGAACTTTGTTTAGAAGTTATAATAATATAAGGGTATATTATATTAAATTAAATTCATTAATCTACGTTCAGGATGCACATTTTTCTTTTAGGTGATAATAAATCCCACGTACAATTCATCCCAAAATTAATCTAGCTGTGGGACATATGAGTGATCAATTGATGTAGTTTCTAATAATTTTGTGTTGAAGGTGGGAATCGTGTATCGAATTTAGGTGAGAAATTGAAGAAATTTGGTGCAAGGAATGATTCCTTTACGATATTGACAAGGAGGAAAAAAACAAGTTATTTTACCTTATAAGTTATGGTAATTTTTTGCAGTTATCTATGGCCAAAAGCTATTGGTCTATCTAAAAAAAGCTTCTACAAATACTTTTACATAGCTTTTTGAATCATCCCCTCAAAGTAAGTGTATTAAAAAAATGGGCAAGTGAGACTCGTCTTTTTAACTTTTGACATTCAAAAAAAAATAAAAAATAACTCCTTTATATTATTATATTAAATATTTAAAAATAATATAACATGATTTTCTTAAGATAAATATATGACCAGAATTTACCCTTGTATATATGTTGTTTTTTATAAAAGCTTTCATGTTATGTATAACTATGTTATGTATAACTATGTTATGTATAACTATGTTATGTATAACTATGTTATGTATAACTATGTTATGTATAACTATGTTATGTATAACTATGTTATGTATAACTATGTAACTTGACATCTCAGTTAGACTTACACTTTAAGTAACAACAATCATCTGTCATCACATGAAAAAAAAATATTATTAAAAAAAGAAAAAAAGAAAGAAAATACAAAAATATGGAGGGACTAGACCAAAACCCATATGTTAACAAAAACGATAATAGGTAGACTATACCTATTCATAAAGAATTCTAAGAACATATTAGATGAAAGTTTATTATACCAATGAAATGATCTCTATGAATAAATCCTAAATGAGTCAACTTATCAGCACACGCATTCCCTTCACGAAAAATATGAGTAACCCTAAATATGATTTCCCACTGTAATTAAGACAAATATTCCATCGATTACGAAACATCCACAGAATATTAGTCCTAGCAGTAAACACAGCACAAACCAATACATAATCACATTCAATTCAGACATTAATAAACCCCATCTTTAGAGCTTATCCACAACACGTATAACTCCACAAAACTCAGCAACCATAGTAGTCTGAACTTCAAGAAACACAAAGAAAACACCAATAAACTCCCCCATACTCCCACGAAAAATACCTCCACAAGTAGCAAGACCAGGATACCCCTAGCAGCCTCATCAATGTTAATTTTAACATAGCCTAGTGAAGGAAAGTCCCATCTAACAGATAACTTTGCAATATTTGCTAAGGAAGTAGTAGAACACCATTTATCATTCTAGAAATTAATAAAAGAACTTATACCAAGAGTCCAAGAAGTATAATTAAGTATAGTAGAATAAAATTGTTTAATTCCAAGCCAAAGTGATGAAAATCTATAAATAATTCTAAACTCATATTTTGATTTAAGAACCCTGTGCTTCAAGAGAAAAGACCAAGGCCTATTGCTATAAGAAAAGTTCCAAGCAAGCTAAAGAAGATATGCATTATTTTCATGACGAAGATTAATAATCTTCAAACCTCCATTCTCAAGAGGAGAACAAATTGTATCCCAATTCACGGTGACTATGCATTTTTTCAGAATATCACCAGTATAAATAAAGTTTTGAAATCACTGCTTTAAGAAGTGAAATAGGCCATTTATACATATTAAAGCTATAAGCTAGAAATCCAATAATCACCATATTGACCAACTGAATCCGACCCATCATGCTAAGAGATTTACCTTTCCAAGATGCTTGCTTCAATTTGACTTTATCTGTTAAAGGTTGAAAAAATCGACACTTTGGAGCACCAACAAAGATAGACACTCCTAAATAATTGAAAGACAAACAAACATGACTACAAGAAATAATACGTTGAATTTTGGTGACAAATCTTGCAGAATTATCTATGGTGGAAAAACTACTTTTAGTGTTATTAACATATTGATTAGAAAAATCACCATATGTTTTAAGAAAAATACTCAAATTTCTAAGAGATTTAATATCTCCCCTATAGAAAACAAATATGTCATCAACATATAAAATATGAGAGGGGTGAAAACCAAAGTGTGTCAAAACTAATAATAAGAACTTCCAACTCAGAGAGTCAAAGCCTTTATGAATATCAACTTTGTAAGCCACATTACCTCCTCTAACCTTTTTAGAAAGCATGTTAATAGCTTCAGAAGCAATTCCAATGCAATCCTAAATCTGTCTACCCTGCACAAACCCATATTGATGATGATAAATGATTCTAACAGCCACAAGTGCAAGCCTATCCGCTATCTTGGAAATAATCTTAAATTTGAAATTAACAATAACAATTGGCCTGCAATCTTTAATGGAGTCAGCACCTTGAATCTTAGGAATAAGAGATACGACATTAATGTTCATTCCCGGGAGAACCCAATTTTGTTAAAAAACTGTTGAACAATATTGCAAACATCTGTCTCAATAATATCGCACCAAGAATGATAGAAAACACCACCAAACCCATCAGGACCATGAGCACTATTACCATTAAGATTAAAAACAACAGTCTTGATTTCCAAAAAATCAGGACATTTAATCAACATCACATTCTCCTAAGAGGAAACTAGCTCAGGAATATAAGAACCAATAAAATCCTCCATATTACTCCATATTACTTGTATCCGGTACATTAGAAATAAACTCAGCATAAATATTTTTATAAAAATCCAAAATATGATCCTCAATGAGTTTAGTATCCTTAGTAACCTCATTATCAATTCGTAGACGATGAATCCCACTAGAATTATTTCTCCTTTTGACCACAACATGGAAAAAAGTCGTATTTCATTCTCCATCTTTGAACCGTAACATATATTGACAGTGAAGAACATGATCAAACTCCTCCTTAACAATCTTTTCTTGACAGAGAAGCCCATCAATATCAGACAAACTAGCAGTCTCTAAGTTTTGTTGAATATCTAGGAGTAGATCCTGCTTAAGAGGAATTGCATTGTGAACATTACCAAAAGAATTTTTATTCAAGTCTTGGAGTTCAATTTTCAACCTTTTTAACTTATGTTGCAAAATAAACATAGGACAACCAACAACCTTATTAGCCCAAGAATCATGAATAAGCTTAAGACATGAAGTGTTATGAAGCTACATAGAAAAGAAACAAAAACTGCTAACATTCCTCAAAGAATTACTAGCAAGACTAGCAATAAGAGGGGAATGATCAGAACAATTTTTAACAAGAACCTGATAAGTACAAGAATCTCATTCATCCAGACACACTCCATTACATAAAGTCTTATCCAGTCTTTTATGAAATCTATGCTACCCTCTCCTTCCATTACACCAATTATATCAAGATCTAGTAAAAGACATACAAGAAAGATCATTAGTATTAATCCAATCAAGGAATTCATTACAAGAAACCTGATTAAGAGCCACCCCCCCTTTACAGTCATCCATCGAGAGCACAACATTAAAATCTCCCATAATACACCAAGGCCTTGTGAAGGAACTAAGATCCCTTCATAAAAATCGTCTAACCAAGTATGTGTTAGCACCATAAACACCTGCAAAGCTAAAACATTTATCATGAAGAAGACAAGTTACAGAAATAAACTGATCATTGACTAATAAACTTTGGACAAGATTAGGAACCGAAAAACACCAAAGCTTAGCAACTTTATTAACAATAGGAGACGTAGCCACCAAATACATATTAACAGATTTGAAAAGAACGTTGAAAGCATCAGTGTACGACATCATAGGTTCAACAAGAAAAAATAGGAGGGGTTTATGTAGTTTAAGTAAACTAATAAACATCTCCACAATTTTGTGGTTTCCCAAGTCCTCTAACATTCCAGAAAAATGAAGAGACCTTCATTGCGACGTTTTAGAGAGAACTACCTTAGCCATTTTTTTAGATTTACCAGTCCCCTTACGTGGTCTCACTGGTTTTCTTTTAGTGCAAACTATTTCCTCCCAGTATCATTGGCATCCTCCTCCATCTCGTTAGAATCAACCCAAAATTTTGAAACAACATCTGTAGTTTCCAAACCATCAAGAGAGAAAAAATGATTTTGTAGGACCAATGATAGTGCTTTAACATCCCCAAGAGATTTAGCCTTTCGAGGGGAGGTATGAGGTGACGAAGATGGTACAGTCACAATAGTAGAGACCTCCATATGATGACCATCAATTGGAGTATTAATTGGTGCTTTAGAATCTGCAGGTGATTTAGCCCTCCGAGGAGAGGTAAAACGCAACGGAGATGGTATAGCCACATGAACATAGACCTCCACATGATGATCATCAATAAGAGTCGTAATTGAACGTGACTTTGAGCCCTTGGCTTGCATAACGACAGGTGAATTCCTTAGCATCATCGGTTCTGGGAAATCCGAAGTGGGAGTGAACAACCCCTGCCTGGATGGGGACCTATCATGATTCGAGGCATCCTCGAGAAGAGGCATGTTTGCAAAATCATCCTCCACTTCACTTGTTTTATTAGAAGCAAGGTTACCCAAGAGTGACCCTGTGTTAGCCCTGCCAGAAGCATCAATGTTCAATTTATCAGTGGGCCTTCCACGAGCTTTGGCTGCGAATCTTTCTTCTGGTACTCTTTACGTTGTTTAGGAACCGCGATCCTCCCCTGTTCCCATTCATCAGAAGTTGTCTTCTGAGAAGGTTTATGTTGAGGCTTAGGAACACGACCATGATCATGAATCACCCGGCACTGAGCAAGCTCATGCCCAATCATCTTACACTGAGAGAAAAATGGAGGGAGCCATTCATATTTCACATTAGCTACAAAAGAAAAATCTGAATGTTCAATCAATAGGTGATCGAGAAAAAGGGACAACAAACTAATATCCACCAACACTCGAGCAAACATACCCCTGGTCTTTATCATAATATGCACATTCAAAGACAAAGGAGTACCAAGACCTCTGATGATGGAAAATATCACCCTTGGTCTCCAATACTCTAAAGGCAATTTGTAGATTCTAATCCAGGCCTGAGTTTTGGTACTCTTCATGGTAGCTGGAACAAAGTCTTTTGTCCAGGCAAACAATCTCAGGAAACTAGGAGTAACTTTAAGGAACCCATCTCGAGGATCCATCGCATGTCTTCTAAAGAAGCGAACTCAAACTCATAGAAACCATTCCCAAGAGGAATTACTTTCCACGGTCCAAGAATCTTCCGCACCGGCTGCAACTTTTTAGTTAATTCCAAGTGTGTGAGAGATTTATCCCCGTTAGATAGAATAATCCGACCATGAAGATAGGTCTTACAATCCTCAAGACCAACCAAGTAATTTGCCTCATCAATCCGAACAACAATCATGTCTCCCTTAATACAAGGAGTAGGTAGCTGGGACAAAAGAATGTTTCCCAAAGCCTGAGCAAAACTCTTCCTTTGTCCTGTCATAACATACGTTTTTTTTATTAGGGAACACTTCTCGATCCATCAAACAAGCCCATGGGATGAGGAAACCCGTAGAGTCCTCCGTCATTCTCAAAGGCTAAACCGTTGCCGACCAACCCACACCAGCCGCCACCATCCCACTGGCTGCACCACCTAAAAATCTTGACTCTACCACAAATTAGAACCGTCTACATGAAAAAGGTGGCAACTTTGGTTGTGTGTAATAGAATTTTCAAGAAGACATTTAAGGAAAAAATACACCCTGGATGCAGACAAAGAGAGCCGCCGTGCCACCACCAGCATCTCGACAGACTGCTACGTCGCCACCGACCAGCACCCATGACCCCTGTGCCACCACCGTTCACCATCAAGTTGGAGAATGAACAACCACCCACACAAATTCTAATCGCACCAAAACCCTTCAAAGGATAAAGAACTGAGAAAAATATTATCTTCAAAGAGATTTATTTCTCCGTTTATCTTTATTTTCCCTTGTATATATGTTGTAAGTCTCTAATAATTTGCTCAAAGTTGGCTTATAATTACTATTTTTTATTCTGATCGCAACCATTTCTATAAATAATCTGGGTTTTGATAATTATTGACGGAGAGATTCCAAATACAAATAAATGGTCAATGTTATTACTAAATTTTTACATTCTTTATCTAATGATAATTTTTCTATTAAACATTTAATTATGAGATTACATACAATTTCCATAAACTGGCATTGAGAAGAGAATGATTTTTCACCTTCAAGTTCTACAAGACAAAAGCATTACATTTTTCAACATAGATTCACTCCTTCTGCTGATAAATAAGCTGCTACAAACTTACCTGAGGGATTTTCGTTAAAAATTTTGCAACTCACACATCAAATGTAAGTTAAGTGTGAACAATAAATTGCCAAATCCCCCTATATTGCCACAATTATGATGGAAGAACCAAACCAAGTAAATTTACTAAAACAAAGATAGAGATGTTGGCACACAAAAACTTTACATACACAATTTTTGCACTTATCTTTTCCTTTATCTTTGGATTTAAAATAAGCAATACTTTCTAAAATAATTTTAGAAAAATTCAATTAATTTAATGAAGTTTTTAAAAGTTAAAACTGTAAAACTAGAAAAATATTTTATATTCTACAATTCTATCTTTGGGAAGTAAGTGGTAGATTCTGATTTTATTGCAGTTTGAGAAGAGAAGGCAAAATTGATAACCGACCATTACTGATTGGACTTAAATGGGTAATCGAAATCAAATCTCATAATTGAAAGTTGACATGGCACGATCAGGACCGTTTGTCACTGTCCCTGAAAATGAAATGCCAAAGCATCATCATGCCATGAAACCACTTCCATCTTCTTTTTTCTCTTTCTATTATTTTCCTCTTTGTGCTCACTGCAGTGCCCAGAAGCACTACCATCGCAAGACCAGATATTTCTCTCAAATCTGAATCTTTCACTTCTATTTTTCCAAATCCGGAGATTCCAGATCTTGGGTATAGCTGCTGATCTGAAAATCTTTGTTTTTCCCCCCTGAACATTACTTTCCCGGAAAACGGTTTCCGGGGAAAAAAAGTGAAAGAAGGTGCAATTGGGGTTTGGAGAAAGTTGTAAGATGCGGCGAAGAGCGACGGATTTTCGCAGGCCAGTGCGTAGGAAGGTTCCAGATGCTTTTTGGTGGGCATTGTGCTGTGCAGTGATTCTTCTCTTTGTGTATATTCTGAGCAAAGGGAACAAAATTGAGTCCAGACCCGCTTTGTCCAAGGTAATGATTTTTTCTCAATTGGCTTTGTTTTCATTTATGAAAATGTTTTTGAATTTTTAGCTTAGGCTTCTGAGGATTCAACTTCTGTTAAGTTGATTTGATTTTGGTAGGGAGGGTTGGGTGGTATATGAACGTGATTTGTGTGCTTTGGTTTTTTTTTATGTGATGCTGGGGACTGATTTTGTGCTTTGCATGTATGTAATTAGGAGATTGTGTGAATTGGCTTTTTCCACTGTTTTGCTTTGGATTTTTTCCCTCACGGGAGTAAAAAGGGGCTTGTTTCATAGTACGGTTGTTTGCATTTTTTTTTTATACTTTTTTTTACATCACTCGGAGCTTGAATGCTTAATAATTTGGAATAGCACTTGCAGTAACATGCTAGATCTGGTGTTTTAAAATGCTGATTTGATTAAAAATCAACAAATTCAACACTTGCACGACTCATCTTTATTTAGTCTAAGATGACTCTCTGCTTGATTTTTTTGCGAGTTCATTGGATTCTAATCCATACCATGATGTTTCTACATGCTCTCAAATGATTACAATTGTATGGAGAACTGGAATCTTTTTTTTTTTTGCAGCAGGGATAATATTAAGTTCTCCAGATATTGCTGTTGTAAGTTTTATAACATACATTCATGTCCTCTTATAGAGAAAAACCACTATTCCTATTCACTCTCGCCACGAAAAGTGACAAGTGCGTTATAGGTTTTTTACACAGACCAAGAAAAACTAGTATCAAATTTACAAAATTAACTTTATTATCATTAATTCTTTACACTATCTACCACCTTCATTAATATTATAAGGGTATAACTTAAAAAGTTAATTAATATTATATTGAAAAACCAAAATGATACTTGCTGTAAGATAGATGGAAGATTATAATTTTTTCTAAATTTGGAACTATAACTGAATGGTCAATTTTTTCCTCAAAGGATCATGCATGGATCATAAAAACAATACTTGACATGGTTACATGTCTTGCTTAATTTGGTATTATAATATTATTGCACTGGGTAGGATAGGTATAAATTAGTTTCTTGTTATCTTCTTTTAGCTAATAGCTTTGAATCCTGATGTACAGAAAACTTACAAGCATGATAAGATTATGGAAGGCCTTAATATTACTGAAGAGATGTTGAACTCTAACTCGGTTGCGAGACAACTCAATGATCAGATATCTCTGGCAAAAGCTTTTGTAGTAATTGCCAAAGAAAGTAACAACCTCCAATTTGCATGGGAATTAAGTGCCCAGATCCACAATTCACAGATGCTCCTCTCAAATGCTGCCACTAGGCGTGTTCCTTTGACAACCAGGGAAACAGAAAGGGCTATCCGTGATATGGCATTATTGTTATACCAAGCCCAGCAGCTCCATTATGATAGTGCAACCATGATCATGAGATTCAAAGCAAAAATTCAAGCTCTTGAGGAACAGATGAATTCTGTTACTGAAAAGAGTTCGAAATATGGACAAATAGCTGCTGAAGAAGTCCCAAAAAGTCTTTACTGCCTTGGTGTTCGGTTGACAAGAGAATGGTTCAGAAACTTTAATTTGCAAAAGAAATTGAAGGACGATAGACAAATGGAGATGAAGCTCAAGGATAACAATCTTTACCACTTTTGTGTTTTCTCTGATAACATTCTTGCTACTTCAGTTGTGGTCAATTCAACTGCAGTGAATTCTAAAAATCCCAATATGGTTGTTTTTCACCTTGTCACTGATGAAATAAACTATGCTGCGATGAAGGCATGGTTTGCCGTGAATGATTTCCATGGGGTGACTGTGGAAGTTCAGAAGTTTGAAGACTTTACTTGGTTAAATGCATCATATGTTCCTGTTCTCAAGCAACTTCAAGACTCTGAAATACAGAGCTACTACTTTTCTGGCAACAGTGATGATGGAAGAACACCTATCAAGTTTCGTAACCCTAAATATCTATCCATGCTTAATCACCTTAGGTTCTACATACCTGAAGTTTTTCCTGCACTAAAGAAGGTGGTGTTCTTGGATGATGATGTTGTGGTTCAGAAGGATCTTTCTGGTCTTTTTTCCATCGATTTGAAGGGTAATGTAAATGGAGCTGTTGAAACATGCATGGAGACATTTCACAGATACCATAAATATTTGAACTACTCTCATCCTCTTATACGTGCACAATTTGACCCTGATGCTTGTGGATGGGCATTTGGGATGAATGTATTTGATTTGGTTGAATGGAGGAAAAAGAACGTAACTGGCATTTACCACCACTGGCAGGAAAAGAATGTTGACCGAACATTGTGGAAACTTGGTACCTTGCCGCCTGGACTGTTGACATTTTATGGATTAACTCAGCCCTTAGATCCATCGTGGCACGTTTTGGGTTTTGGCTACACCAATGTTGATCCTCAGTTGATAGAGAGGGGAGCTGTGCTACATTTCAATGGGAATTCCAAACCATGGTTGAAGATTGGGATAGAGAAGTACAAGCCCCTATGGGAAAAATATGTTGAATACTCTCATCCTTTATTGCAGCAGTGTAACTTCCACTGATTTTGGATTGTGTTTAAATTGATACTTCAGACCTTGGTGGAAGTTGGTGGGGTACGAAATTATATCATTGGCTTTTTGTGGAACTGGTAGGCTGGGAGATGCTTACTGGATTACCGGATTCAGGTCTTAATTTGTTGTCAGAAATGTTTGTACAATTTTGAAAGGTCAAACATTTCTGGTGGCTTTAACATGGTGTCTTCATTGAATCTGGATCTTCTATTGTAGCATATACACGTTCATCTGTCAAATATTAAGACTAAATCAGTTCAGTTTCTAATTGTAGTCAAGGATGAGATCAGTTGCAAACTTTTTATGTTCACTACTGTTCCTGGCAAGACCAGATGTTCTTTCCTGTGGCATTCATTTGCTGAAACTTTATTCGTTATTTTCGATGCCACTTTTGCAGAAGAAATTACTGTGATTTAGAGTTATCAACTTCCCATGTGTAGCAAAACTATCTATTTTATTTATTTCAGAAGCAGATATTCCAGCTGCATTTTTTGTTGTGAGTGAAGAATGTTTCTCACATAACCATTTCTTGTTTACAATTGTGTTGTATAGTTTGTACCTTGTATCTCAATAATCTAAGGAATATCTAAAGTTAAATGAGAAAAAAGGTACAAAATTTGCAGTAGACAAAAAGAAATTGGTATATTTCTGTCTAAATAAAAAGAAATAACCACACTCTCACGAAGATACGAAATTTTAACTACTTAAGACATCTTAAAAGAAAAAAAGAATCTCTTTTAATTTTTCTCAAAGTAAAGAAATAAAACAAAAAAGAAAAAAGAGAGTCGTGTGGTGAAATTTCGCCCATGTGGGACTTTCATTTCTACTAAGTTCTAACAAAATGCTTCCTTCTCATCCATCTGTATTGCTTCAGCATTGCATGACGTAACTAAACTATTTTAATAATGGTAACTGTTTTTACTTTTTAAATTTTTGGTTGACAGGATATTAATTTATGACCATACCAATGAAAAATATCTTAATAAAAAGTAATATATTTCATGTGTTTAATTATGAAGAAAACTTATTTAGAAATGAAATAGTTGACTGAAGGAATAGTGATGCATAGCATCAGCTACTCTTTTGTGAATTAAAATTACGTTTTGCCATGGTTTCATTTATCTCGCATTCATTAATATTTTTAGTCCATTTCATATTTAGTTTAAGGGACAGCAAAGTTATAAGCAAAAACTAGCCATGAAAGAACAACAAAATTGCTTCCTTGGCTTATGGATTTTATATTTGGTCAAAGGGAATAAATTTGCACTGTATTTATTTCCCAGTAATTTTAAACGCAGGATTGGACCGATCCGTGTGTGTGTATATATATATATATAACTTTGTTCTTATCTACATCTTCAAAGGTGACTACCATTTCCAACATTTCTCTCAAACTCAACTTCTATCGGAAAGAAATGAAGTGTCACAAGTTTTTAAAATATGATTGTATTATTCTATAAACGTGCTCACATCACACAAACTTTGCTAACAAAAAAATAAAATCAGTTTCGCATGTAGTAACAAATTAAATTAAAAAATAGTGCACTCCAGCCAAACAGAAAGTGTGAGAAAATAAAGGCCATTTCAACTTTGAAGAAATTTCGAACATGTGGCACTAATACAGAGATTCTTCACCCCTCACTGAAACAGGAAAAACCGAATTCTCGGCAATGATTTTCAACTTCCATTCCTGTCTCCACCTGCCACGTAAACCAACACTAGCAACCACAAGGGCATGCAAGTAATTCATCCATGCCGGCGCAACGTGATTAATATTTCACGGCGCCATTCTCTAGTGTCAACTCTTACGTACTTACATACAACAAGCAAAAGAAAAAAAAAACACGCGCAGAGGTTTTTACTTCCAACATCCTCTGTCCCATGAAAACGCCGAACGGTTCACCGGTTTCTAGTCCATCTCCGAAACCTCGTCGACTCCGACACAGCGAATCAAGTTCACGGTTTCTCCCTTCACCTCCCAACTCAACCACACACTCCGCTGAATGCCACTCCCCGGTCCGCCGCAAATCCTCGAGCCCAAACCGGCGCAACGCCATCCCGGAGGACACGGGTCCCACGCGCCACCAACTATGGCCTTCCTCTACGGTGGCGAAGAGAAACTCCGGTACCCTCGCCGATCACATCACCGAAGACAGAATCATAGAGGGCACAACTAATACACCCATCATCACTGGTGGCTCCGCGAGACACGTGGCGAAATTAGTAACACCCTCAGAATCACCATCTTCTAAGAGACCGGTTTATAGCAACATGGCTCCTGGAAGATTGTTGCTGGACGAGAACGCCAAGTCCTTCTCTTCGCGGAGACACTCTGGTTCTTCCAGAAACACTCTCGATTCGGAACCTGATGTGGAGGTTGGACCTTCGAGTGTTGCAACAACAGCGTTGAGAAGGTCTCGAAGGGGAACTTCGGATTCCAATATTGCGAACTTGAACAGTGAGTCCTCGGTTGTGAAACGGTTCACGTTGAAAACGGCTATTAGGAGGGCTAATTCGCTTGCTGGATCGTACAAGAGTTCGAACTCTTCGTGGGCTTTGTCTCCTGGGAGAGCGGAGTCGCCGGCTATGTCGGTTGAGAGCATGGATAAACCGATGTCGTTTTCGGGCTTCAAGCACCATGCCACTAGTCCTACTACCAAGGTGAAAGGGGTGGAGAAGTTGCTCAACATGGGTTTTGATCTCTTTAAGAGTAAGAAAAGTGGTGGGTTTGGGTCTCTTTCGCCGATTGGTTTTGGTGTTAACTCGGAGGTAGTTCTTAAGCTTCGTTTGTTTGATAATCGGTTGATGCAATGGCGGTTTGCGAATGCTAGAGCTCAGGTTGTTAATGGAACCATTTCTCACAAGGCTGAGGTATGTATGTATGCATGTGTAAAATGTTTGATAGTAGATACCTACATAGAATAGAGAGAAATGCAAACTTACAGAAGATGTTTAGATTACTGTGTGGAGTTTCTAGAACTATGTTTTGGACAAAAAGATACATTTTTATTCTTTTAAAAGAGTATGTTCATATATGATACGATATGATAAAGTATCAAGTTACGTGTTTCTGTATATCAAAGATGAACTCTTCTATGCGTCTACGTGTATGCCTCACTCTACTCTTTAATTTCTCTTAATATATTGTCTCACAACTAACGAATGAGAAAGGATGAACTGATGACATCTTCATTTGTTGTGTTTAGAGCAATTTGATATGTGTTTGGGATGCTCTCACAAAGTTACAACGTTCTGTTCTGAAAAAGAAGATACAATTTGTCAGAGAAAAACTTGAAATGAAGATCGCTTTTGTTCTGTATTCTCAGGTCAGAGTAAATCTCACTTTATCAAGATTTGTTAAACTATGTGGAATTTCTAAGGTTTCTTTTTCCAACTGATATTTTGATGTTTACTGCAGATGAAGCCATTGGAATCTTGGGTAGGTATGGAAAGACAACACTTGCAAGCAATTACAGCCATCAAAGAGTGTCTGCATTCGGTTGTTTGCAGAGTTCCTCTTTTGGAAGGTGCTAGGGTACGTAACTAGGTACAGTGGAAAGTAGAAAACGTTACATATCAGAAGTGATGGGAAAAGTGTATTGACTGAATTAAATCTTATTCTGACAGGTGAACATGCAA
Source organism: Phaseolus vulgaris (assembly GCF_000499845.2). Lineage (NCBI taxonomy): Eukaryota > Viridiplantae > Streptophyta > Magnoliopsida > Fabales > Fabaceae > Phaseolus > Phaseolus vulgaris. Next base: position 32,868,679 of record NC_023755.2, on the reverse strand, counting down.
TCAACATCTATTGCTCTACGGCATGCAGCTGATCTCACGGCTCGCATCAAGTCAACTTTAACTACTTTATCATCTTCCGTATGTTTATAATTTGTAAACACTGTGCTACTTAGTTCTGTTATTATCTCTGAGCAAGTAAATTGAAATCAAATATTGCTTCATCAGGAGGTTGATAAGATTGCTGCAATGCTATCAGAATTAGCAAAAGTTGTAGCACAAGAGAAACAGTTCTTAGAAGAGTTCTATGATCTTTTCCAGGCCATATATGTGTTTGAGGTAACTAATTTTGAAACACGACTAACAGACGAGAAAGTGAAGCTTTCATAGTTCCATTTAAGTGCACAAAAAGAGTTCAAATTTTGTTATAGTCTATAGCTAAAAACTCATCGTCTCATGCTTGTAGTACGAATTCACATTTCATCCTTGTACAATAACATCATGTTAAAAATTAGCATATAACCAAATTTTCTATCACCAAGCCAATCCATTTTTTGGTTTCTTAATCGTTAAATTTATCTAATATATGTGTTGGCAGGTTCAAGAAAGAAGTGTAAAGTGCAATCTCGTTCAACTAGAAGGTTGGCAACAAAATTATGAACTGCAACGACCACTACCGCAGATCACTTCGTAGATCTCTAAGTTTTGATTGAAATAATTTGCTGATAGTACAACTTTTCACATGGTCCACCACTATAACTGTTACTCTTTAAACCAGCATGCACGATTAGTTTACATGTAACAGTGTTCCTTCATAGCAGCAAATACCAAATTAATAATACATTTCTGAAAATTATATTTTCTCCATTATTTCTCTTAGTCTACACTTATCTTGTCATACTTTCTATCTCTTTTTTCTTTTTAAAATGTGTTGTGAGACAACACTATTTTACTGTCTCTGCATTTTATCTCTACGTCTCTCTGCAGAAATGTGATTTCTTAAAACTTCATTTTCTTTTATCTCTTTTCCATTTTCTTTCTTTTCCTTAGTTAGTGCGAAATGTGGCCTTTTTGCAAAGATAATTTTATTAATTTCACTTAGAATTTGGTTGAGTACGTCTTCATTTGAAATCGTATGCTGGGGACTTTCCTAAAGAAACTACGTTTTATCTTCAGCATAGAGGCAGGAAAGCAAAATAGAAAGGTATTAAATGAAGAAAATTCAAAGCAATATTAATAATGATTTATTATTGACTGATAGTGTAACTTTTTTATAACATAAAAAAATGAATAGAGTTTAAAAACTATTGTTAATAATAACGTTTCGGTTAAAATGATTATACAGGCCAAAAATTATAATTTAACGAGGATTATTGAAACGCAAAGAAAAATGGGAAAAAGGAGTATAAATAAAAAAATGATATATTTCCATTCCTTGTGTAGATATTTACTACGAAGTAGATTTCAAAATAATTTAAACTGTTCATCCTTCTATTTGGAATGATAAATTCTCCCTAATCCAATATTCAAAATAAATAAAAAAATGAATTGTGGAAAGGCCATTCCAATGCATCTGACATAGTTCTCACGGAGCCTGGCTTGAGTGTGATTGTTAATGATGGGTTGAGAAGCAGAACCATCTTCCAAAAGAATGAAGAATTACACGATATATGTTGTTTCTATTACCATTGGAGTGGTGTTAGGGTTTTTGGTGCTTGCTCTAATATGGAAGTTTGACTTCTGAGCCTTTGTGGTTCTGATCATTGCCATTCTGAATGATGGGACCATCATGACCATTTTGCAAAGACAGGGTGAAGCCATCTCCACTGCCAGATTTCTGGAAGTTCAGAGAGACTTTTATTACTGCCATTGTTCTCGGTGCCTGCCTAGCTGTGATGACCCTTGTCTTCTTCTGGGCTGCTCCTGCATCTAATTTTTTCTCGGTTTTTTTATTTTATTTAAATACCGACTTGTACAGTTCCATAGTTTAAATCGATTCGGATTTATATTATGAATTGTAAAATCTGCTTTGTAAATGATAAAAATAGATCAGTTTAGTTTGTATAATTCAACATATAATTCTGGATCAAGTTTTAACTAAATGATGATATAAATTTGATGGAAGAGGTCCAACACCAATTCCTTAAAAGCTTACCAAAATGTTAAATTGAGGCAACCATTAGAGTTATAGTTAAAGAAGGGTCAAGAGGACGCATTCTACATGTCATAAACTTTAGTGTAGAATAATTTTTACATTTTTTCGTCAAAAGTAACATAATTTAATTCTTTTGTATTTTTGTTGAAACATGCAAAGTGGTACCTAAAATGCTAACCTAAGTTTAATTAGAGTTTCCTACTCCTAATTAAACTAAGGTCCAGCCCACATTTAGCCTAAGTGAAGCATAAGGTTCTAGAACTCCTAGCACATGGAAGAATTCTAGAACCTACCTCACATGTGCTGAATTTAGGAGCCAGCTTCCCATGTGCCAACATTTGAATTTTCCTCCAATTCTCCCACTCTTGCTATATATAGAGGAGCTTGGGTCATGTAAATGCAAGATTAATACATGAGTGAATTGCTGCCAAAATTTTGCCAATATCACTCTTTGCCCAAAACCTCCTAGGTTAGGCTCTTAATCTTCCTAAACCATCCCCTTCCAAGTAGAGTTGGTCTCACCACTCTCAAATTCTACTTTTCATGCACCTTCAAGGTCACCACCACTCTTAAGAGGATCTTGTTCCATCTCCAATCTGTGTAGCTTCCGCATTCCATCAACAATTCCGAAAATATGAAGACACAAATCCATCAAAATTGGTATTCAAAATAAAAAAAGAGTGTTTGGATTGACCCATCTGATATATTGTTAAAGGTATATTTGGTTTTTCAAAATTATATGAAAGTACACGAAGAAGCAGTGGACGTGGAGGGGAGAATTTGTCATTTGGAATTCGGTGTGGCAGCAGATCTTAGTCCATTGGGTTGTGATTAGTGCTTAACAAGTTGGGCTATTTTCTACATGCTTTTCTTCGTTAATTTATTGATAAATGTCATATTGTATTAATATTTCATATTAAAATACAGATATTTATAAATATTAATTGATAAAATAATTATAATATAACCCCTAATTTATGAATTTAAACATTTTTACATATTTTGTGATTATAATTTGAATAAGAATGATTTATTCCCAAATTTTTTGTTAATTTCAGAATTCTATGGAAGAATGGAGATGTAAGGACAAAAGGAGAATAAAAAAAGTCTAAGAAGGAAAAATTGAACGCTCCAACACTCACCCAAGCCAGAAGCTCCTAGAGGATCTTGCCTTGGCGAGATCACTCTAGTGACGTTGGGCCTGTTTTCGTCCAACACGCCCATGCAAGTCCAATCATGCCCAAGGGAGAAGTCACTTATCTCAAGCCCAACCAGGTTAAATATGGGGTGTGAGGCACAACCCTAAACATCAATTGGGAGAATAGGAGGTGATAAAAAATCCTAGAGGAGACAGTCGTCAAGGAGAAACATCTAGATCTTATTTTCTTGTTTTTCATGCTTGTAATGGTTAACATGAATGACTAATTCTACCTTCGAGATTGAGAGTAATATGTTCAAACTCTTATCTATTAAGGTGATATTTAAATATAATATTCTGTTATTGATTGATGATTGATATTGTCATTTTATTTGTAATGCTTGTCTACCATCACCAAGATCCTTAGATTTGATTGGAAAGTACTTCTAAGCTTTTGACCCAAATGATAATGCTTAACATACTTGAATGTTAGGAATAAATTTGAAATATTAATTGCTATCTACATGTAATCATAATGATAAGAAGTTTTTATAAATATGTGAGGAATCAATATTTAGGAAACTGTCTTAATAATTTTATATGCGAGAAATCGATATAAATGACTTTTATACGGGCATCAAAATAATCAAATGATAGATATTACCATGCCATTCAAAGTACAAAAGAGTAAGAAGGATGAACCCTATCCCAATCGAACAAACTCTTTGACTTACTTTCTTTTTAATTATTGCAATCATAACAAATTTCCAACCAACAAACTTTGTATATTTTTTTTTCTATTCAGTGAATCTTTTATTTGATAATTAAATTGTTCCTTGTGGGTTCGATATTCGTCATTAGGAACAAATTATTACTTTCTTTTGCCGTAAAATCTCCACTTTCTTCTTTCGGTTTAAAGTTTTTTCCACAATTTAAAATCTTAAAAAGTTAAAGTGTCTTCCACAATTACACTTGAAATTCATTTTTTTTTCATAATTTTTTTTTAGATTAAAAAATCTAGAAAATATTTTTAACTTCTTAATTACAAAATCTAGAAATAATTTTTTTTGCATAAAAAAAAAATCCTAAATTACATAATTCAAACATTACTTTTTATATAAAAAATTTAAATTGTATAATCTTGAAAGTATTTTTCAGATCGTCCAATTGAAAAATCATTTTTGACTTCTAAATTATATAATCTGTGGGTTTTTTTTTGCATAAAAAAAGTTTGTGGATTACATATTTTGAAAGTCATGTTGTTAAGAGCGTAATGCATGAGAATACAAAGAGAGAGAAAAGGGAAACATATGATATTATTATTGTATCTAAGAGTACATTGCAAGTGTATATAAAAAGTGCAGACAATATGAATGTGGTCATCAACGAAATGAAGGTCCAACTCAAAGTGTTTAAATTTTTAGTGTAGAATGGCATTTGCAGAGAGTAAAACAACTCCAAGATCATTAGAGAAAATTTTGGGAACAAAAGTGGAGATGTGAAGCTTTGAGAGTAAAGATTGAAGTAAGATGAGATCAGTGAGAATTGTTGCAATCCCACGATATTCAGCCTCCGTGCTGCTTCAAGAAACAACCTTCTATTTGTGGGATGACCATGAGATGATGTTGGAACCAAAATAGATATAGTAACCAGTGGTGGATTTTGTATCATCAATATCATTTCCCTAGTCTGAGTCACAAAATCCCATAAGATTGGTGTTGTTACTGCATTTGATGAGAAGACCATGATGCATAGTACCTTTGAGATATCTTAGGATATGCTTGACAACTTTCTAGTGATGCTCTTGAGAGCTATGCATGAATTGAGAAACCTTATTGATCGAGTAGGTAAGCTTAGGACGAATGATAAAAACATACTGAAGGGCACCAACAACAAATCTAAGCAAATCAGGATCTGGAACAACTGTAGTAACATCTTTTGGAAGTTTTAAGGATGTGATCATGGGTGTAGGCTGTGGGTTAGAGGCAATCATGTTGGTGCAGTGTAATAAATTCTGAATGTAACATCGTTGAGATAGGTGTAATTGGCTAGACTTGAGAGTAGAGACTTCTATACCCAGGAAATGATGCAGGGGACCGAGATCTTTGAGAGAAAAGTTGGAATTGAGAGTAGTGATGAGAGACTTGATAACAGTAGATGATGATCCAATAATGACAATGTCATCCACATATATATCAAGACAAACAATGTAGATGAGTTAGTGAAGCGAACAAATAAAGACGGATCAATAATTGTGGAATTAAAACCAATATTGTGAAGAGTTTGACTTAGCTTTTGGAACCAAGCACGAAGTGCCTATTTGAGACCATATATGGCCTTATGAAGCTTGCATACAAGATTAGGATTGGGAGCAATGAATCCCGAAGGTTGCTGCATGTACACGTGTTCGTTGAGATCACCATTAAGAAATGCATTGTTGATATCTATTTGATGAATGTGTTAGTGAGACGACACAACATGAGCCATCACAACTCTAATGGTGGTGGGTTTAATTACTGGATTGAATGTTGCAGAATAGTCAAAACCCTCAGTTTAGCTGTAACCATTTGCCCCCAACCGTGCTTTGTGTCTCCTAAAAGAGCCATCTGCATTGTATTTATGCTTAAAAATCCATTTGCAGCCAACTATGTTTGAACTCGGTGGTAGAGAAGTAAGTGTCCATGTACCATTGTTGATAAAAGAGCACGATACTCATCAATCATGGCTCAAGTTCACAAGGGAGATGCTAAAGCAGCAGTTACAGTAGTGGGTTCAGAAGAAACAACATATGGTTTCAGAATAAATTTTGGGTTTAACAATACTTGCCTTAGCTCTAGTAGTTATGGGGTGAATATTGTGAGTGGGTGATGAATTGCTTGTGTTGTGATTAGTGGAACAGGATGAAGAACATTGGACGTGTGTGGGTGAGTCCGGCAAAGTAGTAGAAGTATCAATAGAAAAATGAATAGGAGAATTTAAGACAATTAAAGTGGGTAGCATAGAGGAGAGATATTATTGGTGGCCAAATTAGGTAAAAAACCATATTGAGAGTTAGAGTATGGAAAAATATCTTCATTAAAAACCACATGCCTAGAGATATAAGTTTTACTAGAAGAAGATAAACAAATGTAACCTTTGTTATGAAACTATATCCAAGAAATAAGCAACATGAAGAACAAAAATCAAGTTTGTGTTTATTATTGGGACATAACATAGGGTAGCACGCACATTCAAAGGATTGAATTTTGTATAGTCCGGTTTAGTTTTGAGCAATAGTTCATAGGGAGTTTTACATTTTAAAATAGTGGAAGGAAGGACATTTATTATATGAGTGGCAATGATAAAAGTTTCAACACAAAATTTGGTTGGAAGAGAAGCAACAACAAGCATGGATAAGCCCCTGTCTGTAATATGGCAATGCTTTCTCTCTATAGCACTGTTCTTTTAATGTGTGTGAGGGCATACGAAACGATGTTGGATACCATGTTTGTGTAAAAAGGAGTTAAAAACAAAAAATTATTTTGCATTATCGGTTTGAACAGTTTTGATTTTGAAACCAGTTTGATTCTTAGTGAAGAGTTTAAAATGTTCAAAGGCAACAAAAGCTTGAGATTTAGCATGTAAGAGATAAATCCACGTATATTTGGAATAAGCATTAAGAAAAGAGATATAGTATGATGCACCATTAGTAGCACAAACAATAGAAGGTCCCCATATATCATTATATATCAATTCTAAAGGTTGATGATACACAGTAGTAGATAAAGAAAAAGGCAATTGATGGGCTTTGACCGTAACACATGCATCATAGAAAAACAGTTTGTCATTACAAAAAATTGCACAATGGTTTAGAGCATCTTTGATCACGGAAAAACTACAATGCCAAAGTCTATTATGCCATAAGTGAAGAGGAGATTTTTTCAGACTTAAAAGAGGTGTAGTTAGCAGAAAAAACGGATGATCTTAGATCAGGAAAGACATATAGATCATCTTTAATGGTTCCTTGTAGAAGAATATGTTTGGTTACGTGGTGTTTAACATAGCAAGAATGAGGGTGAAATTCAAAGAACACATTGTTGTCACGACCAAACTTTGAAACACTTAGCAAATTCTTATTAATATGAGAAACATGTAAAATATCATATAGAGAAAAACAAGTACAAGATGTAGATGATACACAAGAAGCATAACCAATGTGGGAGATTGTCATACCTGCAACATTACCAAGCTTAACGTTTGCATTGCCATGATAAAGTTGTCAATCATTGAATAGAGTATGGTTGTTTGTTATATGGTGAGAGGCGCCGCTATTTAGATACCATAATGGATCTTCTAAAGATGAGGGTGTACCAAGTAGAGAGGAGGAACAATCATCACTCGGAGGTGTAGACAAATGAGATGTGTTTGCAGAAAAGGTTGGTGGTGTATTACAATCATACCAGTTCCAACAATGAAGAACAATGTGTCCAAGTTTCGAGCATATTTGGCACCATATGTTGTTTCTTTTCCATGAAGAAAACGTAGTAGAGTTCCAAGAATTGTAATGTGAAGGTCTGGATTTGTCGTGATTGAAACGATTATATTTTGATGAGGGATTATAACCACGACCACCACAGGATGAGTTTGGAAAGGTAGGGCGGGACTGTGAATGATGTGGAGAAGAGGCAAAAGTGATATTAGCTTGAAATAAACTTGATTGATAAAGTTTATACCTGATGAAGCGTTCTTCTTGGGCAAATAGAATAGCCTCAATTTCAGTGATCATATAAGGATCAGTGCGGGATGATCCTTTAACTGCAACTTAAGTTTCTAAACCTTGGCTCTTGTATGGGATGAAAACTAGGTTTCAAGACGGTGCCAAATATCTGCAGTTGTATCAAGACCCACTACATTTGTAAGAATTGGCATAATCATCGAGGCAAGTAACCAAGCTATGATGAGTTGATCATGCTGTTGATAGTGTAAGAAATCTTCAGAGAGTTGGGGACTTGCATCAACGGTGGATGAAGTGGTTCTTGATGGAACACTAGTGCCTTCAAGAAAACGAACCAGTTTTAGCCCGCGAATGGAGGCAAACACCTGATGTTTCCAGAGAAGATAATTATCTTCATCTAGTTTAAGGGTGATGGGTGTTGTGAACGGATGAATAGAAGGCATGGCCAGAGGTAAAGAGAAAGAAGAAGAAGGCGTAGAAGATGAAGAAGAGTAGAAGGAGGCAGTCATGATGGAGGAGAAAAAAATGACTCATGATACCATGTTGTGAAGAGCGTAATGCATGAGAATACAAAGAGAGAGAAAAGGGAAACATATGATATTATCATTGTATCTAAGAGTACATTGCAAGTGTAGCAAGTGTATATTGTATGAGTCACTTACACACTTATATTATGGTTAACAAGTCATTGTTTCATAATTTTTTTTCTAGATTGTGTAATCCAAGAGTATCTTACAAATTAATTGAAAATAAGCGTTTACTTCCGTTTAACACCATACATAGGTATTTTTTTTGCATAAAAAATAATTTTGAAATTGTAAAATACAAGTAATCTTTTCATTAAATAAAGTTTTTGAATTGTTTAATTTGGAAGTATTTTCAGTCCAGAAGTTATTTGGCAAGAAAAAAAAGCTTCCATATTTTGAGGACCGAAAATACCAAAATGCAATGTGATATGTTGGAATTTTTTAAGTGGAAAAAGTGTTACAGGTAAAAAAATGTAGAACCAGATGAATACACTATCAAAGGGATGAGGAGCGTGAAATGACTAGTAAAGATGAAGTAGAAGAATACGACAGAGACTAAGGGTGTTTTTGTCTTTTAAGCATCATAGAAGTGCAGAAAGAAACCATGGAGCTGCAAAAAGAAATCTCCTTTTCTGTTATTATTAGTCCACAGCCACTTGCTCCCAAATTCTACAAGAACAAACATTTATTTGGTTTTAAAATGGCCGAAAGAAAAGTGAAAATTCTTCATTTCTTTGGTTAATAATACGGAGAACTGAAACTCGATGTTCCTTTGTTTGGTTCCAGACTTGAACTGAAAACGGGTATTTTAACTTTTTGTTTTTGTTAGTGCATTTCTCCTTGTTTTTTACGCTTCCCTTTCATGATATCTAACTTTTTTGATCAGTAAAACACTAAATCTCAATCAAATGCCATTTGGGTGTACCATCTTGTAACTCTCACGGATTTTGGCATTTTCTGTGCGGGGGATTAACATATCCACCAAAATTACCTTCTATACGTGTCTTTAATCTTCAATCTCTTAACTCATGTTTAAAAAATATTTGAGATAAGGTTTTGTTTTTGTTATTGGGCTTGTGGTCGAAAATGGATTGTGGGAACATGTTTTAAGGTAAGTGATTTTTGCCGTTTCACTCACTCACTCACACCACCTAAGTGATGAATGTTGATTGTGAAGAAACATGTTGAAGTCCATTGTGGGTTGCTGCAAGGTGTACATATCAGAGAGCAGGAACAGAATTGCATTGGAATCAATAGAAGGAGCTTCGAAGCTTTTCCCTTTGGCTCCCATAATCAACAAGTTCGAGGATGTGGCCTACAACAGAGTTGGCTACACTCTTGTCTCTGAATTGGATCTTTCAGGGCCATCTCACCTGGCAAATGCTGTGTTGGCAATGGTGAAGGCTTCCTTTGACACCATTGACTTTGAGGTGCACTCTGGGACTCATCCTCGACTTGGTGTTGTGGACCACATTTGTTTTCACCCCTTGCTTGATGCTTCCTTGGATCAAGCAGCTACCACTGCTAGGTGTTTAGCCATGGACATGGGTTCTAATCTTCAAGGTTAGTAGCGTATAATGTATGGGTTGAGGGTCTTCAATTTTGATTACCTTGTGTTATGCTGAATCAGAAGTTTGTTTGTATACACTACTGGCATTTTAAAAGATTAAAAGGTAATGTGTAGATGCTTAAGAGGATTATGTTAGATGTTGAACAACATTTACTTAATTTAGAGTGCAAGAAATAACGTGCAACAGATATAAAAAAGAAAAAAGAATGAACACATTGAAAATCCTTAACAGGAACTAAAACAATTATAGCAGAAGAGAAGCAAATTCACTCGAATTTGAGAGACTGATTAAACTAGATTGATTAACTATGAATCAATTGATTCACGCACTGAATGGTAGGTTGTAGGGTCTAACTCACTATTGAAGAACTCACCAGCAGTTATATTTTTGCATAAAGAAACTTTGCCCAAAATATATAAAAGTCCACCACACCTCAAACGCCATATGTGCCGGGTTCTGGTAGCTTATCAGCTCTAGACTTCTGCTATCACTTTAGACATCCAAACATTTCTCAAAGATATTTCTTTACTAAATTGGTGCGCTTTTCAGGCTGTGCCGAATATTGGGATAACCAACTTTAGCATAGAGTTAATCTTCAAGATTTCTATACATGGGAAAATCAAATAACCTCTTCGGTTTTATGCAGAAATAAGCTTCCTGAACCCCATTCTGTTTTAGTGTTTCTTAAGAATCATGCCTTCATGGTTAACTCTTCTTAGCTCCCAAGTTTCATTTTGTTTTGATGTTTCCTTGGTTGTACGATTAGTTTGATAAGTACTAATTTACATGCTGATAAGGTGACTATAGAACTTCCAATCATCTTTTTAAATTTATATGTTTGCATGTCAATGGCCGTTAAATGCAGTTCCCACATATCTATATGGAGCAGCTCATGAAGAGGGGAGGACACTTGATTCAATCAGAAGAGTATTTGGTTATTTTAAGCCAAATTCTAGCGAAAACCAGTGGATTGGGGGGCTAAAATCAGACTCTTTACCACTGAATCCTGATAGTGGTCCCTCTCAAGTTACACCAGCAAAAGGTGTTGCTGTCATTGGAGCCACCAATTGGGTTGATAACTACAATATCCCTCTATTGTCATCTGATATTAATGCTGCTCGGAGAATTGCAAAACGGCTTAGTGGAAGAGGTGGTGGACTTCCCTCTGTACAGACCATGGCACTTGCACATGGTGAAGGTGTCGTCGAGGTAGCCTGTAATTTGTTGGATCCAAATAAAGTTGGTGGTGAAAGAGTACAAGAAGAAGCTGAGAGCCTAGCAAGGGAAGAAGGTATTTCAGTGGGAAGGGGATACTACACAGACTTTTCACAGGATCAAATAATTGCAAGTTACTTGAAGTTGTTTGAAAACAGAATTTGAGGTCATTCAATCCTGTTTTTTGGCATATAAAATTATTCTCCCCAGGGAAAGTTAATTTCTCATGCACTAGCGGCTAGTGCATCTCCTTCATTAGTCCAAGTTGAATTGGTGTTTCTATAAAAATGGATGAATTTTTCAGGCAATTGTTCATCCTTGATTTTTTTTCATTTGTTTTCAAAATATACTAAACCAAAGCGGATATCAGGCTTGCCGTGGAACACGAGCAGAATTGATTTTGGCATTATTAAAGTACTGTTTGGCCAGATTTTTGTATAGCGAACGAAAAAAAATGAAAAAAATGTTATTTTGAAAACTGCAAATTAAAAAGTATCAAATTATAACTCTGATTTGGTTAATATGTGTACTGGTCGGATCCATACGATAGTTGGACGCCTCAACATCCGGTTAGGACCGACTGATGCAACCAAATTTATTACATCTAAATAGAATATTAACAAAAGTAATAAGTAGTCAAACATTAGATAATACACTTTTAATCATAATTCAAAATTTTAATCTGGTCCAATAACAGAGTCCATGATAACCCTATAAATAGGTACAAATTTTGAGAACTAGGTACGTCATCAATCAGTACTAATAGTACTGAATACCGAGATCTCACTTGAGCATCAAAATGCCTTTTGCAGATACCATTTGAGTTTGGAGTTCACGAAGACGAAAAGTGAAAAAGTGATAGGAGAGTGCGGAGACTCTTTCGAGAAGAAGGAAGGAGAGACAAACCGACCAAAAAGAAAGATGGTCGTTCTTTTAGTTCCAACTCCGTTCGAGAAGAGTATCATCTTGAAATTGTTCAATTTCATCAATAAATTGTTTCTCGATTGTAATTTAGTGCACTCTAATCAAGATATCATCACTAAAAAAGTTATGAAGTTGAGAACTGAAATGAAATATCATCACTCAAAAAAAGTTATGAAGTTGAGAAATGAAATGAAAGGATAGGTGAGCCCTATCCTATTATATTATTCTCATTGTCTGTTTGTTACCTGTTTTTATCCTCTTTTTCTCGTTTATCTTTTGTTATTTTTCTTTGTCTTTCTTGATTCCTCAATTTTAATTACATAATTATCAAAAGCTAACCATAATTCAAAAGATAAAAGCTCTACTAATTAAAAAATAAAGTAATAAATATCATAACTTTAAATCTCATTATGAATATCATACACAGAAAAATTAGAAATATTCAAAACTTAACCTAGCTTTAATTTGACTTGGGGTATAAATCAACAAAAAAAATTAACCCCATAATGAAAAACATTTCAAAATTTAATAACCTTTTTCAAAGATCATAGCAAATATTGCACTATCGCTCACATCTTCAACATTACTAGTATATTTAACAAAAGAATATATTTTTTATTAATAATTTTTTGATAATTAATTATTAATCTATTGTAAGATTAATAACCGCTTTTGTTTAAGATTTTCTACTTTTAGATATAACCGTCCTCATTTAAACAATGTCCAGTATGTTATCCGCACAATAAATATCCACCTAACACTTCTTTATAGTATATTATGCTTTAGAAAAAAAATAATCATTAAACTTTGACTATCTTACGACTTGATTAGTTGGAATAATTATTAAATATATTTTTTTTATATATAAAAAGCTTTTATGTTAGGCATCATTATGCTACTTGACATCTCAGCTAGGCTGTCACTTCAAGTAACAACAATCATTTGTCATCACATGAAAAAGTATTATTAAAAAAAGAAAAAGAAAGAAAATACAAAAATATGGAGGGACTAGACCAAAACTCATATGTTAACAAAAACGATACATAGGTAGACTATACCTATTGATAAAGAATTCTAAGAACAGACTAGATGAAAGTCTATTATACCAATGAAAGGATTCTTTATAAATAAATCATAAATTAGTCAACTTATCAGCACATGCATTCCCTTCACGAAAAATATGAGTAACCCTAAACCTGATTTTTCCACAGTAATTAAGACAAGTATTCCATCGATTACGAAGCATCCAAGGAACATTTGTCCTAGCAGTAAACACAACACAAACCAATGCAGAGTCACATTCCAGCCAGACATTAGTAAGACCCAACTTTTGAGCTTCCTCCAAAGTATATAACTCCATAAAATTCAGCAACCAAAGCAGTCTGAACGTCAAGAAACGCAGAGAAAGCTCCAATAAACTCCCCCATACTCCCACGGAAAATACTTCCACAAGCGGCAAGACCTGGATAACCCCTAGCAGCCCTATCAGTGTTAATTTTAACCCAGCCTGGTTCATGGAGATCAAGTAAGAGAGGATTTCACTAATGGAAGAAGAGGCCATCCACCCAAACATTTAAAGTTCTTCCTTCTAGTCTTCTAAAAAATTAAAGAAGAATTAAATAAAGAGAGGACCAAGCCTAAAGCCAACAAGAAGACTACAAGCATTCAAGAATGGGCTCCAATTAATATCTCTCTTTATAGTTTCTTTTGTATAAATTTGTAAATAATATAAAATAGCTTTAAGATGTGCTAAAGAGGGAAACCTTAAAGACACCTCCATTGTATAGCACTTTAGGCGCTAGTTTTAGGAAAAATCTAGAAAGTTGTCTCTTCACACTCCTTTAGGTGCTAGAATAGAAGGAGTTAAAAGGTGACCTTTCAAAAGCTTCTCTTGTAAGCTTCTCTTGTACTTTGTGACCAACCCTCTCTATTATAAAAGGGGTGCTTAGGTCTTTGAAATAATAAGATTGATTTTGAGAGTAAAGAACCTCTACCAAATTGGTGAGTAAGTGAGAGAGACTTGTGTCTTCTTCTCTTCTAGTCTTATCTTAAGTGAATTCTTGGACTCTCAAGTGGCGACAACAACATTCATCTTGAAGCCAACCATCCTTCAAGTGGCGTGCACATTCCAAGAACTTCATCCACATAAGTCCATTTTCCCTTCATTCCAAATTACCCATTTTTGTTCTACTTGTTTGTTTTTACTTTCAATCGGTGCAATCTCTTCCTTATGATGTCCTCTTTCATTTGCTGCACTTATATTCAATTTTAATCGGTGCAAATTGGTTGTTCTTGCTGTTTTGGTCACATCTTGCATGGGTATAAATGTTATATGTTGTGTTCTTGAGTTTCTATCCATGGGTTTGTTGTTCAAAATGAGTTTCTATGTGAGTTTGGCTTGGTTTTTGTGTTCTGGTAAGTTCTTGAATGTTTAAGAACATTGATCCAATTCTTAAAAAGTGCCTAATCATATTCCAACTCTTGTTGAATCCATAACATGTTCATATTATATCTCCATCATGTTATTGGAATCATATCACTGGTGAAGGGAACTCTCATCTAACAGGAAGAGGACGTAGAACTTTATCAGTACGAGTGTTAATACCAACAAACTTGAGCACATTGAAATCGAACATATCATTTTTCATTGAAGCTTTAGACGAATTACCCACTAGACAAGTTAAATCTTTAATAACCAAAATAGCCATAAAAACCTCAATCTTATCCTGAAAGCGAGCATAATTCCTCATACGCCATATCATCAAAATAGAAAAAGTTATCACAACTAGCTTAACCAATTTAACCAACGGACTACCATCACTCTTAATAAAAGAAAGAAGATCATCCTTATTAGAGAAATCATAAGTAGGAAAAATGTGTCGAACCCAATTCCAAATACGCAAAGCATTAGCACATTCAAAAAATAAATGTTGAATAGATTCCTCGTGCTTTTCAAAGGACAAGAGTTTTGGAAGGCGGAATATATGAAGACCAAATAAATTTACCCCAACCACAGGAAACCCCTGGTTCCGAGAAAAAAGTCCTAGCTGATTTAAGAGTGAGACGACCAGACTCATCTAGAATCCAATTAGGAATATCCTGATCCGCCCTAACCATGATATGATATGACTAAAAAGATGAGACATCTACTGTAAAGACAATGGAATATTCCAATCACCACCTGTCCAAAACTGAGACATCTACTGTAAAGAAGTAGGAGCACACCATTTATCATTCCAGAAATTAATAAAAGAACCTGTACCAACAGTCCAAGATATACCTTTTTTCAGAATATCGCCAGTCCAGATAAAATTTCGACACCACTGCTCAACTTGCTTAAGAAGAGAAATAGGCCATTTATACAAATTAAAACTATAAGCTAGAAGACCCGTAATCACCGTATTAAATAGAATTTATTTTATTTTTATTATCTTTGATTAGATGAGATATATAACTTGAATATCTTAAATGTGATTCCAATATTATTATATTTATTATTAGTGAAATTGAATTTGATTAGATACAAAAATAAATTGATAAAAATAATTGATTAAATATAATTGAATCAGTTATAATTATATATGACTAAATTGAATTTGATTAGGTAAGATATGATTTGAAATTTTGTTACCAAACTCTTTCATTATTCTCCAATATCCCTACAAGAAAATCATAAAAAACCAATTTTAAGATTAAAAATAATTAGTTGTTATAGTGACTAAATTAGAGATCATTTTAAAAACTAAAAAGCTTTGGTTTTTAAATTAGTTTCTATTATTGTTAAATAGTTTCTAAATTGGTATCTAATTAGCTACCAAAGTTTTAACTACCAATTATTTAGATTCTAAATTTTGTAGCAAAAACCTAGGTAGCTAATTAGATACCAATTTAAAAACCATTTAACAATAATAGAAACTAATTTAGAAACCAAAAAATTTTTTAGTCTCCAAAATAGTCTTTAATTTAGTCACTATAGCAACTACTTATTTTTTGTCTCTAAAATTAGTTTTTATTTTATGATTTTCTTGTAGTGTATATGAAATATGCAGTTTCATATGTTCTACATTTATGAGAAATCATTTTTGGCTAACTCTACTCTTTTGAACTTAGTTACTTTTGTTTTGATACTGTTAATATATAGTTTCACATCGTTTATGAGGTCAATGATCGTTTAAGAGTCGATGTTAAGGGTAGTTTAAATACACCTTTCTCACTTAATCCACCGAAGTGTCTTTTAAGGACAAAACGTGACGGAGCTCAAAAACTCTAAAGCAGACAATAACTCGGATGCAGTGATTGATCATAGGGAGGCTATCTCAAAGGACTTGAGCTCAGAACAACTTTTTTTTTTTAAATAAAAACTTTCATGTTAGGCATCACTGGGCAACTTGACATCTCAAGTAACAACAATCATTTGTCATCACATGAAAAAAAAATATTATTAAGAAAAAGAAAAAAAGAAAGAAAATACAAAAATATGGGAGTATTAGACCAAAACCCATATATGTTAACAAAAACGATACATAGGTAAACTATATCTATTCATAAAGAATTTTAAGAACAAACTAGATGGTAGTCTATTATACCAATGAAAAAATTCTCTATGAATAAATCCTAAATTAGCCAACTTATCAGCACACGTATTTCCTTCACGAAAAAGGGCTTGAGCTTGGAACAATTTTATTTCAATATTTCATTCTTTAATCTTATCTTCAAATTTCACAAATAATTCAACCTACTCATTTGTTTAGTTTAAACTAATATCATGGTTTATCACTGCCACTTAAATAATAACAATATTGTAAAATAAAAAATTTAATTGATTTAAAAAATTGGAAATATCTTGAAAAGTTATTAAGATTTTATTATTTATTTAACCATCTTTAATTTAAAGTAATTTTATAAAATTAAAGTGATTAATAAACAATTTAAATATTTTTTCTCAAAAGATGAAATATAATTTTGTTTAGTTGTGTTATGTTTAAAAATAGGGACGGCTATAAAATATAACTATTTCCTTTTTAACATTGAAAAGGATGACATTTCTTTATTTCAGGAAAGGAATATTTTATTTTTTTCCTACAGGTTTTTTATTGTTTTTGTTTAAAGAATTATAAAGATATAACCAAAAATTTCCTTAAAAAAAAATATAATTTCACTTTATTCTCAAACTAGATACATCTCTCAAAAAATAAAAATAAAAATCAAATTCTAAAAAAGATTTTGAAACTTTGGTGTTCACTTAAAATTCAAACTTATTTATACTTCACACTACTTTTGAATTTTTTTTTCAGTATAAAAATTCTCTGAAATTGAAAAAATATCATCTCTTTGTATTGTGTTAATGAGTTTAAGGAGACATCACCAACAAGTGATGATAAGACTTGTATAAAATAATCAATTATATGTAAATATAGAATAATATTTTTTTAATAAACAAAAAATAATATTAAACATAAAGTACAAAAGTGGTGTTTTAACCCATTATAAGAAGAGGTCCAAACTATTTACATAAAATTAGTTATCAAAGTACCATATGCAACATATATTCTTTAAAGACAAACAACCTCTAATAATACATTGTCCAAACATATTATATCAAACAATACATATGGACCTATCACACAAAAGGATAAAAATCATCTACAATGAAAGCAATAGATATTAGAATGTTGGTTACTACAAAGAACCTAAGACAAGATTTTCAAGGTCTATTGTAGCCATCAGTATTCAAAGCAACATAAATTACCCTTTCATTTCTGTTAATCTATTGTAGCCATCAGTATTCAAAGCAACATAAATTACCCTTTCATTTTTGTTAATCTATGCCCTATGCATTTTGGTGATAAGAGGTCAAAACTGGATACCTATAAGATAATCTTTGGCATAATGTGGTGCATTTCTACACCTACCTTTTGTAAGCGGCAACACACTCACATTGTTCTTAAAACCTTGCCACATCTTAAACTTATTTCAACAATGATAAGCATATGACAAAATTCAGACACCAATCTGAATAAGAAAACTACAGTTTTGTGTATTTAGTTGTTATCCACCCCCAAGCCCCAAGTTTTTAATTTCACTATAGTACAAATCTCAACTACATTTGTTATTTCCCTTCTATATGTTATGTTGTTTCTCTGGTTTTAGATTCCCCACACTATTGCAATCCACACAGACCTTCAAACAACATTTTGTACCAAAGTGCTGAATGGAGGGCAGAGCCTGGACCTCTCAAAATTTTCTAAATACCCCATCTCGCCCGCCCCCTCCCCCTTTCCATAGTTCATATCCACATATCCCTTTTTCATCATTTAGATTATGGCCCTGAATAGTGTCCAACAAACTTGTTAGCTGTGGTATTTCTCACTCAAACTAACCCTTTCTCCATTCCCAAGCCCCATTATTCATTCTCACAACCTCACCAATTGTTGTAGATTTTTGTTTGGATGTTATATAACCTTAGGTACTTTTGAAATAAAGGTTATCCTCCAACCTAATTGTCATTAAAAAACTGGATCTTATCACATTTTCCTACTTTCCATACTACATTTTGCTCAAACGAGTAATCTCACACCACTTCATTTGTAGCCTTACTAATGTCTCTCCACCACCATGATTCCTTAGTAGGATTATTCCTAACATTGATTTCTCTCCAAGTACCATACTTGGACTCAACTATCTCCTTCCACAACCCCTCCCTCTCCATTTTTCTAATAAAGTTATATTAAAAAAATTAATATCTCTTTCCCCTAGGCCTCCCAATTCTTTAGGTTTATACATTGTATAACCTAGGACATCTTTCTCCCTTCATGTCCCCAACCGCATCAAAGATTTATTTGCATTTTCATCAACTCTCTTTCAACCCTTACATGCATCTTAAAAAAAGACATAAAAAAGAGGAGAAAGACAGTGAACGCATAATTGAGTAAGCATGCTCTTCCTGCACAAAAGAGATATTTGCCTTTCCAACTTTCTAATATTTTCCTTACCTTTTCTACCACATGAAACCAAGTCTAATTTTCTAGGGTTTGCATAAATTGACATGCCCAACTAAGTAAAAGGAATTCTCATTATATTACAATTCATCATCTCTACATGCCTTAGAATGTCATTATGTTCAACTCCCACTCTTCTTATTTTATTTTAAAAAAATTTGACTTTTAAGCCTAAAGCCAATTCAAAGCATCTTAAAATGCTTTTTAAAGACCAAAAAATTTTCTGTGTTTGAATCTACAAAAAGTAATGTATCATCTGATACCTTTATCCATTTCCTTCCCACTATAATTTCATTCAATATATTCTTCTTTAAATTTTGACTAACCAAACTAGCCCAACCTTCTGCCATGATAAGGTATAGAAAAGGTCTCCCTGTGTAAGGCCCTTAAAAGGAAAGAACTCCTTAGTTTGAATTCCTTTTACCAACATTGAGATAAAGGAAGACTTTAAAATCCCATTTACCCATTAATCCATTTTTCACAAAAATCTAGACTTTCCATCACATATAACAAAAAATCCCACCTAACTGAGTCGAATGCCTTCTCAAAGTCAACCTTAAGGATTGCCATCTTCCTTTAATTTATCCTACCTTCATCAATAATCTCATTAGTTACCACTAAACTATCTAACAACCATTTCCCTTTCAAGAACGTTGTTAGAATATGTGGCCTTAAACGAGAGGGGGTGAATTGTTTAAAGTGGGTTTTCGAAAAAATTTTAAGCTAGAACAAAATCCTTTGAATGAAACTCAATCATAAATTCAGTTAGCCAAGATATAAAGCATAAAACAGCAAAGCACCAGAAAAACAATTGGTTGTTTATACCAGCAAGGCAATAACAACTGAATTTAAATGAGTTTAAGGGAAGAAAGAGATACACAAACAGTTTATACTGGTTCACTCTTAAACCAAGAGCTACATCCAGTCCCCAGAATCCACTGGGCAATCCACTAAGCAATCAAATACAGATTACACACAAAACCACCAAAGAAGTGACCTTGAACCCTTCAAGAAACACACTTCCTTTGGCACAACACACACCAAGAATGTTGATCTTGACAACCTCAAAAGCACACAACACTCCTTGGCTTACAACACCAGAAAGTACAAAGTACTCAGAAGAAATTACACTTGTTTACAGAATGAACTGAAATCAATACAAATGTAATCATATTCCACTCTCTCTTGAGAAAACCAAAGCTGAATAGTGAATGTTCAAATCTTGAAAGCAATCTCTCACAATTGAAAAACTTAAATCTGTTTTTCTTGTTTGTTATAAAACATAAACAAACTATTTAAAGCTTTCAAAGATTGGTCAAAGCATTTAATACAGGAGCGTATTCAGTTAACAAAACATTTAAAGCATACTCAACTAACAAAACAAAATTTTGTTAGGATTTTCAAACAAACAATCGATTGAAAGCACGAAACAATCGATTGTTTTGGTTTGACAGCAAGTCAACCAACCAAAATAGTTTTCAACCTTTTCAAAAACACATAAGAGTAAAACAATTAGTTGTTTCGACAAAACAATAGGTTGTTTTTCACTTAGTTTGAAAAACACTTTAATCTTAAAAGATTTAAAAACACTTTAGCTTTAGATTCAACAAAGAGTGGATTACACAGATAAACTATCCAGATCCTATCCTAAACACAACAACAACTTCAGGCTTCCATCAAACACTTGGATTTGGATTCTTCAAAGCTTTTGATCACACTTGATTCAACAAACGAAGTGAGAGATATACTTTATACAAAATATTTTTCATCCTTAAGGACAAAATTTTGCAATAATTTTATACATGCAACCCACTAGAGAGATAGGCTTATATTCCTCCAACCTCTGTAAATTTTCACACTTAGGTAAAAGAGCTATAAAAGAGGCATTGCATCCCTTTGGTCAATTTCCTGTATAAAAATGATTTACTCCTTGTACAAGATCTCCCTTAATCATCCCTAAATACATTGTAAAGGTGCATTATTTACCTTATTACTATGAACTGTCATGTAATTTTTTTAACTCTTTGAATCATTAATTTGTATTAACATGTGAAACATTTGATAGAAGGACAATATAAGACTATTACAAGATTAATTTGGTGGAGACCTCCTTTGAGGGACTTGTTAAGATTAATTGTAATAGAGCATTCACAATCCATGGAAACAAAGCAGGTGCATGAGGGGTTATGAGAGATTGGGAAGGAAAATTTATCTTTGGTATTATTGGCTTGACAAATTCTTCAGTGTTAATAGTTGAACTAAATGCAAGATTGAAATTGAAACAACAATATCAAAGAAATACAAAAATGTAATTATTGAAAGTGATTCTAAAATTGCTTTTATTTAATTTCTTACAAATTCATACAAAAACAACCTTTCAAACAAATTTTTACATATTGTCTTATATTTAGTGAATATTATACTTGAGATTTTAGAATTGTTCCTTGTGGGTTCGATATTCGTCCGTAGGGACAATTTATTACTTCTGACTTAGTACACTTGTTGTAAAATAGTCATCATTCAGTTGATAGGTGATCAAGCCTGTAATGGGTTTACAAGATTGAGTGTTTTATCGCTCAAAAGATTTATACTGAACTAAGGTGGAGATTTATGAAGATTGGTTCAGTCAAAATCTATGTTCAAAGGTTCTTAGACCGTTTCGGAGGTAGTAGACTGTCTAGAGGTGTTAGACCATCTAATGGTTCGAAGACCTTCTATCTGAACCAAAGCTTCTGTTTAGACTGTTTACCACTTTTGTTTATCTTCTAGAGCTTCATTTCATGTTTCATTTTCCTCTCAACTGATCCACTGTACATGTGAACCTTTTTTTTTTGTTGAGGAATGTTTTCTGTTGGAAGTTAGTTAGACATATTTGTTTGGTTATATTAGGACCATGTACTGAAGTGTTTTACTTTAAATTTTGAGTTCAGAGTTCACTGTTTGACTTGAGAGAAACTTCATAATCTCATATTCTTTTCACAATGAATATTTTCTATGTGATTCTTCGTTTCTCTGTTCTACCCTATTTTTCATTAACGTTCCCAATTCATGTGTTTTCTCTATTACTTTGTTGTGTTTGTAAGTTTTTTTTTTTTTTTTGGTCAGCAAAGAATAAAATTTAAATTTAACGGGACATTTTAGGGATGTCCCAACCCTTATACAAACCATGCACCAGATGTTGATATAACCACACGTGGATCATAGTTAAAGATCACCAGGGAAACATCAAACAACAGAACAAGGATACTAAAAACTTCAAAGGAATGTAGAATCATGCAACAGAAGAAGCAAGAAAAAACGTCCCAGCAAGCTACACCACACGGCTGCTGTGTTTGTAAGTTTATGAATTTGTGGGTTTGCTTAACATATTGTATGAGAATGTTAAAATTTGTATAAAATTGAGGTCATATATTTGGTAATGTATGAAACATTGTTTGATTTGTGGATTAAGTATTGTCACTTATGTTTTAACATATATCCTCTAGTTCTGGCATGTAAAAGCATTTGATTTGAACCCAGAAAGAACCATGACTGCATTAACTATTCTGTTGCATGTTCAACACCCACTGTTTCTATGGCAATTTGTGGTCCTTTGTTATCTACACCACACTACTATTTCACACCTCATGCATGGTTGTCTTGCTCTCGACACCGTTGGTATATGCATTTAAAGTTGAAATTCTCATCCACTTGCCTCAACTTGACCAGTGTGGTCAAGGGAACAAAATTAGAAAAATAGTTGCATATGTATCAAATATTCCACCCAAAATATGTATACTATAACTATGTGTTTTTCCCATACATGATTGTCATATATTAGGGATCATTTGTTTAATATTCATGTGAATAAAGTCAACATTTTGAACTGTAAAATGCAGGGCAAGTGTGAGCATGGTACTAAATTATCTGCAATTCATTACTATGTTTTTTAGTACATTGCATAGTGCCAACTCACATGAGTTGAGTTACTTTCTCAACTAAAAAATATAAAATATGAATTTTATTATCTCACATCAACATTAACTACTTCACTTCTAATTTTATTTTAATAGAAAAACTTCAAGAAACTCTATACAACTCATTATTTTATATATTTTTTTATTTAAATTTAATTACAATATATATTATTAATATTTAATAAAAATGTAATTAATTTTTATGATAAAAATAAATATTTTTTTATCAAAAATTAATTAATCTAAATTTGAAATGGAAGCATTAAAAATTCTTATAATTAAGACCTTCTAGATTTATTTTGTGATTTTTTAATTATATGACTTTCTGATTTTTTATATATTTTTTTCATTTTTCTTGTATTTTTTTCTCTGTTATTTTTTTCCCATTTATTCTTATTCTCCATGAGATACACCACTAAAATAACATTTTCTATTTGTAAGTCAGGGTTCAACTCAAATTTTTCAAAGTAATTTTCATTACCATATTAACAAGGTTCAATGATAACTGTTTGAAACAATTATAAGAAGCGTCTTCCAGATGCTCTTGAAAATTTACCCTATTATTATATTGGTGCACTTAAACAGCTGCACAGAGCAAAAATAAGTTTTCATAATAACTAATGGATACAAATAAATATACATACTTATTCTTATCTAATAAGAATTAATAATGTGTTGAAACTTTACTGATTTAATTAAGTTAGGCAAATTAATTAACTTTCATAGGCTAAAGTGTTCACTCAATTTAAATTTTGATAGAATTAATTTTAAATGTTAAAATTGAGGTTTTTATATAAATAGATATTAGAGCGGACAAAAGAATGTGTACACTGATATAATTTATTCTCTCCTGATTAATTATTATACGAAACTTATCATACACTTATTTGTAATATAGTTTAATATTTAAAAATATTAATAATTATTTTACAAATAAAATGATTTATTATAATTATTTATCTATTATAAGGATTTAGAAAAGTTTGAAGGTGAAAATCAATTTTGTATTATAGTGAGATGAAAAATATATTTAGTTTTACTTTTAAAAAAAACATATTTATTATTAATTTTTAACATAAAATGTGTTTCAGTTTCGGTTAATATGTATGAATTTGATTTTATTCCTTAGTATTTTAACATTTAATTTATAAAAATAAATCATTCTTATGATCACTCATTGATGAATACCATTCATCTAGACAGGTTACATCATGTTAAGATGTAATTTTTAATATAATATATTTAGATATATATGTAATTATTATTATTAAATAAATGTTTTGAATAGTTTAACTCGATATCATAAGTTTAAATCTCATTGTCGATATCATATACCAGAAAATTATTAATAGTTTTTAAATGACTATAACTAAATTCAACTATAAACTAAAAAGGTATTTAATTTTTAAAACTTGTGTGAATTGATTTTTTTAATAATTTATAATGACAATATTTAAGGAATAAGTATTTTTTTATAATAAAAACATAGCATTTAATATCATCAATGTATCTGTACCGTATTTTAAAAAAAAATACATATTTATTGCTTCTATAACCTGTCATGTGTAAATATGCATTAACACTGTGTCACACTACTGTGGTGTAGCTGCTACTCTATTTTCAAGACTCTATTGCCATAACTAGGGTAGTGTACCAGCTGCTACTCTCTTAATTTCCTTCATTTATTTGTTTGTCTTTCGTCTTCTTCTTTTTTTTCTTATCAAAGCCTATTTCCCTCCTATTACCTTTCTTTTTACTCCATAGATATGCATAACATAATAAATCGAAGAAGTATAACTAAATACATAATCCATTTAAATGTATTATAATGAATAGGATAAATAATCAAATTATTATAATAACATATTTCATTTTTAATATAACAACATTTCCTCTGTCACTCCACTTCACATGAATTCCATGACAGCACCTCTTAACAAAATCACAGCTACCTAACCAAATATTCACGCTTCTGTTACAAATTAAGTTGGATTCCACCTCTACAAATCTTAAGCGCACATAGTGATGGAATTACAAATTAGACACGGCATTAGAAGAAATTGTTCATGATATTATGAAGCTAGGCGAATTATACAAAATAAGAGAGTTCTAATTAGGAAAAAATGGACAAGGAAACTAGCTAGCAAACTTGAATAAAACGAATACATAATAATAATTAGAAAGGTTTGGAAATTAGAATGAATGCAGTACTGCTACTAGCACCTCATGTGTTAGAAAATAATAGTTTGATATGAATGGATGAATTGTTGAATGAAGAATTCAGTGTTGGTAAGAGCGAAGAACGGCTCCACAGAAAGTGCAAACAATGGCTCTCCACGATTTCCAATAGAAAGGAACACGGCAGAACCTGGTGGCAGTCTTCATTTCGGCGACACTGGCTCCGCCTCCGCACCGGGAGCAGATCCCGGCCGCCGGCTTGCTCCGCTGCATCTCCCGCCGCTGGTCCACCAGAAAGCAGAAGCACACCATCTCTGTTCTGAGGGCAATTTGTTGGTTAGTTGAATGGGTGATTGTTGTATGTATTATAGGAAAAAAAGGTAGCTGTGGTTTTTGAGGATGGTTAAAGATGGTTTGATCTGGACCGTTGATAGTTGCTAGATGTTTAGTGAAGCAACATTTTAAAGCATTAGGTAATCCTAATAAATGAAAAGGTGGGTTGGATATATTGGTGGCAGTTGGTAGGTCCTTTCTTTCTGTTTTGCTTCAATTCCCATTTTCAATGCTTTTATTTAATAATTAATCCAATCTTTTAAAAGAAAATAAATTAAGTACTTCTAATATATCATGCTCCTTTTAATCTTTGACAACACATAATGAATTCTTGATAATTAACTATTTCTCATAAATGATATAATAATTTAGAACCATTGGATATTTTTTTAGAAATAATTATACTAAAAAAAATGTTAAATATAAATGCTTCGGCTAACAAAAATTTGACCTTATTTGAGAATGGAAAAGTTGGAAGTCTCACTGTACTTGCAGAAATAGGCAGTCACGTCACGGTAAGGAATCAATTTTCAGGACCAGCTGGACCCCGATAAATGCTGCATCTTGGAAAAATATTTTGGAGATATCAAAATGATTAAATTTATTATATATTTTCCTATTTTATTTTAGGTGTCATTTAATATTTAAATAACTAAATTTTTTAATTATTGTTTTCATTTCTGCATTATATATGTCTGTAAATTAATTAGGTAAAAGATAAAAATGTAAATGATAAAAGAGTAATTAATCGTGTTTTAAACTTTACATGTTATAGTTAACTAAAAATTAAAATCTTTAAAAAAATGTGATATTTGAAAATAAATTGAGGAAATAAAATTAAATGTAGTAATTTTCATATATATATAAGAATAATTTTAATAAAAAGGTATTAATACAAATATTGTTTTTAAAACTTATTAATTTAAAAAATCTATATTTATTAGACTACATTAAAATATTAATTTTATTGATAAAAAATAGTATTTAATATTCATAAGTAAATTTAAGATTTTGATTATACGAATTCAAATTCCTTATAAAAATAATTGTACAACAATATGAAGTATTATTTTTCAAACAAATTTAAGAAACATTATTTTTGTTGTTGTTAAGATTACATCAAATCTTACAAAAGAATTTGCATGCAATAAAAATTTGTAGGTTTAAGTTATATTATAATATTTCGGGTGCAAAATAAAATATAAAAGTCATAGAAAATGAGTTTGTTTGATAAAAATAATAACTTTATTTTATGGAAAGGCAATTAGTGAATGAAAAATATAAATAATGATTAAAGAAATCATAAATATTGATGTTAGCAAAAGCAAAAACTTAAAGTGTAAAATTTAAAATAAATTTGTCTATAAAATAATCAAAGATTCCTTTCAATTAAAGTGATATTATATACTTATTTAATGAGTTACAATAATTAAAAATAAATAACTTTATGTTAGAAAAAAATCACTATAAGAATATTCAAAAATATCATGAAAAATCTATTAAAAACCAGTACAATGTATAATTAGCATTAAAAAGTTTGTGGGTGATGACCCCATTATGGTCTAAAGAAGTTCATCCCTAATTATGATACATTTCCTTTCATATTAAGTTTTGACAGTATTTTTCTAAAGTTAGCATTTTAATAACTTGTGTTTGAATAACAAACAATCAATTAGATCTAACAAATCATACTTTACATAAATTCATTCGTATTTTACTTAAAGGAGTAATGTTTAACCATTTTAAGAAAAGAAAAAATTGTTTGTTTTAACCATATTTTACTATAATTCATTACTGAGGGCTTGAGAGGAAAGTTAAAGGTTTTCTTTCACTGTTCCATAAATAAATGTAAGTTTCTTCAAGTTCTTATATGTATCAGACATTTCTTCCTTCTCTCATGTATTATCCTTCAAATAGTTTATCAAATACACTATTGTTTTTTTCATGACAATGTGCAATATTAAGCTGTATGACAAGAACTGGGTTGTATTATCGTGAATTAATAAATTGAAAACAAAGTTAAGATGTTTGTTTTATTACTATTTCAGCAGTCAGATTCAAGAAGAATTGTAACAACACTCTCTCTTATTTATTTCTTAAAATTTATTAGAAACATTTCTTATAATTTATTGAATAGAATTCGATTTGAGATTCATGACTTTTGGTGATTTTCATCAATTACATACAAGATATAATATTTTCAAAAGGGTGTATTCATAGGATTTAAAGTTTAAAAGACCTTAAATCTTTGACCTTACAAAAGTCACTTGAAGCAACAAAGATTGAAAATAAAAAGTGGGTGGTCGACATCAGCTGCATGATAACATTTATTGCATCCAGACATCGAATACTTACTTGGATCACCTTTTACAAGAGTTCTCTCGACCAAAAATCAAATCAAAATTTTTGAACAACGAAAGAAAATAGAACCAGAACCACCGTAAGAAGAGATTAAATTATTCAATCGATGAATACTATTGAACTTTGAAGAAGAAAAAAACTGTCATGGAAACTATTATGGTAATTCAGAGTATTTATTTGATAACAGACTTTTTTTAATGAGTTCTGTACAATTATAATGTTTTCTTGGTCCACAAATTTGATGTAGAAACGTAGGGTCAGAAGAACATGGATTAATGGTGTCGCTTTTGAACCTGTCCACCTGCCTTCTCCTCGTAGTCGATTTGCATGTGCCAGCAAAGAAGGTGTTGGTCGCATGTACTGGAAAGACTTGTGTTGTATGTTTCAGTATTCACACACTTGCAATAACATATGTATCAAATGGGTTGTAAATGATGTGATTTATACAGGGTGTTGTCTCCTCTATTTTCATATCTCTATATTTTCTATCAACACGATTTTAATATTCCATGAATTGGGATGTTATATAATAGTTTCTATTCAACTTTACATTTTACAAAAAAGAGAAACTCCTACTTTATATAAGATTGAATTCAATAAATCTAGAATATTTATAGAGATGGAAATGGAATAGAAACTAAGAAAAGAGTTTGTGGTAAATTTGATTGATGTGATAAAATAGATTTAGATCTAAATTTTATTTATAGAATAATTTATAAAATATTTGTTTTAAATTATTGTATAAAGTAAAATTTAAAAATGTAATTTAAGTTAAAAATAAATTTAAAATAAAATACAAAATTATAATAAAAAAATTAATAAAAAAATATATTTCACAATAAAATATATTAAAACAAATTATCAAGATTTAAATGAATATATTTAATTTTATTTATTATTTTAATATTTCTATTTTAATTCTTTTAATATAAAAAGTATATTAATAAAATATTAAATTTTTTTTTAAATAAAAGTTTTCATGTTAAGCATCACTATGCAACTTGACATCTCAGCTATGCTGACACCTCAAGTAACAACAATCATTTTCCATCACATGAAAAAAATTGTATTATTAAAAAAAGAAAAAAAATACAAAAATAAGGAGGAACTAGACTAAAAACCATATGTTAACAAAAACTATACATAGATAAACTATATCTATTCATAAAGAATTCTAAAAACATACTAAATGGTAGCCTACTATACCAATGAAAAGATTTTCTATGAATAAATCCTAAATTAGTCAACTTATCAACACACATTTTCCTTCACGAAAAATATGAGTAACCCTAACCTGAAATAAAATGATAATACCAATCATCAATAAAAAAACTGAAATATTATAGATAAATATCACCTCAATACATAAGAGTTTGAATAGATTTCCCCAAATCCCAAAGGAAAGAATTATCCACTCATGGTGACTATTACAAGCATGGACAACAAGAAAAGAAGATCCAGAGCCTTTCTTCTTTACGGTTGTCTCCTTTAGGGTTTCCTTCCTTTGGTTTCTCCCAATGATGTCTAGGGTTATGCCTCACGTCTTCTATTTAATCTAATTGGGCTTGAGTTAAGTGACATATTTATTCATAATATATCATTTTGTTTCATCTCTCCTTAAATTCCCGAAAATAACACAAAATTGGGAATAAATCGTTCTTGTTCATCTCATAATAAAAAAATATGTAAAAAGGTTCAAATTCCTAAATTAGAGGTTGAATTATAAATATTTTATCAATTAAAGTCCATAAGTGCCTATCTTTTTGTATGAAATATTACTGAATTATTGGCATTTATTAGTTCCAATGCAAATTGTTTGATGTATGATGCCTAAACTAACATAAAAATTAGTTCATGAAAACTCATTTCCAATATCTCTTAGTA
Organism: Phaseolus vulgaris; assembly: GCF_000499845.2. Lineage (NCBI taxonomy): Eukaryota > Viridiplantae > Streptophyta > Magnoliopsida > Fabales > Fabaceae > Phaseolus > Phaseolus vulgaris. The sequence goes on along the minus strand of NC_023755.2, from coordinate 32,838,788 downwards.
TAGTTTTAACAGTGACATAAATTGATTATGAATTAGTATAAAAAACCTACACAAGGCTTCTTTTGTTTCATATTTAGTTTTCATCAAATAGTAAAAAAAAGCTTATGTGCTTGCATAGAAATAACACTAAACGATCTCTAAATATCCATATAATTCATGTCAAAGATCTTTTTTTCACTAGTATTAATATAAGTGAATGAAATTTTATGTTGCTTAGCATAATGGCAAATATCACAAGGTTTATTTTCTTTGCACCGAATGTTAGAAAAGTTATAACGAATGTACTGCAGGACTTTATCAAATGGATATCCAAGGTGCTAAATGTTTTCGACTTCTTTTTCATTTTTAGCATGTATTCTTGTTACATTTATCATGGTTTCTCGTTCTAGAGTTTCCATCAAATATAACTCATTGTATGCCTATCATGTTGATGTGAGTTGATTTTAAGATTGCACATTTTATTGGTTGTTCTTTGTTTATGATTTTTGATTTAGCAATTATGGTGAGAACCCCTAAGAATATTCCCATTGGACACGAACTTAACCAAGTGGTTAAGTAAGTGTGAAGGTTCACTTCAGAAGGGCAAAGAGAAAAAGACAATTATAAGGCGACAAATGATGCAACGAAAATTAAGACAAGGAATAAGTAAAGAAGAAAAAAAAAACAAAGAACAAATTAAAGATTAGAAAAAGACATATATGGAATGGAATGAGGCGTAAATAAAAGATAAAAGAGAAAGGGATGAAGAGATCTTATGAGAAGAAAGGAAGTCACGCCACTTAGAGCATAGGGACTCCAAGATGAGTGATGCAAGAGTCGCCACTTGAGATATTACCCACCCAAGATAAGACCCAACATGAGAGCTCACAAGTTTCACAAAATCACTCCTGCAGAGTTTCTTTACTATTCAAAATCAAGTTGTAAATACATGAGGCAAGACACCCTGTTTATTGGAAGGGATGCGTTAGTGGGCAAGATGAGTGAAGGGTAGAAATGGCAAGGGAGAAGGGTTGCCTAGGGTGTTGACCGTGGTCAAAACTGCACCTTTAGGCATAACTTTTATGCTATGTGAACCTACTCTAGCCTCTTTTGCTATTTGGAGCCCAAAAGTGAGTCCAAATTATTTACAAACATGTTTTTGTCTTTTAAAAAGACTAGAAGAAAGAACAGTTGATGTTCTAGTCTATGCCAAGTTCTTCTTCTAGTGAGGTATGTCTGATATTTGCATCCCAAAACTTCTTTGTCCAATATGTCAAGTATTTAGATTTATTAGGTAATGAAAAAGATAAGAAAGAAGAACACCTTGGAGGTGCAGTTTGTGTTCCGGCATAGGTCAACATGATTTTTTTGCAACGTAAGGTGAGAGATATATTGACCCGGTTTATCTTTTCTTTCTTTATTTTTTTCATTTTCTCTTTTGTTTTTCATTTTTATTTGGTCCTCATGAACTTCTTTGGGAGAGAGGGGTTTTGAGATAACCTTATGCCCTTGGAAGTTGAAAGACATTTTATTGGTATGGTCATCATGTAAAACTTGTCTATCATATTGCCAAGGCCTTCCCAATAGAATATGTGTTGCTTCCATTGACACAACATCACATAGAACCTCATCTTTATACTTTCCTATAACAAAATTTACGATGACTTGTTTAGTAACCATGATTTCACCTTCAGCACTAAGCCATTGTAGTTTATAGGGCTTTGTATGAGAGATAGTGGGTGATCTAGGCTTCTCCACTTCTCTTGTACTTGCCACATTAGCATAACTACCCACATCTATTATCATGGAACATAACTTGTTGTTGATAAGGCAGTGGGTGTGGAAAATATTTTCTCTTTGGGTGTCATCCAATTTTCTAAAGATGTATACTCATAAATTTCTACAACATTTTGAATTTCTCTTCTTAATCCACTCACAAATCTAGCAATCTTTGACTCTTCAGTTTCATGCATATTAATCTTGGTCAAAGTTACTTCTAAATCTTTGAAGTATTCATCTACACTCCTAGGTCCTTGATGAAGCCATTAGAGCTTCAACAAGAGTTTCTTCCTATAATGAGGAGGAACAAACCGCGCACGCATGCATTCCTTTAAATAATACCAAGAGACCACGACTGGCCTCTTGTTCCATTACAACTTGATGTCACCACTGCATGGAATTATCTAAAAATTCTAGGGAAGTTAACTTAACTTTTTGGTCCTCTTCTACCTCATACACATTAAAGATTTGTTCTACTTTAACTTCCAATCCTAAATATACATTTGGGTCATTATCCCCACTTAAACAAGGTAACTTTACAAATGGAAAAGAAGTCTTTGGTGGTTGGTGTTGATGGCGCCTTTCTTCAAGTTGTGCACTCTCCTATCTTGTTCTTCTTTTTGACTTCCATGGTGCATGCAATTTCTAATAACTCTTCTAGACTCCCATCTCCTTTCTCTAACTTGTCTCTTTTCTCTAGCCTTTGTATTCTTTCCACTAGTTTTCGCATTTCCTCTTCTTTGTGGGCCAAGCTCCTCTTGGCATCCTCAAGCTCTCCCAAAAGACGTTCCTTTTGAGGAGATTGTGGTTTAGAATATTCCCTTGAAGATAAATGATACATGATATTGCACAAAAGAAAGCAAACAATTAGTGAAAATAACAATTAATGCACTCACTCATGTGTATCACTAGGCTTTTTAGTAACGGAGGGAAGAATTGTAATACACTCAAGAAAGATTTGCACTCTAAACCAAAGGTCTACACTTGGTAGCAACACCTCAAATGAAAGATGACAAAGCTCTTACACTTTCTCACTAGAGATCCCCACAACAAAACTTAATAAAATTTGAAAGAAAAGCAAGAAAAACTTAAAAGAAAGAAAACTAAACCAAATGGAAAAAAGATAGTGATAAAACTTTGAGAAGACAAACAAGAAAAGCACAAATGAAGACTCAAGCAAACTTACTTAAACTTTTAATTGTGAAATTTTAATTTTCTTAGAAATTGTAAAAGTAAAAAGGATAAAATTTCGCAAATATGAATACAATTTGCCACATAAAAGGAATCCTCTTTTTAGTAATTTTGAACTTTAAAAGTGAATTGCACAAACTTTTGTTTGTTTTTGATTTTGTTTTATGGATTTAAAATGTCCATAATCTTGGCATGCATATTTTAATTGACTTTCAATTTTCACAAATAGATTATGACTTTTTACGGCAAGTGCGCCGCGTTTGTCAGAAGTAATAATTGTCCCTAAGGACGGATATCGATCCCACAAGGAACAGTGAATTATCAAGTACAATAATCGCTAAATATAGAACAAAACAATTAAAAGTGTATTGAGAGTGGTTGTGTTGGCTATGATCAATAAGAAAACAGACAAAGAATTAATTGTTTCAATTGGAAAAATAGGGATTAGGTTTCATTTCTCTCACTCTCATGTATTTTGATTAACATGTCAATATTAAGTTATTTAATTGAAATTGATGCCCGTATAAAAATCATTTATATCGATTCCTCGCATATAAAATCCTTAAGAATGTTCCCTAACTATCGATCCCTCGCATAATTATAAGAACAACTTAGAACGAAGCTCAGACGTTTAATAGCAATTAACATTTCAAGTCTATTCCTAGCACTCAAATATGTTAAGTATTGTTGTTTAGGTCCGAACCCTAAAAATACCTCCCGGTCAGATTTAAGATTCTCAATTTGTCACGGAAAATTAAAAGTAAAACAACAATACCAATAATCAATCAAGAATTGAATATTAATATATAAAATATCACCTCAATACATAAGAGTTTGAGCAGATTACTCCCAATCCCAAAGGGCAGAATTAGCCACACATACTTCTATCACCTTCCATTCTCCCAATTGGGTTAAAATTCACTCTATGGTGTTTTCCTCTCAATCTGGCACACTAAGGTTGAGCCTCTAGCCCTCTATTTATCCTAGTTTTCTAGGGTTAGGTTGTTTCCTATGTCGCGCTAATGGGCTAAATGATAAAACATAAAAAAGACCCAATCTTTCTTTGCATCTTTTTCCATTCTGGGACCTTCTATCTTTATCTTTTTAGCTCAAATCATTCATCTTTAATCCAAATCTCCAATCTTCCTTAGAAATCTGCAATTAACACCAAATTTGAGAATAAAATACTCTTATTCAAATAAAGATAAAAAAAAATGTAAAGAGGTATAAATTCATAAATTAGGAATTATTTTATATGTAAATTAACAATAAATCCTCATAAGTGCCTATATTTTAATATGAAATATTACTGAAATTAGACACTTATCAATAGATTGAGATTCAATTCATATGATCACTTGAATTCTTTGTTTGGAACTAAATCAACTTCTACCTAAAAAAATTTCTAGTTGCTTTTAGTTCTTCACAATTAAAAGCAAAATAAATAGAAAGGATTTAAAGACTCCTAGAACACTAAAAACATAAGACTCAAGCAAAAGAGGCAAGGAAACAAAAAAAATGACACCAAAAAAATTAAAAAGCAGAATTTAAAGTGCTTAATCAATAAAAAGTGGAATTGTAAATGACAAGGAATTAAAAGGTGGAAAAGAAAGATGTTGAATCGTAAAGCGGAAATTAAATTGCTTGAAGGTAAAAGCAAGAATTGAAATGTGCTGAAAAATTAAAGGCAGAAATCAACTCAACAAAGATAAGCAAAATTAAAACCATGCTCTGATTACCACATTGATGGAAGAGGGTCAAGCAGCACCTTACATGAAGGGCGACCACAAGGGCGTCTAGGACCACAAGAGCATCTAGGACCACATGAGCGTCTAGGACCACAAGAAAGTCTAGGACCACATGAGCGTCTAGGACCACAAGAGCGTCTAGGACCAACCACAAGGTCCATGACCAAGAGAGTGAATGAATATTAGGACAAGGCTACGGATGGAAGGGAAACATATCTATACATGTTCCAAGAAGCCCATCAAGCGTAGCATAGTTTTGTTTGTGGTGCAAATAGCATAGCATTGTGAACCTTGTTTAAATTTCAAATTAGGATTACCTAGATTAGTTTACGGTTTCTAGAACCTACTAAACTAATCTAGGCCGGCCATGTGAAGGCAAGGTGTCCCATGTGCTCCATGTGCTTCCATGTGTTTACATTTGCATGTAATTTGGCTTGCATTTGCTTTAACATTTACGGTCCTCCTAGACTATTTAAGGAGGAGCCTACCTCATGTAAATCCAAGATTAATTTGAGTATTGTTATGTTGCCAAACTTGAGCCATACATACTCCCTTTGCCTACAATCTCTCTAGATTTAGGTTATTGATCTTCAACCCATTCACCTACCAAAGAGGGCTGACCGAACCTCCCTCACCTCCCTACTCTTCCTGCACCTACAAGGCGACCACACCTCCTAGGAGGGCCTTGATCCACCACCAATCTGTCCAAGCTTCTGCCATCACCCAAAAATCACAAAAGAGAAAAGCTCAATGTCATCATTTGGTATCTAGAGCTATGGTCTTCAAGAGATAAGTGTCTCTTTATATTTTTCTGCTTGAGTTCTTCCTATCTTCATGTTGTTCATCTTTTGTTCAAGTTGTCTTGCTGTTTTACATTTTTAATTGGAGTTGGATGCTATTCTAAGCATTTCAATCAGTAGAATTGTTCAATTTGTGCTTGAGCATCTTATTTGCAATTTTGTGTAGGATTCTATGGTGAATTGTGTTGCTTTTTTTATTTTAGGATATTTGAGTCTTGCTTGAATTTCTATTTGGTTCATATGATGTGTTTGAGTCATTTTATTTTCTGAATCTATAGGTTTTGTCTAGTCATGTGATTCCAAATTTGTCAACAAATCTTAGTAGTACTTTTCTTGATTTATTTGTTTCTTGTTTTGATTTGAGTATTAATCTGAATTCTGAATTGATTTGATCCTTTGGTGCATTTTTCCTTTTAGTTTGAGTTCATATTTGTATGCTAGATCCATACAAATTCCATCACATTCATTCCATTGTGTTTTTGAAGTATCTCATTCTGTTTTTAATTCCAGATTTAGAATCCTCTGTTTTTAACAAATTCTGTTCTGGCTGTTTTGTTTTATGAAAATTAAATATGTCAAAAGAAAATTATGAGATTCTGGATTTCAGTGGTTTGAAGTGTTAGCAAAAGAGGACAAAAAGAATCAGTTGAAAAAAATAAATAGAAAAAAAAAGATAAATCACACAAAAAAAGTGTGCATTCTGGCGCTGGAACTAACGGTAATTGGGCACTGATTTTAGAAAAATTATCACAATTAATTGGTGCATGTTCTTGGAGTGAAACCAACGCCAAAAGTTTTTTAAGACAATGAATTGTTTGTGTTTAAATTTTCAGAAGCAAATACAAAATAACCAGCTCAGCATAAATCTTTAAAGTCAGGCTTTCTGGATCACAATATTTTCAGTAGTGCTGTTTTGGTTTTTCAAATCAAATCTAGTGCCAATCTTTAGGTTCCTTTTGTGTGCCAACCTTTATTGAGTGCCTATTTTTATTTGCTTGTCCAAATTCATTCTGAACTCTTTCTAGTTGTGTCACATTATTAAATCCAATTGCAGTGGTGCCGTTTTAATTGTTTCTTGCTTTCTTTCTTGACCTCTAAAAATTGTTGGTGGATAAATATCAATTGGTACTTGTTGAGTGGGATTTGACTTGAGGAGAGTGTAGCTCTACTTGGTAGGTACTGTTTTGAAGAATTTATTTGCTTAAATCAAAGAGGATCAAGGCAAGGGCAGTCACAAATACAAATACCAAAATACACCATACACCTTGGAGGGCACAACAAAGAAGAGCAACAAAAAGTCAAGGGAGTGCTTTTTAACTTGTGCAACCTAATTTCTTTGCATTTTACTCTTGTTAATTAGTAGCTTAATCACGTAATTAGACGGTGAGTGTGTCTTCAAAGGCTCAAAGTGTCTAAGAAGCCTCACCTAGGAACGACTAGTTTAAGCTTTCTAGTTTATCCTTTGTTAATTGTTTTTCCTTACATCAATTTTGCTTAGTTTCGCTTAATTGCTTATGCTTATCCTTGTATAAAGCTTTGATAAATTGCTTTAGTTGTTAGATATCTTTGCATTGTTTTCTTGCATAAAATTTTATTTCTCCATCTTCATTGTGTTCTAAGTGGTTTACCTAAAGAAAGGATTGTGTGAACTTGAGGGATAGTTTTTGGCTAAGGCAAGACTTGGTATTTAAGTAGTCCATAGTGACTCACATCTCTTACCTGGAAAACTACCTTCATTAACTTTCCTCTTCTTTCTTAAAAGTAAAGCATTTCTACACACAAAGTTTTAGTCATGTCTTCTCACTCCTCTAAATCTATTGAAAGTGATGTGAAGTCCTTAAAATCTCCTTTGAAACAACTTGCAAAGGACGTTCAATTAATTTCATATAGACAATTGGAGAATGAGTCCAAAATTAATGAATTGACTAAAGCAAAGGATGAGAATTCTCAAAAGTCAAAAAAATCACATACTCGTGCATCTAACTCCAAAGATCATGATTCTCTAGGGGAAGAAAGTCTTAGAATCAATGATTACTATCAACCCACCCCTAGAAGAAATAGAAGAAACGAGCAAGAAGGCCCAATGAAGGTTAGGGTAGACCTACCTCATTTCCATGGTAAAGAGAATGTAGAAGTATACCTAGATTGGGAGATGGAGGTAGAGCAACTCTTTGCTTGCCATAGGGTGAGTGAAGAAAGGAAAGTGCCCTTAGCTTTCAAGGAAATGCCATGTATTGGTGGACCTCTCTAGAGAGAGATAGACGTCTTCATAGGGAACCTCCCATTGAATATTGGAATGACCTTAGGGGAGCCCTAATACGTCGCCACATACCCTCCTACTACCATAGGGAGTTAATGGACAAGCTCCAAAGACTCCAACAAAAAAATATGAGTGTAGAAGAGTATAGGCAAAAAATGGAGCTTTACATGATGAGAGCATCTATTAGAGAGGAAGAGGACACCACCATAGCAAGATTCCTAAGTGGGCTCTCACTTGAGATAAGAGATAGGGTTGAACTTCTCCCCTACCAAGACTTGAATGATTTGGTTCAACTTTGCATTAAAGTTGAACAACAAAATTTGCGCAAAACTTCAAGTCAAAGGGTAGGTTCATATTCTAACTTTTATCCCAAGAGAGATTATAAAAGGGAAGGTAGTTCATCTAGAGAGAAACCAAAAGAAACTACCAAACCTTTAGCAAAGGATACCTCCACCCCACCCATCCGAGCTAGGGACACCAATTGCTTTAAGTGCTTTGGAAGAGGACATGTGCAAGCACAGTGTCCAAACCAAAGATCTTTGTTCTTAAAGGGTGTAGATGAGTACACTAGTGGTGAGGATGAGCCTAGTGAAAAAGAAGAGGAAGGGGGAGTGATGAGAGGGTAAATCCTTTAGAGGGAGAGCTTTTAATGATTAGGAGAACCCTCAACAATCAACCTAGTGCATCCATAGAAACACAAAGGGAGAACATCTTTCACACAAGATGTAATGTTTTAGAAAATATATGCTCTCTCATTGTGGATAGTGGATCAAGCTGCAATTGTTGTAGCGCTAGGATGGTTGAGAAGCTCAATCTACAAGTAGTTCCTCATCCCAAACCTTACAAATTACAATGGATCAATGAGAATGGGGAATTAAGTGTAGATAAGCAAGTGGAAATCAAGTTCTCTATAGGTAACTACAAAGACAAAGTTTTATGTGATGTAGTACCTATGGAAGCTTGCCATATCTTATTAGGTAGACCATGGCAATTTGATAAGAAAACCTTGCATGATGGTCTAACTAACGAGATTTCCTTCACCCATAGGCATAAAAAGTTTGTACTTAATTCTTTACCACACTCCCAAGTGGTGAAAGATCAAATACAAATGAAACAAAAGAGGGATGAGGAAAAAAAAAGAGATAGAAAAAGAGAAAATCCTTAGGGATAGAAAGGCGTGGGAGAAGAGTGTTCCTTCCCACAAGGTTATTTAACAAGACAAACCTTTTGAAAACACCTTGGAAAATTTGCTTCTTGTTGAACAACCTGGCCTAATCTTTTGTAAGGGAACACTTACATGCACTGCCACAAATCTTGAACCCAAAAGTCTACCTCCTCTAATTAAAACTCTTTTAAGTGAATTTGAAGATATATTCTCTAATGAGGGACCAAAAGGACTTCCTCCCATTAGAGGTATAGAACATCAAATTGACTTGATTCCGGGGGCAAGCCTACCAAATAGGCTAGCATATAGAACAAACCCGAGGAAACAAAGGAGATAGAGTCTCAAGTTCAAGACTTGTTGGAGAAGGGTTGGGTTCAAAAGAGCCTAAGCCCTTGTGTTGTACCTATCTTGTTGGTGCCAAAAAAAGATGGAAAATGGAGAATGTGTTGTGATTGTCGAGCAATCAACAACATCACCATCAAGTATAGGCATCAAATCCCAAGGCTTGATGACATGCTTGATGAGTTACATGGGTCAATTATGTTTTCTAAAATTGATCTTAAAAGTGGATATCACCAAATTCGAATCAAAGAGGGTGATGAGTGGAAAACTGCTTTTAAGACCAAGTTTGGATTATATGAATGGTTGGTGATGCCTTTTGGTCTCACTAACGCACCTAGTACATTCATGAGGCTCATGAATCATGCCTTGCGAGATTGTATAGGTAAATATGTAGTAGTTTACTTTGATGATATCTTAGTGTATAGCAAAAACCTAGAAGACCATCTAAGTCACCTTAGGGAAGTTCTTCTAGTGCTTCGGAAAAGTAGTTTGTTTGCCAATAGTGATAAATGTACCTTTTGTGTAGATAGCATAGTTTTTCTAGGCTTTATAGTTAACAAAAAGGGGGTGCATGTTGACCCCGAGAAAATCAAAGCCATCCAAGAGTGGCCAACTCCACAAAATGTAAGTGATGTGAGAAGCTTTCATGGTTTAACTAGCTTTTATAGACACTTTGTGCCCAATTTTTCAAGCTTAGCTTCACCTCTCAATGAGCTTGTAAAAAAAGATGTTGCATTTTGTTGTAATGAAAAGCATGAGCAAGCCTTTCAAAGGCTAAAGGCTCAACTTACCAATGCACCCATTCTAGCTCTACCAAATTTTGCAAAAACTTTTGAGATAGAATGTGATGCATCGGGGGTTGGCATAGGTGCGGTTTTGTTACAAGGTGGACACCCCATTGCTTATTTTAGTGAAAAACTCCATGGTGCCACCCTTAACTATCCCACCTATGACAAAGAGCTCTATGCACTTATGAGGGCCTTAAAGACTTGGGAACACTATCTTGTTTCAAAATAATTTGTTATCCATAGTGATCACGAGTCTTTAAAATATTTAAAAGGACAACACAAGCTCAATAAGAGACATGAAAAATGGATGGAATTTCTTGAAAAATTTCCTTATGTGATCAAATACAAGAAAGGAAGCACAAACATAGTGGCGAATGCTCTCTCAAGGAGACATGTGCTCTTTTCAAAACTTGGTGGCCAAATTCTTGGATTTGATCACATAAAAGAACTTTATCAAGAAGATCAAGACTTTGCATCCATCTATGCTAAGTGTGCACAAAGAGCACAAGAAGGTTACTATGTGACCGAGGGATATCTATTTAAAGAAGGCAAACTTTGTATTCCTCAATGTACACATAGGAAGCTTCTTGTAAAGGAATCACATGAGGGGGGTCTCATGGGCCATTTTGGAGTTGACAAGACTCTTGATCTTTTGAAAGGAAAATTTTATTGGTCACACATGAGAAAGGATGTCCAAAGACATTGTTCTAGATGCATTTCATGTTTAAAAGCAAAATCTAGAACAATGCCTCATGGACTATATACCCCTTTATCGATTGCAAATGCTCCTTGGGAAGACATTAGCATGGATTTCATTTTAGGACTTCCTAGGACTGCAAGAGGTCATGACTCTATCTTTGTGGTAGTGGATTGTTTTAGCAAAATGTCCCATTTTATTCCTTGCCACAAAGTAGATGATGCTCAAAATATTTCTAGACTCTTCTTTAGAGAACTGGTGAGACTTCATGGTCTACCAAGAAGTATAGTATCCGATAGAGATCCCAAGTTCATAAGCCATTTTTGGAAAACTCTTTGGGCAAACTTGGCACAAGACTACAATTTTCAACATCTTGTCATCCTCAAACGGATGGCCAAACCGAAGTAGTCAATAGATCTCTTGGTACTATGCTTAGGGCTATCATGAAGGGAAACCACAAATCTTGGGATGAGTACCTTCCCCACATTGAATTTGCTTACAATAGAGTAGTTCACAAAATTACTAATGCTTCTCCTTTTGAAGTTGTATATGGATTTAACCCCATTACACCCTTGGATTTTTTACCTCTTCCTAATCCACAAGAATTTGTACATAAGGAAGGAGTTATCAAAGCCAACTTTGTTAAAAAACTCCATGAGAAGGTTAAACTCCAAATACAACAACAAAATGAAAAGTATGCAAAATACAACAATAAAGGGAAGAGAGAAATAATTTTTGAGGAAGGAGACTTAGTTTGGCTTCATCTTAGAAAAGATATATTTCCCACTAAAAGAAAGTTCAAACTAAGTCCCCGAGGTGATGGACCCTTTCAAGTCCTCAAGAAAGTCAACAACAATGCTTACAAATTAGATTTGCCTATTGAATATGGAGTACATGATACTTTTAATGTAATTGATTTATCTCCATTTGTAGGTACCAGTGAAGACAAGGACGATTTGGATTTGAGGACAAATCCTTTCCAAGGGGGAGGGGATGATGGAAGAGGGCCAAGCACCACCTTACAGGAAGGGCAACCACAAGGGCGTCTAGGACCACAAGAGCGTCTAGGACCACATGAGCGTCTAGGACCACAAGAGCGTCTAGGACCAACCACAAGGTCCATGACCAAGAGAGTGAATGAAGATTGGGACAAGGCTACAGATGGAAGGGAAACATATCTATACATGTTCCAAGAAGCCCATCAAGAGTAACATAGTTTTGTTTGTGGTGCAAATAGCATAGCATTGTGAACCTTGTTTAAATTGAAAATTAGGATTAAGTTAGAATTACCTAGATTAGTTTACGGTTTCTAGAACCTACTAAACTAATCTAGGCCGGCCATGTGAAGGCAAGGTGTCCCATGTGTCAGGTGCTCCATGTGCTTCCATGTGCTCACATTTACATGTAATTTGGCTTGCATTTGCTTTTCATTTGCTTTAACCTTTACGGTCCTCCTAGGCTATTTAAGGAGGAGCCTACCTCATGTAAATCCAAGATTAATTTGAGTATTGTTATGCTGCCAAACTTGAGCCATACATACTCCCTTTGCCTACAATCTCTCTAGATTTAGGTTATTGATCTTCAACCCATTCACCTACCAAAGAGGGCTGGCCGAACCTCCCTCACATCCCTACTCTTGCTGCACCTACAAGGCCACCACACCTCTTAGGAGGGCCTTGATCCACCACCAATCCGTCCAAGCTTCCGCCATCACCCAAAAATCACAAAAGAGAAGAGCTCAATGTCATCACACATGATGTGAGTTGATTTTAGGATTGCACATTTTATTGGTTTCTCTTTGTTATGATTTTTTATTTAGGAATTATAGTGAGAACCCTAAGAAGATTCTCACTAGACACGAACTTAACCAAGTGGTTAAGTAAGTGTGAAGGTTCACTTCAGAATGGCAAAAAGAAAAAGACAATTATAAGGTGACAAGTGATGTAGCAGAAATTAAGAGAAGGAAAAAGTAAAGAAGAAGAACAAAGCAAAAAACAAATTAAAGATTAGAAAAAGACATGTATGGAATGGAAGGAGGCATAAATAAAAGATAAAAGAGGAAGGGATGAAGAGATCTTATGGAAGAAAGGAAGTCACGCCACTTGGAGTAGAGGGACTCTAAGATGAGTGATGCAAGAGCCACCACTTGAGATATTACCCACTCAAGATAAGACCCAGATAACTTGAGTCGCCACTTAAGATATTACTCACCCAAGATAAAACCCAACATGAAAACTCACAAGTTTCACAAAATCAATCCTGTAGAGTTTCTTTACTATTCAAAATCAAGTTGTAAATACATGAGGCAAGACACCCTATTTATAGGAAAGGGTGCCTTAGTGGGCAAGATGGGTGGAGGGTAGAAATGGCAATGGAGAAGGGCTGCCTAGGGTGTTGACCATGATCAAAATCGCACCTTTAGGCATAGCTTCTCGAAGGTAGGTTAAAAACCCTAATTCTAGGTGCCTTATCTTGAAAAAGTGGGCTTGGTATAAGCCCATTTTGCTAAGTACACTCCCTTTTATGCTATGTGAACCTACTTTAACCTATTTTACTATTTGGACCCTAAAAGTGAGCCCAAATTATTTACAAACATGTTTTTGTCTTTTAAGAAGACCAGAAGAAAGAACAGTTGATGTTCTGGTTTATGCCAAGTTCTTCTAGTGAGGTCCGTTTGATATTTGGTGGGGCTTTGACTTGATTGCTGATACGACTGCTCATAGTGTGAATTGTCTCTTGAGTCCTTGGTCATCTTCTTGGATACTTGAATTGTATCACATGTCCAATCATCTTTAATGAAAGTGCATCTTGAATTTGACAAAACTCGAAGGAGAAAACCAATTTACAGTTATATGATTTAACAATTGTTTGTATGCATGCAAGATTGAACAAAAAGTTTGGTATGTATAACATGATATACATAAAAAATTACAAACACTTTCACAGTTCATCATGGTGACATATGGTCCATTTAGCAATTTAACACGTATTGGGTCTATCTTTCGAAAAATTGTGAAATTATTTTTAGAAAAAGTTACACGATATGTTGCCCCTATATCTAGAATTCTAGAATTTTCATTTTTTTTTACCTTTCATAGTATTCTCATTTAAATACTCACCAACAAAATTGTTCACCTCATTTTTGGAATCAACATTTGTTTCTTAATAATCTATATAATTTGATGTACCTGACCTTGTGTAAAATGATTTCCTTCAATTGTAGTAATTTGTTGATCTTCCTAACATCTTCTTCACCTTTTTGGTTTTGACCACAATGGTGTTGTTGATGACTCTCTTGATTCTTTCAATTTTTTTATTTATATACCATGGAAGAAATTCATGTTTGAAGTAACACTCGTCAACTGTGTGATAGAGTTTGTGACAATAGGTATATTGCTTACCATTTTTTGGTTTCGATTACTTAATAGCAAGATAGAAAACAATGCTCGGTATGTAACAGCATGAGCAAAATATGTGATTTTATAATGTCATAGTTATAGTTCAAGTCTTTCAAGAAAAATAACATATTCTAATTCTTTGTATTTGACAATATTCTTGACCAAGACACAAACTACATTTGATCTCACACATAGTCAGGAGTTGATCTCAAAGATTCAATTCTTCCCCCATTAAGTTTTTAAATCGGTGAAAAATTTAATAACTTTCTGAAAACGAAAAACCAACCAAATAATACTATTATTATTATACATCATGCATCAGATATATATAGTGCATGAAGAAAAAAAAGTAAATAAAACAAATAAAAAACCTTTTAAATATGAAAAAATTAAAATGAAAATTGGAGATGCGGGGATCAAACCCTGTACCTCTCACATGCAAAGGCGAGCGCTCTACCATTTGAGCTACATCCCCTTATTTGTAAGTATTAAACAAGACATAATAATTTTTAAATTGATTAAAGAAATTATTATTCGCTCCAGATAAAATATTTCATGTTCATTAAAAAAATATTCAACCATTGCTTATACTATATTTATCATGTTTGAATGAGTGTTGTTCTGATCTAAATATAAAAAGTATTGTATTTATATTTTATTTACATAAATCTTAAATGGTTAGACTGAATCTTAACATCTTTATAATGACAAAATTTATTATGATAAAATAATATAATGATTAAAAATAAAATATTATATTTAATTATTTTAGACTTTAAATTTGACTCTCGCCAATAATAAAAACCATAGTCAACTAAATCCTAAATCACATCTATTTCACTTACATCTTCAAGATTAGCATATTTAACAAAATAATCTATTTTTTATATGCAATAATGTGTTTAATTTTCTCTTTTAAGGAAAATAATGATAAATTTTTAAATATAATTAGGTAATACAGTTATGATTTAAATATTTTATTTTTATTATTAATTAAAATGAATTTAATTGGATAAATGAAATATAATTAATTAAATTTGATAAGATAAGATTTGAATTTGTATTATAAGTAAAAGTATTTGGTTTCATATATGCTGTACAAACACTGGTCAAATTATTATTCTCTCCATCAATCATTCGGTGAGTAAAAGATTCTATCACTACAAGAAAAAATGGTTTTAACAGGGGTTTATTTTTACATTAGCAAGGGTTAAAACCTCTGTTAAGTCATTTACCCAGGGTTGTTGTTTTCCCCGCTAAACCATCCCTGGGTAACGTGTTCCCTGAGGTTTTTTTAAACCTCAGGAAAAGCCTTTCAAAACCTCCGTTAAATAGCATGGACTTAAGAACCTCCGTAAAATACCATGGGTTTTAAAACCTCTGTAAAATACCATAGATTTTAAAACTTTTGCAAAATGTCATAGGTTTCAAAACCTTCATAAAATACCATAGGTTTCGAAACCTCCGTAAACTACCATACATTATCCCATAAAATATCATAGATTTTAAAACTAAAAACATTTGATTTTTAACTCATTTTATCATTTAAGCATTCAACCTCATTTTATTTTACCATTCATGTGCTTTTTCTTTTAGTTATAAACTTTTCATAAGAAATTAAACTTCTACTTGATCGAAGTAAAACTTATGATTAAGTTCATATATTCATTTTTATTTTGTTTTTATTTTTTCTTAAAAATATTTATATAGAATTTATAACAACAATATACGATCACACCAATCCATGGATAATTTTATTGCATAATATAATAATAATATTGTCTTACATATGCATATAGTAATATACCATTACAAAGTAGTTTGATGGAACAAACTTTTGGAATCTGGACCATGATATTTTTAAAAGCCAGCATATATGATATACATTGTAAACTGTGCTACAGTGAAGCTAGCCATATATTAATTATTAACACTATCACAGATCATGTACTCATTCCAGAAGAGAATGGCACCCTTGTAGCCGGAATCCACCTTTCTCCTTGCAGAAACTGGCTCACTGTTATTGCCATTGGATGCGTCATTGCCACCTGTAAAGTGAAACTTGAGAAATTATTACCTTGTTCAAGGTACGGACAACGACAAATCTCAAGACTGGCTTAGAAGAACTTAAAAATAGATGAAGAACTGTAATTGTTGGAGTTAATTCTCAATTTTTTACACCATTGAGCTTTGTTCTTGCTCTAGCAGCTTCAAAAATCACCATCTCTAACTTGTGACAAAGGCAACTGTCAAGATAATCACGTTCCCTACCTGTGTATTACTGCCTGATTCATAAATAACCTACATAGGTGATGGAAGAAAAAGATTATGAAAATAAATACCATCCCAATAACAATGTACATATGGAAGGAAACACACCTAGTATAACGGATCAAAAGGCACCATGATAAAGGTGAGCGAATAGTCCCCTTGTCAAACTGGTAACCCAGCTTGCCAACTGCCAAATGATCATTTTGTCGTATCTGCAATGGTTCAATTCACCATGTACAACTAACTCTCTTTAGATTTTATAAGTAATTTTCTAATCTCAAGTATCAATAAGATATTATTTTATTCTTTTTTTTAATGTCTTTTCTTACCCATACGACTCATTAAATTTATATTTAAATGGAAATATTATTTTATTCTTTTTTTTAATGTCTTTTCTTACCCATAGGACTCATTACATTTATATTTAAATGGAAATATTATTTTATTCTTTTTTTAATAATGTCTTTTCTTAGAAAAAATAAAAAATACAAGAAAAAATAATTAAAGTTATTTGTATTTCATTTGTTGAGAAGTTTAAAAATTGTTTTTTATTATAGAAATTATCCGTTTATTTTCTGAAAATTTTTACAATCTTTTATATTATAGAAATTATCTTTTTTCTTGGCTCATTTTCTGTGCATATATGGTTGCATGAAACACATTAGCATAAATGAAACATACCAAATATTAAATAAATGGAGGCATGTCAAAAGTGTTGTTTAAGGATTTCAAGAACACTTATTATTTGAAATTGTAACTTCTCGGTAGATGAGAATGATTATTTGTTAAAAACAGATGCGAAGAGGGAATGTGGTGGTAATAGTTGAATTAGAAGCAATATAGTAAAGTTTTATTTATGGGCTTAGCATTACGTCCTTTCTATTTTTTGTAACTCATCTTATATACAGTTAAATTGTCGTCTAATCGTGGTCGTCGATGTCGGTTTTAGTTGTGTTTGAACAGCTTCCATATAAGTTGTCTACTTGATAGTTGGTAGTCTTATACGGGTCGTCCAAGAGGTAGACGAACCTTAGTGGTATGTAAATTTTTTGCATATATGGCCTTTAATTCATTTGTGTTTGGTACCTCCACAAATTATGGTTCCTCCTGCGGCCAAAACACAAGGTCGACCCGCCATAACGGCTCGACTAAGTGTGGAAGCAGGGTCATCCACCAGGCAGCCGTCTATGCTGAATCCCCAGTTGGAGGTGGCACCGGGCATTCAGATTGAGTCGAATCCGGAATTTGAGGGTGTACTAACAGTCGTTCCCACCAACAACTTGGTCGCATAATGGTCAGAGCTGCAGATCCGATCGCTGGTGGTGGGCTGAACTCTTGGTGAAGAGCTAGAAAGATCCCTTGCCATAGTGACCAAGCAAAAGAAGGAACTGGTCGAGTCTGCTAATGCACATAAGGCAACCTTAGAGGCAGATAAGGCTCTTAAGGAAAAAATTCTTGAAGATAATGTTGCCGCAAAGAAGGCTCAACAAGCTTTAAAGGATCAGGTGGCGACGGTGGAGGCAGAGAAAGCGGACCTTGCTAAGGAGAAAGTCGCAGTCGAGGAAAGGGAAAAGGCACTCTTGACCGAGGTGGAGAAGTGCCATGCATTTATGCTGCATATTAGTGAAAATTGCTTTCACCAGGGTCTACGACAAGCGGCCTTCTACCATGGAGTATCGGCCGAAGACCCTTGCTACGACTTAGATAAGGACGTGGTCGATGGCAAGTTGGTGCCAATCGGCGGGAATGTCGATACTCCCATGGAGGATGTGGGTTGAGAGAATGTTGTCACTGCTCAAGCCGAACCTGAGCCATCCTTTGAAGAAATACTGGATCCACTTTAAGTGGTTTTATTCTGGACCCATGATGTGGGTTTTGAACAATTTTATTTTTTATGCATCATCTATGTGAACATTTTATCGACCGATTGGTCGGTCTTTCAAAACTACGTAACTTGGTGAACTTAATGTGTATGTATTTTTGAGCAATTTTTTATCCACATAGACCGTCACGATATCACCATCTATGGATGGGAATTTCATCGCCAAGTGGGGGGTGGAGACGATCGCTCTTAAACGGTTAATGGACGAACGTCCGAGTAGTACATTATATGAAGTATGTGCATTAACCAATAAATACCTGATTTTTATGGTTTTGCTGAGGAATTCCTCTTCGCCAAACGTAATATATAATTCAATATATCCTCTAGTATCCACTCGCTCTCCTGAGAATCCAACAATCTGCTCATCATATGGCTGAATGTCTTCATCTGGGATCCTAATTTTCTTAAAGGTTTTGCAATAAAGAATGTCCACCGAACTGCCTTGATCTACTAGCACTTTGGTAATTGCGAACTTATCTATCTCCATAGTGATCACCATAGGATCGTTTTGTGTTGGATCTATCACTGTGAAATCATCATCAGTGAAAGTGATTGGGGGTATCTGTGGTCGTCTTTGGGTTGACATGGAATGAACTAATTGAATGGCCTGGGGTGTTTCTTTCTAGCTGAGTTGGAGCATTCGCTACCAGCGAAACCTCCAGCTATGTAATTCACTTCTCGTTCAGGGACACTGAGTGACATCGGGTCGGCAATAGTGTTGATGACTTCTTGGACTCTACATCTGGTTCGATTGCTCTCTCAGGGCTTTCACACCGGGGTCGGGTCCTCCTGACCAGGGTTTCACTTCGTCTTTGCCTTGGCAGTCGCTGATTGTCATCACGGAAACGGGAATCTCCACATCCGGGTCGCTCAAATTGTCCTCTGGGAGATACCGATTTCTCTGTGGTGATCGGTGTGTAGTGGTGTCCGTCTTGATGAATCTGCGGAAGTGGCCTGCTTGGATAAGCTCTTCGATTTTATCTTTTAATGCCTGACAGCTTTCGGTCGTGTGGTCGTAATTGCGATGATACTGATAGTGTTTGGATGAATCGACATTTCGAGGTGTTTGTGATTGCTTTAAAGCCAAAATTAGTTCGGCTTGTAATGCTTCATTTAAAACTCTTCCTCTTGGGATTGTTAGAGGTGTGTAGCTAAGAAATCGGGGGTCCCGATTTTCTCTGAATCGGTCAGTCCGACCTTGTCCCATTCGATTGCTTCTATCTTGTTCTTTTTCTTTTCCCTTTTCGGCACCTTAGATTGATCACTTATATGGTAATCGACATGCTCTTCAATCTGCATGAATTTGGTGGCTCAGGTTCTCAACTCATCCATATTCTTGGACGGTCTCTTGATTAAGCTTTTTGTGAATCGTCTCTGGTGAAGGGTTCCGACCAAATGATGCATGGCAATCTCAGGCATCAAGTTTCTGATACCCATGCATACCTTACTGAATCTATCCATGAATGCTCGTAAAGACTCACATTTTTTCTTGCTTCACATTAAGGAGGGACATACAAGAAGTATGATGTAGGCGACTCGTTGTGTACTGTGTCATGAACTTTGTTGTTAAAACTTTGAAGTTCCCCACGGAATTCGTAGGGAGACTAATGAACCAACCAAGTGGAGAAGTAAGGATGACCTTACACCATACTTCGTTGTTGGTGGTATATAAGGTCATCTGTGTTTTAAAAATATTCAGGTGCTCGTCCGGATCGGTGGAGCCATCATAGGGTTTGATAGTTAACCTTTTCCACTTAGGAGGAAGTGGTGTGTCAATAATTTCATCTGTGAAAGGGTGCCCTCTCGGATCCTCTTCATTATCTATAGGAATATTGTTTCTGGAACTTTGGTGGGTTTGTTGAGTTTGGAAGTTATGAAGAGTTTGATGAGTTGGTGGGTTCGATGGTGGTGCTCTGGATTGATGGGTTGGAGGATTTGGCGGTTAAGATTTATGGGTTTGTTCCTCCTGTCCATGGCCCTCAATCCGCTATAGAAGGTTTTTGTTTTGTTCCTTCAAGAAAAACATCTCTTCCTGCCAATGTCAATCCTCGTCATTTTTAAATTGATCCGCCATGTTTTTTTTCTTCGAATCTCCTCCATTTGTGCTCGTCTGCCATTCGGTCGTTATTAGTGTTGTTCCTTGTGCACACCATTGTGGTTGGATGCGGCTTGTTGCTGAAGATTGAATACTACCTCGGCCCCACGGTGGGCGCCAATTGTACTTGTATGAGCTAAGGGTCCCAGATAGTACCTGTGGTTGGATGCACAATTGTTGACGTGTCAATGATCTCTAGATCCCTTTAAATCTCCTTCCTTCAATTCTGATGTTCGGTCGACTGGGGAGTACCTGCAATTGCACTCCGACGCTCAAGATAATGTCCTGATCTAGGTATATTATAATGAATGGGCAAAACGTATCTTACTAATTCACAGAAGGTTCTATTTATAGTGCTTGGTTCATGAAATGGATCCTTGTGGACTTGATCAGTTGTTAACTGACGCGAATGACGGTTCCCTCATATCTGATGTGTATCTTTCAGTTTATTTTGTTATATAAGATTGAATTCAATAAATCTAGAATATTTATAAAGACAGAAAGGGAATAGAAGTAAGAAAAAAAATTAAATTAATATATTTAGAGAATGATTTATAAAATATATTTTGTTTAAAAATAATGTAAAAGTTAAATTTTTAAAAATTTCAATTTATGTTAAAATTGTATTTTAAAATAAAATACAAAATTATTTCAAAAATTAATAAATTACATTAAAAATAAATTATCAAAATTTAAATGAATAAAGTTCTTTTATTATTTCAAAATAATATATATTAATAAAATATTAAATTTATTTATTTTATTATAGTAATAAAATATATTTATAAATATTTAATTATTTATTTTATTTATTTATTTAAATATAATTAATTAAATTGATATATATATATATATTCATATAATCAATTTTAATTTACATATCAATTACTTATTTAAAGATAATTGATTATGATTGAAAACATATATTTTAGTATGATTGTACATTGGAGATATAAGATGATTAGTTTTTCTTAATTAAAGCAAAGATGGAGCATAAGCGGTAGTCACACCAATTCAATAGTGGATTTCCACTTGTACTATTTTTTTTACATTTTTTTATTCCCTTCTTCATTGTTTCACTTCCTTTGGCCACTGAGTTATTTTTAATTTGAAGCAAATGTTTCTTGTAATTTCTTGGGCATATTTTAGAAAAAGGCCTTTGGTCAGTACTTTAATAAGTTTAATGTAGTGATTATTTTGTTTTTTTGTCTACTTGATATTTTTTTTTTGTTTCTTTATTCAGGATGAAGTTGAAGATCATACGGAGAAGAGAATTCACAAAATGTAGAAATAAATCAAACACTTTTGTTTGATATAAGTTGTAATTTCTTTTAATTTTGAAAGTGTACTAGACGACGTTAAATCATATTTTTTAATGTTTTCATCTATCTAATTATGTTTTCATATATACATTATATGTTAGTTGCATATTTAATTATATTTCTAAATATTATAAATTTTATTTGTTATCAATTGTCTTCAATAGATTAATTAATTTATTTTGTAAAAATTAAATAAATAGTTTGACTTATTATATTTTTACTTTAAAATAATAAATACATTAGTGACTTAATGCATTCATAGTTTATTCAGAAATATTTTAAATAATTTTACCATAATTATTTAAACGCAATTGTTACATTCAAATAAATATTGTTTAAACAAAATTGCAACATTTAAAAAAGTGTTGTCTAAACATTATCAAGAAAAACGTTGCCTAAATATTCTCTCAATATAGTACATTTAAATAAGTGTTGTCTTTACGAATGACAACATTTTACAAAAACGTTGCATAAACAATAGGCAACATTGAAAATGTGTTGCCTAAACATTATGAGAAAAAACGTTGCCTAAAAGTTATCCCCCTATTCTACCAATATAAGGCAACGGCTGCAAAAAAGCGTTGCCTAAACCTAAGCCCACGGCTGCATATTCCACAGTTGGAAAAGCGTTGTCAAAGCGTTGCCTAAAGTTAAGACAACGTTTTTCCTACTTTAGGCAACGCTTTTTAGGTGCTGTCTAAAGTCAAAAATGGTGTAGTGTAATTTAAATAAAAATAGAGTAAATTATTATAAAAATTCAATTGATAAGATTGGGATTGAAGTTAATCCTTTTCACTCGTCTGTATTTTGGATAAATAAACACATACAATATTCTGACCTAATTTGATATTGATGCAACAAAGAGAGTCATTCACATTGATTCCTCAGATATGAAATTATTAAAATCTTCTCCTAAACATTGATTCCTCAACTATTTAGAAAAAGTTCATATCATTAAGAAAATATGTTATAAAGCATTTGTTATATCACAACTTATTCCTAGTATAATCATTTATCAAATATTTTCATTTAGGTCAGATCATCATAAATACTTCCCATTCAATTCAAAAAATATAAATCAAGAATAAAAATTCAAACTTTAACCATAAAATTAAAATACCAATATCAAATAAGAATAAAACACTATAAATATATATCACCTCAATACATAGGAGTTTGAAAATATTACATTCAATTCCAACGATAGGAAGACTAGCCACTCATGTGTTAACCAAGAAGATTTTGCTATGATGAATCCAATCTGTCATGAAGATTTATAACTTATGTGTGTGCTTAGGTAGATTTTGTTGTATCTCTTTATAATACATTATGGTCCAAGTTATTTTCAAAAGCTTTCTCGATGAAATATTTTGTTTTCTAAATCTGTTGTATTTTTTAATCAGTTGATTCATGTTTTTAATCGGTTAAAATTACTTCAACTAAAGTATTCTGACTATAGTAAGTATTTTTAACAAATTGAGGTAGATTTTGTTGTATCTCTTTATAATACATTATGGTCCAAGTTATTTTCAAAAGCTTTCTCGATGAAAGATTTTGTTTTCTAAATCTGCTGTATTTTTTAATCAGTTGATTCATGTTTTTAATCGGTTAAAATTACTTCGACTAAAGTATTCTGACTATAGTAAGTATTTTTAACAGATTGAGTTATCGTATCAACAGGTTGAAAACCTAAAAACATGAGTGGCTAATTCTAGAGGAGGTGATAGAAAACCTTAGAGGAGGCAGTCATCAAGGAGAAATATCTTGGATCTTCTTTTCTTGCTTCCTATGCTTGTAATGGCCATTATAAGTGGCTAATTCTACCCTTTGGGATTAAGAGTAATTTGTTCAAACTCTTATATTTTGAGGTGATATTTAAATATAATATTTTGTTCTTGATTGATAATTGGTACTGTCATTTTATTCGTAATGTTTACCATGATTTTGATCCTTAGATTTGAATGAAAAGTACTTCTAAGTTACTGACCTAAATGATAATGCTTAACATATTTGAATGCTAGGAATAGATTTGAAATGTTAATTTCTATCAACATTAATCATAACGATTTTTATAAATATTCGAGTAATTGATATTTAGGAGACTATTTTAATAGTTGTATATGCGAGAAATCGATATAAATGAATTTTATATGGGCATCAATATCAATCAAAGTATATAATATTAATATGTTCTTCAAAATAAAAAAGAGTGCGAAAGATGAATCTCAATCCCAATTTTCCCAATTGAATCAACAACTCTTTACTTTGCTTTATTTACATTTTTACAATTATACACAACACACATCCTACAAACTTTTACTTATTGTTTTCTATTTAGTGAATCTTATATTTGATAATTTTAATTGTTCCTTGTGAGTTCGATATCCATCCTTAGGGACAAATTATTACTTTTGACACGGTACACTTGCCGTAAAATAACCATCAATAACCATGGTCTTCTTACTGAAGAAGAATTGATCCTAGTCTATTGTATCATAGAACAAATCAAAGTAAATCGGATTTATATCATCAAGGAAGACATATTGAAATTTATCAGGCTAAGTGATTAAAAGTTTCCTTATGTAATTCTTCTTTCTAAATTTCTTTAATTTTTTAAATTAATCTTGATGAAGAATTGACTTAGGTGGTGAAGTCATCTCATGAGATTAATAATGGTTCTCTAGTAAAGATGGGATTTTTAAGGTCAATGGTATATGGGTAAGAAAAGATGATAACAACTTTGTTGGTGTTGCAGTTGGATCGAGTGGATATGTTGATGATGACTGCAGCAAGCAAACCTTGGTTGCATATGAACCACATGTCTCTAATTCTTGTCATGAACATTTGGAAGCTATGCGTGTGTCTAGATAAATTTTGTTGTATCTCTTTGCAATACATTATGGACCAAGTTATTTTTAAAATTTATCTCCATGAAAGTTATTTTTTCTAAATCTGTTGTATTTTTATTCATGTTTTTAATCGTTTAAAAATTACTTCTATTAAAGTCTTCTAACTATAGTAATTATTTTTAACAAATTGATTTATCATGTCAACAAGTTAAAAATACTTAATTTTTTAAAGATTTGAGGAAAAAAAATCTATTTTTTCTTTTCTGTTTAATGAAATCAACAAGTTATTTCGATAAAATAATCGATTTAAAAACTTTTGATTTCTTCTGATAAATGAAAACAGATAGTTATTTCAAAAAACCAATTAAATGTTTTTAAACATTTTTATTTACTATAACTAATCAAATTTAATTTGATACAGTTGTTTTCATTTAATGATCAAACTGTATTTGCAATCATTAAAACCTTATAAAAGGAGATAATCTAATCATTTTAAAAAGAGAATTTTTGTAAGAGAGAAAAATATAAAGTTTTGAAATCATTCTTGGAGATTATTTTTTCTTTTTGGATCATTCTTGTGTTGCGAAGAAGGTTTTCAGGGTTTGAATTTTTTTTGTGTGCTTAATCTATAAAATCCCAAGTGTTCTCAAACCTTATTTCTTTCTTTGTATTTTGTTGAAACAGATTCATATAGGGTTTCTGAATTTATGCTGAGTGGTTAAGAGTGTGTGTTCTTGTAGGGTTCAAGATTTATACCCTTGATTGTATCTTCTGTAAACTTTTTGCTTGGTTTTGTATTCTCGGTTGTTTTTTTGAGGACTGGATGTAGCTCTTGGTATACGAGTGAAACAGTATAAATAATTTGTGCAAATCTTTCTTTCTCTCTCTTTATTGCTTTATCTGTTGTTTTCCAATTTTTTGCCTATATTTCAATCGGTTAAATAAACATAATAACTTGTTTATATTTGGTATACATGCTTGTTTTTGTTTTATAATCGTTTGAACAAAGAAATCAATCTGTTGATTTTATTAATTTTCAATATGACTCAATCTTTTGCAAAAATATTTTGAAAAATAATTCAGCCCTCTTTTGTTTTAGACAAACAAATCTAACATCATGGTGGCCATTACATGCAACAAAAGATGATGGAAAGCAAAAGAAGAATATCCATAGCTATTCTCCTTCACAGTTGCTTCCTAGGGCTTCCTTCCGGTCCCTTTCTCTTTGCCTTATACCCCTTTTTAACCTAATTGGGTTTGGGCAAAGTGACATCTCTATTCATAATATATCTTTTTGCTTCATCCATCCTTAAATTCTTGAAAATAACACATGGGATTAAATATTTCTATTAACCTCACAACTCCAAAATATATTATTGAATTCTAATTTTTCAAATTAGGGTGAGTGATAGCTTAATCAACGATTAAAATCAATAAATTTCCAACATTTTGCATGAAAACATGTATATTGCTTACCATTGTTTTGGTTCTAATTCTTCCCCCTGCCTTGTGACTTCCAACCTCCATTGTGTTGTGTCTTCCAGTTCCCTTGATTAGCTAAAGTATTCAATAAAAGTTTGTTGTTGATCATGATATTTTCAGTCAGTTGTCGTTCTTGTTGAATGACAAGAGAGAAGAAAAATTTTACACTTGGAAACAGTTCCATGAGCTAAATTTGTGTTTTCACAATGACATACATATCATTCAAGCCTTTCAAGAAACATAACACATATTTTAATTCTTTGTGTTTCACAACATTCTTGACCAAGGGACAACTGTATAAAATCTCACACATGCAAACGGTTGGTCTCAAAGATTCAAGTTTTTCCAATTAAGTTTTTAAATTGGTGAAGAACTCGGTAACACTTTGTTCACCCTGTCTTATTAAATGTATTTCCTGCAAAATATCTGAAATCTTGAAGTAATCACCCTTTGAAAATCTCTCACGCAAATCTTCCCATAGTTTTCTAGTGTTTTCTATATACACGATAATTTGAGCTAATTAAGCATTCACAATTCGTGTTATGCATGATATTATTGTCATGTTGCACCTTTTCTAGACTTCATGAAGAGATGAACGAGGTTGAGGAATGGGAAGACTACCACCAACAAACTTTGTGTTTTTTCTTTGAAAGAAGCATGTGTTTCATTGCCCTGCTCCAAGCATGATAGTTCCCGCCATCAAGTTGCAAATTGATCAACACCATTCCTAAAATTTTTCAAAGATATATGTAATAGGACTAGATGGATTTTGAGAAATGTTTGAGTTGATATTGTAACCTCCCTCCATGATGAACAAAGGAAAAAACAAGAAACCAACAAACGAAACAAGAAACCAACAAACGAAACAAGAAACCAACAAACAAAACAAGAATGCAAATACGAGAAGAAAACAAATGGAAAAAAAAAACAAACAGACGAAAGTAGGGTAGGACAGGATTAACCCACTCTAATACCATATTGTATTTTAGGTTTTATGATGTGTGTTGTGCAAATGGAGAGAAAACGAAATTTATACATGCAAATCCATCTATCAAACCACGTGAAAATAAGAAAAAAAAAACGACAAACATGCACCAGAAATATATAAGACATGATGAAAAACAAAAAAAAACAGTAAATAAAACAAATAATTATACATTAATAAAAAAACATTTTAAATATAAAAAAGTTTGGAGAAAAAAAAAAGACAAACATGCACCAGAAATATATAAGACATGATGAAAAACAAAAAAAAAACAGTAAATAAAACAAATAATTGTACATTAATAAAAAAACATTTTAAATATAAAAAAGTTTGGAGATGCAGGGGATCGAACCCTGTGCCTCTCACATGCAAAGCGAGCGCTCTACCATTTGAGCTACATCCCCTTATTTATTAATGTCAAACAAGAAATTAGTATATTGTTTAAATCTTATTTTAGTAAGTGATAATGCAGTGAAATGAGACATGAGTACGGAACAAGCTGAATGCAAAATTTCAAATTAATTCTTAAACTATCACTTTATTAACTTATTATAATTTTTAATGTTTCCTTTTTATTTACATTGGGTAAGTGGTTGTGTTTCGACTTCAAATTCGATAAATAGTATCGTTACGATCAATTATCATATTTGAAATATTGTTTATTTTGGAGATCGGTATTCCGTCACAGTTTTGTCTTTAACAAGGTTTTTATGGGTTGGAGAAGAAAAGAGTGTATAAAGTGTCATTGATCTCGACTCCTAAACAATGTGAACTATATTGGTACATGTTGTGTCCTAATTTTATTTTCTACTAATTTCATTCTCAATTAATTAATCAATACACCTGTACCGACCAGTTCTTGGGCGTCGTTGACCATTGGTAATGTTAGCGCCACGTAAGCGGGGTCCCACGAGCAGCGTGGGCCAGTATCTCGCGAAGCACGTGCGCCAAGGAACCAAAGAGTGGTCAGACATCGGTCGCTAAGATGTACCGACGTGCCACTAGACAATGTGGAGAGATCGGACATCGGAACCCAAACAGTAGAGTTGGGCCACGAAAAGTGGATCCCAGACCACATACCAGTTATCAATAAGGGAGAAGCCTAGGTCACGAGGGACCATGCGTGTAGAGTGGATGACGCGTTTAGGCGTAACACAAGTACAGATTCACTGGAAAGATATGACCTGTGAAGGTCGCGTTCCAGGGACGAGTTGCATGCATGGCATGTGAACAGCTAGGGCACTCCCCGAGGCGGGTGACCCCAGAGATCAGGTGCACAAGGAGGCACCCAGGTGGTCACCCCGCCAGAGGTTGCACTCCAGTTAGGGAACCCACGCGCTAGGTTATCCTAAGAGTAAGGTAACAATAGTGATGGATTCGCCCCATCAGAAAGGCCCATTTCGGGTAAAGAGGTAAACCCTAGTTTCAACCTATATAAAGGGTGCTAAGAACCCTAGCAAGGTACACAGTTTCTAAGACTGAAACTACTTTATACACTTATTATTTCTTTGCCCTAATACTGACTTGAGCGTCAGACGAATTGCAAACTGCCGTTAGGGCACCCCTTTGTCTTTACAAGTGAGAGGTTTCTTGATGAAGAAGGCACAACCAACTGTTGGAGTCAACCGGCAAAACGAGTCAACCGGCGAAAACAACGCCCATGAAATATCGGTCTCTTCTGTCTCTTTAACAAAATTTTCATGTGCACACATCTAAAAGCCTCAAACGGTTGTTGAGTGCCAACATGATCATATGAAGAACCATTATATCAATATTTTATCACTTTACAATAATATAACAATCTCTATACTAATAATGTATCAAATAATAAAATACTAAAAAATGGCATGAAAAATTCTGTAATTGGAATCTTAAAGTTGTGAATCTTAAAATAACGTCTTACCGAATTAAAGTAGTGAATTTTGGAAATTAAATAAATAACGCAGGAGTGATCTAAGAAATCACATCTAAGTAGCTTCCGAATTCTGCATTATTAAGTTTTGTAATTGGAAATATGTTTCTCTTTCTTAACAAGAGACGATTCTTCACAAGATGTCCATGATATATTAACACATAAACAGTGAAAATATACAT
Organism: Phaseolus vulgaris; assembly: GCF_000499845.2. Classification (NCBI taxonomy): domain Eukaryota; kingdom Viridiplantae; phylum Streptophyta; class Magnoliopsida; order Fabales; family Fabaceae; genus Phaseolus; species Phaseolus vulgaris. The sequence continues at coordinate 32,809,661 of NC_023755.2, read as the reverse complement.
CTTATATAATAATAAATTAATATTCTAATACTTTTTATTTTATTTTTTAATTTAAAATATTATTATATTATTATAAAGAGATGTGAAGTGTATTCTAGTTACTATTTGTGCCGTTAAGAAAAAGTTTTCCCCTTCGTATCCATGTCCTATTATCTTCCCTTTAACTTTTTGTTTTTGTACATTTTCTGGTTCTTATTTCTCAACTAAGTCATTTCTTATTGGTTCTTATTTCTCAACTAAGTCATTTCTTATCGCTATTTCTATTGCATGCCAACAAAGTCTCAGCACCCAAACACCAACGCCAAAAAATAATAATATTGAGAATTATAATATGATTATATAAAAAATGTGAGTTGTCAATGTATCATTATCCTTAAAAATCCTTCCATTCTCCACACACCACCACACACTTTCTTTTATCTTCCCACTTTCTTTTCGTTCACACTTTTACTCAGCATGGCCTTCACCTCTCTCGTTCTCATGCTCCAATAAAGTGGCCGATACACGATCCTTATCCGTCTCTTGAGTGACTCACAACAACTAACCCAAATCAAGAATCAACTCAATTCAAACTCCCAAGGGTTCATCCTTCTCACATCCACCGACAATGCTTTCCAGAATCTCAAATATGGGGCTCTCAACCATCTTAGTGATGAGCAGAAAGTGCAGTTCATTCTTTATCATGTCACTCCCAAGTGCAGTTCAACCCCGTCAGAACGCAAGCCTCAAACAGTGATGTTGGAGATCCCTCCTTAATTTAATGGGAGATCATGACCAATGAACATTGGTAACACTGTTATGGGGAGTTGAATTATACCCTCAATTAAGTCAGAAAGGGGAGAATTGTTAGAGATCCCTCCTTAATTTAATAGGAGATTATGACCAACTAATATTGGTAACACTATTTTGGGGAAGCTGAATTATTGATACCCTTCAATTAAGTCCATTAAGGGGGGGAGAATTGTTGGGAATCTCTTTGTTCTCGCTGGCTCGAGGTCAGTCGGAGTCTGGATGAGCTCCTCATGATCTCCCTCCAAGCTGGTCTGACTTAACCTTCGGGGAACAAAGAGGGGGCTCCTCCTGTGATTACACACCAACGCTCAAGTCAGTAAGAGTACAAAATATGATGTATGTAGTGAATGCAGTGCAAAGATGTGAGTTGAGATACTCCTTCTGGGTGGTTGTCTATTTATAAGCCTTCGTGAACTTGCTTGGATATTTTACTCTGATTCCTTCAGGCATCAATGTGTCATATTATGATAACTTTTCATAAAATCTAAATATCATGTAATATAATCTGAGCATTTATGTAATATAATAAAACATATTAGGCAAATAAATTAGGGCATAGGAAATATTTATAGCGTAATCAGGAATATTGCGTCAACATTTATAATGTAATCAGGAATATTGCATTTAGCATTTATAGTGTGATCTGGATGAACTCTGATGAGCCTCTCGTTTGAGGTAGTTCTTCTTAATTCCTAGTCATTTATTTATTGGGATGTAAACCCTCCTTAATTTAATGGGAGATTATGACCAATTAATATTGGTAATCGATTCATTTAACATATTCAATGATGGCCATTAAAAAGATTTTTTAGAAATTGTAACTATCTTTTGAAAATGTAATGAGCATTAATATCTTTATGAAGAAGCCTTCATCTTATCCTCTATATAAAGGAACATCTGAGAAAGAGAATGATGAAGTAATGAAACAAGTGAGAAGAGCAACATAGAGAGAAAAGGGAGAGAATATATCCACCATAATGGTGAGATTAGAAATCCTAGAAAGACTTTGTAATCTCACTTTCATAGTGGTTTTTACCATAATGGTGATATTAAAGATCCTAATGAGATGCTAGAGAGACTTTGTTTTCTATCCTGATTGGATGAGATTGAGTTATATAGTATAAAATGCTAACTAGTAAAAACAAAACAAACTAAGTGAAATCTTTTGTTTCGTAACGTTTTTCGTTTTTACAATTATAGGTATATATATCCTTTCAAGACTATTTTAAGGAATGTGTTTTAATTAAAAAAATAATATATTATTTTATTAAAAGTTATAAGAATGTATCTAGGCAACACATTTTCTTATAATTTTTACATTAATTTTGAATAATTTAATCACTATTTTGAATAATTTTAAATTACCAATGGTTTTAGTAACAAAAATGATACTTTTGACTATACAACTCTAGTTTTAAAAAAAATAGAATAAAAAATAAATTTATAATAATATTAAGAGTTATATGATAAATATAGGAAAAAAAAGTGAATTGTCAATGGAAGGTAATATGACATGGCTTCTTGCTATGTTTTGCTTTGCACATCAACGTAGCACTGGGAAATATAAGTTGCAAAAAATTATTTCTTTTTCATTGGGCTTATGGCTATTCGTGGATCTGTGGTCAGCTGTATAAGAAATTTTTTTATTTAAAAATTAAAATTTTATTAATTATAAAAAAAATTATTTCTACTGAAAAATTAAAATTTTACTCATATTTCAATTAAAATAAAAGTATAAGTATGAAAATTGTTAAAAGGCTTGATTAAAAATAATTAAAGTTTTGATTTGCATCTATTTTTCCTATACATGTATCTAAATATATAAGAATATCATACTAAAAAATATCATCTCATCCAAATATTATTAAAAAAACATTAATTGATTACGACCAATTAGTTTAACAAACACATAGAGTTTCTTATAAGATACTATTTTTAGATTAATAATAATAATAATTTACATAATAAACATAGCCATTGATTTTTTTACGCAATATTTTTTAAAATGCTTTTATATTTAAAAAATTTGAATTATAGTGTGCGATCTTATACATGGGTTGGATCACTCTAAAGTGATTCTTATTTATTTTTTTTATTTTTTTATTGTTGATAAAAAAAAATTAACTCCATTATATATGATTAATTTGATTTTTTATTAAAAAATTAAAAAAAATCAAATTAAACCTACTCTTGAACATTCATATAAGAATATTTGTTTTGATATAGAGAGCATTGTGAATAATCAATTACAGAAAATATTAATAAATTATCATACTACAAAAATAATCATACCCCATTAAGGAGTTAGTTTTTTTATTAGTCATAAAAAATAAATAATAAGAATCACTTTAGGATGATCCAACCCATTATAAATTGCACATAAACGAATAATTAGTCTGAATAATCAAATTAATCTAAATTACACTTGAAGATGATCAACCCATGTACAAATTGCACATAACCTATTGTAACTGTAACTAAATGCTTTATTGTAACTGTAACGTACTGTAACAAAGTAATATTCTCACCTGAGATTTGTTTCATTATGTTTGACCATTGACATGAAACAACTATCAACAGGTTGTAAAATGAATTCATATTAGTTTATTTTACTATTCTAGACATGCTATTTCTACTTCAATCTAGACGCATGGATGTTGTTTGCAAGATTCGTTTTTGGTGCATTAAGTTAAGTTACCTTGCCAAGTTCAAATTATAAGATTTAATAATAATATGGATCTGTTGGTATGTTGTTTCTTTCATCTAGTTGAATAAATTCTAAACTAGTGGCCTAGCATTGGGACCTGTAGAGAAAAATGATAGTGTCATCCGTGATGGAATCACTGCATGTGTTGAGCAGATAAACACAAACACACACATACATGTAATACATAGCGTGCCTTATCATTACATAGAGATGGGTTCAGCCCATATATAGAATACATCTAACACTCTGTATACAACATATAACTCATGCTCGGAAGATTGTTAGATATATAATCAATTCTAGGACCCACAATTGATTTTTGGAATGTTTCCAAATAAAATCCTTTTTTAATTAAGTGACAAGACAATCAATTTCAATGATTCTGTCCTGGAATACTGGATTTGAAACAATATGAAGGACAACTTGGTTATCACAAATGAGAGCCATCTGTGTAAGGTGACACACTGATGATAAACATCTATCTCATTACTACTGCAATTGAAGCTAAACAGAGCAAGACAAGAAAAGTGCAGTAATAAGAGCTCAGGTGATGATAAGTTATTAATGCTTCTTAGATACAAAAGTTATTGTTTTGGTACTTAGAAGAAGTTGCTGCAATCTTTTATATTTCTAATGCAAGGTAATACCCCCAAGGGCTAAACCAATGTTATTTTTTTTTTATCAGCAATAAATATAAATTAAATTAAGAGAAATTTTCAGGGTATCAGGACCCATTTACAAAAATCAGTCCTTCATATGATTTAAAACAAGATAACCATTAGATGACTTATCTACATCATTACACACCCCAAAAAAGATTACCCTACACTACAACAGCACTTTGGCAGCACCTGCATCCAATATATATTATGAAAAATGTGTTATTTTGTGGGTGCCGGATTAGGACTTTGGTATCAAATTATCGGACACTTCTGCTTCGTAAGTTCTCCCTTACCTTTGTTACGAACAATTTAATGAACAAGTCAATCTATAAAATGAGAAGATTAAAGTGAGAATGGTCAATGTTTTGATAATTGTTTTCTTTTTATTAATTAATTGAGCTATAGTCATTTGAATCATGACAAGTCATTTGAAACATGTGGATTGCTAAGTGTGAGCCCTGATTTTGATGATTTTTTTTTATGATTTGAAGATGTGATATGGTTAGGAGGAGAGGACCATATACGAATGCCTTTTCCTTTTAAACTTCTCCTCTGAATCTCAGTCACACTTCAACCTATCATTTTTTTAAATTATGTATTGTATATAAATATTATTTGCAATATATTCAAAAACGTCTAGGCATATTAGTTGAAGAAATAAAATAATACTTTTATTAATTTCACTAATGAAATTCAATTTTTAAAGAAATATATCTTTTCTACTTGTGGAAATAAGTAAAAAATATCTTTAGAAATCAATGGGAAATTAAAAAAAATCTAAAGGAACAATTATTCATCCACATTTGAATAAAAATATAAGCTACTAAAACTTAGATCAATTTCCTTACACCTTTGCCATCAGGTTCTCTGATTATTGTCCTACTTAAAATATCCTATATGTTGTGTGTGGATGTGCTACGCATGACTAGACAATTATCAAGCAATTGAGACTTAAATGGATGTGATGGGACAATCGGTTGTCAGATGAATTATTCTTCTTCCTAAGAGGAGGTTTAAGTTTAGATTTTAAATTAATATGGTATGTTTCTAGTGGTCTTGTTTCTTAATTTCTTTTCCCTCAATTGTTCAGGATCTTGTTTGGTGTGCTCTCAAAGCAAAGGTTGAGGCAAGGATGATAGAATGGATCCCGAGTTCCAGTACATGTAAATAGAATGGAGACCTAACAATTCAGTGGGACATGTAAATGTTTTGACTTTTTAGATCCTCCATTTATTGTGTTTTCTCATCTACTGACAGGTAGAGCATTTGTTATTTTTAAAACAAAAGGTGAAGCTGAATCTGCAATATCTGAGTTAAACAAAAGATGCCTTAGTCTTGGAGAAGGGAGGTGTTGCATCTGTTTTGTTTTTTATGTTGAATTACTTTTTCTAAGTTTCATGATTAGTTTCAGTGATAATTTCTTGTATTTAAGAACTTTGATGGCATCAAGGTAATCTAACACCTCCAACCTCGTGAAACATTATATTATGATGTTGAAGATTTAGCAAATAGGAAGCTCTGCCCACTAACTGCATTATTTTTAAGTAATCCCGGAAGGTGCTGCATATACTTGAATGTTTATTCAAATTATTGCTAGTAAAGATGAAAAAACAAAATTTGATATGTCATCCTAGAGTCTTAAGCTTGCAGCTGAATGGCTTTAATATCCAGTTTGTGCAATAATCATTATTCTCTTGCTCTTAGCAAAAACCCCTTTGTTTTCAAAGTCGGTCTTCAAAGTCATTTTTTACTGCATAATATGTACTGTTCATAGATTTTCTACAGGATTCTCTGTGAGCCTGACAATAAGAGAAAATTCAGTGGCCATTTGGTCATTGACAGAACTGCGCTTCAAAGGCAACACCAGGAGATGGTAGCCTTACTAACCCAATTCATTGATTACCTTTACACACCACATATTAGAAAATATGATTTAAATTGCGTGTTTCCTGCTTTTACAGAGAATGCAGTATCAACATCACATTGCTCTCAGCCCAATACAGTAGAGTACCAGATATCTGTTGAACGTGTACTGCATTATGCGAAGTTTAATACATCCTGGAATGCTCTATATAAGGTGGAGCATTTTGAAGAATTATTTTTTCCTTGTGGACAATGCATCGCTTACTATCTTATGCCTATGGCCCTGGTTGGTTTAACATAATTTGTTTGCCTTGCAGAGACAAATGAAGGAGATACAAGATGTGAAGAACAAGCTTAAAATGGATAAGAATTTTTCTGTCTAGTCATTGTCAAATCGTACTCCAAAGAATTTTGTTTTCCAACTTATTAGTAGTAGCAATCTAACACAATTTTAAAGGGCCTGTTTAGGTTGTCTCCACCTGTTTTGTTAGGGGACCAGGGGCCAACTCCACTCCAATGCCTCAACCAAGTTTTGCTCTTACTGAACACATTTTATTTTGAACAACTTGGTGTGAATACATGCAGAATTTCCTTACTACAATAGTACAAATTATCCTTTCAATCAACCCTTTCTTGTTCTTGTCTGGGAAAGAGAATGAAAGGGATTGGAATTTTGGCCTTCAATACAGTATTTTACAATTCCTCAATTATATTCCCTATTATCTAACCTAATTTCTCTTTAGCAAAACATTTACAATTCAATCTTTCCATGCAATCGAATTACTCAAATCATGGTGCACATTGAAACATCATTATAACATTTTAATATAATTTTAATATAGCATTTTCTCTTTAATTTTTAATTTTTATGTATTTTGGTTCTATTTAATTATTATATTTCTAATTTTAAAATAACAAAAAAATCTTTTACAATTAGACAAATAACTTTATTTGTGGTAGCCTCCTCCGTAGCATATTTTTATAACATTGGCCAAAATCAGGTATAGCTTTCATTGATTTTTATTTGTTATTTCGCCGCCGTGTGCTTCCGACGAAGAATGGAGGTTGTATTGGCGTCGTCGTCGGTTGACGGCGGAATAGGGTGCTGGGACCTTCACACCGGCGCGGAGCAGCTCCGCTACAAATCTTGCTTATCCCCTTCTCACGGCCTTATCTTCGTCGGTTCTCGCTTCATCGCCTCCTCTCAGCTTCGAGAAACTTCAGCAACATCTGGTTCTGTTCTCTTCTGGTCCTGGTCCAAGGTTGTTCCCTTTTCTTCTTATTATTATTTAACATTTTTTCTTATATGATGATGACATTGTCACTTGCATAATGCGTGTGCACCCTCAAGTTGAAGTGAAGAGCTTTCCTGCTGAACCTATTAAGCCCCTTGCTTCTAATCACCCGGGAACCTTCGTTGTTGGTGGAGCTTCGTCTGGTGATATTTACTTGTGGGAAGTAAGTTTTTTAGTTTTTGTGAACCATTATTTTTTTCAAAGGTTATGGCGTCGCAATGGCGGGAAGCGGTGGCGGATTTTCTGGTCACCGCCAAACCATGACGGTGGCGATGCGGGTTTTTCATGGCGGCCAATGGCCGCCGCTTTTCGCATCACGGGATGATAACGGAGAAAGCGAAAAAACCGGAAAATATAAGGCTTGCTGCGGCGGTGCAAGGTTCCATGAGAGTGGACAGCGGCGGCGCGCAGTTCCGGTGACGGTGTGTGCGGCGGCGGCAGTGATTCTGTGTGAGTGAGGAACCTAGAATGAATTGGGCTCATACCAATTAAATTATGGCAAATGCTCCCTGCATCCAACGTAATTTCAAAACTTTCGAAAATACCATTTATTTCGGAAATGAAAATCCGGAATTGAAAATAATGCATTCAGAAAAATAAATCTGGAAGAGATTTTTGTGTTTTGGATATAAAAATCCGAAAAAAAAAAAACCAAAATCCCATTCTGGATAAAAATATCTAGAACTGAAAATAATACATTCCAGAAAAAAATTATCTAGAAGAGATTATTTTGTTTCGGAAAAGGGGTCCAATTTTAATTTACCAGCTACTTGTTTTATGGCTTTAATTTGAACCGCCGATCCAACTCTGGAAACTGAAATACCGACATTAATAGCGAGTCTTATTCCAGCATTGAATAGATTGGCCGATAAGAATATTTGGCCATCTGTAATGGAAATTTATATGTATCCATTTTTTTAAGGGTATTTTCGGTTTTTCTCCTGTGATTGGGTGCAGTAATATAGTGTAGGAAGCAATTGTCTAATATTATAAGTTAACCTAATCAAGCAAGCAATTGCTGTCCTAATAAGTGAAAAAAACCCTTTATTGAATTGGTCCATGTCATATCTGGCCCAATTAAAATATTATAAGTTAACCTAATAATATTTTATACTAAACACACCTAATAACAGCAGAAAATCCTAAATTAAAGACCCAATTAAAATATTTTAAGTTAACCTAATAATATTTTATAGTAACCTATTAAATTTTAAACATAATATTATTATTAGAATGCAGTACCCTAGTAATATTCTGAACATATTATTATAATTAGAATGCTTCCGCCATAAACTGATATAATTCCCTTTATAACTTTATAAAGGATTTTTAGGTTTTTCGATATGATCCGTTATCCGATATTGATAACACTGATTGGGATTACTTTATCCTTAAGAGAAATCAAATATAGTCTAAACATGCACGGAAGTGTTTGTGGTGTTAGGTTGTGGAGAATTATGAATTGAAAGTGTGATATGAAGTAGAAGCGTCTAGGTTATCTCGTAAGAGATTTCGAAGAACGATTAGGCTTTGGACAAAGGGAACCTTTAGGTGGCTTCCGATTATACCAAGAATAAGAACAATGATAGAGAATTGAGAAAAGGAAACAAACTGCATATATTATTCATGTCTCAAATAATAGTTCAATACTCTATTTATAGAGTACTAAATATCATAAAATCCCAATAAAATCCTAATAAAATCCTAATAGAATCCTAACTAATTAAATAAATGATAAAATCCTAACTAATTAAATCCTAATAAAATAAATAAATGATAAAATCCTAACTAATTAAATCTTAACAACCCAATAATAATATTAATCAAATCCCAAAACTTTAGCATATAACAATGCCCTCCCCTCAACAACATTCTTGCCCTCAAGAATGGAACAATGGGTACTTTACAGGCCTTTTGTTGACGGGATTAACTCCATGAAGCAAGGGAATATGATGATCATGGCCTGGTCGAAAAGGTGGTAATTGTTGTGGTTCTGGAAAAACATCTGCAAATTCGTGGAATGGATTCGCGATCTCAGTTGGAATCTCCTTTTGTGCGGCATATGTAGTCAGGGAATGCAACAACATCTCCTCCTTTGCACCAATGTGAATCATAGATAAATGCACATCTTCAAGAAAAACTTTACTCAATTGTTGCTTGGGTGTAAGTTTGATCTTGGGGCCCACAGAGCCACGTAGAACATGTCGCACAGTGAACTCCATAGTGAGTTTGTCGAAATTCCATAAAATATCGCCCAATGTTATGAGCCACTCAATTCCTAGCACTAAATCACAACACCCCAAAGGAAGGAGTAGCATATCAGCAGTAAAAGTTGTGTGCTAAATTGTCCAACTAAAATTTTTGACCACGGAAGATATCGTGATCTTTGACCCATCTGCTACCACAACATTCAAAGGGGCAATCGTCTCAATTATGCACCCATATTTTTGAGCCATTTACTGTCAATGAGAATATGTAAAGGTCGTGTTTTATGATATCCAGTTATTCTCATAGTTTTGAACCCAGCCACTCCGGTTAATGCGTAGACTGAGATTTGTGGCTCCGTCCTTTGTAATAATGCAGTCGCTTCACTGGGAGGACGATCAAGGGTTTCATCTTCTTCCTCCATCTCCATGACGTGAAGTTGTAATTTCTTCTGTACCCTACTGTGCTCCATTGAGTAGGGTTCATCACAAAAATAACAAAGGCCTTTGGCTCTGCGTTCCGCTATGAACTCCGACGTTAAGTGGCGTTTTGGGTTGGGTGTGGGGGCCGCATCGATTGGAGCATGACATAGGCATTGGTGTTGGACCCAAGACTCCCCTATCTAAGTTGGCCAACGAAATGCTTGAATGGGCTGCTTCATACGTCCTAGCCAAAGTAAACGCATGTTGTAGAGACGTAGGCTGGAACATGCGTACCATCATTTGGATGTCTTGCTTTAAGCCACCAAGGAAGCAGCTGAGAATATGATCATTAGCTAACTTCAACCTTGTAATGGTTGAATCGAACTCTTCATGATAGGCATCAACGGAAGTCTTTTGTCGTAGACGCATCAACGCAACCATGGGATCATCTCCAATTGCACCAAACCGATCTTTTAGACTTTTGGTGAATCCTGGCCAGGAAGGTGCATCCATATCTAAATCAGAGTTCATAAGTGCGGTATGCCATTGCAAGGCCTTGCCTTCTAGATGCACAAGTGCCAATTGTACCTTGAATTCCTCTGGAGTCTTGTCAATGAGAAAATAATTTTCGCATTGGTAAATCCACTGGTTAACATTTTCGCCATTGAATCGGGGAAAGTCGATGCGTGCCAACCGCGTGCCACAAACATAAGAAGACCCCGTGCGAGGTCCGCGCGTGTCATGTGAGGGTCCAGGGGAGGGTTCACCTCGAGATTGAGTAAGTAAATCCTGAATGGTGTCTTTCATAGAAAGAGTCAAGGTTTCCTTCAACGTAGTCGCGAGTTCCATAAACCTATTATCCATCCTTTGGGAGAGTCGATCTTCCATCTCTTTAGTAGCTTGAGCGAAGCGTGTTGAATCTCGTGTGTAGAAGCGTCTAGGTCATCTCGTAAGAGATTTCGAAGAACGATTAGGCTTTGGACAAAGGGAACCTTTAGGTGGCTTCCGATTATACCAAGAACAAGAACAATGATAGAAAATTGAGAAAAGGAAACAAGCTGCATATATTATTCATGTCTCAAATAATAGTTCAATACTCTATTTATAGAGTACTAAATATCATAAAATCCCAATAAAATCCTAATAAAATCCTAACTAATTAAATAAATGATAAAATCCTAATAAAATAAATAAATGATAAAATCCTAACTAATTAAATCTTAACAATCCAATAATAATATTAATCAAATCCCAAAACTTTAGCATATAACAAAGTGGGGACTTGATTTATGTCTGTTTCTGTTTACTGTACCGTGCTAAGTTGCTTGCATTGATTGTAAGGTTGAAACCGGTAGATTGCTTAAGAAGTGGCGTGCACATTTTAGGGCGGTTACTTGTCTGGTTTTTTCTGAAGATGACTCGCTGTTGATATCTGGTTCTGAAGATGGAACCGTAAGAGTTTGGTCTCTCTTTATGTACTTTTCTCTCCCTTTTTTTATTTTTCTTTCCATTGCAGTAGTGTTTTTTCCTTTTAGGATAGTGTACAGCTTGGGTGCTAGCAGTGCTAACTATTGTAGTATTTGCTGCTCTTCATTTCGTGGTTCAGGATATTCGATGAGTTCATAGGGCAGCAGGCAAATAATCTTTATGAGTATAGTTTTACAGGACACACCCTGCGCGTGACTGATGTTGTTATTGGTAATGGAGGGTGCAATGCAATTATTGTGTCAGCTTCAGAGGATCGAACTTGCAAGGTTTGTTCTACATCCTGAGGATATAATATATTTTTGTATGAAAAATGTTAGTAATTTTGTTTATAGAGTTTGATACTTAGTCTCAATTAATCTTATATTTTGAGATAGTTTATGTATATGTTTGAATGTTTGTAATCAACTTAATTGGATTGTAATTTGTTCTTCTGTTAGGTATGGAGCTTATCTAGGGGAACACTACTAAGAAATAAAGTATTCCCTTCAGTTATTGATTCCATTGTATTGGATCCAGCTGAGCACGTCTTTTATGCTGGCAGTAGAGATGGAAAGATATATATTGTTGCACTTAACACTGAAAGCGTTGCTACTAATAATTGTGGGATGCATATCATTGGTTCTTTTTCTAACCACAGGTTGTCATTTCTTCTTTGTGTTTATTTTAAAAAGTATAGACTTGTTGATGATGTTTTATCACTTAATGTTAGTTTTGCAAATATGCATCAGTGTTTTGATTGTAATTATCTCTTTAATTGCATATATATTTTGTAAGCTTGAATAATTTAGTTGCACGCATTGATTGTCTTGTGCTCCTGTATAGCTCGTCGTGTATGATAGTTGCTATTTGCCAATTGCAATAATATTGATCTTAGAGAGCAACAACTTGGGACTTGAGAGCAGTTAGTTTTTTGTTTAAGAATTTATGGATAACTATAAGTGAGTATCTAGTTCCCACAGAATTTAATTGTTAGCTAGCTATGATGAATTCAAAGAAACATTTATTCCCCTTACTGATTACAATAGATGATGAATTTGAGATCGTTTATGTTGAAATTCATAGTTTGTACACCCAGCTGATTCCAATTTATTAGTTCAACCCATTTCAAAAAAGGATTGATTGTTCTTCGGTGGTTATCCTTTTCTCTTACTACATGAAAATACAAACTGAGCTGTTATAGCTTTTGAACAAAACATCAATCCATGTTTGATCTGAGTTTGAATAAAAAATGGTAACTATTTATCTTTAAAAGTAGTTGTTTCTAGGCTTCTAGCTAGGATTGTCAATTGTGCACTATACTGCCGTTGTGGCATATCAATGCTATTGCCTGTTCCATTGAACCCATTTCATAATGGCTTGCTATTGCACATGAAGCTGCATAAGGCACGACCCTCTATCACAGCCATTCATGGTATTAGCAGGGGCAATGTTCATTCATGATTGAATTGAAAACTCCTGTTTGTCCCCTCAACCCTGGGTTATTTTAATTTTTAATTTAGACGACAATTTTGAGACTCTGCTCTTTTATTTGGGATTAATAATTGAAATCTATGTGCATTCTTGTGTCTCTGAAAGATGACTCACTATTCTCTGGCATTATTTCTGGCCAATTCTGATGTTTTTGGTACCCTTCCCGTGTTTCCATCCTTGCTTTGTTCTCTGGCACTATGTCCAATGTTTTGTTGTCCTCTCTTTATTCATTTCAATCTTTCATAGTTCCCTGCCATCAGAGTTTGTTCTGTCTTTTTATTTTATTGCAATAAATAGCTGTTCTGTTTCTCTCCACATGTATTTCATGATTTCGTCCTTGTTTCCTGTCTAATTTTGAATATTCATATGTATATGTGTGTATGAATTTAACTAGTATAAATTTCTCAATAGTGGAAATCCTGCTATAGCAATTTTGGGGTCAGTGCTCTGCACGCTATCCTAGATTTATAGCTAAGGTTCTAGCTATCCACTCAGTTTTTTCGTTCATTGTTAACAAAAGGTAATGAAGATAAATTACAAGCTAGTTTTATAGCAATCAGAAGCTAGTTTTAAGGTCAATCTATTCACATATCTACGGAATATTTTTCCTTATTTACTAATAAACTGACTAATTAGTATTTCAAACCCATATCCTCCGCACATATGAATGCCAAGTTGAAGCCATTATGTGACGCTTCCAAATATATTGAAATATTTTGATTACTAGAATTTATGCAGTAAAGAAGTAAATGAACCTTGCTTTATACATTCTTTATAATTTAATTTTAGTTTATTCTGTAACATATCATATTCCTCTTTGCTAGTGGTCATGTTATCAGAATGAAAAGTTGGTTTAAGCTATGCAGTGCCATTTAACTAATTTTGTTTCTCGATGTAACAGCAAGACAGTTACTTGCTTAGCATATGGCATGAGTGAGAATTTGTTAATATCTGGGTCAGAGGATGGAATGGTTCGTGTTTGGAATGCAAGAACTCGTAACATTGTCCGCATGTTCAAACATGCTAAAGGTATTATATAAACAGTGAAATATGACCTGCTTTGTAGAAAGAGTTTTGATTGCATCTATGTCATATAAACAGTAATGCATATTTGTCATAAAAAAATTTCCAATGAATTTCTGCTTTTTCAATGGTCAAACTTGTTTTCATTTGCAAAATTAGAATATAGTGATCTGGCAATCTATTTGTGATACCAATGTTTTATGTATGCAGACGAGCTTTTACTTAATTATAAGAAACACTGGTGCCCAGTTGTTTTACTTATCTAGTGGAACTTAGACAGTATTCTTATTATATATCTGCTGTTATTGGGCCTTTATTTTTTTAAACTTTTATTTTTGCTTAATGCCTTTGATATGCGATGCATTGTTATTTAACTTGGATAATACGCTATTATTTTTTCTCTCAATATGGTCTGCATGATAAGCTTTTTACACACTTGGTTATTGTTCAAGGTTTTTTTTCTCAGATGGCATATCTAATTACTAAATCACCTTACCTTCATGAGGTGGCAGTATCGATTACATGCATGTTTTCAAATTGAGTCTGCTAAAATTTAATGTTAATTATTGTGGATGCTGCAGGGCCTGTAAATAATATTCTCGTTGTTAGACGAGAAAACTCTACTAATCACATATCTTCTAATGTACAAACATCATCAAGAAAGCAAGGGGCTAATTTACCCCCTCCATTGGAAAAATATGCAAATTCAATAGATGAAGACTCGGATATGAGCACTATGGTCAGTCTTGGGGGTGGAAGCAGTTCTGTGGTTCCTTCATACATCAGTTCTAGTCTGATATCTAATTACATTAAGGAACTTCAGGTTTGTTTATATGATTACTCCTCTTATTAAAGGATGGTCATTAGCTGATTTTGATTGTGATTAACGTTTGTTTTTGTTTTTAACCTATGTCTCAGCATCAAGGGTCATCTGCTGCTTCTGAAATGGAGACGGAGAAACTAAAACATGATTACCAAAGGTCAATGCAAATGACTAACCAATGGAAGAAAATGTATGAAAACTTAAATAAATTTTGTGTACAAGAACTGTTGGATGGCAGTCAAGCTACAACCTTAGATGAAAATCATAATTAAGACATTTTTTCTTGTCATTCACTTTTCAATTTGTAGGGAGAATTTGCAGATCTCTAGCATCCTTATGCCAGTTTGCAATCTATAACTACTGACAATCTTAGAAAAAAGTTTTGGCATTTTAGGGCGAATCTTTCATGACTATTGTTATTATGCTTTAATAGGTTTGATATTCGAACTACAGAGGTACAGAAAATTTGTGCCGCATCTGACATTTGCCCGTTTTATATGGGGGTTCATGGCAAGTAATTTGATAAAAAAAATAATTCATATACACGTCAATTTATTTACTATACTATATTATAGGTAAATTCATCGTGCACAAGTCTTTTTTGTTTTGATTTAGTTTTTATACAAATTGTATTTGTCTTTTTTTTACAATTAAAATATTCTTAAATTAATTTTATAAAATAAAAGTATATTTTTAGAAAATTAAAATTTCAAAAGCTGTTTTAAAAATATATTTTTAGGATTTAGTTTAGATAAAAAAAAACAAAAAATGTGTGTATATATGTGTATGTATATATAAATAGTTTCACCAATATGATTGCTGAAAATTGTGTTCATATATTTATTGTTAGTAACTTATAAGTTATGGGAATTAGTTGTTAAAATTAGTGTGGATCAAATTGTAAACACTATTAGAGACAACACCACCCACGACCTAAACCCACACTAGCAATTTTAAAAATAATAAATTATAACAAAATGTGTATATATAAATAGTTTCACCAATATGATTGCGGAAAATTATGTTCATATATTTATTGTTAGTAACTTGCAATGAAAAGAAATTATAACTTAAAATTATACTAGAACATCCTACCCTTTGCTATTATTGGATATCAAGAATACTATGTACATACAAATCATTTATCATCTTTACGAGTTTGACAAATATGGAATTTCTTTTTTATCACAAGGAAGGATAAATGATTTATCTTTTGGTTGGCTGGCTACAAGTGAATCTAATTTCCTATATTATATAATATAAACATCTTAAATTAATCTTAATCTAAAAACTTTTCTTTCTTTGAAATAAATTGTAATTTTAATTTAATTGTAATGTGTCAAAAATCTCATTCTACCCTTATGTTTTTCTTTAAATTTAATAACTTTTAATTTCATTTTTAAAAGTTTGTGTTTTTTCTCACTATATTTAGCCCAATTTTGTTGAACTATGATTCAATAAGTTTTTGAACAATTTATTTATGTACAAAATTTATTTTGTCCAATGATCCTTTTGCAACTTGTACTTAAGCCGAAAGCTAAATAATAGACATAACCGAGAGGTTATACATAAAAGAATAAAACAAAATATAAATATTATTATAATAAGGCCCAATTAAATAGAAATCTGTATTAGGGGGTGTGTAAATAATAAAACGGTGTAGAAAGAAAGTCCAAAGGTAAAGTGAAAAGCCCATTAAAGAAACTCTATAAATAGGAGGTCAACGTAAGAGGTAAGTAAGAGTGATTTTTGTCTTATGAGCATTACATCGTTTCGACTTTGGCATCGGAGCGACTTGCAGGTACACCCCCCATCTATGTGAAGGAGAAGCCGAGAGCACCTACCTTGAGAAGAAGCCGAGAGCACCCAACGTGAGGAGAAGCCCAGAGTATCCAGCCCAAGAAGAAACCGAGAGAGTCCAGCCCAAGATTAGAAGATTTGTATAAGAGTTAAATCTTGTCAACCTGATTCTAGTGTTCTTGGTTCTTGTTGTAAGAACATTTTGGCGCCCACCGTGGGGCCGAGAAGTAGCTGAAAAAGGTTGAAGACAAGATGAATCAAAGAGAAGAACAAGGTGGAGAACAGGAAGACAATATTAACATGCCAATGACAATGTTGGTACAACTACAAAAAGAATTTGAGATGTTAAAAAAGAATAATGAAGAAGAATTAAGTATGTTGAGAGCCGAAAATGCATATATGAGGAGAAAATTACAAGAGGAAACAGTTTTGAATTCATCCTTTGAAACCGTTCAGCCTAGAGCACAAATGAATGAAAGGCTTTATCACAACGAAAGTTCCCAAACCAAGAGAAGATTGCTTGAAAACTCTGGGGTTTTTGCAGGAGCATCTTCCAGAAAGCATCCGTTCTATGATGTTATAGTTGATACTCCATTACCTGAAAATTGGAAAAATTTGACCATTGACAAATATGATGGAAGTACAGACCCTGATGAACACATTGCAATATATACCACTCAGATCAGCTTATATACGTGGAATGATGTTGTTATGTGCAAGGTATTCCCTACAACGCTGAAAAGAGCAGCATTGAGTTGGTTCACGCGCCTCCCACCTTTGAGCGTTGATTGTTTCGATACATTGGTGGAAAAGTTTGGTGCTCAATTTGCAACTAGTCGCCCTCATCGTTTAACATCAATTGCCTTGGTAAACATAAGACAAGAGAAGGGGGAGTCATTAAGAATGTTCATGGAACGCTTTGGAAAGGTCGCCTTGGGTATTCGAAATCTCAACCCAGAGGTTACCATGCATCATATGATAACAACGTTAAAATCGGGACCATTTGTCTATAGCCTTTGCAAAAATCCCGCGACTAATTTGGATGAACTAAGGCAGCAAGCATCAAAATTTATGCAGATGGAAGAACTAAGAGAGTTCCGAAACCAGGTGAGGGTTGATGGAGGTGAGAAGAGGGTGATGGAAAGAGAAAGCGGACCTATGGTCAGAAGAGCTCGAGAAGAGTTTAGAAGTCGAAAATTCCAACAATACACACCTTTGAATACAAACAGAGCAAGAGTTTTACAGGAAGCCATGGCAGCAGAAATAATACCACCACCGAGAAAAGCAAGAACACCAAAAAGAGCAGATCACACCAAGCATTGTGAGTATCATAAAAATCATGGTCATCATACAGAAGAATGCATTGGGTTGAAAGATAGAATAGAAGAATTGATCCAAGCGGGGCAGTTTAAACGTTTCATCCGAGGGGGAAATGCAAGAATAAGGTTAAGTCCTGAGAAAGGATTGAAAGGGGGAGAGGTAGGACAGAGAAGAGTGAAAAGATTTGAAAGAAGAGAAGATAGAAGAGTTGAAAAGAGATATGATAGAAGGGATGGAAGGCCCGAAAGAAGAGGTGATAGGGTTTATCAAAACACCCAATCAGTAAGGCGAAGTAGGGAACAAAGTCTGGGAAGACCAGTCAGAGGGTTTATAAATACAATTTCATGTGGGTTTTCTGGAAAAGAATCCTCGTCAGCAAGAAAACAGCATTGGAGAAGTATCAGAACCATTAATCATATTTTTAAAAGAAGAACTTTGCCACCAATGCTTTTTACAGATGAAGATTTTCAAGAAATTGATCCTGATCATGATGACCCTATGGTGATAACAGTAGAAATAGCCGAGTATGTCGTCATGAAAACCTTGGTTGATCAGGGGAGTTCGGTTGATATTTTGTTTTGGGATACTTTCAAAAGGTTGCACTTGAGAGAAGAAGATATTGTACCTTTCCGAGAACAAATCATTGGCTTCTCAGGCGAGAGAGTTAGCACAAAAGGATATGTTGATTTAATGACAACATTCGGAAGAGGCAGCAAGACTAAAAAGATCAAAATCAGGTACTTGGTGGTGAATGCTTCCACATCATGCAATGTATTGTTGGGACGATCTTCTTTCAATAAGTTGGGAGCAATAGTCTCAACACCGCACTTAGCCATGAAATTCCCAACAGAGAAGGGGGAGATAGCAACAATTTATGTCAATCAAAAAGATGCTCGAGAATGTTATGCAACAGGTTTGAAGATGAATTTGAAAGCAAATAAAGATACTGAAAGAATGGTGGCAATGATAGATTTGGACCCCAGATTAAATGATGAGAGGTTAGAACCAAAAGAAGAGACAACAGCTGTGGTATTGGGCCGGGACGAAAAACAATGTACTTATATAGGTGGAAGTTTTCCTGAAGAATTGTTGAACAAACTCATCACGGTGTTACGTAACAACGAAGATTTATTCGCTTGGAAACCATCTGATATTCCTGGAATTGATCCGGAGGTAATTTTTCACAAGTTGTCTGTTTGCCGAGAAGCAAGACCAGTATCTCAAAAACGAAGAAAGTTGGGAGAAGAAAGACGAAAGGCAGTAATTGAGGAAACAAAAAAGTTGATGCAAGCTGGTTTCATTCGCGAGGCTCAGTATACGACATGGCTATCCAATGTGGTGCTTGTTAAGAAACCAAATGGAAAATGGAGAATGTGCACAGACTATACAGACCTGAATAAAGCCTGCCCGAAAGACACATATCCATTACCCAACATAGACCGATTGGTGGATGGGGTTTCTGGTCAAGAGATGATGTGCTTTCTTGATGCCTACTCAGGGTATAATCAAATACAAATGTATGAACCGGATATCCCAAAAATAGCTTTCACCACAGATACTACAAATTATTGTTATAAAGTCATTTCTTTCGGTTTGAAGAATGCTGGAGCAACATATCAAAGGTTGATGGACAAGGTGTTCAAAAATCAAATTGGAAAGAACATGGAAGTTTATGTTGATGATATGATTGTAAAATCAGAAGAAGTGGAGAAACATTTAGAAGACCTTGAGGAGGTGTTTGCACGAATAATAAAGTACAATATTCGTCTCAATCCAGAAAAGTGTGTTTTCAGTGTGAGAGGAGGAAAATTTTTGGGGTTCATGTTAACAAACAGAGGTATTGAGGCAAACCCTGATAAATGTGAAGCAATAATGAAGATGGGAAGTCCAAAAAACTTGAAGGAAGTACAAAGACTAGTGGGAAAGCTAAACTCATTATCAAGATTCTTACCAATATTGGCCGAGAGAACTAAATCGATAGTAAACTTGTTAAAAAAATCTGAAACCTTTGAGTGGAATGAGCGATGTGAACAAGCCTTTTCTCAAATCAAAAGTATGGTAGCTGAACCACCAATCTTAGTTAAACCTGTGTCAACCCAACCTATCATAGTTTACCTAGCAATTTCACATGAAGCTATAGGAGCTGCCTTAGTCCAAGAAAACCCAGAACAAAAACCAATATATTTTGTGAGTAGGTCCCTTTAAAACGCCGAAACCAGATATCCCAAGGTTGAAAAAGTCGCCCTAACCCTGGTGTATGCCGCAAGACGTCTTCGACCATATTTTCAGAATCATCGGATAATTGTGAGAACAGACTATCCAATATCTAAAATTTTGAGAAAACCAGAACTTGCAGGTAGAATGGTGACATGGTCGATGGAGCTCTCAGAATATGGAATCAAATATGAACCAAGAGGACCAATCAAAGCCCAATCCCTTGCGGATTTCATTATTCAAATGCCGACAACAACACAACAGGAGCAGTGGACATTATATGTAGATGGCGCGTCAAGCAAAAAAGGAAGTGGAGCAGGGATAGTACTTGAAGGACCAGATAACTTCCAAGTAGAGATGCGTTAAGATTTGAGTTCAGAACATCCAACAACCAAGCTGAATACGAAGCTCTTATTGCAGGATTGTTGTTAGCCAGGGACATGGGAATCGAAAATGTCATTTGCAAAAGTGACTCTCAACTTTCGGTAGGACATGTGCCAGGAGAGTATCAGGTAAAAGATCCATTATTAATGAGATATTACCATAAAGTATTAAATATTATGCAGTGCTTTAATAAGGCCGAAATAAAATATATTCCAAGAGAATTAAATATGAAAGCAGACTCATTGTCTAAGTTAGCAAGCCAACAACGACAAGTGCAACATAATTCAGTCATACAACAAACCCTCAATCATCCAACAGTTAGTTTAGAAGTGATGGATATCCACTAGGAGAGGATTTTATTAATGAAGGAAGAGGATTTTCACCTACACATTTGAAGTTCTTCCTTCTAGTCTTCTCACAAATTAAAAGAAGTCAAAGAGAAGATCAAGCCTAAAGATAAAGAAGTCTACAAACTCTTAAATAATAGGCTTCATATTAAATATCTCTCTTTATAGTTTCTTTTAAATTGTAAATAATATAGAATAATGTTTAGAAAGGTGCTTAGAGGGAAACATGAGACACCTCTTTTGTAAAAGCATCTTTAGGCTTTAGTTTAGCAAATTCTAGAAGCTTGGGGAGTGAGCTTAGTAAGGGGGGTGTGATCTTAGGAGTTTTTTGGGTAGCTTAGGGAATAAGCTATGTAAATGACCAGCCCTTACTCCTATAAAAGGAGGGCTTAGGTCCTTCACAATTCAGATTGGAATTTTATAGTAGAGAGACTATACTCAAATTTAGAGAGAAATTGTGAGTTTTGAGTCTTCCTCTTCTTTGCCTTATCTTGTGAGCTATGGTGAGCTTCAAGTGGTGGCACTCCATCACTTATCTTGGTTCAAGGTTCCAAGTGGCGTGAATGGCTTCTTCCAATTCTCAAAATCCAGCAAGCATCTTCTTCTATAAGTGTTCTTCTTCCCTTTTCTTCAATTTTCCATTCGGTAGTTTTGATTCATAGAGTTTACTTCTTTTTCTACCGTTTAATTTTGTGTTTCCAGCATTGTGTTCTTAATTCTGTTTTGGTTCAGTAGCTAGCTTTTAAATTCTGTCCAGTTTTAATTCTTGTTCTTCTTTCCTTTTGTTTTTGATTCAATTTGACAATACATGGACTTCCATATGAGTCTTGGTTGGTGCTTAGTTTTGGTATATACATCAAGAAGAATGCCTCAACATCACACCATCAAAAGATGAATGGATAAACACATATATAGAAGTTATAAAGAGCCAAGAACAAGGTGTCAAACTAGATACAAAAATAGCAAAGAAAGTGGCCAGTTTTGTTTTAATTGGTGATGAACTTTACAAAAGAGGATATTCTATGCCTTTGCTAAAGTGTCTCTCAAGAGAGCAAGCTCAATATGTAGTTAAAGAACTTCATGAAGGAATTTGTGGATTACACTGTGGAGCTCGAACAATGGCAACAAAATTTTGCAGAGTCGGATACTATTGGCCAACAATTCGAGAAGATTGTGAGATCTATGTTAGAGCATGTAAAAAATTGTCAAGAGTTTGGAAGTTTAAACCATATACCAGCACAAGAGTTGCAAGGAATTGTTTCTCCATGGTCATTTGCAAAGTGGGGAATTGATATACTTGGTCCATTTTCCACTTGCACGAGGACAAACTAAGTTCATGATAGTAGTTGTGGACTACTTTACAAAATGGATAGAAGCGGAAGCATTAACTAAGATAACGGCTCAGCAAGTTCAAACGTTTGTATGGAAAAACATAATATGTCGATTTGGAATCCCACACACCATTATAACTGACAATGGCCGACAATTCATTGACAAAAAAATTATGGAATTTTATGCAGATTTGGGAATCAAGTCAACAAACACTTCAGTTGAACATCCGCAAACGAATGGACAAGCTGAAGCTGCAAACAAAGTTATTCTCAGACAGTTAAAGAAGAGGCTAGGAAGCGCTGAAGGTTTATGGGCAAAGAAGTTGCCAGAGATATTATGGGCATATAGGTGCACACCACAAACTTCAACTGGAGAAACACCATTCAACCTCACATATGGAACAGATGCAATGCTACCAGTGGAAGTTAATGAACCAACATTACGAAGGCAAATGGAAGATTGGAATATCAACAATGAATGTTTGAGGACTGACCTTGATCTTATTGAAGAATTAGAGAACGAGCAAAGATAAAGGAAGCAGCAGTAAAGAGAATAGCAATGAAGAGGTTTAATGCAAAAGTAAAGTTAAGAGATTTTAAGGAAGGGGATTTGGTCTGGAGAATGCGAACTGATGCTTGAAAAGATCCACGACATGAAAAGCTAGCATCCAACTGGGAAGGTCCTTTCAGGGTACTGGAAAATTTGCAAAATGGAGCCTACAGATTAGAGACTTTGGAAGAAAAAGTGATACCACGAACCTGGAATGCGAGCCATTTGAAGTTTTATTTTAGTTAAGACAGAAGATGTAAAAAAGAGGACTTTGATGTACATAGTTATCGTTTAATGAAGAAGCAATATTGAATGACAAAAATCATCTCATTTACTTTTATTTTTCGGTCATGGATGATTTCACTCCAGGTGAAACCCAACCAAAAGAATTCTTCGTTCTTGGAAGATTTCATCATAATTGAAAACCCTGCCAAAGAAGATAAATCAAAAAACAATTCGGGCTTGGATGCTTTCACTCTAAGTGAAAACCCTCCCGATATCACGTATAGTGAGATGCAAAGCAAAAAACTCTTAAATCTTTGCATACTTAAAATATAAAATCATAAGGTCCAACCAAACGTCGGCATTACAAAACCGAGAGGTCTCATTTTTTGCATCGCACAAAACAAAAACTGAGGTCTTATCAAAAAATCGGAAGGTTCTAATACAAAATCGAGAGGTCTCATTTTTTGCATCACACAAAACAAAAACTGAGGTCTTATCGAAAAAACCGAAAGGTTCTAATGCAAAACCAAGAGGTCTCCAGGCAAAACCGAGAAGTCTAAATAAACATTGGCATATGAGTATTAAGTCCAAAAGTTCAAACCTATAAAAATAGTCAAAATTCGTCTCTAACTAGAAAAACCGAGAACTTTAATTAAGAAATTTATTAACAATTATTTTCGGTTCAAACTCCAAAATCGAAAGGTCCAGGTTGCAAAGTACTTAAATAATTTTATACTTCAAAACCGAAAGGTTCAGGTTGCAAGGTGATTAATAATGTTATGTTTTAACAATTGAAAGGTCTAGTCAAAGACATATTAAATCAACTCTTTCCCAAGGAATAGTGTAGATCTCGTCATCATTAAAGCTGAAAACGTAAGCTGAATTTATACTAGGTTGCAAAAATAAAATCAAAGTTAAAACCGAAAATGTTATTTTATTAACTAAAACCGAAAACATGGAACCGGATGCGTTAGTCATGTATAGTTTGATGTTATACATCCAAACCCCAACCCAGAGATCCCAGTTCCGCGTTCGTTAATAATTTTATGCTTTTAGGTTTTAAAAACTGAAAGATCCAATTAGGATTTGTAACCAAAAGACGACGTTTCAAGCATTCAAATTAAATGACCCAAAAATCAGCACTGAGCGGTTAGGACCGAAAGGTCTCTGATAACGTTTGCTTGTAACCGAAAAATAAAATTAATCATTCAAACCATGGAAAGCGATCAGTAATGTTACACTTAAAAACCGAAAAGTCCAGGATACAAGATGGTCAATAATTTTATGCTTTAGAACCGAAAGGTGCAGTTGAAGATATATCAAATTAAATATTTCCCAGTGTAGTTCTCATGATCACTAATACCGAAAAATGAGCTCAAACGTGTCTGTTATATTAAAATAAATTAAAATATTTTTTAAGCTGAATATTAAAACCGAAAGATATAAGTATAAAGCCAACAAGTATAACTAAATTGCTAAAATTCAATGATTATTATAAAAAATAGTTATAACCGAAAGCTTTCAAAAGCTATAAGATTATAACTAAAAGAAAATGTTAAGTTTTCAAGATTAGAAAACCGAAAGGTTAACAGAATTCTCAAAATATATGATTATAACCGAAAGAAAATGTTGAGCAAACAAAATCAAATAACTCGAAAGATAAAATCAAGAAGTTAACATCAAAAGCTCTAAAATAATATTTATAGTAACAAAAAACCAACTTAAACACAAGAGAAAATAACGAAATTTATAAAATTAAGACGATAAGTTCCAAAAAAGAAATTACATTACGAATGCAAATATCAATACATTGATCAAAAATCACAGCATTCCAAAACAAAGATGCTTCTCAATAAGTAAACCGAGAAGCCATAAACAAAAAAAAATGAAAACCCATATCCACCTAGCTCTCGACGTTAATGTTTTCAGCATCATCTTCAGGAATCTCATTAGCAGGAATTAATTCACCATTATAAAAATCCTTCTTAACATCAAAGTTGCCTTCATCAATAGGAATCTTATAAAAATATTTCACTTGTTGAAGAGCTTTATCGAAGCCAAATTTGTGTTGTTCCAAGATAAAGTTTCCAGCTTCAAAAACATTCACCTTCAACTGACTTATCTCTTCAATGAGTTTGATGGTGCTTGTGTTAGATTCTTTAACAGAAGATAATTGCGATACTTTTTCAATCAAAAGTTGATTTTCATTGAAAATTCGAATGTTCTCTTCACCAGATCTTAAGTTCTCAACCTTTAATTCAGAAATTTGCTTTCCAAGATCTTCTTTTTCTATCTCTTGTTGATTTATCTGCAAAGATAAAGAGCTCATGTTTTCCTTATTTTCAGCAAAATCATTCTTCAATTTTTCAAACTCCGCCAGAGACACACAATTTCCATTCTTTGCTTTCATCATTTTCCCAATCAAAAGACTTCTGCTTGACAATTCAATAATAGAATCCGCCAATGAAGCAGCATCAGTAGCTTTCAACATATTGTAAGATGATTCACTAAAAGAGGTTTGAACAAACTTCGCATATTTTGTTGAAGCACCAAAGATTGTTTCAGGAAGAGGTTCAGTCGAACCACCTTCAACGTGACGATGACGCCGAGAAGAAGAATGAGATCTCTTACTACTTCTATCTCGTTTCTTAGACTTCTTCGAAGGACCAGCAACATGAGCGTCCTTCGTAGGTTCAGTTGCTTCAACACGTGAAACAGGTTCTACAATCTCCACTTCCACCACAGGATTGACCACATTTTCACGCCGAGGGGTTACATCACCTACTTTGTTGAGAAGCTTTATGAAATAAGATCGAGCTTTCGGATTGGTGCTCGCCATCAAAGCTGAAAATCAATAAAAAATTTAGCAAAGTTAAAAATCTCATCCTATAAAGCGAGAAAATATGAAACAACCACGTCCAATAAGATCTTCTTGGGGTCTTGATGAAGTGTACAATTGTAGCAAGGCGCGAGTGGGAATCTGGTACGAGAGGTGACCAAAAACTTCAATAACATGACGATCGGCAATATCCATTGAGTGAAAAGACATTGAGTTAAACTTCAAAGGATCTTTCGTCCAATATAGAGGAAACTTTGGAGAATCTCCGTTAAAAAAATAATCTCTTCCTTCTGGCTCTATTAGAATTTTGAAAAATCCTCCCTTAAAATCCTTATATGAAGAGGTAAAGGGTTTAAGAAAACAAATATTGGGTTTACTGATAAGGGACAACCACCCTGGTCGTTTACCAGGCCGAGAGCTATAATAGTACAAGAAAGATGTGGGGCTAGGAGAAAGTGATAATAATTTACATAAAATACTAAAAGCTTGCATTGACGCCCAACCATTGGGATGAAGCTGGGTAGGAGCAATATTAAGAAAATTAAGAACACCCATTTGAAAATTGTTCAAAGGCAATCGAATATGAAGATCCCTAAGCATAAAAATAAAAAAAAATCATAGCTATCACCCTCTCGACCATGAAAAACATTATCAACATTCCCAACACGCCGAAAAGAAATAATATCATTCTCAATGTCAGAATAATAAATCTGAGAATGGGAAAGGAAACTACAAAGCTCGCTAGCAGAACGGTACCGAGAAAAGAACTCTCGGACCTTAGGATTAACCCCTTGATAACCTGGACGAAGATTTTTCAGAAGCATAATTCTTTCGAATACTGGAGGAGCATCAACAGTAGGAGCTCCATTCGAATCCTTCATACAAGAAGGAGTAGCAGAAGAAGACTTTGATTCATGATGCTCTTCTTCTTGAACCACTCGGCCAGTAGATTCACCACCCGCGCTTGAAAAACCACTCAAATCATCAGTAGCAGAAGAAGAGCTCGAGATAGACATATTACCTTTAAAATAAACAAATGAAGGTTGAAAACGAACTTCCTTTCAGAGAGCAATGAAACTCACATAAAACTATAATAGGTTGAGTAAGAGACCTATTTATAACCCAAAACAAAACCCTAGAATTTGAAACGTTGCAACAACTTGAAACCGTTCAAAAATACATCATCTAACGGTTAAAACAGCAAATTCACGTCAAATCACTTAGTCTCAACAAAATAAAGCACGAAAAACGAGGCATTTAATATCAAATCAAATCACATTTCAAAACTATTATATTATATTCAGACACAAATACTTTTCTTTAAACTTAAATAAAAATCTTTATGTCTCGGGGCCAGTGTACTGGTAGGCTAAAACCGAGAGGTTAAGCCGAAAGCTAAATACTAGACATAACCGAGAGGTTATACATAAAAGAATAAAACCAAATATAAATATTATTATAATAAGGCCCAATTAAATAGAAACCTGCGTTAGGGGGTGCGTAAATAATAAAACGGTGTAGAAAGAAAGTCCAAAGGTAAAGTGAAAAGCCCATTAAAGAAACCCTATAAATAGGAGGTCAACGTAAGAGGTAAGTAAGAGTGATTTTTGTCTGATGAGCATTACATTGTTTCTGACTTTGGCATCGGAGCGACTTGCAGGTACACCCCCCCCCCCATCTGTGTGAAGGAGAAGCCGAGAGCACCTAGCTGAAAGAGAAGCCGAGAGCACCTACCTTGAGGAGAAGCCGAGAGCACCCAACGTGAGGAGAAGCCAAGAGTATCCAGCCCAAGAAGAAACCGAGAGAGTGCAGCCCAAGATTAAAAGATTTGTATAAGAGTTAAATCTTGTCAACCTGATTTTAGTGTTCTTGATCCTTGGTGTAAGAACACAACTCAAATAAAGAAAATGAAAATTAGTAACATATATATTTTCTTTTCTTTTTTTCATTTAATTTTTTTTATATATTTTTTCTTCTTCTCCACTCTCTTTATGCAACACAAGATTTTCATCCTCCTATTGTACTATATTTCTTCAACTGTCTTAATTTTCTAAATCAATACTTGTATATTGTACAATTTACTTATATGATCAACTAAACATCTCCAAGTTTGATATATAATACAATTATTTAAACATTTGTATGATTATATATTTTTTTTACACTTTTTAAATGAAAAAATATATTCTTAAAAATCTCGAATTATAAAATTAAAAATCTTAAAAATTATAAAAATTTCAAAAAGTAAAAATGTCAACACTAATATCTTTTTAACTTTTAAAACTATACAATTTTTTTTTATTGTGAATACAAAAATTTAAGAGTAACGTCAATTTTTATCGTACCCAAATAAAAGAAGTTTTCAAAAACAAATTATTCATATAATTTTGTTTTCTTTTTAGTAAAAATAAATATTTGTAGAATGTGAGATGCCAACACCTTCACTGCACTAATTCATACCCTAAATTCAGTTTTGTAAACATTTTCCAAAAAATTTCAGTGTCCTGTCCGATCGTGACACTTACATGTATACAAAGTCACTCCACATTAAACTACATTGAACATGATTAATCATATTCAATTTTTAATGTTTCATTTAAAACAATTTAAATTTTAACTTCATAATTTAGATAAAATAGTTCAATTGTCACTAAATAGAAAAAAATTATTCAAATATTAAACAATTAATAATAGTTTTAAAGTATTAATATTGATAAGAGTTATTTTAAAATAATTAAATCACATCAACATCTCTATGAAAGACTTTTTTTCATATCATGTTAGCATTCTAGAGCGTAAAGAGTGTAAAAAAAAAATAATATTCGTTCTTCTCAAGTAAAATTTAAAATAACAAAATAGTCCTTAAAAAATTCTATAATTTTAATTCTTAAAAATTTTCTTACTCAAATTATAATCATCTATAAAAGTCAATTTCTTTCTTAGAATCCCATCCCATTAGATTAAAATGCACAATGTCGCCATTCAAAAACCATTACGAGTGACGTTGCATTTTAATGTCATAGTGCGTTATTGGGTAATTAACTATTCGACTTCATGCCAGTGAGTTTACATACTATTATCAGAAAAAATAAAACAGCGCCAAAAATTCGAAAACAATAATGAAAAATATCATGGTATAATTTAAAAAACAGACTAGTATTAAAACTCACGATCTTAGAACACAAATTCTAGTCACAGCGACAAAATCTTTCATAACTTGCTACGCCGGCAGTCTAAAAGGGCTAAAAAGTAACTAATGCAAGCAAAAGATCCACATATATTAAATGAAGAACAAAGACCGAAACAAAAATCTGCAAATATAGTTTTCCACAAGCTGGTCAACGATTGGCCTTGGCAACTCTCTCAATTTCATCTTTTTTCTTGATAGCATAACTGAAACGGAGTTATTACATATCAGTAAACGCATCCAAAAATTAGAAAAAAAAAAAAATTGTCAAGACAACAAAACAGTCAGAAAATGTATCCTGGAATTGGAGAAGTATTACCTGTTGGATGACCCTTTGGCTGCATTAATAAGTTCATCAGCCAAGCATTCTGCAATAGTCTTTATATTTCTGAATGCAGCTTCACGTGCACCAGTTGTTAAAAGATATATAGCCTGATTAACTCGACGAAGGGGTGATATATCCACAGCCTGTCTCCTTACCACTCCAGCAGACCCAATTCTTGTTGCATCTTCACGGGGACCACTAAAAAAATAACAAAAAAAGTCAGATATAATACTTAAATTTTAAAGTTAATTTATGTTGGATTCAAGACAATGCCCATCAAAGAATTGCTTAGTAGTGAGGTAAACAGTTTACTGTTCAGAGTAACAGTACCTACAATACATATTTTACACATTATTTTACCTACAATACATATTTTACACATTATTTTGTGCATTATGTCCACCATAAACAAACTCTTCAAGAAAGATATAAAACTTCATATCAAAGTCGCTTTGTCTACATGATAATAGATTGAGCAACCTAAAATCCAACATTACATAATCAAGCAACACTTACCAAATGTACACCCAGAAGATTAACCAGTTTTTCCAAACGGCATGGTTATGATCACATGAACATAAACCAACTATAATTCTATTTTGAAGTAATTACATAGAATGATCAGATAGAGCTAATACAGAAATGACATCGTACAGGCTATAAAAAAATGAGAAATAAACAACCATAGAGTCATTCACCAACAATAACTTAAACTAACACGCTCTGATCCTCTGCAAAAGAATTTCCATCCAGAAATCAATATATTCAGTCAACAAAGTCCTAGTATAAATGACAAAATAGACAAATGCGCAGAAAACATGGAGAATGGTCAGATAGAGCTAATAAAAAACGCCATCATTCAGGCAATCAAACCAATAGGGAAATCAATAATCATCATTCCTTCCTCCAGATTAATCTTGAAAAAACGAGTAGCTTATTATGTATACTCTAAAAAGAAAAGAAAAAATTACAAATATGAGACCCAAATTTCCATTATCAATATAGGTATTACTTAACTTTCTACTATATCAATCCATAAAAAATAGAAGGCAATAGCTGAATCAACAGTCATCCTAATCCACAACTAAAACCATGAATAAATACAAAAGTAATACCTGTTAATGACAGCATCAACAATAACCTGAATGGGGTTCAGGTCAGTCAACAAATGAATAATTTCCATAGCATGCTTGATGATCCTAACAGCCATGAGTTTCTTGCCATTGTTTCTACCGTGCATCATGAGAGAGTTGGTAAGCCTCTCAACAATGGGGCACTGGGCCTTCCTGAACCTCTTCACAGAGTACCTACCAGCAGTGTGAGGAACATAGGTGGCATGCTTGGATGCCACCACTCCAATGTAATCGGCCAGAGAAATGTCATTAACCTAATATAACCCAAACAAAACACCAACAATAATTTCACTTAGTAACCCAATATAAAATACCAAAGCATAAACAAATGAAATTTACACAATATAATGTAATTAACAAAAAATCAAACCCTAAACAGACAATAAATTTTATTTTCCTGATAATGGTACCTGAACATCATCGAAGTTCCAGCGGTTAAAGAGCTTGACATCGATCTGGGTGGGATCTGCAACAACACCAGCTTCGTGGATGACGTCAGTCATGGCTGTATAAACGATTAAACGAATTAGAGAAAAAAAAAAAACGAGCAGGGTATAACAGAACAGAGGAAAATACAAAAGGAAACGAAGTGTTGAAAACCTAATCGATTGATAAAGGTATCTAACAAATGAAGAAATTAACAGTGTGAATGAATGAAAGATAGACTGAAAGAAGAATGAAACCTGAAATTGGGTTTCAGAGAGGACGAGGAGTTTAGGGTAGCCGCTTTTCGCTTGTATCTCGGAAAGAAGAAGCACAACTCAAAACCCTAGTTGCTGACATTTATATACTCACACACTGAATAGCATAAAAATGCTAAATAAGCATTAAGCCAAAATTTTCAACATACTTGTGTTTACTTTTTTATTAATTAATAAATTATAAATAAAAATTTTACATATTTAAATATATTAATTGGATATTTGTTATATAATAAATTTTAAAATAAAACCATATTCTAATTCAACTAACTACAGAAATTTTTATTACTTTAAAATAATATAATTTTAAAATTGTATATTATTTTATAATTTTATTATTTTTATGAGTAATTAATTAAAAATATAAAAATAATACAAACTATAAATATATACGTGTCTATACCTAATATATATAAAAAAAAATCTATTTTATTCTATATTAATATTTCTATTTTATTATTTTATTTTATTTATTTCATTATTTTATAATTACTTAAATTTATACTTATATATAAAGAATATTTTTTATTATAACTATTTTCGGTTATCCACATTTATTTATATTTTATCATTATATCAATATTTTATTATTTTATAATTTTATTTTATTTTATTTTAGTTATTTTGTTACTTTATAATTACTTAAATTTAAAATTAAAAAAATATTAAATTTAAAAGAAACTATTTAAGAAACATGACTACAATTATTTGAAAAAAATGAGTTAAATAAAAAATTTAAATTGAAACATCGTTTGACAGGAAGTTACTCTACTCTCTCAAATTTTATTTCTTTTGAATAATACGCAGAAAAAACATTTTGAATATCAATCTTTATTTTTATTTGGTCATACTTTTAAAAAATAATTTAATATTTTTTCCTTTAGAATATATGTATATATAGAGAGATTTCGGTATTTAAAAAATACAAATACACATATAATATAATATACATTTATACCTATATATAAAGGATATTCTCTATTTAATGTTTTCGGTTATACACAAATTTATTCTTATTTTATCCTTATTTTATCCTTATATTAATATTTCATTTTATTATTTTATTTTGGTTATTTCGTCATTTTATAATTACTTAAATCTATACCTATATATAAAAGGGATTCTCAATTATAACTATTTTTGTTGTATACAAATTTGTTTCTATTTTATCCTTATATCAATATTTTATTTTAGGTATAATTACCTTATTCGTCCCTACTTTCTGGGGCAATAGTCAATTTAGTATAGTGGTTTTAAAAAAAATCAATTTCGTCTCTATGTTTGTTTAAATGTATGCAAAATGGTTCTTTATGTTAAGTCGCAGCAAACGGCGTCAACTTCTGCTTATGTGGCAGAGAGAATAAGTTATGGGTTTAGGATGAGGTGTGAGGTGTCAAGTGACGTGGATGGTTGGATTAGTTTATTGAAAATTGAATTGGGGGTTAGGGTTTCTTGAATTTGAATTGGGTTATGATTTTTTAATTGTAAGCAAGGTTGAGGGTGTCTAAGGTACGTTATTCTAAGATGCGATTGTGAGGTGCGATTTTGCGGTTCAATCCTGTGGTGCCATCTCGAGCTCGTGAAGTGCGATTGTGTGGGGCAGCGTTTGTGGAACCCGAAGACGTTGTTGAGCGTGGAGCAGTTTCGTGGGTGGTCATTTCTAAGGTTAGGACTTTTTGACTTACTTTCAGAGTGGTTATGTTTGTGATTACTTTGAGAGAACATTTAGAGAGTAGTTTATGATGTAGGGTCCACCATGTGCAAGATTTTTGTATGTGTGGTCCAACATTTGGTTTCTGACATAATTAAATGCAGGATTGCTTTGTAATTTGTTTGTTATTTTTCGTCATATGTATATTTATATTTTGCAGGGATACCTTTTATAAAGTCCATATCATGACAAAATGTTATTTTCAGCTTGTGGTCCACCATAGTGGGACATTTTGTGATGCGAGATATGTTGGTGGTGATAAATCAACATGGTCATGTGACGGTGATAGATGGAGTTACTTTTAAATACTTGGCATTCTAAAGGAGATGGGGGTTTTAACAGTACAGGAGATGTGGTATTCACGTGGAGGTTGTGAACAGTTGGAAAATAGATTAGAGGTTCTGGTTGATGATGGTGGTGCAATAGAAATGCTGAAAATTGCAAATACACATGGTGAAGTTCATTTATTTTTTGTGCATGTTGCTTCAGAGGCAGAAGTGTTATTGGCTTTAGGTGATGGTGCGGAACCCGAAGGTGTTAAAGGTAATGTTGAGGATGGTGGTGGTGTGGACATTAGTGATCATCATGGTATGGAAGGTGTGGTTGAGGAAGATGAGGAGGAGGACGAAGGTCATGGTGGTCAGGGTATTGGTCTGCCTATTCATGAAGACATGGAATGTGATAATGATGGTGTGCATGTGTCAGAAGATTCTTCTTGGTTAAGGGAAGTTGAATTTATTGAAAGTGAAATTGAAGTTCTGAGTGAGGGTACTAGAGATAAGGGTGAGGGTGAGAGTGAAGGTTTAGGGTTTAAAGGTCATGTTAGGCATAGGCGTAGAAGGCAGACTAGTAATCTTATAGAAAGTTTAGAACCAAATTGTACAGATGATTTGCAAGATTTGGGTGTTGATGATGATGAAAGTGAAGGAACATTTGTGCATGATAGAGGGTTGTCACATACAGAGTGGGAATCAGAAGAGTTAGACAGCATGGGCGAATTTGAAGATGGTGAGAAAGATATGAGTACAGGTGGTAAATTTCCATCCTTTGAAATGTCAAAAAACATGACAGATTTTTCCTGGGATGTGGGTACCTATTTTAAAGACAAGGAAGCATTTAAAGATGTCATTAGAACTTATGTTATTCATTTTGGGAGGAACTTGAAATTAGTAAAAAATGATAACTCCAGAGTTCGGGTGTGTTGTATTGGAGCACAAGGACAATGTGAATGATATGCATATTGTGGGTTCTTACCCTCAACAAGTTGTTGACAGTTAAGAAAACTAAATGATGTACATACATGTGTTAGGCCGTTTAAGGTTAATTTGTTGAGAACTAAATGGTTGAGTGGGAGGTTGGAGACTTCTTTATGTCAGAATCCAAGATTGAGAAGTAATGATGTAAGGAACAAAGTTGTTAAAAAATGGAACATAAGTATAAGTAATTCAAAAGCTCAACGGGCAATGGCCATGACCTTGAAGAATGTCCATGGTTCATTTCAACATAAGTACAAACGAATTTATGACTATGCACATGAGCTCATGCGTGCAAATCCGGGGTCTACAGTGAAAGTCAAAGTTGAAGACATGAATGGCTTCATAGTTTTTAACAGATTTTATGTGTGCTTAAAAGCATGCAAGGATAGCTTTATATCTTGTAGGCCCATAATTGCTTTGGATGAATGCTTCTTGAAAGGCTTTTATGGTGGTGAATTGTTGACAACAGTTGGGAGGGACCCAAATGATCAGATGCTACTACTAGCATATGTTGTGGTTGAGGTTGAATGCAAAGAATCTTGGAGTTGGTTTTTGCAACTTTTAATTGAAGATGTTTGGGGTGTAGATGTATGTCAAGGCATCACTTTCATGTCTGACCAACAAAAGGTATATTCTTTGCTGACAACTGTTGATTTTGTCTATGTATAAATTTCATTTAAGTATATGACTTTTGACAGGGTTTGTTGCCTGCCATTTAAGAACTGATACCTGGGGCAGTGCAGCGGTTTTGTGCTCGACACATGTACTCCAACTTCATAAAGAAATTCCCATGAAATAAATTGAAAACTTTAATGTGGAGGACAACCAACAACACATATCCCTAAGCATGGGAGAGAGAGATGAGGGCTATAAAGGAGGTCAATGATGAGGCTTTTAAACATCTGATTGCACTACCTCCCAGGCAAGCAGTCATGCTTGTTCTTTTACTCATGTCAGATTTGAGAATTCCAAGGAATTATTTAAACTTGTGAATTGGTAGTTTAGAAATTCCTAAATTAAAAAAATGTATATTCAGAATTTGGAATATTTGATGGTATTCATTAGTTGAAAACAGAGTAAAGGTATCTGGAATATTTTGTCCATTAAAGTTATCTGATATTGTGTTTGTCAGTCCAGTCTGATGTTGTGTTGGTATCAAAGTAGGCTAATTGAGACTTTGTTGTGCATGTTAGTCCAATCTTTGTTTAAGCTAAAGTCTGGGTCCCAAGTCCATTTGGTCTCAAAAGAGGTGTTCAGTGCTTACCAGTCCATTTTATGAAGTCATTTGTTTTCAATTGACTAAGTTCTAAAATCATTTATGCACACCAATTAGTAGGTTCTGAAATCATTTTTTTTTCCTTTACTAGGTTCTGGTCCAGATCAAGGTTCACATTCAGTCCAAAAATGTGACTCACTTGTCAACAATATTTGTGAAGGCTTTAATAGTGTGCTTGTAGTTGCACGTGCAAAACCTATCATTACCATGCTAGAACATATCAGGACTTATATAATGCAGAGATGGGCAAAGAACATATTGAAAATTGCCTCATTTGAAGGATCAATATGTCCAAAGATTTTAAGCAAATTACAAAAGGAAGCATATCAAACTCAATATTGGATACCCAAGTTAGATAACAACATTGATACACTCTTTTAAAAACTTATTGTGTTACTTGTTGCATATGTCTAACCAATTTCATCATCACAGATCTTCCGTATATCACCTATTTGAAGTGAGACATACCTCTACCATTGGAGAAAAGTTTGCAGTTAACTTGGACATACATGAGTGCAGCTGCCGAAAATGGATGTTGACTGGAATACCTTGTTGTCATGCACTTTCTGCAAAGAAATTGTTCAATGTCGATCCAGTCAACTTCATTTCATTTTGGTTCAAGAAGGAAACATATGCAAAGGTGTACAACTCAATTATCTATCCACTGAATGGTGAACAAGTATGGGACAACAAATGTTGTGCCACTTCCCACAAAAAAGATGCCTGGAAGACCAAAATTGAAGAGAAGGTTGGAGGCATGGTAGGTAATGAAGAACAAGAGTCAGTTAGGCTAAACTGGATTAAAGAAAAAATGTGGATTTGTAATAAGCTTGGCCACAACAGAAAGTCCTGCATTGAAAAACCATCAGAACAAGGTCCAAGTGCACCAGACCCATCTCAACAAGGTCCAACTCAGGTAGGTCCAAGTGCAACAATCCCATCTCAGCAGGGTCCAAGTCAAGCAGGTCCAAGTGCACCAAACCCATCTCAGCAAGGGCCAAGTCAGGCAGCTCCAAGTACACCAGGACCATCTCAGGAAGGTCCAAGTCAGGTAGCTTCAAGTGCACTAGGGCCATCTCAGGAAAGTCAGATAAATCCAACTGCACCCCCTCCACCATCTCCCCCTACTCAACCAAAAATTTCACAACCATCTTAGGCAGCTCGAAGGATAACAAGTTTAAATGCAAAATTTTCAAGACCTAACACCAGGCTTAAGTTACAATCCATGAGAGGCTTTTGGAAGCCATGAATGCTTTTGGAACCCACTAATTTCTATACTTGTGTATTTTGAAAAACAATTATTGTTGCCTTCTGTTAATGTATTTTGGAATGATAATTTGGTAATTTGTTAATGTATCATGTACTCAATGTATTTGGTAATTTTTGAAGTACCTTAATGTTATCAGGTTCTACATAATTAAGTTTGTGTGTGTGCTTGTTACACTTTATATTCATGTTACTATACCTCAACTAATTTAAACTTAGTAATCACTTTTGCTACTTGTCTAGCTGTCAAAACTGTTTTGGTATGCATATATGAACTGTGTAAATAGTTGCTCAAAAACATTTCAACCCAATCACATTGATAATAAACTTATTTCATTTGGATAAAAAATATTTAATTCTTTAAAATAAAATCTGCACATAACATATCTTTATTGGAGAAAAGTGTGCGGTTAACTTACAATTTTGCATTGATACACATTTTGGGATACATATTACATACTGGACATAATGAACTCAACACACGAATACATATTACATTAACTAATTCAATCATAATCCCAACCAAAATATACATTCATACGTTACTCATGGGAATTTTAAGAAAATAATCAACATAACAATGTTTATTACAACAACAACACACAATCCTACTTATAACATCTTAATCCACATTCTTGACATCTTCAGACGTTTTTCCAATCTATAAATCTTGTTTCTTTGTCTAACAATAGTTCCATCCTTGTCATTCCAAGTGTCTTCAATGCATCATCTGAAAAAGTTGCATCACATGCTTACGCCACTCCTATTCTGTATTAGACAAAACAATAACCAAAAAATCAATACCAATGCCTTTTTTTTTCATAAACCAGAGTTCAATACATCTTACCTTGTACTTTGGACACCCCCAAAATTTCCTCCCACCATTTTTGAAAGTTGTTGTTGTTCTCAAAACTACAAATTCCCACAATCGCAAATGGGAGCAACAAAAGTTGTCTTGCTCCCACCACCATGGCTAGAATTACATCGGTGTTGTTGGACTTCCATTCGATTACAACTGCATGATGATACAGATGCAGACCTATAGGCACACATTTCCACCCCAAACGAAGCTACCAACGAACCCAACTCACGAACGAATCACAAACGCTAATTACTCCTCTCCCACCAACAAATCCACAACACCGGACTCCCCCACAAACGACCCTCCTTTCTGTCAACACCCTCGTTTCTGTGAAGCGGCCACCATCCAATAACGATTATGCTCAAACGGAAACCCTAACCACCACATTTTAATGATCTTTGCTCATCCAACCTCAAGGCCCCAATTTGACATGTGTTTTACTTCACAATCCCCATTCTCTCTGCCACATAAGCAAAAGTTGACGTCGTTTGCTGCGACTTAACAGAAAGGACCATTTTTCATACATTTAAACAAACATAGGGACAAAATTGATTTTTTTAAAAATAACTATACTAAATTGACTATTGCCTCAGAAAGTAGGAACAAATAAGGTAATTATATCTTTATTTTATTATGGTTATTTCGTCATTTTATAATTACTTAAATTTAAAACTAAAAAAAAGTTAATATTAAATTTGAAACTATTTGAGAGACGTGCACTACATATATTTGAAAAGAAAGAGTCAAATAAAACTTTGAATTGAAATGTGGTTTGAGGGATTACATCCCTCAAATTTTATTTCTTTTGAATAATACACAGAAAAATATTTCGAATATCAATCTTTATCTTTATTTGGTCGTACTTTTAAAAAATAATTTAATATTTTTTGCTTTAGAAGCAATATATATATATATATATATATATAGATAGATAATTTGATATTTAAAAGTTACGAATACACATATAATACATACATATATACCTATATATAAAGAGGATTCCTTTTTAAAATCGTTTTTTGGTGTTTACAAATGTTTTTCCATTTTATCCTTACATTAACATTTTATTTTGATTATTCCGTCATTTTGTAATTACTAAAACAATTGGCAAAACACTTTTGAATTTTGAAATATGAAGATTCATTTTTGTCTCTTTCCTTCGTGTAATATTTTCTTCTAACCTCTTTCATAAATATATTTATATTTTAACTCCTCTTGACCTCTACGATTCCCATCTCCTTTAATTTTTTTCTCTTTCCTTTGTGTAACATTTCTTTCTAACCTCTTTTATAAATATTTTAACTCTCAACTTTTTGGTTAACCTCCATGATTCTCCACTTTTATTTTGTTAACCTTTAACTTCGTACTTTAAGTCACTAGCGCACAACCTTCTCACTAGTGCACAACCTTCTTAGAAGAAATTATTTTTGGAGGATGAGAAGAAAGAGAAGTGTTTTTCTTTTTATGTTCCCTTCTTTTTGTTAGTATGTTTACTCTCAACGGATAAGAGCATGCATTAGGAGAGGGACAAATGAATGTTTCCATTGAAGTGATTGGAAAAAAGGCTTAGCGCAACTCGTAGGTACCGTCACTAAGTCTGCCACCTAATTGAAAGCAAGACAAGCGTAATTCCATGACTTGGACATTGGTGCACGCTACTCCGCTCCAGTCGGTATCGCTGCCAACGTGTCTTATACATAAAATTCAATGTGTGTGATAATTTAAATATTAAAAGAAAGTAGGAAAAAATTTATCATAAACAGGAATAATAATTCTACTTGAGTACCACAAATTTTCCTTTTCAAATGATAAAATAAGCACTCTATATTTCTCTTAGTTATTAATCTTATTAATTTAATTTCTAAAACATAGTATTGATTAGTAAAATTTAAGAATATTGTAGTTTATTATTAGATTTAATTAAGTTTTTTTTTACAGAAGATTTAGTGAAGTTTAAGAATTTAAACATTAATAGTTAGGAATGAGTATGTTTTCTTTTTGGAAGGTTTAAAGCTATGTTGGGATGATTTGATAATAAATTTTAAATTTAATTTTAGTATTCTTTTAATTAATATTTTTATTAATTATTGAATTTAATTCAAATTGCTCTATTAATTTACATTAAGGTTTCGTACAAATAATAAATAACTAGTACATGTGTCAACAATAATTCTCACAGCTACAATAATAATAATTATAAATATAATATATGAACAACTGAAATCAACTAGCGCCTGTAGCTCAGTGGATAGAGCGTCTGTTTCCTAAGCAGAAAGTCGTAGGTTCGACCCCTACCTGGCGCGTAATTCTCATTTTAATATTTTGTTTCAAGCAAAATTATCATATTTATTAAAATTTTAGAATGAAAAGAACAGGAAAACTTTAGAGATAAAGATTTCAAAACAAACGATAACAAAGATTTATTTAACTCTAAATATTAATTCTTATTTTAGGGTTACTAATTAATGTAGTTCTTACCATATATTTTAATTTGAAAGGTTTTGTAACATAAATTCCAAACATAGTTGTTGTAAACTTCAAAATGGTACGAGGTAATTGAACTGAATGGAATATGATGAAGTAGAGGGAATATAAAAAGGAAAAACAAAACCAATCCTAATTAAAAACAAGGGTGAATTCCGAGCGAAGAAGGAATCAAAATCTGCCTAATCTACAAGTTCTAAAAGGGTAATACTTATGACCTATGGGACCAGATAATAAATGTTGAACTGGTTTACATAATTAATTCGAGCTCGTAAAGAATTAGTATAAAATTGGTTAGATTAGTTCACAATTGGGCAAAACCTGTTTCAACCACTGTTTTTAAATTGCTTTTTTTTTTTTTTTATCTTATGAAGAATGACATAACTCTAGATAATGTTATGTTTATTTAGTTTTGAATACACTTGTTTTTAATGTTATAACACATTCAATTTGATTAATTGTTTAAATTTTAATATTATATTATAAGTTATAACATTTAGGATTATGAAATTGTAAATATTATATTAAGAATTAAAATAATGTTATTTAATCACAATTGATTGAATTAGAATTTAACTCATAGTTACACTTTAATCACTACCCTTATAAGTTCGACAACATAAAGTTTAAATAGTATTGGTTAATGGTACAATCACCTACATAATTTATATATAATACTTTTTATGGAAAATACTTTCTATCTCTTTATTGCAATAACATTTTTGATCTGAATATTAATTAAGCTCGAATACAAATGATAAAAACCATTCAGTCTTAAAATTTTTGGTTAAGAAGATAAGTGAAAATTGAGTTTTAATGAAGAGATTGTAAAGTTTTTTTTCTTCTTCTTAACATGTAAAAATTGTATAGAGTAACTAGGATTCATTGGCCTTGTATTTTGGGCCAAAGTAGAGTATGATTTAAATAGAAAAGAGTAGGTGGAAAAATAGTAAAGAGGGGTGCAAATAAAATTGTTGGCATGGAAGATGTGAGACTCCACATGTCCTCTCCTCAATGGAGAAGATTTTACACCAATAAAGGCATGCCACTTGTCACTCTCCTAATGAAGAGGATTTGCACTAATAAGGTGGTGACACTCTAATTTGAGAGGTTTTGAGAGACTTTCTCTTAAAAATAGTAGTCGTTTGTATATGATTTTTAACTTTGATTTGAGTAATGAAATGTTGTCCAATTTGAGAAACTTTTACTTGTTCAAAGTTCTCTCTAGAGTTGTCTTCCTGCTATACAATTTTCTAGACTCCTCCTAATAGTGTTGACCCAACCTCACTCTAGAAACTAAGTGTTAGCCTAACCTCACTTATATTCACCAACATAATTTTCAATTTCTACATTTCTACAATTCATCATCCGTAAAAGATATTCAAATCAAAACAATAAAGAAGAAGATCTACAAATGAAGATGCAAGTTAGGATTGCATCATTTGGTACTTTGGTTTAAGAGATAAGTAGTTATTCTTAAAAAAAAAATCTAATTTCCGTGTTGTTCATAGTTTTTCTTGATTGTCTTGAATGTTTACCAATTGATTTTGTGTTTTTTTGTCTTTTTGTTTGGTTCAAATTCATTATTCTTACCTGAACCTTCATGTACGTGCTTTTAGGTGTTTTTGTGTTCATGTTCATGTGTTCTTTTGATTTTTTTTTTCAATTTTGTTTCGTGAATTCTTCTTATAATTGAGTCATTTTGATTTTATAATCATAAATATTTTGTCTAGAGTCATATTTAGTCCAAAAATTATCATAAACTCCATTACTTAACTTTTTGATTTTTTTAAATTTCTTCATAGTTTAGAGCTCTTGAGTGTCATTTTGATTTTCATTTTTGAATTCATTCATAAATTTCTACTAGATGATTAACAATTTTTTTAAAGTTAGGTTTCCATTATAATCTTCTCCAAAATTCATTTTCGAAAATTCTCGATAATTTTTTGAAATTTTTTCGTGGTTCAAAAAGAAATTTCAAAGTGTGAACAGTAGTCTAGAGCAGTTCTTGTAAAATCTTGAAATCTGTTGTGGAACAGTGCTTGGAGAGGTGCAAAAAAAAATATTATTTGTTTTTCAGATTTTCATGAGATTGTGCACTTCTTCATTCAAGTTTATATTGTTCCTCATTGTTTTTGGTGCGGAAACGGTGAATCATTTTCGGTGCAAATGTGAATTCATTGAAGCAATTATTGAAGTTGTGTGGTGTTGGAGGAATCACGAATGGAGGATTTTGCGATTTCTGGTGAACGCAATCAATGAACGGTGGTTTGCGATTTTTGGTGACGAGAACCATGCACTCGGTGTTATTAAAGGTGAATTGAAATTAGAAAAGTTGTTTTCTCTAGGTAAATCTTTGTTCTCTTCTGGTAACCTCTCTCCATGGATTACATTGTCTGTAATGGTGGTTTTTGGTGGGAAGTGAGGGAGTGAGAATTTTCCGCAACTGCGTAAACAAGAAAATAGTATTGTTCGTGACTATTTGTGGTGGAGAAAATTGGAAACAAAGAATCAATTCAGGTAGTTTTGGAATTGTT
This sequence comes from Phaseolus vulgaris, assembly GCF_000499845.2. Taxonomy (NCBI): domain Eukaryota; kingdom Viridiplantae; phylum Streptophyta; class Magnoliopsida; order Fabales; family Fabaceae; genus Phaseolus; species Phaseolus vulgaris. The sequence goes on along the minus strand of NC_023755.2, from coordinate 32,767,163 downwards.
TATAGCGTTGATTGATACAATTTTAATTTGAACATAATATGTTCAATTTAGTGCATTCAAGTTGTTTAACTAATTGGCCCAGAGATTTTAGCTAAATGTTTTTGTGCTAAATCAATCAAATGAACTTCAAAAGTTACTAAATCAGTTGTTGGAAATTTCCGTTTAACCTTGTTTCCATTATGGTTATTGTTTCAGTACTGTTTCTAATATGGTGCAAAGCTGTTGTAAATTTTGGTGTAAAGTTCTAGTGCAGATTTAGACTGAAAATAGTATTACTGTATTTTTTAGCTGAAACTTGAATTCAATTTGTGATTGTAAATTGATTAAAGTAGTGCAATACTTTGTTGATTGATAAATTTTGTTGTAAGCAAACAAATTGGTGAAACAATTTTTAGTGATTGGTCTATCTTGAATCAATATTGTACCAGTTGTTCAAATCTTTGGAATTACTATGCATAACCATTGGAGTCATGAGTTGATCTAGACTGCAAAGTGAAAGTTTTATTTGTGCAATACCCATCGCTTAGTTTTTGTGAGTTTAGTGATAAAATTGATTGAAAACATAATTCAAACAAATGGTGGGCATGGTATTTTTGGTACAAAGTTGAGAATGAGCACATGGAACAATGACATTCCTTGTGATGTGTGATTTTAGTTGAGCAGTGGTTGAATTGTTGGAAAATTTGATTTGAAACAACTACTGATTTGTGCTTGCGTGAGAAGACAAATGTGCTGGAGGAGAATTGAAAATGGTGGAAGTGAAATTGATTTGTTGAATTGATGTCATTCATTTGAATGCATGCTTGAGGAAATTGTCTTGCAACGTCAACTGATGTGGAAATTCAAAAATTGAAAACTTTTTGTGGGATCCACAATAATTGGATTGACAATTTGGTGTTTCCAAATTACTTGAAGTAGTGTGAATTTGATGTTGTGTTGCATGCAATGTCCATTTTAATTTTTACTGAATTGATTAATTTGTGAAGCAACAAAGTTTAATTTGGGCCAAACCATATTGGGCCAACGTCTTTTTCGGTCTTATGAACCATTGAAAAAAATTTGATATTCTTTAAAAAAATTTATAATCCACTTTAGAACCATTATCTGGAAAATTCATTTGTGTGCCTACTTTGTTTGTAGCTTTAATTTTTTTGATTTGAGTATTTTAAAATACTTTGAAGTTTCTCACAATTATAATATCTTGAGTTTAACTTTCTTAATTTTGAGTTTTTATTGATTTTGAACTTTATTGACCTCTTGCCATGAAAACTATTTGTTGCATAATCTGGAGAATTATGTTATAATTAAGTGCATATTCCATTTTATATTTATTAGGACAAATTTGTTAGTGATTTGATTTTATTTGATTTGTACGGCTTTAAACACCCATTATTTCTGGCTTTCATTGCCTATTATTTCTTTCCTTAATTAAGTTGTAAAACAGTTTATAAATAGAGACTATAATCACATTTGTAAGACATCTCAGAAATATATTTCATCTATTTCTTTCAACTTGGTATCAGAGCTCCTGATCTGGGAGACTCTGCTTCTGCAATTTTTATTTCTTTTTAGCAGCCTTCATTGCTGTAATCATTTTCCTTGACAGCCTTCATTGCTGTAATATTTTCCTTGACAGCCTTCATTACTATAATCATTTTCCTTGGCAGCCTTCATTGTTGCAATTTTGTTTTTTTGGAGAGCCTTGATTGCTGCAACTTTATATTTTCCTTATCTTTTCTCCATTGACCACCACTACCATTGACCGCTGCCGACCACCACCTCTGTCGCTCGCCGAAAACTGCACCACTCGCCGGAACTGCCACTGCTCGCCGGAAACTACCGTCGGTCGCCGGAACTGCCACTGCTCGTCGAAAACGGCTGCCAGCCGCCGGAAAATTTTTTCGACGAATTTTTTTGTGTGAACAATATCAAATTTTGCCAATCTGAAAAACTCAGTTTGTTTTGAGCTCTCATGGACTCCCTTAGTAAGCCATCTAGCTATTGTTCCTTTACTATGAGTGGTAAGAGTTCTAGTTTTTTTATCCTTTAATGCTTCTAGTACTGAAAATATCTGGATTATAGACTCTGGTGCTACTGATCGTATGACACCTCATTCCTCTTCTTTTTCATCCTACACTGCTTTATCCGGTAACCCATATATTACTGTTGCTAATGGTTCCACTACCCCCATTAATGGTCGTGGTAACATTCACCTTCAACCTTCATTTCCATTAAAAAATGTGCTTCATGTTCCCAAACTATCCAATAACCTCTTGTCTATTCAAAAGATTACCCAAGATTTAAATTGTGCAGTGGTATTTTTCCCTTCCCATTGTGTTTTTCAGGATCTTGCCACGTGGAAGACTATTGGAATTGCTAAAGAGTAGGGCGGGTTATATTATTTACAGCATGAAGAAAGTAAAAAGTGTGTTAGACTACAGGCACACACTTCTAATCTTCAGCAAGGTCGTGAATCTTGGTCATCCTCTCAGATATGGCTTCAACACAGACGTCTTGGTCATCCTCCATTTAGTACCCTAAAGTCCTTATTTCCTATTTTATTTACAAAAGTGTCTGCTGAGTCATTTCATTGTGATGTTTGTCAGTTTGCTAAACACCATCGGACAACTTTTCCTCCCAATGGTAATAAAAGTTCTAAACCTTTTGATCTTATTCATTCAGATGTATGGGAACCTTCACCTATTCCTAATATCTCGGGTACAAAATGGTTTGTTTCATTTATTGATGATTGTACTCGGGTTACTTGGATATTCCTCATAAAAGATAAGTCTGAAGTTTTTCACTTATTTGTAAAGTTTTACAGAATGATTCAAACACAATTTGAAAGTCCAATTAAAAGTTTGCGTTCTGATAATGGAAGAGAATATGTGAACCAAAACCTTTCCAAGTTCCTTCAGGAAAATGGAGTTGTTCATGAATTAACCTATGTGGACACTCCTCAACAAAATGGGGTTGCTGAAAGGAAAAATCGTCATCTCCTTGAGGTTACTCGAGCTTTACTTTTCCAAACATCTGTTACTAGATCTTACTGGGGGGAAGCAGTCCTGACTGCCACTTATTTGATTAATAGATTACCCTATCGGGTTCTAGAGGGTGTTACTCCTATTCAGGTTATGACCATATTCTATCCTTCTATTCCCATGTTGAATAGTCTTCAGAATCGTGTCTTTGGTTGTCCTGCGTTTGTCCATGTTCATAGTCCTTATCAGGGTAAGTTAGATCCTCGCGCCATCAAATGTTTCTTCATCGGTTATGCCCCCAACAAAAAGGGGTACAAATGTTATCATCCTCAAAGTCGTAAAGTTTATATTTCCAAAGATGTCACCTTCCATGAAACATAGTCTTTCTTTCCCAGTTCTCAGCTTCAGGGGGAGAGTATTCAAGAAGCTGAGGACCTTGAGTTGCCACCTTTTCCTTTGTTGCAGGATTTCGTTCTTAGGGAGAATGACAAAGACCCTATGCCAACATCATTGCCAGAGAAGAATAATGAGGACAAATACTTTGGGAAACAATATCAACAAAGGCAACAAGAACCCGTCTTGATCGAACAACAACTTCAATTGTCTGAATCGGAGGTAAGAACTCATATCTATGAGACTTTTGAGGACACCTTAAATGAAACTAACCTAGATGATTTACCTATTGCCTTGAGAAAAGAAAAAAAGATCTTGTGCCAAATATCCTATATCCCAATTTGTGTCTACAGAAAAACTTTCTATGCAGCACCAGAGTTTTCTTTCAGCTATTGATTCTATTAGAATCCCTACATCGGTACAAGAAGCCTTAAAAGATGAGAACTGGATTCGAGCCATGAATGAAGAAATGAGCGCATTAGAAAGGAATAAGACTTGGGAGATTGTAGAGAGACCAAAAGATAAGAAAGCAGTGGGTTGTAGGTGGATATACACAGTTAAGTATAAGTCTGATGGCACACTGGATCGGTATAAAGCAAGGTTGGTTGCAAAAGGGTACACTCAAACTTATGGGATTGATTATGAGGAGACTTTTGCTCCAGTGGTAAAAATGAATACAATCAGGATTATTCTCTCCCTAGCAACACACTTTGGTTGGGCAATGCACCAATTTGATGTTAAAAATGCCTTCTTGCATGGAAGCTTGGAGGAAGAAGTATACATGGAGATTCCACCTGGTTATGGTGTTGTTAATGAAGGGAATAAGGCGTGCAGACTTAAGAAGGCCCTATATGGTCTTAAACAATCACCTCGTGTTTGGTTTGGAAGGTTTACTCAAGCTTTGGTATCTTTGGGGTATCGACAAAGCCAAGGTGACCATACTCTATTTATAAAACATTCTCAGAATGGTAAACTCACTCTACTTTTGGTCTATGTAGATGATATGATTATTACAGGTGATGATGAGATTGAAAAACAAAATTTGAGGGAGAGACTAGCTGCTCAATTTGAAATGAAGGATCTAGGGAAGTTGAAGTACTTCCTTGGGATAGAGGTTGCTTACTCGAGACAAAGCATCTTTATTTCTCAAAGGAAATACATCCTTGATCTTCTCAAAGAGACTGGTAAGTTGGGTTGTAAGCCCACTGGAGTGCCAATAGAGCAAAATCATAGGACTGAGAATGATGAGGAAAACCCAAAAGTGGAGAAGACACAATATCAAAGACTTGTGGGAAAACTCATATCTATCACACACTAGGCCAGACATAGCCTATGCAGTTAGTGTGGTTAGCCAATTTATGCATGATCCAAGAGAAAGACACTTGCAGGCTGTAGATAAAATTATTCAGTACTTAAAAGCCTCTCCAGGAAAATGATTGCTATTCAAAAAGGGGGAAAACTTATCCATGAAAGTATATACTGATGCTGACTATGCAGCAAGATCGATTGTTGATAGGAGATCCACCACAGGCTACTGCATGTTCTTGGGTGGAAATCTGGTGACATGGAGGAGCAAAAAGCAAAATGTAGTTGCAAGATCAAGTGTAGAGGGAGAATTTAGAGCCATGGCTCAAGGGGTGTGTGAACTCTTATGGATGAAGATCATACTTGATGACCTAAAAATAAAATATGAAGCTCCTATGGGCTTGGCGTGTGATAATAAGTCCCCTATCAGTATTGCACACAATCCGATTCAACATGATCGAGCAAAGCACGTAGAGATAGATCGACACTTTATTAAAGAGAAGTTGGATGATGGTCTTATAGCCACTGGGTACATCCCTTCAAGACTCCAATTGGCAGATATGTTTACTAAGGGACTTCCCACAAAACAATTCGAAGATCTTACTTGCAAGTTGGGAATGATAAATATACATTCACCAACTTGAGGGGGAGTGTTGCATAATCAGGAGAATTATGTTATAATTAAGTGCATATTCCATTTTATATTTATTAGGACAGATTTGTTAATGATTTGATTTTATTTGATTTGTACAGCTTTAAACACCCATTATTTATGGCTTTCATTGCCTATTATTTCTTTCCTTAATTAGGTTGTAAAACAGTCTATAAATAGAGACTGTAATCACATTTGTAAGACATCTCAGAAATATATTTCATTTATTTCTTTCAACTCTATTTCTTAGTGTGATCTTTAGAAAAGATTGACTAACATTAATAGGTAGCATCTTGGAGAAGGAAAATGTCAAGTTAAGGATGACTACTCTCTAGAGAACAAACAAGTGAAAGTTCAAAAGAAGAGTGATAAACACTTGAGAGGAAGATTTGGCAAGCTACAAAGATCAAAAATCAAAATTTTTGTTTTGTTTTTCATATTATCACGGAACCTCTGTGTTAAAAGTTTAATTTTTGCTTATTTTGTTTTGTTCGGTAAAATTCTTTCAAAGTAATCTCGTTAAGAACTTTGTAATAGTAAGCGATTAGTCTTGTGGAAATGTGTCAAGAGACTCAAAGTGTCACTTGCATTTTCACTTAGGATTTCTTGTTTTACTTTAATTTCTTCTTGTTAATTTCATGCTTTCCTTTTATTTCTCCAAATCTCCGTGATATATAGGGTGTATCTCTCAATTTTTGTAGTTGATCTTCTTTTGATCCTTAGGAAGTCTTGCACACACACAACTAGGGGAAATTGTTGAGTTTCTTTTGAGGGAGATTGGTTGAGTCTATTTGAGGAATCTGTGGCTAGGAAAGACATTGGTACTAAATTGGTCCAAGTGACTCACCACTCTTTCCTAGGGGTGAACTCAGATAAACTTTGACTATTTAACCTTGATAGGAACTTCCAAATTAAAAAACATACTTTTGAAAATTTTTATCACTCTTTATTGAATCAAAAATTTTGTGAAAACCATTTCTTTTTAGTTCAAAATGAGTGATCATATGCATGCATTAAATGTTCAAGGTAGTAATAAGGAACCACAGGTAGAGTATGGTAGAGTATGGTTGGAGAGCGGAACTTAGGTTTTTAAAAGAAAATTTAGACAAAGGATACCAAAAGACAAATAGAAAATTGGATGATTTTAGAAATGAAATTAAAAAAAGATACGAAGGACATGTTGAGCCAAATGGTTCTCAACCAAAATAAGAGCAAGGGATAGGAAAAAGAAGAACCTAGACGTAGAAGAAATCCTGAGTTTGATGAGAACTTTAAGAGGGACTTTTTGTATCAGCTCCACAGACTTCAACAAAGAGATAGAACTGCAGAAGAATACAAACATAAAATGGAGTTACTTATGTTGAGGGCAAGAATAAGGGAAGAGCCTAAAAACTATTGGTAGATTCAAGAGTGGTCTAAACCTTGAAATGCGAGATATGATTGAACTTTTTCCCTTTAATTACTTGAAAGATTTGAAGGAAATAGTTCAAAAATGTGTTAAGATAAAACAACGAATTACTAAAGGGACTACCTCTAGGAAAGACTATCTTAACACATCCTATTTTAGGAGAGATTTTAAGAAGGAGGGTTACCCCCTTCAAATCCAGGTATGAAGGGTCATAAGATGACGAAAGGGAAAGAAAAATAGAAAAGTCTTTTTTCTAGAGTTGAACCAGATATTGATAACATCTTTTCTTCCATTACAAAACCTTGTGAGGATGTGCTTGAAGAAAAATTGGTGTTTGGAGCTGAACCAGATATAGATATAAAATCTTCCTCCACATAAAAGACAAATGCAGGTTTGATTGAAAAGGAAGAAGAAGAGGAAACCAACAAAGAAGAAGAGTCTTTTATGACATCCCTGTAAGCATAACTGAGAAAGAATTCTTAAAGGGGGATTACAATACTTTTAACTCTCCTTTACAATTATATAATGCTAATTCTTCTTAACAAAAATCTCAAAAACAACACTTTGTGATGTTGTTGCCTAGTTTGGGCAATAAACAACACAAAGTGAACAAAAATATTTTTGATAAAGGCCCTATGTTTTTCTTTCAAAATTTTTATAAAAATAAAGGGCCTTATTTCTGTTATTTTTTCTTTTGTTTTAGTTTTCTTTTAATAAATAAAATTATCTCATGTTTGTTTGATGTTTATTGTAGATTGACATTTGATTTAGGAGGAAAATAACAAATAAACAGATGCTATTGTCATTGAGCAACAACATTCAGATTTAAGGACAAATCCTTCTCAAGAGGGAAGGAATGATGAAAACCATCCAACCTCAAAACTTTCGGCTAAGAAGATAGACAAGATCGAGCCTTAATGAAGAAATTGTAAAGTCTTTTTCTTCTTCTTAGTCTTGTAAAAATTGTATAGAGTAGTTAGGATTCATTGGGCCTTGTATTTTGGGTCAAAGTAGAGTATGATGTAAATAGAAAAGAGTAGGGTGTAAAATAGTAAAGTGGGGTGCAAATAGAAATGTAGGCAAAGAAGGCATGAGGCTCCACATGTCCTATCTTAATGGAGATGATTTTACTCCAATGAAGGCATGCCACTTGTCACTCTCCCAATGAAGAGGATTTTCACCAATAAGATGTTGACACTTGTCACACTCTCATTTAAGAGGTTTTAAGAGACTTTCTCTTATAAATAGGAACCTTTTGTACACAATTTTTAACTTTGATTTGAGTAATAAAATGTTGTCCAATTTGAGAAACTTTTACTTGTTCAAAGTTCTCTGTAGAGTTGTCTTCTTTCTAGACATTTTTATAGACTTCTTCTAGTAGTGTTGACTTTGTCTCACTTTAGAAACTAAGTGTTGGCCTAACCTCACTTAACATAATTTTCATCTTTTTCAAGTTTTTATAATTCTTTATGCTTCTGCAATAACGTTCATCATTCAACGAAGATATTCAAATCAAAATAATGAAGAAGAAGATATACGAATGAAGATACAAGTTAGGATTGCATCAACAAGCTTTTCACCTATTGTTAGAAAAGAAAGAAAAATAATCTAGTGTGAACAAGTTACCAATATGTTGTAGTCGGAATGAAATCAAGTTGAAATTTTTAAGCTTTGGTTAATGAATATTTCACAGAGGTGATCCCAAGAAAAAAAATCCATTAACTGCTGCATGGATAGGGTTTTCAGGCACAATCAGTTGCCATATTAAAATTGTGTTAGGAAATATTGTTATCATTCAATACATGAACATTTGGTTTATTGTGTATCACAATAACTGTTTTCATAACATCCGTGAATAAGCCTATAGTGTCTAAGATAAGCATAATCATAAAAGTTAATGTTTTATGAGAAAGATAATTTTCTTCATAAAACCATATTTGTTAATATAAAATAAAATTCTACGAAACAAGTCATACAAACATGAAGGGATTATCGCAAATCTCAAACAATGTAGCCTTATGTATGCACAACTAGAGTTTGTGTTAAGCATCTAGTTTGACTGAATTCCTAGGCAAATACCTATACAAAGTAAAAATTCCTACTGTTATGCAAGCGTGGAAAAGTACAAGGAAGGGGCACCATCAAATCAATATTTTGGGTGTCCATGTCTAAGATAGACCTTTGCAAGTGCCATTTTCTACATTTCATCGCTTTGTCATAGAGCTGCCCTCATGGCCCCTTTTGCAGCCTCGCGCCTCATTTCTGCAGCCTTGCCACTGCCCCTGAAGTACATGTATACTTGCTGCAAAGATATAATTAATATAAAAAACGTAAGCAGTAAAGTCAAGAGAATGCAGCAGTAAAGTCAAGAGAGTTAATGCAACAGTAAAGCTAGGATTATTGAAAACCTGAATAACCCAAATGCTCAGCAGTGATTCAATGCTGAAAAATCCGAACCCAATGAAGTAAAATATCTGTAATTGAGCGCTTTTAGCGTCATTTAAATATGGAATACAATTGCCCCTCCCTCAGGAAAGAATAATAAAATATAAGGTACAAAATAATAACACAGTTGGTACATACCCCAACCATTGTATTGTCGTCCAATACCTCAAATGCAGGTAGAATACCTCTGGCCACAACATAAAACATCATATAACACAACCATTAATTCAAGTAAAACTGCAACCACAATGCAAAAGCAACATATAGAAATAACATGATCACATATGCCTTCAATCAACCTCAACAACAAGTTAAAGAAAAATATGATCACAGTCGTCAAGTCAAGTTTAAGATACAACTGTTGAAAGAACACCAGACGATCATCTTCTAGCTTTATAGTGAGCGTATGATGCTTTGAATAAGGCTGACAGTCACTGTTCATGCTAGTGTTTTAGAACTTTTCACATTGACTAAGGAACGTTTTCTGCTGCGCCTATCTACTACCGTCTAATGTTATTCTTCTTTACTTTTTAAACTTGTTTTTTAGGTGCTAACTGCTTAATTTTTTGTTTTCTTTCTGGTTAGTGACTGGATCTGTTATAATTATGATCAAGTTATATATGAGACTCCTCTGTTGTACCCTGTTTTACAATTCAAAAATAAGAGTTTCAGTTTCAGTGATTTTTATCTCATTTGAGGTTTTGTTTTCTTATCTTCTATGTTAATTTCGTTTCTGAGATAAATCATTTTCAATAGTCCCCTCCATTAAATAGTTTAGGGACAAATCAATCAGCTCGATGACAAATCAGATAACCAGAGGTAAAGGCAAGGCAAGGCAATTTGTCTTATAACATGAGGAACCTATTAATGTTTTCCTAACTTCTCAACATATCAACTCAGCAAGAGAGAGATTAAAGAAGAACGTTAGGTAGCAGATTAAATTAAAAGAATGCAGTTTAAGAAAGGAACTGACGTGAGAGATTTCCCTTTGAAGACAACTGGAGGAGCAACTGCAGCAAAAACGCAAAAGATAATGTGCACCTGTTTGGAAGGAATGGAAAATTTGATAAGAACACTTCGCGAAACTAGCGCAAAAGAATGAGAACAAGTAGGAAGTATGTAAACCTTACCGAGTAAGACATGAAAAACCAGCTAAACTTTAGAGCACTGTCCGTCCTGTAACAAAAGATGACACAAAATTATAAAACACTACATTCTAATTCTGAGTTTTAATAATGTGAGAGGGGACAAACAGAGAACCTAAACTGCTGATACTAAAATGCCTATAGATATCCATCCCAGGAGGATTCAGTATTTTTAGTTCTATACTTTATATACTACAAATAAATTATTTATTAATTTTTATAGTAATTATACTTGTAATAATAATGTATTATAATAATAAGAATGTTATTATTATTATTATTTTATTTTAACTTTCACTTTAATATGCATTATTTCACACATAAAAGAAATTCATGAACCTTAATCCCAAATTTTGAAATCCATCAGCAATTCCAAATTTAGTTGAGTTCCTCCAATGCTAATGGATTCATCTATCAAACCATAATCCAGAAAGATTTTGGTTGTTCTAGTTCATCCAATCCAAGTTTATTTGTTTTCTGTTCGTAGTAGTTTCACAATAAATTTGTTGTAATGCTTTTAGACAATATATATACAGAGCTTTCATTCATTCTCTTCTTCTCCATTAAAGAATTCTGAGTGCATTTTTTTGCGTAAGAAAAACTGAGTTTTCAACTCCAACTACAACAAATTGTTATCAAGAGCAAGGGTTCAAGGTGACCTGTAGGTACAATCATGGCTTCCGGAACTGGGAATGTACTGCAGACCTTGCCAATCTTGAATGGAAAGAATTACCATGAATGGGTTGTAAGGATGAAAGTCATTATTGGCTACCAAGAAATTCTTGAGATTGTGAAAGAAGGAATTTCAGTAGCAGAGAAAGATGTTTCAGCAGCAAAGAAGAAAGATTACAAAGGAATGTGTCTTCTCCATCAATGTGTAGAGTTGAGAATCTTTGATAAAATTTCAAAGACAAAAACTTCAAATGAAGCTTGAGAGACCTTGAAGAAGGTTTAAGGTAAAGCTGACAAAACTAAGGAAGTAAGGTTGCAGTCCCTCCGAAGGCGATATGAATTGATGACAATGCTTGAACAAAAATGTAATGAGGAGTATTTCAGTAGGATGCAGCTGTTAGTGAATGAAACGAAAGCTTGTGGAGAAACAATGTGATGAAAAAATTGTTGAAGAAATCCTTAGAACCTTGCCTTATCGGTTCGATCACATTGTTGTTGCGATTAAGGCAGCTAAGGATCTTGATAGCTTGAAGGTATAGGAACTGCAGAGTTCTCTTGAGGCACATGAACAGATACTAAATGTGAGAATTGGTACAAGAGAAATAGAATAATGCAGGTAGAAGTCACTAAGAAGGATAATAATGAAAGAAAATAATTGAAAAAAAATAAAGGCAAAGCCAAAGAGAGTTGATTCTTGAATAAAGAGAAGAGCAAGGGTAAAGAGAAATATGAATCCTTCCAAAAAAGGAGAAGAAAATAATAATTTTCAATTCAGAAAAAAAAGGTTTGATAAAAGGAAGATTCAATGATACAATTGTGAAAAATTTGGTCACTTTGCCTCATAATGCAGTTTTGGAAAAGGAAAATAGAACAAGAATAGTGAGGATAAAGCAAATCTAACACAAGATGATGACTCGAAGGAAAATCCTGTGTCGTTGGTAGCAACTAGCGAAGGGTCATCATGTTCAGATTCTTGGTATCTTGATACAGGTTGCTTAAATCACATGACATGTCAGAGGGAATGGTTAAAGGACTTTGATGTTGGAAGAAGGACCACGATCAAGCTTGCAAATAACAACACTTTATCAGCTGAAGGAATGAGGAAATATTGTGATCCACTGAAAAAATGGAAAGGCAGCTCTTATTGAGAACGTCTGTATGTTCCAGGAATGAAATGCAACCTGACGAGCATTGCTTAAATGGTAGAGAAAGGATTCTCAATCACAATGAAAGATGATTGCATGGAATTGTTTGATCCAGATCAAAGGTTGATTCTTAAATCCCCTCTTGCAAAGAATATAACCTAGGGCAGTCGAATTACAGTGTATGAAAGCTACTGATCTGAGTCAGAAGACATGGTTATGGCACTTGAGGTATGGTCATTTAATATCCTATCACAGTTGTCAAGTTGTGGCATGATGACATTACTTCCTTTCCTAAATAGACTGCACCTGAGGTATGTCTCATTGGAAAGCAACGTAAGAACTCATTCAAGTCCTACTTATCAACAAGAGTATCTTGCATCTTGGAGGTTGTTGTTCACTTATAAGATGTGTGTAGACCTTTTGAGGTGGCATTGAGATGAAATAAATATTTTGTTTCTTTTGTATATGAATACAGTATAAAGATGTGGATATACTTAATCAAACTAAGGATGAGGTGCTGTCAGTATTTCAGAGATTTAAAGTCATGGTTGAGAAACGTACTGGAAAAGCAATAAAAAATTTCAGATCAGATGGAAGGTGGAGAATACAACTCAAAGGCTTTCAAGAATTTTTATGATAACAATGAAATCATTCTTGAGGTGGTATGATATGTTCGGTATAGTGTATAAAAGAAGAAAAAGGTAAGTTAGTTACTATAGCTGTATCTTAACTATTATAAATAGTTCTAGTAGTTCTAGGAGAGTTAATAAAGAGACTTTTGGAGAAAAGAAAAATAGAAGGATAGTTAGAGAGCGAAACCTCAAATTGTATTGTGTGCTATTTATTCTTTCTATTCTATATCTCTATCCCTGCTACATTGGTACGGGACTAGAATTAAGGAAGTCGATAAAATTCAAGATTGTGTCATTCCTTTCTTATTCTAGTATCAATTATATCAACTAGTATCAGAACTGCGACTATGCCAAGTTGCGAGCACGACAGGACTACTCTCCACCAAAAGGAAAGCAATCATCCTATGGTGATCCTACAGATGAAGATATCTCCGACATTGTCATCGGACAAAGTTCTATTGCACATTTCACCATTGTCAGTTCCACAAACCCAAATTTGTACTTATATATATCCAGTCTTGCTTCTTCCTTCTCCTTGACAACACTCCTAAAGGGTTGTGGACAAGTAACCCAACGCCACCATGCACCATCCTTCATCCTTCAGAGATATGATTTTGCGAAATCCACCAACAGTGAACTTCAAAAGGGAAGATTTGAAGCTACTGATGTTCGACTTCAGAATTTAAAGACTAGGTTTCATGAACTTTTTCCAGGTACAATGAGATAAAAACTAAAATGAAAAAAAAATTCTTAGATTTTAATCCAATAAATGTAGTATAAATATATAAAATACAAAATCAGAATAAGATGCATGTGTAGTAATATGTGTAACCATAATTATGAGAAATTTCAAGTTATTTTGAGATAACACGAGGAATTGCCTCCTAAATAACAGTCCTTCTCTATATTATTTCAAAATGATATTTTAGTACCCATTCTGCTGGACAAAACCAGGCTAAGGTATGTCATTTTCATAATGTAAACTTTGCATTCCCAAGCCTATTAGTTTCACAAGGACAATGTTGACATCTATTTGATTTACAGTCTGCCCACAAATTCCCGGATGTATATGTTGCTGCCAGAAAACCGACTCATGCTAATGGCAATAAAGCCCATGTAAACGACATTAACAATTTAGTTTAGGAAAAGGCTGAAATCATCTTGAATATCCAAGAAATGCTAGAAGAATTGAAAATAGAAAACTACCTTGTAGCACGATAAAGAGGTCGATACCACATAGCATAAGATGCTGGCACACCGGAAATAAAGTATATGATAGCTAGAAACCAGATTGAAAGACCTACAAGTCAAGACAAGACAAAGTTCATGTATACAACATTTCCCTGGTATGTTTTAATCGTCCAATATCTAGTTGCAAAACAAACCTTCTCCTTTGATCCAAGCTACAGTAACTGCTATAATATTCCATAAAAGAGAGGCAATCAAACCTGCAGATAGTAAAAAATAGTCAAAATTAAGATGTGGACATTAAAGATATATGTTGATTGAAGGATGTTTTACCAGAAACTTCTACGTAAACAGGAAGGTTATATTTCAGAGTGCTAATTTTTTTTTATTGGCTTTCAGAGTGCTAATAGACTAAGCGTGGAACTTTATAATGATTTCTTTCAAAACCATGGCTTATCATGAATTTCATTTTCACATTTTCGTACGTGAGAAGGCCTATATATCTATATATGTATATATATTCATAGAGTAAATGTTCACCAATTACACCTTTAAGCTTCCCATGACATATAAGCCACTAATGTATTTCTTCCTAAAGCGAGTCTCACTTCCAATTATAGATACACTGTCCTCCACTCCCCCAATTATATGACTTCCAAATTTTAGAAAGAGTATACATTCGAAACAATTTTTCATAAAATTGAAGTTTCCTATGTTTCGAAGGGTAGTTTAGTAAAAAAAAAAAATTCAGAAAATGAGAGTAATAGCAACATATTATGTTAACACATAATTCATTACTGATTAAATTTATTAGAATTATAAGATCAGAAAAAAAGTTATTAAAGAAAATACGAAAATACATGCATATACACAGGTCGTCAATACAAAAGAATGTAATTGATAGGCAATAGACCTATCAATATTAAACTCCTTTTTAAAATATATTAGATTTACATTGTCATCTATTTATAAACTTTTGAATCTGTTGAAACTATGATAATTGGTATAATGGGTAAATTTCAATTTAAAAAACTTGTAAAACATAATAACATTGATTGATAACATGATATGTCTAATATGTTTGCATACATATACATAGGGAGTGTGTTGGATAAGTGTGTGAAGAGAGAGAAAAGTTAATCTAATCCGTGTTATATATATATATATATTATTTCCTTCAATTCATTCTTTTTCAGTTTGATGTAATTTCAGTTTTAATAAAATATGGGTTTTCTATACTCTACATACTGATCTCTTCGTTTTAAAATACAGTCTTTAAAAAATATGACATACTAATTAACAAATACTTAATTAATTAAATTTATTTAAAAATAGTTTAAAATTTCCAATTACTCTTATGCCTATGTTTAATATGAATAATACTGCACTAATTAATCTTAATGTATACTGGAACATTGTTGAAAAAACGCCAACGAGGACGTAATTTTTATGTGGGATGTCGTTTCATTAAGCAAAACTCATTTTTAGCATCCAAAAAACAGTGTTGTATATACCAGAGTTCGGATGAATGCATTTTACTAACATGTAACAGCTATAAAGCAAAGATAGACATATCAAAATATTAAGTAATTTTTTTAATAATTTATAATTTAAGTTATTCTTTTGAGCATACGGACATCAAAAGAATATGAATTTTGTCGAACATTTTGAATTCATGCTGAAATCTTTTATATAAAGTATGTAAACGCTATGAAGTAAAAATTAAATCATCAAAGGAAGCGAAGCACATACAATTGTGTTAACTAGATATCAGGAAACAAGTAGTTATGACAAGAACATAACCTATAACAAAAAGGTTCTATAGACTTCAACATACCCAACCATGTTGTAAATGCAACGTACTGGATTGATTGAAGATGTAGTGGTATTTCTTTTGCAATGTCGTGATGAATGATAGGGAAAATAGGCGGCCAATTTTTCTCCTCTATAACTATTCCAGCTGCAAACAAAATGAAAGTGTAAGCCACCAAACTGAAGGGCATTGCTCCTGCAATTATAAATGAACTCAAAATACCTCGTGCTATAGCATCTTCCTTTCGTTTTAGACTCTACAGAAACATCATAAGATCACGAGTTAATGGACTAACTCAAAAGATATTGTAAGTAGCCAATTTAACTCAGTACCACTCATATGGCATCAAAAGTATGATTTGATTGCTTATTAAGGTAACAAACAAAACTCAGATGAAGTATTATTACTAATGTTTGATGTTGTAATAATAATTCGTTCTAGATAAAAACTATCATGGATCACAGCAATAACCAAAACTACTATTGATACTAATTGGGACCTTGTTATTTATTAACATAAAACTGATAGAATCATAATTAATTTCTGGCACCTGTGTAAAATAACAAACTAAACTATTGAATCTAACAAACCAAGTTTCTAACAAGGTAAAATGACTTTAAAAGTTATCAAATAGGAGATCAGGATAAGTCACCTGTTCCCTTCTGTTCAATTCCGCTTCTCTGGCTTGGAGCTCCTTCTCCTTAGCTATGAGATCCTAAAGATAAAAATTTACGCAATTATATATTTGGTCAGCAACATTGATACAGCATAGTTTTGACATTTCTTTCAACATTTTCATAATATGGTGTACCTTTGAGGAATCGAGAGGAATGTCAACAGTTGCTGCACGATCATAAGGCTCAGGAGACAGGGGTGAAAGCTTTGAGGTTGCAGAAGCTCTTCCTGAGTTCTGATTTAAAAAAATAAAAACAAAAACAAAGGTAATGAATATGAACAAGGTAAAAACAATGTTTTTGCCGTTTTTATTTAGTTTAGTTTTGAAAATCTTAGCAACATAGTCTGAAATGAAACTTTTGTCTCGTGGAAACTTAACACAAATATTTAAATAGTGTATAAAATTCTTGAAGCTATAGATGTTGAAACCAGTTATGACTATGAAGTATGCCACGCCCTTTTCATAGTTGAAGCATCCTGTGCTTTCTTAGGTTGCCAAAATATGATTAAATAAAGCGTTGTAAACTCTATGCTAATATAACGGTAGTAATGACATGGAAGGAAGAGCTTACGGTATTATAGAATGCACCACCACCATGATTTGATTGCCCTGATGCTTTTCCCTGAGCAGCTCCATCCTAAGAACATTATTGGAAATCAATAAATTTTTGGATGGTAAAATTATTATTAGAATATATACAAATAACTCTTCCTCTACGATTACTTTCTTTATTTCTTCTATATCTTAAGATGGGTTATTATATTTGTTTTTATCATGATTTATTTCTTAATTCACCGGTACTATGATTAATGCCCTATTATAAAAAGCTTTCAACTAATTCACACCTTTAATAAAACAATAAATTAGTTAAAAATTTGTATTGCTAATCTATAATTATCATTGTTCTATTTTTGTGTGTAATGAAAAAAGACCTTTGCCAAATTTAAAATTAAAATTGTTGAGGGAAATTTTAGTGTCAGTAAGTATGCATATTTTCCAACTAAATTAAAAAACTTTATATTATTTATTTCATATATTTATAATTTTTTAGTAAAAGTATGAAACTTAATTATGGATATTTTAAGGAAAAAAAAGTTAATGCAACATTCAAGAACAATTTTATTTTATTTTTATAAAAAAGTACAACATTTTTTTCATAAATACGAAAAGAGTATTCATAAAGAGAGTATAAATAAAGAATAGCATTATGAGTTTTATGAATATATCAATATATTCGCATATGTGCTAATGTCAATTCAGTATTTCATTTTCTTTTGTTTTTTTTTCTTTTCTGAATATCAATAACAATAACATAAAACAAAAACAATACAGAAAGAATTCAAAAGGCTTTATGATTGAAAATATCAATTAATGATTTAAATAGTTTTTTCTTAAGGTCTAGTAACGCTGTTTTAAAAATGTATTAAATTCATGGACTTCCCGTTATAAGTATTTTCATTCCTTAGTGGCATTAATTTGAAAAGAAAAAAAAAATCTATCGTATGAATAAATGGTTTCCTGGAAGATTGTAATCCTTTTTTCTGTATTTTACCGAAAACGAAAATATTTTTAAAATATACAAGATATTTTCTCTATCTTGCATTATGTGTATTATATTTTTTATTTTATTTCAAAATAATAATCGCCAATCGAGTTTAGTTTAAATAATATTCTATGAACTAAATATTTGTTTAAGCAACCATACATATTAAATTCAATACTTAATTATATTATATATATATATTATATATTATATATATATATATAATAATAAGAATACTAACGGAAATATAAAATATATACAATTTCATAATTTTATTATTCTTATGGATAATTTATATATATAATATTAAAAAATTTATATAATTATTATTTTTGAAAAAAATATATTTAATTACTTTAAAATTTTCATAAGATTTTATATTTATAATTGATAATTTTTTCCACAATTAGATTTGTTACTTTAAAAAATAACTAATTACACAGAACTAAAAATCAATTGAATATGTTAGGTTGGCAACTAGAAAATGGCACGAATGTGGCTGCCACCGCAACGGAGATGCTGCCATGGCATCACATACATCTACAATCTAAAACCTGCTTGATAGAAACAGAGAATGAATGTGCAAAAGAAATCATATATGTGGCGCCATTCGTGAGAAACGTTTTGTTTTCAGGTTTCCATTCTAAGATCTGATAGCTACACGAACACAGCCTACAGTACCATTGAACAAATCTTCGAACAATCGCATCAAATATCATTCCGTATAACTACATTATGAATGCCATTCAATTTAGCGATGACACCACCACACGGATCAGATAATTGAAAGTTCTATTATTACGGAGTAGCATGCAATTCGTAATCGGAGAAGATGAAATAGAAAATGAAGTTATGACAATTAATTAATTGAATGCGCGAAGGAATGGATTAAAAAGAGAATAGTTAGGGAAGAAACTTACGGCGAAGGGATTAACCTCGTCTTCGGCGAAGGGATTGGTATCGTAGTTACTCATGACAAACACGGAGATCTAGACAGGGAGAGAAATCTATGTAATAAAACTGAAGAGAGAAAAGTTAGAAGAAAATGGATACGGGATTCGATGAGGAGGAAAATGAGAATGGATACGAAAAATGAGGGAATGAAGATATTTGTTGGTAGCCAAGAGAATAGAAATGAATGGTTTCTCTTTGCTTTGCGATCTCGTTTGTTTGAAGAGGATCGGAGAGAAACTAGTTGGCGCGATACCAACAAAATAATGTGATACAAAAAAATATCAATAAAGGGGGCAAAATATTCATGCATCCTTCTGTTTTCTTACCGCGTCCCTTCGTGGGGTTTTTCTTTTCCGTTTTTGCCCCTTTAATTTGGAGCCTTTGAAATGAAACCTTACTCCTTTAAAAAGTATTAGTTCTTTGAAAGATAATTATTACACAGATAAAAAAAATCATTTAAATTAAAATACCTTCAATTTTAGTTCTACAATATATAAAATAAAAAATAATCCAGTCCAAAATATTAGTTCTACAATTTTTTTAAATTATCTTTTTTAATTATTATATAAATTATTTTAATTTCATTTAATCCCTCTAAACTTAAATAGTAAAGACTAAAAATATTTAAATTATATATAAAGATAGAAAGGATTAGAATAATAAATCTTATATAATTAGTTTTTAGATTTAAGGACGAAAAGGTAAAGGTCATATAATTATTATTGAAACTAAATGAGTAATTAGATTGATAAGTGTATATAAGATCTGTTACTCAATTTCTAATATAACACTATTTATACTTTTATTTTTCCATTTAACACCTTTTTATTTTTATTTTTTTATCTAGCACCCTTTTGTTTTTATTTTCTTATCTAACACCATTTCAAAAGTAAATAAAAAAATAAAAAAATAATTTTTAATTTTGAATGCATTAAAAAATTAAATTTTTTTAATGTTTAAAATAGTTATTAATAAATAAATAAATGAGTTTTTACAAAATAAAAATAAAAAAGTAATAAATTAAAAATGTTTAGTTTAATTTTTTTTTTAAAATGAAGAAAATAAAAAATTAAACCCTACAACAACATACAACTTGAATCTATAAACATAATTTAGTATTTATTTTTATTATTATTGATTATGTAATCATATTAATTTTAAGTAAAAAATACAGGACATAATTATAAAAAAAACCAAAGTCAATTAGTATTAATTAGTAGTGGACACACAAATAATATTGAAGTGTCTACCTTAAATGAAAAATCCTAAAAAAAATTAATGCAAATGTTACACTTAATGCTTAAAAATGAGAAGAAAAAAAATGTAAAAATAAATAAATATAGAAAATAAAAATAGCAACAATAAAAATAAAAGTAGAAACAGAAATAAATAAAGAATGGCAAAAAAAATAATATTATAACTAAAAACAAAAAAGATATAAAATAAAGGCATAACAAAATAAGATAAAGATAAAAGATATAAAAAAATTTAAACAAGATAAATATAAGAGATATAAGGCGATACTAAATAAGTATGTCACACCCAACATTTTGTTTGTTGTCAACAAATGGTTTCATTATATGTCATTGTTCACTATGATGGATCAATGAAAGAATGTCTCATTGAAGGATGTACATTCAATTCTATGACACCAAAAGTTATTGCTATCAAAAGGGGAATTACCCTACAAAGAATGAAAGAAGTCATCATCAGAAAAATGCATAGGGAAGCAGAAGAAAGGGTCGCAACAATTCACTTCCACTACCCGACTAGACTTGGTGGAGAGGTAAGTCATTACACCGCCATTGAGATGACCGAGGATGATGATGTTGAGGCGTTCTTTGGCATCTACGACTCCCTTTAACTACAAACTAAACCTGAAGTGTACGTCACATTTGAGAGGTTTGCATCTTCATCAACACAATGTCAACCCACACACTCCTCTCCTTCAATAAACATTCATTTTGAACCATCACAAGAAGTTCAACCTTCATACCACCACCTATCACAACCATTGTCCCATGAAACACCACACCCTTTCTCATTAGATATGAATGAACCCACCCATCAACATCTTGGGGAGTGGGAAAAATACATGTAGTCATATACCCAACTATTAAGTGGCTCATATATCAGCCTAGGCGAACATGAAAATCAACAACTCCCTCAAGAACCACCATAAGAGCATGGGGTTGTTGGTCTTCCCGATGAAGTCTTTGATCCTTTTAGTGAGGATGAAGACGGAATACTTGCAGTCATTGATGATGAGGAGCCAAAATAACCACATGCACACCATACAAACAATCAACAACATGACCATAACTCATCTTATGTCCCACCAAAGCATGTTTTGCATTTTCCACCTGAACCACCTATGTATGACCCAACATTTTGTAATGCCTTTGATCGCAACACAGTAGTGTATCTTCCAGGAACGCTTTTTTTTGGGCAAAAATTCAACACCAAGGAAGAAGCTCAAGATGCCATCAATTGTTTCCACATTATCAGTCATTACACGTACAGGGTGTCATCATCAAATCAATCAAGGCTCCTAGTTCAATGTGTTCATGATGATTGCGTCAAGGAGAAACATCTTGGATCTTCTTTTCATGTCATCCCTACTTGTAACAGTCATCATGTGTGGCTAATTCTACCCTTTAGGTTTGGGAGTAATCTGTTCAAACTCTAATGTATTGAGGTGATATTTAAATATAATATTTTTTTTCTTAATTGATTATTGGTATTATTTTTTTGCTTTTAATTCTGGATCTAGAATCTTAAATCTGACTGAAATGTATTTGTATGGTTCTAACCTAAATAATAATACTTAACATATTTGAGTACGAGGAATAAACTTGAAATGCTAATTGTTATTAACGTCTAATCGTAAAGCTAAGTTGTTTTTATAAATATGGGAGGAATCAATATTTATGAAACACATTAAGAATTCAAAACGTTGGTTAAAAATCAATTTAATACTAAAATCAAATAACTTCATTGTGATAATGTCAAGGAATATGTTTTGTTTAAAAACTATCTTGAATCACATGGGATACATCATAGGTTCACTTGTTCACACACACATCAACAAAATGAAAGTTCTGAACGAAAACATCGTCATGGGGTTTGTATGAGACTAACTATCCTTTCTATTGCTTCCCTTCCTTTTAAGTGTCAAGGTGAGACATTTCTAATTGCTACTTTCATTACTAACTCTTTGCCCACTTTTGTTCTTGGCAAAATCATTCCCTATGAGAAATTGTTTTCTAAGACATTTTATTATAATTTCACACTCTTTTGAATTTTTTGTTATCCACTTTTGAGACCTTTCAATAAACACAAGTTTGATTTTTATAGTCATATGTGTGCTTTTCTTGGATATAACAATCATGACAAATGATATGTTTCCTTATCTCTTCATAACTACATTTATATATATCGTAATATTGTGATCAATGATTTTGTTTTCCATATAAATATGTATATAACCCCTTTTATGATGTTTTTATGCCTACTTCTACTTCACTTAAATTGTCTTCTATAACAATTACTTGACCCATTCTACGAAATGATAATAATGTTTCCATATCTATATCTCGTACCTGAGTTAATCCTCTTACTCCTACCATTTCTTATACTATTCCTATAATCTCTTCTACATATACCACCACCAATTTTTCTCTATCTTTGAACAATCATCCCATGGTCACTCGTGCCAAGGTTAGAATTTTTAAACCCAAAACCTACAACACCACAACTCTTACAACTTTTTTGTTTCTAGTCATGATGAAGCTTACACATTGAAAGAAATTATTGTCAATCCTTCCTAGTTCCATGCAATTCAACTTGAATACAACGCTTCTTCTTGCCAATAATACATGGACATTAGGGGATCTTCCTCCTGGCTTCCATGCAATAGGTTATAAAAGGGTTTTTGAATCCAATATAACTTAGATGAAAGCTTTAAAAGACACAAGGCACTCTCTTGGTTACCAAAGGTTTTCATCAATATGAAGGTTTCGACTACCATGAAATGTTTAGGCTTGTTATCAAACCCATAAATATACATATCGTTCTTATTCTTACCATCACTACAAGTTGGATCATCCAGCAAATAAATGTGAATAACACCTTTCTCTATGGGGATCTTGAGAACATCATGTAGTTAATACAACCTCCTAGTTTCATCTCCTTTAGCAAAGATCAAGTGTGTTGTGTTGTCTAAATAAACCTATACAAGTTTAAACATGTCCCAAGGTTTGGTTCACCAAACTGAGTAATAAAGCTTTTGCATTTTGGGTTTCATAATGCCAAAACTGACACATCTTTATTCATCAGATACAATAACAACTCCACCGTTCTTGTCGTTATCTATGTGGACAATATTATTATTACTGGAAACTCTTTTACTAAAGTAAGTCACCCATTTTTAAACTCCATGTGTTATTTTCCTTAGATCTTGGTCCATTATCACTACAAGAAAAATTATTTTTAACGAAGGTTATAGTTAGCATTTCCGACGGTTTTAACTCCAAATAAGTGTGTTACCAGCAGTTTATTTTTCCCCTAGAAGATCTAACGTCATTAACAAATTTTCGACAATTTTGAGTAACTCCTGGAAGATCAATTATTTTCGACGGTTCTTTAAATTCCTATTACTTCTAGGGGTTTTCCAAACCTCCATTACTTCCAGGGGTTTTCTAAACCCTTATTCATTTCATTTTTTTGTGTTGTTTTAAATGGTTGTGTTTTTACATAAGTAGAAAATTTTAAATTTCATAGTTGTAATTTGTATAAATAAAATGGAAATCTGATATGAAAAAATTAGAAAATTTGGATTAGAATAAAAATCATATTTAAGTAAATGAATTTTTAATGGATGTACAAAAGTGAAACATTTTGATCCAAATATATTTTTTCCCACCCTTATTTTTGTTTAAATACCCCAAGTACAGCCTAAAACGAATAATCCTGGAATATGTGTTCCTAAATGATATAAAATTCATTACAAAATAGCAAATCCTTGATGCACCCGTGTTTAGAATATTATGGATGGGTATAATTAGAACTAACTTCAAGTTGTTTTTCTTCTCTTTTTATGAATGAAAATATAAAATACGTATAAATTGTCATGAAAATTTTTATAATCATAGAAATTAATAAATGTACATCTCACCTAGTTTTGATAAAATTAAAAAACTAACATTCCAAGGCACATCATTCCTAGGTTTTCAATTAGTTATTGAACTAACATGCCTGTAGAGATTTAATGTTTTCTTGAATCATTATATTTGCATGGTCATTAGGTGTTCGTAGGTAATAGATATTAACAATCGTGTAGTCATACAAATCAAAAACAAATTGTGTAAAATTAACTTGGTGAGTAAGCTAAAGTTACATTGTGTTTAAATTATCCTATGAGAGTGTGAAGCTCTGATGACTTTCTACGGCAAGTGCACCACGTTTATCAGAAGTAATAATTGTCCCTAAGAACGAATACTGATCCCACAAGGAACAATGAATTATCAAATACAATATTCGCTAAATATAACAATAGAACAATAAAAAGAGTGTTGAATTGGGTGTGTTGGCAATGATCAATAAGAAAACAAACAAAGAATTAGTTGCTTCAGTTGTAAAAATAGGGATTAGGTTTCATCTCTCTCAATCTCATGTATTTTGATTAGCATGTCAATATTAAGTTCTTTTGATTGAAATTGATGCCCGTAGAAAATTTATTTATATCAATCTCTCGCATATAAAATTCTTAAGAATGTTTCTTAAATATCAATATCTCGCATACTTATAAAAACAACTTACAATCATACGTTAATGGCAATTAACATTTCAAGTCTATCTCTAGCACTCAAATATGTACAAATATGTTAAGTATTGATGTTTAGGTCTGAACCCTAAAAATACCTCTCGGTCATATTTAAGATTATCAATTTGTCACGGAAAGTTAAAAGTAAAACAACAATACCAATAATCAATCAAGAATTGAATATTAATATATAGGATATCACCTCAATACATAAGAGTTTGAGCACATTAATCTCAATCCCAAAGGGTAGAATTAGCCACGCATACTTCTAGCACCTTTCATTCTCCCAATTGGGTTACAATTCACTCTATGGTGTTTTCCAAACCTCTAGCCCCCTATTTATCCTAATTTTCTAGGGTTAGGTAGCTTCATGTGCCGCGCTAATGAGCTAAGTGATAAAACATAAAAAAGACTCAATCTTTCTTTGTATCTTTTACCATTCTGGGACCTTCCAACTTTCTCTTTTTAGCTCAAATTATTCTCCTTTACTCCAAATCTTCAATCTTCCCTAAAAATCTGCAATTAACACCAAATTTGGGAATAAAATGCTCTTATTGAAATAAAGCTCATAAAAAATATAAAAATGTATAAATTCATAAATTAGGGATTATTTTATATGTAAATTAACAATAAATCCTCATAAGTGCCTATATTTTAATATGAAATATTACTAAAATTAGACACTTATCAAGCTCCAAAAGGAACCAATATTTAAAAAAAATGATTACATCATAGGAGGACAAAAACCAAACCTCATGTGGGAAAGTTGATCAAAGAGAATAAGTAAATCTAATTTCAAGTAACCCCTACGTGTTCCTAAACAAATCGTCTTTGCAAGATGGGGGTAAAGAGTGGTATTTGCTAACCAATTCGTACACTTGTTGTATTCTCCATGAATGTGTGTTGTTGTTAGTTGCATTTTTTTTATCTTTGTTAGATAAGTTTCTTTTTGTTTTTCATTCTCAAGGGAACGTTTCAAGTTTAATAAAAGCTAGTGTTAACAATACTCTAACTAATGTTTGATCCATCCTTTGTTCTCAACAAACTCAATTACTAAAATGGCCCTATCAACTCCTTACAGAGCTACATGCTTATTCTCCCTTATTTTTCTAATTTTTATTAATTATTTCCGTTTTATAATTTTAACAATTATTTGAATAATTAATGAACCAACAATATTAACAATCGTAGAATATAATCTTTGGACTTTGAACATACTTCAAAGTAATTGAACTACTTATCAGCAAGCATATATCTAGTTGTTGGCTCTTAAAAAAGTAGTTAGAAAGTGATTGAACCTAGTTGATGAAAATTAGATATGTGAGCATGATTCTCCGATTTTCAAAAAAAAATTGACACTTTAAGTCGCCCCCCCTAAACACATGAAACTTTAGTATCAACTATGGGCTCCACCAAGTGCTAATTAATCCAAATTGAAACCACTAATTTAATAAGAATATGCAACATATGAATTATTGGAAGGAACCAACATCAAGTCAATTACCATTCAATGCACTGTGTCAAGTGGAATACCAATTTACGTAAAATGGCTTCATCGTACTCGCTGAACTCACAATGGCCAAATTGTATCAATCAAAGAACTCAATTCAACAAATCAATAGTTGAACCCAACACTTAAATGCAAAATGAATCAAATTCAAGTTGGCAACTAAAGTCACTTGATGAACCTACAAAAGTTTCAGAACTGCATAACAGTGTTAACTAAAGGCGTCTACTATGCAATAAAGCAATTTAAATACTGATTACACACCAAAAATGCTGAAATTGAATTAATGAAATTGCACCACAAATATTCACTAAACAATGCTTTCCAGATTAAATGTATAGTTGCTTCAATATTTAAAACAAGTTTACAGAACAACAGTATCAACTTCTCCAGAAAACACCAACTACTGTAAGGTTGTAATTTTGCTAAATCACAAATTTACCGAACCATGAAACCAATTTCTTATGCAATACACAGAGTAATTTTAACGTTCTCCTCAAGTAGAATCAAACAGTAACTTCCATCAAGCACAAAAATATCAAGAACTTCAATTGTAACCTATCAAAGATCAAAACTAGAAATTTTATACTTCATCACAGAGTTTGACAGCAAGATTGGACTGAACTGTGAGATGAGATACACTAGCGACTACCAGAATGTTCAATGGCTTAAACCATTCATACAATAAATTGGACAGAAACAAGAATTGTTACTCACCACGAAACAATTCAATTTTCAATTAAATCGTGAATGCAATCAAAATTATGTATAATTTTTTCTCATCATTCTTTTGTTTTTATGTATAATTTTTCTTTACATATGCAAAAGTTCCAACAATCACCAACTCAAATGAGTAAAAAATGTGTCACTTCAAACTACTGTTTAAAAAATTCAATGACACAAGAAAAATACAACACTGACTTCAATTACAACAATGAAGCATTTATACAAACACGTTAGTTGCAGTTTAACCAACACACAATTGTTTGAACAATCAACGCTTCAATGAAACAATACAAAAATAATTTGATCAATGACGCACGAAAATCACCAACCTCCCCATGCAATTTAGTGGAAACACTCGCGTAGTATCATCGTTGAGTAATTCCAAACATCACAAACTAATTTTGTTCACTGAAAATCCACAAATCCTTCGTTTTCCAATTTTAGGTCGCCATAAACTGCTACTTCTGTTCACCGATGTAAGTATCCAAAAACCACAACAGTATTATTGTTCACAAATCACACTAATTTACTTTATCACCATTTCCCAATGGTAGGTTTTTAAGAACGTGCAAGAATAATGAAAAACAAGATGAACAAATGAAACATGACAACACATAGTTCTTCCTTTGAGAAAACAAAATTAATTGGTGAGTTCTTCGTGTGCCTATCTCACTGGAAAACACCATGTTCATTCGTTGATTAAGATCGCACCATTTCTATGATGAAGTTTCGCCAAAAATCGTCCACGAATAAGGAAGCACAGAAAAACACAAATGTGTGATGCGGAAAAGGTGTAGAAACAGAGCGAAAGTACTCTTCACACCATAAAAAACGCAGGAAGAATATTGGTTGAGAGATGAAAATCAGAAAAGTTAGAAATGATTTATCTCTACAAATCCTCACTGGAGCAACAAAGTTGGATTTGCCTCTAAAATAAAACACTCATGTGTTGGTTTCTTCAAGGAAGAAGAGTGAAGCGTGTAAAAGAGAGTTTCAAGTGAAGAATTGTGAAGAGTGAACGTGACCATGCACTGGAGTTTTTAAAAGAAAAAAAAAT
Organism: Phaseolus vulgaris; assembly: GCF_000499845.2. NCBI lineage: Eukaryota > Viridiplantae > Streptophyta > Magnoliopsida > Fabales > Fabaceae > Phaseolus > Phaseolus vulgaris. The sequence goes on along the minus strand of NC_023755.2, from coordinate 32,739,097 downwards.
ACTTTACTGCGGTCATATGAAAAATCGCAGACACTTATCAGAGGTTTAAGAAACTTCTACTACGTGTATGTCTTACTAGAGGTTATGATAACCTCCATTAATAAATCTTTTCTAAAATTATAAATTTTTGTAGTGTATGCTATTTTCTTGGTGTAGAAGTTACTAGTATCCCAATCACAAATTCCCCTTTCCCAAAAAAAAGTATATCATTGATCTTCTTTCCATAGAAAAATGTTCACAGCTACACCACAACCAACCTCTATGGTTTCCAATCTTAAATTCACTACAAATGATTTGTCCTTTGTATTTAACCCTTTTCACTACAAATCAATAATTGAAGAACTTCAATATGTTATTATTACATGACCAAATATCTTGTATGTTACTAAAAAAGTTTGTCAATTTATGTATCATCATCAATTTCATCACTAGAAGACAATGAAATTTACCTTAAAGGCAACCTACATTATGGCCTATGAAGCTCTGACACGATCTTGAGGCTTTGTTTTCACGCTTCAGATGCATTGTCATGATGGACACACTATAGATACATGAACGACGTGGAGTTGGATACACCTATTTGAACCAGACACAACTATGTTCTTGGATGTGTCAGAGATTATATAGTCCACCTCCTTAGATATGTTTATTACACAAAAAAATCTCACGCGAATCCATTCTCATTAAAAGAAATTTAAAAAAAAATAAAGAAATGAAGACTATATCCCATTTTATGAGGAAGATGGAATTTGAATACACAATAAATTACACAGAAAATTTTTTAAAAAAAGTTACACTTTTGTTTCTATTATGTTAAGTTCTATCAGCTACAACTAACAAAAGAGCGTGTTGAGTAGCAATATAATATAGTCCTTACCAAGTTGTAATCTTGCACAAGAAAATAAAAAATAAAAAAAATAACGGGACTGAAAAAAAGAAAAGATAAGACATATTTTAAATAACTTTTTTTATCCTTAAATAAAATACCATTAAATTAGGTAGCAGTACTTATTTTTTTTAATTGAAAAAAGCACACCTTATTAAACACGCATTCGCTGTAGCCATTCTTGAAAAATGTAATTTGCAACCTCAACATTAATTGTCAAACAATGCCTTTGATTTTGAATTTATTTATTTTTTATTTAATTTATATTTTTCCCCAATTTAAATTTAAATATAATTTATTATGCAATTATATAATATTATGTATTTTTTTAATAATTAAATATTTTATTTTATTTTATTTTATTTTTAAATTATAAGCATAAAAATATTTTTTTATAATTGTTAAATAGTAAATTAAATTTTTATTAAAGATTAATATTATAAAAAGATACACTAAACTTTTACTTAAGAAAAAAATTAAATATTAAATATAATATTTTTATAATAATCATATTAAAATAAAAAAAAATAACCTTAAATAAATAACATAATAATTAAATATTTTTCTATACTTATAGATTAGTTTTTATTAGATGAAATTCTTTGATTTTTATATTTAAGTCAATTTTTTATATTTAATTTATTTTATTATAGAAAATTAAGATGAATATACCTAATTAAACTATCCAACAACAACAAGATGATAATATTTTTTATAATGATCATATTTAAATTAAAAGAATAAATAACCTTAAATAACATAATAATTGAATATTATTTTAGAAATATATAATATATTATAGTATTATTAGTTTTTAAGTTGTTACATCTTTTATTTTTTATATTCATAAATTAGTTTCTTTCAGATTAGTTTATTTGATTTTTATATTTAAGTATTTTTTATATTTAATTTATTTTTCTTATAGGAAATTAAGATGATTATACTTAATCGATTTATCGAACAAGAAGATGAAACAAAACCTTTGTGTAGACATGTTTCAAAGTTAAGAAAAAATCTCGATGGTGGAAATAATTATATGATCAAATGTAGTATGTGTGATTTCTCATTTAATGGATTTACACTAAGAGCTCATTTATTAAAAATTATGAAAGTAGGAGTTATAATTTGTACAAACTGTGACTCAGTCAAAACTTGTTGAGTTTAAAAAATTAGACAATGAAGCATCATTGAAAATTCAAAGAAAAAAAATGTTTATGTATAACCTGTATATGATGAAGCAAGTGTTAACCCAAAACATAAAGGTTATTTACAAGATTATATTCAAGTGAGAGATACTCTTAATTATAAAATTGTGATGATGTTTTATTCTTCAGGACTATCATTTTATATAGTAAGAATTCCTTATTATATAAGTGTATTTTCTTATGCAATTAATACTTCTAATCTTTTTAAATATGTACCACCAACATATAATAAATTGAGAGATCTTTTTAATTTCAAAAGAAAGAAGTCACGTAGAAAATCTTCTCCAACCTATAAGAAACTTATGGAATAAAAAAAGTGGGACAATGGTTAGTGATGGGTGGAGAATACCACTTATAAATTTTATGGCTAGTGGACCAATATTTTTGAAGTCAATAGATGAATCTGGTTAGATAAATGATAAAGATTTGATTGCTAAACACATGATGTTGGAGATCCCACATCGCCTAGAAATTAGAGTCTTTCATAGTATATAAATGAGTGCAAACCTCACCTCATTGAGCCGGTTTTATGAGGTTGAAAAATATTTATGAAGCATAAAATACTGAAAGAAATAGTGATACTTATCAACAATGTTCTTAGAAACTCCGTTGACTGATAATTGGTGGATGGAGATTGATTACATGCTTTTACTGTCCTTATTTATGATGTTCTTAGAAAAAATATACGAATATGACCACTATTCACTTAGTATAAGAAATGTGGGATTCAATGATTGAAAATGCGAAAAAGATCATGTACCAATATGAAAGAAAGACAAAAGCTGAAACTTCATCATTTTATGATGTGGTAAACTCAATATTAATTTATATTTGGACTAAGAGTAGGACATCTTTTCATTATCTTACTCATTATTTAAATCAAATATAATACATTATAAAGTTAAATTATTTATGATATCATAAATTTATAATATTATGTTAATTTATGTTTTATATACTTTTAATGTAAATATTATAGAAGATTCACAACAACTTACCCCACATCAAGATGTGAAACTTACTCTCATAAAATGAATAAATGTTTTAAAAGATACTTTGATGATAATGCAGATGGAAGGAGACAAGTAAATATAAAATTTGCAAATTTTTAAGATAGAAAAGAAAATTTTACAGATGTAAAACAGATGCAAAATCATGGTTGATTGTTGATGTGTATATGAATAATTGCACGGTATTTCCGCTATGGAGTGTATCTGGGCGACAATCTAATTGCACGGTATTTCCGCAATAGCAGTCGTTCTCAATGAGATTGTTTGGTTCAATCTCTTCTACATGAGCTACATATGCCCAGTGCAACTCCTACTACTGTTCTGTGTGATAATCTTGGGGCTGTTTTATTATTCTGTTATCGTATGGCTATATATTGACCTCTGCGATAATAATGTGAAATACTTTCATTCTCTCACGTAAACTTTTGTTCATCACGTCCTCTTTTGTTAATATAGACATGAATGAAAATAAGAATTAATTACAACTATAAAAATATGAATTAAAGAAAATATAATAGGTTTCCTATCATGTACTTTTTTTTTTACAATTGGTGACTCTGTAAGTACTAATTTGTTCTGGTAATCAACGAAAACGGACAACCATATAGAATTACAAAGCTTGAATGTGTACATGGGTACAAGAATTTTCATTTCAAATTTTCATCATCAAGGACTAACAAAATCGCCAGGATGCACAATGAATAATATTTCTATATCAACAATACGGAAGCTATCATCAAACAAATGGGTTTAATTTAATCTCTAGTGCTCTGCAACATAGTATGGTTTAGTGAACCATTAAATAATAATAATAATAATTTGTGAACTACACATGAGTGCGAGGAGTGACAAGGCATGGCTAAAATTCTCTGAAGCTGATTGAACAAAACCTCCTTGCATGTGAATGTTGGAAGGGTTAGCACTTTGAATATGGAGGAATCTAATTGGGCCCTCCTTGGTGACATGCAATCATGCATGAAATTCTTTGTAGATATAAATCATCTTCAAATATCACTTCCATTTCCATTATTATTTATTCATTTGATTCACTTTGTTGAGATTCCTTCCTGATCATATTTATTAAGTACAAGACCACTTCTGACATTGCTGGCCTAAATTCTGGCTCCGACTGCATAAGATACACATATAAGGCCAAGAGTCCAATTCCAAGACAGAGATTGGTAAGCAAAGCGAAACTTCTAAATTCATAGAAAGAAGCTTACCTGAACACATCTAGAAATAATGTCTGCAAAATTTGACAATGATTTGGCAGGGTAATCTCCTTTTAGAGAAGGATCGACCATCTTTGATAATGCATCAATGTCATGCAGTTGTGGAATAGCCCACCTCACCAGAAACTGCTCCCCTCGAGCACGTGTTCTGTCCAAGATTTTCAGTATAGATGAAGTAACTCAAACAGATGAAAAATAGAGGCTGAAGTACTTCAGTTATTTGCTCTCACCTGTCGTAGGACTGACGGCCTGTCAAAAGTTCTAACATAACCACTCCAAAGCTGTAAACATCACTTTGGTATGTGTAAATTCCTGACTCAAACTCTGGAGCTCCATAGCCATAAGCTGCTAGCAGTTGTCCTGAGAACTGAAAATGCTTGGAATGTTATATAATGCAAATTACGATGGTTTTTTTTTTTTATGAAATGCTAATCACTATTGATATATGCAGTTGCACAATACTTCAGAGGAAACAGCCAAATAGAAGTTTACATTTCACACGGAGCATGTTCCTTTAGGACAATTTTGAAGTTTTCTTTGAGTGAAAATATTTGTTAATCTTTTCGCTACAAATTATCAATATTCATATGCCTATGTTAATAATTCAAATTCAGAGTTATTGCCTCGCAATGATGGAGGGGAGGGACCTTAAACATAACATGAAATTACAATAATCTGCAATGACTACTAGGTTAGTCCACACGAAGTGTGTATTCTTTTACCAGTGCCTCATAATGCAGAATATTTATACATTATGCAATAATTTCTTACCTGACTTACATAACCTTTAGTTATTAATGGAGCCAAACCACAATCAGATAGACGAACAGAAACATCATCATCAAGGAGAATGTTAGCAGACTTGAAATTTCTGTGTACAACAGGTGGCGCACACTGCTCATGCAAGTACCTTGTCAGAGAACAGCATTACAGTGTTAGATTCAGAAAGTAGCACATCAATACACATTATCGTCTATGGACAACTATTATAATGTTTTGGCAACCTAAATCTCAAATTGTTCTACCATCTAATACTGAACTGATCCCAAGTTTCTGGTAAAAAAATTCCAGCATTAAATTAATCCACTGAGAAATAATTGAAAATCCAGGCAGAAGAAATTAAATATGAGAACGGAAACATTCAAGTGACTATATACAAAAAATTGACAGCTAGGGGAAAATATTTTTCCCTATTGTCTACACTTGATAGTTAATTGACTTACTCTAAGGCTCTAGCTGCACCGAGTGCTATTCGAATGCGAGCATTCCATGACAGTCTAGTTTTGAATTCATCATCTGAATGGAGTGCATCCTGCAGCGAACCATTGCTACAGTACTCATAAATAAGAAGCCTTTGACCATGCTCTGCACAATATCCAATAAGCTCAACAATATTTGCATGCCGGATTCTGTCAATGTTGTTTATCAAATCAAGAAACTCATCATCTGTTTGGTGATCAGAAACTCTCTTGTCTAGTTTCTTCACAGCAAGTATCTAACAATTCATATAATGAAAGTGAATGTCAAGTTTGAGTCCCAATCACCATAAATATGTAATTTACAAGTGTTCGGGGGCAAAGGAAACACAAATGGAGAAACTTGGATCAAAATGCATTCAAACATGTCAGTACCTAAACATGCGCTAAAATAAATATCATCCATCCAGATAAGAGAACATCTAAGATATTACAGAAACAAAATAATATTAATGTGATCATAGTAGTAACCTAATGGTGATTAAAGTTTAGGAAAATAAATCATAAACCATAACAATGAAGTAGACAAGTTAAACACACAAAAAGTCAGTGTCTACGACTTTTCATCAGTAAATTCCATATACATCAATGCAATTAAGATGAAAAAATCGGACCTTTCCATCAGGAAGCTCTGCCTTATACACAGTCCCCAGCATCCCTAAACCTATAAGATTGTCTTGAGAAAAGCTATTTGTATACTGTTGAAGGGATGCAATGGTAAAAGTTTTTGCAAAAGTGGGAGGAACTGGACTTCTTTTGGGAGGATTGAAGTTAGCCCCTTTGCGGAATGAGGTTGGTTCAACAAGCACACTCTCAGTAGTAAGTGGTGGAGGTGGAGGAGGTGGTGGTGGAGAAGGCATGGAATATACACCCAGTGAACTCATATCCATCTCATGATCTAACAGCTTTGGGAGTGTTCCCATTCTTTGTTCATCCTTCTCTTTCTCGCCTTGTAGCTTTGGAATTGCCCTCACTCTCCTTGCCTCCTCTTGATGATCCCTTTTCAGCCTAACCACAGCACCTTTTGGTACTGTTAAGTTAAATAAATAAAAAAAGATTAGAAAGTGCAATGGTTATATTAGTGAAATCCTAACAACGAAAATTAAATATCAGAAACAAAGTTAAGAGAGACCAAAAGTTATATTTATTTGCCTTTCTCAGTTTGACTAGGTGGTTGGACAGAATCCTCATATTCTCTAGGATTATGTCTTTCACCTCCATATGTGCCAACTTGATGTTGCTTGGAACTTTTGTTAACCTTTTCTCTTCTGCTACTTCTACATCTCGGAACAAAGAGAAGAAGTCCCAGTACTACAATAACAAACATCAATATACCAGAAATAGATATCCAAACCACCCTTTTGGTGTTCTTTTTCGATTTCACAGAATTTGATTCATTTGCTACAGTTGGTCCATCCGTAGGTTTAGTAGGTAAACGTCCAGAGGATGGAGTCCCAGAAACCACAGTTCCTGATGGCGATACCGTCACTGGAGAATGAGGTGGACGTGCTGGGGCTATAGTAGCATTGACATTAAGATTAAACGGGTTTCCATCATTTCTGCATAAATCACCATCAGTTATTGAAGTGCCAAAACTACATATGCATAATACTTTTTCAAGACACACTATCACTGAAATTACTGATGTGATCGAATTCAGTAAAGAAACAGAGAATAAAGGACATTTTGATTAATACTTTTGTTATCAAAAACACACCCACAATTGCACATGTGAAATTGTATGTCTCAAAACCTTCACTTGAGACTTTCTCTTTACCGTAAATTATGTGTAGTTTCAATCGTCTGACTGTATAAGTGGAGGCAGCGCAACACCCAATTGGTTGCTTTTCTGAATACTTACAACACTGCACGTCTTGGTAGTTAACAGGATCACAAATATTTCCATGAAAATGAATTACAATTCACACAAGTCTATGTCCATCTTCACATTTTTCTAACACAGAAAGTATCTTAATTAAGCATAAAGAAGCAATACTTCAAGGTTTTCACCTAAAGTTTGGGATGCTTAACAGCTTCGGGGGTATTGGTCCAACAAACTGGTTGTTCTCAACATTCCTGTTCAAATAGGCAGAGTAGGCACACATTTAAAAGAGAATAAATGTGATTAAAAAGTTAAGGCCATCAAATTCTATATAAAATTCAAATGGTTCAAAAATCCCTACAACCCTTATCAACAACAGTTCTTTACATTAGTTGGTAAAAAAAAATAATTAATCACTACATTTTCACCAAATTTATTTTCAGTTCCCATAATCTGAATATTAGTTTCTATTATTTATTTAATTTGGATTTTGGTCCCTGCCATTAAAAAATAAGATATTTGTCTAGTATTTTTCATTTTCTTAGATTTTAATCATTGTCATTTTTACTTATTAAGGTTATCTTTGTGAAGAAATTATCTTTAAACTTTCCCATTATTAAAGCACTGGTCTCTCAGGGATCAAAATCTTATTGGATGAAACTGTAGGAACTGATTTTTATTTTAACCAAACTAAAATCATACAAAATTTATAAGAAGCGTGTTAAGAGAAGTACAAATCTTGCAGTGGAAGGTCTTGTAAAACATCCAGGGTCCCAGATAGGTTATTGTTTTGTAAATGTCTGCAAATGAAGAAGTTAGATTGATTGCAGAGAACAGAGAAATACGTTAAAAAAGTAATCTTATTTGGGCAAGATACTCACACGCTGGTCAGAGCTGACAAGTTCTCCATTGATGGAGGCAATTCCCCACTCAAATTATTATTAGATAAATCTCTGCACAGCAGTTCACGGTTCACCAAATAAGTTTTATATGTAATGAAGCTAAAACGATCTCCATGCAAAGTTATATGTACGTAGTTGAAGAATAATTCAATTAGTCCCTACAGATTGATCAATTGAGTAAGAGACTGAAATGCATCTGGTATTTCTCCTGTTAAAAGATTGTTGTTAAGAGACCTGAAAGGGGATAATTCAATCTCATTTAAATAAACTTGCATAACAGTTAACATCTATCATTAGAACTTGATAGAGACACAAAATGGAATAAACTCACATGTCACTCAATTCAGTCAACGTAGATAAAGAGGCTGGAATACCACCAGTGAACTGGTTATCTGAAAGAAAGCTGCAAAAGTACAAACCATCAATTTATTTTGCACGAATGTGTTGGAAGAAATAGTATCACAAAGTTTGTCACCACATACAAGTGTTGCAAAGTGACTGGCAAACTGGATGGAATACTTCCCCCAATGTGATTGTTGTTTAGAACTCTGCCCCAGAAACATGAAAGAAAAGGAAAAGGTAATGCAGGAGAAACAGTGAGGAAGAACGACCACTGAAATTCATGAACCGAGGAAATGCACTACAGATGCAGACATACACATTAACAAATGGACTTGTTCATGCCATGCACATGCCTGAGGACACCCAGAAAGATGGATGAAAAGCAAGCCAGCAAGAGGGGAGCAAAGAGAGAGAGGTATTTACATTGCTCTGATAGAAACAAAACTTCCTAAGCCGTCACCCAGTTCTCCTCCCAAGTTTGCACCATTCAGAGTTCTGTCATGAATGACAAAGAGCAACTGGTTATTTATTTTGTGACCTTTCAATCAATGTGAAGTAAAGCAAGAGAAAGTGGTTACGTACATTTCTTGAATGACTGAACCATTACATCGAACACCTTGCCACGCTTGTCCGCACGGGTCACCTCCACTAGGAACCCACCCAGGAAGAACAGGGTTGCCCAATGCAGTATATAAGTTATTTATTGCTGCAACTGCTCCAATTACAAAACTTTAACACTCTTAGGACGCACCACAGATAGATGAAAACAATCAAGAAATAATGTGTTAAGAGTAACAGAACAAACATCATAATTCCACCCCATGCCACATATTTAGTAGCCATTGCACATTGCCCAAGCTAAAGGCATGATACTTAAAAAAAAAGTAGTCATGAGAGACTGAGGCAGAAGCAGAACCACAAGATTATATAATTTTGATTTAAATGAGAAACTCTTAGCATGACACATAACAAAAGAGGCACAGAAGGACAATTATCAACCCAAATCATCACTTTAGAGAAAAATAGGTGAGGACAAAAAGGAGATTGAATCATTACCATCAGAGGGATCAGTGTCTGCATGTGAAAACTGGACTATGCAGATCAACAGAAATCCCAATAGAACTTCGCCATGGATCTTCACTCTCTTGTACTGTGAACCAGATCTCTCCTCACCGGTTCTTCCAAGCTCAATGTTAATCTTCTGCTCACTACTTTCCCTTGAAAGCAATCGCCTTACCATCCTCTTCTGAAAATTCAATCCCCCAAAAACACTAAAACAAAGCCGTTATTCCACAAGCATAAAAAGATAAAGTTGAGTAGAGTACTATAAAACATGAACATGAGGGATTAATCTGAGAAACAAATATGAACTTACGTAAGAGAGAAACTGAACAAGGTTGGGAAATAATGCTGAAAATCTCGATATCAAAACCATAAGCTAACAGAAAAAATGAAGTTTAGTTTGTAGAGTCTGTAAATAAACTTAACGTCTAAGATTCAGAGCTTATTTAGTAGTTTGAGTGGTGAACGTAAGCACAAAAGCTTTTGGCATAAAGAATATAATAATAATAATAATGATGAAAAGTGATTGAAAATTGTGGCAAAAATCCCAAGCTTTTGAAAAAGCTGGAAACAAGAGGAAAAGCTGCTCTGAGGGAAATTCTATTATGAAAAACAAACAACAAACAATCTATTCTCTCTCTAAAAACTAGAGAGAAGTGGAATGAGGGGAGTGAGTGTGCTTCTGCTGTTTGAGGAGTGTCTTATTATGGAATGGTGAAATTAGTGTTGCCACGCTCCCTGGTGAACGCGTAAGGTTACTCTACCACGACATGCTGCCCATGTTTGATGTTTAATAATAGAGTGCTTATTGTGTGTAGTTGTGCCTTGTCTTGTCCCCTTGTACAACCGGTCAATTATTTTGTCAAATACAACAACTATATCCATCGTGCTTCTGCTGTTTAGTGAGAAGAAAATTGGATTTGTGACAGAAACACTTCTCATTAAATTGAAAAATAAATTATAGTACCCAATTTAAATAAAGAAAATATATTATATGTTTCTTAATTAATAATTTTTATGTATTTTTCAAGTACTCGCTTTTACTAGTATTAATTAACATTAATTCATTTTCTATGGTTATGATGTGGGAGCTGCTCATTTTAACATATGCACGGTGATGGAGAGTGCAATCAAGTGCCGTGGCTCCGCGTGACCTTGATGAATTGGCCTACTGCACTAATTTTTGTTTTGTTTTGAATACTCTTGGCAATTTTTAACTTACAGAATTATTGTTATTAGAAAAACTTTAATTTCTTATTAAAAAAATGTAACAATTTACCTTGGGATCATGTAAAAAAAAATTAATCTGGATTATTTAGATTATTTTTTATTTCACCTGTTTAGGTTACCGTTTAACTAAGCAAAATGGATTCTTTTTAATCGGCTCATTTTTTAAATAATAATTATGAAGTTAATAAATAAAAGTGATATTATTCTATTGAAGCATATATACTAATTTACATATTAAATTAGTATCTAAAAATTAAAATAACTGTATTTATTGATTTATATATTTTGTTTCTAATTTTCTAAATTTCAAATTGTTTTTAATCTTTTTTTTTAATTATTTTAAAAGTCCATTAATCTAATTTGAGTCAGACAGAACTCAAAAAGTTCATTTAGAATATATAGATGTAACTGTTGATTCAACTGTCAGGGAATCAAATAAAAAATGGTTTACTTTGAGTTTAAGTATTTTTGGTAATAAATAAATGTTAATATTTGAGAAAAAAAATTATTTTTTTATCTCTGTACTGATCAAACTTATATTTAGTTTACTTTAATATCTAGTGTTTGTCCCTTACAAATTGAAGATAATACATTTTCAACTCTTGAAAATAAGAGGTTGTTATTTTTTTTTGTTAATTTTATTAGTGATATTATCACATATTACATAAAAATTTATTTTTTTAAAATTAGACACCTAATTTTATTCATTTGACAAATATAGAAACTAAAATCAATTTTAATTAGAAGTACGTACTAATTTTATAAAATCAAAAGCACGTGAACAAAAGCACCTTTTCATGAATAAAACGAAATTGCATGCTTTCTTTAGCAAATTAGCAAGAAAAAAAGTATATAAATCTCTACAGTTTCATTTTTATATGTTGAAACTTAACAAAATTACACGAAGAATTATGTTTACATTGTGTTCAAAATTGTTTACAATTAGAATTGAAATAAAATATAAATATTTTATTATTAAAATGTAAAGTTTATAAACACTAAAAGTTATTTAAACTTTATTTCAAAAGTTAATTATTTAAAAAAAATCTAGAAATATAATAGATTTGATTTTTTTTTTGAAGATTGTAGTCTCTTATAGGATTATAGGAATCTTGATGGAGAATGGAACATATATATCTAATTATAATTTTTTTTTAATTAAGTTTCTCTTCATCCATTTTTCTTAAGTTAGTTTTGAGAAATTTTTGTATGTATGAAGGACTTTGATGCATGTGGGATTTATAAAATAAATGTGGGTCTTTGTTAGTCCAGGATCGAGTATGTTTAGATCATTTATCAGAAATATCTGTGTATAGGTTTGACATTTCTATGAGTTATGTGACATTGGAGATTGGTTTTGGGTTGAATAAGCTAACACAAATAGAAAAAGTTACTTTTGTTTTCAATAGTATCTTAGAGTAGACAATTGGGATATAAAGGTAACGCGGTCGCATTGTTTTGAAACTTTTGGAGGAATTTGTGTGTTGATTGAATTGTAATTGAAATAAAATTCTATCTTGCTTTGAATGTTTTGAAATTTTGGTTGTATGTATGATTTTATGTTAGAATATTGTATATGGGATAAATTTGGTTCACGTTGATATTGTTATTCAATGTTTGGTAGAAAAATGAATTGAAAACTTAGCCTAAACCAAGTACGACTCATACCTTATCCTTTAGAATTTATAATTTTATGCAGATTCACTGGATGAGTCTAATGATCGTCAGGCGAAATTAATTTAAGTAAGAACATGGACGAGCTATTTAAATAAAAACTCTTAGTGATTTGGTTGATGGGTGAGACAACTCTCACTGGAAAAAAAATTGAATAATTGAGAGATTTGGTCACTAAGATATTTATGAAAAACACTTAATGGTGTAGTCATAAGGTGACTGAAAGTTATTGGGTGTGTCGATGCCTTTGGTTGGGCTAGCAGAATGGTGGTTGGGCAAAGTGCAACATGGGTTTAATTTGCTAGTGGAGCAAAAGGCTAGCGGGATGAGATTTATAAACTTTGAAGAAATATAGTTTTAGGTATAACTACATTTTGTGTCCTTACATTTAGGATCAATATTCAATTTACTACGGTGGTTTTTAAAAAAATCAATTTGATCCGAAGGTTTTTTAAAAAATATACAATTTGGTTCCTTTCGTTAAATTTTCACGAACGATGTTTACTTTTGATGATGTGGCACACAATGTGGGACAATAATGCATAGATGGAGTCCACATGTTATGAACCCTAAGTCTCTTCCCCTTTTCGACCCCCTCACTACAACAACCTTGCATCTTCGCAACCCTCGTCGTCGACCTCTGCCTTCGCAGCATGCACATCCTCTCCTCCCATGCGCTCCCCGCCTCGGCCTTCGCCTCCTCCACTACACATCCTCTAGTCAGCCTCTTTGCTGCGGGATGCGCCATTGAGTATTTGGCCAACAACTTTACTGTTATCTATATATTTTTAATAATCTTTTCCTTCTGTTAAATGTTTTAAAATACCCTCAAAATCAAATTCATAATGTTTTGTAATACCCTTAATGTTGTCAGAAGCTTATGCAATACCCTCAATGTGGAGATTGCGAATTCATATTGGGACCAGAAATAAAGAGGGATGATTGAAAAAAGAGGGAAATGTAAGGGTGAATTTGAAGGAAGGGTTTGAGGGTTAAGATATGAGGATAAAAATTGTTTTTGGTTGTGACGCAAAATATGATAAATAAGTCACTTTTACGAGAGTGGCCTAGGAAGATGGTTAGGGTTGAGAGGGAGGGGGGAGAGGAAAGAGTACACAGGGTTGAGGGTGATGACAAGGCTCTGATGGGGAGATATGTGTACATAACCGTGATCACTCTTGCCACATCATTAGTAGCAGTTAACGTCGTTTGTGGAAATTTAAAAGAAGGGACCAAATTACATACTTAAAAAAAACTTAGGACTAAATTAATTTTTTTTAAAAACCATGGTAGTAAATTGAATATTGACCCTAAATGTAAGACCAAAAAGGTAATTGTACCATATTTTTAAATGTTCAAATATATTTACCTATTGTTATATTTAAACATTTTTATATTGTAATGAATGATGAATTTTTAATTTATTAGCATTTAAAATCAGTTTGATGTATATGTATAAACTAAAATTTATGATGGTTTGGTTGTGATATAACACGTGGTGTTATGAACATAGTTATTTTTAGGAATGGAATACTATGTTAAGATGTTTAGGTTGTGAATTGATTTTGGAACTTTGAAGGAGATGATCTATACTATATTAATATATGACTTACATAGAGAAAAATGTTAGGTGGTGAGAGTCGAAAGAGATTTATATAACTTAGTGTGTTGTGTGAAAAAGAATTAAGTTTGGTAAGTCATAATGAATTTACTCGGTCACATAAGTGTAGTCCCTGTTATGTATCTCTATCATGATGACAACTTAGTGAATTTAGTATGAAAAATGCAAATCTTTGAATCTTATTTAACATGTGAATATTCCTAAAGTAGAGTTAAGTGTTTTGTGATGTTAATGTCTTTGAATTATGATATGAGAGGTAGCTAGTTGAGTTAAACACTTGATTATGATAAATGTTAATCTTATAAATTAAAATTGTATCCATTAAAATATATGGATAAAATGTGATTGAAATACGTGTATATGATTTAATTAATACATATTAAAACTCTAGTTCACCTTGTTATATAGTTTATTATCGATGATTGTGTTATAGGGAAGCATGATATTGCATAAAAAATGTCTCAATATAGATAGACTAAGGGGTTATAAAATGATTTTATTATGTTTTGTATATTTTTCTTTTATCATGGGTATATTTTTCTTTTATGCATGTGTGTATATGTATTTTGATTTTCTATTAAAAAAATTATCTTAAAATATTTAGAATAATAAATATATATATATAGGTAAATATAAGTGTGATGAGTATAATAAAGGAACTTTAAATGATATAATTGTAATAACAAATGTTACATAAAACATTAGAAATATTTGTGGATGAAATTTAAGGAGAATGTAAATATATTCCTTTCAAATATTTGCATATTTTCATAAGTTAAAAGTAATAACAAGGTGAAATTTATGTGAGGATTGAGATTTTATACATGGATCACAATTATACTTAGACTAATAAATTTGACCAGTAGTATATTAAAACAAATGTTATACACGGGTAAGAATGTAACGAATTTGAAAAGAGTTTATTTAGGTGAGAGCCGCCAGTTTTTTATGCTCTTCACGTGTTGAACTCAATGATTGTGAAGGACTTTGTGTCAGTAATCTAATACCCACTCAATTTTATACGATTTCTCATTTTTTTCTGTAAGAAGGTAACAACATATAAATTTGTAACCCCAAAAATCATTTTTAGAAAATAGAATAAAAATAGCCTACAACCAAAATATTAATCAAAATACACATGCTTTTCTAAAGGTCAGCATTCACATTCTTTTTAGAAATAACGATTTTAGAAAATTTAAAATATTTTTAAAATGTTATTTCTAGTAATATAAAATATTAATACAAAATTTTAATTTTATATTAAAGTTAATACATTATTATAATATTTTGATTTTTTCAAAATTTTATCCAAAAGATTTATTCCTTAATATTTTTAGAATAATTAACTACAATAAAATTTATAAATTGAAATAAAAAAAATTAATGATTTTATTTAATATTATAAATGTTCATTTAAAAATAAAAATAAAAATGTAGTAAATTTACAATTATAGTTATATAAGAAAAAGTATGTAATTGTATATTGTATATTCTTTTTAACTTTAAGATATATTTAAAGATAAAATAAAAATATGAAATGTATACATCAAATAGATGATTTCTTTTAAATATTGTTATATTTATATAATAATAACATTGAAAAACAATAAAAAAAATAATCAATAAAATGGTAATTGAATAATAAATAAATTAACATAAATTATGAATTATATTTATATATACAACTCATTTATTTATTTATTTTGTTCATTATGGTAAAATCATAGTGTATGAAGTCATGAAATATGTCTTCAATAGTAGTCTAACAATCTAAAAAATCTTTCTTGTTCCGATATCTTTCAAGAAAATAAGAAAGTATCTTGCCTTCGACTAAGAATGGATCATGACAACAAGTTCAATGTTATTTTTTATTTAAACATATTTGTGGATGAATTTGAAGCCAATAATTATTAAAGAACAATTATATTCTAATTTGAGACCTCTTTTAGGTATTTGTAATCTAACGCTTTCACCACATTTTCCTAAAGATATGGGTGAATATGGAAGTTTATTTTGTGCTAATTTTTTTTGGATTAAAATCAATTGAAGGTGGTACAAAAAATGTTTGGACCATAGAGAAAATAAAAGCAAGTAAAATAAATATTTTCTTATAACACAAATATACAGAGATCACAATCCTCAATTAAATTTGACTTCAACTAATTTTTAGAAAGTAAAAGACCAAGATTTTGGTTCCGAATTCCGATGAATGCAAGAAAAGAACAAAAGAAAAGGAAACGAATGGGCATCTTTGACAACCAAGGCCATCGTATTGGCTGTGACGCATATGTGTCTGCACCCTCACAACAAGACAAATTGCCCACTGCTTCAAATCGAAACGTGTGCCTCTTCCTTAGTGCTGCTAATTTTTTTTTTTTTTTTTTATCTTTATCTAATCTAATGTTAGATCATTAGAAAGTACACTCTTTATTATAAACATATGATAAATAAATAAAAAATCTATTAAGTACCCAGCCATAAACTATAACTTATTGGATCAGAAACTCTTTTACTTGTCTAAAAACCAAATTTATAATAAACAATACATACAACAACTTAATATTTTGATTTTCTTGGGAA
This sequence comes from Phaseolus vulgaris, assembly GCF_000499845.2. Lineage (NCBI taxonomy): Eukaryota > Viridiplantae > Streptophyta > Magnoliopsida > Fabales > Fabaceae > Phaseolus > Phaseolus vulgaris. The sequence continues at coordinate 32,722,275 of NC_023755.2, read as the reverse complement.
CGTATTTCGTATGATAAGATTACAAAATAATATTATATAGAATATATATTATGTAATGTAATAAAGGTATAAAATAGATACCCACGTGACCAGAAGAATAACCTCATCAAGTGTCAACTAATTTTGTGAAAGCCACATCAATCAAAACTCAAATTAGAATCGGTTTTCTTTATATCTCCTTTATCTATTATATAGGGATATTTATTATTGAACCCTCATCATTTCAATTTGCAATTCTATAAATTTGACTAACATCTCTTCACTAACATGAGTGTTCCAAATACATTTTCATTAACTCCACTTTAAAAATTTCCCATCAAATTACTTATATAAAAACCATTTAATTCATGCTTAAATAAGATAAAAGGAATCAACACGTGTAAAAACACTTATTTACCAAAGTTAATATACAATATTTTACTATCAAACGTTGTTTATAAAAGTGCAATACCATTTTTTAAATTAAAACGAATAGATAAACAACACTTGTAAAAGGAGCCATTATTTATTTAAATAACAGAAGAAATAGACAACAGTTTTAATCCAACAATTGCTGTATATTCTTTCTTACAATCGCTATCTACACCGTCGTTATTAACCTTAATTTCAAGTTCCGTGTCACTTATGTTTTTGTTCTCTATGTTTTCTTTCTTTTTCTTCGCGCTCTCTTTTCAACTCTTTTGAACGTTCTCTTCACTTATTGTTTTTGTAAGTTCTTCCTACCCTCATTTTTTATTCTTCCTCCATTCTTCCATTGATTCATTGTTTAAGGTTCGTGTCCATTATAACATCACCGCGTTCCACTTTCCTCCACCACCACTGGTACCTTTGTAAGTTCTAACTCCATTCTTCTATTAGTTCATTGTTTAAGGTTCTTGCGCTTCGCTTTTCCTCCACCGTTGTTGCTGCCCTTCACCACCCCCGTTGTCATTACCTTGAGGTTGGTGTTGTTTTTATTTTATTTTTTTGAATAATTTTTTGTCTATATGTAACTTATAGACAACGGTTCTATAACAACAACTGTATATAACTCAATAGAATATATTACATGTTAATAGACAACGATTTCGAAATCACGGTCTAATTACTAAAACAACCGCTCTCTTAAACCTTTTCTACACTAGTGACAACATATCATATCCAATACATGAAAGAAACCTCAATATCAAAACATATTTTTTATTTTGTATTATGAAATGTGACTATGAAATTTTGTATTCCAAAACTTAAGTATCCAAATATAAATAGAAGTATGGAGTTCATAGAGTATTTGAGTTTACATATTCTGTGTCTCCATGCCTTCTTCCTACACCTTTATTTAAAAAACCAAATGACAATTTTACTCACTTTATCATCTTCTTTGTAAACACCCTTCTTTCCCTTCTCAACCGTAAGAACTCCCACCTCCAACTACAACAACTCTCTACTTCCAGTACTATTGCCATAGTAGTCCTCACTTTTAGTGTCACTGCCACAATATCTCCCACGTTCAACTGAACTGCATCAGTCCCTTATCTTTGTCTTTTAAGTAGAAATACATTGTATTTTCAATCCAAAATACATATTTTTTTTTTATCTTGGATTACACAGTTATTTTTTTTAATAGTTTGGATTGCACAATTTAAAATACAAATTAATGAATTCAATATATTTTAAATTGTAGAATCTAAAATACAAAATTGTTATTTCCAGTCATAGAATTTAAAATACAAATTAATATATTTAATATATTTTAAATTATAGAATTCATAATACAAACCTGAATTTATATTTCAGATTATAAAATCTAGAATACAAATTTGTATTTTAGATTCCACAATAAAATGCACATTTTATATCGTGATTCTACAATCTGAAATCATAAAATTTTGCATTTAGAATTATAGAATTTAAAATAGGAAATTTACATTCTAAATTGTAAAATCTAAAATGTGTAATTTCAATATTTTTGAAGATATGACAGAAGAAACTACGGAGATTTGCCGAAAATGGGTAGTTATTATAACGTAGGCCCATAGAATTAAAAAGTTGGGCCAACATGATTCCAAGCAATGTTGAGGCCCAAACAGAGGGTGGTTGGTGTTATGCGTGAATCTTCGTCCTCATGTTCTTCTCTATCTGCCTTAGGCGATCTGTGATTGTCCGAGACAGAGAGAGATGATGATGCATTCGCGGATTAGAAGCGTTGCCGGAAACATCAAATGCGCCGCGAGACTCTTAAGTTCATCATCTGCAACCTCTCCGGTGGCCCCGTCGCAATTCTCGCAGACCCTGGCAGGGCTCCGGGAGCGGCTGGCGGAGGAGTCGCCGTCTCTTTCGGACTTCATTGCGATGAAATCGGAGAGCGCGTACTCGGTAGACGTTGGGACGAAGAAGAAGCCGCTTCCGAAGCCGAAGTGGATGAAGGAGGCCGTTCCCGGCGGCGAGAAGTACGTACAAATCAAGAAGAAGCTCCGCGAATTGAAGCTTCACACTGTTTGCGAGGAGGCTCGGTGCCCTAATTTGGGCGAGTGTTGGTCCGGCGGCGAGACCGGCACTGCTACCGCGACAATTATGATTCTTGGTGACACTTGTACACGAGGTTGCAGGTAATAATCCAATCATTTCTTTTTATTTTTCTGTGTTTCACTATTTATTTATTTTGTAATCGGTGCATTTATTTGTTTTTTGAAAGCGGGTTGTAGGAAACTTGTTGTAGATTTGGAAAAGTAGGTAGAGTAGATAATCCTTGGCGTGTTTCAGTTTGATTGATAAGTAGAGCTGATAGAACTCGCCAGTTGAGTAGCAAAATTGACACGGAATAATTCTGTGCTCATGTTATGAATTCTACGTAAGCAGTAAACATGTTGTAGAGATTGAGTTGTTTATTGGCTTAGCACGTATGGTTGACTGAGATTGTAATTATTACATGTAGAATTTGGGTTACTCAACTCCAAACACTAGCTCATGAAGTGAGAGAGCTGTCGCACACTTGTATATATACGATTGGCGGAGCTTCAGGAAATATTTTGCCGCTGTCTAAATAGATGTACACAATTTTTTGGGATGACAAATATATAAAATATACTAAAATTAAAAATAATTATTTTTATTTATATATGCAAAAAAAAAGTGGTGGGCAAAGGCCCCTCTCACATCCAACAAAGCTCCGCCATGATATATTATTTTGTTCATATCATTAGTGAACCGGAGATCTCGAATACATTTCCTTCAAATTCATGACTTGACAAGTTTAGAGGACTGTATGTAATCCTATAATGGCTCGATAACCAGTGACTCAATATGTCGATTAGCAATCACTGAAATAGAATATCGTGTTTAAATTTGAGTTTGGATGTATAACAAGCTTTGATGCTAAATTTTTTAATTGTCCAATTGATAACTATAACTGTTCTTTGCTATAGCTGACTTCTCTTACGGTTATGCTTGTTACACATTACATCCTTTTGTTTGGGAAACTACACACACAGTCATTACTAGGCAAGGAAGGTAGGTATAATTTTCCAAAGAAGTATTGGATGTAATAAGGTCTAACTTCAGGTAAGGTGATTACGCACGACTCATTATAGTTGTATCCATTTAATTTTTTGTTAATTTTCAGATTTTGTAATGTTAAGACATCGAGGACTCCTCCACCACCTGACCCTGATGAGCCCACCAATGTGGCTGAAGCAATTGCATCATGGGGTCTGGATTATGTGGTTATAACAAGTGTTGACCGTGATGATTTACCTGATCAAGGGAGTGGTCATTTTACTGAAACAGTGCAGAAGCTGAAGGTACTGAAGCCTAATATCCTGATAGAAGCCCTAGGTATGCATTTGAATGTTTATAGTTTCTGAAAATAGTATGTCATCTGGTTCTATCAAATAACAAACAAACCAAGCCAAGCCTAATTCTGATAGGTGGGCACCTAGTTCTATTTAGAAAATTATATGGTTTGCTGTTATAGTTAGTGGACAATGGGTATGAATGGAAGGTGCCATCTTTTGTTTCAAGTGTAGGATATTAGGTTGCAAGGTGAATCAGGTGGTACCTATAGTGCTAATTTCCCATGCAGTGTCGATTGCTGAATTTCATAGACATAGTATTTTTATTACTGAAAATGTGATATGCTTATGGTATGGCTTTTAATAGAATTAAAAAGAGATCTTGTTTACAGGTCATTGAGAATAAATTTGGTTTTATTTTGTATTTTTATATCAGGTATCAATCTTAGTATATATTTGTGAGATGGAGAATTATTTGGGGTACTATGCTTAATTAAAAACCTTTTTAAATACTAACTCAAAATGTCTTCCTTTGATGACTTCTGCACCATTGTTGTTGAAACAGTTCCGGACTTCCGAGGAGATGATGACTGTGTTGAGAAGGTTGCCAAATCAGGACTAGATGTCTTTGCACATAACATCGAGACAGTTGAAGAGCTACAGAATGTTGTACGGGATCATCGTGCTAATTTTAAGCAGTCATTAAAGGTTCTAATGATGGCCAAGGAATATGCTCCTGCTGGAACACTCACTAAGACTTCAATAATGTTAGGCTGTGGGGAAACACCTGGCCAGATTGTAAAGACAATGGAGAAGGTTCGAGCGGCTGGTGTTGACGTGATGACATTTGGGCAATACATGAGACCTTCAAAGCGCCATATGCCAGTATCTGAATATGTTACACCAGAGGCATTTAATAAGTATCAGACTCTTGGCATGGAAATGGTGAGTCTTTTGTTCATGTGTTTGTATTTAACTTATTCTTGTTCGGAGAAATACTCATTTTTTTTGTGAATTCCCTGGAGTTGTTGAAAAAGATAGCATTTATATCCTATAATTAATTGGTTTCCAAAAGTAATTGTTAGATATGATGAATATCTTGTGATACCAATATTGTATCAAAATATTTTAGAGTATCTTAGAGATTTTATCTGTAGATTATTTTTCTATTTCTTTTGAAAATAATAATTTTTGTTTTGCTATTTCTTTGACTTCCAGGTTTCCTTATATTTCATGACATGACTTCTTATTTGGTTAGGATTATGTTAGTTTTGGCATAAAAAATATAGTGTTTTATCATTTTATTGTAACTCCTTATTCAGACTCTTTTCCTGGTCGTTCCTATATACCAAAAATCCAATAATTTCTACTGTAATTACTGATAGGATATTTTCTCATCAATTTTTCTGGCCTTCATGTAATCTTAGATATCAGTTCTGTACAATACTAATTTTTGGTTGTTGTTTCCTATGTTATCTTGGTGTATAGTAGATATTTGAGTGGCATAAAACTTAATACACTAGTGCTTCTTGCCTGTATTTATTATTGTCTCAAAATTTGGGGCATATAAAAACATTTCCTGCATCATTTTGCTTATTCATTTTTTGTAAAATAATCGTATCTTGCTAATCCGTGGTAAATTCAGGCTTGTTATTACCTATGTATTCTTAGGAGTTAGCACACCTGGACCCATGGGACCTGCCAATAGCATCTTTACCTGACATTCTATTTCTATTCATCACCAAGCGAGTGCAATCATGGAACATTTCTCTCCTTTTAATTGTTGCATCCAGCATCATGATGATTTGTGGAAAAACTGTAATACTATAAAAGTTGCATATGGTATTTAATTACAATATCATGTGGTATGAATGACGAACTGATTCTACTTTGCCTATAGGGCTTTCGATATGTGGCATCTGGGCCCATGGTGAGGTCTTCATACAAAGCAGGTGAATTCTATATTAAATCCATGATTGAATCGGATCGAACTGCATCTCCCTCAAAGCTGACATCCTCTTGATCCATTATCTTTTTTTTTTCTTTTATTTACTCACTCCAATGTGCATTATATGTAAGGAGCGCAGGCTCACTACATGCTGTTGATGGGCATGTGCTGCCTGCCATTCTTTTCTCCGCCTCCTCCTCTGCAACCCCAACACCTATTATTTGGAAAGTGCAGATTTCAAAGTTGATTGTATATGTTCTCATTTACTTGTACTCATTTTCTCTATTAAACTGGAACTCACTTGTACCAGTTACTGTAATCATTAAAAGTAATAAGTGTTTACCTCTTATTTGAGAAATTGTTTAAAGCTGTTGATTTTAATACTCTTGAAGTGTTGATCTTAACTCAATTTGGGTTTATTTGGTAGTTGACATTCAAACTTATCTCACTGGACTTTAGTTTTGAATTAGAGTTTGGTACTACTTTATAGCAGCGTACTACCGAGAGCCTATATTATTGTCCTGAAGCCATGTATGGTGTTACCGTTACATTCATCAGGAGGATAGCCTAGTAGAGAAATGAATAGTGAGGTATTCTTCTTTTGGGTTCTGACTTATTACAGGCTGGCTAGTGGCTGTCTCTCAACATCTTGTGGGGACTGACGGTAAAACAATTGAAAGCTGGAGTACTGAGTAATCATTTTTGGTTACAATACATTCCTGAACCATATAAAATCTGTCGAAATATGGAAAGTTTTGGGGGGGTACCTTTGTACCATATGGGGGTTCTGTGTGTATATCGTGGTAAAATGCTTACTGGGGTAAATCTTGGTGGGGTTTTTGTTTTTATTGTCTATTAGAATTAAACAAACTGATGCTGATCAGAAAAGGTGTGGAGGGGGGTGTATCCTTTATTTTTTTATATCGAATCCAAGGTATCCACATAAGTTTGTTCAGTTCTTGGTGATGATGAGCTTCATAAGATCAATTTAGCTATCAATGGAGGTACCAAAAATGGCAGCCCGACTAAACCACATTCATAAAATTCTGTCTGATTCGGTGCCAATAGGTTATATTGGTCAGTTTTTTAAAAACTATAAAGAATTGAAAATAAACTATGTATTTTTAAAATTTAAATAATATTAATGAAAATATTTTTTAATTTTAAATATAATAAAATAATAATTTTTTTATTTTTTAAAAACTACAAATATTATTTTATAGTCCACTTAAACCACAAAATTAATGAATTGAATAAAAGTTTATCTGATTTAATTTATGTCAATATTATTTTACAGATTGTCTTATATTTTTACTGTTCTAATAATGATCATATATATATATATACACACATACTTACTAAAAAAACGATTTGATTTAATTTATCTTACCATTTCGATGGGTGCATATTGGGATAGTTTTAGTAGTTATCAATATAGATATTAAAAATTTATTAGAATTCCGTAAGACCAGGTTTATTCTTGTAAAATGATTAAAAAGTTATGAAGTTTCTTTGAAAGTTTAAAGTTTGTTTGAGAAGTAAGCCTTCTTGACAAGTTAAAGTGATTGTCTTCTTATGGGTGTTGCACTTTTAGGCTCTCGAGACATATAATTGTACAATTTTTGTTTCTAGGTTTTTAACAGTGTAAAAACTGTATTTTTTTTAGATATGGTAGTTGTGATATATATATTCTTTTCACCAGTGAGTATTGCATGAGTAAATAATAAAAAATAGAATTAAATTACTTTAATAAAACAATGACGGAGAAACCAAAATTTTACAATCGCTATAACTAAAAGAACCAATTTGTGTAATTAGAATTATAAAAAAACTAAGATTCTACAATTGATATGTTTAAGAAACGAAAAACGTAATATGTTTCTTATTTTACTTATTATTCATGATTATGGTGCTCAGAAAATGCGTTTGAGATTTTATAAATATGAATATTTTAGACCGAAATGGGAAATTATTTTTTCAATAGTAACAATAATAAGGACCAATCACTTATTAAAGTTTTCTTATAAAAAAATTAATTTTATGTAAATAGAAATTAAATAAATATATTTAATCTTTCTACAAATATAAATACGAGAAGGACATATATATGAATGTAATATAATTTTTCACGTATTCACAGTTTTCTCTGTGTATTTGTTTTGTTGGTTTGAAATCAAATTAGTTTCTTTCTTAAGTGACAATTCAAAAGGCATCCATCTTTATTTTCCTTACGTTCTTTAGCATGATATTGACAGCCTTGGCCACCATGTTTAGCTTTTGAATAATCTTTTCCAATTCTTGCATAAACTTTAGAGTTGCCTTTTTTAGGTCGTCCTTCTCAATTTCTTGCATTAAATTTCAGAATTCACTTTTGAATTCATCTTTTCCATTTTCTGGAGGGGAAAATATCATCATCACATTATAAAAAAAAATCCTGTTTTCGTCAAGTCTTCTATTAAATAAGTGTTCTCATTTAAGCAAACGTGCTAAAATTTATACTCTTTAAAACAGCTATATTAAATAGCATAAAAAAATCACTTTTCTTCAACGCGTAGTTTTCCAAGATTTGGAATTTGAATTCTTTCGAGTTAAAGGGTTGGCAAAAGCAGTTTCAAACTATAATTTCCTTCTTTTAATAAACCCTACATTCGAATACAGTTTTATAAGCACGGTTGTATCAAACTAACATGAATTACAAAGCATGATCCATAAATATGATGTCACAAAATGAATAAGCGAAAGAAATCAAACAAAATAAATGATTCATACACACACAAATATTTACCGTTCTACAGGTTGTTGTATGAATAGTACATCTCTTAAAAACATTATCCTCGTAATATAATTTTATTTTATAAAATAAAGTTATAATTTTAATAATAAAGACATTTTTAAAAGTATATGATTTAAACATTACATATTACTAGTACTATTAATATTTTGTCTATTGATTTTATTTTAGTTTTTGAAAAAAAAATCATATACGGGAATTTTGTTTGTAATTTATACCATTCAATCCAACCTTTGAAGAATAGAACCAAATAATTATCTATGTTAATTCTGCAAAACTCAGCTAAATTATTAAACCCTCACATTTTCATTTGAAGATAGATTGTTTTATAACGTTTCTTAATTTCAAGTATTATATTTTTCTATTATACATTTTAATATTAATAATATATTACATTTTAAAACATTATTAACAAATTTAAAATAAATAATTGATTAAGGTAATAGTTAAGTATATTAAAGTACAAAGTTAAAATAATAGTATAAATGATAAAATAGTATAATTTAAATAAATCGGGTAAAAAAAAAGTAATAACAAAAAAATCTTACTTTATATACCAACATTGTTGACTTAGGTAAAATTAAATTTGAATTATTTAAAGAAAATATCATATTCAAATCTATAGAGAAAATATTATTGAAAAAAAAACCATGATAAATGAAGTTTTTTCATCATTCAAATTTAAAAATCTTATCTATTCAAACATTATAATAAAATGAAACAAAACTTTCAAGTAAAAGAACTAAAAATGACCTAAAAGTGCTTTCAAAACGTAGTCTTTACTGAAAAGAATCCAAGGCAATACTTTTTAAATCACTGTATCTTATTTTTTTTAAAAAAGTTCATCTATACGGACAAGTTAGTGAAAAAAAATGCTCAACCTTTATGAATGTCATGGAATAGCCATGCTTGCTAATTGCCCCATGCAGAGTCACGCAACTAAACTTAAACATTTACAAGCAGATTAAATTCAAAATATTTATTTAGTTAAAAGGAAAATATATTTCATGTTGTAGATTCTATTTTATCCTGCTAATTAAGGTTATGAGCAAATAGTGCATGTCAAAAAACAAAATACAAAAAATAACAAACTCTTCTTTATTCACATGATTAGTATTTAAAAAGTTCAATTATTAATTAGTTAATTACGCTGAACTTTGTTAATATTATTTCACATGTGTTTAGTGGACTATATAAATCCATTTCTCACAAAATTTGAAAAAATAAAAACAAGAAAAAATTGATTTCTAATAGCATAAACAGAATTTAAGATTGTTGGATGCAAGTGTGTCCTTCATCCAGAGAAAGATGAAGGCTATTTAAACAGCTCCAACCATGTTCTTGCTTCACTCAACCTCTACAATCTAAATTCACCTTAGTTCCTATTTTTTTTTCTGTGTTCCACTTTTTCTCTCCACATCCCAAATCTCCTCTCATAGCCTTTTCCCCAAATCACCCTGTTTTCAGTAGCCGTTAATCACTTTTCATTCCCTTACCCATCAAAAATTTCAAAACCAAATAACCTAAGCCATGCAGCAGCATTCTACACTGCATTGTTCTACCCACCACCACTACTACTACATTGTTGCAACCTGAAACTCAAAACTCTTCGCGATTTGTTCCAAAAAATCAAATGGGTTGCTGCTTGAGTTCCCCTAACTCCAACCAACCCCAAAATGAACCCAAACACCCACAACCCCACGTGGGATCCGTTGAACAAAACTGTAGAATCAGAAACCCACAACCCCTTGAAGAGGAATATGTGAAAGAGGTTCTTTCTGAAACACCCATCTCCAAACCACAACAAATTCCAACTTTTAAGCCACATATGAAGACCCAATTGCCCGCTATTCAGCCACCAAAGGTTCCCTTAAAAAAAGCGTTGGAACCTGAGGAAGTGTCTGCCGTGTCGGAAACGTGCAGCAACGGCGAGAGTTTCTCCACCACTACCACCGTGACGGAAAACCGAGAAGACGAAGCCACAAGTAAGAGAAGCAACGCAACTCAAAACCGGAAGCGTTCGTACACCGTCGACAGTAGAATCAGCTCCAGGGACCGGAGGCAGAAATCCCCGGCGAGAAAGCCAGAAATTCCGGTGAGGCCACGGTCAGTTCCCCGGAGATATTCTGATCAGGCACCCCGTCTTTCCGGAGAGGGGTCCATCCGGCGGTCGAGGTCGCCGTCGCGTGGAGGCCGGAGTAATATCCGGCCGCCGACGCGACGGGTTCTAGCTGCTAAGGATGTTGTGGAGAGAAACGACAGCGTTTCGGTGAAGGAGTCACTAGAGAACCCACAGGTGTCACTGGAGTGCTTTATCTTTCTGTAGGTTCTGGAAGCAAGTTTCTTTGTTAATTGTTTCAAGGGTTTTTGGTTTGGTAGAAGCAATTTTGAGTCACATGACGTGTTTTACATTTTAGTGGCAGTTTCAAGTGGTTGGAGTTCATTTTTCTCCTTGTTTGTGGGACATGTTGCTCGCAAAATTGCTTCTGTAAATACTTGCATCTCCATAGATGTTTCTCTTTTTCGTGTTCTTACCTTATTTCTTGTGATATCTGGTTAATTTGTATGGAATCTGCAGCAATAACAGTATGCATGTAATGTTTTGTTCTCATTCTATACACTCTTCGGAAATCTTTCTGCAGAATTTTCTTTAATCTTATAAAGAAAATGCCAAATAAAAAATAAATTTATACAATCATCCATGATGGAGGACTTGAATGTATGATCTATCATGCATAATATAGTTTCAATAGATTAAAAATCCTGGGTTTGAGAGAGGTTTATTAACAGCAGAAGCTGTTTGGAATTTGAGTTTTCCATAGGAGAAAGTATGAGACCAGTTACAACCTAAAACTTTGATACTTAAAGATTTAGTGTTTATAAGGTTTTTTTCTTATATACTATGGAACTAATATAACTGGATGAAAAACTGTCATAATTTAATGTTTGGTAAAGTATTATTGTATTTAATGCATATTTTAATGTATATGATTTTTAACAAAGGCAAAAAGATATGTAAAGATATTAAGATTGAAATATGAAGTTATGGGATCTGGTCCATTGCTATAAAAAAAACTGATAGGCACAGTGGGCTTAGTTAGAGAACATTAAACTAAACTAATGTGGTGAGATGATGTGGATATTTTATAATGTATAATAGTAATTCTTGAGAAAGAGTTGAATGCAGTGAACCAAAATGGTCCACCAGGTTGAGCATCCTCTTTAATTACTTTATAGGGGAGGGAGAAGAAGACAGATAGACAGACACAGAGGCTGCTTTTGTTTCTGTGGATTGTCATCTTTTCTTTTCTGTTGTGTTCAACAGCAACCGTGTACCTTCATTTCAAGCATGCTAAAAAGTGTAGATAGCAGATAGCTCGCAAACTGACAAATCATTAGACAGTTAGTTTTGAAATGTTTTAACTCTTACTGATTTGATTGTTAATAATTTGTCTAGTTATAAGCATAACATAATTCCGATAATATAGGTTGGACAATTCATTTTTTCTATTATATATATATATATATATATATATATATATATTGTTTGTGTTTTTGTTACCCAGAAATCTACCATACAATTGAGACACCTTCTTGTTCGGTCACTCAGCATGCACTTCAATTACTTTCCATACAAGCTCCTTTCTCTTCTTTGATCTCTTCATTCTTCGGCCTTCTCGTAATCCAGATTCTTCAGCTCTCGGTCTTCTCGTAAACACCGAATGAGAGTACCTGCAGAAGTCACTCCGACCATCAAGTCAGTAAAGATATTTGGCACTCAATTATCAGAGCACTGTACCTGATGATGATCCTGGTTTTTGGAATGTGTGCTATTTATATTACCTTAGTGGACTTTCCTTATTGAACCAAATTAGGGAGTTGAACCATGTTTAGGGTTACATTACCTGGTCCTTAATCGTGGATTAGCTTCACTGATTCTATTTAAGCGTAACTGAATTTGAGATGTCGATCGGCCCATTCACTAGCACAAAATGTATAAACAACGACTATTTATTTAATGCGGTTTTAGGGTTAGCCGTTGTCATTTAAAATGCAGTGGTATTTTTGAAATTAATTTCATTTAGGAATAATAGCCGCATTCTTAAATCATGCATTCTTAAATCAAAGCGCATGATTTACGAATGCAGTTATTTAAATAGCCGCCTTCATAAATCAAAGCGCGTGATTTAAGAATGCCGCATTCTTAAATCATTTTTTACCCTAATTTTGAAGCGCGCCACTTACGCTTTCATACTTTCTTTTTTTTTGGCGCTTTGCGTTTTCTCTTTTTTTCTACTCTGGTGTTCCTCTCTTTTTTCTGCGAGCTTCATTGTGTTCTCCTCGTACCATTGTAAGTTCGTTTCGATTCACTCTCTTTCTTTTTAACCAATGGTTTATAAATTTTTTTCGTTTCACTTATTTGTTTGTTTTCTTGCATTGGCGAAGGGTTCTCTGACGCTTCATTTTCTCTTTTGTTTATGCTCTCGTGCTTCCTCTCATTTTCTATAGGCCTTCATTGTCTTCTTTGTGCCATTGTAAGTTCGTTTCGAGTTCTCTTTCTTCTTCACCATTGGTTTATATATATTTTTTCGTTTCTCTTATCTATTTGTTTTCTTGTAGTGACGAAGGTCACCATTGCTTCATTGCATGCAGTTTGGGTTTTTGCTATGCCGTATTTGCTCCGTTGTTGCTGCTGCCACCGCTATTGCTGCCTTAGGGTTTATAGTTTTTTTTTTTATAAAATTAAATAAGAATGCGGCTATTTACCATAGTTACATTCATAAATCGTATTTACGAATGCGGCTAAATAGCCGCACTTATAAATATAAAATAGTCGCACTTGTTTTGCCTTTCTGCACTAGTGATTGAAGCATATCATGATATTGGTCGGCCTAGTGATGAGGATCGACACATGTAATCAGTCGTCCAAAACTTCTTGATTAAAAGTATATTTTAAAATAATGATTCGACGCTTAAATAAATATTGTTATAAAGGATTCTCTCATTTATAATGTAATTAATGTGTATAATTATAAAGATTGTATTAATTGATTTATGGTGTATTTTTTCTTATGTTAATGTATTCTTACCAGCTGATCGATGAACATCCGATACCGATTTATTCATGTTGTTTTTTATTCTATTTGAAGAAAAATATTGGTTTTGTTTCATTCAAAACTTACAGTAAAAGTTAAGTGGTTTTTTTTATAGCTGTACCAACTTGTAATAAAAAGAGCATCCTAGTTCATCTCATCTTACAATAATTGTATGACATTTTTAGAAAAAGAAGAATCGGAGATGAAGACATATCAATGATAATAGTATACACGATAAGATTGTGTTTTCCTTCCAGAACTTGCAGTTGTTGCTTGCTTCCTGAGTCTAAGAACCTATACTTATTACCTTACTATAAAAAATAGTGATGAGAAATAATTAATTTGGCTTCAGGGGAGTGGTGAGTGTTGCTTTTTGGAGCTTTCTACATGGAGATAATAAGTTTAAATATATAAAGTTTATTTGTCTTCAAATATTTAAGGGGAGAGAAATTAAATTATAAGGTTATGAGAAAATAAAACTCATTCTTGAAAAATACAACAACAGAGAAAGAAGAAAAAAAATTAAGTATTTTTTATATGAAAGGTTATTTGCACTGCCAATATTCTATTTTGGGATTTTTTTTTTCCATTTTTCTTCTTGTTTATTAGAATTGTTATTTGATTTATTTTGACTAAATGCTGATATTTATGTACTTGTTGAAAACTCTATTGTATCATTTATTTTGTCATATACCTATCTTATTTCCTTTTTTTTTTCTTTACACTTTTTTTTTTATAAATTCTTATTATTATTCTATCATTAAGTTATTATTTTGAACCACTTATCTTTAAATTAAAAAAAACTGAAACATAATAAAAAAAAAATAATGGCAAAGATTATATTAGAAAATTTTGCTGACATAGCAGGCTTTATAAGAATACTTAGGCAGATAAGATAACGGAACATTTTTATGCAAAGTATATGAGTCTATTTCTTTAAGGAACTTAGTATTTGTTTTGTTATCTTCATATCCGATAATCGACCGAAATTCTATTTTAAAAAAGAAAAAAAAATGATATTGCAAACAAAATACCACCATTAATTTTTTTTATATTTAAATATTTTAGATTAACCTTTGAAATCACAATAATTCTAAACAAATTTCTTCATATTTATTTCAATAATTAATTATAATTTATTCCTTAAATATGTATATTTTAATTCATATATTATTTACTTAAGTTAATAAATTAACTTAATTGTATATTCACTTAAACTATTTATTTAAATTACTACTTAAATTTCCAAATTTTATTCTTAAATAAGTTAATAAATAAATTATGTTAAAAATAGAGTCTCCAAGACTCATAATATTAATTTTGGTTCAAATTTTTGTTTAAATCCTTAAATGATTCAAATACATACATTGTTGTGAGTTAACATACATTTTTAATTAATTATTTTATTACTTTTTATGTACTTTTATCTTTTTTTTTTCTCAAAAGGAAAACTCTAAACAAAACGAAGGATATAATTTGGTTTCTAATAAACCAAATTCCAATGTTACAAGTTCTAATGTTTTAACCACAAGTTTATTAAAATAATATTGTTAAAGTAAATAGTTATAAGGTATTGACCACTTTGAAGTTTGATGGCTCTAGCACAAATTTTTTTCATGTATTTGAAGGATTAAAGGAAGAAGATGTATATAATTGTCCTTGATCTCGATAATTAAGTAATATGGAACTATTAAGTACCGAAACACGTCCCTAGGTCGATGACTAAGGAAAATAAAGGTTCATTTTCTGAATTTCTTTTTTATTCTCACATACGACATCAATGTTCCAACCTCAAATTTATTAAGATAACATTGTTATGGTCAATTACTTCATCAAATGTATTACCCGCTTTAAATCTCAGTGACTACATCATGATTTTGTCCTTAAAAAATGTCTCGACTCCTAAGTAATGTGAAAATATTAGGTGTATCGAAACAAGTTCCCAATCAAGGACCAAAGAATGTAGGAGCAATACAAGACTTTTAACATGTGGACCTTTCTTTGACTTTTATAAAATAATTTAGCTTCCAAATTTGAGAAGACTCAACTCAAATATCTCAAAACATCATTCTTTCCACCTCATACGAATAACATTCTTCTCTCAAGGGAGATCACCTACTATATGTGTAATGAAATATCATTATATGCAATTTTTGAAAAATTTATTATACTATTCCAAAAAAATATTAAAATATTAGATTTATACATTTTAGGTATAAATTAATTGAATCAATTTTTCTAAAATTATTATTATCTTCATTTTTTTTCATTCTTTATGATGGATTCTATTCTCACCAAAGTTTTTGAGTTTTTTGTTGTTAAGAAGGTGTCAGTGGATGGCGAGGGTGTAGAAGGTAAGTGGGTTTGGAAGGAAAGAGAGAATTTGATCTATACAGTGAAATCAACTTATAAAATTTTGAGGAGGGAATTAGAAAGTGAACATCGACTATTTTTTGAAATTTTTTGGAAGATAAAGACTATCCCTTCTGTTGGGTCTATTAGTGTCTAAGTTCAAGAGGGCAGGGGTGAATTGAGCTTATAAAATTTTCGCAAGAACACACAATTTTCAGTATACCAGAGGCAAAAAGAACAGATTGTTTTTACATGAAACAGATTGATTCTCCAGAGCAGTCTAGCACAATTTGAATTTGTTCAATATAAAATTGTGATCAACAGAGGATTATAACAGAGTCAGATCAGCTGAATATTATGAGGATGAAGGATACAGCTATGCTTAGAGATCAAACAAATTTACTCAACACAAGGTTCTAAGGAGAATGATTCTTTCTCAGATTTTAATGAATAGACTGTTTGTTCACAGATCACTTAAACCATCATATACAATTGCCTTGTTTGTGATTAGAAAGCTTTAACAAATCAGGAAGAACTGTTCTTACTTAAACCCAGAATTAACATATTCAATTTCAAAAGAACAGATTTAGTTCTTGACAGAATTAAGCAAAACCAGAAATGAGTGCAGGGATGAGAAGAAAAGGCACACAAGTTTTTATACTGGTTCACTCATACAGAGCTACGTCCAGTCTCACCTTACCCCAAGGTGGAATCCACTAAAAACAGTACCAATTACTTACAAACACAGCAGTTCTTGAACACTACAAGAACAACACAATCAATGCTGAAAAACCCTATTTCAGCACACCTTGCACTCCAAGAAACCCTATCAAGGAGTGACTAACACTTACACCTTTACAAACCAGAATAAAGGAAAGATTACACCTGAAAAGAAGATGCAAGAACTCAAAACCAGTAGTTCAATTTGCTGCAGAACTGCACCAGCACCTTCACCAAGATCAAAGGTTTCCTAGAACAAGCACACTTGAAAATCTCTTTGGAAAACCTTTCAAAAATCTTTTGATCCTTCTTCTCACATGGAAAATGTCTGATCTCTGTCAAAAACGTAATTGCTCAACTCTTTTTCATGTGAGAGAGACTTTTCTTTATATAGAAAACAATTTCTAACTTCTTTTAAAAAAACAGTTGAAAAGCAGTTATGAAAACAACATATTCATTTTTGAACTTAACAGATTTATTTTGTGAAAACCGCCAACTCAGCTAACTGAAATAACTGTCTGAGTTGTACCTTTGGTGCCCTAACTAACTTGTGAAAAACCTTTCAGCTGACCAAAGAATAAACCTGTTCTTTCTCAGTGAAACAAATTAAAAGATAGCAAACAGGCTAGCTCAGCTTTAACTGAAATAACTAACTAAGCTTTACCTGTGGTGCCCTAACAGAATTTTAGAAAAGCCTTTTAACAGAGAAGAAATAAACCGATTCTTTCTCCATAAAACAGATTTATTTTTGTACTGATTTAAAACTTTTAAGAGCACTTTTAAAAGCTTTTCAAAAAACCTTTAACCACATCATGTGCTTGATCTAGACTTGGTTAGGCATCTAGGATGGGTTATACAGCAAAAGGCAACCTTACACAATTACAAGCCTACATACAAGATCATCTAAACCTATTACAAACATTACAACAAACTAGCTATTTTTCTACATCAAACACACACTAACACTAGGTAGAGAAGAGGCTTCATCCATCTTCAACACCTTCGACCCAGGTAACTGCTTGACGAGTTTTGGAAAACAATCTTGCTACGAAGGATAACCTTGTGAGACGTGGAATAATGTTGGCAAGTAATTAATGTGTTTTGTGTGGGGAGGAAGTAGAGTCAATAAGTCATCTGTTCTTTAAATGGAAGATAGTTTGATCAATCTAGACTGTGTTACTCTTAGTTGGGCATACTATCCCATTATGATGCTAAAACACATTTGTTACTATTTAGGATGTTAGGGAAGAGCAAATTGGTAAATAGAGTTTGGAGAAGTGTTTGAGTGGAAATAATTGAGGAGATTTCGAAACATAGAAATAATTGTATCTTTAGAAGTGGCAAAGTTGATAAGGTGGAGGTTTTCATTGTTCCTCAACTTAAGATTTAGGCATGGATCATTTCGAAAGAACACTTGGCAGATTTTTCTTATTCAGATTGGTGTTTAGACCCCAAGTGTCGTATGAGATATCTTAAAAGTGAATAAATTATGTTTCTAAACGATTAATTTCACGCCTAGCAAGCTAGGAAAAGGTGAGTGTTTCTTTTTTAGGTAATAGGTACGGGTGCACGAGTTAGGAGGTAACTATTGAACAAGGCTTTAATGTCTCCAAATCTCTATGGATTGCTTGAAGACTGGATGTAGCTTGTGTGTGTTTGTTTTGGGTAGTTTGAATTGTAAATCCACTTAATTAGGATTCAAAGTTGGTTTAAATCAAATCCTTTTGAAAAAAGAGTGTTTTACAAAGAAGTGGAAAAACAACCAATTATTTTATCGTTTCAATCGGTTGTTTGGTACTTAGTGTTTTTGAAACAAGTTTGACAAAGCTTAAATTGGTTAACTTAGTCAAGCCAATTCAATTAGTTGTTTCGACAATTCAATCGATTGTTTTTTGAAAACTCTTAACATAATCTGTTAAGTTTGGTAAATATGTTTTAATTGATTCAAAACTTTTTTGGCTCCTTCATTAAATGCTTTTAACTGTCTTTTGGAGTTTAAATAGGTTGTTTAACGCTTCTGGTAGAAATGATCTAAGATTAATCTTTTGAAAACAATTTTCTCCACGATTTACATCAAGCTTTGATTGAACTTGCTAAGAGTGGAATATGACTGTTGTGTAATCTTTTGTAATTCAATCTGTATCAGGTGTGATCTTTCTTTATTTTCTTTTGATCTATATTTCTGTAAAGAACTGTGATTCACAAAATCAGAGGCTGTTCTGATTTGTGGTGTGTTGTATTGCCAAAGGAAGTGAGTGTTCTTGAGGGATTCAAGATCACTTCTTTGATGTGTGTGTGTGGTTGTAATCTGTGGTTGATTACATAGTGGAATATCCAGTGGTTTCTGAGGAATGGATGTAGCTCTTGGTGTAAGAGTGAACCAGTATAAATTTGTTTGTGTGATTTTCTCTTTCCCTAATCTCAATTATATTTGTTTTATGTTGTTTTTATAAACTGCTGATAAAAACAACCGGTTAAATCGCAAAAACAACCGGTTGATTTTTTGGATAAAACAGTTTTGTAGCTTGAGCATTTACATTCCTTTGGCTTTGATTCTTCATTGGCTTTCTCCATCACCCCCCTATTGTTTTAGGCCTACAACTTTAACAGTAACAAGGGTGGGAGCTAGATAATTATTCAGGAGGATGTAAGTGCTTGAGTCGGGGGCTGGAAACTAAATGAAGACAAAGATGGGAGTGGGTATTCGGGGCTTGTGGTTGTAAATGAATTTCTAGTTGATGAGTTTGAAGTTGGAAATTGTTTGGACAGCTACTGGCAAGACCAATAAAGCTGGAATGTGTTGTGAGGGCAGTAGAGGAACTCATGCGGGTTCAATTTTTTTTAGCAACATCAATTCTATATGTTGTATAATGCTCTGTGGTTTAAATCTAGGTGGTGGTGTAATGTGTTTTGAAACCTTCTGTGGGTAGATGATGAGCAGGTTTTGGATAGTTTTGTATAAGGGTTGAGACACTCATAAAATGTCTTACTTACTTTTATTAATTTTTTGCTGATAAAAAAACACAAGTGTTTTGAACAAGAAGATTCAATAGTCATCTTATATTTTGTATTATCTTGAATCAATTTATAGATAAAGTTATGATCATTCTCAATTTGTTTATGAGACACTCATGATTTTGATGTTACTTGTTCCTCAATTTTCTACAAACTATGACATTCACGGTGTTGCATTCAAGGTTATAATGAGATGGTGAAAATCTTTGAAAAAGATAATGAAGTCACTACCATTATTTATTAAGGAAAATTATGAAAAAATATTTTAAGAAAATATATTCTTTAAAATGAATATTGAGTATAAGAGTCAATTACAAGTAAGGAAGATGTTAGCACCCTAAGAAGTCCATATTAAGATGATTATTTTTAGTTAAATTTGCAAAATTAATGTAATTTTTAAAATATTTATTTTTTCCATAAAATATTTTAGTTACCTTTTTTAGAAACAAGAAAATATTGGTGAAAGTATTTTATTTAGGTCCGACAAGGATTAACCTTACGTTTACATATTTTCATTAACAGAGAATGTTGCATACACTACAAGAAAATCATTAAATAACAACTAAATTTAGAGACAATATTGGTGAAAGTATTTTATTTAGGTCCGACAAGGGTTAACTTTACGTTTACATATTTTCATTAACAGGGAATGTTGCATACACTACAAGAAAATCATTAAATAACAACTAAATTTAGAGACAAAAAATAATTAATCAGTATATTGACTAAATTAGATACTAATTTAGAGACTAAATAATTATTCATATATAAAGTGGTTTCTATTATTAATAAAAATTTATAAAATAATTTATAAATTGATATTTAAGTTAACTACCCAAGTTTTAACTACTAATATTTTAAATTCTAAATTAGTCTCTAAAAGACTAATAGAGATCAATTTAGAATATAAAATAGTAAATAGCTAAATCTGTAGTAGCTAATGATTAGATACCAATTTAAAAATTATTTTATAATTTTTTATTAATAATAAAAATTATTTTAGATACCAATAACTTTTTTAATTTATAAAATTATATCTAATTTAGTTAAATAGCAACTAGTCTCTAAAATTAGTTTCTATTGATTTTGTTGGAATGATAATTCTTTATATAAAAACAATTTTGTAATGAAAATGCTAATCTGAAGTCGATAAGGATAACCTTGGTTCTCATTTGATTTACAATAGAAAATAAATATTATTTAATTATTTATATAAATAAATTTTATTACGAGAATGTTTATTTGAGTTTGAAAATGATTACTTTACTCGTAAGTATTTCTATTAACAATAAAAAAAATTTGGGTGACATAATTATTTTTGTAAAGATGTTTTGTTGTGAAAATATTTTAGTGTTTTAATGCTTCAATAGTTTTAATGGGTATTTTTATATAAATTTTTTTTAATTATCAAATAAATCCACTGATAATTAATAATTTTTAAAATTATTATGTGAATGAAAATTATAATTATCAAACAAGTCCTAATGATAATTAATTTTTTTCAAAATTATTGTGTGAATAAAAAATTTAATTATCAAATAAATCTAAATTTTAAAATTGATAATTAATAATTTTCAATATTATTATTATATAAATGAAAATTATATTTATCAACTTCAAGTCTTGACATTATAACATCCCTATTTTTACTCATATTTGATAATATATTATGCCTGCAATATCTAATTAATATAAAGCATATACTACTTTTCATATTGTATCTCAAAGTATATCACTATTCTTAGGGATTTTAATATATACACAAAAGTTTGAAAAACAAAACATCTAAAATGAAAGCATCTCATCCTCTAACTGCTCACTGATGAACTCTATTACGTGTAACCTCATATGCTCTCGTGTAAATTAACACGATCATCATATATTAAAGAAAACAAACACAGGATAAACTAGCAATTTTTAAAACTTTCAATATCAACATAAACCTTCGATATTCTCACATTTTCACAATTTCATAAAATGTTTATCACGCTCATCATCCACATTACTCCTGTCATATTTCTAATGACTCACATACTCAGACATTTGACTCTACTTCCAGAAGACTTGCACCTGTCATACTACTCATTGTGAATTCACACAGACATGTGCATAGTCATCTCATAATCTCATATGACAGGGTAAATCCATTTGATCTGCTCTGATAAACTCTTTCAAACCTCAGACTCAGTCAAATGAACCTCCTTTGACTCTCACCAACTGAATAACTTCATTTATATGATTTCATTATACTAGTAGAGTCGGGACAAATCAGTACATCGTAATAACAATCTCAACATGCTATTTCCTTTACTGAAAATACTATGTGTTAATCACACTTTCACCTTATTACATACATAATTTAATATCAAACAACCAATCCTCATCAAACATCACATTTTAAGTAATTCAACAACTATTCAAATACAATTCATCTAATTTATATTACCATTCAAACAATTTAAATTCTCAATCACAAACACTTTCAATAACTTATTTACCTTAAAAATCAATATATAATATTCAAAATCACATTTTAGTCAATATTTTACTTTACTCTTAAAAGAGACAATCCTGCAAGAAAAAATTGGAGTTGCCAGGAGTCTATTGACATACTCCAATCATCAAACTGATAAGTGAGAAGGTCAGAATCTTAAAGAGAATGGAGAGGAAAGGAAAAAAGAAACTTATAGAGAGATGGTGGTTTAGGGTCTGAATAACTGAATTTTCCATTTATATGCTCTTTTTAGTTTAATAATAAATATTTCGGTGTCATTTAAAATATACCATTTATTCTAAAATTATTTTTTAATCCTTAAAGACATGATAAGAAATATTTTCAAGATTGATATATAATTGAAAATTTGAATCATCAAACAAATTTATTTTTTAATAAATTATTTTCAAAATTTATAAGAATGAAATTTTCAATTATAAATAAGTTCGAAATTAAATATAATAAATAAACAATTTTAAAAAATTTATATAAATAAAATTTTAATTTTGAAACAACTTTAACACTTAACATGATAATCAATTTTTCATTAAATATATCTAAAGTGTTAAATATGAAAATCCTTTTATGTATACATGAAAAATTGTGAATTCAATTACTTAAATGAAGTTAGAAACAACCTAAGGTTTGAGCCACTTTATACCTTAAAGAAATAAACGGAAGGCACGTTGAGGATTTCCCATCTCTGTAAACCCATCTTGTTAGAGAATGGTAAGTAATTGATCAAAAACCATCTCAGGGTTCTCAATTTCATCTACAGTCTCCTACATCATCTTTATTCAATGCGATTCATTATTCACATTCTTCTGCAAAAACTCTCACGACCATTAATGCTGCAAAAATATCCTTAATTAGTTCAATCTCTTCTATAGTTCACGGACAAGTTCTATAAAACACCATTATCCTTCATGGTAACCTCGAAAACCAGTGACTCTCCCAGATTTTAGATTCCCCAGGGATGACTTTGGCGAGTGTCTTGTCGAAGGGAATCTCAATGAGGGGTTGTTGTAGGGTATGTGAACAAGTAGGATTTGGTTACAGTTTTCAGAGTTTTGGACCACAAATGATTTTCTTTTGTCATTTTATTACAAAATAGAATAGAGATGAACAAAAGAGAACAGAGATGAACAAAAGAGTAAACTGAAGACAAAGGATATGAGAATGAATATATCTTTTTTCTTGTTATTCAAATCAAAATAAATGGTCTGAATATATACAAGTAGTACACTCATTCTAGGTTTAACTAAAGAGGAAAAGAATCAATAATTAAATAATAGAATCATAACACACAAGACAAAATAAAGGTTATTCACCCCTATAAAGAGAAACAACTGATAATTAGAAAAGACACCCAATTAATATTAGGATCCTTCTATAACTCTAGTATCCGTATCCTTGAATACCCCGCCACAAGCTGGGGAGCAAATATTGATGAGACCCAGCTTGGAACAAATATTCTTAAAAGATTGAGAACTTAAAGCTTTGGTATAAATATTAGCTAGTTGCTCTGTGGTGGAAATGGGAAGCAAATGGATGAGACCCTTCTTAAATTTTTCTCGGACCACGTGACAATCTATTTCTATATGTTTTGTATGCTCGTGAAACACTGGACTTGCTGCAATGTATCTTGCTGAGTCATTGTCACAGTATAAAAGAGATGATTGCTCAAAAGGAACTTTGAAATCTTGAAGAAGATAAGTTAGCCATTGAATTTCACATGTAACAGTGGCCATTGCCCTGTATTCAGTTTCACAAGAACTCTTTGATACTGTTCCTTGCTTCTTTGACTTCCAAGATATGAGAGAATTTCCAAGATACACACTAAAACCAGTCACTGATTGTCTTGAATCACTACAGGTGCCCCAATCACTATCACAAAAGGCTTTCAAATGAACAGAGGTAGTGGAAGAGAAAAATAGACCAAGACTTGGAGCCCCTTTGATATATCTGATAATTCTAATCGCTGCATTATAGTGAGCAATTGTAGGCTTAGCAAGAAGTTGAGAAAGTTGTTGCACAAAAAATGTTATGTCAGGTCGGGTATTAGTGAGATACATAAGTTTTCCAATCAATTTTCTGTATGCTTGAATATCTGTGAAAGGAACACTTCCAGTAGAAGAGAATTTCTCATGATTATCAATAGGAGTGGGTGCAGGTTTGCAGGCTAAAAGACCTGCATCTGTTAATAATTCCAATGCATATTTCCTTTGATTTACCATTATTCCTGTCTTACTTCTTGCTACTTCTAGACCAAGAAAATATCTTAAATTCCCAAGATCTTTAATCTTGAATGTCTGATTCAAGGCTAGTTTGATTCGAGCAATCTCTTCTTTATCATTTCCTGTCAATATTATATCATCCACATATACCAATAATGCTGTAAAAGATCCTTCAGAAGAATTAATGAACAAGGAATGATCATTCATAGATTGAGTATATTCCATAGAAAGCAAAAATGATGACAGTTCGGCAAACCATTCTCTGGTAGCTTGCTTAAGACCATATAAAGCCTTTTTTAGTTTATAAACTTTTCCTGGTGGAATAGAAGTCAATCTAGGAGGAACAACCATGTATACATCTTCTTTCAAATCTCCATGTAAAAAGGCATTGTTTATGTCTAATTGTTTCAATTTCCAATTATAAATAAAAGCTAAAGAAAGAAGCAACCTTATGGTGGTCATCTTTGCTACTGGAGAGAAAGTATCAAGGTAGTCAATGCCTTCTGTTTGTGTATATCCCCTTTGCCACTAACCTTGCTTTATACCTTTCAATTGTCCCATCAGCCTTATATTTTATTTTGAATACCCATTTGCAACCTATGGCAGCTTTGTTCTTAGGTAGAAGAGCAGTCTCCCAAGTTTGATTTGACTCTAAAGCAGATATCTCACATTGTATAGCTTTTCTCCAACAGTCATGTTTCACAGCTTCAGAATAAGTGTTTGGCTCAACATGTGAAGAAAGAGACATAATTTAATCTTCAGCAAACAAATTTTGATCATCAATACCAGGACTGTTAGTTTCATTACTAGTATCTTGAACCCTTTGGTATGGAAAAACATGTTCATAAAAGACAACATCCCTAGACACAAAAATTTCTCTTAATTGAATATTCAACAAAATATATCCTTTTGTCCACCTTGGACAACCAATAAAAACACATTTTGATGCTCTTGGATCAAATTTTCTTCTATTTGTTGACAAAGTGCTAGCATAACATAAAGAACCAAACACCTTTAATCCGTTAAAATCTGCATCAGTTTTGAAAAGCATTTCATGAGGGGAAGAATAGTTTAAAACAGGTGTGGGAAGCATGTTTATAATACACGCAACATGTATCACAGAATATGACCAATAAATTTTGGGTAAATGAGATTGTATCATAAGAGCTCTTGCTACATCTAATAAATGACCATGTTTCCTTTCAACTATACTATTTTGTTGTGGAGTATTGACACATGATGTTTGATGTATTATTCCTTTACTAACAAAAAAATTAGTCATGACAAACTCAGTTTCATTATCACTTCTTATTATTTTTATTGTTGTCTCAAACTGTGTTTGAACAAAAATAACAAAATGTTCCAAAACCTTAACAACTTCAGATTTTTGTTTCAAAAGAAAAATCCATGTGTACCTCGAATAGTCATCAACTATGGTCAAGAAATATTTATGGCCATGAATTGATGGTATTGAGTATGGTCCCAAAAAATCTACATGAATCAAATCAAAACATTTTTTTGATTTAGATGTACTAATAGGAAAAGAAAGTCTTTTTTGCTTTGCAAAATGACAAACATCACAAACAAAAGATTTGTTATATTTAACAAAAGGAAATTTATTCTTGATAACATCAATACATTTATTTGAAATATGACCTAATCGAAAATGCCAAAGGGTTTCTAGATCACTAGCACTGACATTAACTATATTGATGATGTGTGTAGATTCAAGGGGTTTAATTTGAAATTTCTGGTAAGATGGGATCCTGAGTATATAAAGTCTATCTTGCATCTTAGCATAACCAATTATTTTCAAGGAGTTTTTTTCCTGAATGTGACAACCATTAGAATCAAAGGTAAGAACACAAGATAGTCTATCAACCAATTTTGTTACTGAAAGAAGATTAAAAGTGAAGCAAGGAATATACAAAACATTGTCTATGACATGATTTTGATTGAGAAAAACACTTCCAGAATAATTGGCAATGACTTGATTTCCATTTGGTAATTTGACATAAATAAGATCAATTTAACGATACGAAGTGAAGTAAGTTAAGGATGAACAAATGTGATCAGTAGCACCACTATCAATAATCCAAGAACTAGAAGAAGAAATATAATTATTATCAGTTTGTGTTGTCATATTGGAAGGAATAACAGAGACTTGACTAGAAACATTGTCACTGGATTTGACCTGTTGTAAAAAAGCTAAGAATGTTTGATACTGCTTAGGAGTAAAACCAATTTGCTGAGACTCCACTTCTAACTTTGAACCTTCATGACTCTGCTCATTATTGTTAAAATTTGTATTGTGAAAGGCTGCATGACTTTGATGATGGTTCTGATTTTTAAATTTTGAAATAAGGTGGAAAACCATGCTTTTTATAGCATGTATCAATGGTATGCCATGTCTTTCCACAATAACTGCAAATTTTGGAAGTATATCCTCTTCCATATCCACCACCCATGCCATAGATCATAGCATTGTTATTATAACCTCCTTTGCTAGTAGCAATCATTGCCTTGGATTGATCACCAAAAACTTGCCTCTCTTGTTGTGTAATGAGAGAGTAAACTCTATTCAAGGATGAATTATCTGATAAACTAACATGGTAAGGTAAACAAGATCTTGTGAGGGATCAACAATTTCACCCATAGATAAATGTAGCAACCAGAGCTCTAATCAGAGCTCTGATACCATATTACAAAATAGAATAGAGATGAACAAAAGAGAACAGAGATGAACAAAAGAGTAAACTGAAGACAAAGGATATGAGAATGAATATCTCTTCTTTCTTGTTATTCAAATCAAAACAAATGGTCTGAATATATACAAGTAGTACACTCATTATAGGTTTAACTAAAGAGGAAAATAATCAATAATTAAATAATAGAATCATAACACACAAGACAAAATAAAGGTTATTCACCTCTATAAAGAGAAACAACTGATAATTAGAAAAGACACCAAATTATTCTCCTCTATAAAGAGAAACAACTGATAATTAGAAAAGACACCCAATTAATATTAGGATCCTTCTATAACTCTAGTATCCGTATCCTTTAATACATTTCGAAGAAACTGGAATAGGAGGAAGGGTTTTCTCCATCACCATGAGATGCAAGACAATAAGAGAAGTACGGTATGGTTGACCGATACTATGATGTGTCTCGATCTTTCTGACTGAGATGATCGAGACACACGCTGACGTGACTCGGTCTACCTGACCGATACACCACGCACGACCAGGCCAACCGACACATATAACCATTAACGCTCAAACCAAGGTCAGTGAGCTAAACTACCATTAAGGATTAGGTAATGCAACCCTAAGCGTGATCCATTCCACTAATCAGACCCCAATAAGGTAAACCCATTAAAATAATATAAATAACACACATTTCAAGGAACGGTGTACGTCATTTATATTATTGTGCACCTACCCGAGTGTCGATCATCTGCTTTACTAACTTGAGCATCGGAGTGCCTTCTGCAGGTACCGCCATTTGGCATTTACCCGAGACTGAGAGTCGAAGGAGAGACACGAAGGCAAGAAAGATCCCAGTAGAGCCCTAACAACCTGTCCGACCGAAGAAGGAAGACAAAGACTTCAATAGTTATCTAGGTCGCATCTCCCTAACAGGAATAGAGAATGCATATTACTTATAAAAATAGAAAGTGGTAAAAGTGAGAGAAAGTGTTAGAAAATGGAGATGGAAAGAAACGAACTTTCCTTTTTCTGCATTTATTTCTTCTTTCCATGGTGCCAATCCCTCTATTACGTGTCCCTTTTTTTTCATGTATCTCTGTTCTTAATTTGTGTCTTGTTCGTTTTTTTCTTGCGCCGCTCCTGTTTTGTTCACTTGAAAAGGTGGTGCAAGGATTGGCACAATGGGCTTCGCCTTTACCAAATTATCGGGGAGAAACTCAAAGCCCTGTGCCGAATCGACATGAATGTGTTGAAGCCTCTTATATACTTCCTCATCCCTGCCTACCACTCTATTTATAATCTTTTTATCCCCTTAAAAATTTAGTATAGAAACCAATTTAGTGGGTTGGACCCGAGAAAAATAATGTATATGTCTCCTCTAATGTGCCTTGAAGTGTACCAATTTTGAATTTTGCATGGAGATGTGGGGTACATGACCTACAATCATGGTTGACTCCAGTAAGTCCATATTTTCTTCCTCTACTCATACATTTTAAAATACCAAAATTATTTTATATTTTATTATCTTTTAAATTTTGAAATGTAAAAAGTTAATATTTATAATTTTTTTCATAATGGATTATAAAATTCAGAATATTGAATTATTCTAAATAGTGTAATTTGGAGTAAAAAAATTTGTATTTTAAATTCTAAAATTTGAAATATAATTTAAAATTTGTGTTTTGTATTGTATAATATTTGGGATACAAATTTTATTTTAAAAGATTTATCTAATTCAATCTAGTAATGGTAAGAGAATACTTATATCCTTAACAAGAAAGAATATTACAAGGACTTTCTTCAGTTCTTCCTGAATTAGTGTCTAACCTAGGAGAAGTGGATCTAATGTCTTGAGCCATGAGTCAACTCATATATAAGAGATCTATCGCCACCTCCAGCCCAAAACCTTAAGGCTTTGTTTGGATGAGGGAGTGGAAAGGAGGGAGTGAATTTGAGATGATTTGAAGAGAAAGTGTAAAGAAAGTTAGGGTGTTTGGATTAAGGTAAATAGAGTGGAAAGTGTGAGGAAAGTTTATGAAAGTTTGTGAGTGATGTGATGGGTGTGATTGAAATTATATTTTTTTTAGTTGATAAGAATGTAAGTTTATAAATTTATTTTTATATTTAAAAATTATTAAAAATTAATTGGATTGATTTATTTATAAATTAAATAAATTTATTATTTTAACTTTATTTTTTATAATTAATATAATTATTATATAATTTTTTATTTAAAAATATATATATTTATTATTATTATTTATATTTATTCTTATAAATAATTAATTATGTTATTTTATAAAAAATATTTTTTTACAGTTTTAATTATATTTTTATATTTAAATTATAATCTTATTTTAAATAAAAATAATAATAATTTTAGTTTAAAATATAAAAAAAACTAACCTAAACTATAAAGCAACTTTCGTTGCAATTCTCTCCTTCCACGCGAAGAAAGTTTTAATAGGAAATCTCTTTTCGTTTTTCGTGTTTTATATTATTTAACGTTTCGTTTTTCGTGTTTTACCCACCAACAGTAAATCAGCTCTTTTCTTCTCCCAGAAACAAACGGAGCCTAAGGCAATGAATTTATGAGTTTTTTTCTTTATACATTTCTCACCTCACTCATTTTCACTCAATGTGAAACTCCTTCACTCTATACTTAATTTCTCACAATCTACCCCTCAAGTGTTATGATAATTTGTGATTGTTTTTAATTTTGTGATGTTCCTAATATAATCCTTATGTTGTTAAAACTTTATAAAAATGAAATTTTATTTGTATAAAATAGGGACATGCAAGTAATTTTAGTGCATGTAAACCTGTGGATATAATTTTTTTGTGATTGTAAATGATAATGATAATTGTGATGACTATAATCTAAAGAAATAATTATTTTTAAAAGATGATTGTATGGACTACTTGAAGTAGCATTTTTTCTAAATGGTTATTTGAGGGGGTATGAGATAGATATAAAAGGAGGTGAAAGGTTATTTTGGATTCATGTTCATGAATATACTAATAATAGGCCCTCACAAATCATTTCCAACTCATTGTATAAGTGGGTGTGTAGGCCTATCGATGACTATCTATTCTTATTACATTTTTTAAAATGAATTGGATTTAAAATTCATGTCCATTTTAACTAGATCAAATTTAATTTCACTTTGTCAATTAGATTAAATCCACTTTGTCAATTAAACCTGCAGGGAGGTAGCACAATACTCAAATCTATTATGTTCTGTTTTACATCTAAAGATTTTTGTGCATATTCTGGAATCTAGTGCAGTACAGGTATTGATCATGACTTTCCTTCAAAGCTATGCAAAGCAAAGGGGATTTATCTCCATCAAACAGGGGGAGATTGTTGAAGATGGATAAAGCTTCTTCCCTACCTAGTCTTAGTGTGTGTTTGATGTAGAAAATAGCTAGCTTGCTTTGAAGTTGTAATGTGTTTTAGTTGATCTTGTATTTTAGGCTAGTGAGTGTTTAAGGTTGTCTTTTGCTACATGACCTATCCTAGATGCCTAATCAAGGTGGTAAGATCAAGCACATGAAGTGATTAAATGTTTTCAAAAAGCTGTTTAGAGTTTTCTCAAAAATCAGGATACTGCACAAAAATAAATATGTTTCTCTGTAAAAGAATAGGTTTATTTTTGTTTTGCTGAAAGGTTTTTCGAAAGTTTGTTAGGGCACCAAATATGCAGTTCAGTCAGTTATTTCAGTTAAGCTGAGCTGACACTTCTCTTGAAAAACAATCTGTTTATTTTGAAATCAACCTGTTGTTTTTTATAAGAGCTTTTTAACTATTTTTTGAAAAGTTGTTAGAAACTGATTTCTATATAATGAAAGGCTTTTCTCACATGAAAGGTTGTTGAGCAATCACGATTTTAACAGAGATTAAACTTTTTCTGTGTGAGAAGAAGGATTTAAATGAGTTTTGAAAGGTTTTCCAAAGGGATCTTCAAGTGTGCTTGTTCTAGGAGAACCTTGATCTTGGTGAAGGTGCTGGTACTGTTTTTGCTACAATTGGGACAACTGGTTTTTGTTTTTGCATCTTCTTTCAGGTGTTATCTTTCCTTTATTCTTTCTTGTAAAATGTGTAAGTGTTAGTCACTCTTTGATAAGGTTTCTTGGAGTGCAAGGTGTGCTGAAATAGAGTTTTTCATCTTTGATTGTATGGTTCTTGTAGGGTTCAAGAACTGCTGTGTGTTGTAATTGATTGCAACTGGTTTTTAGTGGATTCCACCTTGGAGTAAGGTGAAACTGGATGTAGCTCATTATGAGTGAAGCAGTATAAAGTGTGCTTGCCTAATTGTTCTCATCCCTGCACTCATTTATGATATTTCGTATAATCTGTCAAGAAAGAAATCTGTTCTTTTAAAATTGAACCTGTTGTTTCTGGGTTTACTTAAATGTTCTTCTTGATTTGGAAAATCTCTTTAATGATAAACAAAGTCTTTTCAATCTAAGTTTTTAATTGGTTTAAGAACAAACTATTTCTTCCTTAAATCTTGGTTGAAAATTTATTTTCTTTGAAGGTTTATGGTGTAAGAACTTAATTGATCTCTTGGTATAAATTGTGTTCTTCAAGCTGTTTAAATATCAATCAATCTTGTTCTATTAAAATTTCTCTGTTGATCTCAATCCTAATCTGGATAAGTTCTGTTTGTGTTAAAGTGTTTTAAAGAATTAATCTGTTCATTCTAAATTCAATTTGTTCTTTTTCCTCTGATATACTGTAAACCAGATTGTGTTTGCGAAAATTTTATAACTTCAATTCACCCCTCCCCTCTTGAACTTAGACACTAATAGACCCAACATGTAGAACGTCTGGACTTCTTAGTTTAATTAACGATCTTGCAGATTTAAAACAAAGCATGTCTAGAGGTGGTAAAAACTATTTTGTAACATTTATAGATAATTTTTCTAGATACACCAAAGTGTATTCAATTAAACATAAGGATGAAACTTTTGAAATGTTCTTAACTTATAAAGCGGAAGTAGAAAATTAATTGAATAAGAAAATTAAAAGAATTAGATCAGATAGAGGTGGTGAATATGTTTTATTTAATGATTATTATGTTAAAAAGGGTATTATTCATGAAGTAACCCCACCGTATTGAATCTAATTGAGTAGCTAAAAGGAAAAATAGGACTCTTAAAGAAATGATAAATACCGTGCTTATTAATTCTAATGCTCCTGATAATCTATGGGGTGAATCTCTGTTTACCGCGTGTTTTTTGCAAAATAGGATACCACATAGGAAAACTGGTAAAACACCCTATGAGTTGTGGAAATGTTATCAACCTAATCTGAAATACCTAAGAGTGTGGGGATGTTTAGCTAAAGTGATGTTACCTGATACTAAGAAAAGGAAAATATGCTCTAAAACATCTGATTGCATGTTCTTAGGATATGCAGAACATAGTGTTGCCTATAGGTTTCTAGTTCTTAATAGTGATATAATTGAACGTAGCACTATAGTAGAGACGAAAAATGTTGAGTTCTTTGAACATATCTTTCCTCTAAACAACCTATTGATAGTGCTAGTGATGCCATGAGTGAGGATGTTAGGAGAAGTAAAAGACAGAGAAAGGAAACCTCATTTGGAGATGACTCTTACACTTATCTAGTTGAAAATGATCCAATAAGTTTTTTAGAAGCTACTAGTGCTCTTGATGCTAAACATTGGGATAAGGCCATTAAAACTGAGCTTAATTCAATTAAGAAAAATAATACGTGGACCCTAGTAGATTTGCCTAAAGGAGCAAAACCGATTAGTTGTAAGTGGATCTTTAAGAAGAAGTACCATCCTAATGGATCCATAGAGAAATATAAGGCAGGATTAGTTGCTAAAGGTTTTACTAAAAAAGATAACATAGATTACTTTGATACTTTTGCCCCTGTTACTAGGATTTCCTCTATCCGTGTGTTGCTAGCCCTAGCATCTATCCATAAGTTAGTAATTCACCAAATGGATGTTAAAACAACCTTTTTGAATGATGAACTAGAAGATGAAATTTATATGACTCAACCTGAAGGATGTGTAGTTCCAGGTCAAAAGGAAAAAGTATGCAAACTTTTAAAATCTATAAAATTACTAAGTTTGAGATGAAAGACATGAGTGAAGTAAGTGTGATTCTAGGAGTTAAAATTATAAGGAAGGGAGATAGTATATTACTATCCCAAGAAAAATACACTGAGAAACTTCTTAAGAAGTTTGGTTACTATGACTTTAAGTCAGTGAGCACCCCTTATGATGCTAACTCTAAATTAAAGAAGAACAGAGGAGAATCTATTTCTCAAACTCAGTATGTCCAGATAATTGGGAGCTTATTGCATTTAATGAGCTTTTCTAGACCAGATATTGCTTATTCAGTAGGTAGACTGAGTAGATACACTCAATGTCCTAGTCATGATTATTGGGATGCGCTTACGAGACTCATAAAATACTTGAGACGTACAATTGATTATGACATGGAATATAGTGGATTTCTCGCTGTGCTAGAATGGTATAGTGATGCTAACTGGATCTCTGATTCAAATGAGACAAAATGCACTAGTGGTTATGTATTTACACTTGGGGATAGTTCAGTTACATGGAGATCAGCCAGTCAAACTATTATTGCAAGATCAACAATGGAATATGAGTTTGTTGCTCTCGAAATGGCTGGTAGTGAAGCTAAGTGGTTGAAAAACTTCTTAGCAAACTTTCCGTTAGGAATGAAACCAATCCCATCTGTGCCAATGCATTGTGATTGCCAATTGGCAATAGCCATAGCTAAAAATAAAACTTACAATTGAAAGAACATACATATATAATTGATACATAATTTAGTGAAGCAATTGCTACAAAGTGAAACAATTTCTATTGGATATGTTAAATCAAAACGGAACTTGGCAGATCCTCTGACAAAACCCTTAGGAAGAAAAATAATTTTAGAAACATCGAGGGGAATGAAACTTAAGCCACTTGCAAACGAACAAGTGACAGAAACCCAACCTTTGTGATTGGAGATCCCATGAATAATGTTCATATGGGTAAAACAAGTCACTTGTTAGTTCTGTTAGCACTAAAATTGATTTAAGATGAACTTTGTCAATTCCTATGGTGTGTGTGAAAGTGCTAGACACTGCATTATCGAGAGGATAAACTTTGTGGTTAAAATTTTGAGGTAAAAGAGTTTTAATGATTTTCATATCTCTTATAGTGGTGTATGATTTGCAGCATATACACTTGATGAAATCATCTATATAAGTGTCAAGTGGGACCACTTGCATGAGATCTTGACAAGATCTTTATAGCACTTATGAATGTCGACCACACGCATGGCCAACACAATGATAATAGCAAGTAATGTGGGGGTATATTGTGATTGATAAACCTCTGACACATACTAAGTGTCTTGGTTCATATAGCTTGCTATACCAACTATACTATGTGTTAAGTTCATCAATCTAAGACTGGTTCATATAGCTTGCTATATCAGCTCCAATGTATTACATCTTAGAGGAACCCAGGATTTTCTTCTTTCTTTCTTTGTCTCTATGTTTTATCTTTTGCAATATGTGGGGGATTGTTGTAAAGTTGTATCAACAAATGTTGAAAAACGAAAACAGGTTGTGTTAAAAAAACCCTAGCATTTTTTCGGTGTCATTGGAGGGGATCTCGGAAGTGCAGCGAAGACTGGATCTACTCCGGGGTTGACGTGCGACGTTGCCCTTTCCACCCAGAATCGTGGTTGCACAACCAGGTAGGTTCACATCCTTCTTTTCTATGTGTTCCTTTTTTCCAGCGGTCTTTCCCACATTTCTGGTGGTCCCTTCCGCTTCCGGTGGTCAGCAATAGGACAATTTTGTTTTCCTTGGCAGTTGGATATGGACCAGTTTCATATCTTGGCAGTGGACTGTTGCTCTTCCTTCATCTATAAATATCATTTCCCCTTGCTTCGAAAATCATAATCTCACTCACGCTTCTTCTCTTCCTTTCTTATTTTCTTCCTTTCTTCACTCATTTATTCTTTTTCTTTTAATTTATAATTTTTCTGGGTTTGTTGGGTTTTTACTCTTTTAAGACTAACTTGCAAGTTCTTATCCTCGGAATTTCTGAGAAGTTCTTGTTGTATCTTGAGGGACTTGCGCAATACACCGCGGATAAGTCCCTACAAACAGTAATCACTCATTCCTCAGCAAATCAATTTTTTTCGTTTTTTAAAGTCTTATATCATCTCTTCTCTTCTCCGCAAAACCATGAATTCAAATAAGGGATATACTCTCACATCTTTACTTGTGAAGAGTACATCCATAAAAACAAACAAACCATTAGATTTTGAGAAAAATATAGATAATATAATGTTACATAAAAGAAAAAAAAAATGGATATTGAGTAGAATATTTAAAAATGATAGATGTGCATGAAGAAAAGAACAATGACGCATATCATGAATGGGTTGAACTATAAGCAGTGCTGCGAAATGTTTTAATGGTGCATGCACTAAGAATTTTGACGAGGACAGGGTTGTTAGTGCATCTAGGAGTCTTGAATTGGCCTAGTTGATGTGAATGTAACTACAAGAACACATGATTCTTGACATTCTTAGGAACAACTTGAGCTGGATTTGAAAGGCACTTTACTTTAGAATTGGATCAATGTTCTAAATTCAAGAACTCACCAAAACTAAGCACCAACCAAGACTCATATGGAAGTCCATGTATTGTCAAATTGAATCAAAACAAAAGGAAAGAAGAACAAGAATTAAAACTGGACAGAATTTAAAAGCTAGCTACTGAACCAAAACAGAATTAAGAACACAATGCTGGAAACACAAAATTAAACGGTAGAAAAAGGAGTAAACTCTAGGAATCAAAACTACCGAATGGAAAATTGAAGAAAAGGGAAGAAGAACACTTATAGAAGAAGATGCTTGCTGGATTTTGAGAATTGGAAGAAGCCATTCACGCCACTTGGAACCTTGAACCAAGATAAGTGATGGAGTGCCACCACTTGAAGCTCACCATAGCTCACAAGATAAGGCAAAGAAGAGGAAGACTCAAAACTCACAAATTCTCTCCAAAATTGAGTATAGTCTCTCTACTATAAAATTCCAATATGAATTGTAAGGGCTGGTCATTTACATAGCTTATTCCCTAAGCTACCCAAAAAACTCCTAAGATCACACCCCCCTTACTAAGCTCACTCCCCAAGCTCCTAGAATTTGCTAAACTAAAGCCTAAAGATGCTTTTACAAAAGAGGTGTCTCATGTTTCCCTCTAAGCACCTTTCTAAACATTATTCTATATTATTTACAATTTAAAAGAAACTATAAAGAGAGATATTTAATATGAAGCCTATTATTTGAGAGTTTGTAGACTTCTTTATCTTTAGGCTTGATCTTCTCTTTGACTTCTTTTAATTTGTGAGAAGACTAGAAGGAAGAACTTCAAATGTGTAGGTGAAAATCCTCTTCCTTCATTAATAAAATCCTCTCCTAGTGGATATTCATCATACTCCCCGAGTTGGAGAGAATTTGTCCACGAATTCAGTACTCCTGCATAAAACAAAGTCAGTTTGCTATTATATAAGAGAAGACAAGAAGAAATGGGCAAACATGACTTAGCACTTTGAAATGGTGGGAGTTCAAAAAAAGATGGTCTATACACAGACCATGTTGGAAAAGATTGTTTAGGAATGATATTATTTGGTAAAATAGGAGATATGAAAAAACCATCCTTAACATTCTTTATCCAATATGGTGTGGAAGTAGGAACCTTAGGTAATGAAAATGACAAAGAAGAAGAAGACCTTGTAGGCGTAGCACGAGTCAACAAAAGTGATTGAGTTGAGAAGGTATTAAGACTCGGTTTATCATGTACTTCAATTTCCTTTTCATTTTCTTTTTGAGTTTCTTTGGGATTGGTCTTATATGCTAGACGATGTGGTAAAGAAACCCTGGGCATTAAGTCTATTTGGTGTTCAATCCCTCTTAGAGGTGGTAAGCCTTTAGGAGGATCTTGAATCACATCTTCATAGTCCTTTACCAAATTGTCCAAACATGTGGGACTATCCTTAGCCGACTCACAGTCAATAGTCCTAGGAATAGCTAAAAAAATAGGCTTTTGAGTAACTATTACCCTTTTAACTTGTTGTGTGGACATGAGAAGGCTTCTCTTGGAACTTTTTATATCATTTTCTTTCTCTCTTTTTTCTCTCATTTTAACTTGGTCCTCATGTACTTCCTTTGGAGAGAGAGACTTAAGAGTGACTTTGTGCCCATGGAAGTGAAAAGAAATTTTGTGGGTAAAGCCATCATGAAAAACTTTTCTATCAAATTGCCATGGCCTACCTAAAAGTATATGAGTAGCTTCCATTGGAACAACATCACACAAGACCTCATCTTTATATTTGCCAATGGAAAATGTAATGAGGACTTGTTTGTTCACTACTATCTCACCCACCTCACTCAACCATTGTAACTTGTAGGGCTTGGCATGAGAGATGGTAGGCAATCCAAGTTTGTCTACCACTCTTGTGCTTGCCACATTCGCACAACTCCCCCCCATCTACAATCAAAGAGCATACTCTATCACTAATAAGACACCTTGAATGAAATATATTTTCTCTTTGAGTTTCATCAAAAGGTTTTAACACTTGTCCAAGCATGCGTCTTATTACTAATAGGTCACCCTCATGTGGGCTTTCACTTTCACTCTCACTTGGGGATCTAGAAGGTGAGGAATGTCTAGAAGATTCGGACCTATGCTCACTACTATCTACCCCATCATGCATATACATAGCTCGTTTAGAAGGGCAATTAGAAGCAATATGTCCATAGCTTAAACATTTAAAACACTTCTTACTAGACGTTTTAGGTGGTGATTTAGGCCTAGAATTGGAAGTGGAAGGCTTAGACTCTCTAGGTTTGAAAGTAGAGTCCTTAGAAGGGATATTTGAAAAAGAGTTATTTTTATTTTTCCAAGAAGAGTGGTAGTAGTTATCCTTAGAAGAATTTTTGAAAGCATTTTTCCTTGCAAGTTGATTTTCAATTTTGCTAGCAAGGTGCACCACATTTTCCAAAGAAGAATATTCTTGTAACTCTACCACGTCTTGAATGTCCCTTCGAAGGCCACTCACAAACCTAGCTATCTTAGCTTCATCACTCTCATCCATATTAACTCGAATTAAAAGCGTGTCTAGTTGTTTAAAGTAATCATCCACATTTAGCGCGCCTTGATGAAACCGTTGGAGTTTCAACATAAGGTCTTTCCTAAAGTGTGGTGGTACGAATCTAGCGCGTAAACATGCTTTCAAATCGTTCCAAGAGACCACGGGCGGCCTCTTGTGTAGGTCAATGTCCATGAGGTATTGATGCCACCATTGCATGGCATAGTCCAAAAATTCTAAAGAAGCTAACTTAACCCTATGCTCATCCCTAACCCCATTTACATCAAAAATTTGGTCAACCTTAGCCTCCCATCCTAAGTATACATTGGGATCACTTTCACCACTAAAACTAGGAAGTTTTACATTAGGAGAACAAGGGCCAGCCACATGTTGGCGCCTCTCTTCATGGTGATGATGTCTTGGCCTTGGATTATCTTCATAATAACCATGGGAGTGCCTTGAAGAATGCCGACTAGGAGGAGGAGTTCTTCTCTCACGGTTTTGATGCATGTCTTCTCGGTTTAACTCCAAACTTTGGAGTCGTGCTTCCATCTTCCTTATCACCTCAAGGTAGTGAGCATTGGATTGCTTGGCATTCTTTAAGTCCTCATAAAGGGCTGCCTTTTGTGGTGAGCATGGTTTGGAGGACTCTCCACTAGAGAAATGAGCCATGAG
Source organism: Phaseolus vulgaris (assembly GCF_000499845.2). Classification (NCBI taxonomy): domain Eukaryota; kingdom Viridiplantae; phylum Streptophyta; class Magnoliopsida; order Fabales; family Fabaceae; genus Phaseolus; species Phaseolus vulgaris. The sequence continues at coordinate 32,683,301 of NC_023755.2, read as the reverse complement.
CAGAAAATACACAAAAACAGAAAACAAAACAGTGAAAGAAATTTGTTAGACAATTAAAAAACAGTGAGATATAGGTTGCTGGAAAATGCCCAAGAAAGCACTCAAACCACTCCAAGAAAATATTCTGTCCTCAACCAAGCCTTTCTTGTGGAATGGAGTAGCTTCAAGTGAAATATGTCACAGCAAACCAACTTACTTAAGAACAAGTCTCCACACAACTTTAAGAAGAACAAAAAGACAAGCAAGAAAAGGTGTAAACAATAAAAGCTAAACCAAAAACAGAGAGCAATGTATGACAAACTAGAAAGAATATGAATGAAAGACAATCAAGAAAAATAAGGAACTCAATGAATAAAGAAGGCACACAAAAAGAGTCCTAAAGAAAAGTGCTAGAGTGGATGAAAGAAAACAGAAAACAGCTACTGGAAATTGTTTTTTTTTTTTTTTAAAGCAAACTGTGCTATGTTTACAGATTTAACTGTACCGATTGAAAGCGAACTGGAATGTGAAAAATTAACCACAGAAACTTCAATGTCTTAACTCAAAAAAGGCACTGGAATGAGGTAAAAACAGTAAGCCAATTGAGAGAAATAAATTTTTCAAAATTGCTGCCCAATTACCGTATTCTTTTCGGCAGTATTGTACACTTTTCGTATTTTATTTATCATTTTTTGTGTACTTGGAATTTTTGAGTGATTCTTTTTTCTATGCTTTTGTAACACTTTGAAGTATGTAAATACAAATTTTCACAAATTTCCTATGAGCCAATTAATTGCAGTAAATTGAAAACAGTAGCACGTTTGTAAGAAAACAGAGGAGCCTATTTAGGAATGAAAAACAGTATGATGAACTAGCAAAGACATAATGGAAATTGTGTAAAGGAACTTGTATAGAATGAAAATACAAGCATGAACTCAAATCTAAAAATGAAAATGCACAAAGGATCAAGCAATAAACTCAAAAAACAGAAAGTAAACCAAAGCAAGAAACAATTAAAGCAATAAAAGTACTACTAGAAGTAATGACAATTATGGAATAACATGACTAAGACAAAACTTGACATGATTGCAAAATTAAAAGACACATAACAAGATATAACCTCAAGTGAAAGGAAGCTTAAGGTCAGCTCTAGGAAGGAGAATGCCATTCCAAAAGAGCAGCCATACTCATATGAACAATGAGTGCTAGAGTCCTTTTCACAAACACATGGTGTAACAAAAGAAAACAGCAAGAAAACTCAAAATAAATCCTAAAACAGAATGGTAAACAACTTGAATTAAAGAGCTCTTGAAAGTAAAGTGCAATACAACTCAAAATTTAAGCAAGAACAAGCCTAGGCTCTGATACCACATGATGTGAATGTAACTACAAGAACACATGATTCTTGACATTCTTAGGAACAACTTGAGCTGGATTTGAAAGGCACTTTACTTTAGAATTGGATCAATGTTCTAAATTCAAGAACTCACCAAAACTAAGCACCAACCAAGACTCATATGGAAGTCCATGTATTGTCAAATTGAATCAAAACAAAAGGAAAGAAGAACAAGAATTAAAACTGGACAGAATTTAAAAGCTAGCTACTGAACCAAAACAGAATTAAGAACACAATGCTGGAAACACAAAATTAAACGGTAGAAAAAGGAGTAAACTCTAGGAATCAAAACTACCGAATGGAAAATTGAAGAAAAGGGAAGAAGAACACTTATAGAAGAAGATGCTTGCTGGATTTTGAGAATTGGAAGAAGCCATTCACGCCACTTGGAACCTTGAACCAAGATAAGTGATGGAGTGCCACCACTTGAAGCTCACCATAGCTCACAAGATAAGGCAAAGAAGAGGAAGACTCAAAACTCACAAATTCTCTCCAAAATTGAGTATAGTCTCTCTACTATAAAATTCCAATCTGAATTGTAAGGGCTGGTCATTTACATAGCTTATTCCCTAAGCTACCCAAAAAACTCCTAAGATCACACCCCCCTTACTAAGCTCACTCCCCAAGCTCCTAGAATTTGCTAAACTAAAGCCTAAAGATGCTTTTACAAAAGAGGTGTCTCATGTTTCCCTCTAAGCACCTTTCTAAACATTATTCTATATTATTTACAATTTAAAAGAAACTATAAAGAGAGATATTTAATATGAAGCCTATTATTTGAGAGTTTGTAGACTTCTTTATCTTTAGGCTTGATCTTCTCTTTGACTTCTTTTAATTTGTGAGAAGACTAGAAGGAAGAACTTCAAATGTGTAGGTGAAAATCCTCTTCCTTCATTAATAAAATCCTCTCCTAGTGGATATTCATCACTAGTGCTGCCCCAATCTCCACGAAATAATCCAAAATCTTTCTGAAAGTTCCTCTCTCTACTATGCAAAGCCTCAAAGGCCCTATTGAACTGGTTTTCCTTGCAACCACATAACCATGGTCGACAAAAGCCGCATCCATCTCCCTGCAGCATGCCTCAAGTATCTTATCCTCAGCCTCACCTTTCACCTCCCAGAAAATGACGTAACAGCCTGGTTCGTTGGAGACATCTACATAGCTTGTAAAATCAACGAGCTCAGCTTTGGCCTTGTTTAGAAGCTGTGTCCCTTTCTCTACCACTATTTGAAGGTCTTTCTCTGTGTTCTTGTCTATATTCACTGTTAGAATTAGTTTTCTTCTGCATATAAAATTCAACTTTGGGGTCCCATTGTGGAAACCTCCCACTTCCACAACATCTCCTAGTCTGCACCTATACAACCCTGAAAGTTCAAATATTTTATTCACTCTATAGACTAAACATATAGCAGAAAATCGAACAAAGTTTTAATGAATTGTTTGATGATATTTAAGAACATTTGCATATCAGGACTTACTTCTATATATTCCAATGTTGTCTCATTAGGTATCTGCAAAGTCTCATTTGAGGAAAAATTTATACTATACCTAAAACATATCAAGAGGAAAAAAAAACATTACATAAAACGTTACTGATTCATTCAAACCAATTCTGCTGCTAATGGGTATATCAATTCACTTCAATTTTAGGTTAGGAAAAAAAATCCTTGAACACCTAACGAGAAATAGGAAGAAAGGAGAGATAAGTGATTAATATAATACAAGAAAAAATGAAAAGAAGTAAAGGGCACATCAATAAATGTTTGGGTGTTTAGAAACCAAAACTGTTTTATGTTACACCAAATTACATTAATTTTTTATGCAGCAACCCATTCATTATAATTATAGTTGTGTACAAGTTGTTGTTACTTCAACAAGTTGGAGCTATGCAAAATAGAAATATTGAGAAAAGATAAATGATACTTGACAACCATGTTATTATTTAAATATAAATATATATAATAAAAAATAAATTTATAATTAAATAATATATAAAAATATTAAAATAATAGTATTAAACGTTAAAATCTTATTGTATAAAATAATAATATATTATTATTATCCTTGAAAAAAATTCCAGTTAGGCTAGAATTTTGAAAATGGCAAATGCTGACATTGTCATGGTAAATCCTTGTCAGAACTCAGAAGAAACTGGAATGACAGGTACATAACATCAAGCAAATTAACAAAAAGCCAAATATGAGATGTGAGCTCACAGCCCCAAATTGTGACCAACACCCACCAAAACTATGTTCTCAACACCCTTTTGCAGAATATTGTGTTTCAACAATGCATGTGACTTATATCTAACCCAATCTTTCAAAACCTATATAGATGGTTTGAACATATAGAGATAAGAGATTGGGTTGAAGGAGATTTTGGGTACATGTCCTTGTTCATGTGCAATTACGATGATGTATATCTTGTAAGATAAATGATGACTAATGCTCCACGCTAGACATTATTTTATGTAAAGACAGAGGTTCTAATCAGCCACACCTAACCGAATCTAAAATAAATTCCTATAAGATGGGCTTTACTGAAATTAATGATTAGAGGCTCTATAGAAAGTTTATGTTTAGAGCAGATTTTGATTAATGCTTTGTTTGTAAAATAGTTTATTACTATAAAAAGTCAAAAGATATACAGTGGGGACATGATTGACTTGCGTTAAATTAAATATTTCAATGTTCAAGCATTATACACAAGAGAAGAAGAAGAATGAACGAGTGAATGAATAATTACCAGTAAAAGTTGTAAGCACTATTTCGTACTCTTGGCCAACTTTAACGCGGGAAAGAGGGATTGGGTCGTCTTCCATGAAATCATGACCAGGTACTAAGCAGCAATCTTGTTTGTGTCTATAAAGTGGTATGAACTCAAAGTAAGAGAACGTGGGTACCACAGCAAAGGTTACCTTCTCTGGAGGCAAACTCGGGTCTACATTAATCCCAATCCAGCTCTCAGTTGAACCATAGTCACCACTTACTAGTGGCACCCCATTTGCATAATGCCTAAGCTTTTTCAAGTAAGGTTGCATAGAACCTGTCATTATGGAACAAACGTACTTGGCGTTAGGCCAAAGTTTGGGAACCAAACCAAACCAATCCACCACTTCTAGCTCCAAGCAAGAGGCCTCTAGTTTTGAGGCCAAAGAGGGGTTTGAAGAGATGATACACAAAACAGCCTCTCTCATTTTGGGTAACTTGATTCTTGAACTCAAAGTCCCATCTCTAATGTCATTGCAAAGGTCTTTCCAAACCTCTTCGAAGGTGCAAAAAGCTTGCACTATGCCATAGACAAAAGCCGAGGAAATAAACTCTACGTAATCAGAGAGGAAGAGGCCAAGAAGGAGATGACAGTACGTGGATTGTTTGTAATCCCCTCCCGATATAACTTCGTAGGGACTGCAAATGAATGCCTTTGTTTTCTCTTGTTTGGTTTTGAATTCCTCACTTGCATAATAATGTGTTGTGGCTGTTCCAACTGTTAAACCTCCTTTTGTTTTGAACTGGTTGCTGCTGTATATGAATTCAAGAATCCTACCTCCTTCCCTTGTGGGATAAACCCTATAAACAGTGATAAAAACAAAAAGGCATAAGAACTTCCAAAGGATTAACTATCTATCTCATAGCTAGCTAGGTTGTCGTCACTCGTTAAGAAATGATGAGACTTGAGAAAAGCACACCTTGATCTAAAGGCTGCTGCTAAAGTGAAAGTTTGAAGGGTCGTTTGAGCACTATGGCGGGTAAAGGGTACGAACTTCTGCCTCCCCTCTGTCGTTCCAGAACTGCACAACCTCTATCTTATAAGATTATATTTTGAAGAAAAATAAAAAAGCTTATCACAAAGTGAAGGAAGATCTAACATAAATAGACAGGAAAGAAAAACAATAATCCTAGTATATCATCATCAATATGCATGAGCATAAGAAGATTGCCAAGGTTAATTACTTTACTTGGGCCATTATATATCAACTGATTTTGTCTATTAATTATTGCACCTAGACCTTGTCATAGGGAGAATGAGGCAAGGAGCCATATATAGACAGTGTTAACCATTCTGTATTCTGACCCACCCATTCCTCTCATCACCGAAAGAGGAAGGAAAGAACATAAAACTAATAGTACGTCCATGAATAGTGTTTATCACCCAAAGGGGAAAGGAGGAGGAAATGTGAAAGAAATCTAATAAAACATTCACATTCACATGTATAAATAGAGAAAGGCAATGATACCTTAAGGAGAGAGTGGTCATAGGTTGTTGTGTGAGTATAGGAGTAGTGTCTCCGTCTGCAATTTTTTGGATATATGGCTCGAAATCTGCATGCGAAGCAAGGGGAACAAGAGAAGTGAAAAGAGATTCCAACTCACAAGCATCCATGTCTGAGATATTGTAGCTCCCCAACCATTTCTTCAGATATTCAACCCCACAGTTCTGCTTTAGAATATTGCAAAGTGTCTGAGTCTGAACAGAACCAGCGTTCTTGGAAACATCTTCAAACCAGGTAATGATATCAAAGTCACTAATGCAGTTGCCATTGGAGAAGGTGGTGGCATCAGTATTGCAACTGAGAACAGGAGGTTCCATTGAAAAGGGCTACCAGTGCTGGGGCATTGGCAAGTTTTGCTATAAAAATGAAAAAAATTTAGTGTTGTTGGGTATCTGTTTCCACAAAAAAAAACAGACAACCCACCATTGAAATATATATATATTTTTTTATATTTTTGTTATGAATGAAGGCAATTTTCCGGTTTGTATTCACACAGTTCGTTCAACAAACCTAGTGTTGCAGAAGAATGGTACGAAGAGTTATAGACCACAAGACATAGGGTTATCAATTATCATTTTTAGCATGGGGACCAAACTACATCACTCATGACAAGCCAATAACTTTCCTTCCCAAATTTATTGTGAGCCACCCTTGGAAAATGAGACCTACTTACATCTTCAGCAGGGACCTGTTAAATATGGGTATTTATAATGTTACTTGAGAATTAACATTTTTTATATAATTTCATTACTAACTCTTAATATTATTATTTTATTATTTTTATATTATTTAATTTTAAATTTATTTTTTATTACATATATTTATTTTAAACTCATCACATAAAAAAAATTATATACACTATAAGGATTCTCAAAACATTATTCTCCTTCATATATTAACATTCTCAATAATAAAAATTTATATGTCATACTTTAATAAACTAATTTTTTTTTATACTATAAATAATAAAAACATATATTTTTTACACAGTTTATAATAATATAATAATATTTTAAAATTAAAAATAATAAAATATTAATTTATTAAGATGTGGAGTATATATATTTATTTTGAATGATTGTATTTATATTATTATAATATAGTGACTAATATTTTGTACTCAAATTTAAAAAATTAAGAGAATTAATAGAAAATGTTTTTATTACGAAAAACAGACAACTAATAGACAAAAGTATGACTTTGAAAAAAAAATTGTAAAACTGTGAAGCATAATAAGTGAAAAAAATACTATGAAGAAGTCATCTCCTTTACAATTTTAGTTTGTATGAAATTTACATTAAAATTAAAATTGTGCATGGATAATATTATTGCAGTTTTGTTTGATTTTTTTTTTCTAGAAAATATTGTTTTTTTTAAATTGAAATGATTAATTAAATGTTTAATTAGACAAATTTTATAAAAGTAAGAAAAGATTTATTTACTTTTTAGTTAAAAATGGTGTTAATTCCTAAATCGAACATTATAAAAGTATAAACTCTAAACGAAAACCTCACAGTTAAACCTAAACTCAAAGATAAAAACTCTAAATAAAAATATAAACTTAAACCCTGAATTTAAAAGGTAAACTAAAAGCTTAAAATATACTAAAGTACCTCAAATACTAAAAAACTGTTAATAAATGATTTTGAAATTTTAGTATTTTCAATTTTCTCTGGATGTTATTGATTATTAGATTTTTTATCTAATTTTTTAGTAACTTTTATTTTCAACATTTATTAATTTAAATTCTCTAAAAAATTATGATCATTTGAAAAAAAAAATTAAAAAAATAAACAATTTTTTTATAAAAAAAATCAACAAAATTTAAGGTCATGCTCTCATTTTTTAATAACTTTCATTTATAACGTACATCAATTTAAGCTCTTTAAAAAAATATGACCATTTAAAAAAAATTACAAAAAACAAACAATTTTTTTATAAAAATAATTCACAAAGTTGAAAGTCTTACTATCTATGTAGCACAGATACGAATACGGACATTGATACGACACGGATACGGACACACGAAGATACGTATAATCTCTAAAATGTGGGATACAGGGACACCAATCTATATATTATATAATTTTAAATTATATAAATTAAAAATAAATATTTATGTGCAAAAGTATGTTTCAGATTCTTTTGGATTATAAATATATTTTTCATGACTGGTTCAAAAGAATTTGTTCCTTATTTTTATAATCATAATAAAAATTTATACAATAAATTTGAGTTTTTAGAAAATTATTATATTTATACCTTTTAAAATGGTGTTAGAATCGTGTTAGAATTTTCAAAAATCCAACAAATATTTTTTGAATTGAACACTTAATCAACAAGTATCGACATCGATACGTGTATCCGACACGGATAAGCCTGTAAAACTATACATGTACGATTCCAGTGTACAATTCATACCGCTAAACTAAAGTCATGCGTGAAAACTTTCACAATCTTTTTCTACATAAATAGTACATGTGCATATACATAGGACTTCTTCACAATATTTTTTCCACATAAATTGTGCAATATGTATAGAAATACTTCTTCACGAATTTATTTTTTCCATAAAGTCATATTTCTACCTTACAATTTATCTATTTTTATAATAATTTTTCTTCTCATTATCATAAAGGACAAAACTGTACCATGTGCTTTTTAAGGCTAAGTATTTACTTTACATACTTTAATAGAGTAAAAATAAAAAATAAAGTAAGAAGAGAAGTTTATGGTATGTCCTATGCCAGCAACTATTATGATTGATTTTCCGTGTTGGAAAATACAAGAGTTTATTATTTTCAAATAACGCACATTTAGTTTTATTTCAACAAATTCCTTTTTGAATAATTTCAAATAAATTATTATATTATATTTTTTTATTAAAAATAATTATAATATATAATAATATTTATTGAGTTAATATCCTTTATTTACAAGTAAGATTGCATATACAAACAACTCCATTTTTAAAGCAATTTTTATTGTGATGTGAATTCCCTTCTAGACTAAATTTTGCTTAAAATAATTTTAAACATTTTGAAAGTATTTTCCCTTATAAAAGATGATGAGTTGAAATAAACAAAAAAAAACAAATTTATTTTATTTATTACTAATAATTATATTTGTATCGACCAGTCTTTGGGCGTCGTTGACCACTAGTAATGTTGGGGTCACGTAAGCAGGGTCCCACGAGCAGCATGGGTCAGTGTCTCATGAAGCACGTGCGCCAAGGAACTAAAGAGTGGTCAAATATCGGTCACCAGGATGTACCGACGTGCCACTAGGCAGTATGGAGAGGTCGGACATCGGGGACTCGAACAACAGAGCTGGGCCACGAGAGGTGGATCCCAAACCACACACCAATTATCAGTAATGGAGAAGCCTAGGTCACGAGAGTCCATGCGTGTGGAGTGGATGACACGTTTAGGTGTAACACAAGTATAGAGCCACTGGAAAGGATACGATCTGTGAGGGTCACGTTCCAGCGGTGAGTTGCATGCATGGCACGTGAACAACTAAGGCCCTCTCGAGACGGGTGACCACAGAGATTAGGTGCACGAGGAGGCATCCAAGTGGTCATCCTGTCAGAGGTTGCACTCCAGTTTAGGAAACCCCACGCGCTAGGTTATCCTAAGAGTGGGTAACTACGACGCTGGGGCCCACCCCCTCAGGAAGCCTATTTTGGGTAATGGAAACAGTGGAAACCCTAGTTTCAGTCTATATAAAGGGAAGTAACAAACTTGGCAAGGTACGCTATTCATTTGCGCCGCTTAACACACACAGTTACAGTTTTGGTGTTTCCTAACCCTAAGATTGACTTTAGTGTTGGAGTGCAAACGGCCTCTAGAACGCCCTCTGTCTTTGTGTTTTCAGGTGTTCAATCGAAAGGAAAGCACGATTGAAAGTAGGAATTCTTGGACGTGAGACTCTCGTAGACGCACGAAGGTGCTTTGGTCAACCGATAGGAACAATATTTATTATCATTTATTTTTTAGATTACTTTTATAATTATATATTATTATAATAAAAAATATTTATAAATAATCATAGTCTTATCATAATACTATTTGGATCATGATATAACTATGTCAAATTTAATCAAAACAACAAAGCTTTACATCATTGATATCCCATGAAAGTCAGCGAATATGTAAAAAACAATGGTAATGATAGATTGAGAACTCTTAATTACAAAACTTTTTATATAATACTCTTAATATTATTTTTTTATATTATTTATTTATAAATTTACTTTTTATTATATATATTTATTTATAAACTTATTACATAAAAAAATTATATTTTTCCACCTTCTCTGCAGATGGCAACAATAGAAGAAAAAAAAAATCATCTCCATAGTTGGCAACAGTAATTGAAAAAAAATATGGTTCTATAATATTATTATAAATGAAAATATGTTAAAAGAAATTGTATATTTGTAAAATCTAATTTATATCTAAATAATCTAATTGAGGCTAATCATTTATTTTTTTTCTATCTTTATTACATAACTTTTCTTTACTATTGTGTCTAAAATATATTAGATTATGAAATAAAATTAGTTTATAACACTACAAGAAAATCATAAAATAGAAACTAATTTTTAGAAACAAAAAATAATTAATTGTTATAGTGATTAAATTAGAAACAATTTTAGAGACTAAAAAAATTTGATTTCTAAATTAGTTCCTATTATAGTTAAATGGTTTTTAAATTGGTATCTAATTAGCAACCAAAGTTTTTGTTACCAAATTTAGAATCTAAATAATTGGTAGTTAAAACTTTGGTAGCGAATTAGATATCAATTTAAAAACTATTTAACCATAATAGAAACTAATTTAGAAACCATATTCTTTTTTAGTCTCTAATTTAATCACTATAACAACTAATTATTATTTTTAAAAAAAAATTGATTTATATTTTATAATTCTAATGTAAAGTAGTTTGAAACTCGTAATTTATCAGTTATAAATTAATAAATTAGTTTATTAAACTAAAAATATATGGTAGAATTAATTAATAAATTTAAAATAATATAAAATAAATACGTATTTTTTTTAGATGAAAATATTGTAAATATATAATTTTAAAGTCTTAAAAATAATTAGATTTTCGTGTTTACAATTTTTTTTATGTTTGTCCAGAAACTATTGCAGGGTCTGTTCCCAGCTGGCCGGATCTCTTACTTTAGTTACTTTCTTCTCATTATTATTAACCATGTACGCTATGTACCCTCTGCAATACATACAGTAACACAGTACAGTACCAAACTCTTTTCTTTTCTTCTTTTTTTGGTTTTAACTTTATCATTTTCTATCCTAATTTGTTCAACACTTTTAGCCTCAAGGTAATATCTTTCTAGGTTCAGAATTTAAGGCCACACATTTAATTAATCATACCTTCAGTTGAAATTTTTCACATTATGCCAAATCTCATGTTTTCATATATAGAACCATCGCCATGCAAAAAGTTTTATTTTTTATTAAAACGTTTGATTCATCAGTATAAGAAAATTATTAAATAATTATTTTTTTATATTAATTAAATTAAATATTATTTTAAAAGCTAAACAAATTATTAATATCTAAATTAATTTTTATTGTTGATAAATATTTTTTAAATTGATATCTAATTAATTACTAAAATTTTAGTTATTAATTTTAAATTTTAAATAATTAATAAATAATTAAATAATAATTTAAAAATTATTTATTAATAATAAAAAATATATACAAATATTTTTAAATTTTTAAAATAGTATTTAATTTGATTAATATAGTAATTAATTATTATTTTTATATAAAATTAGTTTTTATTTTATAATTTTCTTATAGTATATAAATATTTAAATCAAAGATGATTTTATTATCAGCTTTGAAAATCTTAAAACACTTTGTAACATGATGAAAATTCACTTGCCCTTTTCAAAAAAATTCATAGAGTAGTGATAATCAGCTATGGATAAAGAGAGAGACTATAAGGGAAAAATATACATATTTAACATATAAGTGAGGATTGATTATTGTGAAGTGAGTCCACAATTTAACTCTAATTTTTTTTTTATCTATTTCTACCTTTTTCTCTATTTTTTTCTTTTTATTTTTTAATTCCTTTTTCAATCAACACTTTATTTTCTCTTAAAACTATTATGTTTCTCTCTAAATAAATTACTAATGTTCATCTCATTTAACCTTAATATTTGAGAGATAGAATATATGTAAACAACAAACATAAAATAATAGTTATGATAAATTATATAAAAAAAATTATAGGGAAAATACATAAAAAAAATGAAATGAGGAAATAGTGTAGAACATGGGAGGTTTGATGTTTCAAATCTATGGTGAAGGTTGAAGTTGTGCTGCTTTTGGTTTGGGTTTAGTCTAGGGTGTTTAGAATCTTTGTAAAGATCTTTCCTAGTCGGACACAAGCTTGCTCAATTTGTTTTAAAAGAGAAAAATGTTTTTCTAAGCAAAGAGAAAAACAACCGGTGGAATTCTCGAAATAATCGATTGCTTGTCACTTGGCTTGTTTGAAGGTTTTAAAACTGTTTTTGACTTGGTTAAGTAATTGCCTAACCAATTCAACCGGTTAAAATGACTTTTCAACCGACTGATTATGACATTTCATAACAGCTTTTTGAAAACCTGTTAATCTATTTTGGATGTGAATCAAAATTGTTTTGGCTCATAAATGTTGCCTAGAACGGCTAGTTTTATGTGCTATAAATATGGTTTTTCTTTTAAAACAAAAAAACATAAGTTTTATATCAAACACAGTGAGATTGAGATTGGTTTTGAAAGAAGTTTTCCAAAAATTTTGCAAGATTGCTTAATAGTTGTGCACTGGTTCAAGGTCTGATCATATGAGCTTTTTGATTCCTGTAAACTCAAGTGTAATTTGTTTTTTTCATGATTCTTGTTATTGTTCTTTCATAAACTTGTAAGTGTGTGGAAATCCTTTGAAGTCAGAGGTTGTTCTGGCTAAAGGTGTGTGTTTGCAAAGAGGGTGAGTGGTTCTTGTGGTTTCAAGAGCACCTCTTTGTGATTGTGTAATTTGTATTCTGTGAGTGATTACTAGTGGAACCCAATGGTTGTTCTAGGAACTGGATGTAGCTCAAGGTTGAGTGAACCAGTATAAAATTGGGTGAGTAAATCTCTCTCTCACTCCTTATAATTGTTTGTTTTAATTATGCTTTTCCTGCTGCTATAAACAATCGGTAATGAAGTTTCAACTGATTGAAATTCTGCAAACAGTTTCTTAATCATTGTTTGATTGGTTAATCTGTGAATTGTGTTAAATCTTTATTCTTATTCAATCTTTATGAAAATCTTTGACAAACAATTCACCATCATCCCCTCTTGTTTAAGTCATTAATTCTAACAAATAGTTGGTATACATCTATGTTCTGGCTAACTATAGTTTTCTAAACATTAGGTTATTTTTTTCTTCACATGAATTAGTCCAAAATAAATTTTTGATCTCTTTTGTTCTTTATTTTTCTTATTTATAGATAATTTTTCTCTTTTTTATGAGAATTTCTTAATTAACTAATGGGAATTGTGTTTCTTAATCGTCTGTCCTCCCTTTCCTTTAATTATTGTGCGTTTAATAGAAAAGTAAACCATGTTTTCGCATTTCCCAATATTTTGGGCGAGATCTAAAAGTGGGTATTATTTTCAGTTCGAAGGGCACTCAAGTTGCCCTATTGTCGTGTACTCCTCACCCTCAGATTTTGTTCATCCACTCCCTAGGTTTTTATTCAAGCAAAGTCTCTTAGGTCATGGGCCTCCTTAAAATCGAATAGGCTCAGTACGACACACACCCTCCAACCTTGAGCCGAGAAGGCACAAAGACTTACCAACGTGGCGATTTAAATGAGACACGTGTCAACTCTTGAGCGTTTTCACGATTTTAACACTTTCGAAATGCTATATAACTCCTTGTAACCTCTCATAATGTCTCTTAACTTACTTTTACTCTAAAAAAACACTTGCACTTTACTAGATTCTCTTTGTTTCTTTCTTTCACAAACCCATTTCAGTCTCTTATGTTTAGGTGTGTTGATCCCTTCTCTTTTGTGTTTCTGGGTTTCTTATGAATATATTGTTTGTTTTTGTTCTTCTTGTTTTCGAAAAAACTTTGTTGAACTAATCGATTATCTTAGAAGGGAACTCTTTTGATGTTTTTTTGTAGTGGATACTTTTCGAAAAATAGAAACTTTGTAATGGATTATGCTTCGATGTACCCACGACAAGAGATGATCTTTTGGAAGAAAACATTGTTTACACTACTAGGTTAAAGCTCTGAGAACTAAGGGAATCTCAAGCTCTTAGTAAGACTTGACAAAACTAGGTAAAGGTTCAACTGTGGAACGAAGGGGAGCTAGTGTGAGCTGATGAGAGTGCTAACAATGATGGTCTCTTCTACTTTATGTATGATACTTTGTTTATTAAGTTATGTTTATGTTTATAGTTATGGATGATTCAAAAAGAAATTATAACAATAATGAATGTCTCCCCAACCCAATTGCACCCCAATACCTAAGCTTTTATTTAAACATTTAGTATTATGTGTTATCACTTTGGTGTTCCGCCTCTGTTGATTTTAGGATTTCACATTTTATGCATTACTCTTTTGTTTATGATTTTGGATTCGCAATTATGGTGATAAGCTCAAAGAATATTTCCATTGGACACAGACTTAACCAAGTGGTTAAATAAGTGTGAAGGTTCTCTTCTAGAAAGTAAAAGAGAAAACCCAATATAAGGTGATCATGATTGCAGAATTAAAGAGCATAAAATGAAGCAGAGAATGAAGATGATGACCGAATGGTAAAGGACATAAATAAGAACATAAATAGAAATGGAATTTGCACAAATGAAGAAAAGATAAAAGATGAAGAGAAAGGAAAGCTTATGGAAAATGTAGCAAGGAATCATGCCACTTGGAATGGTGGGAGGTTCCAAGATGAGTGGTGAGGAGCCGCCATTTGAGGTGCACTACTCTCAAGATAAGACCCAAAATTCTAGAGTACTCAGACTCACTAAACATTTATGCAGAGTTTCTCTTCAATTCAAAATTCAATGTGTCATTACATGAGGCAATGCACCATATTTATAGGAGATGGGTGCCTTGATGGGCAAGATGATAGGAGAGAGGGAAAGGGAGAGGAGATGTCGGCCTAGGGTTTGACTCTAGGTTAATGTCACCCCCTTAGGTCTAGTTTCTAGAAACTAGGTTAAAACCCCTAATCCTAGGTGCATTGTCATGAAATGTGGGCTTTGACACAAGCCTAAAATATACTAAGTGCACCCTACTCTAGCTTATTCTTCTAATTGGACCCCCAAAGTGAGCCCAATTTATTTACATAAACTTGTCTTGTGAAAAAACTAAAAGGAAGAACATCTGATAATCATATTGCCAAGGCCTTCCCAAAAGCACATGTGTGGCTTCAATTGGCATAACATCACATAAATTTCATCTTTATATTTTTCAATGGAAAATGTTATGAGGACTTGTTTATTAACCATTATTTCACCCTCTTCACTAAGCCATTGTAATTTATAGGGCTTTGCATGAGAGATAGTGGGAAATCCAAGTTTTTCCACTACTCTTGTACTTGCCACATTAGCACAACTACCCTCATCTATGATCTGGGAACATAACTTGTTGTTGATAAGGCAGCGGGTGTGGAAAATATTTTCTCTTTGGGTTTCATCAAAAGGTTTTTGAATAGTACCCAACATCCGCACTACTACCAATAAGTCACCTTCACAAGGTATTTCACAATCGTTCTTACTTGGGGATTTTTAAGAGGAAGGGGAACTAACTCTTGATGTTTACAATTATTCCCTCTTTAACCATCATTGTTCTTTTACTTGGACAATTTGCAGCAATGTGCCCAAAACCTAGACATTTAAAACATTTTTTATTTGAGGTTTTGGTGGTTGATTTAGAAGTATAAGGTTTATCTCTATAATCCTTATGATGTGGAATGGTTTCTTTTGATAAATTGGAAAAAGAGTCTTGGTTTTGAAATTTGTTTTTGCCCTTCCAAGATGATTTCTAAAAGCCATCATTATAAGTATTAAAAGAATTTTTCTTCAAAACTTGTGATTCAACCTTGATGGCTAGGTGAACCAATTTTTCCAAAAAAGTACACTTATATAATTCTACAACATCTTATATTTCTCACCGTAATCCACTCACAAATCTAGCAATCATTGACTCTTCACTTTCATGCATATTAATTTTAGTCAAAGTTACTTCCAAATCTTTAAAATACTCGTCTACACTCCTAGATCCTTGATGAAGCCGTTGGAGCTTCAACAAGAGTTCCTTCCTATAATGAGGAGGAACAAACTGCATGTGCATGCATAACTTTAAATCATTCCAAGAGAGCATGGTTGACATCTTGTTTAGCCCAATGTCCATTATAGTTTGATGCCACCATTGCATGGGATAATCCTCAAATTTTGGGGAAGCTAACTTAACCTTTTGGTCCTCTTCGACCTCATACACATTAAAAGTTTGTTTTACCTTAGCTTCCCGTCCTAGATATACATTTGGGTCACTATCTCCATTAAAACTAGGCAAATTTACAAAAGGTAGGGTCTTCTTTAGTTGTTGATGATGACACCTATCTTCATAATTTTGCACTCTCCAATCTTCTTCTTCTACTTGACTTCCATAGTGCATGTAATGTCTTGTAGCTCTTCTAGGCTCCCATCTCCTCTCGCGGTTTTGTCTCGCTTGTGTATCCTCTAGCCTTTCATCCTTTCCATTAATTGTCGCATTTCCTCTTCCTTGTGGGCGAAGCTCCTCTTGGTATCCTCAAGCTCTCCCAAAAGATGTACCTTTTGAGGAGATTGTGGTTTGGAAGATTCCCCTGAAGCATATTTCCTTTTGAGTTGATGCATATTTGCACACAACAAAAATTAAACAATTAGTTTTTAACAACAAATAATGCATTCACTCACGTGTGTCACTCGACTATTTAGTAAAGGGTGGAAAAAAAGGTAGAATCACTCAAGAAATATTTTCAAAAATGCCAAAGGGTCTACACTTGATAGCAATAGTTCAAGTGAAAGAGGTCAAAGTTCTTATCACTTGCTCATGTAAAGAATCCCCGACAAAACTTTTAGAGAATTTAAAGACAATCAAGAAAAATTGAAAGAAAGAAATCTAAATCAAAAAGGAAGTAAGATGATGACAAAACTTAAACATGACAAACAAGAAAAGCACTTATGAAGACTCAAAGAAACTTACTTAAGCTTTTAATTATGAAGGATAATTTTCTTAAAGATTACAAAAGTAAGAAGGATAAAATTCCACAAATGTGAAAACAATTTGACACATAAAAAAGAATCCTCTTAGTACTTTAAAGTTGAAAAGTGAATTGCATTCAAATTATTTTTGTATTTCATTTTGTTTTTATGGATTTAAAATTTCCACATTTTTGACATGCATACTTGTCATTCACTTTCAATTTTCACAAATAGATTGGGATTCAATTCATATGATCACTTGAATTCTTTGTTGGGAACTAAATCAACTACCACTTAAACAAACTCTAATTACTTTTAGTTCTTCACAATTAAAAGAAAAATAAGCATAATGGATTTAAAGACTCCTAGAACACTAAGAACATAAGACTCAAGAAAAAAAGGTAAGGTAAAAAAAATTGACACAAAATAATTCAAAAGTAGAATTTAAATTGCTTAATGAATAAAAATGTGGAATTGTAAATGACAAGAATTTAAAGACTGAATTGAAAGGTGCTAAATTGAAAAGCGGAATTTAAATTGTTTAACGATAAAAGCAAAATTAAAATGTGCTAAAATTTAAAGGTAGAAATCAACTCATAAAAGATAAGCATAATTTAAAACCATGCTCTGAATATCACATGATGTGAGTTGATTTTTTTATTGCACATTTTATGGTAGCACTTTGTTTATGAGTTTTGTTTTAAGCAAGATATGGTGAGAAACCCAAAGGAGATTCCCACCGGACACGAACTTAACCAAGTGGTTAAGTAAGTGTGAAGGTTCACTTCTAGAGGGCAAAGAGAGAAACACAATATAAGGTGATGATGATGAAGTGCGAAAATTAAAATGACATAAGATGGAAGGAAGCAAGATGATGACTGAATAAAAGAAATGAAGAACAAATAAGCAAAAGGAAATGGAATTATGGAAGGTGTAATGGAAGAAAGAAAATGAGAGAGATGAGAGGAAGCTTATGGAGTGGAAGATGGATCACACCACTTGGAAGGATGGGAGCTTCCAAGATGAGTGGTGAAAAGCCCCCACTTGAACTGCACTATACTCACAAGATAAGACTCAAGAACCTTTAGGAGACTCGGCTCACTAAACACTCTGACAAAGATTCTTTTCTATTATTCAAAATTCAATGTGTCCAATACATGAGGAAAAACATCATTTATATAGGAGACAGTGACTTGGAGATCAAGATAAAGGGATAGGGGTGTCATTTGTGAGAAACCTTCTAGAAGGTAGGTCAAAGTGGAGTGCCTCCCAAGATAGCCTACATCTTCTAGAAACTAGGTTAAGTGGTGGTTTTGGAAATGGTTATAGAAGCTAGGTGTTTTTGGTGGGTTTGGCACAAGTCTAATATTATACTAAGTATACCTTACCCTAGCTTATTCTTCTATTTCTTACCCCTAAAGTGAGCCCAATTTATTTTACATAAACTTGTCTCCCAATTTATTTTATATAAACTTGTCTTGTGAAAAGACTAGAAGGAAGAACAAATGATATTCTAGTTCATGTTTGGTTTTTCTTCTGCTGAGCCTTTTATGAGGCCTCGTGGGGTCTGGTTTTGTATGTTGAGATGGATGACCCAGTTGTGAAGTGTCTGTTGTGTCCTTGGTCATTTGCTTGTTGAGTTGGGTTGTATTATGTGGTAAGGTCAAAGCACTCGTAAGAATTCCTCGACCATCATCCTTTTTCCGTTTGCAACCTTCATTTCAGCCCCTGAAGGAGTATCCTATTTGCCGCCTCGACTTGTCCATTTGTCTGGAGGTACTCTACTGAAGAGAAAATTTTCCTTGCGCCGATTTCCCGACACATTTGACCCATCGACTTGTTGGCAAACTGAGTTCCATTGTCAGAAATTAAGAGTTTAGGGGCGCCAAATTTGTAGATGACATTTTTCCATAGGAAATTCTGAATCTTTTGGGTAGAGATAATCGCCAAAGGCTTGGCCTCAATCCACTTGGAGTAGTGCTCTACTAAAAACTTTAGTTAGCACCTAGCTAATGGGAAAGATCCCAAGATATCAATTCCCCAAGTGTGGAAAGGTCAAGGACTGAGGATTAAATGTAGTTCTTCGGGGGAAGCCCGATGCCAATTGGCATGTCGTTGGCACTGCTTAAATGTTTTTGGCGTAAGCCATGCTTTCTTCCTTCATGGTCTCCCAGTAGTAGCCAGTTCAGATGGCTTTAAGGGATAAAGCTCAGCCCCCAAAGTGACTTCCACACATCCCTTCATGTAGCTCGGTCATAACCATTTTAGCTTGTTCTTCATCTATGCATTTGAGTACTAGGTGGACGAACCTGTATCGAAACAAGTATTCGTCTATCAGGTGAATTTGTTGGCGTTGCAAGGTAGTTCTTTAACAACTTGCCTATTCAACGGTAAGATGTCGTCGACCATGAAACATACATATGGTATCATTCATCTTTTCTTTTCTCAGATGTGAAATATTTCTAAAACTTCATTCTATGAGCTTCCCACAGTTACTCTCGGTGTTCTGAAGGTCTCCTGTATCATAGTGTGGTGAGACTCTCCCTTAGTGGAACTGGTCAACTTGGAGAGTAAATGGACTCTATAACTTTGGCTCTTGGGCACATGCGCTAGCTCGAAAGAAATGAATAAATCAACGAGAGTTTTTACATTACTAAGATACAATTCAATATGCGAATCTTTAACCTGAAACCTGCCAATTACCTCTCACCACTAACTGTGAATCACTCTTTATGATAAGTTGTGATATGCCCATCTCTCTGCGAGCAACATTCCGGCTATGACCGCTTCATATTCTGCTTGGTTGTTTATTTCCTTGAAAGAGAATCGAAATGATTGTTCTAAAATCAGGTCATTTGGTCCTTCTAAAATTATTCTGGCTCCACAGCCATTTGTGTTAGAAGCTCCATCATCCGAGAGGACCCATTCTATTGACTTTGGGCGAAGATGATGTAGTGGTAGGGGTGAGTTTTGGGATGAAGTCTTCTAATACTTGACCTTTGATAGGTCCACGCGATTCGTATTGAGTATCAAACTCTGAAAGCTCGATTGCCCACTTTATCATTCTCCTTGCTACATCTGTTTTGCCCAAGACTTGTTGAATGGGAAGGTCAGTCATAACCATTACCTAGCAGCTCTGAAAATATTGCCTCAATCGCCGGGCAGTGAATACAATTGTCAATGTTGTTTTCTCAATTGATTGATACCGCATTTCCACTTCCTGTAAGACTTTGCTCACATAGTAGATTGGTTTATGCCTTTCCTCCGCATCCTGGACGAGGATCGAGCTAATGGCTCAGTCGGTTACCGAGAAGTATAGTCATATAGGTATCATGGCTCGGGCTTACTGAGGATCTGTGAGTGTGTGAGGTATTACTTTAACTTGATAAAATCTTATTCACATTGTTATGACCAAACAAAACTACCATTCTTCTACAAACATTGAAATTAAGGGAAACCCTTTGCTCTTCTAGTAGATAAGAACCATGATAGGGCCATTATATGACCGGTTAACCGTTGAGCTTCTTTCACTTTTTATATCAATAATCGTCGAACACTTTGTCAGGTTCGCCTCGATTCCTCTTTCGGTCAGTAAGAAATCGAGGAACTTACCTGCTCGGACATTAAACACACATATTTCAGGGTTGAGTTTCAGGCGATGTTATCTAATGGTCTTGAAAAGTTTCTCTAATTCTTGGCAATGGTTTGCGGGTAGTTTTTGAGATTACCACTACCTATGCCTACACATTTCGTCCAAGCATGGGTAAAGGATTCTATCCATCAATCTCATGTGTTCTTCAAGTCAAAAGACATGGCTTTGTAACAATAGTTGGTTGTCTCGGCCATAAATGAGGTTTTCTCCTCGTCCATGGGATGCATCCTTATCTGGTTATATCGAGAAAATGCGTCCATGAAACGAAGGAGGCCACAACCCGATGTGTTGTCTACCAATAGGTCTAGACACATCTTCCACTTTCTGCTTGAATTTTTAACGAAAACGACATTAGTCAGCCATTAAGGATATTGAATTTCCTGGATGGTGACACGTGTTTTTATCACTAAATGTGTGCCTCCTTTGCATGACTAGTTTTGCCTGAGCATCAAGGTTGAATTGATGACATAAGTAGTTAGGATCAATGTCAGGCATGTCCGAGACGGTTCAAGGAAAAGCACTTATTTTCAAGTTCAAGACATCATTCAACTCCTCTTCCTCTTTTGTGTTCAAGGATGTTCCGATGTGAATTTTTTTCCCTTCCAAAATTATCTCCCGAGTGTTACCAACGGGTTTGGGGCACCTATCATTTCGCTCTTCGCGTGGATTTTCCTCTAAACTTGTGTCTGGCTCAAATGTGGCAATAATATATGTTCCGCGATGAATCTTTAGGCTATTTTCATAACACTTTCTTGCCATCTTCTGATCACCTTTCAGAGTTACAATCTCCCTTTCCCGAGAGGAAAACTTTATTTTTAGAGGGGAAGTGGACACCACCACCCCTAAGCTTATTCAAAGATGGTCGTCCAAGCAACAATTATATGAAGAAGGGACATCCACTACTATGTACCTTATCAGAATGGTGTTCGTCGTCCTTCCATCTGAAAAGGTGGTTCGGAGTTCTAAATGGCCTCAGACTTCCACTTGCTCTCTCGAGAAACCGACCAGAGTCCCATCAAAAGGCTTCAATTGATCATGTGGTATGTTTAAGCCCAGGAAAGTCTCTAAGAACATGACATCTGTCAAATTTCCCTAATCGATCAGGATTTGGTCCACGTTGTGACCAATGGCGATAACAGATATCACAACTGGGTTATCTTCTACATCTTTGAGGTTAGCAACCGAGAAACTGATATAGGGAATCTAAGGCAGTTTTCAAGCCTCTAATGACAACACGACTCTTGCATAGCATTTTCGACTTGATGAAGTGATCCCACCTCTTGAGAACTCACTCGCGATGGTGTTGAAGTCCCCGAGAATTGGGGTCCATGAGCAGGTTCCCTAGGAGCGATGTCCCTTCCCGGTGTAGTATGTTTTTGCTCGCTAGATTCTTGCAAATATTTTTATAGGATTCCTTCGCCCGATAACTGAGCTAACTGTATTGTCAGCATATAACAACTTTATGTGTCGTGACTATGTGCTCGGTGAAATTCACACCAAGCTTCCCAGTGGTGCCCCAATTGTCGTTCGATTCTTTTGGGAAATTTAGTTTGTTTGAGACTTCAGGGTACCTTAGAAGTTGCCTTCGGGAAACGTTCATGGGGGACATTAAGGGCCACCTCCTTTCGTTATCTTGGAGGGTGACATATGGAACGTAACGCCACTCGAACTTTCTTCCTCCCTGTGCCTTTGTAGGTTTCTTGCTCTCGGTTCTGTTATACCCGGTGCGTGTCTGTTTCTCCTCGTCTCTTTTCCTCCTCAAGGCTTCCTCGGCCTCCACAAAGGTTGAGGAACACTTTCTGACCTAAGCCATCGATTTTGCTCGACTCATGAGTAATGATTCGCTAAATGGGTTAACACACAAACCTCTCACAAATGCATCTACCATCATCTCCTCATTGGGTTGTTGGATCCGTATAAAAACCTCGCAAAAACGATTGATACGGATCCAACAACCCAATGAACAAGCTGAAGGGCACCCCTTGCTCTATGTCAAACAAATTCGTCATTCGAGGAGGTTTTATCTTGTTGGCAAGAGAATTGTTCCTCAAATATTCTCGCAAAAGTGCAGAATGATGTGATGGTGCCATCAGGAATATCGTTGATTCATTGGAGAGCGGTTATGACCCTCTTGATATCAACATTTTCCTTGGGTTCCTCATCGTGTTGTGCCCAATAAATCTTCTCTAATGTAATATTGGTGTAGGAACAACTTTTATCTGCCCCACGGTGGGTGTCAATTTTTTCTAACTCACTATAGTTTTATGGAAATTAGGGTTTTCTTTTCCTCACATGAACGAGCCGAAATAAATTTTCAATCCTCTTTTATTCTTTAATTTTCTTGCTTATAGATAATTTCTCTTTTTTTCTGAGAATTTCTCAATTAACTAATTGGAATCGTGTTTCTCAACCATCTTTCCTCCCTTTTCATTAGTTATTGCGTGTTTAATAAGAAAATAAACCATGTTTTTGCATTTCCCGATATTTAGGCGTAATTTGAAGGTGATATTAATTTCAGTTCGAAGGGCACTTGGGTCGTCCTACTTCCATGCTCTTCGTTCTCGAATTTTGTTTGTCTATTCCCTATATTTTTATTCAAGCAAAGTCTTTTAAGTCATAGACCTCCTTAATATCGAATAAGTAGAAGACAACATAATCTATAATAGTCCAAAAATAATGAGTGTATATTAAGTAATTTTTGTTTTCATGATAAAAAAAAATTACTTAAGAACTAGTTAATGTGACTTTGTCCCACCAAAAGACTTTTGATTTGAGATTAAAGTATTATAGCTAAGTGTTTAAGTTGTATTTTACAAGTTCCACTATAAAAAATAATAAATTAGCAACAAAAGTGTGGGATAGAATGGAATGTTATTGGAGCAGACTTAAACTACTCTACCGAGACAAATAATTTAAATTTATTTTTAATGAGTTAAAGAATATAGTTATTATAAAATTTATTTATTTTATTATGTAAAGAATTTACATTAGTTTAATAGACGGTTTATTCTAAAACAAAAGTTAAAAAAAAAAAAAAAGTTACATTGAAACTAGAATAAAAAAAATAAAAAATTAATATGTTAGAGTTTTTATAGCCCTAATCAACTATAATCTTATTTAATTTTAATATTTATATTTATTTAAATTAATATTATTTTAATCAATATTATATTTTTTTGAATATTTATTTACGTTAATATCAATGTATGAATTAAATTATTGTTAATCTTACAAATTTGTGTGTTCTTGAAAACTAAAATATGTACTGTAGATCATGTTTAACGAAAGATGAAAAACATTGATTTTAACATCATTAATTAATTTGAGTTTCTTTGATAATAATAATAATAATAATAATTATCATTAGATGACAAAAGTAAATGTCAAGAATAAATTCACCAACACATTTCAATTTCTCTTGCCAGAATTTTTGGTTTTCTTGTCAAAGATTTCTGCCTCCTCTCCTTTGGAGTTAATTTTATTGTCATCAACAACGTATAAATGCTTATTATTCCAAGTTGTATTGGTAGGTGGTGGCGACAATAATGGTTAAGAAACTCTCATCATTTCATGTTTCTAACATGAGAGATACTTTCTCAAATGTCAATGTTTTTATGGTTGTGTGCATAACTTACCTAATTTTAATTTTTTTTATAACAAAATAATAAATAGAATCGGCCAAACTGGTACCACATCAATAATTGATATAGCATCGATTAAGCTGAAAATATATTGCTTTAACATTCAAAATCAATATTAATAAATTAACATTCATATTTTTAGAATTCATTCTATATACTACACAAATCCAACATTATTTATTAGATAAACGATAAAAGTAACTTTTCTTATATTTTCCAACAGTGTAACTTTGTAATGAATATTTTTTCCAATCGATCTTCATGTGTTTGAAATAAATATTTTCAAATTTTTAATAATTTTTTTAGATTATTATATTATTATTCAATTAGCACTCTAACAAATCCTTAAGATCCCAATTACATAGCAAATTGTTCATATTCCCCAAAGAAACCTAATTATAACAGTAGAGTAAAACGATTTCTTTTGGTTGCCGTGGATGCATGCCTCGGTTGGATGACGTGTTTTTAGAAAATAAAACTAACACTTGATAATATAATTTAAAGCTGCTATCACATATATTATGAAAGTCCCAACAATTTATATACGTTGTATTAATTTGCTATTTTATATAAATATAAACTTATTATTAATAATTGACCTGGTATAATAATCTTTGAATTCCTAGTTCTTATTTCATGTTTTTTAGGGTTTTTCTATTATTTTTATATTATTTATCCTTTTATTTACTGGATGTATTTGTTTTTTCTATATGGATATGTCTTTTTTAATATATTTTTTATTGGTCATTAGTTTTAATATTTAAAAATTAAAAAATATTATTGTTGACTAATCTAAATTATTGATTGATATATGTTAATCTATAATTATATCGAATTATAAAACTAATACAATAATCTTCATTAATACCTAATCATCAAATATATTATGATGATTCCATTTTTCTTAGGTTTTGTTTAGACTAGAGGGATGGGGAAGTGAAAAGTTTAAGGTGTGAGGAGTGAAAGTCTGAAGAAAATGAATTAATTTTTTTACATTTTTTTTTCAAATCTTCACACTTTCAATTTCTTACAGTCTTAATTTTTTGACTTTTCAATCCAAACAATCACTTAATTTTTAAATTAAATATTAAAATAATAGTTTATATATAGAGCATGATTAATTATAACAGTTAATATTTTAATGCATATGTAAATACTGTAATTATTGGCATGCAATGAAATATCCGGTGGGTTTAATTAGTTTGAAGTGATCCTCCTCCGTTTTGGGTTGGAAGACTGGTTATCCGACAGTATTCTGATCACAACAGTGATATTTGACTTACTTGAGTATCTTCAGCCACTACTGAACAAAGTATTTATTTAAGTTAGGTTCGTCTGAACACCAAATGGAAAATAATTGCAGGATAATGTTTTTGGATTTCCTTGTGAAGTCTTAAGACCACAGATTTTAAGTGCTGAGCAGGAGGCACAAATTTGCAGAAGAAAAGTCTGTGATTGATTTAAGTAGGGTGGGACTATGGGTTATTTAGAACAATGTATTTTGGTTAAAGACGAGATAATCTTTGTGATAACATATCGGTTAATTGTTTCAGATTATAATTAGTAAAAACAAAAGCTTTAAACATAAATTTATGTCGTCCACTTAAAAATAATTCTTTTAAATTATAATTAATAAAAATAGGAGTAGAAATAATCTTTTTATGGTCTGTGAGAAATGAGAGTTTTAACTCCGTTTAAAGAAAACACAAAAAAATATCAAGATAATAAAATATAAAAGAACACGAAAAATGAAAACAGTTTTGAATTTCTAATTTTTTAAGAGCAAATTTGGAAGAAAATTATATATATATATATATGTATATAAATATAATTATTTATAGTTTAATTCAGTTATCTTATTCTATTTTAAACATTATTCATTTTTATTTAAAATAAAATTAAACAATTAAATATAATATAAAATAATATTTAAAAAATAAAAATGTTAAAAAAATTTACGTTAAAAAATATATAATAATTATTAATTAATATATTATAATAATTAATAATTATTATAAAATTATAATTATTATTAATAATAATAAATATTTTTTATAATAAAATAAATAAATTTATATAATATTTATATTAATTATAAAAAATAAAGATAAAAAATAATAATTTTATTTAATATAAAAATAAGTTTTTATCAAATATTTATAATAATAAATATTTAAATATTTTTTTATCAAATTTTATATCATTTTGTATTTTTTCAAAATTTAGTTCTAATATATTACCAAAAATAGTATTTCACTGAAAATAATATTTTAATTAAAATATAATTATGATTTATAATTTATAGATAAATCCATTAAATTAATTTTAATAATTTTTAAATAGAAATGTAAATTTATAAACTTATCAATTAAAGAAATACAACTTTAATTTATCCATCATATCACATCACTCACCAACTTTTATAAATTTTTACTACATTTTCTACTCTATTTATCATAATTCAAACAACCTTACTTTTATCACACATTCCTTTCAAATCATCTCAAATTCACTCCCTCAAATCCAGAATCTAATCGAAAAACACTATTCACTTGCGGAAGTGTATTGATATCTTTACTTTAGATCTATTGATGTATACAGAAGAGTAAGGGATATATCAATATAAATAGTGTTTTCGAAATCCCTCCGTCACTTGCGAAGAATTTTGTGGAAAATCACATAAACAGGTGTGCTTTTCCCATTTTAACGTTATTTTTGTTTTTAATAAAAATGTCAAATTACTTCTTATTTTTATTGTAGGTTAATAAAGATAACCTAATATAATACAAATAAAATAATATTAAATAATATTAAAATTATTCAAATATAAATATTAAATATTACATAAATTTAACTAACACAAATATTTAATGATATTATTAATTAAATTAAATAATAATAAAATTTTAATATAACACAAAGATATATAATTATTTATAAAAAATAAATTATATAATAATAATAATTATTATAAATATAATAATATTATTTACATTTAATACAAAACTATATTTTTTAAATTTATAAATATTTAAATTATTTATTTCTATATAACAATTTACTACTTTTACATGTAATAATTTTA
This sequence comes from Phaseolus vulgaris, assembly GCF_000499845.2. NCBI lineage: Eukaryota > Viridiplantae > Streptophyta > Magnoliopsida > Fabales > Fabaceae > Phaseolus > Phaseolus vulgaris. Next base: position 32,656,001 of record NC_023755.2, on the reverse strand, counting down.
CATCCGCATATTTTTTTTCAACTAACTTATATTTTATCCAAAAATAATTATTTAACGTATCGGAAATAATTTATAAAATTTTAATTAACTCAAATTAACACAAAAATACATCATATTTTATTATTCAAATATTTTTTAAAACAAAGATAAATTTATAATCTTATATTTTACATTTTTGAAAAAATTACAAAATTCGTTTACAACCTTCACATCACTCACAAACTCACACATCTACTTTAACATACCTAAATCCAAACATACTCACTTTCTTCGTACTTTTCTCTCAAATATTTACATATGGTATAATTACCTTATTCGTCCCTACATTTAGGGTCAATATTCAATTTAGTATAATGGTTTTTTAAAAAAAACAAATTTGTCCTTATGTTTTTTAAAATGTATTCAAATTGGTCATTTCTGTTAAGTCGCATCTTACTGCATCAAGTGCAACTTATGTGGCAGAGAGATGTGAGGTGTCAAGTGGCGTGGATTGAGAAGCTACAACCCCAAAGGCTTTATCGCCCCACAGTCAAACAAGACTTTGAAGATACTTCCTTAGAAGTTGAAACCCCAAAGGCTCCATCTCCTCAACCGTGTTGCAAATCCATCTGTTGAACTTCATATAAAGAGCAATTGTTGGAATGAAGAACTATGACCATTCATTAGTGTCATCATCAGCTTGTCTTAGAAATTTATGCAATTGAGTACAATGGAAGCGATAGCTTTGAGGGAACCCCAGAATGCAAAACTCGTCAGAGTATGTTCTTTGTGTTCCTTCTTTTAATTTAAATCTCATGTCTATTAGTAAGATAACCAGTTCACTAAATTGTTGTGTCGTTTTTACTCCACATGATTGAGTTTTACAGGACTTGGCTACGGGGAGGATGATTGGCTCGGGTAAACAACACGCAGGCTTATACTACATGTCCCCTCTTCCAAACCAAGCCCACACATCTCAAATATCGACCGACCCTGATTTATGGCACAAGCGCCTCTGACATCCTTCTCCGGCGTGTCTACAACTTGTATCTTCCTTACTACCTATCCCTATCAGTAAAAATCTCATTCCCATTCATAATAATTGTAGTATTTGTCCCAAAGCTAAACAGACAAGGCTACCATTTCCTTTAAGCGCAATAAAATCTCATTCTCCATTTAATCTATTGCATTGTGACATTTGGGGTCCTCATAAAACCCCAACTCATTTTGGAAAACGTTTTTTTCTCACTATAGTCGATGACTATACTATATGTACTTGACTATTTCTTATGAATCACAAATCTGAAACCCAACATCTCTTAGAGTCATTCATTACATTTGCACAAAATCAATTTCAAGCATCTATTAAAATCATCCGCGTTGACAACGGATTGAAATTTATTTCAATGTATGATTTTTTTCTCAAAAAAGGTATTGAATGTCAACGCACTTGCGTCTACACTCCTCAACAAAATGGAGTAGTAGAACGCAAACATAGACACGTTTTAAACACAGCACGAGCCCTCCTATTTCAGTCTAATTTACCATTAGAATTTTGGGGAGAATGTGTTTTAACCACCACATATATCATTAATCGCTTGCCATCACCTTTACTAAAAAATAAATCACCTTTTGAGCTACTATATAATCAACCACCTTCACTTTCTCACCTAAAAACTTTTGGTTGCCTCTGTTACGCAACTGTTGTTTCACCTAAGCAAAAATTTGATCTGCACGCCCGACAATGCATCTTCGTTGGTTATCCTCACAGTCAAAAAGCATACAAATTATTTGATATAGATGCAGGCACTTTTTTAACAAGGTATTTTGCCACTATTGACATTGACTTACCCACTCCTGTCCAACATTCACTCCATCAACCTTCTTCTCTTACTCATCACAATGCACCTGAACCTCCATCAAACCAACCTTCTTCTCCTACTCGTCACAATACACCTGAACCTCCATCAAACCAACCCTCTTCTCTTACTCGTCACAATGCACCTGAACCTCCATCAAACCAACCTTTTTCTCCTACTCGTCATAATACACCTGAACCGCCAGTAGACCAACCTTCTTCTCCTATGCCAAGAAGTCTAGCACCCATTACCAAACCTTCTCCAACCGACCTTCCTGTTCGACGATCCAGTCGCACATCAACCCCACCTTCCTGGCTTCAAGACTACGTAACGGAATCCCAAGCCAATCATTCGACAACTGCCCAAGACCGACCGAATGGAACCAGGTATCCTATGCATAATTTTCTTTCTAATTCACGATTTTCTTCTACACATAGTGCATATCTTGCTAACATCACAACCCCCAAAGAACCTCACACTTATGCTCAAGCTATCCTTGATCCAAATTGGCAAAAAGCAATGGACGAAGAGCTTTCCGCCTTGCAACTAAATCAAACGTGGACCTTGACACCGTTACCCACTGGGCAGAAACCCATCGGGTGCAAATGGGTCTATAAAATAAAGTACAACTCAGATGGTAGCGTCGACAGATATAAGGCACGCCTTGTTGCAAAGGGGTACACTCAGATTGAAGGTGTCGACTATTCTGAAACTTTTTCACCAACAGCAAAATTAACAATTTTGAGGTGTCTCCTCACCATTGCAGCAGCTAGAAATTGGTTTACTCACCAGCTACATGTGCAAAATGCCTTCTTACATGGCACATTGCATGAAATTATTTACATGGACTTGCCACCCGGGCATCATTGACAGGGGAGAACATTGTATGTCGACTCAACAAATCCCTTTATGGTCTCAAACAAGCATCTCGAACATGGTTTTCAACATTTTCTCATGTGATTAAATATGTAGGATTTCAACAGTCCAAGACAGATTACTCTCTAGATTACTCTCTGTTCACAAGACAAAATAACTCATCATTTACTGCCCTTTTGATTTATGTGGATGATTCTTTTGACAGGAAATGATTTGACAGAAATTCAGCGTGTTAAAGATTGTCTATTACAACAATTTCCCATTAAAGATCTTGCAGACCTAAAATATTTTCTATTTTCTCGTTCCAAAGCTGGTATTTACATGTCCCAAAAAAATATGCGCTTAATATTTTACAGGATACGGGACTCACAGGTGCTCGTCCAGACAAATTTTCAATGGAACAATACTTAAAACTCACACCAGACGATGAAGAGTTATTAAAGGATCCAGTCAAATACAGGCGACTCGTGGGACGACTGATATACCTTACTCGGCCTGACATAGCATTTTCGGTTTGAACCCTAAGTCAATATATACAGGATCCACGGAAACCTCATTGGGATGCCACAATTTGAGTCCTAAAGTACATTAAAGGGTCACCAGGACAAGGATTACTATTGTCATCCGAAAACAATCTGACATTGACAGCTTATTGGGACTCAGACTGAGGAGGTTGTCAGACAACTCGGAGATCAGTATCTGGGTATTGCATTTTTCTTGGTTCTTCTATTATCTCATGGAAGTCAAAAAAACAGACAAACGTATCAAGATCATCAAGCAAAAGCAGAATACCGCGCGATGGCCAATACTTGTTTGGAGATAGTTTGGTTGCGATATCTGTTGCAGGATTTAAAGGTGTCATGTAACTTGCCAACTCAACTTTTCTGTGACAATCAAGCGGTATTACATATAACAGCAAACCTAGTATTTCATGAACGCACAAAACACATTAAGATAGACTTTCACATTGTGCGAGAAAAATTACAAGCTGGATAATCAGTCCTTCATATGTACCGACACAGTATCAACTCGCAGATATTTTTACAAAGACACTAGACAATGAACGGTTTTTTACGATACAACACAAGTTGGGAGTTCATGATCTTCACCTACCAACTTGAGGGGGAGTATTAAGGAAATAATAATTATCAAATTATATGCAATTATTGTATACAATATTGTACCCAATTATATGCAATTAATTTAATAATTATAGAATCTCATGATTAGTATCCCTACTTAATTAGATTGTAATTTGGAGAGAGAAACTCTCTATATTTTTCCTATACATGAAGTGATGTAACAATACACATAAATAAGAAACATCTCTTCCTCTTACCATTTTTTATTTTTTATCATTTTCTTATAGTCTGTTTTCCTGTGAGGAAGGTTGGACCAGATAGAGATGTAGGCTAAAGTTCCATAAGCACCACTTCCATTAACAGATTGTGACAAACAATAACAACAACATAGAAAACACAAAACACATAGAAAGAAAATGCATGCCAAAACAGACTCTGAGGTAACAAGCCTCATCGTGTCCTCCCCCACGCGCTCCCCTCCTCGCCGCACTCTCTACTATGTCCAGAGTTCTTCTAGGGACTCCCACGATAACTAGGGATGGCAAAGCGGGCCAGCCCGCCCCGCATTGGCCCGCCCCGCGCTTGGCCCGCAAAGATGCGGGACGGGTTGGCCCGCCCCGCAAAGTTATTGCGGGCTAGAATTCCCAACCTGCCCCGCATAAGAGTTGGCCCGCAAATCCGAGGGCCAGCCCGCATTTTTTTTTATAATTAAATATTTTTTTTTTTACATTTTGTTATTAAAAAATTGTCAAATTAAACCTATATATTTGTTATTATCAAACCTAATTTTTTTTTCTTCCTTTTCAAATATAGTCAAACATCAAAACATTAAGCATTAAGATAAATATCAAATATCACTATTCTTCCACTTCCAAAACATTAAAAATACCTAATTCCAAAATATTAAACATAAACATTATTAACATTCTTCCATTTCAATAACATTGGATGCCACCTTAGAAGAACTTTCATCCATTTTTTCATAATTATAATCTTCCCCATCATCTGCATATATTAAAACAATGACAATTAATTAATTCATTTTTCATAGAAATAATACAATAAAAATAAGATAACTTTTGGCTCAATTGAAGGCTTGGTCATGGGTAACTTCTAAAATACCCTCTGCTTGCTTTCCTTTTCTGACTGGTGTCTTGCTCCTTTATCGTGTTTGAAATCGATTTAATTGGCATGACCCAGTTTAGGGTGATAGGTATCTCTATTTCGATGGTTGTTGGGTTGGTGGATAAAAGTTGTTGTTCTTTTTGCCCCTTGTTATGGTTGCAGTGAGTTTGTATTGGGTTTGTTTTGAGTTTGTACGGGTTTGTACGGGTTTTTTAGTGGTAGATTTTTTTGTACGTTGCCTTGCTGCTACTAAGTGCCAATTTTTTTTTCTTGCAGGTTAGCGGGCCAGCCCGCCCCGCCCCGCTACTGGCCCGCGCGGGTTGCGGGCTAATGCGGGGCGGGCTAATGTGGGTTAGCGGGTTGAAAAGATCAGCTCGCCCCGCGATTTTTACCAGCGGGCCGCGGGCCGGCCCGCACGACCTGCCCCGCTTTGCCATCCCTAACGATAACGAGAAGAACAGGTATATCGGTTCACTTCACCCTTGTTCTAAGCTCGTTGCCTCCCCTCCCCACTTGTGCCACTCCTCCTCCACGTGCTTCTCCAAGAAGGACCACAACCATAATCTCAAACCCTATAAGCAAATCGATATCATTGATGACGAATTTGATGGGGGAAGTGGAAGAAAGTGCATATCAAAGTTGCAATTCAAAAATCATACCCCCCAATTGATTTTTCACTAAACTAATCTCTCAATCCATACCACTTGATACCTCACATCTCTCAATCTCACTTCTCTATGCTACATAAGTAGCACTTGACGTTGTAAGGTGCAATTTAACGAAAAAGATTAATTTAAATAATTTTAAAAAACATAAAGATGAAATTATTTAAAAAAAAACTATTATACTAAATTAAATATAAACCTAAATATAAGAAGGAATAAAGTAATTATATCTTTACATATTTATTCTCTCAACACATACCCTCCTTAACATTTTTGGCTCAAATATGAAGGAGTCTTTGTTGGATGATGAGTGGTATGACACTTGACCTGTTCACCTAACATATCGACCCATTCTCTGAAAAAATCTGTATGTGCCCACCAAACTATGAGGCTCAGGTACTGCCACCCTCTCTTTATCTTAGTCTACTTGAAATGTGTCAGAAATTGTTTCTCCAATAAACCTTTTTCCACAAAGCAAACAAAGAAATGCAATCCAGCTAATAATATTTAATTAATTTTTGTCATTATTCACAATTCAATATGTCAGAATTTTATATACCAATTAAAAATAAATTAATATATAATATATAAATGAAAATAACTTTTTATCTTAATAGAACTGATATTATCAAAATGAATTAAATTTAAATATATTTTTAATATAATATCAAAATTTCTTCTAAAAAATTTGTTAAACCTATTTGTAATTGAATAATAATTAAATCACTCATAAATATTTAATCCAATATCTATTCCAGTACAAAATACTAACGTCTTCATGTGAGAATTGTGTTATCCACAATCCTTATTTTACAAGTAAATTTTATCGAAAATGCTAAACTTAAACCTACTTTATATAAATATATTTTTTAAAGTAAAAAATGTAATCCAACTAATAATATTTAACTAAATAAATTCATTAACTATTCTGAATTCAAATTTTGGGACCAAAATTTTCAACTCTGAACTAATGTCCTTATACATCAGAAACCCACATAAAATTTTGTCTACGTGAAATCAAATTTGCAGTTGTAAATAGTACAGGTAAATATTATAATCTCACTTGAAATTCGGTATTCAGATAATTAAATTTTGAAGTTTCTATTTTTTTTTTCGAAAATTAATAAAAGAAGGATAACACATTTAGAAAAAAATAAAATAAAATAAAAAAGAGAAAAAGGAAGAACTGAAAATTTGATAGGTAGGGTTGCATCCTGAGAAGGTTGTGGAACGGGGCAAGGGGCACATTATTTTGTTTAATATTTTTATTTATACAGCTTCAAATAAGTATGAATTATTTAATAATTGGATTTTTTATTATTTTCAGAATTAATATAATGAAGTCAATTTTGAAAATAATGAAATTTTTATTACACAGTAAAGAAAAAATTTAAATATTGATGTTTTTAATTAAATGTGTAGTCTTGATTTTGCCAGGTTTAATTTTATTATTATAATTTTGAACACAACTATTTTGATTATGTACTTTGAAGACTAACATTTTAATATACTCGTGTGAATGTTAATTATTATGGATTTAATTATTTTTATTTATCTATTAATATTGTCTAAATGTTCCCTTAAAATTGTGTGGTCTTAGTAATGTAATGTTTAGCTTTATATAAATAATAACTAAATCTAATTAAGTTTTAAATTAATCATTAATTTTGGTATTTTTAAATAATTTTATATTATTAATTTTTTATGTTTTTCATATTTTCTAATTGAATTTTTTCATATAATTTTTTTTTAATTACTTCTCCCTCCTCGTATTGTAATTAATATAAAATAATATTACGATTAAAATCATAATTAACTTTTATTGTCTTAATTTGAAAATGTGTAAATAACAAAAAAATCATTTTTGTCATCTATATCAAAGATAATAAAATCGATGATCCCTTAATCACTAGTGATGACATGATTGACATTTTTATCAAAAATGCATTCAAATCAAATTAATAGAAAATATTTATCGTTTTAATAATAACAATATCATTTTATATTAATTACAAAATTTTATTTTATATTAAATAAAGAAGATTATTAGACAATATAACACTCATCCCACCTAATTAATAAAAAATTAAACAATAAATACTCAATTGAAAAATATAAATTTTAAATATTTAATAAAATAAAATAATAGACACTGAATTGAAAATACTTAAAAAAATATATCTTACATCTAAACTTTAGACTACAATTTTTATATTTTAAATTATGATTTTATGTTGTTTTCTTAAGTTATATTTATTGTAGTGAGAAAAGTTGAAGTTATATTTGTTGCAGTGAAAAAAGTTTAAATAGAAACTATATTACTCATTTTCTTTATTACATTATAAATAAATTTTTGTTTACTATTAAAAACATATAGATCCTTGTTCTTATAATTTATTGTTGTTATATATATATATATATATATATATATATATATATACATATATATATATATATACCATCAGCTATTACTCATTTGTTAATTAATTTAAAAAGTATTAATTAAGAAAAATACTATAAAATTCACATGTATGGTAATATTTACAACATAAAATATTTCACAAACATACTCGTAAGTTGATTTCTCCGAAATCTCCATCGAAATATTATGTGCAATATGCGTTAGGTAGGTTTTCATTAGCTATATTATTATATATATATATATATATATATTTTTTTTTTTTCACGTTAATTAATGTGCTCTTTAATTTTATTATTATTATTAAATTATATTCGGGTTTAAAATTCAAACTTTAAGTTATGTGAGTCACTTTATAGAAATTAATTTACATAATTTTTTACAATACAACTTTTGAAATGATCATCATATTGTATCGGTGAGAGTCGTATGACTGATATCACGTCTCGGTGCTCATCATTGGGTTGACCGAAGTTAGTTACCGATCGCTCAAGTCCATTTACGCTCAACCAAGGTCAGTAAAGCTAATCCGTGATTAGTAGCTAGGTAATGCAGCCATAAACACGGTCTAACTCCTTAACCTGACCCAATAAGGAAAGTCCGCCAAAGGTAATATAAATAGCACATATTCCAAGAATCAGGGACATCATCATATATTGTGCTCTAAGAACCGAGTACCGAACATTTTTGCTGACTTGAGCGTCGGAGTGTCTTCTGCAGGTACCCTCTGAGTTTGGATTACGAGAAGACCGAGAGTCGAGACTAAGAAGGAAGAGTGAAAGAAGGAGGCTTGTAGAGAGTACGATTAACCGATAGAAGGTGATAGAATAATCCTCTCAATAGTTCTCTAGACTCTAACTTTCACACTAGAACAAATATATTTAATAAATCAATACCAATATTCATTGGTCATGGTCTCTCCAAAATTAATGAGGGATTCCCAACCTACCTTAACTCCTCCATCTTAAAATTATAGTTGTAAAGTACATTTTTTTTATTTAATGTAATTATATATATATATATATATATATATATATAATTAGAAAATATTACGAACATCATTTTGAATTTGTAAAATAACTATATTTTTATTAAAGAAAATAAAATTAGCAAATAATTTTACTATTATATGGGAGGAGGAAGTGTTTTTGTTTTTTAATTATTAAAGAAAACAATGTTGAGCTAACAACAGAATGGCGTAGAGATGTATTAATTTACGATGATGTGATGGAGTAAGGCTTTGGTCTTGGTCTTCTCCTTCTGTCTAACTGGCATTGGTCTCCATCACAGGGCTTCTTCTTCTCTTATTGCAATGTCGTTACCTCAAATCCTGTGTAGTAGGGTCCCTCTCTCATTAATGTCTCATGTGGTGGGTGTACCTGGGCCTACGCACCAAAATTTTCCCCACGCTTTGTCAATTCGGAAGTTAAATTTTAGTAATGGTGGGACTTATTCGGAATAATTTTAAAGAACAAAATTGGTAGAATCCATAGGAATTCTATGTTTTATTTAGATAAGAGGATAAAATTGTATCACTGATGAGAATGAATAATTCATTTTCTGTCATTATGTATGTATTTCATGTGGTTGGTGATAAGCCATTTTGAGAGGGAAATACCTTTTTGTGACTTCTGTTACGTATAGGTAGTTAACTATTTTTTCATAAATATATACTAATTAATTATTAAAAAAGTTATTAATTTTTTAAGAAATTTTTTTATCAATAAAAAATAAATAAAATAAAATAATACACTTCCGAGTATCTTAATCTTTACACAGAAAAATCCAAACCAAACTATATAATACTCAATCAACTGGAGTTTCAAGAAACTCTACAAAGCAACAACTAAAATGTCATAAACATAACTAGACTGGTATAGACATGATCATATCAAAACACAAATACAATATCCTTCCAAAATACCCTACTACCTTCTAGCCAAATTCTAACAAAAAAAAAGACAATAAAAAAACCACCCTACAACCTTTTGAAAGCTATTCAAACACTTGAGAACTAGAAAATACAAAATAGACATGTGAGATACTACGAAAACCAAATAACCTACATTGAAAACAACATAACTTCCAATATTGGACAAAACGTTAGAAAAAAATTTCCAAACATCATTTTTTCAAATACCTCATACAACATAAAGGTTCCAAACACCAATTCGAGTATGAAAAATCTGTCAATCTTTCCTTTACCGTAACCCAAGACCAAGTTTCCTTTGTAATGAGACCCCACACTTATTGTCTCGTGGTGGTTATTAGAACTTAGAGCAAAAGTTTATTCAAAAAAAGATTAAAGCACATTTTGCTTCTATTGAGGAAGAGAATAATGTAGATTATTTGAACCCTCCATCCCCACCATCCCGACATGAGAAATTGAAGAATGCCCGTCTAAAGCAATAAGGGACATGGACTTCTGAGGAATTACAACGAACAATTGAACGAATTGTAAGAAATATGTTTTATATGTGTTATTTTAAATTCAATGTGTGTGTTGAAGTTTGACAATTTGTTTTCATTTATTGTAGGATTCTCTTGTTGAACAAACAAGACATAAAACTTTTAATCCTTATGGTCGCAACGATATTCTTACGGTTGCTATTGAACGACCTGAGCACCTTGGACGTGTTTGTATTGCTAGATATGGGGTGGGGATTCACTCATACTTTGGACCTTCTTCACAGTGCAAGGAACATTCGTTCAGTGAACCTAACTAGGAGTATTTTCTACAATTACGAAAACAGATAAAGGTTGAGATCACTCAAGAGATTAAAGAAAGGTTAATGGAGGAGTTTGATAAGTGGATGGATAAGAAGTTTGAAAAGCGGTTGGAGGGTTTAGGACTCTCACAACAACCACCTGTTGTGATACGAGATGACTTGCCTCATATTAAGAGAGTCAACATTAAAGGGAGTTGTTCGATGGTTGATCCATCGGGGGATGACTTTGGCTCAACTAGTCAATGTGAGTTGTATGTTGATTGTGATTCTTTCACCCGATTCGTGGCCCTAGGTAAGTGTTATGAAGAGGTCACAATGTTACACAATGTGCATCTTCGTTCTAATTTAATAAAGGTCACGATGGAGAAGGTCCTTCATGGTGATGCTGCAATTCATGTGCCGACATCAAAGGTGACAATTGTAACAAAGGCATTACATACTTTCATTGCCTAACCCAGACATCTCGTCAGACCTATATCAAAATCTATGGTATATCTTTGCACTAATAGGATTCACTAGTAGAAAATATCAATACCACGACGGCATATAAAGACGGTTCAACAAAAACCATCGTTAAAAAAAGAACGGTGACAAACTTGTAATTTTAAAGCAATTAGAGGCATCTATAACGATGATTCTAGAGAGGAACCATCGTTAATTTGTTGGTCATGAGCAATAACGATGGTTCTAGAAATGAATCGTCGTTAATGGTGTGCTTGAGGCATTTATAAAGATGGTTGGGGTTGAACCGTCATTATATGCTTCAGTTTATACTGCAGCCAACTTTTCTTTCCACTCTCCTTCAATTTCACTTTTAAAACTCACGCTTTCCTTCTTCACTCTTACACTTTTCAGTTTCTCCTTCGTCTTCACTCCTCACCATTGCAACAGTCGCCGCTCCGGAGCTTTTCACTGTGTCGCTTGACGTGCACCGCCATTCCCTCTCACGAACCTATCCTTGCGTCGCTACTGCATTGCGAACCAGTTACGCCAGCCCTCGCCTCTGTGGCCACGTGTTTCCAGCCCACTCTTCTCACGAACCAGCACCGCCACAAGGTCGTGAGTGCCACCGCAGAGTGCTGCCACCGCCTAGCCTTCTTTGTGGGCTGCACCAACCACCACCGAGTCTTGCCTTAGCTGCCATTACGCCGAACTGCTCCATCGGCGCGTCAGACTTCCCTTTTCCTCAACTCCACTGCCGTGTGAGCCAAAAAGGTTAATTTTTATTTATTTATTTGATTAATTTTATAATAAATATTTTTCATATATATTTATCTTAGTTAGTATTTAATTTATTTAATAAAATTTATAATAAATATTTTGTGTGTATATTTATATTAGTTAGTATTTTAGTTTATTTAATTAAATTTATAATAAATATTTGCATTTATATTGATAATAGTTAGTATTCTAATTTATTTAATTAATTTTATAATAAATATTTGCATGCATGTGTTGATTAGTAATGATTAATATGTGTATGTATTCAACACGATGGTTTTGAGTCTAGGGTATCCGACCCTCGACACATTTGATTTAGTTATAAGATTTGTATTTATTGAACACGTTGATTATGAGTTCGGGGGTGTCCGACCCTCGATACATTTGATTTAGTTATAGGATTTGTATTTATTGAACACGTTGATTTTGAGTTCGGGATTGTCCGACCCTCGACACATTTGATTTGTTTAAGACATTGATTCCGAGTCTGAGGGTATCCAACTCTTGGCAATTTTGATTTAAATTTTCTTAGTTTACCAGTTCTATGGATCGGAGTTGGATTAATACACCACGGATAAGTGATGCTTACGAAAAAGAGGTTGAAGAATTCTTACAATTTGCGCAACATAATGTCGTTAGTAATCATAATGGAGTAAGAATAAGGTGTCCATGTGTCAATTGTTTGAATGGAAGGATATTGAGTGTTTCCGAAGTTAGAGAACATCTTTTGTGTGATGGATTTTTGAAAAATTATACAACATGGACGTGGTATGATGAATTGTTAGACTTTGTCAAATATAAGAATCGAAGACAATCAAAAAAATGGGTGTTAATTGAGCATAACAAAACTTTCATGTCATGGTTTAAGCAACAAATCATGAATGATCCATCAGCATCTGAAACATTAACATGGATTGCAAACGGTCTCAAGTTTGATGTTTTATGTTGTTCTGGCTATGAAGTAAATGGTTGTTTGTTTTACACAAAGTCTCGAGATGATAGGAGTACAATGCAAAATAGCGGAGTCACCTTGGAGGCAGAGTCTATGCAGTTTTCAACTGCAAAGGATCAAAATCCTGTTGTGGGATCAATGCCTTATTATGATTTCATAGTAGAGATTTGAGAAGTTAATTATACCAAGTTTATTGTACCTGTTTTCAAATGCAAGTGGGTTGACAATAAGACTGGTGTCAAAGTTAATGAATCAGGAATGACTTTGGTTTACTTTCAAAAGATAGATTATCATGACGAACCATTCATAATGGCACATCAAGCTTCCCAAGTTTTCTATATCCAAGATCCTACGTCTAAACACTGTTTTGTTGTGCTACATGGAAAGAAAAACAACATAATGACCCAGAAGATACAAACAATGACATTTGTGAGATTGAATCACTTGCAAGAACGACCATCAATAAAGAGTACGAGGATGTTGTTGATGTTGTACATGCAACTCGAAATGATCATAATGAAGGAATATATATTTGTATGTGCATGTGATTCATGTTTAGTTATACAATATATTATTTTTATTATATTTCATATTCTTAATGCTTATTATATTTGTTTGATAACAAGAACATGGAAAATAATAAAGTTCCTCGTTCAATAACTGGTAGATGACCTACAAGATTAAAAAATATGTATAAGAAGATAAATAAAGATGACAAAATACCATTGGCTATTGATGTTAACACTAGTGTGGCCATTAGGCCATATGCAAAGAAATTTAGCAGTTATCTCGAAATATTTGCTCGTGAAAGGATCTCTATCTTAATTGAGTCTTGGGATCACGTGACCGAGCACGAGAGAAACATGATTTGGCAAGATATTCTGGTATGTAATTGTTTTTACTTTGTTCAATCTGAAGTTCTTTTATACTTTGTTCAATCTAAATTTCTTTTATACTTTGTTCAATCTAAAGTTCTTTTATACTTTGTTCAATCTAAAGCTTGTTTATGAACTAACTATCCCAAATATTTATACTTTGTAAACGCATTACAAGATCCCAAATGTGGAAACCTTGAGAGTGAAGGTTCTTTCTAGTGTGAGTATCAAGTTTCATCAGTTTAAATCAAAATTGACAACAAATTTTATATATGGTGAAAGGAAAGAAGAAAATCCTTGTACACCATATGCATCCCTTGATGAAGAAACTCGCCTCATATTAAGAGAGTCAGCATTAAAGGGAGTTGTTCGGCGATTGATCAATTGGGGGATGACTTTGGCTAAACTAGCCAATGCGAATTATATGTTGAGTATAATTCTTTAACCCGATTCGTTGCCCTGGGTAAGTGTTATGAAGGGGTGACAATGTTACACAATGTGTCTCTTCCTTCTAATTTCATAAAGGTCATGGTGGAGAAGGTCCTTTATGGTGATGTTGCAGTTCCTATGCTGACATCAGAGGTCACAATTATAGTAGAGACATTACATACTTTTGTTGCCTGGCCTAAACATCTCGCTAGACCTATAGACTCTACGGTATATCTTTGTACTAATAGGATTACATATAAGATATACTACATTCTAACTAATTTAATTATTTATTTATTTGTTGATGAGTAGCAGGAACTTAAGACAAAATTGCCTCTGCAAAAGAAACAAAAATTCTCCATTGATGATCCTATGGCAACATTGGTGAAAGTTGCTACAACTTTAGATACAATCGTCGTAAAGGTTCCATGGGATGCCAATGTTTTTGGAAGGCATAGTGATATACCGTCGTTGTACTTTCACATGTTTGATTTGTTGGACCTTGCATCCGAAAATCAAGAGATTAACATAACAATTCTTTAATTATGGATGCTGTAAGTTCAAATATTAATCTTTATACTTTTGATTTATTAAACATATTAGTACTAACTTATTGAAATTTAGGTATATAGGAGTTTTTAGACCCTCAACTCATTGAATCACTTGGAAACAAGAAGTCAAAAACACAAACATACATCACCACTGCCTTAAAGAATGGAGGAAAACAAATTTATTTTGCCCCGTACATCTATGAGTAAGTCCATATTTATTAAATAAGTTATACTAAATTATTGAAATAAGATAAACTAGTTGATTTGTTATATAGGTGTCATTGGCAACTATTGATCATATATGTTCAAGATTATACCGCTGCATGGTTTTGCTCATTGCATAAGAAACCAACTACCTATTTTAAACACATTATAGATAGGTACGACAATTTCATTTAACATTTATTATTACTTATACATTATATAATATTATGTATTCTAACCTGAAATCTTATTATTTTAGTGTTTACTATGGATATAATATGTTGAGTGGGAGAAGAAGTGTAAACGCACAAAAACTCACTTAGATGTACCTTAAAGTATTTAAAGTATTTTGTTCACTCAATTTAATGTGTCTCACTTATTCATTTAATACATATATTTTCACATGCAATCCAACAACCAATCTCGAAGTTATGAGTGTGGTTATTATGTTATGCAATGAATGTCGATTATTGTGCAAGCTAAAATTGATAGAGGTTGGGATCAGGTAATACCTCAATACAAAAAACACTTTAAAATTCAGGGTTTATTTCAAAAAATTTCAAATGTCATAGTTTTTCAATGACCAACAACCTCTAGATTCGGAAGTATTGGAGTATGTGAGGATAACATGATCAAAGTATTTTGTAACCACGTATAACACCTTAAGATAGATAAATTATTAGAATGACATAAAACTTTTTCATATATTAGCAATTTTTTTTTGTAGAATGTTATAATTTATTGTATATATTTTCCACAATTAAATTATGATTTTAAATGTTTTTATTTTCTGAAAATTGGATATTTTATGCAGGTTTAAGGTGATTATATATGAAATAATTTTTTTTTTAAAACCACACATATAACAACGATTCCTACACCTCTACACTTTTCTTCCTGCATCCCTACATTCTTCAAAAAGAGCAAAATCATTCTGAAACATCTTTTTCAGAATACATTTTTTATTTATTTTCGAATTTATAAATCCGGGATTCATAAAACATGTTTTGGAAAAGACGTTCCAGAAATAGTTTGGAAAAAAACAATTTAGAAGTCATTTTTTAAAGGGGGCAAAACAGTCTTTTCAGGAAGTGAGGGGTGCAGTAAGAAATTTGTAGAGATGCAGAAAGAAGTTACCAATTATTTAAGGATCGAAATGGGTTGGATCGGAATAGTATTTTTAAGGATTTTTCATCCTGTAGCTTCATAACTTTTAACACCCATATTTTAAAATATAAAAACTTTTTTTTATTTTATTGATGTTTTTATTTTGTAATGTTTAATTCGGAAAAAAATCTGATTATAAAATTTGAAAGATATTGAAAATACTTTCTACTTTCTATAATTTAAAATAAGTTTTCTCTAAATACATTCCACATTATAAAAATCTATTTTCATATTACGAAATTTAGAAAGTATTTTTAAATTTTGAAATACCTTTCAAATTTTATAATCTAGAATGCATTTTTTTTAAATTTTTTTGAATTATATAATTAAAAAATATTTTTAATTTAAAAATATATTTTGAATTATATAATATATTTTTAGACTATAAAATTTAGAATATATTTTTTTGAAGACAAAATATCTTTTGTTTCATTTATAGGTGAGAGCAAAAGTTATAACAGAGGTCCAGGAAAAAAACAACCTATTTTGATCTAGCTGTAGAAATAACATGGGTCTTACGGGTTCGATTTCTTTGAAATAAAAATAAAAAGTAATTTAAAATAATAATTTTTTATATTATATTTTTAAAAATTTAATAATATATAATTTAAATCGTTAAAAAGTACTAATTAAGTTTTTATTATTAATTATAATAGAACATTAAAATTTTAAACATTAAAAATTGTACTAAAATATTCCTTATTTAAGTAATTTAGTAGAAGAGTATATTTTTAACCGATGAACAAGACAGAGTCAAGTTGGCAAATTGCAGAGATGCGTAGTTGCGTTTACATGGTGGGTTGGTTGTAGTAGGAAAGAGGTGATGCCCCACTCACTTCACAAATTC
Organism: Phaseolus vulgaris; assembly: GCF_000499845.2. NCBI lineage: Eukaryota > Viridiplantae > Streptophyta > Magnoliopsida > Fabales > Fabaceae > Phaseolus > Phaseolus vulgaris. The sequence continues at coordinate 32,639,021 of NC_023755.2, read as the reverse complement.
ACACGACACAAACACAATCCTCGGACCCTCTTCCATGGCCACTGTTACTTCTCTTTGCACCGTCTTTCCCATACTCACATCAACCTTCTCCAAGCCCCATTTCGTTCCCCTCTGTTCTCCAACCCCTAAACGAAGTCGTATCATCACCTCTGTTGCTGAGGACCGAGAAATAGTTCCGGTGTCTGAAGACAGAGGAACCCAAGTTGAGGGCTTTCAACCGTTGGAATCCAAAACAGAGGCAGAGCTTCATCCTGGCCTCACAAGCAGTAGTACCATCAATGCCATCATCGTTTTGGGGTTTGGGACTTTTGCTGTCACCAAGTTGCTCACCATTGACCATGACTACTGGCATGTCAGTTTCAATATTAAATTTTCTTACATTTTATTGTTATTGTCATTATTATTACCACCCAATTGTTGTTTTTCACAGACCCATTGAGCTTAAACATTGTTCCAATTTATACAGTCATGTTCTTGTTGGTTACTCAAGTTGATCGCTAACTTAATAGTTCTTAGAATTTAAAATTGGGTTTAACCCAACTCCAAAAACCTGTTCTTGAGATAGAGGTTGCCTCCACTTATATATCACTAGTTAGTAGAATCCAACACCTCCCCTTATTATGAGGGCGGGACATCTCTCGCATCTAAAGTTTGTTTTGTTGGACATCCTCGACGGGTCTGATAAATGTTTAGTAACATGTAGTCTGATAGGCTTAACAAGTAACAACAACCATTATTATAAACTTTAATACTATATTAGAATTTGGTGTAGAGTAGAGGCTAATTCAACTCTAAAAGCTTGTCCAGGAGATTTGGGTTGCCTCCTACTACTTATGTTTATTTATATTGTTTTGGCTGTATGCCTATATTTCCAGTCAATGTAGGATCTTTGGTAAAGAAACTAGAAGAGCATGTTTAATACTAGAGTGATTAAACTGAAGTGTATTTTCTGTGTGACACAGAAGAAGTTAACATCTAATTTGTGTTTTATTATTCAGGGTTGGACCCTTTATGAGATTCTAAGGTATATACCTGAGCACAATTGGATTGCCTATGAGCAAGCTCTGAAAGCTAACCCGGTTTTAGCTAAAATGGCAATAAGTGGGATTGTCTACTCAATTGGAGACTGGATTGCTCAGGTTTGTTTTTGACTCTCAAAATGTGAAATACTAATTTTGGACATAGAGTTTTATGACACTTCAGCTATTTTTAACCAAAATATACAGTGCTATGAAGGAAAGCCTCTTTTTGAGTTTGATCGGGCGCGGTTACTCAGATCAGGTCTTGTTGGGTTTACTCTCCATGGATCTCTTTCTCATTATTACTATCAACTTTGTGAGGTGATTATTTTGACTTCTTGAGTTGGAACTATTTGGTGATATTCTACGAATGACTGAAATTGATTGCATGATTTCACAGGCTCTTTTTCCTTTCGAAGAATGGTGGGTTGTCCCTGCTAAAGTTGCTTTCGACCAAACTGTGTGGTCTGCAATTTGGAACAGCATCTACTTTGTGGTTTTGGGCTTATTACGGTTTGAATCTTTGACTAACATATATGGTGAACTGAAGTCAACATTTTTCCCCCTGCTTACTGTGAGTAGTTATTTGATTTATTTCCTTATGCTGCTTTTAGATGTTAATTTTAAATGTAATTATCTGCATCATTGTGAAGTTGTGGAGATGTCTCAAGATAAAAATTGAGCTTATGTTCTTGGACTATGTCATACTCTCAGGCTCAAATTGGTAAACTGCTATAGTGTTGCGTATGTAGTAGGTATAGTAACAATTTGAGTGAACCTAGAATTCAAATTTTCAGGTATTGTAGTTCCATCTTATTCTCATTACAAGCTTGTGTATCCCTGTACCTCGCTCTTAAACTATGAATTACTTGAATTGTGCGGGGTGAAATCTGCCTTATGCCATATTGTTTTTTCAAGTGTCACAACATTGTGTTTTGCTTGTGCCTCATACCTCCCGTTCATGAGCCGAGTAGTATTGTAGCTATGTTGAAGCTGGTGCTGAATAAAAAGGCTGTGAAATGTGCTCAGTCCTAAACCCCTAATTAATAATATTTCTGTAGCAAAACAAAGGGCCCTAGGAAAGCAAGCGGGTATAATAAGAACCAATGATCCGATGCCTATGTTTGCTTATAGAAAAGTGAACAAATAGAATCTAGAGAAGGTGGTGTACCTGCTATGTGTCCACTGTGGGAATGGCCTTGTTACAGATTACCCATTTGGTCTTATAGACACCTAAAAGGAAAACAAGAAAATTGAAGGAAGAAAGGGGTCAAATAGGAATTCAGTTAATACAGCTAAACTAAGCACTAGCAATGCAAGGATGAAGAATAGTATAATGAATGAAATGTATATTCTTTAATTAGAAAAAACTCTCCTCTTTGGACAGCTAACATCTCTCATATGCTTCCCAGGCAGGGTGGAAACTTTGGCCTTTTGCCCATCTGATTACTTATGGTCTGATTCCTGTGGAACAAAGGCTTCTTTGGGTGGACTGTGTAGAGCTCGTCTGGGTCACAATACTTTCAACGTAAGTTTTCTAAAATTATCATGTCGTATTAAATTATTACACATGATTAACCATAGATGGTTGACAGTGACATTTTATACAAGGATATATCACACTAAGAAATAGCATTAAAAACGTGTTACAGATCGTCATTACATTGTCAACAGGATTCTCATTCATACACAATCTTGTTTTGTTTATAGCTATTCAAATGAGAAATCAGAAACCCGAATATCCGAGTCAGCATCAGAAACAACGTCATCCACTTCAAACCAAAATTCTGAGGTAAGTAGACTGTGTTCTTCCACTGGTCTGTTTTAAGGTTTCAGGGTAAGGCTTGTGGCCCTTCCACTGGGACATATTCTTACACGCCTATGATTGAGAATGATATGGTAAATCATTTTTCAAATTGAGATAAAAAAAAACAAACCATATTCTATACCTTGTCTTAGTCTAATGTTTTAATAAAAAGATAATTAATCAATATTCTACTTCACATATTAAGCTAATAACTTTTTTCTCTCTTTTTATTGTCTATTTTATGTTGTGTACTGCCAGGAATAAATGAATTGAAAAGTGGAGAAAAAAACTATATAGATTTCATGGCAATTACAAGATCAACCTCGCAAAGATTACGAAGAATGTAAAGTTGAAGGTCATTGAGCGACCTTAGGGACCTGAGGTTGTTATCTGCTGTCATACAGGATATACTTATACACTTATACACTTACCCAGCTCGTGTTGCTTGCTTTTAGTTATGATCAGAGCTAGTTAGGGCTAGTTAGGTTGCAGTTATCAGAATAAATACATAGATGATTGATTGTATATTTAATATTATAATGCATTCAGAACACAAGTTAGTTCTTTTCCATAATTCTGTATAAAACAAATTCATCTCATATCAGTGCTGGAAACATTCTCTTTGGAATTTCATTTGTTCCAGTGTTTTTAAGCTTTGACTTACATTACCCCTCCACATAACTACCAAAAAATATAATAAAAACTAAAATGAAAATAGTAAATGGATATAATATCTTGGAAGTATAAAATGCATTCCATATTTATCATCATCTAAAAGAAGACTAATGGGAGAGCATTTTCAGAAGATTTAGATTAGAAAAGTGTAATTTAGTATGAATGACTCAAGCAGCAATAGCATGAAATGTATTTGTGAGAATCATGTTTATTATACACATTAATTTAGTATGTATGTTTCACAAGTAATTAATCGGTCTCCGCCTGATCATGATTCCTGATTTTAGACATGAAAAATAAAGAAATAATTAGTGTGAGAATATTATACGATGATGTAAAATTATTTTTAACTTTTAGCTAACTAATTACTACTTCTATTTTCTAAGAAAATGAAAAATACAAATATTTTTTCTACACGTCTAAATAGATAAAAAAAAAATTAAATTCACTTTCATTCTTTATAGTTTTAAAATTACACAATTTTAATCTTTATAAAATTTTATTTGTAAATCTGGCTGTTCAAATTTTTAAAATTAAGCAATTTTAATATACTGTTTGTATATCTTTTAATTTTTTACGCAAATTAGCATAGTATTAACTACTTCTTAAAGTAAAATTTTAACAATAAAATTAATATATGTTATTACACGAATATTCTAACATATGTGAAAATTTTGAAAAACTGAAAAATAAAATCTATAATTAAAATTTTATAAAAGCTAATATTACTCATTTGAAAAATTATAGGACTTTTAAGCATAAACAAGAATATTTTTATTTTTTCTATAAAAATAATATATTGTTTCCACTTTGTTGTTCTTCAACTTTTGTTTTCTTTCCATTTTCTCAATCTCAAATTTATTCATTATCTAGAAGAAAACATAAAGAGAAAACATTGACCAATTGGCCTTTTGGGTAATATTGGATTATCAGTGACACCCTTAGGCGTAGCCTTTGGGTCATTCAGCAGTAGCCGCGGCTCGCATAGGTGAGGATCGGAATTCACCACTCTCCGTTCTGCAATGGCCAACATCAAAGAACTGAACGAGTCCGTGGCCAAATCAAAGACCAAAAGGAATCACGGCTCAACCAGATTCTTCATCTTTGTTGATTGCCTTTTCATTTTGATCTTCCTGGGATTCCTCTGCTTCGTCGTTTTCAAGATTCTCGACATTTGATTCGATTCCCAATCCACCCTGTGTTCTGAGGCTAGGTACGTACCGTTTTATGCACACCCACTTCATTTATTCTCCAATCGCGCTCATAAAGATTTGATTTTTATTTCCATGCGCTCTTTGCTAATGAGATGCTTCTTCACCCCAATTAACCTTTTCATTTCTTTCATTTTTAAAATAAGTATTAAATAAATGGGGAAGAGTGTTTTAGAAGTACAAGTATTGAATGTTATTGTTTTGTTTGGAAAGATGAAGCTATTGCCTATTATTAGATTTCAAAAGTAAAAGACTAGAATTTTGGGCAAAGTCATAAATTTTCTCTTATTTTTTTTTTTATATATAATTTTAGTTTTCTTGCAGATTTCTTTTAAAGCTAATTATAGTGACATTCTCTTAGTTTCTTGAGATTCAATTCCATATTTTACCATTTACACTGATTTTCTAACTGGGATTTTTGTCTTAACAAATTCAGTCTTAAGAAATCATAAAGGATGTGAATGTAGTTTGTTATTTTTTTCTAACATTGTTACTCAATTTTCGTGTAAGTTTGTATGTAGGTGTGCATACACGTGCTAGTACATGTACTTAATGCTTCCAACACACACTTGTGTTCGAAAATTGATTTGTGGAGCTTCCAAGTTTATTAGAAGGGATAGAGATAAAAGAAGTATAATTCTGATAAATGATATGATATATATATAAAAAGAGGATATGAATGCTAATAATTTTTTAGACTTTAGACTAAAAGAGTTTTGTGAGTCATTCCTTATCATGTTATCTAGGGACATAAGTAACGAGTTGTATTATGTTCTCACTCTTCTACTACTGTACTCTATCTTCATCCCCACTTCATTTGGCAGGATCTTGGCGTGACATAGGTATGATTCCATTACAGACCTACTTACAAGCTTGAAGTCAGGGTCAACTAGCAAGTACAATTTTTATCTCAGATCCTATGTTGTAATACTTGAATTTTACATCTTTCTCCAGTTTTACTCTAAAAAATTCACAATATTCATCTTCCCTAGCTATTGTCTTTCATTTGTTTCTTCTTATTGCATTTATCTTTTCACTATGATTTCCACTTTCACTTCTTTTTCCCTTGACTGTGGTAAGAAGGATGACAACTAAGATCAATATCAAAGTACATTGCAGAGATTAAAAGCTGATAGTGATGGCAGAGTAATTTCCCTTTTCTTTGGCAACTAATTATTTCCTTTTCTCAGAGGGGCCTAGGGATATCGAATACGTGACTATGTGTTTTTATTATCTACTTTCTGTTTCTGGTTGGTGGATTTGGATGGGGTAGAGCAGCAGAGTGAAGACCCCAAACTGCTATTTTGCATGCGACACACTTATCAGTGGTTTGGTGTGGTCGCTTGCAAATTGATGACACACCAACTCTGCATTTATGTGAGTTGTTATGTCCTATTATAAAATCGAAAGATTTTAAAAACATAAAACATAATTTTGCTGGGAAAAAAAAATGATGAATCTAGCCATTTTCAAGCGTCTAATAGAAGAGGCTTTTTCTTTGGTCTGAGTTTCATGCATTGGGAGATCAGACATGACCTTGTTGCATTTAGAAAGTTTTAAGATGATATAGGTGGTTATCCTGGCTGTACAATAACATAATTCATTTCTTTGTTTGAGGTTTGGGATTAGCTATGAAAACATTTAAATGAGATGAATAGTACAAATGGTGGAGAAGTTAATGAAAAGGTGACACATAGGATATAAAGCAATCGAGAGGTATTTGTAATTGTGAAGTAAAGTTCAAAGAGAAGTTTTACTGTATTCTTAGTCAATACTGCACATTTAAAGGAAAAGAGAAAAAAGTTGGAACTGGCAAAATAAAATGAACATGCTAAGATGAATGTGTGATGATACAAGAAATCATATGGTACAATATAATTGTATTCAAGGAGATATTAATGTTGAGATGATTGACAAAAAGATTAGAAAATCAGTAAAAGTTGGTTAGACCGATACGAAGAAAGCTGCTAAAAGTATTGGTGACGAGAGAGTAGATTGTATGATTTTTATAAATTATCTAGTTAATTAAAGGTGTTACTTTTTTCTTCTTCTAAACTCAACTCAATTTGTCTCATGTTCATCTTTACATGAATTCATAATAATGATGCTCTTTATGATCTTATTCTTGCATTGACTTCTGACAGCGGTGAGTTACAGTAATATCTTTAGAGATCGTATCTTTTAAGATATGTTTAACCTATTTCTGTAAATGAGCAGATAATGAGTATTTCCACATTTGTTACAGAATTCAAAATTACTTCCAAGCATAAAAAATCCATAGGAAACGAATATTTTCCATATTAAGAAGTTGGGTAAAATGATTTCCGTGATAGAGAAAGTAACATTAGCATCGTGTTTAGATAAAATATAAGCTAATGTTCTCTTAGTTAGGTTTTTTTGTTAATGTCATCAAATACAACTTTTTTTATAAACATAAATAAATCTTACTTTTACTTGATACATTTTAGAGTTGATTAGGTTTAAATGTGTTTTTTCGTATTTAACGCTTATGAAGAATTATGATTTATCTATTATTAAAAATATAATCATATTTTTTAAGAATTGGACTTAACCACTTCTTTTTTCCAAAATCGTAGTTTTTCAATCTTTAAACCCTCGTACCCAGTCTCTCTTTTCATCTCTTTCAACTTTCTCTCATCAAAAACAATTTTTAAAATCATAATAACACACAAGACAATGCCTGAGAAATTAAGCTAGTAATTGAACTCTGGAGCTTTTGCGTGATTCGAAGAACCACTTCTGCATGTTTGTCTCATGTTACCAATGTTATGCAGTGTTTGGGTGTATTAACACAGACATTGCCACCATCACCACCGTGGAAAGCACTTTGATTGGTGACACAAATCTTGGTTATAGGAATCAATGCATACTTTATTCTTGTTTTTCGGGATTTAAGATTTAGGAAAGGTTGAGAAGGATGAATAAATGGTCCTCAGTTCACACTTTTTTTCTTTATCTTTCTTCTATAGTAGATTAGCTTTACATAATTCTTTTCATGATGGATGAACAACTTGAAATTTTGGAAGAGTTGGTTTAATCTAGTTCAACCATATCTTTTCGTTATGGAAAATTGTATAAAAATTATTATTCATGGACAGCCATGAATATTGCAATTCAGCCATCTTTAGCAATAGGGAAAGTCTACAATCTGCATAAGCACCATTTTCTGCATCAAGAGAAAATAGGGGGTGGGGGGTCTACAGTTTTATGTTATTTTTATCATGGCACTAAAACGAATTTCCACTTATACCAAGCAGATCAAATCAAACATTGGAAAAGAACATGAAATATATTCTAGGAAATTTAGTAATTTGGAATATGTAGGTCAATACAAGAAAGAGTGAAAGAAAGTAAAAAGCATCTTCAAAACATTGAAAAGCATTCCAACACCTAAACTACTACCACAATTAGAGGGTAACATTCTGGTTAAGGCCTATATATTTTAGTAGTAGACAACAATGATAAATTCTGGGTTCTGGATTTCTGTACACAACCAGACCACAAATCTCATAGTTGTGTTCTTTCTTATTGAGCCAAATAACTATTGTACTGGGCCGAGAGATTGGACCGAAAGCAAGGTGTACTAAGCCGACCGAAAGCAAGGTGTACTAAGCCGAGAGCTCAACCCGAAAGTAAACTAAATAACGAAAGAAATAAAATAAAATGGAAATTATTATTAAGCAAAAGCCCATGAAACTGGGCCCAAATATGTAGGTATGTGTAGTAAATGTTTAATACAAAAAGAAAAGGCCCAAATAACTTCTGGGCCCAATAAAAGAGTAGTATAAATAGAGGGTCATCCTGAGAGGTAAGGAGGTTGAATTCATTTTAATATCCTGTAAAACTGAATCTAACTTTGGCATCGGAGCACCTTTCAGGTACGCACACCCATCTGTGAGAGGAAGCCGAGACCAAAAACCGAAAGATCAAATGGAGTAAATTAAAGTTGACCGGGAAGTGTCAGTCAAGCAATTCAATAAAACGTGAAAGATTTTCGAACCAAATACAAACCAAGAACAAGTAAGCCGAAAGATCACACCGAGAAGGGAGTCCGGAAGCGAAGGCCGAGAGGTCAACGGGTGGAAGACGAAGATAGTTTGTTTCTAGGTCCTTGTAAGAACATTTTGGCGCCCACCGTGGGGCCGAGAAACAAAATGAACGAAAGAGGAGAACATTCTAGAGAACAAGAAGATTGTCAGAACGCCACGACTATGGCCATGTTAATGCAATTGCAAGAGGAACTTGAGACACTGAAGAAGAGTAATGAAGAGGAGTTGAGCATGTTGAGAGCTGAGAATGCTTACATGAGACAAAGATTGAATGGAGAAACAGCGTTAAATACTTCCCCGAGAAACTTTGTTAATGAAAGAGAGAACAAGGAAGAGAGTTTCGGGGTTACACAAAGGAAGATACCTGAGACGTCCGGTGTCGCTGTGGAAACGCCAGTCAGAAGACACCCGTTTTCTGAGACTATAATAGAGACCCCATTACCTGACAATTGGAAGAGTCTAACAATAGAGAAGTATGATGGGAGCACAGATCCATATGAACATGTTGCAATATACACAACTCAAATAAGTCTGTACACGTGGAATGACGCCATTCTATGTAGGGTTTTCCCAACTACCTTGAAAGGAGCGGCTCTGAGCTGGTTTACCCGGCTACCACCCTTATCTGTTGATTGTTTTGACACTTTGATAGAAAAGTTTGGAGCTCAATTCGCTACAAGTAGACCACATCACTTAACATCTATAGCTCTCGTAAACACAAGACAAGAACAGAATGAGTCACTGCGAGCTTTTATGGAACGCTTTGGAAGGATGGCTTTAAGTATTAGAAACCTCAGTCCGGAAGTTTCTATGCATCATATGATAACTGCCTTGAGACCGGGACCATTTGCCGATAGCTTATGCAAAAAACCAGCCGTAAGCCTTGATGAATTAAGACGGCGCGCAGCAAAGTTCATGCAGATGGAGGAGTTAAGGGACTTTAGGAATCAGGCAAGGATGGACGTGAAGAACGAGAAGAAAACAAATGAAAGAGAGGCAGGATATCAAAGCAGACGTTTCAGAGAGGAACCCCGTGGCCGAAAGTTTCAACAATACACACCATTGAGCACAACTCGGACCCGAATACTTCAAGAGGCGATGGCAACTGAAGTAATACCGCCACCAAGGAAAGCACGAACCCCAGATCGAGCTGACCATAGCAAACGTTGCCAGTACCATAAAAATCATGGCCATCACACTGAAGAATGCATAGCGCTGAAAGACCGAATTGAAGAGTTGATTCAGACAGGGCAATTAAAACGCTTTGTTAGAGTCGGAAGAATGAAGGCTAGTCAAAGTCCAGAACAAGATGTCAGGAATAGAAGAGAAAAATTTGGAAGAACGACTGATATACAAAACGATCGAAAGGAGAGAAGAGGAGGAAGAGACGAAAAAAGAGATCTAAGAAGTGGAGGAAGTCACCTCCATTCTCAAGAGAGAAGGAGCCGACAACGCAGTTTGGGAAGGCCAGTCAGGGGGTTCATTAATACCATCTCTGGAGGTTTTCCGGAAAAGGAAACATATAATACGATAGGAAAGAAATATTTGAGAGGTGCCATGACCGTGAATTATGTTTTCAAAAGAATAAGTTTGCCACCTATGTTATTTACTGATGAAGATTTCCAAGATATTGATCCTGATCAACGAGACCCAATGGTGATAACAATTGAAATTGCCAGGTACGCGGTAATGAAAACTCTAGTAGATCAAGGGAGCTCATTCGATATTCTGTTCTGGGAAACCTTCAAAAAATTACATTTGAAAGAACAAGACATGGTTCTTTTGAAGGAGCAAATAATTGGGTTTTCAGGTGAAAAGGTTGACACCAAAGGATATATTGATTTGCCGACAACTTTTGGTAGAGGAAATGCAACGAAAACAATTACAATCAGATACCTGGTGGTAGATACTCGTACTTCCTATAATGCCTTGTTAGGAAGATCTTCGTTGAATAAGTTGGGAGCTATAGTGTCGACGCCACATTTGGCAATGAAATTTCCAACTGAACGGGGAGACATAGCAACCATATATGTCGATCAAAAAGCAGCGAAAGAGTGTTATGCGACCGGATTGAAGATGGTCCAAGAGCCGAGAGTGGCGACCGGAAGTATGGAAGCAAGAAACATGGTTGCAATGGTGGACTTGGATCCCAGAATGAATGATGACGAAAGGATAGAGCCAAGAGAAGAAATTACATCGGTTCAATTAGGCGAAGATGAAACGCAATGTACATATGTTGGGGGTAGTATGCCCGAAGAAATGATTGATAACTTAGTGGCAGTAATAAGAATGAACAAAGATTTGTTCACCTGGAAGGCATCAGACATACCGGGAATCGATCATAACATCATTTCTCACAAATTATCTGTTTGCCGAGAAGCAAGACCGATAGCTCAAAAACGAAGGAAGTTGGGAGAGGAAAGACGAAAAGATGCTCTTGAAGAAACTGAAAAATTGTTATAGGCGGGTTTCATTAAAGAAATCCAATATACAACTTGGTTAGCAAACGTAGTTCTCGTCAAGAAGGCAAACGGAAAGTGGCGAATGTGTACTGATTATACAGATTTGAACAAGGCATGTCCGAAAGATTCATATCCTTTGTCGAGTATTGACAGGTTGGTTGATGGGGCATCTGGTCAGGCCATGATGAGTTTCTTGGATGCTTATTCCGGTTACAATCAAATACAAATGTATAAACCTGACATCCCGAAGACTGCATTCACTACCGATATGGCAAACTATTGCTATCAGGTCATGCCTTTCGGTTTAAAAAATGTTGGAGCAACATATCAAAGATTGATGGATATGGTGTTTAAAAAACAAATTGGAAAGAATATGGAAGTGTATGTGGATGATATGATTGTCAAGTCTCATGCGGTAGATAACCATGTGAAAGATCTTGAAGAAATATTTGCACAGATAAGGAAGTATAACTTGCGATTGAATCCGGAAAAATGCGTTTTTGGAGTCAAAGGTGGGAAGTTTCTCGGCTTCATGTTGACTAACAGAGGAATTGAGGCAAATCCAGATAAATGTGAAGCAATAATGAATATGAGGAATCCGATAAATTTGAAAGAAGTTCAGAGGTTAATAGGAAGGTTAAATGCATTGGCAAGGTTTTTGCCAATACTTGCCGAGAAGTCCAAACCGATAGTGAAGTTGTTGAGGAAGGCCGAAACGTTCACGTGGAATGAACAATGCGAGCAAGCTTTTGCAACGATTAAAGAGACGGTAGCCAAACCTCCCATCCTGGTCAAACCTATGTCAACTCTGCCTATCATTGTCTACCTTGCCACTTCTCACGAAGCTATAGGAGCAGCCTTGATACAAGAAAATCCAGAACAAAAGCCTATATACTTTGTGAGCAGAGTTCTCCAAAGCGCCAAAACCAGATACCAACGGGTTGAAAAAATTGCCTTAACACTTGTATACACAGTAAGGCGACTCCGGCCATACTTTCAGAATCATCAGGTTATTGTCAAAACCGATTGCCCGATAGCCAAAGTATTAAGAAAACCTGAACTTGCGGGAAGAATGGTAGCGTGGTCAGTAGAGTTGTCAGAATTTGGAATCAAATATGAGCCACGAGGAGCAATCAAAGCACAAGCATTAGCAGACTTTATTATCCAAATGCCGACAACGGAAGCCGATCATGAAGCGTGGATTGTATTTGTTGAAGGATCATCCAGCAAGAAAGGGAGTGGGGCAGGAATCGTGCTAGAAGGACCAGGGAACTTTCATTTGGAAATGGCTCTGAAATTTGAATTCAAAACTTCAAATAATCAAGCCGAGTATGAAGCTTTAATTGCAGGATTGGTTTTAGCCAAAGACATGGGTGCACAAAATGTTATATGCCGGAGTGATTCTCAATTAATGGTGGGACATATGAAAGGTGAATACCAGGTCAGAGATCCCTTATTATTAAGGTATTATCACAAAGTCTTGAGCATTATGGAAAACTTTATCACAGCCGAGATCATACATATTCCGAGAGAACAAAACACAAAAGCAGATTCTCTATCCAAGTTGGCAAGTCAACGAAGACAACCTCAGCACAACTCCATTTTACAACAAACCTTGTACAATCCGACAGTTGGAGTGGAAGAATGTTTGATTGTTACCACAGAGAAAGATGATTGGATTCGATCATACAAAGAAGTGATTAACAATCAAGAACAAGGAATTGAAATTGATGTTAGAATGGCTAGAAAAGTCGCTAATTTTATCCTCATAGGGGATGAACTGTACAAGAGAGGGTTTTCAACTCCTTTGTTAAAGTGCCTTTCTCATGAGCAAGCTGAACATGTAATCCGAGAACTTCATGAAGGACTATGTGGATTGCACTGTGGTGCGCGAACAATGGCAACACGAATCTGTCGTGCCGGATATTATTGGCCGACAATACGTGAAGATTGCAATCAATACGTTAAAACCTGTAAGAAGTGTCAGGAATTTGGAAGCCTCAACCATATACCATCACAAGAGTTGCAAAGCATTGCTTCTCCCTGGCCATTCGCTAAATGGGGAATGGATATCCTTGGCCCATTCCCTTTAGGCCGAGGACAAACAAAATTCATGATTGTTGCGGTTGATTATTTCACAAAATGGATAGAAGCTGAAGCATTGACAAAAATAACAGCTCAACAAGTTCAAACATTTGTGTGGAAGAATATAATTTGTAGATTCGGTATTCCACATTCTATTATAACTGACAATGGCCGACAGTTTACTGATAAAAAGCTTCTGGAATTCTATGCGGATTTGGGAATCAAGTCTACAACTACCTCAGTTGAACATCCGCAAACAAATGGGCAAGCAGAATCAGCTAACAAAGTCATTCTCAGTCAACTAAAGAGAAGATTGGGAAGTGCGAAAGGGTTGTGGGCCGAGAAGTTACCTGAAATATTGTGGGCATATAGATGCACACCGCAGACATCAACTGGAGAAACACCATTTAATCTCACATATGGAACAGATGCTATGTTGCCCATAGAGGTCACTGAACCAACATTACGAAGCCGAATAGAAGATTGGAGTGTTAACAATGAATGTTTAAAGGCAGAATTAGATTTGATTGAAGAACTTCGAGAGAAAGCCAAAATCAGAGAAGAAGCAGTAAAAAGAAGAGCATGTAAGAGGTTCAATGCGAAGGTAAGACCGAGAACTTTTAGTGAAGGAGATTTGGTATGGAGAATGAGAACTGATGCAAGAAAAGATCCAGCACAAGGGAAGTTAGCACCAAACTGGGAGGGACCGTTCAGAGTAAAAGAAAACTTGAAGAATGGAGCCTATAGGTTGGAAACGTTAGACGAAAAGCTAATACCCAGAACTTGGAATATGAGTCACTTAAAATTTTATTTCAGTTAAAGCTTGTATTTAAGAACACTAACTATTGTATATTAAGATCTTTTGTTGAAAGTTCTAAGTGTTAACTAGAAACTCTCGGTCTTGGATGTTTTCACTCCAGGTGAAATCCTTCCCGAAAGAACGGTTGCCCGCTTGCTCGAGTAACATCGCGAGTGCCGGCCGAACGCTCACCAAATTTGCTTGATTAACATCGCAAATATTGGCCGAACGTAACATCTCAAGCGCCGGCCGAACGCTCACCAAATTTGCTTGATTAACATCGCAAATATTGGCTGAACGTAACATCGCAAGTGCCGGTCGAACGCTCACCAAATTTGCTTGATTAACATCGCAAATATTGGCCGAACGTAACATCTCAAGCTCCGGCCGAACGCTCACCAAATTTGCTTGATTAACATCGCAAATATTGGCTGAACGTAACATCGCAAGTGCCGGTCGAACGCTCACCAAATTTGCTTGATTAACATCGCAAATATTGGCCGAACGTAACATCTCAAGCGCCGGCCGAACGCTCACCAAATTTGCTTGATTAACATCGCAAATATTGGCTGAACGTAACATCGCAAGTGCCGGTCGAACGCTCACCAAATTTGCTTGATTAACATCGCAAATATTGGCCGAACGTAACATCTAAAGTGCCGGCCGAACGCTCACCAAATTTGCTTGATTAACATCGCAAATATTGGCTGAACGTAACATCGCAAGTGCCGGTCGAACGCTCACCAAATTTGCTTGATTAACATCGCAAATATTGGCTGAACGTAACATCGCAAGTGCCGGTCGAACGCTCACCAAATTTGCTTGATTAACATCGCAAATATTGGCCGAACGTAACATCGCAAGTGCCGGTCGAACGCTCACCAAATTTGCTTGATTAACATCGCAAATATTGGCCGAACGTAACATCTCAAGTGCCGGCCGAACGCTCACCAAATTTGCTTGATTAACATCGCAAATATTGGCCGAACGTAACATCTCAAGCGCCGGCCGAATGCTCACCAAATTTGCTTGATTAACATCGCAAATATTGGCCGAACGTAACATCTCAAGTGCCGGCCGAATTCTCACCAAATTTGCTTTATTAACATCGCAAATATTGGCTGAACGTAACATCGCAAGTGCCGGCCGAACGCTTACCAAATTTGCTTGATTAACATCGCAAGTAAGCTGGCCACCTATCCTTAGTTGTTCGCTTAAAGATCACAATTAAATGGCCGATCGCCCGTTCTTGTTCGATTAAACAGAATACATTTATCGTATGAAATTAAGATAATAAATAGCTGGAACCGATCAAGTAAAATAGGCACGAAGTACACCAAATATTATCATATAATTTGATGTCGTATATCCAAAATTCCTATTACTACAGAGACAAAACGTCCTAAAAAGTCCGAAAGTTTTTACTCGGAGCTATTACAAAAAACAAAAAACATCCTAATTAGATTACTATTCGGCCTCGTCATTCATTTTTCATCCTTCATTTTCCCTCTCATCTTCTGGAGATCCGTCATAAGGAATATCACTAACTGGAATTAATTCGCCCTTATAGAAGTCTTTGCCGACATCAAAGTTACCGGCATCTAACGGAATCTTGTAAAAGTATTCGGCTTGTTGAAGAGCTTTCTCAAAACCCAACTGGTGTTGTTGGATAACAAAACTCTCAGCTTCACCAACTCTCAACTTTAACTTGTTCACTTCTGCTTCCAATTGAGAGATGCCTTCAGCATCGATTTTCTTCGCAGCAGTGAGTTTAGCAACGTCTCCCTTCAATTCTTGATTCTCCGAGTTAAGTGCCAAAGTTTGGACCGAGAGCTTGACATTTTCACTCTTCAATTTTTCTTTCTCAGTTTCTTGTCGGTTATTAACCGCAGAAAGTTCATCAATTTGAGAATTTAGTAACGCGATTTTCTCATTCGATTCAGCTGCTTCTCTCTTCAATTTCTCAAATTCAGCAGAAGTAACATGGCTCTTTGTTTTTTCCTTTATCGCTTCACTAATCAAAAAAGCACGGCTAGTCAATTCAAACATTGAATCAGCTAGAGAAGGAACAGAAACCACTTTGAACATATCCCGAGCAGAGGAATCAAGATTGCAGTCAACAAAGTCTGAAAAGCGTGTGGACGATGTGAACATTGTTTCAAAAAGCGATTGAGAAGAACTCCCAGAACCATGACGATGCTTTTTAGAGGAGTGTGACCTTCTATTATTCTTGTCTCGTTTCCTACTCTTTCTAGAAGGTCCTATTCCGGCGTCCGCAGCTATTTCAACCTCTAAGCGAGGGGTAGGCTCAACAACTTCATTTTCTGTTCCTGGAGCTTCATTCTCAAAACGAGGAGTTGAACCTCCAGCCTGATTAAACAGCTTAGAGAAATAAGCACGATCCTTCGGTTTTGTGGCCGCCATTAAACCTGGACATCACCAACAGATTCAGCAAAGTTAAAATTCTATTATTACTAAAAGAGAAAATCCGAAAGAATCACATACCCATGAAATCCTTTTGGGGTTTACGAGAAACGTCTAGCCGAAGCAGAGCACGAGTTGGAATCTTATGGGAGAAGTGACCTAGAACTGCAATACCATGCTTCTCTTCGGTAGTCATCGAATGGTGCGAACAAGAGTTGAATTTCACAGGAGCACGGGTCCAGTAAAAAGGGAATTTTGGAATATCACCATCAAAGAAGTACTTTCTCCCGGTTTCCTCAATTAGAATTTTAAAGAAGCCTCCTTTGAAATTTTTATACGAAGAAGTAAATGGAGAAAGAAAACACACTTTTGTCTTACTGATCAGGGACAACCAACTAGGCTTCTTGCCGGGCCGAGAGCTATAATAATATAAAAAGGTTTTCGGACTCGGAATTAAAGAAAGGTATCTACACAAAATACTGAAAGCTTGCATATAAGCCCAACCGTTGGGGTGAAGTTGGGTAGGGGCAATATTAAGAAAACGCAGGACACCCATCTGAAATTCACTTAACGGAAACCGAATATGGAGATCAGTAAAGAGACATTCATAAAAATAAAAAAATTCGTGTTCGTCGCCTTCACGGCCATGGCAAACATTATCAATGGCACAAGTTCGCCGAAAAGAAATGATTTCCTCAGTGGCATCAGGAGAATACACATAAATTTTAGAAAGGAAGTTACGAAGGGTTGAACTAAATTGGTACCGAGAGAAATATTCCCGAACTTTTGGATTAACCCATTCGTACCCGCACCGAAGGCTTAATTTTTGTTCGGCCATTTCTTCTCTTTCCTCGACCTCAACATCTACGCCATCCTTGCTTGACGAATTCAGACACGAAACCGTTTCAGGTGACAAAGCAGGGTTGGCATTCTTATTGGACTCAATCACTCTCCCAGTAGATTCATTACTCGTGCTCGAAAATTCCGTAAACTCAGAAGAAACGGAAACAGAACTTGATGAAGACATTATACCTTCCGCGAATATTTGCTTCAGCTTTAATATATAATGCAGGGAGAAACTGTGAAATAAGGTGAATAGAAGTGAAGATTTATAGTGGTGGAAGAGTGGTGAAATCTGAAGAGTCATGGCATAGTGACCATCGGATTTACTTACATCCGATGGTTGGCACTTCCAGCTTGTCCTGTCAAGCGGTCCCATCAGCTTGTCTTTTCATAGTTAATACACCATTCAAGTTTTTCTCTCTTTTCTTTCAAAATTGACTTTCCCCCCAAAAAATACAAGAGGTAGCATTTTATCTTCTAATAGACATTTCGTCGTCTACACTTCCTTATGCCTGGGGGGCTTAGTGTACTGGGCCGAGAGATTGGACCGAAAGCAAGGTGTACTAAGCCGACCGAAAGCAAGGTGTACTAAGCCGACCGAAAGCAAGGTGTACTAAGCCGACCGAAAGCAAGGTGTACTAAGCCGACCGAAAGCAAGGTGTACTAAGCCGAGAGCTCAACCCGAAAGTAAACTAAATAACGAAAGAAATAAAATAAAATGGAAATTATTATTAAGCAAAAGCCCATGAAACTGGGCCCAAATATGTAGGTATGTGTAGTAAATGTTTAATACAAAAAGAAAAGGCCCAAATAACTTCTGGGCCCAATAAAAGAGTAGTATAAATAGAGGGTCATCCTGAGAGGTAAGGAGGTTGAATTCATTTTAATATCCTGTAAAACTGAATCTAACTTTGGCATCGGAGCACCTTTCAGGTACGCACACCCATCTGTGAGAGGAAGCCGAGACCAAAAATCGAAAGATCAAATGGAGTAAATTAAAGTTGACCGGGAAGTGTCAGTCAAGCAATTCAATAAAACGTGAAAGATTTTCGAACCAAATACAAACCAAGAACAAGTAAGCCGAAAGATCACACCGAGAAGGGAGTCCGGAAGCGAAGGCCGAGAGGTCAACGGGTGGAAGACGAAGATAGTTTGTTTCTAGGTCCTTGTAAGAAGAAGTATTATTGAAATGTATATAACACTATATACAAGGAATGTTGGGAATTACTTGTTAATCCGTGTTGGTATGTTCTCTCAGAATTATCACAATTGGAAGTGGGTAAGAGAGTTTGAGAATTGGGAAAGTAGAATTTTGAGAAAAAGAAGTGGTTAAAGAAGATGAAAGAGTTATGGTGACATAGACAATAGTTAAACTCTTTGTTGATTTAAAACTCCCTTTGTTAAATGACAAACTCGATGAAGTTTAAAGACGAAAACATATTTAATCACAATTTAAAATAAATTTATTTTTTAAAAATATTAATCATGGTATTTTATTAAAATAGGGTGATTTTTTTCCCGATTAATGCTAGTTAGAATTTTTTATTAAAACCTAAACAACGAGTTAATATAAATTATTTTTTAGACCAAAGTTATTTCTCATTAAATGTTTGTTCGAATATATTTTTTTTATTAGAATTTTCTCAACAAATGCCGATGAAACTAGTTTTTAGTAGATATTAACCATAATTTTTTAATTAAAATGTGCAATGATTATTTTGGGTTATGAGTGGTAATACTTTCACATACTAAAAGACAAAAAAATATTCATTTAAAAACTCAGAATAATAATATTTTAATATATTATTATTAAAGTTGATTGTTAAGGGTTATAAAAAGTATTCTTTCGGTTTCTAATTTTTTTTATCACTTTTATTTTTCTCATTGGGGTACACCTTATGATTCTCTTTTAAAATATTATTTCTTACACAGTAGATGAGTTATGACTAATGATTGAAGGGCAACGAATCCAACCAGCATTACTCATATGATTCATTAATTTCAAGTAGCAGAAAGGCTCTGCTCTGCATATCAAATACCATACACACAACACTTATTCATCAACACCACAAACAGTAGACTAGTACTTCAATTTTGTAAAACCATAACATAACATCCTTCAAAACTAAACCTAACTACTTCCATCATGCATACAGCATGGTAGCTCACGGATTTACTGGAACTGGAACTCCACCGCCACTTCTAGGGCTTGGAACCTCAAAGCCAGGGTTTGGGACAAAGGTGTCATCGCCACCTGGAACATATCCACCACCTGAAACTGGTGGTGAGTCTAATCCATTGCCACCACCTGAAACTGGTGCTGGCTCTACTCCACTGCCATCACCTGAAACTGGAGCTGGCTCTAATCCACTGCCACCACCTGAAACTGGTTCTGGCTCTACTACACCACCACCACCAGTGTTAGGATTTTGAGGTGTAAAGCCAAAGAAAGGAGGAAACCCTAATCTCCCAAAGCCAGGAATATAGCCATCAGGAGGGAACAAAAATTGAGGTTCTTTCTTGTCTGCTTTGTGTGAGTTCTTTGGTTTAGTGTGGCGTCTTGCAACTCCTTGCCATGTGGTGGCAAGAAGGATAGTGGTGATGAGAAGAAAGGCAAGGAGGGAGGAAAGTTTGGAAGCCATATTAAGATGATTTTGGTTGATATATGTTTTTGTGATGAAGTTGAAAGCTGTAGGTGTGTTTTATAGTCACAGATTGTACTGAGTTTGGTGAGTAATATGACGGTGAGTTAAGTGCAGGTTTCTTTAGCAAAAGATACTGTTTTCCATCTATTACTCCATTACATTTTCAAATATATAAACAGTTTTTACAAAGCAGCTTAATGCATATGATAGTGTCTCTTTGGTTGTTGGTTGAGGACACTTATTTCTGAGAATGGTTAAGGTGTTATTTAGTGTCACTTTAATTACCTTCTATTTGGGGAAGATAGTTACCAATTTAGCGGCCATTAAATGAAGCCGTAGTATGGCCCTTCATTTGCTTCTCAGACTAGTCAATTTCTGTGTTAAAGACAGTGTACAGATGATGATGCAATAAATTATAATTAGTCTTAGTTTCTGGTATAAAAAAAATAACTTTTATAAGTTGAAATTAGATTATATATAACTTAATTTGTTAAATGTTTCACATATAAAAGTTTTATTTTAACTTTGCATGAATTGATTTAGTTCTTATAAGGACTCGTCCAAATAAATTATATATCTTTAATTTTAATTTTACATAAATTAAATTTTTTTTAAATATTATAAATAAATTGGTTACCACTGTGGAAAACAAATAAGAGTGTCAAAATGAACTCAAACCAAAGCCAACAAGGTTTACCAGGTTCTTGTTGAAAAAAACTACAGTTCTTTAAAATGTAGATCAAATTGAACCCAACTCCTTTAACCAGGTTGAACACGTTCAGATTAAAAGTAGGTTCACGAATAATAAGTAGGTTCACGAATAATTCACCAACAAAAATTATTTATAATTTTTATCATTATTTATTCATTATAATTATCTGCTATTTTTAATTATGTAGGTTGATACTTTTGATTTTTTTAAGATTAGAATCTTGTTCAATATTATTTGAATGATTTGGATGTTAAATTCATTTGTTTGTCAAAATATAAGTTTATACTTTCATTTTAGTTACTACCTTTGTACTATCACTTTCTAACTCTAATTTTCTAACTCTAATTAGTGTTTAGTGAAATAGATATTACATGTTCTTATAATATGATACAACTCGACAAGCAGATGATCAAGGACACAGAGACTTCACAACTAAGTTAGTCATCTCAACATACAAGACCAAACCCCACCAGACCCTCAAAAAAGCCTCAGCAGAAGAAGAACCAAACATGGACCAGAATGTCAGTTGTTTTCCTTCTAGTCTTTTCACAAGATAAGTTTATGTAAAATAAATTTTGCTCACTTCAGGGGTGCCAAATAGAAGAATAAGTTAGAGTATGGTGTGCTTAGTAATTTTGGCTTGTGCCAAACCCACCTTTCATGACATGTGCACCTAGGTTTAGGGTTTCTTTGACCTATCTTCTAGAAGGTTTCTTACAAATGACAACCCTACCCCTCTATCTTGCTCTCTAAGACACCATTTCCTATAAATAAAGTGTCTTGTCTCATGTATTTCACACATTGAATTTTGAATAGAAAAGAAACGCTGTAAGTGTGTTGAGTGAGTTTTGAGTGCTCTCTTTTTGTGGGTCTTCTCTTGGGTGTTTGTGCACTTCAAGTGGCGGCTCTTCACCACTTATCTTGGAGTCTCCCACCACTCCAAGTGGCATGACCACCATCATCATCCATAAGCTTTCTTCATCTCTTCATCTTTTTCCTTCATTTTCTTTGCGCCACTCTTCTTCCATTTTTATGTTTTTGTGTTCTTCATTTCCTCTTCGGTTTTCATCTTGTTTTCTTTCCTTTATATACCTTTTAATTCTACACCTCATCATCATCTTCACCATATAATTGTGTTTTCTCTTTGTCCTCTAAAAGTGAACCTTCACACTTACTTAACCACTTGGTTAAGTTCAAGTCCAGTGAGAATCTTCTTTGGGTTTCTCACCATATTCTGCAAAATCAAAAAACCATAAACAAAGTGCAACCCATAAAATGTGCAATCTTAAAATCAACTCACATCATGTGGTATTCAGAGCATGATTATCTTGTGCTTAATTGCTTTTGAGTTGATTTTTGCCTTTAATTTTCATAACATTTCAATTGTTGCTTTTATCTTCAAGCAATTTCAATTTCGCCTGTAAATTCTTGTCATTTGCAATTCCTCCTTTTTTTATTCATTAAGCACTTTAAATTCAGATTTTGAATTATTTTGTGTCAATTTTTCTTCCTTACCTCTTTTGCTTGAGTCTTATGTTCTTAGTGTTCTAGGAGTCTTTAAATCCATTCTGGTTATTTTGATTTTTAATTGTGAAGAACAAAAAAAAAAGAATTTGTTTGAGTAGAAGTTGATTTAGTTCCAAACACAAAATTCAAGTGATCATATGAATTGAATCTCAATCTATTTGTGAAAATTGAAAGTGAATTAAAAATATGCATGTTAAGATTATGGACATTTTGAATCCATAAAACAAAAACAAAGACAAAAATAAATTTAGTGCAATTCACTTTTCAAGTTCAAAATTGCTAAAAAGAGGATTCTTTTTGTGTGCAAATTGTTTTCATATTTGTGGAATTTTATCCTTCTTGCTTTTACAATTTCTAAGAAAATCAAAACTTCATAGTTAAAAGTTTAAGTAAGTTTCTTTGAGTCTTCATAAGTGCTTTTCTTGTTTTTCTTGTTAAAAGTTTTGTCATCATCTAAATTCTAATTTGCTTTAGCTTTCTTTCTCTTAAATTTTCTTGCTTGTTTCAAATCTTTCTTAAGTTTTGTTGGGGGTTCTTTGGTGAGCAAGTGTTAAGAGCTTTGACCTCTTTCACTTGAAGTGTTGTTATCAAGTGTAGACCTTTTGGAGTTTAAATCTTCCTTGAGTGAAGTTAAAATTTTTCCATCCTTTACCAAATAGCTGAGTGAAACACGTGAGTGAGTGCATTAAATTGTTATTTTCACTAATTATTTGCTTTCTTTTGTGCAAAATCATGGCTCATTTGTCTTCGAAAGAGTCTTCAAAACCACAATCTCCTCGAAAGGCACATCTTTGGGGGAGCTTGCAAATGCCAAGACGAGCTTGGTCCACAAAGAAGAGGAAATAAGGCAACTAGTGAAAAGAATGCAAAGGCTAGAAGATACTCAAGAGAGGCTAGCTAGAGAAAGGAGGCGGGGACCTAGATGCACTACAATGTATCATATGCATTATAGGAATGAAGAAGAAGAAGAAGAAGAAGAATGGAGAGTGCAAAATGTGGAAACTAGGCACCACCAACACCAACCACAACCACCAAAGCCTTATTTTCCTTTTGTAAAGTTACCTAGTTTTAGTGGGAAAAGTCACCCTAACTTGTATTCAAGATGGGAAGGTAAGGTAGAACAAATGTGTATGAGGTCGAAAAGGACCAAAAGGTTAAGTTAACTTCCCTAGAGTTTTTAGACTATGCCATGCAATGGTGGCATCGAACTGTAATGGACATTGAATTTTGAATAGAAAAGAAACTCTGTCAATGTGTTGAGTGAGTTTTGAATACTCTCTTTTTGTGGGTCTTACCTTAGGTGTTTGTGCACTTCATTTGTGGGTCCTCTGTGATATGGACAAATTGTAGAGAGTGTCACGTAAGCTTCAATATATTTACTCACAACTCCTCCCTACACTTACTACGCATTTACTTCTTTTGTGACATTGAGCCAATGTGACTCAAATCAATTTTGCATGCAATGTTTTAAGTAGAAAAATTAATTTTCTTTATTTTGTTCTTGGCCAAAATCGATTTTGCACTTTTGTTTCTACATGCAATGAGTATCGATTCTCTACTACGTTGTAATATATTGAGAATCGATTTTGACCTAGGTTGTGCTGAAAGAGAGCATCGATCCTCAGTGTTGTTGTATTCTTCATATAATCGATTTTGTGTTTTTGTTAGTGAGCCAAATTGTCTTGTTTGTTGGGGGGTGAAAACCTTGGTTGCTAATTAGAAACCAATTTAGAAACTATTTAACAATAATATAAAATAATTTAGAAACTAAAATTATTTTAGTTTCTAAAATGGTCTCTAATTTAGTCACTATAGCAACTAATTATTTTATGTCTCTAAAAATTGGTTTTTATTTCATGATTTTCTTGTAGTGTCACTAGTAAACTTCAATAAATCATCCTCACAAACCGACTTTAACCTTCATTAATCCAAATAACCTCATACATCTTCTTAAATCCTAACAAATCTACCCACTTCCCTCCCCCATAAACATAGTGTTAGATATTACATATTTATTCTCATGAAATAAGAGATTTAGCCGTATTTACACTTGACCAACTATTTATTCAAACAATATATTAAATATCTTAAAAAGATATTATAAAAAATTTAATGTTGAAAAAAACAAATTTTCTTCTTCTCAATACCAAATACCACTACAGAATAAGTAATAATTACCAAATATTCAAAATAGACTATCAAATATATATTTCAATAATTTAAACTAAATATGAATATAAAAAAAACAAATATACATATATTTATTCCTAATCAATTTAAGTATTTTCCATTTATACAAAGATATATTCAAATTATTCGCATACATGTTATATTTATATTGGATTTCATGAAATTGTCATAAGTCTATATATATATATATATATATATATATATAAATATGTATGTGATGTTGAGGTTTTTAATTAAAATTATAGTTTTAATTTAATATTTTGTGTTGATGTATTTCACTGAAACCTTTACAAAGTCGATATTAAAATACAATTTCGACTAAAAATAATACTAAACACACTTAATAAATTAATCTAAATTTCGTCCCGTTCAAAAGTTATATTTAGTGGCTGAAAAGGGGTGAGCATTAGATAAACCAAATTAGCCATTCAAATCATAATAGTTAAACATTTGAGGGAATTGATTAATGTAGAGTTAATGTTATATAATTAAAATATAGTTGAATATTCTATTATTAGAGTGAAAAATTTATATAAGTAAAAAAATAAGTTATTTAGATTTTATTTTAAAATAATTATTATCTTTTTAGAAAAACTTTTTTTTCCTCAGTTTTCTTTTTTCTTTTTTCTTTGAGTCAATTTCAGTTTTCCTAATTATTTGGGTAGACGTGCTTTGCATGTCCTGTCTACAGCTCTAGAATTTTTCTTTGCTAGTTTAGGATCATAGTGATATATTCAGATTATTGATTGAGACTCTTTGGTGCAAGTTAGCTTATTCCTTCTTTCTTTAGGAGTTTGGGCTCTTTGTTAGTATTCATATTTCTAATTGGTAAGGGAAGATTTATCTTTCAATAGAACTCTAGGTTAGAGGATGTGGATATTAAAATGACATGATCACAAATTCCAAAATTCTCTTAGAGGGATGGCATATGATGGAAATTGTTTGAATCTATATCTTTTGAAAGTACAAGGATAATAGATTTTGATAGTTTGGTATTTAAATGTTGTTTCTGATGTTGAAAAGGTTATTGCACGTTGTTGAGCTGCGTTATGAATTGTTTAAAGTTTAAACAATAATGAAAGTTGGTTGTTTGAGTTTGAATTTGAGTCAAATCCTATTTAAAAAACTTGAATGCATATTTTTCTTCTAATATTTTTGCTCAAACGAAAATATCACTGGAAAATTTACTTTGCTCTCAGGTCCATTTTTTCTATAGCAACATTGATTTTTGTTCAAGTAAAAATGGATTAGAAATCTTGCTCTCGGGTCTATTTTCTCTCAAGTGAAAGGATTTATGCTCAAGCGAAAATAGTATTGGAATTGAACCTGGTCTTGACCTTATTTTTGCTCAAGTGAAGCAATTTTCTCTCAAGCGAGACCTTTTTTACTCAAGCTAAATTATTTTCACTAAAGCTAAAACTTTATTGCTTATTGTTTATTGCTAAAGCTAATGATTGCTTATTACTTTAATTTTATTTGTATGAATTTTTTAATTTTACAAACATTTATTTTATGTATTTGTGTTATCTTTTTTTTATATAATTTATAGTTGCTTTAAGAATCTAAATTTCTATATGATTGAATGATATATTAGTGTTTAATATGAATTATGAGTTATTTATCATGTGAAAGATTTGGAGTCATCAAAACTCTTCTTCAACCGGAAGCACCATAAGTATCTAATTTAATCCGTTGTTTAGTAAATAAAGTTGTTTTGCAATTTAAACTCAAATATGATTTATTTATATTCATTTTCTTTTCTTGAGACAAACAAAATTCTAGATTGGGGAAGTTGATAAGTGTCATAATTCAGTAATATTTCATACAAAAATATAGGCACTTATGGACTTTAATTGATAATATTTCAACCTCTAATTTAGGAATTTTAACCTTTTTACATATTTTTGGATTATGAGATGAATAAGATTGATTTATTCCCAAATTTGTGTTATTTCAAGGATTTAAGGAGAGATGGATCATATAAATATACTATGAATATAGATGTCACTTAACCCAAGCCCATTACCAATTTTTTTAATTGAAATCTTTTACTTATTACTTTGTTTTTATTTAATTTTCATGCAAATTATTGTCAATCTCAAATCAAATTATTGTACATATTCTTTTACTTAGTGAATACTATGATTAAAATTTTAAATAACTATTCTTTGTAGGTTCGATATCCGTCATTAGGAACAAATTATTACTTATGAATCGGTATACTTACCGTAAAAAAGAGTCATCACATGTGTACTATAAAAAGAAGTCCTCAAAGGAATCCTCTTAACCATGACAAACATGTCGATAACACAACATTTATCGATAACAAAGATGTTGTCATCGGCTTAACTTTCTAATGTACATATGTTATTAGCAAACACATCCAATACAAATGATCACTTACTCTCTACCTTCTCAATAGCCAATTCCTTTGTAACCTTGTTGTCATTCTCTCAACTGGATGACTCATTGATGTCACCACCACAGCTTAAAGCAAAGGGCATCTCGATCCATAATCACCATTAGAACCACACTTGTTAACATGATTCCCAATGCCCTCTACCTTAGACAACAACATCTACACCCAACACCTCCTCATAACTATGGACAAAGACATGATTACCTAACAAAAGCACATTATTATAAAGAAATCTAGGCACTTATAAAACAAAGAGAAATGGTAAGAGGACCCTATTGCACTTTGACTAACATGATATTTCTAAACAAATATGAACAACCATGCTAAGTTTCACAACTATTTCCAATTGTTAGATCGATCATATGACACGATCATAAAGCCAAAACATTTTAACTCTCTAAAACGACACATCTCTTTTATGCAATTTTCGTTAATATTGTCAAAACACATACCTCAATATGCACCATCATGATGATTCATTGTCACTTGTCCTCCCTCAAACTCGAAGGCTAATGGACAAATAGAACCAAGTTGATATTAGCAAAAGCACATGAATTTTCTTTCTTAAAACTCTTGGTCATTTTTCATTTCTTGAGCCCAAAACGACGAAGAATCAGGAAAATATCAATAAAAATATTTTTTTTTCTTTCTTTAGACTCTTCACATGCCTACAAAGACTTGAGCCTAAAGATTCATTATGAATCAAGAGGATTTCATCCCTATATAAATTACACCTACATAAGATACTTAGATATCCCAAACCTACTTAGTAGTTGAATTATGTGATTACATACAATAAAGTGTATATTTAGTTGCATTATGTGATTATATACAATAAAGTGTTAAAATCAATTTCATATATTGAACATTCTATCAAGATCCATGTAAGTAAAAATAATACAATATTAAAAATTAATGAAAATTCCAATAAATATATATATATATATATATATGAATACGAGAATGCTCAAAATTCGGAATTATGTAATTACATAATATATACATAAATATTAACAATCATATTACATAATATATACATAAATATTACCAATCAATTTTTCTACCCTTTCTAACACCTAATAAAGAAAATATAAGATTTTGATTTTCTAGTTGATTCATCTGAAATTATTTCATATTTTAAAATAAAAATGTCATATTATTGGTATTGATATGTTTAGTAGAAATTGGGGTATTTGTGTATCATCACCCTAGAAAAATATAGTTTTTTTTAATAAAACGGTGCAATTTATTTATTATATTATGATAATAGGTAAAAAATTATTTATATATTTAAATAAATCGTGTCTTGTTGGCACGATTTTATTTGAAAATATTTTATGTAAAATTGTTTTGGCAATTGCTATATTACTGCATCCATATTTAGCGGAAAAGACGAAACTGTCTAAAAAAAATTCAAAATATGTGTTCTGAATTTTTTTTTCTCAAAAGAAATTTATATTATAGATTTTTTTATCTGGAATAGGTTTTTCATTTTTGTTTCCGGATTTTCATTTCCAAAACACAATAATTTTTTTTTAGGATTTTTTTTTCTGAAATGTATTATTTTTCAATTCCGGATTTTTTTGTCCGAAATAAAATTTTAATTTTTTTCCAGATTTTTATTTCTGAAACTCAATAACCATTTTCGGATTTATTTTTTTGGAATATATTATTTTCTATTCCGGATTTTTATTTCCAGAATTAAGAGCATTTTTGGAAATTAAAAAAATTATGTTAAGTGCATGTTAAAAATATTGGGTGTAGGAAGCATTTGCCAATTGTTGTATGGTTGCACGACTTTGATTAGAAATATCATTAAAATTAAATGAAGTAGTAACACGACCTCAATACAACTACCACAGTGGTGTGATTAAAACTGAACTCGAGGGAGGTTCACGAGTTCACTATTAATTTTAAGGACTATTTCCAAATAAGTGAATGCGAGGGTGACATCATCTTTTTTATCTTTTTTTATTATCACTAATAGTACTTATTATGTAGATAAATTACTTTTATCATTAAAAAAATTGATAAATTATTTTCATATAGATTTCAGACTAGTTATTTTAAAAAGATTACAAGGAAAAGTTAGTAAAATAAATTTTAAAAAAAAATCCTTATAGAGATTCCATACAATATTTTTAAAAAGTGTTCTAAACACTATAAGTGTTTATGCCTTAAAAAAATATAAAGATAAATCATAAATAAACCCTCCAACATATCCTAAGTAGTAATGAGAAGTGGTTTAATATATATATATATATATATATATATATATATATATATATATATAAATGAAAGTAACAAAAGTTTTGAAATGAACTCTCAACATAGCATGCTTGAGCTTGAAAAATTCTCTAACGATGGATTATAACAGAGTATTCTTTGCAGTAGCCGTGGCCTTCAAATTTCATAGATCGAGTTCGTTTGTATGCGAAATAGGAATGTCACTTTCAAACCACACTTGCTAGCTTGTGGACTGTGGCATTCATGTTTGATATTTAGTAATACTAGATGCTGAATCCATTTTTTTGGTGACCTTAATTAAGCATCATTTTCTTATTAATCCATAGAGAGAATTTCTTTGTTGAATTCACTTAGTAGCAACATGCATTACAAACCCACCAAACAAACATAACTCAACAGTTTGGCTTTTCCTCAGAAAATCTAGGAAGTTGAACCAGTGAATTTACTCGTGTCACACCCTCCAAACCTAACCAGTTTTGATCTTCAGGCCCTGATGTTCCATCTTCAACAACATCAACAGATACTCCTCCTCTTCCTCCGTAGGGGCCATGTTCTTCTGAGGATCTCACAGTAAAGTTCCTTTGCAAAGTTGGCTCAGACTTTTGACCATCATCTGTCTCAACCAGATTAACTGAATGGTTGCTCGGGATGATAGCAGAAGAGAAGCATTGCTCATCACAATCAGATTCTGAATCCATTTTTCCATCCAGAAATAGGCACACAACAGCACAGTCATCCACTTTTGAAGTAGGATATTTAAGTTTCCACTCTCGAGCCGCCGAATCCACCAGAAGCCTTGCTGCTGATGATCGAGTTGGTGCTGAAGATACTATCCCAACCACCTCTTCATTGCTTAAGACATCCCAGATCTACATAAAACAATGAGATATAGTTATCAGGGCTCAGGAAAATATGAGTTTTCAAACCTAGCATTAATTTTCTGAAAGGTGGATCGTAGCATCAAAATAAAGCAAACCAGATGCTCTAAAGTTAACTATTATAGAAAAGTCAACAGCCACAGGAAAGCAGGGAATCAATAATAGAGTGCTCTAACAATTGCAATATGTACAATTTTGTCCAGTGGTGAAAGTATTATATTATATATGGTAGGAATGGGATAGACGATTTTGCAGACTATGCAAACTCCACTTCAGCAATGCATACTGTATCTTCATCAAAAGTGAGAATGTACTATAAGCCTTTTTCTTATTACCATATCTTGCACAATGCAGTTCACTTCTATTATATTAGACTTACAATACCACTGCTGGATGTTTAATTATCTTAACGGCTACATGTTTTTCCTGTTTACAAACGACAGAATTAGTATGTAGAGAAAACAATAGGTTCTACACAGTTTAAAGTTACTTGACAATTCTGATGCCTTTCACACAGACCTAAACAAGAAACACCATGCCATTTGAAAAGAGTTGCAAACTTGCAGCATATTTTCAGTTGTGATGAACTTCACTTGTGGAACATATTTTAACATTTCTTTTGACATTACATTCATAGAAAAATTAATGAAACAATATTCTATAGTATAAAAAAGATGAATGAACAAATAAAACTAAATACGAAATTGAAAATTCTTACCCCATCCGAGGCAAGAACAATGAACTGATCTTTGTCTGTTAGTAACCGATGAGAAAAATCAGGTATAGAAATCACACCGTATTCCTTCAAGCAAAAATCGCCAAATGCTCGAGCCATTGCTAATCCTGGTGCATCATCAAAAGGCAACCATACCCTATGAACTTCTGGCTCATCTTGTAATGCAAACACCCTACCCTTGCATCGTTTGATTCTTTCTGCTTCTCCTATATGAATTTGCATCAAAATTGAACATGTTTACATTCAGCAAAAACACAGATTGGAAATAGATAGGATGAATGATCAAGGTATATAACACACTTGGCAAATCAGGCTTCAAATCAATGGTCAACTGAATTGCCACCATGACGTCATTGCTGTCCTTGGATCCCATGATTGCTCGGGAATCCCCAATATTGCCCATGAATAAATTTGAACCCTGGAAAATGAAGAAAATAAAAGATGTGCAAAATGAAAAGGAAACTTGAGGATAGATGCTGCTAGTTGATATACCTGTTTCACTACAGTGACAGCTGTGCTCCCACTACAAAAGCAGTCCAAATTTGGATGAGACCTCAGCTCTTTATCCATAGCCTTGTATGCCTTCATGAAAGCTTCTCTCCACATAGAACTCAGTTTATCTTCAGCAGTAACATCTTTCTCAGACTCTCCATTTTCAGGCTTCATGCTGCCTCTGAAACAAGTTTTACCTGAACCATTTTGCCCTGATTCGGAGGAATGCAAAAATGAAAGCAGTTTGAGTGGCAAGGCTTCCCGGACTTTGCGTGCAACAAGGTGACCGTGTGGACCATGGCCATCAAAGACACCACAAAAGGTCACATCTTCCGAAATGAAATCCTACAGAAATAAAGGTCCAAACCATGAATGTCAACTTCTTAAATTAACTAGATCATCCTTTAGTCAATGAGAAGAATACATCCTCAACACTATAAGATGTGCATACTTACTTCCCATACAATCATGGCGTCCTGATTAATACCCTTACGACCCTGCTGTGTAAATATGCAAGAAGATCTGCTCTTTCCATTGGTGAAAATTCTGTTGGGTAAGGATGGTAATTGGTGCAGATAGACCACATGATCAGAGGATGTTCTCCTCAC
Source organism: Phaseolus vulgaris (assembly GCF_000499845.2). Taxonomy (NCBI): domain Eukaryota; kingdom Viridiplantae; phylum Streptophyta; class Magnoliopsida; order Fabales; family Fabaceae; genus Phaseolus; species Phaseolus vulgaris. The sequence continues at coordinate 32,607,172 of NC_023755.2, read as the reverse complement.
ACTCTTTTGACCACAGAATCCTATTTCTAGACACGTCGGAACGTTTGTGTCTCCAGTGCTCCTGGTAGTACGAGTACTCTGACTACTTGTTGAAACACAACAGCCCATTTGCTCAGTTCAAGAATGAAGACATCAGGTGAAAATAATGTCAAGTTCCTTCCCTTTTCACTATAGATCTCATATCAAACTCAGATTCCAACTTTAGTCAACTGAGTAAACCGTCCTCACTCCAAAGATTCTCTAACATATAGAAGTGTTAGACAGTATAAACCTTGAAGTTGAAAACCGAGGTCTTTGGTACTTGGTCAAAAGCACAATTTGCCGGAAGCTAAACAAATGGATAGTGAAACCAGCTGAACAAAAGAAGACAAATTAATTTTTATCGCTAATATATGATTTTGAAAGAATCAAGCCCTTGTTGCATGTAAAGAATTAAAAAACAAAACGAAGGAAAGACTCAAAAACCCGAACAAATAGGCATATAAAAATCCTAACATGTGAACAAGTAATTGAATATACTAAAATTCTGTCCGGACATTTGTGTTTCGTCAGGATTCACATTGACGGCATCGAAATGAAGAGATTGAAATAATTAAATAAAAAAACTGTGATATAAATTTTTTTTGAAGTAAACTAAGACAGTGAACACACCAGACCGCTCCTACTCCAATCTATCTTCAAATTTCAAACGGGTAGAGCACCACAATCTCTACCTTGCCTTTTCCTAGAATTTGTATCTTTATAGAATTCAGGATCAAGTATATATCAAGACCATGGAGTTTCCAATTGAAAACCAAAACACCCTTTTGATATTTTATTCAATTTTCCTCAAAGAGGTGAAAAACATCTAACTGTATGATGAAGAAATGAGAAAAATACAGGTATAGAATTAGCCAAACATACTTGATTAACTAACCTGAATGAGATCAACAGCTGAATGGGAATAACTTTCCGTGACCAAAAGCGTATGTAGTTACAAACTCTGCTTTTCTAAGCCTTTTTCCGGCTTCTCCTCTGCAACCAGGTAGAGCAGAAAACTTGGTAAAAGATCTTAAGAGAGAGAAAGAGAGAGAGAGAGAGAGAGAGTAAAGCAGGAAAAGCAGTACAAACAAACTCTGGTTTGCCTGAGCAGAGAAATACAAGAGATAAAGTGAATAACGTAAAAGCAGAAAAGGACGAAATAAAGGTATGACATGATCTCGTCAACCAAGAATCACAGAGAGAACAATCAAGTAAACCCTACGTTAATATCATAATAACAAGCAAAAGAAAACAACAAATGTCGCAATAGGAGACCGAGAAATGACTTAGTGAACAATTCAACAAGGATCAAAATCACCCCAAAATTATACAATTTATTACAATAATATCTACAACAACACAGCAGAATTTGTTGCAAGCGAAGTATGAATAGCCCAGCTCAGAGCTAGGAATCAAAGACACAAAGTAAAGTAAAAAAAAAAGAGAAAAAAAAATGATTTTTCTTTTTAATTGTCTGAGTTAAGTTGAAATGAAGTGTGTGAAGGCAGAGAAAGTGAACATGCAGATCCTGCATCCGCATTGGTGGTTTTGTCTCGAAAAGAAAGCAAAGAAGTTGATAGAGTAGATACAATAAAGTGTTAGATGGAAGCAATTAGGAAGAGAAGAAGAACTGAATGATTGAAAAAGTGGGAAAAGAAAGGAAGATAGAAATGGTGGAAATACATTGATCACCTTTGTTGGCAAGGTTGATGAGAGAAGAGAAGGGAATGAAGTGATGGAGTTAAGAAAGAGGGAGGGAGGTGGTGTGGTGTGGTGTGTGGTGTGTGCTGTGTGAATTTATTGATTGCATAGACAGCAGACAGAGAAAGACAGTAATACATCAGGAAGAGGTAATGCAGATAAATTTCTCCCAAGCTTTATGATTTTTTCTTCATGATTTTTAAAATAATCTTACTTTCTATAAAATCACTTTATAGGTTGTTTTATTATGATAATATGTTGTTTTTCAGTAAATAACTATAGTTTTGTATTTTATCATGTGTACTTCTTATTTTAGAGGGTTTAAACTTTTTAAATGTGTTATGTATTTATTATTACTATTATTATTTCTTAATATATGTCTCAATCAAATGGGTGGAATTAAGATAATAAAATATTTATTGCTGACACTCTTTTGGAAATAAATAAGAATAACTATTTATTAGTCATCATGGAACAATAAGTTATAAATGGTTTTCTATTTTAACTTTTTTACTTAATAATATTCTTATCTTTAATTTAAGATAGCGTATATTAAAAAAATCTGACGTTTTGTGGTAATTTAACTTTTGGAAAGTTAAAAATAAAAAACCAATTGTGCAATGATTATTTTTTAAAATATATTTTTAGCATAACAAGTTTTTGTTTTGGTCAATTTTTTTTTTCGTGTTTCTCATCAATTAAATCTAAATAAAACTCCTTGTAAAATATATGAATTTTAGTTTTATTTTATATAAATTATTTTTAATTTTATTGCTTCAAAGCTTTAAATTACTATTTTTAGTTCTAATATTTATTTCAAAATAAAATAACAACATTTATTTTATAAATTTCAAGAGTTTTTCTACATAATACATACATACATTATATTAAAACAATAACACTTAAGGTGATTATTTAAACTTTTTTTAACACAAAAATACTTCATAAGTTTCATGTAATATTAAACATAAAAGTACTAATTTTAAATTTTTAAAAAACTATAAATAAAGAAAATTATCAATACCAAAATCAAAACTTACCTATTCCATACCTCACTATAAAATCATATTCAAGCTTGTTTAGTTTTCTAGCAATTACAAATTGTAAAAGTTATGCATGCCAAGGATTTAAAATTATCACAAACATATATAATCTATTTCCACATATTTACAAACATCTATATTTTTTTTTAAATCATATATTTTGATCCTCTTGTTTGTCACATAAAACTAAATCTTACAAAAAATATCTTTTGTTTGTTATAGGAGTTGTAATCACACACCTTGTTGTTCCTTACATAGAACATCTATGATTAGGATACATTTTTTATAGAGAAACATTGGAAGAGTTAAATGAGTTGGCACACTAATCATGCAATTGCATCTTGCACAAGAAATCATTGCAATTATCAAAATATGGTCCCAGAATATATGGAATTTAGAACTGAAGGAGAGACTCACTCAAAGGTCCCCACCAACACTCCATTAATGCACTCACGAGAGACCCAGAAAGTAACTTGAGACCACAGTTAATGACCTTCGTTAGGGAAAATAATAAAAGAATATGTAATAGTCTAAATTATACTAAATAATTTATTAGCTATTTTGCTGCAAATTTAATTAAAAAAACTAAGACATTTAAAAAATGCATAATTGTAAGGAAAATGAGTTTAAGATTAGCATATATATTGTATTTTATGAATAATAATAACTCGACTAAATTTAAACGTAGGTGTAAATTCGAGTTTCTATATTCATTATCAAACACTTGTTCTTTTATTCTAGTTGGAAAATTTCAATTTGACGTTCTATAAAGATGTTTCAAGAAAATGTTAATTTATTGATAGAAATTTATCGAGAAATAAGGTTCTGTCGGTACATTTATAGCAACGGATATATCTATTGATGATTTTAGTAATAAGTAAAAGTTAAATGCATTAAAAAGGGTTTTTTTTTTGAAAATTAGTGGAAATATTACACACTCCAAGGATTCGTGGGTTTCATCAGTAATCTAACTAATATAACAAGAAAACGCCGGTAATATTAATGAATCCATTTAAAAATTAACTAATAAACCATACAAAATGTCAATAATAATATTAATGAGTATGTTAGTAAATGAATTTTTACAAAAACTTATTATTATAATAAAATATATCATAAAAATATTTTTGAAATAACTAAATCATACTAAAGTGAATGAATGGAAACATAACTTCTTATTATAATTTTATACTAATTAAGTAATATATTGATTATTTAATATAAAAGAAGATCATTTTTTTTTATTAAATAATTTACTTTGTTAACATTGTTCTTTATTCTAAATAATTAAAATTTACTTGGACGCTTGTAATTTCATTTCTATTTCTTTTTATAATTTTACTAAATGTTAAATGAATTTTTCATAATAAATTAGTTTTAAAATAAATTATATGTAATTATTTATTTAATTGAATTGTGAACTTAAATTAATCTATTTTGTTAGTTGATGTTTGATATTTTGTACTAAATTAGTTATAGTTATTTTATACTAGTTTTAAATTATACAAACAAAATAAAATTAATGATTATTTTTAAAGAAAATTATTAAATAGAAACTAATTTTAAAGAAAAAATAATTAGCCATGACTAAATTAGATATTATTTTAGAGACAAAAATAATTACTGGTATTTAAAGTAGTTTTTATTATTAATAAAATTTCTAAATTAATTTCTAAATGGGTATCTAATTAACTACCAATTACTTTAGATTTTAAGATTGGTAGTTAAATCATTGATAGTTAATTAGATACCAATTAACTAATTAGATACAAATTTAGAGATTAGTTTGTAAATTTATAAACTAGATATCAATAATTTTTCAATCTATAAAACAATATCTAATTTAGTAATTTTTTTTTATCAGTAATAAAAAATCAATAAATGAGAACCACTTCAGGGGTGGTCCAACCCTTTTACAAACACACATACAATTTAACTCCTAACTCGACATTCAAAATCGTCGGTCAAAAGACCAACCAAACCAAGCGCTAACTAGCTTTACCGAATCAGCCGTATACAGGCCAAAGCATCCAAAACCCAACAGGGATAGGAAAAATAAACTTCGCGGGATTTTGCAGCAATCCAAGACCACACCTTTACTTGTGCTGAGGCAAAAACTTCTAACACATCCGCCACTCCTCCATTAAAAACGATCGAGTTCCTATGCTTCCAAATTTCACTCACAATTCCAACCCAAATTGCCCCCCAAACATCATTAACCGAAACAGATGCCTGACTCAACCTGAATTGAATAAAATTTTGCATTGGATCCAAATGGATTACGAACGACACTCCAAGCCACTCAAAGCAAAGGCATCAGACCCTCCAAACAAAGTCACAAACGGCGAACAAGTGACTCGACGACTCATCGACCTTCCCACACAAGCAACATGCAGGGTTTTCAACCACCATCCCGCGCCTTACCAAATTTAGTCAATATAGTAATTCATTATATTTTTTCTCTAAAATTAGTTTCTATTTAATGATTTTCTAATAATGATATAATTTTATTATATAATATTTAACCGTCCTCAAAATGTAAAATATTATAAATTTAAAATCAATAATTATTTTTATTGGAACTAAAAGTATACGCAATTGTAAATATTAAAAAAAACTAATTTTATTTTAGTTATATAGATTATATTAAATAAAATTAGAATACTCATATATTGTAATTTCTTTTTAAAAAAATTGCTATTTTTTCTTGTTTTACTTTTTTTATGCCTTTTTCTTTCTTAGGTTAAGTGTAACTACTCAATTAACTTGTCTAAGATTATAGTGATTTAAATGAGGTGTTTTTTTTTAATATTTTATTAGTCAAGTTAAAAAGTTTATAAATAAAAAAATTAACTATTTAAATTTTATAAAAAAATACCACTTCTTTACAAATATACTTTTTGTCTTTTTTTTATGTTTCTTAGGATCAATTTATCATTTCAAGATTTATGTTTGTTATAGGGATATTACCAAATAAAAGAAGATAATTTACCAATTAAAATTCGGTATGGAGTAAGTTTCTCGTTGTTATTTTTCATGCATGTTAGGTTGTTTGCAATCTAAAAGTAGAAAATTGCATGTGGGATGTAATGGATAAAGATGAATCTACTAATTTGAAATTGTAATGATATCTTCAGTTTGATTATTAGGATTTGTATGAATAAGTTTGAGCTTCATATCCTAAAGCCCAAGACTTGTTGGAATTTGGATGAAATAGATGGAGTTTTGAGATAAGAAAATTTAGTTAAATATTGATAACAAGGTAGAAGATCTAGATTATCTGAATGACTTAGTTACATTCATATATTTTATGTAGGAATAGTATTTTGATGTGTATTGTTGACTTTTGTGTTTTAGAAATGATAATTGTGATATATTAATTATGATTTAATATTAGAAAGATTGTTGGGAAGTGTTTATCAATGTTCTTGTATTGGAGTTTGAGTTTAAACTATTTTGATTTTACTTTTATTTCATTATGAGAGATTTTGATTTGAATAAAGATTAAGTATATATAAACTTTGTTGGATCAAATTAGATTAAGTATATATAGAAATTGAATTTAATTAAAGTTGTTTAATTGAAGTGTAAGTTTTGAATTTGAATTCTTTGAAAAATGAGTTGTTTTTGTATTGAATAATGAAAATGTACATAATTTTCTTTCAAGTGAGATATCTATTATTCAGACAAAGTTGAGATAATAGCCAAAGTTGTTTTCAATTTAATTTTTGGTCAAATAAATTATTTTCAATCAAGCAAAAACTAAATAGTACTTTTGGAAAAAAATCGTCATTCAAGTAAGTAACTAATTCAAAAAAAATAGTGTTTTTTAAGATATATATATATGTATATATATATAGAAATAATCTGTTTAAAATAATAATACTAATTCTTAAAATTTTATCATATATGATTTATATTACATGCCTAAAGTGTCTCTAAACATATAATTAACTGTTTTCCTCTCCATAAAAAGCAACACCCTTTCCCAATTAGAAAGGATCCGAAATTGGACATAGTATTAACTTAATTTATCCATATAGTGGATTAAAGCTAAGTGTAAAAAAAGAAGTAACTATGAAGCACAGAACCATGCTCTAAGTAGTTACTACTACGTACTTGCTTAATTATAAATAAAAGGGAAGTAAACAAAACATTATTCATAGCTATTAATACTAATTAATTACTAACATCCACCTAAATGTATCATGTTTTACTTTCAAATTCAATTCAAATATAAAAGAATCAATTGTATGTACCACGAATTAGTGTAAAGAGAGAGAAATATATGTACTTGTTTACTTATAAATTATTCTTATAATAAGTTTATTAATTTTAATTATATTGTTTTTAAAGTCGTTTATATTATGATTTTTGTTTGTTCACATTGTAAAAAATATATATGCTAAGAGTGTAATAAGTTGAGTTCGTTTATTATTTCCTTTGTATATATATAATACTATTTATGATATTTTTTTCTAATTGTATATCTTACATAATTTTATTTTTATCTTTTTTATTTCTCTTTTTATTTATGTTTTTTCATCAAAAGAAGTTATATAAATATATGATTTATAAAAAAATCTTAAATATTCCATAGAGATTGAATAATAAGTAGGGAACCTGGACTTATTTATCAGGATATTTTGCTCATGTCACTATTAGAAAATTATTAAATAAAAAATAATTTTATAAATAAAATAATTAATTATTATATTAATTAAATTAGATAGTATTTTATAAATTAAAAAAATTATTGTATTAAAGTAATTTTTACTATTAACTAAAATTTATAAACATTAGTATTTATGATTTTAGTTATTAATTTTAAAATATGAAATAATATATTAATAATTAATTAGATATCAATTTAAAAATTAATTTATAATTTTTTATTAATAAATAAAATTAATTTAAATATAAAAAATTTAACGTATAAATAATATATAATTTATTTAATATAATAATTAATTATTTTTTTCTAAAATTAATTTTTATTTTTTATAGGGTTATTTTCGTTGACCAGAGAGGACTTTCTATGCTAAATAAATAATAATTGAAAATGGTCATTTTATATATATAATTACAGTATATTTAAAAAGGTGAAACTCTCAATACTTTTGTACGTTTGTCTTTTCAAGCTTTTCCAGCAAGATTTGGAATTAACCGCAAGATTTGGCAGCGACGTTTGGTGGTTGGCAGCTGTAGGGTGTTCGAAGGTCCATCCAAGCTGCTCCATTTGGGTGTTTCAAAGACATGCAATTAAGTATTCAAACCCTAACTCCTAAAATTGAAACCCTGATTGTGGATTCTTCTAATTTGATTCTGTAATTGCTTTTCTAATTTCGACATTTTTTATGTAGTATTCTCTTATTTGAATCACTTATTGTTAGCGTTGATTATTGGTTGTTCGCGTGGAGGGTCGTGGAGGAGAAAGCTAAGTTGGAATTCGCTTAGAGGTGATTTTATTTGGGAATTTGTTTGTGTTGATTATTGGCTGGTGATTTCAAATTAATGCAGCTTTGTGTTTTGTTATGTTTGGGTGTGAATTTCATTTTGTGCATTGGTTGTGAATGGTTTTGATGGAGTATTTAGGGCCTTTGAGTTCCGCGAGGATTAAGAGGGAAAACGTTACTGTTAAAACTGCTTAATTGGGCAACATGGTTGATTGAGTGAATTAATTGAGTTAATTGGGCAAAGTTATGAGAGAGCAAAGGTAATTGGACAAAGTTGAGAGGGCAATATCTGTTCTCATTTCTGTCACAGGTTCTTCCAATTCAGATGGCATAATGACGTTTCTGGCAACCCTTTCTATCTTCCAAATTTTCAATTTTTCCTTGTTTATTTTGGTGATCTTATCTTTATGTTTAATTTACTTGCGTTTTGTTTTAGAAAAATGTTTTTTGACACAGACAAAAACACTACTAATTTAACCTATTTTAATAATATAATAATATATATTAATAATTTTATGGTGGTGTAACTAATATACAATTTTCTCGAGATGAGGTGAGATGTGTTTTTGAATTAGGTAAATAGCGTTTGATCCGATCTGCGCATGGTCACATTAATTTTAAATCTACCCTTGTTGAGAGAGAAACTCTCAATTATACAACTCATAGAAGATTGGCCGAAAAAAGTACGAAAATGAAAGGAGGGAAGTTACCACAAACCCTAGTCATTTATGTTCCATTAAATAGAATAAGGGAGCACGAGCCCGCAACCACTGCAAGTCAACCCAACTGTTTCTGAGGATAATTAAAAACATCATGCTACCTTATAATAATGTTTGTTGTATTCATTTCCTTTATTTCTTTTCCATGTAAAATATTATATCTGTTTAAAATGAACACATTTTAGATGCCATAATTAGTGTAAGAAGGTTAGAAAGTTAGACATAAAAAAATAGTAAATTAAGAATAGTTAGAAAAATATAGGAGTGTGGTTCTACTATGTTGGCTTTAGTGGCTGGTGCAAGGCTGGCCTGGCTAAGGTTTATGTTTTGTCACGAGATATCCGTTTGTTTTTTAGTTCCGTGGCTGTGATCCTGTTGGTAGAAACAACTGCAAAAAATAATGTGGCAGTGATGTTGTATCAAATGGGACAAGTGGGAATAGTGGAATAGGAGCAGAGGTTTTGGAGAGCACTAGTTTGTGAATTGTGTTTGAATTTTGATGTACTAAAGAAGATTTGAGTTTGGAATGCATGCTTTTGTTGGTTGGCTTAACTCAGTCTACACACTAGATTTGTAACTTAGAAAACCAGTTGGTATCTGTAAAGGCCTATGGCTATAAATAAGAATGTGTGGACAAAATGTTTAAGTTTAATTTTGTAACTTTAATTCTGTCAACTTCATTTCATCTTTATCACTCTCCTTTCAAAGTTTAAAAGTTATCCAAGGGGGACCAGGAACAAAAGAGGAAAACATGGGTTTCCATAAACTCTGTGGTCTACTTGCTTTTCTTCAGTTTGCTTTTCAGTAGAAGGGAAGAGTGAGTGACTCTACATTCATAAAGTGTGCCCCAGAGTTAGGTTTTAGCACAAAGGAAGGTGGAATAAATAAGATACCATTTGTTTTGTTATATTATTATGTTAATGAATTATTTTATCTTTATTTTAAATATTATTAAATTAGTAAACAATTATTACATATAAATATCTATCTTTCTAGCTTAATTAGTAATATCGAATTCGTATCTTAAATGTAATAAACAGTTGAAATGAGAGAGTTTTGACTCGTACTTGTTATGAGAGGTCACAGTTGGAGGAATGAAGACGCAGAAGGTGGGAGGAAGTTGGAGATGGGTGAGTGGTTGAAGAAGATAGAGTTGAAGGGAGGAGATGACGGAGGAGCAGAGGTAGTGATAAGGTAGAATCAAGGAAGGAGGGAAGAAGGAAAAGGAACCCATTTGTGAATCTCAGGGGTCAGGGTTTGGGCCAGAACAAGAGGGCCAAGAAAAGTCGTCATATAAGGACAAAGTGGGTGGTGAAAGCATAGGGGTGCGAGAAGTAATAGAAATTGTTCCACTATGCCTTCTCTTTGTAATATGTTATCTAAGAGTGTTATTAAGAATTGTTTCACTTTACTCCATTCTTGAAACAAACAGGAGGAAGCCAGAAAGCTGTAGGAATTGAGTAAAATGAGATAAAGGAGAGTGAGATCATAAAGGATGATCGGTGGTCATGGATTGAATTTTTCAAAATTCAATCTAGATTCAATCTAGATCCAATAAAATGGATTGGATTTAAAATCCATATCCATTTTAACTATATCAAATTTATTTGGATTTTTTCAAATTCATTTAAATAGATTAAATACATTTTGTCAATTAGATTAAATCTATTTCGATCTAGACACGGGTTGACTTGGCTCAACCTTCGCTAGACCTGGACTTGGGTAAACTTAGCAAGACTTGGAACCAGGCCGACTCGGCTTGACCTAAACCTAGATCAACTACGCTCGACCTGGGCCCAAGTCGACTCGACTTGAAATGGGCCCAGGTCGACTCGACTCGATATGGGTCCAGGCCAACTCGGCTCGACCTGGGTCCGAGTGGACTTAGCTCTATTTAGGCCCGGGGTGACTCAGCTCGACTGGACCCAAGCTAACTCGACCTGATATCAGGCTGACTCAGCTCAACATGAGCTCGGACCCACTCAACTCAACATGGCCCCACTCAACTTGGATCTGGGCCGACTCAGCTAAATCTAGGCCCATACCAACTCGTCTTGACCTGGGCCCGGGTCAACTTGGCTTAACATGGATTCAGGCCGACTCAACCTGGTACCAAGCTGACTCAGCTCGACTTGGACCCAGATTCAGGTCGAGCCAAGTCTCTTCGAGCCCAGGTCAAGCCGAGTCGAGCCGACCCGACTCAACTCGACTTGGACCCGAACAAACTCGACCTGGTATCAAGCTGACTCAAGTCAACATGGACTCAGATCCACTCAGCTCAACATGGACTCGAACCCACTCGACTAAACCTTGACTCGGGCCAACTTAGCTCGACTTGAGTCTGGATTGACTCGACTTATTTTATTTATACTTTAATTATTTATTTTATTAAATATAAAAAATATATAAATAAAATATTAATAATATAATTATTAAAAAATAATAAGTTATATTTATAATATTGTTAAACGTAAAAGTTGTAAAATATTTAAAAGCGAAAATATAATCGATTATGTGATAAATATTTTATCATTATCATTATTAAAGTTGTACAATATTTAACAGCAAAATGTTTATAAGAGAAAATTTTTATTTTATTTTCGTAATTTATGTCTTGTTCTTTCACTTTCACTATTTTTTTCTATTGACGTAAATAGTATATTGGAAAATCAAAACACAGGGTAAAAGTGGCCAAGAGAAAGAGGGGGATATAATAGCTTTATCATGAGAATTTAATATTTAAATAATGTAAGGGGGATTGGGGAGATGTATCAAAAAAATAAAAATATAAGAGCTTATCCAATGTGAAAAGGTTGAAGTGACTTGCATAAAAGAAACAAGAAAAAGAATGTATAGATGAGAGATTATGAGGGAGCATGGAGGAAGTGAGATGATTAATAATTTCATTGAAGAAATACAAATTGAAGATATACCTTTGTTGGGACGTAGATATATATGGTATAAATGTACGTAATGGTAGTGGAAGTAGTAGAATCAATAGAATGTTGGTATCTTCATCATAATGGTTGGACACATGGAGGGCCAGTGTACAATATGTCTTGCAGTGGGACTATTCAAACCATTTCCTTAATCCTCTTAAAGATGAGAGCCAAAACCATTTAGAGTTTTAGATTGTTGGTTGGAGGATAAGGACTTTTGAGAGGTGGTAAAAGAAGAATGAAAAAGTTAATTGACCAAAATCATAGTGTGTTTGGTAGGGGAATGAATCTACTACACAATAGATTGATTGTTATCAAGTAGTGGAAAATGCATGGAGTAAGAGAAAATAATTCTTAATACTTAAAGTTGACTATGAAAAAGCTTATGAAAATGGGGTTTATTGCAACAACAAAATTCATTTTGGAGTAAGATCCCCAAATCAAAGTATGGAGAGTGGGATGTGAGTAAAATTAATCAAAATACACATCAAACTTCTATATAATTGAAGGATTTAAGGACAATGTGTGTGGAAGAAAATAAAAAAAGGTTGGTTTGATGAAAACACTACAAGAAAACTTGGATATGGAAATAAGTGAATTTCTAGTCTAACAAATGTGTGGAACAAAAACAATGTCAACTATTTGTTTAAGGAAGTTGGAAAATATCCTAAGTAGAGTGACTATTAAGTTAAAAAAAACAAGTTATGTGAAAATGGAAAAAAGACCATAAATGAAGAATATTGTGTGAAATTTGCATACATTATTAGAAAATTATTAAATATAAATCAATTTTAGAGACAAAAAATAATTAATTGTTATATTAACTAAATTAGATACTATTTTGTAGACTAAAAAAATTAATAATATTTATATTAGTTTTTATTATTGATAAATAATTTATAAATTGATATATAATTAACTACCAAAGTTTTAATTATTAACTAATTAGATTTTAAAATTGATAGCTAAAATTTTGATAACTAATTAGATATCAAGTTAAAAATTATTTATAATAATAGAAACTAATTTAGATATTAATAATTTTTTTTTAATTTTTAAAATAATATTTAATTTAGTCAATTAAAAACTAATTATATTTTTTTTAAAATTATTTTTTATTTAATATTTTCTTTTATAGTGATAGGAGTTATTACAAGTACAACAATCCATTAATCAATATACTAGAGCATGTAAAGTGTTATGTGAAGCTAAGGTAACATTAAAGATAAACTTTTTCATTTGGAGAATGTTCATGAACTATCAACTAGGAATCAACTATTCAAGTGATGAATCTTCCTAGTGAATAATTATACAAGTTGTACAATGCGTAAAGCTATACTAAAATCATTGACTCGTTGTTTGATGTTCACTTGTGTTATGTCAAATTGGGTGTGAAAATATGACACTATCATTATGTTATTTATATTTATATGAAAAAGTTTATCTATTTTATTTTAATAACTTATAAAATAGTTTTTATTATTTTTTAAAAGTTATAATAAGCTTACAATAAGTCAACTAAAAATAGTTTTTATTATTTTTTAAAAGTGACCTAAATATAATTTATTTAATAAATACGCTTACAATAAGTCAACTATAATGCAATATGATCACTTGTAGATAGCATACCACCTGACCATGTCTACATCTTAGCACTTAAATAAATTCTAAAAGAATTGTGGATTTATAAAATAATTATAAATACATAAATTATTTTTTTATGTAATTAATTAAAAGCATTTAATTTATATTTTAAAATTATAATATTGTTTTTTAAATGTTGTTTAGGGATTTAGTTTTTAAAATATGTAGTTAATTTGTTTTTAAATGATAAATTTTGAATATTTTTAATCAATTTATTTTATTTTCGATATTTTCTTTTAAATTACATAACCTAAGTCCAAATTAAAAAAATACTTTCAAAATCTAAATCGTTACAAAATCCAAGTACATTATAAAAACAATTCAATATTTAAATATACTTTTTTAAGAATAATACTATTATAATTGAAATATATAAATCAAGTACTTTTAATTCATTTGCGTCAATAATTTTAATTGTATATCTATAATACAAATATAAACTCAACTTTTTATATAATACAAAAGAAAATCACCATTTAAGTCAAGTTATAACTTTTTTAAACTAAAATTAAATGGTTAGTGACAATTTTTAAAATAAATGAATTTTTAGAATGAAATAGTCGGTCCAACAACAATATATCCAAATCCATGATTTTTAAAATTTACTCGAATAAGTAAATTTCATAAAAAAATAAGTAATTTTCGTGGAAAACCGCAATGAATCTATCCAACCTTCTCTTCTTTAATTAATGGAGCTACATAATATTAGAGCTACGTAATATTATTATAATATTTGAATATATTTGGACAACTTTTTTTTTCAAATATCATTATTTTCACATTTATTTTTCCATTCAACATTTTTTTTATTTTTTTATTTAGCATTATTTATGAGATTTTTTTTCAGATAACACTATTTCCACTATTAAATATTTATAAATTATAGTGAATTTAAATATTTATAAAATTGAAATAGAAGAAAATTTGAAAATTAAAAATAAAATATAATTTTTTTATGAAAAAATATCAATACAAAGAGAATGAAATAAAATATTTTATAAGTATTTTGATGTAAGTAAATATTATGAATAAAATAAATGTAAATCTTACACGAAAATTCTAAACTCTAAATTCTAAACCCCTAAACCTCAAACCATAAACTTTAAACCACAAATCCTAAACTCTGAACTTTAACCCACAAACCCTAAACCTTAACCACAAACTCTAAATCCTAAACCATAATCCCTAACCCTAACTCATAACCCCCCTAAACCCTAAAAAATTATAAGAAGTATTATAAAATTATATTTGTTATTATAATTTATGACAAATATTTATATATAACTCATTATTTATAATAATCAATCAATTTAAATATATTTTTTTCTTAATTTTTATTTTAAAATTATAATTTATACATTTATTTGTTTTATTAAACCTAATAATAAATTTATTCACTTAATTTTTTTTTATTATTACATACATATCATCAATGAATAACTTAATTTTTATTATAATTTTTTAAATCATTTAGTTAATATTTTTTTATAAAATATCCAAACAATTTTATTTAATTTTTACTATTATTTATTTTGATTTTTTTTAAAATTTTCTTCTATTTTAATTTTAGAAATATTTAAATTTATTATAGTTTTATAAATATTTAAAAGTGAAAATAGTGTTATCTAAGGAAAAAAAAGTCAGAAACTGTACTAAAAAGAAAAATAAAAACAAAGGATGTTGGATGGAAAAATAAAAATAGTGTTATTTAAGAAAAAAAAATCTATTTAAGTAATATAATAGAAAAAAAAATAGAAAAAGAAAGAAAGATTGAATAAAATAGTTAATAAACCATTGTTGTAGGGTGACACATAAATCTCACATAAAATAGTTAAGCCCTTCATTTGATTGAGAGGTCCTTTGAGTGGCAAAAGGAAATTAACTTTTCTCTACTTTAAATACGATGCCAAGTGGAAATGAAAATTTTACTACTAGTGTAGAAACTCCATTACACTTTAATTCTAGTATTATCTTCGATAATTATACTTATTTCACTTAAATTCATTTTTTTCCTATAAATATATAACTTTTCTTCTTATAAATTTTTTATTGCAAACTTAATTGTTCAGTTTTTCAAAATTAAACATTTAATCCACAATTAATTTATTAGTCAATTATATGAATTAAAATTATTTATTAAATCATTACAAGAAAAAGTGTTTTTAGATACTAAATTTTTGGTTTCTAAAATGATAAAATTAGTCACTAGCTTAATTGGAGACTAATTTATAAACTAATAGTCCCAAATATATAGAAACTAATTTAGTGACCAAATATATAGAAACTAATTTAGTGATCCATTATATAGAAACCAAATTAACAACCAATTATATAGAAACCAAATTAACAACCAATTATATAGAATATAAAAACTCATTTAGGTACCAAATATATAAATATAAAAAAATGTTCACTATATTGGTATCTAAATAATATAATTTATTATAAAATATTATTATTATTTTTTTTTTATTTTTTTTTTATGTTTAGTACTATCACCTATTTTTATTTTTTATGTTTAGTCCATGCTAAGTAACTTCAATTAATAACTCATGATTGAGCGCAACTACATCAGTGGTATCTTTTTGAACACTCAACTGATACGAAATGCCCTCAAATGTTGGTATATAAGTATGCAATCACAACCTAATGCAATTCTCATCAAATGCAGGCACTTTTAGACCCGTGAATGCATCCTCAATCTGTTCGACAACTTCAAACCTGAACAAGGGAACAAGTTGAGTAAGTTGTGACACAGAATTACAGATAAGCATTTGAAGTGTAAGTGAAAGTTGACTCACCACTTGACTGTGAATTGAAGATTATGCAGAGACTTTAGAATCAACTTCATTTCATCAATCTTATTTTCAAGTTCAAATTGCTGCAACATATGAGAAAAAAAAAATCTTTATAAATTTCATATAATTTGCATGTTTTTGAAACTAATTCAATCCAATTCAATTCAATTCAATTCAATCCCAAGAAGAAAAAATAAATAGAAAGTAGCATGGATTGTTAGTGTCAACTACACCTCTAAATTTTTGTCTAGATTTTCAGCAGCCAAATTTGAAGAATCATCTTCTAGAATTGAGGAATCGATGCCTTCTGGAGCCTTATATATGTTTTTCTGATCCTGTAACTATTAAAAGTTAATATAAAAACATGATAACTACATGAAACCCCCGTACTACTCCGCATTTGACAAATGGATGGTTAATGAAGTGGATATAGTAATAATTAACCGTCAGAGTGCACAAAGTAATTTGCCACAAACAGTATAAAACACAAACAAGTGCTTAATTTCCAAGAGAAGCAAGAAGGAAGCAACAACCTTTGATGATTAAACTGTAAAGAAAACTCAAATTCTTCAAGTTTGGCCTCTAAGATAACAGAATCTTTGTTATCTTGAAGAACAATTTGATTATGGTTCATGACATCACACACAGAAAACTACTAAGACGTGATTCCCGACAAGCAATCAAATATTCATAATGCAAACTTGAAGATATCGTTAAAATATGTCATCACATACAAACAACAATAAAAACGATTGAAGCATCCTTACTAAATGTATGACTGGTCACACATATATACTAAACACAAAGAAAAGAGCCATTATTCATATAAAAATCAATCAGAAGAACATGAGAACAAACCATGGATGTAGAATGCACCATGTAAAGAACCTAGTGCAAAACCCTAATGATGCTACACATAAATAGTAAATGTACATGCAAACATCCAGAAGCACTTCCACAAGAAGCAGCATAAATTTCATTATACAAGTATTCACAATTCCTCTACCTATACTCTGATAATAAATTTGCACTCTAAGGAGCAAAGAAAAAGATGGGTCCAAGAAATGAGAATGTTAAAAATGGATGTGGTCATACAAGAAAGACAGAAAACAAAATGAAAATACAAATAATATTATGGCATCAATTGAGGAAAAGATGGCAGAAAATTGGTTATAAGGTTGTTTGGACAGGTTAAAAGAAGGTCATCGAAAACACCAATAGGGAAAGTACATTGTATGGTTTTTAGTCATATGAAGAAGGGAAGGAGACATAAAAGGACACTAGAAAAAGTTGTTAAGAGAGATCTCAAGGTGAATAATATCTCTGAAGATTTGGTCTTTAATCTAGATAGATGGCATTGTATGATTCATATAGTCAACTTCACCTAGTGAAATAAGGCTTTCGTTCTTGTAATCTCCAAAACAAGAAAGTAATATGATTAAGCTGGCTAAATTTCCAACTGAATGCATAAGCTCACATATATTAACCAAACAATGTACATACAACACCTTTAAATCCTGGTAAAGCTGGGAAGTCTTCCTTTTGAACACTAAACTCTTGGTTTTGTTGGACAATGGGACTAACTCCAAGACCCTGTTTTCGTAAAGAACCTGAAATTTATAGTTTACATTATTCTTTTTTTTTGTGTGGAAGGTGAGCAATGTATCAAACAAAACAACATTTTCCTTCACACACCCAACTGTCCTTGAGGCCCACCAGCAGAAATAGGATGAGTGGTCAGTTGAGGGAAGTCATTGATATCAAAAGGTGAACTGTCACCATAATTCACATCATTTAGCATCCCCATAGAGTTCAAGTTATTTACTGTTTGAACATGACTTTGTGAAAGTGAATTTCCTAGCATTGAAATTACATGTGGAGATCCTGAATCAAAAAGTGATTGTCACCGCAAAGTAGCACATTTAATCTACACATCAAATGTTGGAGATCCCACATCGACTAGAGATTAGGACATTTCATTGTATATTGTGGGTGCAAACCTCAACCTTCTGAGTCGGTTTTATGAGGTTGAGTTAGGCTTAAAGTCAATTTCGTAATATGGTATCAAAGTCATTTATAGCATATCCTAGCGAGTGTTTGGTGGGCTTAATTAGGCCACTCGCTATTGGGCCGTTATCGGACCACCCATAATATGTTATCCCATGCACGAGTTGTGACTCTCGGCGTGAGAGGGTGTGTTGGAGATCCCACATCATCTAGAGATTAGGACATTTCATTGTATATTGTGGGTGCAAACCTCAACCTTATGAGTCGGTTGAGTTAGGCTTAAAGTCCACTTTGTAATATCAAATAAACTCAATATTAAAGGGAATTAAAAGGAAAAAATATTGTATGACAGATAAAAGGAAAAAATGATTTGAAATCAAATGTCAGGCGTATGAAACTAGACATTTGAACCATCATAATTTCTAATTATTCTTGAACGAAGATCATTCCCTATTGAGTTGAAAAGAGATTTTTGTCTGTTAATGGTTTCAGCTACATCCAAGAAGCACCATGAACACAAGTTGTATCATAATAGATATAATGTTGATGGTGCATTTTATCAATTTGTATCTTCAATCAAATCTAATTTCTCTTAAGAATTAAAAAATACATTAGTTCTCCTTAAGAACTAACTCTCCATGGGTATTTTTGGATAATACAACATGATAACATAATTTAGGGTTTTCAGATGGGGAAGATATAATGAGTAAAGTTGTGAAGCTTCGATGAGCAAGAAAAAAATAAAAGACAAAGATCGAAAATGGAGCATGAATTAATGGAGCGAGAATGAAACTTATAGTGATAAGTAGAGTGCGTTGGCGTAACGGGGTGCGTTGTCGTCATGAGTACGTTGTTGTCGTGAGTACGTTGCCATTGCAGGTTGCCGTCGCAGGGTGCGGTTCTGGTTGCAGAGTGTTTAGGGTTTTTTTGCTGAGAGTGAGAGATGAGTAAAAAAGTTAGAGAGATAAACTTTGAAATTCAAGATGCTGAAGAATATTTGCTCTCAAATTTAAAAAAATTAAATAAGTTTTGAAAAAATATGCATCTTTATTTAAATTAATTTATTAAATTTTTAATTTAAATGATATTTCAAATTTATTATTAATTTAATTTTACATTTAAATAAAATTAAAAAATTAAAATACTATTTTAAATGTAATTTTTAAATTTATATTAATTATTTTAATATTATACTAAAATTAATAAAGTAGTAAATTTATTCATATTAATTTAAAATATTTTATAAATTAATAATTAATAATTAATTTTATAAAATTTAATTAGTCTAAAATTATTATCTAAATTCAGTGACTAAAAATTTAAGTATCTAATTATATAATAATTAGAAAATAATTAGAAACTACAAAATTAGTTTCTAATTTTATTATTTTTAGAGACAAAAATTAGTTTCTAAAATAGATTAAAAGTGACAAAAAAAAATGGTTTTCAGTTACATTTTAACAAGAGACTAAAAAATTGGTTTCTATAATTTTTTTTTTATTATTAGCTACCAAAAATATAGTATCTAATTATATTATAATTTTTATTAATAATAGATACCATTTTAGTAACCAATAATTTTTAGTTTATAAAATGGTATCTAAATTAGTTACTATAGAAACTATTTTTTTTTAGTTTCTAAATTAGTTACCATTCAATCATTTTCTTGTAGTGAATGATTATTAATGTCTTACTTAAATGATTAATTGATATCTTTATCACTTATATACATAAATATTTTACTTCTCTTTTAACTAAGAACTAACTGTTTTAGTTTTTTTATTTTATTTTTTTGGGGTTTGGATAGCAGAACTTCTCAGCTATGACGCAACCAACTATCAAAAAGTGTGGGCCAGCTCATTAATTTAGTCTGCTGACCCGCTTTGATTCGCTTCACATAATTTGCAGCCCGCGCGGACCAATAGCGGGGCGTGACAGATTGACCCGCTAGCCTGCATAAATAAAAAAAGTAATTATTTTTTTTTTGTAAAAAAAGAAATCATACTTCATTGAACCATTATTGCAGTGTGACCTTTATTTTTATTTTATTTTAGAAAAATTGAATTTAATGTACTAAAAAAAATGAAAGTTTTATTTTAATAATCTAAAGGAGTTAGTATTAGGAGTGATAATGGATTTAGTTTTTAAATAAAATCTTATATTTAAAATTTGTTAATAAAAAAATAATATAAAGAAGAGATTTCAATAGGATAGTTAAAATGTTAGTCATCTTCATTAAAATATTTTGTAGCAAAACTTTGATAAGTTACTCTTATATATTTACATACATATATAGAAAAAAATAGATGCGAAGCAAAACTTTAATTATTTTTAATCAAGCCTTCTAACAACCCTCATACTTGAATTTATATTTTTATCTTAATTGAATGAATTGAAACACGAATAAAATTTTAATTTTTCAGTAGTAGAAATATTTTTTTTTATAATTAATGAAATTTTAATTTTTGAAAAAATAAAATCTTATGCAGGCTAGCTCGTGGGTTACCCCTTATGCGGTACGAGCTAGTGAAATGAGTCTACACTCCTTGCCCTGGGCAAGCCATCCCGACACGTATTTTGCGGGCCAAACGGAGGATGAGCCTTGTGCGGGACGGGCTAGCCCGCATTACCACCCCTATCCTCAACCCAAGTTAACTAAGCAAGCCTATGTTGGACCTTCAGCCTGTAAAAAGTTTAGTTTCTCCTCAAAAGATTGGTCACACCATTCTTTACAAACCAAAACCTCCAAGAACAGACTTGCAATACAAAATATAGGTCAAATTATACTTATACTAACTTCATTTTAATCTATGTTCTTTATTAATCTTACAAAAATTTCCCTTACATTATGTTGGAAAAGAGAATTTTAAATTTTTAGAAAACTTAAAAGGCATTCAATTTTGCAGGTACAACTGACTTCAAAAGAGGGTTGAATGAAACATGAATTCTTTTTCAGAGTAGATAAAGATAGATTGTTTATTGTCTAATAGACCGTATAATCAAATCGTCTAGTTACACTGTCTAACAAATTATCTAATGAGAAGAATAAAGTAAAAATTAAGGCATGAACAAAAATAAGTGTAACGAGAGATCAACGCATTAGAATAATATGTGATGTTAAAAACAAAGTCTTTGAAATTTTGAATTATTCAAATTGTTTCTATTTAAAAAGTATTTAGAGATATTCACAATATATTAAAAATATATTTGCAAGATTTAATTTGAACAAATCTGTTTAGGAAAAGATAGATTTTAGATATATATAAAAAAAAACAAGGTCAAATAGAGACATTCTACAAAATACGCATATTGAAATCATTTTTTGATATAATATCTCTTTGATTGAATGTGCTTTTAGTAGATATATGTACTTAGAAGATTACATTTAACTGTTATAATAAAAATTCTATTACTCATTCAACACGTTCATCATATTGTTTAGCATAAATAAAACTATACACATTCAAAGGATCTAATGTATAATGAAACTTTCACTAACCACTTTTATATCTTTTTAATAACAAATAAAACATATAATTCAAAGAACAAATAAGATATTCAATTTAAATTTTTAATTTTGTTATGCAATCAACTATTCTTATTAAATTATCTATAGTGAATACATGTTGTACACGTTCAATCGTCTATAGTGAATATTGTATGTAGATAATAACTAAGATACAAATAAACTATTTAGTTAATTTTTTTTTATCGAAACATAAAAACATAACTGTTATAGACCATTAGAAAGTTGACAGAAACTTAACAAACTGTCAAAGTTCTAAAAAAATTAATCAATTTCATTCTAAATTATTTTACTTTTTAAATATTTGTGTTTAGGGTTTAGTTTAGATTTATCAAATTTAAATTTTTAGTAGTGTATTTCAATTATAAATAAATATAGAAGTTACCACCAAGTAATACTAGTAGTGTGTTTCAAAAGATAATTTTTACAAACATTAATAAATTTTAATTGGAAAAATCCATCTCACATTTACTATAAAAAGTAATTTTAGCAATATTAATAGAGAAAACCTTCATAAATATCAGCCGACAAATAAATCTAAATTAATGGATAAATAATCTAAAAAATGTTAAATTAAAAATAACTTATTGAGTTAAAAAACCTTAACTTGCATTAGCCAAAAAACAATACACCTAATTAACTTAACATTTTGTAGAACATGTGACCCCATCTTTAAAGATCACATACACCCCAAATTCAATTTATGAGAATGCTAAATTATTTATTTGGTCATAATCTTTATCTTTTGGTTATTATAGTTTTAAAAAATGTTATTTTTAGTATTATATAATTGATTGATGCGAAATATAAAAACTAATCTTAAAAAACAACTGATTATTTTAAAGTAAAATCTATCTAAACCATATTTTATCAGACCTACAGCTTGTTATTTTATAAGGTTCTAATTAGTATACTTAGGAAGTAGAAACTATAGTTCTAAATTAACTTTAGTCCTTAAATTAACTTTAGTCCTTAAATCCCAAAATTTCAGAGACTAAAATAACTAAATATAAATTAAGAGAGAAATTAAAGCAATATATAGTATGGAATAACAAACATAAGAAGTGATGAGTAATGAGTTAAAAAACTTAAATGAATAATTAAACAATATGAAAAAATAAATAAATGACAAAAACTATAGGTATTATAGATGATATATAGTTTGGTTGATACTAGTTTGGACAAAAATAAAAAATGTCTCTGCATGTAAGAACACCATAGAACGTAATCTGATATAAAAAATGAGAAGTGAGGAAGAGAGAGTGAGATAGATAAAAGAGAATTAGAGAGCATAATAATTGTGATTGGTTGGATTATAGTAATAATAATGGCATCATGATGTCATAATAGGAAAATGGCTCCATTCTTTACTTTGACTCTATGATATGACTGCATAGATACATACATACATACATGCCGTGGTTCGAGTTTTGAATAGAATAATGATGTTACAAAAAGTAAAGGAAGCAATTAAGGAAATGTTGTTTGCATTACTCATCTTCCTCTGAGAAGCGCTTTCTCGGCGGTGTCCACCTCCTCCAAGATCCTGGTTCTTCGTTTGGCGGGAATGGGAGCGGTTGGGCCGAAGCTAATGTAGTGTCCGGAGACAGCATTCAGGGCAGAGTACATGTCCCTGAACGAAGCCCTTCCCAGAAGCGCTTTCTCCCTCCGGTACTTCGCCACCCACGAGTTTGAACTTTCTCGCAAATCTGCCACCGCCGTCTCCACGTTCGGGTCGTTCTTCTCCAAGGTGATTGTCGTCCTCACCTTGTTTATCACGTCCTCTGTCTCCTTCACGTACTCATCGTCCGAGGAAGCCACTGCCGGGGCCAGGGGAACCACGGAGGAGACCAGGGAGGCGGTCAGGGACAAGAATTCGCGGCGGCGTGGCTGGGTGGTGCCGGTGGTTGGGGTGAGGGTGGCGGAGACGACGGTTGTTGGTTTGGGCTTGATAGGGGCGAGTGATTTGGGGGTGGAGGTTGGGGTTAACAGTGTTGGGGAAGCCATGGCGTTGGAGAAAGGTGAAAGAGTGAGCGAAAGGTGAGAGTTTTAGTGTTGTGGTTGTGAGAAGGAAGAAGAGGTAGTGGGTTTTTGCCACGTGGCCTTATCCTCTTATCTTTGGTTTTGGTTTTTGGATGAGAAAGCAACCAATGGTTTGTAAGCTATAGATCCACACCCTCACCTCTCCTCTCTCAAACCATTCCAACTTCATATTAACTTCCATATATTTTTAAATTTAATTTTAATCATTTTCACAACTAATCAATCTTTTTTGGAATTTTAGTAAGTGGTTACTCTTTTAATCTACATATTGTTTGAAATTAGTAAATTTAACGAGGGGGGTTCCAATAGCAAAATCTAATGCATGCTAAAATAGAATTCCAAAATAGGCCCAAAACCCGTTGGGGACAAAAATATCAATTGGTACTGAAAATTCTCCCATTTGAATCATTCTAAAAATTTTAGATAACTCTAAATGAAAAATGTAACATCATCTTTTTTATTTAGTCTCCTCACATTTTAATATCTTTCAGTTTTAACATTTTCATTTTTTTTTCAATCACAAAGTTTGATAGAATAGTTCCATCAAAGTATATGTGTGATAGTTATTGCAATAAAGTTCATTGTATTCAGCATTCTCTAATTTTGTGATTTTAAAAAATAAAAATAAAAAAAATAAAAACACATCCACCACTAATAAAAATACAATAAAACTTACCTCAATCACCAACATTAACGATAGTCACCACCAACCACCACAAATAATAAAGATGAAGAAAAATACATCAGATTCTCCATAATACAATACCTAATAGGATTGTTGGAATTAAAAAAAAATATAAAAGTAGAAGAAAAATGTATGGATGTGAAGAGAGAATTTGCCAAATTGTTATTGAGGTGAGCAGAGTTCCCAACAGTATTACTAACCAAACGTGCTTTTTTCTATGTTAACTGGAGGCTAATGAAGTTAGCTTTCAGTTGCACGTCTGCACAACGTGAACACTGTTTTAGTAAGTGGTTCGACAAGAAGCCCATGCTTGTAAATACATGTTGGATCAGAACTTAACAACTTCCCAGTTACGTGTTGGGCCACGCTATTAGTTGTTAGATTCTAGGCCATTCTAGAAAATGTGGAATCAAATTTCGATTATGTCTATGGAGTATTTAAGGTAGAATGTATAATAAAAGCATAAAAACTGGTAAAGTCATCAATGAATGGTGTTTTAAGACTGACTAAATGTATGCTAAATAAGAAAGTTATATTTTTCTATGATTATTTTTACTTTTAAAAAAAATACTTCACTGTAACTTTTAAATTAATTATAAAAATCAACAAACATGATGAATTGTAATTAGATGGTAATATACAAATATTTTGCATAGTCAGTTTATATCTTAAAAAACTTCTCATATACTAATGATCTATCTTCATATCAATTTTATAGTTTTCTAAGTTGCAAAAATAATTTATGAATGTTTTGTATTAAAAATTCTAACAATTTAAAGATTAATTTATTCAATCTGTTTTACAATATTGCTGATGCTAAATAAAAAAAAAATCATGATAAAACTTTTTGACACTAACAATTATTACCAATATTGTCAGAATATATATATATATATATATATATATATATTATATATATATAATAAATAGTGTGAAACAGTTTTATATTATTGTTTAATTATAAATCAATATCCAACAAAATTCTTAATTTTAGTAATAGTTATCTTAAGAATCATGTTAACAAAATTGTTTAATTGATTAATAATATAAAAAATGTCGCTAGTGCATAGACATTGAACTATTTATTTATAATTAAGAAAGTTTAATTTATTAATATTTTTATTAGGTGTGTGAGACTATAGATTTATGAGTGATTCTATAACGGTGCGATGATAGAACAATAAAGAATAGACTCTAAATTCTTTTAATACCAAATTTTTGAAAGGTAAAATCAAAACAAAGATAACAAAACAACAAAAAATTAAAATGTGGACTAGGTTGTCTCCTAGTAAGCGCTCGTTTAACGTCATCTAGCTTGACGAATGTTTTTTTGAAGGTGGACAACTCCCTTTGTTACATCCTTTTGTACAAATTCTTTCCCTGCATTAAAATTTTTTAGACCATAAAAAAGATTAAAAGTTACCTCCTCATCTTGAGCTTTAAGTTAAAGTTCTCCTTTGTCAACATCCACTATGATTCTAGCAGTCTTCATAAAGGGTCTGCCAAGTATCAAGGGAACCTCCTCATCTTCTTTCATGTCCATTATAACAAAATCCATAGGGAATATGAACTTTTGCACATTCACAAGAACATCTTCAACCACACCATAAAGATATTTGATGGATCTGTCTGCCAACCGTAGTTGCATCTTGGTGGGTTGAACATCCAAATCGCCTATCTTCCTTAGCATTTCCAAAGGCATTAAATTGATGCTCGTCCCTAAATCCAGTAAGGCATTGTCCACAGATAAAACACCTATAGACACAGGAAGATTAAAACTTCCTGGGTCCTTGAATTTTTTAGGCAAGCCTTTTTTATTCATGAGACTGTCCGTAGCCTCCAACTCTCTATTTCTCTCTTCAATATAGCTCCTATTCTTCAGAAATCTCTCATATGTTGAATCGTGCTTCAGATTTCCTACAAAATAATTTCTAGGGAGCGAATTGTCAAAAACAAAATTATCCTTTTTTTTAAGGAGCATGAGGATATGATAAATCTTTTTCAAAAATACCTCTCTCCTTGTTTTCATTTTTTTCTTCCTCACTTCTTTTCTTTTCTCTCTCTTTCTCAGATCTCTTCCCATCAGTCTCATTTTTTTTTCTTTTTTAGCCACTAGGTTATTACCATCCCTTTCTCCTGCTACTCTACCACTTTCAGAGGAACACTACTCTTTTGGGTTGGTTTGGGCGTTGACTGAAAACTGACCACTTTGTCTTTCTGCTATTTGTTTGGTCATCTGTCCCATCTGAATTTCTATATTCTTGATTGTTGCCATATTATTCTTTTGACTGGCCATAATGACTTTTATGAATTTTTCCACGGTATCTTCAAGTTTATTCAACCCTGCAGTATCTGAAGGATATAGGGGTTGTTGTTGTTGTTGGAAAGGACCTTGATTATTGAAGAAACCACCTTCCCTTCCCTGATTACCCATGTAATTTACCTTAGCTTCAGGTGAATTGTTCTGATAAGAACAATGACCATTAGGATGATCACCTCCACAAAAATCACACCTTATTGGATGACTCTGGCTTTGAGATGAATGAACAACATGTAATTGTTGGGGCAATTTAGCCATTTGTGTGGTTAGTTGCTCAATTTGCTGTGTTAGAATTTTATTTTGACACAAGAGTGCATTTTCTAACAACCTTTTCTTCTGAATACCTTGTCTATCATGTTGGGCTTGATAATCAGTTGATGACAATGCATCAATAGTCCTTGTCGCTTGTTCTACATCAAGAGCCATCATTGTGCCGCCAACTGCAACATCTAGGAGCATCTTAGTGTCAGATCTGAGACCATTAAGAAATATGTCCAGTTGAACAATATCTTCAAACCCATGATTTAGTTATTTTTTAAGCATAATTTTAAATCTCTTCTATGTCTCACAAAAAGATTCATCTGCTCCTTGTTTGAACATAGAAATTTCAGACTTTGCTTTGATGTAGCGAGTGATTGGTAAAAATCTTGCAGAAATTTTTCCTCTACATCCTTCCAGCTAATGAGGCTCTGATTTAGAAGTTATTTGAGCCATTCTTTAGCCTTTCCTACCAATGAAAAAGGAAACAAGCGCATATAAACATTTTCAATATCACCTGATTCAAAGCCCATTATTCCCACTAATTCATAAAATGTAGACAAATGTGTATATGGATCCTCATGATCCATTTTTGTGAATTGATGGGTACTGATGAGACTAAGGAAAGCATATTTTATCCCCAAGGCCCTATTGGTAATAGGTATTACAATACTAGAAAAATGTCTTGGTCCTCGGTACATGACATAATGTCCAAGTATCCTCTTAAGAGATGGTGCTTGTTCTTCTGTCATGTTGCTTTCCTCCTGAAAAAATATTAATGGGAAAATAAAAAGTGGTTAAGGATTACTCTTTAGTGTCTCCTTGTCTTTCTTTTGTCTTTGTCTTGTTGTTTCTTTTGACTACCCTTTCAATCTTTGATTCAATTAATATTTGGTCTTTGGGAATTTAACTCTCAATATCATATAAAACTGCTAATTCAAAGATTAGCACAAGGATTCACTAGCAGTAACAAAATATTTTTTTTTCTTAAAAATTTAAAAACAAATAAAAATAATAAATAAAAACAAATTCAAACAAATATGCAAATAAAAAAAACAAACAATACACAAAATAAACACACTAAAGCAATATAAACAAAATTTAAAACAGATTTGCAAATTAAAATAGAATCAAATCAAGTATGTAATATAATAAAATAAATAAATTAAAAAAATCTGTAAATAAAACAAAATATAAACAGTAACAAATATAAACACAATAATCTAATATAAACAAAAGTTGAGAACTATTAAAAAAATAAAAACAGTTAGAATATTTACAATATTTAGGAATTTATACTCAAAAATCAAATTGTTCCCCAACCACGATGCTAAAAACTTAATGACTTTTTACGGCAAGTGAATCGCATTATCAGAAGTAATAATGTGTCCTTAAGGACGGATATCGAACCCACAAGGAACCGTTGAATATTCAAATAAAAGATTCACTAAATATAAAAACAGAATAATTAAAGTTGGTTTGAGAATTGTTATGATGACAAGAATTAACAAGAAAACAAATCAAAGAGTTTTTGCTTCAATTGGAAAAATAGGGATTGAGTTTCATCTTTCTCACTCTTTTGTATTTTTATTAGCATTATAATATTTTGCTCTTCTGATTGTTATTGATGTCGTATAAAAATCATTTATATCGATTCCTCGCATATAAAATTATTAAGGTGTTACCTAAATATCGATTCCTCGCATATTTATAACTTAGCTTTATGAATAGATGTTAATAACAATTTAATGTTTAGGTCAGAACCATAAAAATACTTTCTAGTCAGATTTAAGATTCTAGATCAATACATTAGGAGCAAAACAATAATATCAATAATCAATTAAGAACAAAATATTATATTTAAAATATCATCTCAATACATCAGAGTTTGAACAAATTACTCTCAATCCCAAAGGGTAGAACTACCCACACATGACGACTGCCTCCTCTAATGTTTCACACACTTTCCTATTCCCTCAATTGGGTTATAATTCACTCAATGGTATTTTCCTCTCAATCTGGCACACCAGTGTTGTGCTCCTATTTAACCTAATTTGCTAGGATTAGGTGACTTCTTACGTCACACTAATGGGCTCGTTAAGTAAAACATAGGCCCAATGTTTCTGGCGCTTTCTTGCTCAAGCGAGATATAGCTCGCTTGAGCAAGCAAAGCGTAATTGTTTTTTCCAATGCTTTTGAAGCATTATTGCTCAAGCGAGAATGAGCTCGTTTGAGCAAGATGCTTTGATGCTGATTTGGACTTCTCGTGTACTTGTGCGTTTTGAGGCCTTCCAACTTTCTTCTTTTAGCTTATATTATTCTTCTTTAGTCCAATCATCTTCATTCTTTCCTAAAACCCGAATTTAATATTAGATTTGGGAATAAAATATTCTTATTCAAATAAAGATCATAAAGTATGTAGAAAGGTATAAATTCATAAATATATTATGGATTATTTTATATTTATTTTAGTAATTAATACTCACAAGTGTTTATATTTTAATATGAAAGTGTCTATATTTTAATATATGAAATATTACTAAAATTAGATACTTTATCAAGTGTCAAAATGATTAAGTTATACAATACCAAAAAGATTTTATAAGCTGTAAAATTTGTTTAAACTGATTTTCAGAAATAGATTGAAATGAAGGGTATTGAAAATGTTGAACTCGGAAAGTGGTGTTCAATAAATGGAGTCTCAGCACATGTGTTCTATTGTAATCCAGAGCCCTACCCCCATTGAATTGTACAATGGATTAATTATTGGCCGTTTCAATGGCTGATGAGACCTTGAAGCCATTGCTTTTACCAAAGCCATGCCACAGGAGAAGAACATGGAAAAAGAAAAACACTCTTCATTTATAGAGATATATAGATTCTGATTTTATGTAGCAAAACATGAATAATAGATTTCTTTGTTTATCACTTGTTTGAACCAATTTCAAAGTTAATGTACTATTCCCTGTCTTATGAACATGTGGGATTTTATGAAGATAGATTAACATGCTGGCCCTGTCATCAACACTACAATTCATAAATGTTTTCTAAGCACCTTTTATATGTAGATCTATCTTACATTGGTGAGTTAAAGGGCAACTAAAAAAATCAACAACTTGATCTATAATTAATGCATGAGCCAATAAATATATCATGAATTTGTCTCCTACACATTTGAATATGCTAGACTCTTCCTTTCAATCTTCATCAAACTTGGTTCCATCATCACCAATCAAAGTTTGCATTCAATACACTGCACACTGCACACTCCACACAAATATTATAATACCTAAAATTAAAAGAAAGATTATTTTTAACATTTGGTGGGGGTTATGGGAGGGAGGACAGGAAGTGAGCAACACGTTTATTATATGAGTCCACTCTTTACTCAGTCTCTTATCAAATTCTAATGAGCTTCCAGAATGTAACCACTCTTAGAATGAAACAAAACAAGAAGAAAAAACTATAATATTTTTTTATGAATTAAAATTATCATTATAAATTACAAAATAATTTTTTCATAAAATTATATATAAAAAAAGATCACATGTGTATAAGTTAATTTTAATTTATTGAGCATTTTTATTTATTTTTAAATTCTTAAAGAAACTTGTAAAAAAACCCTAATAATAAGACTCGCCTTTTTCAAAATTGATAGTTGATGAAATTTATTTAAAAATATAATTTTTCTGTGTGTAGAAATAAAATATAATAAAACATGTTAATATTAATGAAATAGTTAGTTATGAAGTTTTTTTATTTATTCTATCCTCTCATTTTTTTTACCACACAATAAAATTCACGTATAAATTGATAAATAAAGTTATAAAGGACCAAAATTATAATCTTAAAATACAAAAAAAAAATTAAAATATTGCCACATAAATAAATAAAAATGAAAAAAAAGTAATATCAATAGCTAGTGATGGACTAAAATAGGAAGCAGAGTCACACTATATATAATAATTTTCAACCAAAAAATATAAAATTTTACTAATTGTTGTTTTTCAATCAAAGAATTAAAATCTCATTAATTTATGTGTATTAAAAAAAATTAGTCTTTTTATTTTTAACAAGTGTCCTTAACATTTGCATAGTAGTAAAAAATAGCAGATTTAAAAGTGACTTATTAATTTTTTTATAAAATTACCTAACACATCTAAAGCTGATCTAACTAAAACTAAAAGCTAGACCAAAAGTAGACAGCCGTCCATGTTCTCCTATGAAACCATCCAATGACTCATTCATTCCCTTGATTGCGTCCACTTTGAATTGGTTATCCTAAATCCTTGTTCCTTGTTATAAATATCAGAATATCAGATAAAATTAAAACAATGTTTACCAAACTACCTGTTAATAAAATATTTTCAGTATAAAGAAAACATGACTATATTATATTATATTTTCTAGTTGCTCAATTATAAATCTTAGTCTTGTGGCCCCATTTGTTATCAACATTAACTTTAGGCAATGGGACATTGCAGATAAACTTCAGACCACAACATTCTTAAGAAAAAAAGAGTGGTTGATGTTGTTTTCTGGGTATTGAGAGACATTAGATATGAGTAGTTTAAGGTATTTTAATATTGTAACATGTAACTAGATATTTGTAAATCTTACTTAAGCAATTAAGTATCATATATTTGCCCATATAGTGTTTGAAGTCACGTCCACTGGTATTAGCACTTAACTTCTGGTGCCTGTTTCTAATTATAACATGATCTCCATTAATGGTTATCTGATCATGCAATATGTCATATGGGTTAGAAGTGGTATGTCACATGTCATGTCTCAAATTATTAAGTATTAACCCTTGCTTCTTAGTTTATTATGCAACATGATAAAGAATGATTCATTACACTGTGTATCCATTTCACAATTATTCCCCCATCCACCTGCAACAGTTTGGTTGTTTATATATTTTTCTATGATCTTGGAGCATGTGACAGTGAGTTTTGCAGGGGCCACCAAAGTACCGTTTCACCTGTGAAGGGCATTGGTAAAGATGAATGAGTAAAGCTTTGAAAATTGTTTTGACGTGAGTGATTGAAGTTTGTGAAGAAAAAGAGGTGGCAATCAAAGTCAGAGCATAGATACGGTGCCTAACACCCAATTATCTGCTTGTACAATTAATTAGCAACACAGGTTCAACAGTATCATTTGAAGAGTTCAAGCTTTCCATATTCTGATTCATCACATAAAATTGGAAAATGATTGGTCACCACCACCAGCATCATGTTATCACTGTAAAAAAAAAAAAAACCAATTTCAAATATAAAAATAATTAATTGCTATAATGAATAAATTAAAAATTATTTTAATTTTTTTTTTTATAAACTAATTTCTATTATTATTAAATAATTTTTAAGATTTTTATACTAAATTTATAATTTAAATAATTGGTAGTTAAAATCTTGATAGATAATTAGATATCAATTTAAAAATTATTTAATAATAATATTTTTTTTAGAAAAATAATATCTAATTTAATTACTAGATGTTGGATAAAAATATGTTAAATTACCTCCGTCCATCACAATAGATAATGAAAATATTACTGATATATTGACCCAATAGATAAAATAAAAGAAAGAATAATTTTTAGTGAAATGTTAAACTTTGTATGAAAATATGAACTTTTTAAAAGAAGTTATAAATTGATTTCTTTAAATATCATACAATTGTCGTGTCAAACGAACTTCAATGAAAAATATGCTTGTAAGTTTCAGTTTCTAATTTTGATGTTTGTGGCGTAAGTAACTGTTTAACCCATGAACAGTATTACCATCTCTTGTTATAGTACTGGCAAAGCCATGCCAATTCTCAATTGAATTCTTTTTATTTTTTAAATTTTCATCAACAAACGTTTAAAGAAAAATATACAAGTATTTTCATGATAGACTTTTCATAGTGTATCTATGTGTTAATCTTTATTATAAATAGAATGTTTATAAATATTTATTTGCAAAAAATTATTCAAGATTATGTAAAAAAATATGTAAGAAAAATGAGACAAAGTACATGAATTACATTATAGAAACGAAAAAAATTACTAGAGATATCAGATATAAGAAATAATTAAAGTAAAATTTAAATAATAAAATGAAGTAAAGTAAAAGAAATGGATAAAATATCCAAATATATATTATTGAAATAATATGATTGAAAATATTAAACCTCTGACTTAAGATTTCAGTGGGTATCTATAAGTTTTAGTTACGATATTATATTTAGAGAGGACAATTCTTAAGTACCTATAATTTTCATCAATATTTATCATTAATAGTTTTAATCTTGGATCTTCACCTTTTAATGACGGTTTAAACTTGATTCTTTAAAATATTTGACATTTTATTGTACTGGGAAATATTAAAACAAGGTCGGTGTTAAATAAAAACACATTATTAATAAATCAAAACATTTGAAGAGATTATATGTTTAACTTGATTATTTTTATACATGAAACCTCCCTTCTTTTTTAACTATAGTGGGTTTTAGAAATTGGGATACTTAATAAATATATTTATTTTGAAAACAAATATTTATGCTGTTTATTTTACATAATTGTTTGGATAATATTAACTGGTCACATTTTAAATAATAAGAATTAATTTCTTATTAAAAGTGTTGTAAATTTTTTAAATAATAAATATTATATGCTTCTTAAAAAAATTTAAGATATGTTTAGAAAGAAAAAAAATGCTCACACGACTAAAAAGAATGTGCAACAACTTTTTTCTTCTCAAATTCTTTATATAAAAGATTTTTTTTAAGAAGAAATGTTAATGAAACTCTTGCAAAAAAGAATGAGGTCAAGTTTTTAAGTTATCCTTAACTTTTGTAGTTGTGAGAAAGAACAATGTTTGCATTCAAGAACAGTCTAAAATGAGTGAACAAAATATTGTATCCATCATAAGTCGTAACTTCTCTTTTAGAGAACAAACTAATGATATTTTATATCATTTTATTTGTAAATTTTTTAATTTTAGTCAGGAGTAACTGATGTCCAAACAATACTCAGAGTAACTAGGAGTGAATTGCTCACATTTTTTTGACAACTCTTTTCCCTTATCACAACATGGTAAATAAATCCGTTGATTTTGATATCTCGTTTAAATCAACTTTGTGGCTAATTGAGATTCTAATTTGTACCCTTAGGGATTCAAGATTGTTTATGTAAAAGGAATTTTGATCTATTGAACTAAGCTTGCCATTAGTGGAGACAACTTTCCTCACTCAATGTAGTCCCCAACACTTAACCCTGATTACTTTTTTATATGGCACATCTTCCTGGGATTATTTAGTGTTTCCGCAATAGATGGATTTCACATGTGGTTTGTATTACAAAGTGGACTTTAAGCCTAACTCAACCCCATAAAATCGGTTCATGAGGTGAGGTCTACACCCACTTATATACAATGAATTGTCTTAATCTCTAATTAATGTGAGATCTCCAACACATCCCCTCACGCCGAGAGTGACTCTGATACCATATTACGAAGTGGACTTTAAGTCTAACTCAACCCCATAAAACCGGCTCGATAGCGGGTGACACGATATGCTCAACAAATACTCGCTAGGATAGGCTTTAAATGGATATGATACCATATTACAAAGTGAACTTTAGCCTAGCTCATGAGGCGAGGTTTGCATAAAAGGATATGGATACCAGAGTTATAGAAATAGAAGATCTTAATATTAATTGTGTTGTTTTTTCTAATTATTAGTTGTTTATCTTTATATAGGTGAATAACATTTATTTTGTTTTGTCTGTTATGATTCTAGTATTTATTTAATTGATGATTTCTCTATTTAACTAGACCTAGAATGAGTGTACTGCTTGTACATATTCAAATTATTTGTTTTAATCTCAATAGAATAATATTAGTGATATTCATTCTTATATCATTTGTCTTCTTTTTAGTTTTTTTTTTTATCTCTATTCTATTTTATAATAGTTTGGGATCCTTAATGATTTTTTTTCACAATAGCCAATGCTTTCTTTATGATGATGGTTGACGGTAACTTGAACCTTCACATTTTGGTGTTGGAGGATTACTTGTTCATTGTGTTGCCACCTTATAGTTTGATTTTATAGCTATTTATGACTGATGATATAATAGTTGTTAGAATGAAAATAACAATAATTATGTAACAATAGTTTTAACCATGATCAGATGATAATTGCTATAACAAAAATGATAATAACAAGAACAAATTTCAATTATAAATAAAATCATAATATATATATATATAAATCTTATATTATAAATTAGTTAGTTTTATAGATTTGTAGTATATTTTAATAAGATTAATCTAGAGTATTACTCGCTATTAAAACACTTAAATATATCAATTTTATGTTTAAAATGTTCTAAGATCACTTATTAATTAAAAATATAATTAAATTGAAATTTATATAATTGGAGTTACCCAATTTAAAAGTAATAAAAATATAAACGACGAGGTAAAAAATGATTATCTTATTTTATTATGTTATAATTTAACTTTTTCTTACCTTTTAGATATATTAGAGTAATAATAAAAAATTGAATAAAAATAATATTTGACCGCTATATCGAACTATTAATTATTATAAGAAGAAGTCATCTTTTAATTAATGGATTGAAATTAATTCGTGTTTTGGTAACCAAACACAACATTTTTTATTGTAACATGCACGTCTCAGGTCTTAGTGTTGCATTTTAAGGAAGTTGCTATAAGGTATTAAGAAAATTGAATAAATAAAGTAAAAGTATATAGATAGAATAAAAATGATGCCATAATAATTAAATTAGAAAAAGTGGCTCACTAGAAAATTAGGTTTGCATTAGAAGAAGCACGTGCTGGAACTGAACCCGAATTGTCACTGTCATTTATTCAGGCCTGATTGTGTGGACCACTTACAACCCTGCTTTCAATGAAATATTCTTTGTTGTGCATTTGAGTTTGTTAAAAAAAATATTTTTTTAACAAAATAAGTATTTTTTACATATTTTTTATTTGAATTTTTTTATCAATTAATAAATCCTATCTATTATTAATTAAATAAATTAAAAAGTATATGTTTCAAAAACACTTGTTTTAAATTTAAACAACTAAGGTGGATCGTACTTGTTTAACGATAATGAATCACATTAATAAATAAATAAAATTAGAGAATATGATAAAAAAAATCCCACGACAATCGCAGGTCACTTGGTGCAACAGAATTGGTAACGTTTTACAACTATTCATAGGAATATAATCAAACTTCAAAATGCTAAGGTTCTTTTTATGTTAGTTATAGATTCTTAAAACAAAAGTAGAAGTGGTAAAATTTACATGAATATATTTTCTTATTAAAGTAAAAATTTCATATAATAAAATCATTAAATATAAATTAATTTTAGAGAAAAATAATAATTAATTATTATATTAATTAAATTATATATTATTTTAAAAACTAAAAAAATTATTGGTATATAAAATAATTTTTATTGTTAATAAAATTTATAAACTAGTTTATATTAGTATCTAATTAGCTATTTAGATACCAATTTAAAAACTAGTTTATAAATTTTATTAAAAAATAAAAACTACTTTAGATACTAATAATTTGTTTATACTTTCAAAAAATTAATAATTTGTTTAGTCTCATATCTAATTTAGTCATAACTAATTATTTAAAAAAAAATATTTTCTATTAAATGATTTTTTTAGTGAAAATAGAAAAACCAGTTATTTATTATTTTAATATAATCATCATTTTTTTACAATTTTTTCTCTCCATTTTCTCTCTAAATTTTTATCTTATTCTTGAAGATCAGAAGTCACCTTTGAATTATTGATTGAGAGGTATTTGATCTTAGGATTAGTTATTGTTAGTTCAAGATCCTAGTGATCTGTTTTGATTGTTGTGTGGTGTACGACAAATTATCTCTATGTCTTTAGGTGTTAGAGCTCTTTTGGGTACCCAACCATCCAATCAGGTAAGAGAAATTAGTTTTACTTTTTAATAGTATCATAAGTTAGGGGATTTTCGAGGTGAATGTGACATGGTCACAAGTTTCAAATTTCTTCTATAATGATTTTGTTATTATGTGACATAATTTTGCTTATTTATAGAATACTTTGAATTAAGTTAAGTTGTTGTGAATACTAGTGTTGAATTGACTAGTCAATGAAACTAAAATTGTATTCATTAATCTGTTTTAAACAAATTTTAAGTTTACTTGAGAACTGGTAGAACACTAAATAGGATCAAGTGATTCATGTTGGGATTATAATCTTCTAAACTAGTAAGGTTGGATTCGAAAAATCCAATTTGAGACACTAATAAGTGCCATAATTTAGTGATATTTCATGCAAAAAGATAGGAACTTATGGACTTTAATTATTAATAAAGTTATAATTCAACCTTTAATTTAGAAATTTGAATCACTTTACACATTTTTGGATTATGAGATTAATAGAATTATTTATTCCCAATTTTGCGTTATTTTTTGGAATTTAAGGAGAGATGAAACAAATGGATATATTATGAATAAAGATGTCACTTAGCCCAAGCCCAATTAGGTTAAATAAGGACGTAAGGTAGAAAGGATCATTGAGAGGATATTGAGAGATAGAAAATCCTAGAGGAGGCAATCGGAGAAACACCTTAGATATTCTTTTGTTGTTTTCCATACTTGTAATGGCCAGTATGAGTGGTTAAGTCTTCCCTTTGGTATTGAGAGTAATTTGTTCAAACTCTTATATATTGAGGTGATATTTATTTATAATATTATACTCTTGGTTATATTGTCATTTTATTCTTAAAGTTTGAATCTTTATTCATGATTTTGATCTTTAGATTTAATTGGAAAGTATATCTAAGCATCTGACCTAAATGATAATGCTTAACATATTTGAATGATAGGAATAGATTTGAAACGAAGAAAGAGCTTGTACCTAAATTTGTGGAAAAAAAACTCAATGCTAATAAGTTATCTGCATCATGCATAAAGGAGGAAGACAAGGCTCATCAAGATGAAATTATAATGAAAAATGAGTTTAAACGTGGTCAACCAATTATGTTTTGTAGCGCTAAAAGATAAAACTCCTATATAAAAGGTTAATGAAAAAAGGGTCAAGTTTGTGGGTTATCAAGGAAATCAGAACTGGTGGAACTATTAAACTTGAAAGTCCATACTCCATAAGAATTAATTGTAACG
Source organism: Phaseolus vulgaris (assembly GCF_000499845.2). NCBI lineage: Eukaryota > Viridiplantae > Streptophyta > Magnoliopsida > Fabales > Fabaceae > Phaseolus > Phaseolus vulgaris. The sequence goes on along the minus strand of NC_023755.2, from coordinate 32,568,817 downwards.
AGAAAATTGTTACAACAAAGGGCTCATCCACAATTGACTTTTTTTTACCGTAAGTGTATTGAGTCATAAGAAATAATTTGTCCCTAAGAACGAATATCGAACCCACAAGTAACAATTATTTAAAATCCCAATTGTAGCATTCACTAAGTATAAGAATATATACAATAATTTCATTTGAAATATATTGACATAAGTTTGTGTGAAAATTAAATGAAAGCAAAATAAATGAATAAAATAATTCAATGAAGAAAATTGGGAATGAGGTTAATCCTTCTCACTTGTCTGTAGTTTTAAACATATAACATTACATCTTGATAGACATTGATGCACATATAAAAATAATTCATATTGATTTCTCGCATACAAAATTATTAAAAGAGTCTCCTAAATATTGATTCCTCACATGTTTATAAAAACTCCTTATAAAGCAATTAACATTTGAAATTTATTCCCAGCATTCAAATATGTTAAGCATTATCATTTAGGTCAAATGCTTATAAGTACTTTCTAGTCAAATCTAAGGATCAAAATCATGAATAGTTTCAAGCTTTGAGAATAAAATGATAATACCAATCATCAAGCAAACTCCTAATCCCAAAGAAAAGAATTAGCAATTCATGGTGGCTATTGAAGGCTACTAGGAGGCTTGTGAAAAATTTGCAAACCTACTGATCAACAGGAGCTAACTTGTCTAGGCGTTGATTAAGCTTGGAGTTGGGTTTTTCAGTCCAGTATAGGGGAAAACCATCTAGGAGGTCAGGGTGCTTCTTGTTAGCTCGGACCTTGAGGAAGTGGCCTTTGAAATTTTTGTAAGAGGATTGGAAGAAGGTAAGGATTCCCCTTCCAGAAATGCTATTTACAGAAACCCAAAGTTGACGATTTAGTTTCTTCACCTCGAAAAGGTAATGGAACATGTCAACAGAGGGTGGGACACCGAGCTGGTCACAAAGAATGGAAAAGGCACGAACAAATGCCCAACTATTGGGATGCAGCTAGGCAGGAGCTACATTGAGCTCAGTCAAAAGTTTTTTTTCAAAGACTAACAGAGGAAGACAAATAAGGACTCTTTTAAAAGCAGTGGCATAGAAGTAGCAAAAGGGTTTGTTTGGGGATATGGCTTCATCACAACATACTGGCTCATCTATCGCACATGGGTCTAAGAAAAACTCTTATTTGCCGAAGTGGCACTTACTTTTCCTAAGGGTTACTATCTTTTCGTGGGAAGTATAGGAAGAGGTTTCGATAAGGAAGTTTGGCGGTATTTAAGAGTACAAGGATTTATAATCCATTGAGGGTTGCATCTAAACACAATCACATGTAGAAAAGCGGAAAATATCTTACACCCAGCACATCATCAAAACAATTAAAGCAAGTATAAATTCATACGACGAAAACAATAAAAGAATAGAGAAACAAAACCCAACATGCATACGGGAACTCATACGACAACATGCGATTAATCAGTGTCAAGCGAAAGCATAAATGGGTGAAAACAGAATGGTCCCAGGCAAAACATGCGTTTATGAAAGATAAATAGTTGAGAAGAGAAAAAGGAGTACCTTTTATGGTTGGAAGAAGGAAATCTTGGAGGAATGAGAACAAATGAGTGAGGAGCTTTGAATGATAAGAAGGAAAAGGTGCAAGTTTGAAGGGTTTTAGGGGTTTTAATGTTTTCTGAAACAAAGTTTTGAGAGAAGAGGGAATTCTAAACGATTGAGTTACGCTGCCACTAGTGCTAAGACACGTGGGCGTGTGGTACCGCGTACAGTAAAATGTCACTTCAAAGTCGTTTCAAGCGCCCCACCTACCTCTGAGAAATGGTCACGTCAACGACCAAGGGTACTCAGGAGACTCTTCGCTTAGCCAAGCTCAGCTCGAGCTTAGGGGGCTTATTTACTTATCAGTGCTCGGCTCTCGGTATTATTTTTGTATGCTCGATTCTTTGTGGTATGGGAGGTTAGCTCGATCGTTGGCCCGGGTGAGACATGTGCAGATGGCCCTTTTTCAGGGTTGGCCCAAAGCGCGCAATAGGGTCGTTACGCAAAGTAATTTTATATATACACCTGCTTATAGATATTGGACGGTGAATATAATATTGTTGTTGTTATTTTGCATGTTTGTTGTGAGTACGTGGCAATATTTTCTGTTGCATATTTATTACACGTGGCGAGTTGCTATAACCCTTTTAAAATAGGGAGATGTGTTGGTAACAGAAAGGGGCCTACGGATGACACTTGAAGATCATTGGTGCTTGTGGCAGGTGGTTTTTCTATTAGAGATCAAAGATTAACGACTTAGAATATTTTCAGTTAATATTTGCTTATCTCCGGGGAGAATGGTTGCATGTTGCATGTGCGACAATAAAAGGAGAGTAAGTCTCTAGGTAAAGGTACGTTGTTTTTTATACACTTTCTTCACTGGTTACTTTTTGTGTGCCCTAGTTGACTTGATTGTCGGAGTGTAATCAACAGGTAGGGCGCTCTCTGTCTCAACGGAGCCTTATTCTAGTGTGACAAGGAGGCACGGACTCGGTTCCAGAAGAGGTAGATATAAAAGGGGGTATTCAACCTAAAGTCAACCGGTAACCCAATATAAACCAACAAGAACAAGAACAAGAACAATAATCATAAAAATATTTATCATTAAGTTGTTATATTTACATAATCATAAATATTTATCATTAAGTAGTTATATTTACATAATCATAAAAATAATTATCAGTAATTAATTATATTTATATAATTATATAAATATTTATCAATAACTAGTTATATTTATTTAAAGTTATTTAAAATATTATAATTAAATATAAAATATTTTATTTCTTTTAAGTTAAAGTTTAATTTTATTTTAAAATATTATTATTTAAAAATTAATTTAACTTATAAAAAATAATTTTATGTTTGAAATTTAAAAATCAAGTAAATAAAAATATAATATATACAGAATATTATATAATTATATAACAAATTGTATTTAAATTTAAATTAACAGATAATAATATTAAATTTAAAATGGAAAGACACAAGTGAAAGTAATAAATGAATGCATTTCCCACATAAAGGCACCGTCATTGTCACTAAAAATAAAAGAATGCATTTCTCAATTTCTCAATTTAAAATATGTATGTACGGTCTTCACTTTTCTTTTTTATTTTTTTCTGCAACCCTTCATCTTCTTATTCGTTCTCCTTTTGCCTTCTCCATCTTCCTTTCTACCCTTCATCTTCTCCGTTCTCCTTCTCCCTTCCACTGCAACACTGACTTAAAAGTGTCCTCCGCGTGTCCACAAATTGGGTCGTGTCCGGCCTAGTTCAATGCATCTGACATCGTGTCTGTCGGGTGTCCGTGTCCAATACGCGTCCAACATGCGGAAGCAGAGATGATGAAGCATGTCCGAATTTCATAACTCTTGAGTGATCTCGCCTGGGTGTGACTGAGCTTACTTGGACGAGATCATCTAGAAGCTTATGGTTAGGCGAGCGTTAGAGCATTCCAACTTTCCCTTTTTTTATCTTTGTATATTATCCTTTTTCCCTTTCCTCTCTTTTGATCTCCTTTTGGGCTTTGGCTAAATGACTTCTCGCATGGGCGTGATTAGGCACGCCTGAGCAAGTTGGACGAAAATAGGTCCAACGTCTCTGAAGTGATCTTTCCTAGGCGTGACTGAGCTCACTTGGGCGAGATCCTTTGGAAGCTTCGGGCTTAGGCGAGTGTTGGAGTGTTCCAATCTTCCCTTTTTATCTTTGTATATTCTCCTTTTACTCTTTCATCTCCACTTTTCCTTAAAATTCTGAAATTAACACAAATTTGGGAATAAATCGTTCTTATTCATATTATAACCATAAAATATGTAAAAATGTTTAAATTGATAAATTAAGAGTTATATTATAGTTATTTCATCAATAAATATCCATAAGTGTTTGTATTTTAATATGAAATATTATTGAAATATGACACTTATCAATATACAATTTAGAAGAGATAACGAATTGTGCTTTACATATGTGATGAGAAGTTCTCTCTAAATCATAAGTGTACCTTGATACAAAATGGATGAGGACGTACAAAATAACAAGGTTAACAAAGAACAACAATAATAAGTGGAAGGCACACTATAGATAAAGAGTCATGTTCATAATCTATCTAACCATACTTTAAAGAGAACATTACAATTTGATTCACAAAATTATTAATGGAACTTAAATAAAAATCCAGTTATATGGTGGAAGTTTTGATAATTTTATAATACCTAGACTTGCAAGGTTTTTTTCTAACACGTTCACAAGTAGTTAGAAACCTGACATACTGGAAAATCAAACAAATTTCAATAAACATTTAAGTTTATTGTTTAACAATTTCAATATATTGTCTCACTATTGTGATAACAAAATTTGTTTCAATGGTTAGCAAAATTGATACACACCTTGTTAATTAGAACAAATGATTCATCAGTTTTTATATGAATATGGAATTAATTACACTAAAATATATTTTATTGGCCACCCTCTTTAGACACATTTTCACCACTTTAAATATTTACAAGTTGTTGATGCAATAAGAAAGTTGTACACACTACAAATTAGTACCACAAAAGAGACTTCATATAAGTATCTCTTGGACCTACCTATTTCGTTAGAACCTAAAGTATCTATACTGTTGAATCAATATAAAGAACTATTCAACCCATCTTATGAGTTACTTACTCTTTGTATACATGCTAATATCTTTATCCTCATATCCAAAAGATTGAACCATTAAATTTTTACCTCATCGTTACATATTGTTAGTTGTTGTGTTCAATATGTTTCTATACATTTTGTTAAGATTTCAAGTTTGAGTTTGTTCCACATTGACCAATAATGAACTCAAAAAATATTATGTAAAAAAGAAAACTCGCATACCTATTATTTTAAAATTTTGAGTTGCACGTGTTGTCTTGACTTTCTTATATAATTCTTATATAAAATGCTAATGATCCATCTTCGAATCACCCAAAACTTCCCGTAAGAAAATTCTAATACCTTTTCTCCTATAAGCATAGTACACATATTTAAAGACATACAATTATATTTCAAAATATCCAAGTGCTAATTCAATGGTTAAAACAGTTAATATATGGATTTTGCATTAGCAGTGTATATGAACATTTTTCATTTATATATTTTGTGCGTGGATAACAAAATAATTGAACCTAATTTCTTTTACAAAGTATTTGATTTCCCCATTATTAGTGCTCACAGCAAACTAGTTATTTTCAAGTCTCCCTTTTAACCAACATTCAATTAACCATTTAACTTCTAGAGGCAACCATAAGCTGTCACAGAAGTGGATCCTTTTGTAAGTATCCCTTACGAGCTTTCAAAAGGGTGAAGTGAAGTTCATTATCTTAGTTTATTGCAAAGTCAATACATAAACTTAAGACTTGTATAGGGATGTTTTGCACCAAAACAGAGACTTTAGCACCACTGCACGCTTCTTTTGCCCACTAATTTTATTTTATATATCTAACGGATGTAAAACCCAACAGATATTACAAGCTATTCATTCATATAAAGGGGATTAATGAGAATGTTCATTTTCGAATTAGTTAGATGCATAATTAAAAGAAATAATTATATAATTATTTTAGGATATTAAAGGATACGGATACCAGAGTCATGGAAGGATCCTAATATTAATTGAGTATCTTTTTCTAATTATCAGTTGTTTATTTGTAGAGAAAAATATTTGGATGTCTTTTCTAATTATAAGGTGTTTCTCTTTATAGAGGTGAATAACCCTTATTTTGTGTTATGATTCTAGTATTTAATTATTGATTATGTTCCTCTTTAATTAAACCTAGAATGAATGTATTACTTGTATATATTCAAATCATTTGTTTTAATTTCAATAACAATAAAAAAGAGATATTCATCCTTATATCTTTTACCTTCCTTTTACTCTTTTGTTCATCTTTTGTTCTCTTTTATTTATCTCTATTCTATTTCGTAATATAGGATTTAATTAAAATGCCCCTGCCATGTGATATTGTAACAATTTTTCTCATCCAAAATCACAGAAAATCAATGAACGACTGCTCAAACACAAGGGTCCACACAAGCTTTTGAATGTTCTTTTAGTTAAGACATTTTCTTCCCTTCAATTCCTAACTTTGTTTTGTTTCATTCCCTCCAAATTAGAAGTTGAAATTACAGTCACAAAACTACAAACGCAATGCAATGATGTGCACATCCAAGTTACAATAAAATTCCATTCGGATACATTAAATATAGTTTTATATCACTTAAGTGTCGATCTTAATAATATTTTATATATATATTTCTCTCAATTCATTAAAATATTTTTAAAAAATAAAACAATTACAAAATTTTAGATTTTAAAATAAATAATATCTTATATATAGTAATGACCATAATAATATATAGTCGATAATTCTTTTCATAATCTGTTTATCAAGTTAGACCCTTTCGAAAGTGTGGATTTACTTGGTACAATGCATATTTTTTCCTATGGCATTGTTAAGTTAATTTACCCTTAGTTTTATAGGTCATAAGAATTTAATAGTATAAGTGTTGGTATTATTAGTTAGTATCCTTGCACTTCCGTTCACGCGGTTTCCCAACTTCCATGCCTTTCTCTTTCTCGCGATATCACGACACCAATTCAGTTAAAATACAAAATAGAAGCAAAAGAAGAAATTACTATCATTATAAGTGTACCTTTTCTTTTGCTCTAAACAATTTTTTTACGCTAACCAACAAAATGCAGAGACACTTCAATTTAATTACTCCTCAAACTTGCATGCTTTCACACAAGGATTTCGCTTTCATTTAATGTTTCTTTCTTTGTTCTAAAACTAATACGAAAGATTAACATCATTTTTTTGAAGTCCACAAAAAAGATCTTGTAATAGTTAAATAAAAAGAGAAGCAAAAATGAGACCATTAATTACTGAATTGGGCTTTTACATAGAGCAATAATTAACAAGAGAAGTCATGAATTGTTGAATAGAGAAATATTAACAGTCAAATTAGTGTGTTTTTAACGTTAGTCCGTAATATGGGAAGTGGATTTCAACAAGTGATATTAAACGTCCTTGGTATTTGAATAAGCTTATTATTACCACATAAAATGTGATTACGCATTAAGAGAACCGACACCTAATTATAAGCCTATTGATTATTTGCAAGCAAGTTCAAAGCCGTTTTAATACACTAACTTGGGAGTCACATTATACTTTAATTTCATCAAAGTTAACGGATGAAGAAAGAGTGCTGTTTCTTTAGTTTACATTAAAACTTCCAACCTTATCAGTTTTTTTTTAATCATAAACATTTAAACAAAAAGAGAACAAGAGAATACCTTAAGCTTGTCAGTTCAACTTTATGTATAACTCACATTTAATTATGAAAAAATAAATTAGTCACACAGACTAGTCAATTCTCATACCATTTATTGTGTTTTTCTTTTTCCACTCCTTTTTTTTCCCTCCTCTATGGACATACTTTTCATCTTTAATCCCAAAGATAAAATACTTTATCACTGTTTATTTATAAATCATAATTTTTTTTCTTAATCGAATGATAAATAAAAAATAAATAGGAAGAGAGGGATTAAAAAAAAGTAGAATATAATATATATTTAGGTGAAAAATACAAATCCGCTTTGTTTGTGTAAGAAAAAGTATTAGCTGTTAAATTTAAATCTATGAACGAAACGAACGAAGTTTCAAAGATGATAGCTACGGGTTTGTGGTATAGTAACAAACCTTGTCCTATAATGAGATTGTAAAAGTTTAAAAACTATATTATATTATTTATATTGCGTATAAAAAGTATTTGATACAGTGAAACTATGGGAAGAGACGGGTGAAGCTCATAAATGTTATAAATATTGTATTCTAATGCTTCTACTATTGTTTTGTAACGTTCATAATCTCCATCAATCTCTCTATCTCTTCTGCTGTTACTCAGTTTCATCGAAATTCAGCACAAATTCTGAAAATTAAACCCGAGAGTTCTTCTCTTCTCTTCTCTCTGTTTTATGAATATTTTCGATACATGATACATCTAGCACTTTCTGACCTTGTCCATGCTGTTGCTTTATCCTCGTTTGTCTTTTTTTTTTTAACCATTTTTTGTGAGTTTGTTTGGGGTGTTTGATTTAATCTCAAGATTTAAGGTTGAAGCGTCAGCGTGTTATTGTTATCTCCTGAGTAGTGTGTTTCTTAAACGTTGAACAAAGCAGACTTATCTTGAGTTTTCTTGAAGGCTTGGTTTAACAGCGACAGAGAGAGAAAAATAGCATTGTTTGTTTGCATAAGAATCTGTCTCGCCGTGTGAGGGTGTTGAATTTGCAACATTGTTGGTTGATTGAGAAGAGAAGAGAAAAAGAGAGAAGGAAAGAGACACGGAGAGAAAAAAAAAAAGGGAAGGGTATTAAGATTTTGCGGGAAATTCGGTGTCTGAACGTCAAAAAATAGAAGTCTTTCATTGTGGGGGCGATTTGCATTTTCAATTCTCTTTCAAAGGCAAAATTGCAATCCCCACAATCTCTCTCTCACTCTTTTTTTTTTGTTTGTTTTGTTTTCTTCCCCATCTGGGTGGTTGCCTCTGTTTTTCAGGGTTGGGAGAGAAGCTAAAATCTCCATCTTCCCTCCCTTCTCTCTATTTTTCTTCTCTCTCATATATCGATCTCCAATACCATGATTTTTAATAAAGGGTCAATGCATTCTAACCTTGATTGTTTCGTACGGTGTACCACACCGGTGGTTCAATCCCAGTTTCTTCCTAAGGTCTTGTCCTTTTCATTTCTTTCCTTTTTTATTTTTCCCTTGTGACATGATCTTAGATTATGTTGTCTTAAAATTTGTGTTGTTTGTTTTTGTGTGTAGTCTGAGATTACAAGCCTTAACCGTTTGTGGCATCCGTGGGAGAGAGAAAGCGTGGAATATTTCACGTTGGGGGATCTTTGGAATTGCTATGACGAATGGAGTGCTTATGGAGCCGGAGTTCCCATCTCCTTGACCAGTGGTGAGACACTTGTGCAGTACTACGTGCCTTATCTCTCTGCAATTCAGATATTCACCAGCAATAGTTTCAGGTATTGAATCATTACAACTTCTTTACCAATTTCAGCTTCCACCATGAATATCTAAAGAAATTTTAAACTGAAACGGGGAAAAAGAAAAAAAATATCTCTTTTTGAGTTTTCTGATAGACTGCACCATTTGGGTGAGATAGATAATGTTAATTTGTTATGGTCAAACATTCACGCGGGTTCCATGATGTTGCTTTTGGAAAATGGGTTGTTGAGCTTTTGTTTCGGACGAGTGGTTTGGTGAATTATTGTGTGCATAATTGTCAGCTTTATGATTTGGTAGTGATTCTTTAGGAATTAATGCAAAAACTTGGATGAGTATTTCAGGGAAGAGGCTGAATCAGGTGACTGTGAGACGAGGGATTCCTACAGTGATTCTTTCAGCGATGAGAGTGACTGTGACAAGTTATGGAGGTGGGATGGAACTTCCTCAGAAGAGGGAGGAGGGTCTGAGCAAGACTCTCTCTGGCATTTCAATGACAGATTGGGTCACCTCTATTGCCAGTATTTTGAAAGAGCAACTCCATATGGAAGAGTGCCTCTCATGGACAAGGTGTGTTCGTGTTCCCTTTTAATTTTATTTTCCTGCTCTTTATCTTACTTCAGCATCTTTTATCTTGTTCATTAAGGTCTGTGTTCTGCTTTTTGTGTTCTTAAATGAGATTCCAACCAATTCATTACGTATGGATCATGGAAAATTGGAAAGCACTTAAAGCCGAACTGCAATTACCAAAAACCCTTAGGATAAACATCGTAAAAGATGCATTCTTTGACTTTTCAACACAGTTGATAGAGAGACTCATTTTCATTTTTTCCCTCTGAAAAAGTCCCAAGTGATAATGAAAATTATGCATATTCCCTTTTCTTTATTTCTTATCAATGCATTTCTAGCATATGTTCTTCTCCCAAAGCTTTATTAATGTGCGTAATTTTCATTGCTCGGACTATAGCGATTGCTACAGAAACAACAAAAAATATTCGGGTAGCACAACCAGTAATGCATAAAAACAGCAAAAATATTCGTGTAGCATAATAAGTAAGTGCTCAAAAGAATAAAGATTCGATTGCTGACTTTGTGGGATGGTATCTTGCTTTCAGATTACTGGATTAGCTCAAAGGTACCCAGGGCTGATGTCATTAAGAAGTGTTGATCTTTCGCCAGCAAGTTGGATGGCTGTTGCCTGGTAATTATTACTAGATTTCTCTATCTAACTTCGTCACCAAAATATACTCCAAATTATTAAATAATACATTTGAAATTTATCCCAAGGCACATCCTTTACCTTAGTCTCTCTAGGGACACGATCAGTGTTATGATACTAAGAATATACTTTTTTTCTCAGGTACCCAATTTATCATATCCCCATGGGAAGAACAATTAAAGACCTTTCTACATGCTTCCTCACTTATCACACGCTTTCATCTTCATTTCAAGGTATTTCCCATACTTTTTTAAATATCTGATCATGTTCTAAATATCTAAAAAAGATACTTATGAAAAATAGAGAAAAAAGTTGAAACTGAAAACATAAAAAAAAACCACCTAAATTTTAAATATTTGGTTGACCCTAATGAATTGAAGGTTGTTACATTTCATATCAAGCAGTACTCCTATGATTATGTCTCTCACTTCCCTATTTTGGTGGGGCAATGGAAAGGTCCTTGAGTGTTTAATGCATGAAATCATGGAACATGAATTCTAATTTGTGTAGGCATGGATCTTGACGATGATATTGAGGGTGGTCATGAGAAGAAAAAGGAAGGGGAAGGCATAGCACTGCCAGCATTTGGTTTGGCAACGTACAAGATGCAAGGGGGGAACGTGTGGGTCGCAGGAAATTGTGGTCGGGACCAAGAAAGGCTAATGTCACTGTTGAGTGTGGCAGATTCATGGTTGAAGCAACTCAGGGTCCAGCATCATGACTTTAATCACTTCATGGGCATTCGGCATGGTGGCTAAAAGGGTTGATCCACTACTCTACAAAGAGTTCGCACTTGCAAAGATAAAAATCATCCTTTGCTGGGATGTTTGGTTTTTATATGCATCTTGGACCATTAATTGCAACTTTTTTTTTTCTTTTTTCTTGAGGTAGTGTGAGGAATGAGGATATGTATGTAAGTAGTAGTAGTAGTTGTTGTTGGTCTTTAACCCTCAAGCTCCTAAAACCATGCAAAAGGGTTGTGTGTGGCTCATGATTTGACTTCTTTGAACAGCCTCTGATGAAGAGATGGTAATATGTAGAGAGATAGGTTAGGGAGGTCAAAGGACAGAAGAGACTATATTGTGTATCACTTGCTATTGATCACAGTAATGAATGGTTAATGGATGTGACAAATGATGCAGAATCAGCAAGCAAGGTTGCACATTTTTGCCAATTTTTCTTTGTGTCTTTCTTACCTGTTCCCACCGGCTTTTGCTTGCAATGACATCTCGTTATTTTTGTTGTTGTGCGCACTCATTTAATAAAGAGAAGAAAAAGAGCGAATGCAATTAGGGAAATGGATGGTTCAGTCTTTTTGATGGAGTGTATCTTTGATTATTTCCATCTTCATCCATGTTCAACAATGCTCTTCTGTCATGCTTGACAGATGGATGAGCTTACCCTCAAATACCTGTGACCATGAATAAGAAAACCTATATATTATGGAATTTATTTCATTGTTGTCTTGTCACTCTTGTTATTCTTTTACTTTTTTGGTTTTTTTTCCCACTTTGCAACTACTAGTCCTTATTATCCAGGTGCTGTTAGATATATGTTCAAATGTCAATTATCAATGTCTAACCTCTAAAAGAAATGCACTGCCTTTTTTATTCCATTCTAATAAAGCATTTGATCTTTATTCTTTTGTATGAAAAATTCATAATCAGTTGCACAATCTTCAAATAAAAGGACTTTCTCCTTTACCACTAAGAACTAAAATTTCAAATAAAGGAGTTGCATGACATAGTGATATCAGTAATCAGCTGCAAAATCTGAGGGTTTACAAGTTCTTAGATGTTTTCAGAAGGCTTTTGTGGTGATACTTTCACACTAAAAAAATATTCACTTTTGTGAAATGAAAAGGGTGTCAAACTTTTCACAATCCCCTTTTCTTATTTCTCTGGCTAAACAATGCTCCATTGCTTTTTTTGGTGAAGATGGTATTTTTATTTTATTTTTCTCACCAACTAATCTTCATTGCTTTTTGGTTGAAAATACTCCTCTAATTTTAAAGGTGCTTCCTGTTCTCACCAAAAAAAATTCTTACAAAAGAAAAGCTAGCATAAAAAGATGTTATTTATATAATGAAAGATTCTCAGATATACCAACTTGGACTATTCATGCAAAAGAAATAACACCCTTACCATCATTAAACTCATTAATAAAATATTTCGAAAAAAAATATCATTTGGAAGTTATATAAGTTTGTGTTGCGAATACATAATGAGAGCAACAAATGCCACTATAAAAATATTATTTTAACAACTAGTTTACAATCTTCTATTTTTACCAGTTATAATTTAGAGTTAACTATTGGTTGTTAACATATTATGACTTTTTAGATATCATTGAGTTACAAAGAAACCTAAAACATGTTTTTAATCTCTTTTAAATTTTTGAAGTTTGGATTTTAGTTTTTTTAAAATTTATCCATAGCCTCTTTTATTTTTAGAATACATTGTTTTGTCTCTCAAATGTCATCTAAAAATATTTTTATAAATAAATATTAAATTTACTATAAATATCAAAATGATATATTTTAAAATTAGAAACTAAAAATAGAAGAAAAAAAAAACTACAACCAACAATTTTCAGGGTTAAAAATATTTAATTTTAAATAGAGAGGGACCCACTCTGCGTCGTCATGCTCTCATTTTTTTCTTATTTAATTTTTTACCTCTTGAATCAACTGATAATTTCCCTTTCATTTTATTTTTACTTGTTCTAAGAGACAAAGGACAAGTAGAATATATTTCGCCATATTTTTTATGCGTTTCAAAATATAAATTGACGTTAACTCACAACTATTAGTATAGTATTAATACTCTTATCTACACTTTTCCACTTAGAATATTTTAAACAAAAACAGTAAAATCATGGACGACACACGCATGAATAATTCCACAAAGGATGTTTTTTTATTTCCCCTTCATTAAAAAAAACCTTAGAGAAAATGAGCGTTTATTTGCTTCTTATTTATAAAAATCATTTTCTGTTTTAAAACTAAAAAAAAACTATATAAGAAAACACATTTAGACTGTTATTTCAGTTTTTACTTTTCTATTAATTACTCGTAAAGATATGGATCATATTTTTTCATTCACTTCTTTTATATCATTTAAAAGAAACAATTTTACTAAATAAAATGCATATCACACCCTAAATACAATAATTAAGAATGTTTCAGGGAGGAATAACGGTTAAGTCTCTTTTATCAGATGAACTATTTTAAGTTTTGGGCTGTATAAATTCTATTCTCTGTTTTTCATTTTCTAAATTTAAAATTATTATTTTATTTACCGTAAAATGAGTCAATTAGGTTTTACTTATGCTAAAACATATGTCCACTTACGTAAAGGGAATTTCATTTCTTTTAAATTCTCTAAATTGTTGTTGATTTCGATTGAGGATGATTGAGGATATCATGTTGTTTTCGATCTTGGATCAATGTAAGTGATGCTTAAAAAATATACTTTGATATTTAAGTTAGTATTCGATTGAGATAGTTGAATATAATAAATATTATTTAATATATACATTTGTCTTAATTGTTATATTTATTTATAAGGATGCGATGAGTCTCTCACACTCAATTAATATTAAGGTAGATTTTTTGGTTAATCTTAAATTTTAGATGAATTTACGGAAAATGATTATATTAACCATTTTGTGTTAGAGATGCATGTCAGAACCATATCCGAGAAGTACTTGACCAATGATCTTGATTAATACCCTCTCGGAATCGTACAGTGCACTATGTTTTTTATTTCAATCATTTTAAAACCATAAATTGTTATTATTATTATATGTAAAGTTTAAGGAAAATTAGCTAAATGTATAGAGAAATAAAATTTAAATTTTTTAAAACATAAAAGTTAGTTTATATTTATAAAGACTTAAATAAAAAACTATTAAATTTATGTGCACCAAAAATGTTGAAGTAATTAAGGTTGAAGATCTCTGCTTAGTTGAAGTAAGTCGATGTTGACCTGTGTTGTATAGTTTTGATGCAGCTCATGAAATATAAAATAAACCATGCTATTAATTTGGCAACAAAATCAGATTAATTGAATAATTATGAAAGATACAGATATTTTAGTGAAAATGAATCATAATAGATATTATGTTGGCCACAAGCCCCATCTATTTTTGAATCATTGTCAAATATTGAATGGAATAATTGTTGTAAAATTTGGATGTGATGCATTGATGCAGCTAAAATGCAGAGTGACAAACGTAGCCATAAACAATGATGGCTGCTGCAACTAAAATCTTCCTTTTTAAAATTTCTGTCAGTATTGAAAATGATGTTTAGGTCTTTTTAATCCCATTAAATCGTAATACTTTTATTGCTTCAATTGTAATTCATTCATTCATTCATTTATTATTATTATTATTATTATTATTATTATTATTATTATTATTATTATTATTATTATTATACACACCTCTTAAATCATTAACATAACGAATCTTTGTTTCAACTTTTCATAAATATTTTTAATGAGTTTAGTGAATCTTCTTAATTGTTTGTATAAAAATGTATATTCAGACATGCATATTCTTAATTTTGTGTAAATTTTTTCAGTGATTTTTTTGTTATATAATAAATGCAAATTTGGTGATGAATATGCTCTGAAATTTCAATTTTGCGGGTCTATAAATTAGAAAGAGTTATTGAATAATTACTATATTTTAGATATTTTGCTCTTCTTGTTTATTCTTTTTTCAATTATGCAATAAGAATTATAATTTTTAGTAGGGAATAAAGATTTGCTTACTCAATAACTTGTGATATAAACAAACAAATGAGTAAATTGAGTAGATGAAACGAATAACCAAATTGTATTTTGTTTTGTACATTCTATGATTGTAATCTATGATTGTAAGTGAATTGAATTAAGCCTAATTCCAACGGTTTAGCCAATTAGAGTTCTTTGTGTTTTCTTTACCATTCGGAAATTCCAAAAAGCATGTTATATATATTGTACTTTCTAATTTTGAGATTTGTTATTCAAAACTCAAATCTCTTAATTAAATAAATTAAGTTTCATTCCCTTAATCAAATAAATTAAAATTATATTTTTATTATAAGATTAGAAAACTCATTAACTACAAATATTGTGAAGTTATATCGAGTCATATTAAACTTATTTGATGTGAAAAGTGTGCTGTATCAGTTCATCTATTAAGAAGATTGTAATATAATAAATATATTTTTTATGATCTACATGATAATTCTTTGTTTTTAAGGGCTTCTTTTTCTTAATCTCTTAACTTATGTATTTGTTTGAATGTGTGGATGGAAACTCGCACTACAAGAAATATTGATGCTAGCTTCCCCAAAAAAACCCACACAAAGACTAAAAGAGATACACTTAATGATAATTAGAGTAAGTTTAGTGTCCCATTAGAAATTAACTCTAATCTAAAGGTAACTAATGCATTAGCAGGGATTATGAGGGGACGCAACTATTTGCAAGTTAGTGTCCCTTAAGCCTACATAAAGTAAAATAAATTATTTATTATTTAAACTATTGTTTGGGTTTAGCCAACCCAAGATAGACAAAAATATTAAAAATAATAAAGTTAATGTCACTTTGTGGGACGTTATAGTGAATATAAAATTAAATAATTAAACTTAGCGTTGCGTATGGGGACACTACGTAATAATGAAAAAAATAAATATTTAGAGGCGGCTTAACCCACACATATATTAAAGTAATAAATAAATTCAACTCATTTCAAATATATTTTTTTAGACAAATATTTTATTATTTAATTTGAAAATATTAAATTAATATCACCTACTAATTGATTAAAATTTATAATTAAATTTATACCACCACAAAGTATGAATTATACAACTTGTAAATTGTTTTAAAGTTACAATCCACTTTTTAATTATCTAATTTTTAATTTGAAATATGTGATTTTAATTACAAGACTTACAATATTTTTCAACAATCAATCAAAATCTCAATTTCAATTACTATACATGTAATTTTTTTCAAACTTCGATCCAAATTTCAATTATAATACCTCAATTTATTTTGAAACAGTCAATCCAAATATCAATTTGCAATTAAACTGAAATTTTAAGTATAACACCTGCAATGCTTCTTAATAAGCAATATAAATTTAAATTTGCAATCAATATGGAAGTTCAATTATAACACCCGCAATTGGTTTCAAGTTCCAAATCAAAGTGAATAACAATTGAATTTCCAACTCTTAGGGCCACATCTGGGTGCTTTGAGACCCCTATTGTGTTTTTGGAGTGTTATGTCCCTAGTCACGAAGTTTGCACCCACCACAATTGCACCACCAAAACAAGGGTAACTTCAAAATTGACTACAAAAAAAAAATCAAAGAAGGGACAAAAATGAAAAGCCAAGCATCTAACTAAACCCTAGGGTTGAGGTGTATTCACTTATTTATGTATTTTTCAAGCCTGAAATTTTGTTGGTGAATACTTCTTATCTATCATAACAGTAAAACTCAATCACAATATGTTATAGTTTTTTTTATTGGCATAGTTTTTTCTCTAATAAACTATATACCAAGCGTGAAATCTCTATCTAGATATGCTCATTTTGTTTCTAGAAACACATTTATATAAATAATGAATATGATATTTAACATGTAAAGTGGTTATAAATAGATTAAAGCAAGAGATATCATAAATAGAGTAGTATGATTGAATAGTTTCAAAAACTTATGTGAGATATGTTGTAGCATGTATGAAAGTTGGATTTTACTTAAAAATTTATGAGCTCAAGGTAGGAGTTGATAATCAAAGTTCCAAGCATAATGAGGGTGAACATAACTCGTGCCTGTTGAGGTGTCACCCTGTTGTCGCTCCATCATCATAACTAATTTTTGCTCCATGGACAACATTTTATCTTATAACATTGCATACTTTTGATTTGCTTGATCAACTATTTGATTTGCTCTTTCATTTGCTTGCAACACTTATTGATGAAGTTGTTCATTATGAGATAAGTAATCACCAGAAAAAGCAAAAAATGAAGGTTGGGTTAGGGAAGACACTCTAGGGCGAATGTAGGTAGCCAGATTTGTAGTAACATCGTCTTCTACTCTTGCCTCTAGCAACATCCTTCTAGCATTGAAGTTTTGTTGTTGGATCGATCTGTTGGAGGTGGGAAGTTGATCCTTCAGAGTTGTCTGATTGGAGGGCTTTCAACCGCTCATGGTAGGTTTCCTGGTGCATTGTGAAAATTGTAAGTGGGGCAATACTAAATTAGAAATATAAATCATGTACACAAAATTAGAGCAATAACTTACGTAAGTTTGTCGGACACGACTATCTACCCAAAGCCCATTCTTCTTAGTGTGTCTGGCCATGAATAACTCATCGGGTTCAACCGGTCAACCAAATTTACGTTCCTAAAATAAATGGAAAAGTTAACAACATTAAATATTACCTACTGAATTCACGCTTATATAACGAAATATGGATACTTACTAGGCCCAATGCAATGTCAAAGTGTGATTTATGACTAGTAGAGTGCAATGTCCCACCTCGAGTCGATGACCTATTCAATTTATTTTGGACTGATTTCTCTTTGAACTTTCTAGAATCACAATAGTTTAAGAGACCAATCCATGCGTTTTCACCAATCCAACTAGGTCTAGTCGCTTTCACCCTAGCTTTACCAAGCATATCACAAAGGCGTTTTCTTGCCTTTGACTCGTACACTTTTCTAATTTTTCACTCATCATGAGGGGTCCAAATCACTTAAGTTTGTAAAAAGAACATATTTAAATCACTTTTATTGCATTGATGCTTGAACGGGTTGCACTAGAATTTGAGGAGTCACATGAATGGATGGAGCACTAGAGAAGAACACTGATGAGGGAATAGATGTGGATTGTAATGGAGGACCCCAAGTGGGATTGAGTGTCTAAGTAGACAAAGATTGGACTGTTGGAGCCACGGGCAACAAGATTGGTATAATAGGGGAGGTCCAAGAAGATGAGGAAGATCTAAAATGGTGTGATAATGGAGGAAGTGAATGGATGGAATGATGAATAAAATGCAAAGATATGGATCGATTAAGGTCAACATTGTCCTACAACATTGCATTACGAGAGGATGAAGAGGTCTTTGAGGAAGAAGAGGTCAAAGAAGAAGACGGGGAGGAAGTAGAAGGCGTGAAGGACTGAGGAAAATGGGCTTGGGGTGATGGTCTAGAATAAGGGATGGACCCTAGCTCTATGGCAAGACGACCATGCATAGATATGGGAACTCCATGCCTAACATGGTTATGCCTGATAACAGAATCATCCCTTCCTCTGGTTTTAGGCATTTTCCTGCAAAAAAAAATGTCATCATCAATTAAGTTGGGTACATTGTCATATTAGTTGTAAAATAATAAAAACAATATTATACATTAGTCATCAGGGTTTTCAAAGTCCCAATTGTCCATGTCATTGTCATCATGTTCTTCATCATCTTGACTTGATTCATTGAGTTCATCTTCATGATCATGATCATGATCATCATTATCATCACATATTTTTTTGATAACATCATTGACGGGTTCAAAAATTAATGTGTCAGCTAAGCCTTCTACTTCCTCAATTCTTATAATTGGTAACACATTAGGCATTTCATCAAGTTGATAAGGTAAATCATCTTGTATCTTATCAACTTCAACATGACCTCGGGGTTTTGTTGTGATTGCAACACTCCTACCATGCAGGTTCCTACATATCTTTGGATAAGGCACATAGTAAACGTGTCTTACTTTTTGTGGAAGAATGAAGGGATCATATGGAATATATCTTCTACTCATCTTGATTTCTACAATGTTATATTCTGAATGAACTTTGGTGCCTCTATTATTGGCTGGATCAAACCAATCACAAAAGAAAAGAGGAATCTTCTTACTTAAACCAAGATATTCTAATTCATAAATATGTTTGATGATGCCAAAGAAGTCATCTTGTCCTCTTTCTGTTACACCTTTTACATGCACCCTAGAATTTGTGGTTTTCTTGCCTTCACTCCATGTATTTGTATGGAATTTGTACCCATTAACGAAGTACATGTTCCATGATGTTACAGATGAATTAGGACCCCAAGCTAATGCCTTCATGTTTGGGTCAATCACCTCATTCCTCTCATCATTAACCTGTGAAATAGTCACATACATACTTATATGTAAATTGATTATAATAATTAATTAATTAGAAGCACAAATTATATAAAACTTACATAGTTGTTAAAACATTCTGGAAAATGTTTATGTATACTCATTGAAGTCTCTTCGTTATTGTTGGAGTGAACTTGTAAGAACAATCTTGAAATAAATAAGTAATCAATCATACAACTTCAATCTAAACGTAATCAATACAAATTGTGTTGTACTTAACTTACTCAAGTATTATATAAATCAATTGCGTGTCAAGAGAAGGATGGAACCTTCTTGAGTCCATTTGGTAATGATATTTTGGAGGGTTTATCTGAAAGTAACCAGCTTTTCAAATTTATTTTGAAAGGGGAACTACAACTTTCTAATATTTATTATATTATATCCATGTCCATCTACAAGCCTGAACATGTTAAATGGATCTATAGCTTGCTTCTCTTTCACATTTTGGTTTTCTTACACGAATGAAATCAATCCAAGAATGATATTTTTCTTCATACACAGATGAAACCAATCAAAAAATACAAAAATGCTTTTATTTCCTGAAACATGACTCATCCCAACTAAGAACACTAGAAATTGAAGAAGAAAGGAGAGCAAAAACAAGGGATAAGCTTTAAAGACTTATTTCTTCATTCATTTGAAGAGTTTACATCTCCTAATAGATGTTCTTACATAATCGAAGTTCTTTCCAAAATACTCAAAGAACATGATTGTTCTTCAACCACATCACAATTTATACCCTTTTATGTGTGACGAGTATTTTTGTTGTGTTCACATAAAATTCATTTTACAAAAAAACTCAGAAAAGTGATAAAATGCAAGCTGTTTTTCTTGAGTTGCACAGTGCTTCACAATTGTTTGGTATAATTTAATGATAGTCATATCACAAACCAGAAGAACAACAACCAAATCTCATACGCATAAATGCAAAGAACAACCCAAAAAGCCAAATCATGGAGAACAATATGGATTGTAGAACCTTAAGAAATTAGAACAAACACGTAGACCCACAATGACTAAAATTTCACTCTAGTTTACTCATGTTTTTCCACAGTTGAACTCACCGCAAACCATAACCGAATTAGAAATGTAAACCTGAATGATTCTAGTATGCAAAAGTGTTGCATGACATACTGAATGAAAATAATAAACGACATAGTGAGATGGGAGGGAAGATGGTGACAAAAGAATGTCAATAAGTTCTGGTTGTCTACAATACCTTTAACAAGTTAATCATACAAACACAGGTTATAAATGACATTCTTGATCCTCAAACATAACCAATTAAGAGTAATAAGTTCATTTTGGTAGGTTTTAGAGTATAAAATGCAAAATTGATCAACTCAGACCAATCAAACCACACAAGATTCTTCATTGACAATCAAAGTTAAAAGACAAACAATAAATTTTACTTCCAACTTTCAACATAAGTTTTTTTCCCTAATAATAACTATTACCTACACATTGGTTTAATACAAATCTCTTTCTCAGGAGTAAATTCGAGAGACCATTGCGAGGTTACTAACACTCAGTAGACCTGGTGGTATTAAGGCTACTTTACCTGCCTAGGGGCTGATCAATGTGATGAAAAAGATTCCAAAGAGGCAACTCAATTATCCAGCTTTTTCCACTGGTTATTGTTTACGATAGGATAATTGGTGTTACTTTCATTGTTTGGATTGGTGCCAACCAAGGATGGGATTGGAGCTACAAAGAAGCATTTGTTTAAGGATTTATAGACTAAAAGTTTGATCACAAACAAGAGAATAAGCTAAGGAAAATGGTAAAAATCAGGTTGGTCATATAAAATAAATAATATAATATAATATGAATTGTTGTCAATAATGGGATAGCATGTATTGCATATTAAAATCTATTCAAGTGTTGACTTCACCTATATGTATAAGATACTATTATTTAAATCAAAACCAAGGTTCAAAACCTCTACATCCTTGTTTTATCTCCTCATCAAACCCATTTTAGATTCAATGAAACCACCACACAATTATACTCAAAGATGTTCAGTGGCAATGTTGAGCTTCCCCACAAAGATAGTGCTCCAAATCAAGCAAGATGACAAGTTCTTCAGCAAGCTTCTCTCAAAGGAAAATTCGATGTCCAAACCTTCTTTTAGAATGGTTGTTGCAGTCCCCTTTGTGTGGGAGTCTCAACCTGGCACTCCTAAATACACTTTCTTTCATGACACTTTCCCTCCTCTCACTCCTCCACCTTCCTACTATGCCAATCCACTGAGAAAAACAAGTCAGTGAAGAAACATTCAAGATCCAATGAAGCACTTCAACTAGCTTCCGAGGCTTAAGTAGAAGGTCATGATTTCACTGTAATTAAGCCTGCAATTTTCACAGTAGCTTGAAGACTAGTGGCCAAGGTGTTGTGTTGCCTGTTAGAGTTTTACGTGTAAAATTTTTTTTGCATCCTGATTAAGAAAATGATGCTTAGATTTGCATCCTAACCATTCATTTATTTAATTAGTTGCACATCACTCTTGTGTAGAATAACTTCCACTCCGAATTTTCTTTTTGCATTTTACTAGTCAAATTCATCTTCAAACAATTTTTTAAGCTCTCGATTTAAAAAGAAAAACTAAATCAGATGCATACTTATCAATTAATTTATAGGTTATATATCAATAATAAGATGATGGCGTAAAATTGTTTCATACTAACGCATAGTTAAACTCTAGTTCTAAGGAGAGTCTGAACTGTAGACTATATTCCACTGTGAGGCTTATGTGAATATTGATTAAGCTCCAAAAAGGAGAAGCACTAAGGCATTAGGCATTCGTATAGGTTCCTCTCACCGGAAAGCAATGCATGGAAACACTTGGAGAAATACTTACAACACGAAGGAAGGATAAACATCACAAACAATCATAATCATCACATAATACCACTTAAATACAAAGAACTATAATCATAAAAATTCATTATGGGAAGGTGAAGGACACAATGAATCCTCTAGAACTGCAAAATTTATGGTTGGGAACAATAAAACACAGAATTTTCCACAACATTCAAATAAAAAATAACCAAAAAATTTCTACAACATTCACCACAAACATTCGACCAACATTTCCTTAAAAAAAAAACAAAACACATTGTGAAGTCAAAGAAAACACCGTTAGGGTTTCACCTCCGGCAAAGCCTCAACCTCCTCACCACGAACACCTCCAACAATAGTGACCGAGGTGAAGAACTATGCGCAGAGCTGAAGATGAAGAACACGCACAATGTTATTTGTTTCGTTTTATATTTTGATTGAGATCGTGCCTTTTTCAAAAATATTCACATTAAGTAAGACAGTGTCCCTTAAATTGACATAAATGTACTTTAACATTGTGTATGCTATGGGGACACTAATCCAAATAAAATATAATTTATTAATTTAATTCTTAACTTTTGAAAAATTGTAGTGTAGGTTAAACCTACACTTAATATTTATTTTTAAATTTAATAAATGCTTAGTTTGTGCACTCGTTTTAGGGTTGGTATTCATTTGATCAAACATGTTCTCTTCGTTAGCTCCATTGTTTGTGGTTGAAAAAAATTAGATAATAGGTGTAATTTTGGTGAGTTATTATGGAAATGGGTAAAATAAAATGATTTTTAATATAGATAAGTCATATCAACAAGGCACAATTTTTTCATACTGAAATCGGATAAAGTTGAAACGACTTTACTTTGACGAAGATGAAGTCGTGTAAGGGTGTGATGATTTTGCTTTGTGTATGGTTAAGACGAATTTAATTAATATTTAAGTGAAAAGAGATAAAAATAACGTTAGTGCACTACTCTGAATTATTGAAGAAGTTGTGGTATTGTCACACTACTTCACTTAAATATTAATTTATATGAAAGTCGTGGAAGATAGATACCAACGACTTTAATATTTCTGTTCCTGCTAGGGAGATGGGACCTAGAGAACTGTTGAAGTCTTCTTCTCCTTCCTTCGGTCGGGCAGGTGGCTGGGTGATGAACTGGGATCCTTCTCTTCCTTCTGCTTATCTTTCGGCACTCGGGACTCGGTCGTCGGGTAAACACCGGATGGTGGGGGTACCTGCGAAGGCACTCCGACGCTCAAGTCAGTAAAGCGGGTGGTTAGCTCTCAGGTAGGTGAACAGTAATAATGACATACCTTACTCCTTGAAATGCGTGCTATTTATATTATTCTAGTGGGCCTACCTTGTTGGGCCCGTTTATCGAGGTGGATACCGCTTAGGGTTGCATTACCTAATTCTTGGTGATGGATTAGCTTCACTGATTGAGCGTTAATTGTAATGGGGCTCGGCCATCGGCCAAATTCTCAGGGTGAGGATCGGCCACCGGCCAAATATCCGTGGCCTTCGGCCGTCTCAGTTGAGTCTTCCGGCCCTCAGTCTCCCGGCCAAGTCTTCAAGGGGTCTCGGCCCTCGGTCACTCGGACAAATTGACAGGGCATCGGGCAGCCAGATGGGTCCCAGTCTCGCCCGGTACCGGTACAATTTCCTTTAATTGCTCGAGCACATGTTCAAAGATATTTTACTCTTAGTGTTATTCAATGTACAAAAATATGTAAACTTTAATAAAATTGCTTATTATGTTAGTTATAAATGAGGAAGATAATACCATTTTAATTACTAAGCATTCTAAGTTTTCAATTTTTTTAAACATATTAAATATTGTTTGACTAATTGAATTGAAATTAGAATTATATTTGAATATAATTAAAATTGTGTAACTAAATATAATTTAATTAATTTGATTTAAATTTCATCATTGTGCTTAGAAAACGCTTTTATCGATGTCTTGAAACAGGTAACGATTTCCATTATTTTTTTTCTCACATAAACACCTTTCCACTTTGAATGCACACGTGCTTGACACTATTGGTGGTCTTAAGAGAATTTATTCCCCTCTTGCCAAGATCTTTGGTACCTTCCACGACTTTCATATAAATTTTTTCTAACTAAAATCGTGTTATCGTATCACGACTTTTTCAATAATTTAGTGTACTAAAGTTGATTTTACCTTTCAATTTTTTCTAAAATATTAATTAAAGTCGTCTTAATCCTACACAACTTCAATATATAACTAAAGTCGTTTCATCCTCACCAATTTCATCTTTATCAAAGCAAACTCGTTTTAGTTTCACACCATTTCAGTTTGTAGAAGTCGTGTCTTGTTAAAACTTGCCTATGTTCAAAACTAATGAAAATATTCATTCATTTATAAAATAACTCACCGAAATTACACCATTTCCCCATTGCTTATCATGTCTAATACGTGATAAGAATCAATGGTTATGATTTACAATTCCTAGTACCATACCAATCAAAATGTTTAGAGCAGTTCATAACACAAGGCTCAAATTATAGGTGATTTCTTCCTCCACTTCCATATAAAAAAAAAGCAAAATTATAATTTTGCTATTTTCTTCATCTTCTTCATTGACACCCCTTCTTTTAGAGTTTAAAAGATGTAGGGATTATATAATTAAAAAAAAAAAAAAAAAACTCTTCACCTTTTGGCGAAGGCTAGTTTTAGAATTAAAATATTTGGCGAAGCCTAGTCGTAGAATTAAAATATTTATGAAGGTGCAGCAAGAATCTACGGAGGTGCCGGGATTGTATTACAAAACTTTCTTATTTTTGTTTCAAGATTCTGATTGAACAAAACCGTATTTGGTGTTAAATTTTGGGCTTCAGTGTTGAATGGGCCTGTTCTGCTTAACTGGCTGTTTGGAGGGCCTGCTACTGGTATCCTCCAAATTGCTATTAAAATCCCTTATTTTATCCAATTTTATTAAATAATTTTCTAAGATATATAATAAACAATATTTCCACCGTCTCTCTAATTCAGATAAATAATAAAAAATATTCTTTCTGTATAAGGAAATTAAGCTTTCATTATGTAATTAATTTTTATACACCTTTTTTTAAAAAGAAATATTTTTAATAGAAAAAAAATACCATGATATAAACTACCATTTTAATTAAAATTAAATTAATTACGATACAATCTATTATTCTTAACAGTAATATAATTAATTGTTGTATAAATTATTATTTTTGTCAGAAAGCGAATCACTGGAATAGTTAATTTGTACAATATTAATTGTATTATAAAATATTCTTTTACAAGCTATTAAATTAATTAAACATGATACAATTTCGAAAACGGTAAGGTGTATTAGAATCAATTTAATATATTATCAAAAATAATTTATATGATAATTAATTCAATTACTATTAAAAAAAAAATTATCAATTTTTAGTTACAGATAACTTATGTCTTTTATAAGATAATTGAATCATAGCTAACTAACTAGGTAGCTGAAAGTATCCACATTTTCACTAGACTAAACACAATGTAATACAGTTGCTAAAAAGTAAAACTTTTGTGAGAATAATTTAAAAAAATGCTAAAAAGTTATTATAGATTTTATAAGTAGAGAAGTTGGGGTGTTAACAGCAAGCATTGATTCTGATTTCACGATTCCTATGTTTTGTTGAACAGTGAAAAGAAAAGAGATTCAGAAACTCAAACATGAACCATTATTGGTTTCTTAACAACTAACAACAGTGTATGTTACACGAGGGTTAGAAATTGAATCTGAGAGGGAGATTATGATTCATGGAACAGGGTAGGACTTGTTATGGCACATGCACTTGTAAGCCATTGGACAAGACTCAGCCTCTGCAAGCGATGCACAAACGAAGCTCACCATCACCAACCTGCATGGCGAACAAGATCCACACGCGTGAGAGCAATCCGGCAATCTCGACCCTGCTATTTCCAGTGTGTCTTTTCTTCCCATTCTTCCTTCCCAGTGCAACCTTTCTCTCCTCACTTTGCTCATTCTTATTCCATCTTTTCTATTCTCTTCTCCACCATCTCCTATTTAACATCAAAATCATGCAACATTAGATTAAAATGCAACCACACTCATTTCATCATTGATTGTTGTTGCATAATATGTAGAATTGCTTAGAACTGATTACAAGTGTTAAACCTGTGATCCATAATGTGGCATGAAATTAAGAATTTGAGACTTACGTGAAGGTGACAGGTTTATGTGTCTGGCTGAGATGATTACAGGAACACAGAGTAAAAAGAGAATGAAAAAGGCAGCAGCATAGAGAGAAGTCCTCCTCATTCTTGTTGTTTTGGGGCGAATTTTCTGAGATGTTGTGATGTGTTTGAAGGTGCATTTGTATATATAATTAAGGAATAAAAGAGGGTGTAAGGAATTGAAGCGATTCACAGGATTGTGCAAGAAGAGGTCACATGAAAGAGGGTGAAAATGCAAGAAGATGTTGCATGCGCACACTTAGTCACAGGATTGCTCGAGGTTTTGGTGTTTGATGAAGGAAAGGAGAAGCAATAAGAATTAAAAACACAAGAGTTAAAAGTGGTTGTTCTACGTGAGTAGTATGTGGAAGGGCTGCCACATAGGCAGAGGTGTTGTTGGGTAGCATAAATGCAGCCTCAACTTTTTACTTCTATTTGCTTGCTATTACTGCGTTTTACCATTTGATATTAATGTTCATGTGCCTTCGAGTTCTGCTAATAAATTTACTACCCTAAGCTCTGATGTGACTGCCATCAATACATCTCTTCGCAACCATTCATGGATTTAGACCCTTCAAACAAACCAAAATATACTTTCACAATTAATTTTTGAGAGATATTGAAACATGACTTTAGAACTACAATAGTTATATATGTTCATATCGATATTCTCTTAGAAATTGTGAATGGTAATCTATACTTGCACAATTAAGATATTACCATTATTAAAAAATTATTAAATAAAAATTAATTTTAAAGATAAAAATTAATTAATTATTATATTAATTAAATTAAATACTTATTTTATTGAATAAAAAATTACTTGTATCTAAATTAATTTTTATTGTTAATAAAAGTTTATAATTAGTTTTTAAATTGGTATCTAATTAACTATCAACTTTAAAATCTAAACTAATAGGTAACTAAAAGCTTGATAACTAATTAGATATCACTTGAAAAAATAATTTATAATTTTTTATTAATAATAGATACTAATAATTTTTTAGTTTATAAAATAGTATATAATTTAGTTAATATAACAACTAATTATTTTTTTTAAATTAGTTTCTATTTAATGATTTTGATGTGAAAAAAAAATTAAATTAGTAAAATAAAATTACTATTAAATATTATTTTTAAATTTTAATTATATTTTACTCTCGTTATTATACATAATGTGTGATTATTTGTTCTCCTATAATGTTTTAATCATATACTCATTTATTCACTACAAGAAAAGTTGTAATTAGCTGTAAAAAAAGTGAGGGTCAAGTAAGGGACATTATTAGTGTCCCCAAATCCTACACAATTGAGACACAAAATTAAATATTAATTATAGTGTGGACAAAAAGGTTTTAAACGGACAATAAAATCATAAAAAAAAATAGTTGTGTCCTTCATAGTCCACTAATTCATTAGCAACCTTCGGATAAGTCAATTTCTAATGGACAGTAAACTTACTATAAGTATCATTTAGTGCCCCTTTTACTTTTATTTCTTGTAGTTTGTAGTGATTTTTTAAATAGTTAGAATGTAATTTTTTGTACATGAAATGTTAAATGCTGAAGTTTAGGCCTTATCCAAATATTAGTGGTATAAATGAATTTAAAAGCTTAAAAAGTAATAATTTGATGAGATTTGAAGATGTTTGTATGATTGCGAATTTAGTATTTTGATGTATTTTGGATCTACTCATCTATAATTTTAATTTAACCAAGGTTTAGAGAACTTTAGTTTAATCATAGTATTGTCTGAGATTTTGAAATTGGAAGCGTAATGTTTAATGCATTTATAGTAAAGGTTAGCACCAAAAAAATTATTAAATAGAAATCAGTTTTAGAAAGAAAAGAAAATTAGTTGATATATTAACTAAATTAGATATTATTTATTACAAAAATTATTGATATCTAAATTAGTTCTTATTATTGATAAATAATTTTTAAATTGGTATCTAATTAGCTAACAAGATTTTAATTATCAACTTTAGAATATAAATAATTAACAATTAAAATCTTGATAGCTAATTAGATACCAATTTAAAAAATATTTATCAATAATATATATTAATTTAGATACTTATATTTTTTAAGTCTCTAAAAAAATATCTAATAGTCAATATAGCGACTAATAATTTTAAATATCTAAAATTGGTTTGTATGTAATGATTTTCTATTAATGGTTTTTATGTAATGATTTTCTATTAGTGTAACTTATAACTTAATTTTATTATTAAGTATTGTTTGAGGTCACACTATTATTATATATTTTATAAAAACTTAAATGTTAAGCATTACTATGCAACTTGACATCTCAGATAGACTGACATCTCAAGTAAGAACAATTATCTGTCATCACATGAAAAAAGTATTATTAAAAAAAGAAATGAAAAATAAAAATATGGGGGGACTAGACCAAAACTCGTATGTTAACAAAAACGATACATAAGTAGATTATACATATTAATAAAGAAGTCTAAGAACATACTAGATGAAAGTCTATTACACCTCTATGAATAAATCTTAAATTAGTCAACTTATCAGCACACACATTCCTTTCACTAAAAATATGAGTAACGCTAAACCTAATTTTCCCATAGTAATTAAGACAAGTATTTCATCAATTACGAAGCATACACTGAAGATTAGTTCTAACAGTAAACGCAACACAAACCAAGGCAGAATCACATTCAAGCCAGACATTAATAAACTCCATCTTTTGAGCTTCCTCGATAGCATGTATAATGTAGTCCTAACACATAGGAATTTGGATGAATATTATTTAGGACAATGATGCATTTTCTTAATACTTAATGGTTACTTGTGTGAGATACTTTATTTATTGCTTAAGGTAGGAGTTATGCATTATATGATACCATGTTACTTGCTTAAGATATTCATGATCATGTATTACAAAAGTTTGAAAGTAATTTCTTAAAAATATAGGTCAATTAGAGTAGTTATGTGGACAACACACTAGTACGCTTTGAAGGCATATGGGCAACTTTGATAAAAGAATGAAAAGTTACAACAAGTTCTGAAGGTGCAAATGACTATTGTTAAAAAATGAAACCCTTTATGAACCAACAAGAATTCAACATTTTTTCAAAGAAAGTCGTGAAAAATCTAATCTCAGCTTATGGTATTAAAATTGATCTATTTAGTGATGTCTAATATCCAAGAAACGAAGAAATTGGTGACAATGAGTCATGTTCAAGAATTTAATACTTGAAATGGAAATGTTTGAAATAAAATTAACTTTAAAAGGAGGGTTGAATCAAATTTACAAAATTTGTGTTGATGCTTTGAAAAATAGATATCAAATATTGTCGATATGTTTAAAATATTTTTTACAAAATTAGTTTTCAAAACTTGAGTATAATGATTTAATAGGATTTGCAATCCACAAAATAATAAAAGAATAAGAACTTATTTTTATATTAGTTTAACTCAATTATTGGGCTATGATTAACACTCTTTCAAGAAAATCTTGAACAAATTTCACTATAACAAAAAAATCAAATAAAAACAATATTATTCCACATCACTACTATTTTACACAAGTATCACTACAAGAAAATAATGAAATAAAAATCAATTTTTAGAAACCAAAATAATTAGTTGCTATAGTAACTAAAGTAGAGACCATTTTAGAAACTAAAAGAAATTGGTTTATAAATTAGTTTTTATTATTGTTAAATAGTTTCTAAATTGGTATCTAATTAGCAACCAAGGTTTTAACTACCAATTATTTAGTTTCTAAAATAGTCTCTGATT
Organism: Phaseolus vulgaris; assembly: GCF_000499845.2. Taxonomy (NCBI): domain Eukaryota; kingdom Viridiplantae; phylum Streptophyta; class Magnoliopsida; order Fabales; family Fabaceae; genus Phaseolus; species Phaseolus vulgaris. The sequence goes on along the minus strand of NC_023755.2, from coordinate 32,538,489 downwards.
TAGTTACTATTGCAACTAATTATTTTGGTCTCTAAAAATTGTTTTCTATTTCATAAGTGTCTTGTAGTGTATACAATGTCACTTTTGATAAACACTCTTAATATTTATAGGGTAAAAAAATTATTCATTAATACTAAGTTGCTTAAGTCGCTTTTGACTTTCATAAATATTCTTTAGTTGTCACTCATAACTTTAATTAAAAAAATGTTTTATAAAAAAACTACACAAATAACTCTTGTAGACTATGTACAATTAATCACTCACTAAAATAAAATTATTAAATACAAACTTATTTTAGGGAAAAAATAATTAGTTGTTATATTAACTAAATTATATATTATTTTAGAGATTAAAAAATTATTGATATCTAAATTAATTTCTATTATTGATAAATAGTTTGTAAGTTGATATCTAATTAGCTACCATTTATTTAGATTCTAAAATTAGTAGCTAAAACTTTAGTAGCTAATTAGATATCAATTTAGAAACTATTTATCAATAATAGAAACTAACTAATTTAGATATCAATAATTTTTTTAGTCTTTAAAATAATATCTAATTTATTCAATCACTACAAGAAAATCATCAAATAGAAACCAATATTTAGAGACCAAAATAATGAGTTACAATAGTAACTAAATTAGAGACCATTTTAGAAACTAAAAAAAAAATTGATTTCTAAATTAGTTTTTATTATTGTGAAATAGTTTCTAAATTAGTATCTAATTAGCTACTAAGATTTTAACTACCAATTATTTAGATTCTAAATTTGATATAAAAAACCTTAGTTGCTAATTAGATACCAATTTAGAAATCATTTAACAATAATAGAAACTAATTTAGAAACCAAAAATTTATTTAGTCCCTAAAATGATCTCTAATTTAGTCACTATAACAACTAATTATTTTGGTCTCTAAAATTGGTTTCTATTTCATGATTTTCTTGTAATGAAGGTAATAATTAATTAATTTTTGTCTCCAAAATTGATTTCTATTTAATGATTTTTTTTAAAATAATTTTGATTGAAATTCTAACCTCATCAATTAAAGGATGTAGCTCTATGAACTCTCAAAAGCAAAAAGAGGTAGAAGGTTATCACATTATTGCTTGGAAGATTTTCATGTATCATACTATTGATTGGAAGATTTTCATGAAGGCTTTTACTGCATTGTAAGAATGATTTGTTTTTGTATGGATGTACATTGTGTTTTATAGGTTTCAAGAACGTATCTATGTTAAATATTAAAATATTAAAGGAAATATTTAATTATTAGAGTGTTAGAGTAAATATAAAGGGCTCTAAATAACTTTTTGATTTTTTTCTTGTTATTATATTTTTTTTTATGTCTAAATGGTTTATATTTGTTATTCATATTAATAAAAGAAATAGATAAACAGAGAACCTAATCTCATGAAATAAATAGTTTATTTCTTTTTATACGTGTGATATTTTTTATATGATTCAATTTTACATAAAATCAAGTAAATGTATTCATTTCATTTTATTATTAATTTCACATGAAATTTTTTAAATATAAGTTGTACTTTGGATATTATAACATGAAAATTTTTATATAAAAAAAATATAAGTACTTTGGATATTATAACATGAAAATTTTTATATAAAAAAAATATAAGTACTTTGGATATTAAATAAAAATTGTTGATGAAAATATATTTATAACAAATATTAGAGGGTTTGATGTTCTTTGTTTATAAAATGTCATATTATATTAAGATATATTAGCACTTTAATTAAGTTAGCAAATACCCGTATATTTAGTTACTAAAAGATATTTTATTTAATATTTCATTCTTTCAAAACTTAATCTTGTTTAGACAGTGTTAGGGTCGTCCAACATATTTAGGTTGTTTGAGACTAAACCATATAAGTTTTAATAGTATGTTATACCTAGTGTTTTTAATCTCAGCCTCTATACACATAAGATATTATTGTCGTTTATGCAAATGATTCAATTTTAAATGAAATTAAATAAAATTATTTAATTATTTTTTACATTAATCTCATATGAAATTAAATCTTTTTAAACAACAACGTGTTGAATATTGAACAAGACTCTTAATAAAAATATTTTTATAAATTATATAAATATTAGATGATTTAATGTTCTTCTAACCTTTTAAGTCCTTCAACAAAACTATCAATGTTTGAGTTTAAATCAAAACTAAGCATTTACGAAAACAATCATTCTTTCTTTTGAAACCATAATCACTTAGAGGAAATAATTGATAACATGTTTAAACATTTGAAGTGAATCCCAAAGAGAGAGTATAATTTGAAGACCTATGATATTAATTACTACTTGCGTTTTTTTTAAAATAAATTCTCTCTATGCTTTTTCAATTGATTCGTAAATGAATTCTTTTGTTTTTAGTGGAAATTACAAATGAAAAGCGGTATATTTTGTCATGGTGTGGAGTAGTGAAATTAAATGAATTAGAAAGTGAACTTAAGTTTAATTTAATTACAAAATAGGTTTATAATATGAGATTTGTAATCACTTATATACTATGGAATGTCAATATCTCTAGTCAATGTAGATTTCCAACACCCTCTCACATCTCGTGCGTAAGATTATATATTTATGGGTATCTGATAGCGATCCGATAACGGGTAATCTGACAAGTTCAACAAACTCTCGTTAGAATATACTTTAAATGACTCTAATACCATATTGAAAGTAGACTTTAAACCTAACTCAATATTAAAAAATCGATTCATGAGATGGATATGATACCATATTTATATTTGTATGTGTCAAGCGAAAGCACTAGTATTCTTAATGTCAAATAATCAAAAATTAAAACTCTAAATTATCTGAGAGATTCAATAATTTTTCTTCTTCATAAATTATAATTTATGCACTTATAGCTAAAATTTAAAAGAGGAGTAATAGAAAAAAAAAATATCAAATTAGCTCGATGAATGCAAGATGATATTTATTTTATATGAAAAATATGTTATTACCATGTTAGAATAATCTTTATGTCAATAATAAATTTGGATTTAAAAATATAAAATACAGTTTTTCGAAAATCATATACTAATAATAAATAATACTAGAAAATCATTAAATAGAAACTAATTATATAGATTAAATATAATTAGTTATTATTCTGACTAAATTAGATACTATTTTAGAGATTAAAAAATTTATTGGTATATAAGATAATTTCTATTATTGATAAATAGTTTTTAAGTTGCATGTTTCACTTCTTAAGCAACTTGAGTAGTGGTGTCGGAATTTTATTTGGACTAGTGATATTCTGAAAAAAGGCATCTCTATCGTTAATTGAGCAACGATTTGTTCACCTCTTGAGGATGAATGTTTGAAAATTATTAATCCTCATCATGAAAATAATGTGTATCTTCTTAAGTTTGCTTGGAACTTTGCTTATAGCAACAAACATTGGTCTTTGCTCTTAAAAGTCATGGTTCTTAAATCAAAATACAACTTTAGAATGATTTATAGATCTTCATCTCTTTGGCCTGGACTTAAGCAATTTTATTCCACTATACTTGATTATACTTCTTGGACTGTTGGTACAAGTTTTTTTTATTAATTTCTGGAATGATAAGTGGTGTTCTACTACTTCTTTAGCAAATATTGCAAGGTTATCTAATGATGCTAGCATTCTGGATACAGTCTCTCAGTTTTGAACAGGTTGTGATTGGAATATTCCATTATTTTTACCGTAGATGCCTCATTTTTTTTAATCATATCATGGTTAGGGAGGAACATGATATTCCTAATTGGATTCTAGATGAGTCTAGTCGTTTCACTCTTAAATCGGCTAAGACTTTTTTTCTTGGAACCGGGAGTTCCCTGTGGTTGGGGTAAATTCATTTGGTCTTCATTTATTCCGCCTTCCAAAACTCTAGTACTCTATAAAGTTTTTCATGGGCATTTTCCTACCGATCAACATATTCAGAATAAAGGTTTGCATATATGTTCTATGTGTACGCTTTGTGAAAAACATGAGCAATATATTCAACATTTATTTTTTTGAATGTTATAATGCATTGCATATTTGGAGTTGGATTCGACAAATTTTTCTTACTTCTCATTACTCTAATAAGGATGATCTTCTTTCTTTTATTAAGAGTGATGGTAGTCCTTTGGTTAAATTGATTAAGTTTGTTGTGATAACTTTTTCTATTTGGATGATATGGCGTATGAGAAATTATGCTAGATTTTAGGATAAGATTGAGGTTTCTAGGGTTATTTCGGTAATTAAAGATTTAACTTGTCTAGTGAGAAATTCGTCTAAAGCTTCAATGAAGAATGATATGTTGGATTTCAACGTGATTAAATTTTTTGGTATTAATACTCGTAGTGGTAAAGCTCTTCGTCCTCTTCCTGTTAGATGGGAGTTTCCTTCACCAGGTTGGGTTAAAATTAACATTGATGAGACTGCTAAGGGGTATCCTAGTCTTGCTACTTGTGGAGGTATTTTTCGTGGGAGTATGGAAGGATTTATGGGTGTTTTTTCTGCGTTTCTTGAAGTTTAAACTGCTATGATTGCTGAGTTTTATGAAGTTATACATGCTATGAAGGAAGCTCAAAATATGGGGCTTATTAATGTCTGGCTTAAATGTGATTTTGCCTTGGTTTGTGCTACGTTTACTGTTATGACTAATCTTTCGTGGATGCTTCATAATCGATGAAATACTTGTCTTAATTACTATGAGAAAATTAGATTTAGGGTTACTCGTATTTTTCGTGAAGAAAATGCGTGTGCTGATAAGTTGACTAATTTATAATTTATTCATAGAGAATCATTTCATTGGTATAATAGGCTTCCATTAGTCTGTTCTTAGAATTCTTTATGAATAGGTATAGTCTACCTATGTATCGTTTTTGTTAACATATAGATTTTGGTCTAGTCCCCCCATATTTTTGTATTTTCTTTTCTTTTTCTTTTTTTTAGTAATAATACATTTTTCATGTGATGACAGATGATTGTTGTTACTTGAGGTGTCAGCCTGGATGAGATATCAAGTTACATAGTGATGCCTAACATGAAAGCTTTTAAAAAAAAATAGTTTTTAAAGAAGTATCTAATTAGCTACCATCATTTAAATTGCCAATTTTATAGATTATAAAGTTGATAACTAAAACTTTGATAGTTAAGTAGATGTCAATTTAGAAATTATCTATCACTAATAGAAATTAATTTAGATATCAATAATTTTTTTATTTTTTAAAATAGTATCTAATTTAATAAATATAAAAACTAATATTTTTTTATCTCTATAATTATTTTTTATTTAATAATTTTTTTAGTATATTTATACATATTTATGATAATTGTTATCGATTATTCAAATATGAAACAAATAAGTGATGAGGCATTATCATAATCAATTATGGACTATATGTTTTAATTGAAGGTTTTATGCACGAAAAATCGCCTGAAATGAATTTCGTTTGGTTTAGAAAATAAATACATTTCTTTTTGTGGTTTTAAAAAATTGATAAGCTAATTTAGATTAATTTGAAGGCAGTTTCTTCCTGCACTCCCACATTATTCTTCCTGCACCCCATACTCTTATGAAAAGACTAAATCACCCTTATTTGTTTTTAAAATTCCAGAAATATCCTTAACCTAAAAAAACCCTAAAGAGGTGCAGGCAAGGATGCTCTCTTGCGCAGCCGTGTCTTTCATGTTCCAGCAGCAGCACGCTTTCATGTTATAGCAGCAGTGCGACACCTCCAAATCCTTCTCCTTCAATCTCACATTTTTTGTTGGTGATTTAGAGTGCTCTTGACAAAGGTAAGTAAATTTCTTTGCTTTTGGATCTGCACATCCGTTTTTTTTATGGATTTTTGTTTCCATAAGTGATGTGATTCCACTAGCCATATAGAGAAAGGTTCTTGACCTTCTTAGGAATCACCTTGAGTTGGACATTATAAAGGCACTTTTCTTAGAGTTGGATCATTGTTCTAAGACAAGAACTCACCAAAAACTAGTACCAAATCCCAAACTCATTGGATGAACCAATTTTAGTCAAATTGAACCGAACAAAAGAGGTGAAATTAAAAGGAACCGAACAGAAATGATTAAGCACACAAATGAACCGAACAGAATTGAAAATAAAAAGGCAAGAACAGAAACAATAGGTGCTGGAAAAACAGAAAAACCGAACCAAAATACTCAAGAACACAAGACCACAAGAGCAATTGAAAGAGAAGAAAGGAAGGAGAAGAGAGTGCTCATGAAGATGGAAGAATGTTGGATGATCTCGCCACTAGAAGTGTGAAATGCTCCTAGATGAGAGTGATGCCGCCACTTGAGGACTCCAATGATCCATCAAGATAAGACTAGAGAAGAAGGCTCCAAAAGCTCTCCAAAGTTCACTCAAAATTTGAGTAGAGTTTTCTTAGATTAATTCCAATCTGAATTTTACAAAGAGAGCACCTCTATTTATAGCCTAAGGTGCTGAAAATGCAAGCTAAACAATTTCAAAATTCCCTCCCAAATCATTCTAGAACCGGCGCCTATTCTATGCATGAGGAAGGTGTGACCCTTTCCTTCACTTTGGCACCTCCTATTCTACTTCTACACCTATCTACTAATACACCCCCCTAAAACTCCTAACTAAAGCCTACAAGGTGCTAAAACAAAAGAGGTTTCTAAAGTTTCCCTCTAAGCACCTTCAACTAAAGAAATTACAAAAAGAGAAAATAAATGTCTTCTAGCTCCCAAAGCTTTGAACATGCTTCTTGTAATCCTTTGAGGTTGACTTTGACCTCCATGGGCGTCTTCTAATTGTGCCTCCACCTCGTCTTGATCTTGTTGATTGGCCTCCATGTCCTCTTGAGCTTGATCTCCATCATACTCCCCGAGTTGGAGAGAATTCGACCACGAATTCTGGAGACCTACAGAAAAAGGAGTTAGATCGCTGACATTAAAAGTATGACTACCTAAGAATGTATCAGGCATATCTAACTCATAAGCATTCTCATTAATCCTCTTGAGGACTTGGAAAGGTCCATCCCCTCGAGGCATTAGTTTGGACTTCCTTTGAGTAGGAAAACGATCCTTCCTCAAGTGAAGCCAAACCCAATCGCCCTCATCAAACAACAATGCTTTTCTCCTTTTATTGGCAAGTTCAGCATACTTGCCAACCTTCTTCTCAATTCTCTTCTTGATGTCTTTATGCAAAGTTTTCACAAAAGAAGCCTTTTCATCCCCATCTTTGCACAAGACATCTCCAAGAAGGGGAATAGGAAGAAGATCAAGAGGTGTTAGGGGATTAAACCCATAGACCACCTCAAAAAGAGAATGGGAGGTGGTAGAATCTACTACTCGGTTATATGCAAACTCAACATGGGGTAGTAAATTCTCCCACACTCTAGGATTCCCCGAAATAAAGCATCTCAACAGTTGTCCCAAAGTTCTATTCACCACCTCGGTTTGACCATCAGTTTGTGGGTGGCAAGTGGTAGAAAATAAAAGCTTAGTTCCAAGCTTGCCCCACAAGGTCTTCCAAAAGTGACTCAAGAATTTAGGATCTTTATCGGACACTATAGACCTAGGAATCCCATGCAAGCGAACCACTTCTTGGAAGAAGAGGTTTGCAATGTGGCATGCATCATCCACTTTGTGGCAAGGAATAAAGTGAGCCATCTTTGAAAAACGATCCACTACCACAAAAATGGAGTCCTTTCCCTTTGATGTCTTGGGTAAGCCTAAGATGAAATCCATAGATATATCTACCCAAGGCATTGAATGGATAGGAAGAGGAGTATAAAGACCATGGGGATGCATTTTAGACTTAGCTTTGCGGCAAGCTATGCATTTATCACACAAACTATGAACATGTTTATGCATATGAGGCCAAAAGAAATGTTCATGCAGCACATCCAAAGTTTTAGCAACCCCAAAATGTCCCATTAAACCCCCCTCATGAGCTTCTCTAACAAGAGATAATCTAATAGAGCATTGGGGAACACAAAGACGTTTTCCTTTAAAAAGAAAGCCATCTTGAATAAAAAAATCTTTGTGTCCTCCCTTAAGACACTCTTGATAGATGAGAGAAAAATCAAGGTCATCATGATAGAGTTCCTTAATGTGATCGAAACCAAGATATTGAGAGGTTAAAAGATTTAGCAAGGTGTATCTTCTAGAAAGAGCATCCGCCACAATATTTATTTTTCCTTGCTTGTGTTTGATCACATAAGGAAATTGCTCAATGAATTCCACCCACTTAGCATGCCTCTTGTTAAGTTTGTTTTGGCTTTTCAAATATTTAAGAGATTCATGATCACTATGTATCACAAACTCTTTGGGAAAAAGATAGTGTTGCCAAGTAAACAAAGCCCTAACAAGTGCATATAATTCCTTATCATAGGTGGAATAGTTGAGATGACTTTCCTTCAATTTCTCACTAAAATAGGCTATAGGGTGGCCCTCTTGAAGGAGAACAGCCCCAATACCTATACTTGAAGCATCACACTCAATCTCAAATGTTTTAGTGAAATTAGGAAGGGCCAAGATGGGAGCATTAGTCAATTTTTCTTTTAAAGTATTAAAAGCATTTTGTTGTGCTTCTCCCCAATGAAAGACCACATCCTTTTTCACTATGTCATTGAGTGGTGCGGCAATGGTACCAAAGTTTGGGACAAATCTTCTATAGAAAGAAGCAAGCCCATGAAAACTTCGGACCTCATTCAAAGATTTCGGTGTAGGCCAATTTTGAATGGCCACCACCTTTGTTTTGTCCACATGGACCCCTTTACAACTCACAACAAACCCTAGGAATTCTATATGATCAAGAGCAAACATACATTTAGCAAGGTTAGCATACAAATGTTCCTTCCTAAGGGTTTCCAAAACTTGCCTGACATGCAACCTATGGTCATTCAAAAATAAGCTATAAATGAGAATGTCATCAAAGTAAACCACAACAAACTTACCAATGAAAGGTCTAAGAACATGATGCATGAGGCGCATGAAGGTACTTGGTGCATTAGTTAAACCAAAAGGCATAACTAACCACTCATATAAACCAAAGTTGGTCTTAAAAGCCGTCTTCCATTCATCACCCGGTTTGATACGGATTTGATTGTAGCCGCTTTTAAGATCAATCTTTGAAAAGATTTTAGAACCATGTAATTCATCCAACAAATCATCTAGTCTAGGTATGGGATGCCTATACTTAATGGTTATGTTATTTATGGCCCTACAATCCGAACACATTCGCCATGTGCCATCCTTTTTTGGCACTAAGATGATAGGCATAGCACAAGGACTCATGCTATCTTGCACCCACCCTTTCTCAAGCAAAGCCTCAACTTGTTGGCGAATTTCCTTGGTTTCACTTGGATTGGTCCTATATGCTGGACGATTTGGTAAAGAAGAGCCCGGTATCAAATCAATTTGGTGTTCAATCCCTCTCAAAGGTGGAAGTCCATTTAGAGGATCTTGAAACACATCTTGGAACTCTTCTACCAAATTTTCCAAGCAATGAGGACTATCAACAAGTGATTCAACTCTAAGAGTTCTAGGGATGGCTAAGAAAAGAGGATGATGAGCCACTATTTCCCTTTCAATGTCACGCCTAGACACAAGGAGTGTAGGCTTAGAACTCTTATCTTTTTTATCTTTTTCACTCTCCCTCTTTTTCTTCATAATAACTTGGTCCTCATGGACTTCTCTTGGAGAGAGAGATTTTAAAGTAACCCTGTGACCATGGAATTCAAAAGATAGTTTGTTGGTAAAGCCATCATGTAAAACTTTTCTATCAAATTGCCAAGGCCTTCCCAAAAGAACATGAGTGGCTTCCATGGGCACAACATCACATAATACCTCATCTTTGTATTTTCCAATGGAGAAATGGATGAGGACTTGTTTATTAACAATTATTTCTCCTACTTCACTAAGCCATTGTAATTTGTAGGGCTTTGTATGAGAGATAGTAGGCAATCCAAGCTTATCTACTACTCTTGTACTAGCCACATTTGCACAACTACCCCCATCCACTATCAAGGAACAAATGTTGTTTTGAATAAGACATCTTGTATGGAAAATATTTTCCCTTTGACTTTCATCAAAAGGTTGTGAAACTTGTCCAAGAAGTCTTCTCACAACTAACAAGTCCCCTTCAAGTGGACATTCGCTCTCTTCCTCACTAGATGCATGAGAATGTAATGAATGCTTTGGAGAATCCGAATCATGCTCACTAACTACAATGCCCTCATGCATGTACATACTTCGTTTGGAAGGACAATTTGCAGCAATATGACCATAACCCATACATTTAAAGCATTTAGTATTAGATGTTTTAGTGGGAGACTTAGGTCTAGATGTAGATGGCTTAGATTCCTTGGGTTTGAAAGAAGAATCTTTGGAAGGATGTTTAGAAAAAGAAGTTTTGTTTCTCCAAGACTTGGAGTAGTATCCATCATTGGAAGCATTTTTAAAAGAGTTTTTCTTAGCAAGTTGGGCTTCCACCTTTATTGCAAGATGAACTAAAGAGCCCAATGATGAATACTCTTGTAACTCAACAATGTCTTGAATATCCTTCCTAAGACCACTTACAAACCTAGCAACCATGGCTTCTTCACTTTCTTCTAATTCAATTTTAAGCACAAGCGTCTCAAGCTCCTTATAATATTCATCCACATTTAGCGTGCCTTGTTGAAACCGTTGGAGTCTCAACATAAGGTCTTTCCTAAAATGTGGGGGCACAAACCTAGCGCGCATATGATCCTTTAAAGAGTTCCAAGAGTCCACGGGAGGACCCTTGTGATAGATAATGTCCTTTACAATTCCATGCCACCATTTCATGGCATAATCACTAAACTCTAGGGTGGCTAGCTTGAGCTTATGCTCATCTTGGATCTCATGGATCTCAAAAATTTGTTCACACTTAGCCTCCCAATCTAAATATACATTTGGATCACTAGAACCATTAAAACAAGGTAACTTGACCGAAGGAAGCTTGGACTTTGCATCATGATAGAAGCCATTGCCGTAGTGAATTATTTCCCCTTGGTGATGATGTCTTTGTCCATGGACTTGGGGTGGAGGTCTCCTTCTCCTATGCTCATCTTCACGGCCAACATCATTTGAAGAAGCTCTTGAAGATGGTCTATGAGAATGATGTCCATCATGGATAGAAGGAGATGGTTTAGCTTGTTGGACCTCCATCTTTTGCATTTTCTCCTCCAACCGTCTAATTGTTCTTTGAGCTTCATGTAATTCACCAAGAATTGAAGCTTTGGAAGGAGAATTCTGCTTGTAGGATGCATCACTTGAAAATCCAGCCATTTGTAATTAAAAACAGCAAACACACAAAACAGCAAACAAGTTAAAAAATTAGCAAAAACAGTGAGCTTGGCAATGAAACTGCCGAAGTGAAATGAGGCTGAAAAAAGAGATCGCTCTCAAAGAAATAATGTTCTTGCACCAATCTGATCTTGAGGCCTTGGAATCCTCAAATGAAATATGTCAAAGCAAGCACACCAATCTCAAGAGCAACCACCACAAAACCAAAGAAACAATAAAGACAAACAAGAAAAGGTATAAGCAAGGAAAGGTAATTGCAAAAGGAATACTATATGTAAGACAAACTCAAAGAGTAGGAATGAAAGACAATCAAGAAAATAAAGAACTCAATGAGAAAAGTAGGCACACAAAAGAATACTTAAGGAAAAGCACTAGAGTAGATGAAGAAAACAAAAAATTTAGCTACTGGAAAATTTTTTTTTAATGCAAACTGTGTTTGATATTCACTGATTTAACTGGAATGATGTAGAGCGAACTGGATTATGAAATTTAAACCACAGAAACTTCAAGATGTTAACTCAATAATGGCACTGGAATCAATTAAAAACAGTAAGCCAATTGAGAGAAATAAATTTTTCAAAATCGCTGCCAGATTACCGTATTTTTTTCGGCAGAAATGTACACTTTTTTTATTTTATTTATCATTTTTTGTGTACTTCGTATTTTTGAATGATTCTTTTTTCTATTCTTTTCTAACACTTTGAATATCTCAAATCCAGAATTTCAGAATTTTCCAGTAAGTAAATCAATTGCAATAAGGAAAAACAGTAAGCACTTTTTTTCAGAAACAGAGGAATCCTAATAGGAATAAAAAACAGGATGATGAACTAGCAAAGACATAATAGAAAATGATGTATTGGAACTTGTATAGGTCTAGAATACAAGTATGAACTCAATTCTAAAAAGAAAATGCACAAAGGATCAATATCAATTCAGAAAAAATTATATGACACCAAAGCAAGAAACAATCAAAACAATAAAAGTACTACTAGAAGTAATGACAAATATGGAATAACATGACTAAGACAAAACTTGACATGATTACAAAATTAAAAGACACATCACAAATTTTAACAACAAGTGAAAGGAAGCTTAAGGTAAACTCTAGGAAGGATAATGTCATTCCAAAAGAGCAACCATACTCATAAGAATTATGAGTGCCATAAACCTTTTCACAAGCACTTGGTGTAAAAGAAAAACAGCAAGAATACTCAATTAAAATTCTAAAACAGAAACTTAAATTGCAAGAAAATTAAAGAGCTCTTGAAATTAAAGTGCACACAACTCAACAATTAAACAAGAAGAACCTAAGACTCATGATACCACATGATGTGATTCCACTAGCCATATAGAGAAAGGTTCTTGACCTTCTTAGGAATCACCTTGAGTTGGACATTATAGAGGCACTTTTCGTAGAGTTGGATCATTGTTCTAAGACAAGAACTCACCAAAAACTAGTACCAAATCCCAAACTCATTGGATGAACCAATTTTAGTCAAATTGAACCGAACAAAAGAGGTGAAATTAAAAGGAACCGAACAGAAATGATTAAGCACACAAATGAACCGAACATAATTGAAAATAAAAAGGCAAGAACAGAAACAATAGGTGCTGGAAAAACAGAAAAACCGAACCAAAATACTCAAGAACACAAGACCACAAGAGCAATTGAAAGAGAAGAAAGGAAGGAGAAGAGAGTGCTCATGAAGATGGAAGAATGTTGGATGATCTCGCCACTAGAAGTGTGAAATGCTCCTAGATGAGAGTGATGCCGCCACTTGAGGACTCCAATGATCCATCAAAATAAGACTAGAGAAGAAGGCTCCAAAAGCTCTCCAAAGTTCACTCAAAATTTGAGTAGAGTTTTCTTAGATTAATTCTAATCTGAATTTTACAAAGAGAGCACCTCTATTTATAGCCTAAGGTGCTGAAAATGCAAGCTAAACAATTTCAAAATTCCCTCCCAAATCATTCTAGAACCGGCGCCTATTCTATGCATGAGGAAGGTGTGACCCTTTCCTTCACTTTGGCACCTCCTATTCTACTTCTACACCTATCTACTAATACACCCCCCCTAAAACTCCTAACTAAAGCCTACAAGGTGCTAAAACAAAAGAGGTTTCTAAAGTTTCCCTCTAAGCACCTTCAACTAAAGAAATTACAAAAAGAGAAAATAAATGTCTTCTAGCTCCCAAAGCTTTGAACATGCTTCTTGTAATCCTTTGAGGTTGACTTTGACCTCCATGGGCGTCTTCTAATTGTGCCTCCACCTCGTCTTGATCTTGTTGATTGGCCTCCATGTCCTCTTGAGCTTGATCTCCATCAATAAGTGTTTTCTTCCATTCCAAATTATAGAATCCGATAGAATTTTGGATCACAAAATACGATAAAATCTCGAATTTTTGCTTTCGGTAAAATCCTGGATTTGTGGTTCCAGGAAAATTCTGAATTTGTGGATCCGGGAAGGTTCTGAATTTGTGGATCCGGGAAGGTTCCGAATTTGTGGATCTAGATTTGTGTTTTTATGGTCATCATTTCTTCAACGTATAAAACTTCATCAAAAGATTTTTTCTATCTTCAAATATGATTTGCAATGAGCTTCTTTTTTTCTTCTTTTAATATTTTTTTTTGTCTATAGTTTATTTATATTTGTTTAGTAGAAATGATACAATGCTTTTTTTTCTCTCTTTTGGTTTCAATAGAATTTTATATTTGTTGTTTTTTGTTTGTATTGGTTCAACATCTTATTCATTAGTTTGTAATTTGGTTTAACTTGAATGGTGTAATTGAACAGTAACGGTGAAGACTATGGGAGGAGGTTCACAAGGTGATCGTCTAAGTCCCACAACCTCTGTTAGAAGAAGACATGTTAATAAAGATGAAAAAACATGAAGAACATGGATAATGACTTCTCAATATCATCATCAACCCCATCATATAATTCTTGTTCAAATTCATCAATACTGTCCATGCTTCTGCAAATAAAAAAAAATTAAACAAAATCATTGCATTTCGGATCCATGAATCCATAAGTCAAAAACATTATTTTGGATCCAACAATCCATAATTCAAAAAGACCATTCCGGATTCAGAAATCCATAACACAAAAAAATAATTTCGGATTTATAATCCATAATGCAAGTGATGCATTCCGGATTCAGTAATCCATAACACAAAAAAACAATTCCGGATCCACCAATCCATAATGCAATTTAGGCTTCCGGATTCAGCACTCCGAAAAACAACAATTTATGACCTTTTACCTTTCAGAACACCCATCATCTGAAAAACACAATTTAATCAATTCCGGATTCATGAATCCGGAATATATTACCGGATCCTGATATCCGGTAGTCCCTTTTGAAATTATAGGTCAAGGTTAATGTTGGAATATTTAAAATTGTGGGGATGCAGGAAGGAAAACGTGGGGGTGCAGGAAGAAGAAGCCTAATTTGAAAACCTTACATATAGTCTATTGTAGGAATTTGGTTCAAGTCTTTGAATAATCTATTACCTCTTCATCTAGAGGTTGTGTTCTTCAACATACTATTATTCTTTAAGTAAAATTAATAAAAGTATGTACTACGATGTTAAATTCAGTTAGATTCAACTTTCACAAATAAACAGAAAATTATACAAAACTTCATAAATATGCTATTTTTCAGTTCGATTGATTTTGAATTTTTTTAATTAATTTAGAAGTTTACAACAATAAAATTAGTTAAGCTTTGGGTCTTTAGAAAAATGAGGAAAATATAGAAAAAAAACCCACTTAAATTAAACCTAACCCGACCAAATTAATCAGGCTCAATTCCCTATCTAGCACCATTTACATCTTTATTTTCCTATCTAGCACCCTTTTGTTTTTATTTCCCTATCTAACACTCTTTTATTTTTTATTTCCCTATCTAGCACCATTTTAAAAATAAATAAATAAATAAATAATTTTTTATTTTTTTTATAATTTTAATTTTGAATGCATTAAAAAATAAATATTTTTAATGTTTAAAATAATTAGAAATATAATTAATGAATAAATAAATGAGTTTTTACAAAATAAAAAAAAAAGTAATAAATTAAAAATGTTTAGTTTAAAATTATTTTTTTTTAAAAATGAAAAAAATAAAAAATTAAACTATACAACAACATAAAAGTTGAATCTATAAACATAAATTAACATTTATTTTTATTATTATTGATGATATAATCATGTTAATTTCAAGTAAAAAATACATGACATAATTATAAAAAAACTAAAGTCAATTAGTATTAATTAATAGTGAACACATAAATAATATTGAAGTGTCTACCCTAAATGCAAAATTCTTAAAAAAAGCTAATGCAAATGCTACACTTAATGCTTAAAAATGAGACCAAAAAAATGCAAAACTAAATAAGTATAGAAAATAAAAACGGCAACAATAAAATAAAAACAAAAAATAAATATAAATAAAGAATGACAGAAAAAAAATAACAACTAAAAACATAAAATATATAAAATAAAGGCAAAACAAAATAAGATAAAGATAAAAGATATAAAAAAAAATTCAAACAAGATAAAGATAAGAGATATAAGGCGATATTAAATAAGTATATGTTGATCATAAAAAGGAAAATAAATAAAAGATGATCATTCATTTGATATTTTCTTCAGTGGTACATTAAATAGTTTGTGCAAAATGAAACATAATTAATGACGAGAATTGCACAATCCAGTAATTTTTTTTATAATTTTAATTTTGAATGCATTAAAAAAAATATTTTTAGTATTTAAAATAGTTAGAAATATAATTAATGAATAAAAAGATAATAATATTGTCAAACACCAGGACACAAAAAAAAGAATGTGTCCCAACATTACTAGACCGTCTACTTTTCGTCATTAATTATGTTTCATTTTGCACAAATTATTTAATGTACCATTGAAGAACATATTAAATGAATGATCATCTCTCATTTATTTTCCTTTTTATGATCAACATATACTTATTTAGTATCGTCTTATATCTCTTATATTTATCTTGTTTTGATTTATTTGATTTTTTTTATATCTTTTATCTTTATCTTATTTTGTTTTTCCTTTATTTTATACCTTTTATGTTTTTAGTTATTATTATTTTTTCTGTCAATCTTTATTTATTTATGGTTTTTGTTTTTATTTTATTGTTATTGTTTTTATTTTCTAGACTTATTTATTTTTGCATTTTTTTCTTCTCATTTTTAAGCATTAAGTGTAATGTTTGTATTAGTTTTTTTTAGAATTTTGCATTTAGGTAAACACTTCAATATTATTTATGTGTCCACTATTAATTAATACTAATTGACTTTGTTTTTTTTTTATAAATATGTTCTGTATTTTTTACTTGAAATTAACATAATTACATAATCAATAATAATAAAAATAAATACTAATTTATGTTTATAGATTCAACTTTTACGTTGTTGTAGAGTTTAATTTTTTATTTTCTTCATTTTTAAAAATAATAATTTTAAACTAAACATTTTTAATTTATTACTTTTTTATTTTTATTTTGTAAAAACTCATTTATTTATTCATTAATTATATTTCTAATTATTTTAAACATTAAAAATATTTATTTTTTAATGCATTCAAAATTAAAATTATAAAAAAATAATAATTTATTATTTATTTATTTTTAAAATGGTGCTAGATAGCGAAATAAAAAATAAAAGAGTGCTAGATAGGGAAATAAAAACAAAAGGATGCTAGATAGAGAAATAAAAACAAAAAGATGCTAGATAGGGAAATAAAGATGTAAATGGTGCTAGATAGGAAATTGAGCCAATTAATCAGCATTAAAAGTATTTTTAAATACTTAAACTATTAAATATGTTATATAAACTAAAATATATATATAATTTGAAGAGTGAGTTTTCACTCACATTATTATTTACTACCGGACACACACGATGTCGTATTTTTTTAAAATATTTTTAAAAGTTTATTGTATTTTCTTTACTATACATATTATATTATAGATTTATAATAATTATAATTTTATTGAATTAATATATCACATAAATTTATAAATATTTTTACAGAAATTACTATATACATATAAATGGAAAAACTAATTTAAAATATAATAATATTATAATCTTATAATAGTAAAAAGAAAATTAAATATGAAACTAAATAAAAAAGTTGTGTTCATAGTCAATTAATTAATTTATTAAATTATAACAATAATTAAATATATATGTAACATCATTTCTAAAAAGAAAAATTATTTAATTATTTTAAAATAAATAATTATTCAATTATTTATTTTATTAAGTAAATAGATAAATTATTTTTTTAAAAGATAAATAATTACATTTTTTTCTTTTGATAAAAAAATTATAAAAATATATTATTAAATTACATAAATATTTTTATTAAAAATTATTATAAAAATAATTTCCTTTTTAATTTTTTTATATGTAATTTTTTTTATTGTGTATGTGATTTTTTTTATTGGAAAGAATTATTTAAAATTTTAAAATAATTACTTAAATAGTAAAATCATAAGAAATCATAAATCCTCTTTATATATCTCATTATATATGGTTATAGATAAATTATTTCAAACTACATATCATACTTGTTTTTTCTTTGTTAAAATTCATGTTACACAACACATATGTCATCACATAAAAAATAAAACAAAATAAAAATAGGGTAAAACCAAATTCATCCAAAGAAAAAAAAAATTATACTTTGTTTTATTGCCCTGTTTATCCTTAATATATATATATATATTTTATCTCTATTTTTAAGTTAAACTTTTCTGTTTAATTTCAATATTTATACATAATCCCATATCAAAATTTAAATTATTTATCATAAATGTAAAATATAAGATATGTACTTAAACAATTACTTTTAAATATCAGGGTTCGCTTAGACAAACATTTTTCAATAAAATATAAGAAAAAAAATAAAAAATTCTATTTTTTTTTTCACTTCTAATTTGTAAAAAAAAAATCCATAAAATTGAATGAATAAGGTTTTTAGAATTTTAAACTAGAAATTAGAAATCTAAAATGAAGGTGGCAGAGATAGGAAAAAAGAACAGGAAATGATGGTAAACTACCTTTCATTGAAGCCTATACCCAACACTCATAAGGGTAGGGACAGAACAATAAAAGGAGACACCCAACCATGATCATTCTCGATCATTAACACGAATCAAAAGTTTGTGTTCTGTAGCAGCTGTGACGACTGTCTGAGATTGAGGCTGAGAAACCTTGTGTTCTGCACAGCCATGACAACCTTTGTTCGCACCACCACCCTTTCCCGCAGCCGCAGATACAGATATGAAGCTCTTGGAGCTGAACCCACCATTGGTAGGGACCACATTCTCAAGTCCATCAGCTACAGACGCCGAAGAGCCAAGCAGAGGAAAATCTTCCTCTCAACCTATCAGCTAGATTCTTTCTCAGAGCCCAAATCGCCTAAGCTCAACAAGGTTGCTCTCAACTTCAAGACTTTTGTAGCCTCTGTTTTGAAGCTTGTTCAAACCACAGCAGCTTCTTTCAGATCCAAGTCCTCTCTCTCCACCGACTTGTGAAGACTTTAAGCCTTCTTTTCTGTGTTTAGAATGAGCCAAGTTTCTTGCTTCCCTGCTCTTCTCTTGCAATCACTTCTTCTCTTTTTTTACCGCAGCTCTGTGTATGGTTGATAATGGAAAAAGGGTATCATGCTAGTATACCATTTGTTCTGTATAGAGTATGATGCTTTATATTTTGTAATTGGTATGTTTGTGAGATCATTGCACATGATTGATCTTTAACCTAACATTAACAAGTGAACCATGCTTCAACTTCCAAGAACTTCCTCACTAGATTAGTGTTCTTTGATTTCTAGGAGTCTTTTCCTGAAAGATATCATATAGAAAGCATATCAACAAAGTTGGTTTCTGTAATTCCTAGAAAAAACTTGTTTTTTTAGTATGTGGTGAGGATTCGTTTTTTTAACTCAGTCTGTAGAAACATATCATTGAGTTCATCAACCCCTTATTATCATTTCGTGAGATTATTAAAAGTATATGAAGTTGAACAAATAAATAAATAAATTGAATGAAATGTTCAAAATTTAGTCGGCATCCCAGTTAATCATAATTTAAGATCAGCAACAAAATGCAACCTTAATTAACCAGTGTCTAAATATAGGATGAAGAAGAGGAGGAGAAAACAAAAAACTGAGGAAACCAGTTTGAGCCTCTAAACCTGTCTAGAGAACCGTGTCCATTCACGCGTAACAAAATTCTTAACCAATGGAAGGTTCCCTACACCAAAAAACAGAGAATTGCAGTCCAATCTTGTCCAACACAGGAAGAGGAGAAAGGAAAATTTCTCTACTCATGCCCTTCAATGTGCTGTGCCTACAATCTCAAAGGGTTCATCAATAATCACCACCATTTATCATGACATCAGAAGCACATTCCCCTAACGTGTATGTCCCTAATGTGTATGTCCCGGTACAGAAACAAGAGTATGCACCGCCTCCTCCTCGTCCTTATGGCTATAAACCTCACCGTCGCCATCACCATGGTGGCTCTGGTATATGCGGGTGCTTTAGTTGCATGTTCTGTTGCTGCTGTAGTTGCTGCCGTTGCTGCATTTGTATAATTTTGATAATAATTATAATCTTGGTGGGAATTGGTTTGGCTTTATATTATCTTCTTAAGCCTATAGTTCCTACCTACGACCTTGAACAGATTGAAATAAAGTCTTTTGATATTAGAAAGGATGATAAGTTATACAGTGATGTTGTGGTTGTTGTGAAGGCAGAGAATCCGAATGAAGAGATTGGGATGGACTATTTGGAAAATAGAGTTAGGATAATGTACTCAGGGTCTCAACTTTGCTCAGGGCAGATACCTCCTTTCTTGCAGCCAGGTAAGAACATAACAAATATCAAAGTGGAGTTGAAGGGAGAAACCGAATTCGGTGCTCAACTGCAAAATCGCTTTATGGAAGACCAGGATTTAGGGAAAATTCCTTTGTTAATAATAGTGAAGCTTCCCATAAGGTTTGTGATTAAAGATTTTGTTCATCTCAAGAAAGTTGTGGTCAATGTAAATTGTTCCGTGCTTATTGACAAGTTGGAACCCAACAAAAAGCCTAGTATTTTGGAAAAAGATTTCACCTATGGAATAGAGTTCTGAATGGTTGGGCTTGGAAGCTTTGTGTACATTAGTGGCTCTTTTAAGTGGAATTTGGGTTGGTGTGGTTTACTTGGCTTTGATTATGGCGATTGGGATTTGTTGTAGAATTTGGCTACATGTTCTTGATGGGACACGTTTATAACAGAAGTAGTTACATTTTATAAAGTTTTACTCTGAATCAAAGTATGAATGAAGCTTTGATGATGAGAGCTTTGGAGAGACCTTTAAAGCATGAGTAATCACAAATGCCATGTTATTTGAGGTATATATGTAGGGAGACCAGTTTCAAAAAGAAAGAAGATAGATAGTCAAACAGAAGAGAAAAAATTGCTAACTTATATTGCCTAGAATTTAGTTTAGTTTATTGTACATAAAAATTTTCTTGCGATCTAATATTCTATTCAATAATTTTCATGTGATTTTGTTTTCTTTTTCGTAAGTTTTCTAAGGTGACTGAATCCGGGAATGGCTAACTTGCAAGTGTGTTGTTACCACTGTGTCACCAAGATCGACCAAAAATGTCAACAATCACCCAATCTACAACAATACATTTTCTATGATGAAAGAGAAGTACATGTTAGATCATAAAAACAAGGTTTTGAAAAATGGTTTGGAATCGTGATATTATTCACAAAGTCAAGGTTTTTGAAGTTTCTGCTATATTTGTCTGCAATTCCGCATAATATCAATGATCATTGCCATAATTTAAAACCTTACATAGAAACAATCCATTCATAGTGAAAGGGGGTTCTACTATAATTAACATAGAGGGAGCACTTGGAGGAAAAAGGGATGGTGTGGTGTAAACAAAGATGAGAAAATGGTTTCTAACACGTAATCCGTTGGACACCGAAAGACAGAACAAAACTTAACTTCAACAGGTTTGAAAAGGTAAGTAGGAACTCCTTAGGTAATTGTTAATTTAGTTTGTTCTGTTTCCATAGCAGCAGACTCTCATCACAGATTAAATATGATGAGAAGCATGCAGACTGCAAAGTTAAACCTTTGTGTCATATTTCCAAGCTCATTGCTCAGTGTCTAAGCAAATTGATTTAATCACTTTGAACATGCTGGTTGTATTAAATTAGCACACTGGTAATTAACAAGTATTAATATTAATTTCAACACTACATTTACATGAGCTGCAACATATTATGTCGGGAAAGGAATGGATTTATAAGGATTAGGAAAAATGTTATCTGAGATTGTTTGGATTGAGAGATGATATAGTGAATTTGTAAGAATGATTTATTGAAATTTGTAAGTGATGTGATAGTTGAGAGAGAATTTAAAAATTATTTTAAAGATGTAAAATGTAAGTTTACAAATTTATTTTTATTATTAAAAAATATTTTAATAATGAATTATGATATATATATTTTTTTAGATTTGAATTAAATAATTTTTTTAATATATAATATCTATAATTACTTGTATTTTTTTTAATAAAAATTAAAAAATATAATAAAAAATATTTTTGTGTTAAATTCAAATAAATTTATTAAATATATTTAAATTATAAAAATAATATTTATTATTATATATATTTGTTATTTTATATAACTATATATGTTGTTGATATTATAATTTTATTTTATTATTTTTGTTATTTATAATTATTTGTTGTTATTAATAGCATAATTTAATATTTTTTAAATTGTTAAATAAATATATTTAATATTTAATTTTGTATATTATAATTATAATAAAATACCTGTAATATTTGGGTTAAATAAGATAATCCTACGTAGAATCAATATAAATCTTTTCATTCGTGTGAGGATTGAAAAATCACTTCCATTATCCCTCTCATCAACAAAGCAAAGACGGATTTCACAATTAGAGAGTGATATCTTTTTTAAATCCTAAACAGCAACATTTTCTATACCTATTCTGTATATATCTAACATATATATATATATATATATATATATATATATATATATATATAAATATAAAACTTCAATTAAACCATATTAATTTAATATTTATATAATAATAATTGATTGAATAATATATTTAATAATTAATAGTATTTTTTAATTATGTTAATTTTTTTAAATATGTCACCTAACACTAAAAAATCTCTAAATATATATTAGTTTCAAGAATTCCATACGAATATTAACTGAATTTTATATTAACTTATGTATTTTTAATTTCTTCCTCGGAACTCGTCAACCTTATAACTGTAATATTTACACAGTCAAAATAGATTTAATGATAGATATTTATTTTAAATATATTTTGAATATCTAGATGAGGCCAAATATCCATAAATAAAATCAATCACATATATTATTTACTTAATTTTCCTACTCACTTATATATTTATAATAATATAAAATCCAATTAAATTACATGTAATCTAATAAAATAAGTTAGTTGCAATCTAATCAGATAAACTTAAACATTTATATTACATGCAATCTAATCAAATAAACTTAAACATTTATATAGTAATAACTGATTTAATAAAAATATTTAATAATCAATGATATTTTAAATATTTTTGAAAATTTTAGCTGAGACTCTAAATCTATAAATAAACTTCTCATACTTTCTCTTATAGCATTGAATATTTTTTTCACGTAGATTTCTCTTTGGACATCATCAACCTCAAACCTCCTCTTTTTTCTTGAGTTTGTGAGAGTCGCGCTGCTATCAAGTAAGGACATTTTCTATTGAAATGTCTTAACATTTCTCTTTTTCTTGTTCTTACATTATAACTGCAACTATGAGATGAACTTTTTATTTTTCTTACATTATAACTGCATCAGAGGAAGCTGTATGAATTCTTTAGGAATCTTGATAGTTTAAACTATAACTAAACCCTATACTAAAATTACAAATTCATCCCTTAGTAACACGATTGTAATCAAGATCTGAACAAAAAAAAATAGACTCTCACATTTGACTAAAAGAAATAATATTATACCCATAAAGTTAGAACCTAATAATTTTATTCCTTATCCAATTGTCGAGTCCCTACACTGTAAACGAAGATAAAAACAGAACAATACAACACAGAAGAACAGCATACGATTCGTACACGCAAAACAAGTAAACAACAACCACCTAAAGTGCAAGAACATCATACGTGAATCATAAGATGCTGCCTCCTAAAAAATATAAACACATTGTGTACTCATAATTGTAAGTTTTCACATTTTTGCATTTAAGAATGACACCAAAATAATGAAATATGTGTATTAATCTATATATATTTTTTATTTTTAAAATGTGCAAGTTTCTCTGAAAGGGTAACAAAAAAACATGAGTTGGTGAACGTCCTAGAATTACGTAGTACAAGGAGGTGGGTCGAATTGGTTATCGGTTTTTGCTTAACAAAAACGCTAACAACTAACGGCCACGCCATGGCATAGATAGATTAGATTAGTTTCTTGAAACGCTGTGTTTTGTTTCTTTTCTTTGAATTTATTCACTGATCACAATTACATGTGTCAGTGTCAGTGTCAGCGCGTTCTTGTTACGGTCACTTCAATCATATAATTCCTTCATTTACCTGAGCCACACCAGTGTGTTTGATGCGCATGCTTCTTTCTTTTCTGATAGGAACGTGTTTTTCATCAATGCACTCAACTTTTCCGCTTTAATTATCCCCTATAGTATTAATCTTGTCATTAACTATATCAAGAGTTGTTCTTGGCTCATAATAAGTGAAATGTCAATCTTCAATTTAATATTTGTAGCACTAATGTTTAATTAATTGTAATTAACTTAATTGTGTTTTTAAGAGGTAATGAATATGTCTATATGTACTTATAATACTAATAATTAGATATATCTCACAAATGATTAAATATAAACTTAATGAGCATTTTGTAGGTTGAAATGAACTTGTAGAATTTAACGAACCTGTTCTGCTATTTTTTTCGCAGGTACGTGGTGTTTTGCAAAAGGAAATTGATTGACGTGTCCAAAATCTGAAAAACAGAGGTAGAGTGGAGCAGTTATTTTTCAAAGAGACCACAACTGTCTCCTTCTTCTTCTTTCAAATTAAGTCCCACTAATTTGTCACTTTCTCTTTTTTCAAACCACTCTCATCTAAATTATCTCAACAAAACTCAGCCTCAACTGTAACTGTCCTCCTGCAGTTGCTTTTTCGTCACTTCTAATAACTTTTTTTTCTCTTTGGTTTGCAAAACTGCTTTCTATATACTAAAGCTTGTTTTCTTTTTTCATATTTCTAATGAATTCAGAAAGTAGATATGTTTGACATATTGTTCGGTTGGTCCAAAGCTTCCAAATGGTAACTAAACTGATCAAAACTTGAGTTTATGTTGCTTGACACGATCATACATGCATGAGTTCAAGTTTATGTAACCCTTGTTTTTGTTTTGGCTTTGGTGGTTTGCAGCAAGAGGACGATCAAAAGAGCCCGGTACCGGCTGAGCCTACTCAAGAACAAGAGGCTTGCAATAGCCAGGCAACTGCGAAAGGACTTGGCCGAGCTAATACAACGTGGCCATGAAGAAACTGCATTTAACCGGGTTTGTTAATGCTACCTGTTCATTTCTTGATCACTGCCTCAATAACTCTCTTCCTTAATATCATTTTTTGTCATTAATATAAGAAAAGTTTTCTTCTTTTCTTTGCATTATGTATGAGTGTTGGAAGATGGTTTTCCATAAAATAAAGTTGTTGCTGGGTTTTATTGTAGGTTTTGTTACTGTTAGCTTAATATGCTACTCTGTCTTCTATTAGTTTTGTAAATTCTCCTAGTAAGTCTAATAACTGATAGTATATGTCTCTCGTGTGTACATGTTTAGCACTTGAGCCTCTATAATTCTTCTTGATGAAGCCCTTGACGAGGAAAAAATCCAAGTTTGTTTAACGACAGTAGTTATTTTAAGATCAGAATCTTAGTTTTGTATTCTGTAACAAAATTTAGAAATTAAGAAACTCTGGTCTTTCTAGCTTGCAAATACAGGAATGTGACGCAATTATAATATCTCAGAAGTGTTTTATTATAATTTTGTGACTTAACTCACAAGTGTTTTATTATTTTCTTTCTCTAATCTCTATTAATAAAGTATATATTTTATAAGCATCCCATTCTGCATTCCCAAATCTTAACTAAAAATTTTCTCCAAACTTCAGGTTGAGCAGCTTATAGGAGATGAAAGCCTAGCAGCTGCGTATGAATTGTTAGATCGCTTCTGTGAATTTATCCTTACCCAACTCTCCTACATTCGGAAGCAAAAGTACTAACTGCTTTGTACCTATCTAAATCAAATTCATTTTCCAGCCCCTCATCTCCTTCACATTTTTTTTTCTGATGGTCCTACTTTCCAAACATCAGGGACTGTCCAAATGACATTAATGAAGCAGTTTCTAGTCTTATATTTGCTTCAGCAAGATGTGGGGAACTTCCTGAGCTTGGTGTCATCAGGAAGCTCTTTGAACAGCGTTATGGTGAGAGATTTGCAACTAGAGCTGTGGAGCTATTTCCAGGGAATCTTGTGAACAAACAAGTATGATGTTTTTTTCAGTAAAGTTTAGATATTCCATATTTAGTAGTGATGAATACATATTCATGGAATTTTGGAATCACAGTTGAAAGAGAAGCTGTCAGTAAAGTCTGTGCCGGATGAAATTAAGTACAGAATGGTGGATGAAGTAGCCAGAGATAACTGCCTCCAACAAGATTTATTAACTATAAAATACTACCCCAATTGGCAACAAGAGCAGGTCAATATTTTTTACCACCTTGAATGTATTAACGAGTTTATAATCTTGTCATCATCTACTAATACCAAATTATGTTGAATGCTTTTGTACAGCTGAAAGAAGATAAAGGGTATCAACTAGTGGAAAGTGATGCCCGCATAATTGATTCAGTTTCAGGATCTAAAGTCTACCTTTCAGAGATGAAAAGAGATGTAACATGTGCCAATTCATTCATTTCCGAACCAAGTGATTCTTCTCTACCAGATGCTAGCTTTGCCAATACTTCTGCGATGGTGTGTGCTGTTCAGCAATATCCCCCATATATCCCGAGTTATCCTTTGGAAAAGAAAGTAGAACAGATAGACTATCCTGAGCTACTTTCTTCAATAAATTTTGATTTGCAAACCAAGGGGGAAAGAATGGATTTAACATCTTCTCCACTAAGAGTAACTTTCCCTCCCTGTCCTCGAGAAATGGTAGAATATGTGGATGACATTAAGGAGTTTTCTGAAGCAAAAGATTGTGTCAGTCAGGACCAACTGCTGTTGAAGTTCAGTTCTTCTGGTGTATCCAGAGTAGAAAAAAATCAATTTGGTTTCGATGATAGTGATATGGGTCATGACGGATCAGAGAGTGAGAACTCAAGCACAAAAACCTCTGGAAAGAGCAAAAGGAAACATAAGAAAAGATCAAGAAGGAGATCATCCTCCGGGGAAAACCTAGGTGCTATGGATATTGGATACATGATATATTATCACAAACCATGCAAAAGTACCTCAGCTCATAAGCATAGTACTCATCACCAAAGAAAGCACCATAAGCCTTCACTAGTAGAAATTCTCCCATCAAGTTATGATGGCCAGAAGAGACTGATGCTACACGGTTTCTCAGAAGAGGGGAAGGTTTTACAGTCATGTCAATGCCAAGATGGCACAAGGAGACAACTTTTCAACTTTAAAATGAGTGGCTGCAGCTTGAACCAGCCTTGTTACTTTTGCCTTTATAATGATAGAGACTATTTGGAACCTCAATCACTGAAGCAAAAGAGAGGGACAAGAGGCATACATGTTCAACCAGGAGTTCTGCATGATGAGTGTTGCCATTGCCAACCCTTTTGGGGTGATGAATTGAACCAAAGAAATGAATTGGTTACCATCCCTCAGAGGCCAAATAGGAGAAGTTATTGTAGTGCAGCTGAATATCGTCCATTCAACTACTCAGATTTCCAAACTGGTCCCGAAGTTTCCAATCCAAGGACCAGTTGTTCCTCAACAATAATAGAAACAGAAGCTACATATTCAAGGGCCATGGCCATGCCCCAAGAGACGCAAAAAAACAACAAAGACTGGATGTTAAGGACATATTCATGTCCTTCTCAAAATCCTAACCATGTTCATCCTAAGTTGCCAGACTGCGATGAAATAGCTGCTAAGTTCACTGCTCTCAAGAGAGAGCGCCTGGAAAACATGAACTGTAGACCAAAACAAGTAGAGGAGGTATATGCACAACATTTGTACACTGCTACCTATTAAACTTTGAATCACCATTCAAATAGCTTTCTGAGATTGTTTTTAAGATATCACCAAATATTCTTTGGCGTTCATCCATGTAAAATCACAATGGTTAATGTTTACTAGCTGTAAGAAATATGTGAAGGTTGGCAATCAATTTTGTTTGAGTTTTAATTCATTAATTTGTTTATTGAGCTTGGTTAATGAATCTAATCAAGCAATACAAGTAGAAAATCATATTCTTTTTGTCCTCTTTGTAACTGTTAGAAACTAAAGTTTTAATGAGTCGTCAATAATTTCACTAGCCGTTTACTATGACAATTCCCTCAACTGCACCAATAAAACTGGTGTATGTTTCAACTAGTTTAGTTTATGAACTGATAATCTATATAGAGATTATTTAATACACTTAAAGTTTAAACTAAATAATATACTTTTATTTTGCTGAATTTATATTACTAACTTTCTAATTAAGCTAATGTGATCATGATGAATTGATGATAATAATTTAAAATTTATTTAACATATGAAACAAATAAAAAGCATATTTTTAATTAGATTTAAATTATATTAACCCTAAAAAGATTGGAGTTATATTCTAAAAACTACTAATATATGGTGAGTTTAAGTTCTTTAAATCCAAAACAATTTAATCAAACTAACAAGTTTTGGGTTTCTCTAATTGACCTCAAGTGAAAATGGGATTGATCAACTCAATCATCAATAAAACAAAACGGAATTTAGACAATTAATTTAGTTTAAAGTCCACTTTCAGTATAGTTTCCTTTTTTTCTTTGAAGAAGTGCCAAAAAGGCCCAAATGCACAAAAAAATAGCATAGAAAAGTGATGGCAATTTCTTCCTGCACCATATCAATTTTGACCTGCACCCTATCAGTTTTTACAAAATTCCAAAACTATCCTTATTCTGGATTTGAAAATCCGAAATAATAAATAAAATTCAAAAATAAAAAAGTATATTCTGAAAAAAAAATCCGAAACACAAAATTAAAAATGTATTCCGAATAAAAAATTTTGGAATTCAAAAATGTGTACCGAATATCAAAATCCAAAATATTTTCGGATAAAAGGTTCTGGAAGTGATTTTTATTTACACCCTCCTTTTGTATAAGGTTATTTTCGTCATTTATGAAAAATATTTTTGTCATTTATGAAAAATATTTTTGTCATTTCCGACAGTGGATTGGGTGCATGTTGTAATTGACATGGTGCATGAAGAAATTGCCAAACTGCCAAACGTGATTGGGCATACTGGTTCAGTTAAGTCACCGACAGGGAACAGTGTGTACAACTGAAAATACAAACTCTTAACTTGGGGCAAATTCTTCCTGCACCTCCAGGATTTTCTTTTTGAACCTCCATATTTTAAAAAAATACCAAAATTACTTTTCTTGGTTAGTTTTTAAGAAAATTTACATTTTAACACACAATACAAAATACAAATTTTGTATTTTAAAAAATTTATATTTTATGGTGTAATTTAAAATACAAAAGATCGCAAATATTAACTTCGAATTTTGTAATTCAGAAAGTGTTCAAATCTGAAATTTGAAAGAAAAAATGTCAATAAAATATAGAGATAATTTTGGTATTCTCGAAACTATGAACCAGAAGAATAAATACGGAGGTAAATGAAAAATTTGTCTTAACTTAGTTATCATGGTCTTTTTTGTAAATAGTTTTTATTTAATTTAATGAGTTGTTTTTTTCTTTGTCGTGTTACACATGTTATACATATTTGTATCACATTCTTTTAATATTTTTATTTAACTCATTCCGCAACTTAATAAATGGAACATGCTTAAATTTGTTTTAACACAACAATAAGTTATAATTAACATTTTATCGAAGACACCATTAAATATTTTGGAGAGGCTGGTACTATAAACTTTTTAAATATGTAAACAACTTGCGATAAATATTATCTGGTTGTTTTCAGAAATTGATGGTACTTTGAA
This sequence comes from Phaseolus vulgaris, assembly GCF_000499845.2. Lineage (NCBI taxonomy): Eukaryota > Viridiplantae > Streptophyta > Magnoliopsida > Fabales > Fabaceae > Phaseolus > Phaseolus vulgaris. Next base: position 32,508,814 of record NC_023755.2, on the reverse strand, counting down.
TCAAGCTCTTGGATAAATAAAATATATTTTTATTTCTTATAAAAGAAATCAGAGATAATCTTGATATTGATTTGAGATTAATACAAAATACTAAAAAAAATCATTACATCAAAATTAATTATAAAAATAAAAAATTATTAATTAGGATTAAATTAGATATTATTTTATAAACTAAATAATTATTTGTATATAAGTAGTTTCTATTATTAATAGAAATTTATAATCTAATTTATAAATTAGTATCTATTCTTGCCGAAATATGGTTGATTGAATTTTAAAATAGTCACTGGATCACCTCTTTGCAAGCTTCGTGAGTTGACTCCAAAGGAATGAGGGGACTCCACCTGCAAAGAATATTCTTACGTTCAAGTCAATAAAAACATAAAATTTTGTGCATAAAGTGAGTATATTATCAAATATGAGTTGATTTTACTCCTTAAGAGTAGTGGACATTTTATAAGACTTCATGGGCATCAATGATATTGGTTTTAGTATGATGGTATCATATCACAAAATCCGAGCATAATATAATAAAATCATAGTATAATATTAATATAATAAGAGTATTTATGATTAAATAAATGTATTAATGAAATTGAGATATTACAGAATATATATGATCAGAGATATTATATGTTAAAATCAGTGTATTTAAAGTAATTGGAATATTGTGCCCTAAAATCAAATAACGAGGAATTATATTAATTGTGTGTTAATAAATAAGATTGATTAACAAAATATATTTGTTCAAATTAATGTTATTACATTGTGACAATTTTGTGGGTGTTTTTTTAATAAGAATTCCTGATATCTTGGTTAATTTCTGGAGGTCTTTGTTTAGAAAATAATTGCAGGTACTTTGAGAATTCTATTCTTTACTTTACTTTGTTATGTGTTGAGTTGAAACACATACAACTTGAGTTTGATCGGTATATGTTCGATCTAGGCTTGGACGGTACAATATCTAACATTAACTATCAAACTTTTAGCTATTAACTACTTTGTATTCTAAATAATTAGTAGTTAAAACTTTGATAACTAATATTATATTCAAATTTAAAAATTAGTTTATAATTTTTTATTAATAAGATAAATTAATTTAAATACAAATAATTTATAGTTTATAAAATAATATTTAATTTAATTAATATACTAATTAATTATTTTTTGTATTTAAGATTAGTTTTTATTTAATGAATTTTTTAGTGAAACTTTAACCTCACTCACGAAATTAATTCCCTCCAGGTATCTAATTTTTTTATAAACTAAGAAATTCTATTTTATTTAGTAAAATTAACTCTTTGTTATAAATTTGAACCATTTTTAGTGAAATTTATTTTATGAATTATATATTCTTAAAAGAGGGCATATTTAAGAATTATTCTTTAATGTACTATTTTGATTCTCTAAATTTCAAGGTACTTTATTTTTTAAAAGTTAAGTTGGTATACATTTCAATCACATTGAATAATTTTTTTTTTCTAAATTCAAAATTAAATTAGAACTACTTTTTGAAAGTGAATAAAGAGTCTAACTTTTCATGACTTAAAAGAGTAGTGTTTAACATATTAAAGCTTTATTATTTACTATGTATATTTATGTATTTTTAGTATAATTCTAATACTATTTTTTGATTGAAAAATATAATTTCACTGTTTATCTATTATAGCGATAAACAATATGAAATGTGTGAGAAAATCAAAATGTTTAATTTTTATAATTTCAATCTATAAAATTTAGTATAACAACTTTAAGGAAAAATTGGAAAATAATTTAAAATTATTGTACATTATAAACTATAAAATGAATAAAATAAAAGTAGCAAAAGGTAAATGATAAAAAGAATATATATGTAATGTCATGTATATATAACACATATTAGGACCTAATTTAACTGTATTTAAATGACAGGAAAGAAAAATGACTACTCATTAAATGTGACAATAACTAAATTATTGATCAAATTTAGAATAAAAGAAACAATTATTTAATTCTATTGGATATTTTAATATGAGGTTGTTACTTTTACTTAGGTGGACAAAGTTTCAAGCAAAAATTAAGTAGTATTTAGTATGTAAAAGGGAGATATTTTGAGAGTGGCACAAAACTTTGTTGAGGGTGGTAGGTGGCCGAATGGAATTAGTGCTTTTTTTTATTATATAAGTTATAAAGGTTGTAAATCCACAACATCTAAATGAATTTAGATTGATCTTTAATGTAAAATTGTGGCTAAAATTCTCTTCTTAAGGTTGAAAAGGGTTTTAGATAAAGTTATTGATTATAGGCAGTTTGCTTTTCTTGAAGGAAGGAGGTTGTTGAACAATGTGTTGGTAGCTAATGAGACCCTTGAGGAAGTCAAGAGGAAAAAGAAAGAGTGTGTGTTTTTTAAGGTGGACTATGAGAAGGCTTATGATTCTGTTAGGTGGGAGTTATTGTTTTATATGCTAGGAAGAATGGGGTTCTGCGTAAAGTGGATTGAATGGATAAAGAATTTCCTTGAATCTTCTTCTATTTCGGTGTTGGTAAATGGTAGTCCAACTACTGAATTTAATCCAAAAAATGGCCTAAGGCAAGAAGATCCTTTAGCACCCTTCCTCTTTCTATTTTCATATTAAAATAAAGGCACTTGTGAGTATTAATGGATTGCTAAAATAAATATAAAATAACCCCTAATTTATGAATTTATACATTTTTACATTTTTTTATGATATTTAATTAAATAAGAGCATTTTATTCCCAAATTTAGTGTTAATTTCAGGTTTATAGGGAATAATGGAGATTTGGACTAAAGAGGAATAATATAAGCTAAAAAAAGAAAGGTGGAAGACCCAAAACGCACAAAAAAAGCAAAAAAGTTAAACTCAGTAGCAGATTATCTTGCTCAAGTGAGAATAAGCTCTAGTGACGTTTTTGGAAATCAACACCTTTCTCGCTCAAGCAGGAATTCTTGATTTTTCTCGGCAAGTGTATCGAATCAACTGTAATATAGTATTCTTTAAAGTACTAATGTCGAACCCACATGGAACAATTTTAATTAAGAAGTTCTGTTATAAAACTCATCACGTGTAGAAAATCATTTTGAGAACTTTTTCATAACCAAATTAAAGATTTCACAAGTAACTCAAAGGTTTAAAATTTGCTTCAAGACATAACAAAACTAACTTATCAAATATAGATAAAGATACTTGGGATTGAATTAAGTCTATTTCAATCATTTGTATTTTGGAATAATACAATACATAATACTCAAAACTACTTATTCTTGATGCTTAATTTAAAGTCATTCACCTTGATTCCTCACGGAAGAAATTCATAAGATAATTTCTCAAATACTGATTCCTCATATATCTAACAAATCATCCAGCTTTATGAACAGAATTATGATGCAATTAATAACCTGAAATCTATTCCTAACTTTACAAGTTATCAAGTATTTTCGTCTATTTCAGATCCTTAAAGGTACTTTCCACTTAAATTTAAGGATCAAAATCAAGACTCCATTGATCAGATAGAATCAAACAATAAGCATGAAACGAAAATACCAAGAACAAGTAGAAAATAGAGTATTATATATATATATATATATATATATAACCAAGAATACATTTGATCAAAGTAGATTACATCCAATCCCAAGTTAGAAAACACTTAGCCACTCATGACAGCTCCTGCAATCTTCATTCTTGATCTGGATTGCATAAGAAGGACTGATATGAGCAAGTTATTCTCTTAAGAACAGAGGTTTTCTTCTCTTTCTCTCACTAACTTCTCTCTAAAAATCACTTCTTTTTTCCACCGCCTCCTTTTTATTTGTGTTTCAAAATTTATATAATGAACTTTAGCTCAAGCGAGCCAATTTAGCTTAAGCTAGATCTTTCGGTACTTTTTTAGCTTGAGCTAGCAATTCTAGCTTGAGCTAGCATATCTAGATTGAGCTAGATTAGTACTGCACCTTTAATCAAATTTGGACAATTTTAGCTTGAGCTAAATCTTCTTGTGATCCAATTAAGTTTTTGCTTTCTTTCTTTCAATGTTTCATATTCATCTTCAATTTACACAAAAATTGGGATTAAATTTCTTCATTTGTTTCTTGATTCAAAATATATAATCGGATTCAATAATTCTCAGATTTGGGTAATTTTCTAACATAAAACAACAATTAAGTTTCAAAGTGTTTAATTTTCTCAATCATAAAAACTACACATTGACACTTATCAATTTTCTCCCAACCTAAAATCTTGTTTGTCCTCAAGCAGAGTAATTGAATCCCAAAAAAAAATAAGAGTTCATTCCTCCCAAAAAGTCCTTAGAAATCAAATCTATAGTTCAATATCAGAAAAACTTCATGAAAAGAGCACAAGATAATTCAACAAAAAATGATTGTGTTTCCTATCAATTCAAACCAAGACAGGATAAGAATGTATTCAATTTCCAAGGTAAACAATTGTTACTCTTTACTGAGAATCAAACTAAGGAATTTCTCTCTTCATTCCTCACTGGTGAGTATTTTCCCTCTCTTTTCACTGGTTTCCAAGCTAATTTAAGGTTGTCCTTCATTTCTAGTTGATTACAAACACTTTTACCAACATAGATCTTGAGGTCTTTTTCAGATTGTAATGAGGTTGGGTTACAAAGAAAATTTGGTTTTTCTAGGATAACAAAATACACACTTAACAGAAGATTAGCATATTTGCAATTCAATTTCTAATTGTGTTATTCATTATCCCTTCCATAAGATTCATCCACATTACTTCCCTTTTTATTCTTGTAATGCCCCTTTTCTTTTTCTTTCTTTTCTTTTTTTTTTCATTCTCAAGATCCCAGCAGCCACACCAAACTCAATTCTTCTAATTATAGAAATTTGAATTGCACCTATGCTCTCCTTTTGTTAGCATACCACAGGGTAGGACAATATCTGTATATCAAAAGCTAGGGTGCAATAAAACAAATTTAAGCTCAAAAAGGGTTATTTTTCTACACATTTCATTATATATTGCAAAGGTTAGCTGTTTGGCCCTAAGTTTTCTCACATCCAACTCTATTAAACATGCCTCAATCATCTCCATATTTGATTTTGTGATGTAAATTGACTAGAAAATTAGGAAACCTCAATTAACTCTTCACTAGTGAAAGTCTCTCAAACTATTTAAAGGTTTCACACTCTCACTTGGTTGGCTAATTTCAATTCCTCAATTGTTCTCAGTCATTGCTTTCAACTATTTACCTTGTTCCAACTTTTACACATTACTATCCTTTCTCAATTTGAGTGATGGTTCCAACCACAAATTCTTTTTCAAATTAATTCCCTGATCAATCCATTTGGTTGTTCTAATTTAGAACTATGGTTTGATTTCATTTTCCAAAAAATTATACCATCATATATCTATATACAAGATTTCACAAAATATGCAAACATCAGCCACTATACTAACTTAAGCTTGCCATCAACAAAAGATAAAGTAAGAAATATTAAACTAAACTGCTAAAGTCAACTTACTAAATTAAACTACTTAAATTAAATTAGTACTGAAAGTAAAGTTAAACAAAAAGATAAAACCAGTTTTTTGTTCATTGTGCATGAAAAGTATCAATCTCCTCTTATGACTTTGTTCCGCTCTGTGCCAACATCATCATTCTGAACTTGGTTTGGATCTTCATTTGTTGATGCTCCAGATGGTTCAGCTCTCATTTATGGTGCATATTTAACTCTATTCCCAACTCCAAACGTCAGCCACTTCGAATTTTTGAAACAGAGAACGTTTGACTAATAATGAGTTAGGGTGCAGGGTTTTCAAATGTGATTTTAAAATACTGCAGTTTTTTTTTTAGAAAAAATCCCACTAGCTTAGGCTAGATCTTTCTAGCTCAGGCTAAAGTTTGGCAGAGAGCAACAAATTTGTTTAGCTCAAGCTAAAGTTTGGCAGAGAGCAACAAATTTGTTTAGCTCAAGCTAGCTCATTTTAGCTCAAGCTAAAGTTTGGTGAAGAGTAACAGGATTTTCTAGCTTAGGCTAGCTCATTTTAGCTCAGGCGAGAATTGCAGAACAAAAATTTCTTTATTTTTCTGCTTATCTAGCTTAGGCTATAAGAAGCTAGCTTAAGCTAAAATTACCCTACAATGAAATTTTCTTGAAATTTTTTATTTTGTCTTTGCCAATAGGTTCAAACCTTTTTAAGCTTTCTTTCATCCATTCATTTCAATCCAACATGACCATTACTCAATTTCCAAATTTAAAGGACATCAAATATTAACTAGTTTTAAGGACATCAAATATTAAAACATACTACTAAATAAAAATAAAAATTAAAGACACACTTCAAAATAAAACACTGGGTTGCCTCCCAGCAAGCGCTCATTTAACGTCATATAGCTTGACACGTGATTAACGTCATTAAAGGTTCAGCAGCAATCATATCCACTCTGAAACACTCTTTATGATCATTTGAATATTTCATTGCTTCAAAAACATTAAAGTTTACTTCTTCATCTTGAGCACAAACCTTCAATCTTCCTTTGTCTACATCAATTATAACTTTGGCAGTTTTCATGAATGGTCTTCCCAATATCAAAGGTACTTCGGCATCTTCTTCAATATCCATTACAACAAAATCTACTGGGAATAGAAATTTATCTACCTTTACCAACAGATCTTCAACTGTTCCATGTGGATATTTGATTGATCTATCAGCCAACTGCAAAGTCATTCTTGTTGGTTTCACTTCTACATCTCTAATTTTCTTCAACATTGATAAAGACATCAAATTAATACTAGCTCCAAGATCTAATAATGCCTTTCCAACAGTGAGATTTCCTATGGTAAATGGCAAAGTGAAACTTTCAGGATCTCTAGATTTCTGTGGTAATGATTTTTGAATTATAGCACTGCATCCAGCTTCTAATTCAAATATCTCCTGGTCATTGAATTTTCTTTTCTTTGTCAATAATTCCTTCATGAATTTAGCATATGCAGGCATCTTCTTTAAAGCTTCAGTAAAAGGAATGTTAATTTGCAATCTTTTGAGAATATCCATAAATCTTGCAAATTGTCTTTCCTTGCATTTCTTTGTATAAGCATGTGGATAAGGTACATCTTTTATAGAAACATTCATCTCTTGTTTTTTAACTTTTTTCTTTTTTTCTTTTTTCTCTCCAATATCTACAACATCTTCCTTATTCCTTCATTCTCCTCCCTCACACTCAATTTGTTCCTTTTCAATCTCTCTTTCTTTTAAAACCTCCTCCTCAACAATTAAATTATTTCCAATTCCTTTTCATATAAATTTTTCACTTCTGGTAGTGATAAACTTGCAATGCTCCTTGGGATTGGTTTGTGTACTGGCTGAAAATTGACTTCCTTGATTATCAGCTAACTGTTTAGCCAACTGCCCCACCTGTGTCTCTAAATTCCTTATTGATGCTTCAGTATTTCTCTGATTGGATAGAGAGGCTTGCTTGAACTTCTCAAAAGTATCCTCCAATTTGGATGTTCTCTCATGAATAGAAGGATAATGTGGTTGCTGCTGATAAGGAACTTGTCAATTAGATGATCCAGCCTCTTGCTTCCACCCAAATCCTTGATTTCAATTATTCCTCCATCCTTGAGTCATGTTATTTGGATAATTATATGCAAAGACACCTTGCCTTCCTTGATTATTCATATATTGAACCTCTTCCTCTGATGAATTTTGGTAAGAGCACTGGCCATTAAGATGATCTCCCCCACAAAAATCACACTTCAAAGCTTGATTCTGAATTGAAAGAGAATTTACTGCATGTAATTGTTGAGGCAGTTTTGACATTTGCTTGGTTAATGCCTCAATTTGCTAAGTCAAAATCTTGTTTTGTGCTAAAATTGCACCTGAAGTACTAAGATCCAACACCCCTTTCTTTTGCACTGTATATTTATCATGTTGAGCTTGGTAATCTGTTGAGGCTAAGGCATCAATGATTATTGTAGCTTGTTATGCATCAACACTCATCATTGTACCTCCTGCTGCAGCATCCAAGATCATTTTATTATCAGGCCTTAAACCATTGTGGAATATGTTCAACTGAGCAATATCCTCAAATTAACATCACTTTAAAACGTTCCCAAGCTTCACAAAAAGGTTCATCTGACCTTTGCCTGAATGTGGAGATATCAGACTTAGCCTTGATATATCGAGAGAGTGGGAAGAATCTATGTAGGAATTTCTCTTCTACATCATTCTACTTAGACTCTGGTTTGGATGTGACTTTAACCATAATTTTGTTTTGCCTGCAAGTGAGAAAGGAAATAGACGCAAATAAACAGATTCAATATCATTTTCCTCAAAGCCCATAGTACCAACCAACTCATAGAATGTGGATAGATGAGTATAAGGGTCTTCATGATCCATTCCAGTGAATTGATGAGTACTGATTAAGCTAAGAAAAGATGGCTTCATTTCTAATGATTTGGTGGCAGAAGGTATGGCTATGCTGCCTTGGTCCTTGTTGCATAACATAGTCTCCCAATGTCCTTCTAGGTGGATTTTGTCTATTATCAACCATTTGGAACTCTATCCGATTGTGTGAGTTGAGAGTGTTAAAAGATTCTCATTTTGTTTGTCCTTGCTTCTTCTTTTCTTTTCTCTTCTTGCTTTGATTTCTTCTGGCTGTCTTCTCAATTTCTGGGTCAAATTCCAATTGATCTTCAGGAACTTGTCCTCTTAATAGCATATATTTAAGACAACTCAAGAAGGATTAACACAAGATAAAAGAATAAGATCTAAACAAGTGTCTATTCACAAAGAAAATAAACTATTCACAATACTCAATAAGTTATACTTCAGAAATTCTTAAAAGAAATTGTTCTCCGACAATGACGCCAAAAACTTGTTGATTTTTCTTGGCAAATGTACCAAATCAACTGTAATATAGTACTCTTTAAAGTATTAATGTCGAACCCACATGAAACAATTCTAATTAAGAAGTTCCGTTATAAAACTCATCAAGTGTAGAAAATAATTTTGAGAACTTTTTCATAACCAAATTAAAGATTTCACAAGAAGTAACTCAAAGGTTTAAAATTTGCTTCAAGACATAACAAAACTAACTTATCAAATATAGATAAAGATACTTGGGATTGAATTAAGTCTATTTCAATCCTTTGTATTTTGGAATAATACAATACATAATACTCAAAACTACTTATTCTTGATGTTTAATTTAAAGTCATTCACCTTGATTCCTCACGGATGAAATTCATAAGATAATTTCTCAAATATTGATTCCTCATATATCTAACAAATCATCCAGCTTTATGAACAGAATTATGATGTAATTAATAACCTGAAATATATTCCTAACATTACAAGTTATCAAGTATTTTCGTCTATTTCAGATCCTTAAAGGTACTTTCCAGTTAAATTTAAGGATCAAAATCAAGACTCCATTGATCAGATAGAATCAAGCAATAAGTATGAAACAAAAATACCAAGAACAAGTAGAAAACAGAATATTATATATATATATATATATATATATATATATATATCACCAAGAATACATTTGATCAAAGTAGATTACATTCAATCCCAAGTTAGAAAACACTTGGCCACTCATGACAGCTCCTGCAATCTTCATTCTTGATCTAGATTGCATAAGAAGGGCTGATATGACCAAGTTCTTCTATTAAGAACAGGGGTTTTCTTCTCTTTCTCTCACTAACTTCTCTCTAAAAATCACTTCTTTTTTCCACCGCCTCCTTTTTATTTGTGTTTCAAAATTTATATAATGAACTTTAACTCAAGCGTGCCAATTTAGCTTAAGCTAGATCTTTCGGTACTTTTGAGCTTGAGCTAGCAATTCTAGCTTGAGCTAGCATATCTAGCTTGAGCTAGATTAGTACTGCACCTTTAATCAAATTTGGACAATTTTAGCTTGAACTAAATCTTCTTGTGATCCAATTAAGTTTTTGCTTTCTTTCTTTCAATGTTTCATATTCATCTTCAATTTACACAAAAATTGGGATTAAATTTCTTCATTTGTTTCTTGATTCAAAATATATAATCGGATTCAATAATTCTCAGATTTGGGTAATTTTCTAACATAAAAAAACAATTAAATTCCAAAGTGTTCAATTTTCTCAATCATAAAAACTACACATTGGCACTTATCAGGAATTCCTCGCTCAAGCGAGAATGCGTTAGACAAATTGGGCTATTTTTATGTTTTATCAAGAAGTTCATCAGTGCGATGCAGGAAGTCACATAACCCTAGAAAATTAGGTTAAATAAGGGGCTAGATACTCAACCCTAGTATGTCAAATTGAGAGGAAAACACCATTGAGTGATTTGTAACCAATTGGGAGATTGGAAGGTGCTAGAAGTATGTGTGGCTAATTCTATCATTCCTTTGGGATTGGGAGTAATCTGTTCGAGCTCTTATGTATTGAGGTGATATTTAAATATGATATAATATTTTGTTCTTGGTTGATTATTGGTATTATTGTTATGTTTCTCACTCTTGGATCTAGAATCTTAAATTTGACTAAAAGGTATTTTTAGGGTTCTGACCTAAACAATAATTCTTAACATATTTGGGTGCTAGAAATAGACTTGAAATGTTAACTGTTATTAACGTCTGAACGAGACTCTAAGTTGTTTTTATAAGAATGCGAGAGATCAATATTTAAGAAACATTTTTACTAATTTTATATGCGAGAGATTGATATAAATGAATTTTATACGGACATCAATTTCAATCAAAGAACTTAATATTAACATGTTAATCAATGCTAATCAAAATACATGAGAGTGAGAGAGATGAAACCTATTAGGAGTTGACATAACCTCTCTTAAACTTCATTATCATTCTCCATACACCAATACTTCACAATTTCTTTCACTCATTTTAGCCACCCAATCTCACCAAATTTTACACCCCAAAATACTCATAACTATACAAACTAGAATTGTATCACTTTTTCTTTTTTTTTGGGTAACAGGGAGTGTTAGGCTGTGTGATTGATATTATGTGATCTTTTTCTTTGCTTTTTGGTGTACGTTTTTTAGTGTTGTTTTATTATTATAGTACAGCATTTCTTGTATTAGCTTCTAATGTCCCGAACATATCTTATAGTCTTAAGATGACATATTTTATAGCCTTGACATTTATGGTGCTAATTATATTTTGTCAACAAATAAGAAAACTTATGAAAATGTTGACTTGAAGAACGAATCATTGTACTATTTAGTAGTATTTTTTGGATAGGAAGCTTTTCCATTAAGTATTGAAGTTGATTTCACTATTTAAGAATAAGTTTTACTACAATTAAAATATTTTTTGTATATAAATCATAGGTATCTCTACTTGAGGTAATCATGTTAGAACTGGATAAAGACAGAGTGGGTGCAAAGTTCTTTCAAGTATTTATGTAGTTTTATATAGGATTCGAATATGAAATCATTGAGTAGACCAGAGGAATTGTACCTTTACTTATCCATATATGATTATAGTATTATATATTCTAACCTAACGAAAAATTGAACTTTTTTTATTTTATTTTTGTATTAAAATTACTAATCTTTCTATTTAAAATCCTTGTAATTATTCAGTGGACCACCATTAGAGGGTGTCTAATTATGAGTGCCAATATATCCCTTGAGAGTGGAAAGCAATAGATATTGGGACTATTATACCTAAATTAATGGGGCAGCAATGATTATTGTGTCAATGCTTTTGATATACACGCACGTATATGCTATGCTTCATCCAATTATATTGGTTATCATCTCAACATAGACAAACTTCCAAAATTATAATAGTCAATTAATAGTATTTTGTAGTAATAGTATTTTACACTAATGTTAGTTATTCAAAATAATTATTAGAAAATAGATTTTAAATTTATCTCAACTCTTATAATAATAGACTTTAAATGATTTTCACATTATATTAAAAATAAAATTTTAAACATAATTTAATTTTATAAAATCGAATTATACTCACTTATATATATAATGAAATATTTTTGTACTGATATGGGACGAGATCGAGATGACCGAGACTCAGTCTCTCTGACCGAGCTGACCGAGACCCACGGACGGTTTGGCCGACTAACACATTTAACCATTAACGCTCAAACCAAAGTAAGTGAAGCTAAACTACCATTAAGAATTAAGTAATACAACCATAAGTGTGATTCATTCAACTAATTGGGTCCAATAAGGTAAGCCCATTAAAATAATATAAATAGCGCACATTCTAAGAAGAAAGGTACGTCATTATTATTGTACACACTAGAGTGTCGAATACCCTCTTTACTGACTTGAGCGTCAGAGTGCTTCCTGCAGGTACCTCCCCCATTTGACATTCACCCGAGACTGAAAGTCGAAGGAGTAGTGTGAAGACCAGAAGGATCACAACGAAGCCTCATCAACCTGTCTGAAGGAAGAAAGAAAACAAAACCTTCAATAGTTCTTTAGGTCAATCTCCATATCAGGAACAATTTTTATTTCTAATCCACATTATTTTTAATAATAAATATATATCTTATATGCCATTGAGAAATGAACACCTAGTTGCAATAGCCAAGTTTTAGATCACTCCCTTGCTTTACTCATTATAAGTAATTAATGAGAGAAATTAGTTTATTAATATTATCCATTCCCTTCAACCTCCACCCATGCTGGAGTTGCATTAGTCAAAATGAGATAATCTTTAATTTGTCAATGGCAAGGTCCTGACTATAATTTTATAGAGAGAAGAATGGTGCTCCAAAATGGCCCATTTTCTATGTGTTTCTGTCTGTTAGTGCCAGCCATTCAATACTTATATTACATGATAAACAATAACATAGCAAAAAGAAAGGCGCCGAAATGTGAAGTAGATGGATACTTTTAAATATTTGTGATAAATTAATGTAGAATATTGTACTTTTTAATTATATAACATAATCAACTAAACTTAATATTATTTTTTCATTTATTTTTATATTTTCTATATGCGCCATGTTTGGAGCACTTCCAATCCATAAACGAGTTGACTTGGCTTCAACATGATTTTGGTATTGTATGTAATGGCACTAGTGGCGATGACTTTCTCCAACATTCAAATGCTTCAACGAAGTAGGATGCAACTTCCAATACCTCAAACAAAAGTCCACTCTGCTGTTTCTCCAGCTACCCTTATAGAAACTCATTATAATATTCCATCTTTACCCAGATATTTATAACATGATAACTAACAATATATAAAAGATATTTTTAATCTAACATACACAAACTTGGTGTTCTTATCACATATTATTTATGAATAACAAGTTACATAATATAAGTTAGAATATATTTTTATTAGGATAGATTTCTGATACTATATTAAAAAATAAATTTTAAATTTAACTCAATCTTATAAAATTGATCCATAAAATTTATATATTTTATATGTTATGAAATATTTTTTATTTTTAGTCAATGTAAAATTTTCAATTATACTGGAGTCCCAAAAACTTCTTACCATAAATGATTCATAATATGGAAAAAAAAATATATATATATATATATATATATATATATATATATATATATATATTAAATAAGATATGAAGGAGAGAGTATTTAGAAAAGTTGATAAAGAAAAAAAATAAAGAAATTTCTTCATAAAATAAAATTAACTTATATATATAAATAAGAATTTAAAAAGTTTAAATGAATTTTTATTTATAAATTAATTAACAGAAAAAGTATTTTATTTTTTTCATATTTTTATTTATTTATGATTGTTTGTTGAATTAAACCCATATCACACGTGTCTCATATTTTGGAAGCTTCTGAAACTTATTAATTATATATCGAAATAAGTTGTAGTCTTGCTTTGGCTACCTAACTAATTCATATTTAAAGTTTTAAACAACAAACAAAATTATTGTTGAAAAGCAATAAATCAGTCTTCCTTTATGTATTTCAATTAAAGTTTATCAATAAACATTTTTAATCCGTTAATCATTATATTTTATTTTAATGAAGATGCGAACAATATCTTTAAGTAGATTTTGTTCAGGTGGAATCCATATGATTAAAATTAAAACTGTTAAGTTATTTATTTTTACAATATATTTTAAAAGTATATATACTGATAATATATTACAAATTCAAAATTTTGAGTAACTATAATATTTGATATATAATGTATGAGTATAATGTATGAGAAGACACTTCACATTTCCCATTTGCGAGTGTTAAACATATAAAAACAAAAGTGCCTAAATTCTCAAAACATTCATCGTACCAAGACAGAGAAGTGGGTGAATTTTGAATTATTCTGTGTTACTGGTCAAAGAAGAAGACCCCAAAAAATGTTCTCATTATTCCTTCAGTGGTACTGATATAAAAAAGGATGGAAAAGGCATCTTTCATGTTTCCACATAGATATTTTCTTGAATTCATCCCACAGGAAATGGAGCCACGTGTTAAAATCCAAAGAAATTTTCTTATATTGCTGCATGATGTTGATATTTCCATCAACCTTTGTTTCATATATTGGAATCTCTGATACGTTGCCTTTTCAAAATTTCCTTAGTTTTCATTTAAATCTGAAAAAAAAACTAGCAGTTATGTGATTGAACTTTTGTATATATGAAATTATGAATCTGTGTAGAAAACAATGGAAGATTTGAGATAAAGTCAAATCTATTTCAACATTTTAGTTGAAAATAATGAAATCATGTAGCTAATGCAACACATTTGCTTCCAAAGTTGGATACCTAAATTGCTTAACTGTTAATGAAATTTATTTTAGAAGAAATGTAAGCTTTGAAGTTTTTGTTTTAAATTGAGTTCGGTTGGCTAATGACGGGTACTCATAAATTTATTTTTAATTATTCTGAAATAATTTAAGAAGCAACTGATTAGTTTGACCTTAATAAAACATTATTCTAATAAATAAAACAATGTTAGAAGCTAAATAAATAAAACATTATTAAAATATTCATCTCATCGTTTGTGATGTATGTTAGGAAAAGGTGTTGGGTTTGATATTTTGGTGTGATATGAGATTGAGCGAAAAGAAAAAGAATAATAATAGTAATAATAATATTAAAAGAATGAAAACAGGTGAGAAATAGTATTATAGTAGGAGAACAAAATGATGGAAGATTATAATGGACCACCGACACGTGCCGATCTCACCGACCTATGAAAAAAAATAATGTTATGGTGTTGACTTTGTAACGACAAGCATATGAAGGAGTGGTTTCAATGTTTGAATCCTTTGCAATGTTCCACCGAAAGTGAAAGTGAAAGTGAGGGGAGCAATACGTGGATCCTGTACCTCACACAAATTTCCTCTGCTTCACTCACCTTTGGTTTTCTTTACCCACATGCAACGCAACGTTACTCTCTTCACTAAATTTATGCAACATATTCATCTCACCCTATAGCTGCATGTCAAGAACACCTCACTTTAATTCAATTCTTTTTCACACAAAACGCACGCGGGTTAGTACCAATTGCTTCTAAACCAATTTTGGTTTTAAAACATGATAGTACATGATAGTTTATGATAGAAAAAATTGTACGCACAAACAACACACATAAACAACACACATAATCACGAATCAACTGTAAAAAATAAACAACATAAGATTTAACGTGATTCGGGTAATTAATTAGGTTTTCATTTTATTTGTTAAAATTTTATTACAAATACAAAAATCTCTAAAATAGAAATTATAAATGAAACATAATAATTAAGCTCACTTACTAAAACATGATGTATAATTAGCCTAATTTAATTGGTCATGACTTCACACTCAATAGTTTAAGGATTTTAAATTAGTATTACTCTTTAATAGCTTAACTTTGTGATGTTATTACCAGAGTAATAATAAAAAATGTTAGTAAAACAGGTTGATCATTAAAATTCTTCATATTTTATGATATTTTTTTATAAATATTTTGTAAAAGAACTCATTTCTTGTGCATTTTATAGAAAAATCACATTAAAAATTGTACAAAAATGTGAAAATTTCTAATGGCAATGAAGGATAAGAATAAAGAGTTAAATATAGGTTTTGCTTTCTCCTTTTTCTTACCTTCTCAGTACACACATTCTTAATTTCTTTTTGAAGATTGTCTGAACATGTTTAGAGTGAACCCATATACTTTACAATATAAAAAATGTAGTGAAATTAAGAGGAGTTCATGAGCATTCTCGTTGTGGAGAGATTTCCAATAACGGTGATGGTGAGGAGTTTTACCTATAAGAATTTCACGTAATAACTATGACCATATTTGTATTTCCCTTCACATAAAATGTATCTCCATTTTTTTTAAAAAATAACTAAAATCATTTTAGGTTGAAGATGTTAGAGATAAATATATAACATTAATAAATAAGTTATAAAAAAATTATAATATTTTATAAGTTAGTTTTTGTAAAATTGAATGTAGTTTAAAATTAACTTTTCAATATAGTATTAGAATTATTTAAAGTTTATTATAATAAAAAATTATTGGATTTATGAAATTATCGGACCGACATTTCACATAACTTAATATTTTTAAAAAAATAATAACATTGTTGTTTTTGAAAAAAATTCATTTATGTTTAACTAAAATACAAATATGCATTACTCACCATGTTCTTGGTATCCTTTGAGGTTTGTATCTATTCAATAAAGTTTGATGAAAGAAAAGTTTGAATGTTAAATCTACCTCATTCCAAATTTAAATTGTATAATTGTGCAATCCATTTTAAGCATTTTTAATATTAACAATTTGGTTAGCATAATGATTAAGTATTACTATGCATTATTCTAAAATATAAAAAAAAATCTATATAAATTAAAATTAATTTATGTACAAATTAAAAACAATTGTTTTAAAAATATGTGAAATATTTTTTACAAATTAAGAAATTCGTCACAGGTCAAAAGAATCGTTACGATAATTTCCATCATCGTACCAATTCCATTAGTAAATTATCGCTTTTTACATCTACTAATGTTTAAGATTAATATACACATTAAAGAGTATTTAATAAATACAAATTATTATTGTATTTGGATTAAAATATTTATTTTAGTTCTTGTGAGAAGTTACTGCAGTCATAATTGTTAAATATGAGTGGGGGTAGAAAAAAAACTAATGAACAATACTTTAAATTTGTAAAAAACAAATATAATTAGAAAAAAGGGACAAAAATGGATGGAGATAATTAATGGTAATAAACATAGTTGAAGCAAGCTGAATCTGTGACTTAATTAAACTTTAAAAAGGAACTAGTTTCAAAATCTAGCAAGCTTTTCGTATATGTATAATATTTCTTTTCTTGCATTGTCATCTACATAGTTTTGATTTATGAGAAAAAGAAGATGTTTACTTTTTGTTCTTTACAAAGATGAATGGAGCACGTAAATAATATTTTTGTTTCACATTAGAAACATAACACTATGATGTATAACCGCCCACGGTTGTTCAAGGTTAGAGCAACCTCGATCACAGGCTTCAATGAGTGTAACAAAAGTTCATGGTTGATCATTTTTGTTAAAAGGCACAACACAAAACTGACCACTGCCTGCACATGTTCCAAAGTAATCAAGCACAATCCGACCTAATAAAAATAATTTAGACCTTTATCCGACCCAATTTTTCGACAAACAAAATATTATATATATATATATATATATATATATATATATAAAAACCAAGCTAAATGAAATTTCTAACACCCCACTTTCACGTGCTAAACACTATATAAGAAGAGACTGTCATTGCAACACATCCCTTGAGATAACTTACGAACTCATCTCTTGATATAACTTACTATTATCCTGACACTTTTAGAAGTTGAAGCAAAAGAAACATGTAAATATATATTTTTCTCTTAATTTTTTGAGATGATTTTTAGGAATAAAATTGTGATGAAGTTCTAAGATTCAAAATGAACACTATTTCAGATGTGATGATCCTAAGAATAATATCTCAATAGATTTAAGGAGGTCGGAACATTATAATCATTTTGTGAAAAAATTGAATGGAGATTTTACGAATCGAAGTTCGAGGAGTTCTAAGTTTGTGATGATTCTAATAATGTTATCTCAACGAATTTAAAATCAGTCGTCTCAAAATGAAATTCTAATGATTTATAGTAAAATTTGATTGAGATATTTTCAAGTTTTAAAACAAACAATATATTAGTGATGGTGATTAACTATAATGATATTATCTCAACGCTTAAGGTTAAAAAAAAGTGAGATATGAAAAACTGGTTTGTGCTTTGGAGGAAACTCAAAAGTTGGGTCTTACTAATGTTTGGCTGGAATGTGACTTTGTCTTGGTTTGTGCTGCGTTTACTGCTAGGACAAATGCTCCTTGGATGCTTCGTAATTGATTGAATACTTGTCTTAATTACTGTGGAAAAATCAAGTTTAGGATTATTCATATTTTTCGTGAAGGGAATGCGTGTGCTGATAAGTTGGCTAATTTATGATTTATTCATAGAGAATCCTTTCATTAGTATAATAGACTTCCATGTAGTCTGTTCTTAGAATTCTTTATTAATAGGTATAGTCTACTATGTATCGTTTTTGTTAACATATGAGTTTTTGTCTAGTCCCCCATATTTTTGTATTTTTTTTTAGTAATATTTTTTCATGTGATGACAAATGATTGTTGTTACTTGAGGTGTCAGCCTAGTTGAGATGTCAAGTAGCATAGTGATGCCTAACATGAAAGCTTTTTATAAAAAAAAAATTGGTAGTGTGATAATATATTATTCTATTTTAAAACAAGGCATGAATTAGTTTAATAGAATTGGGTAAGAGCTATTAGTTATTCTATATTTGGTCTTGGAACAAACCATGAGTCCAGAATAAGTTTTTTGTTGGTGTGCTAGACGAGCCTTGGGCTGCTGAAATTGAAAAATACTTCAGCACATAGTATACTTTATTTGAAAGCATAAATATCTCCTGCCCAAAATATCTTTTAGCTTTTTTATCTTTTTCCTCTAAGTGCATGAATCATCATCACCTTCACAACAGAACAATCTGCAAGAGCTTTTTTAATCAAGTCATGAATCTTGTCTCACAAATTTATTTTATTTTTCATCTTTGTAGTGAAAAAATAGATATAATAAAAGTAGATTAGGAATGGAATTTGTATAGAAGAAATATCTCAGCAATGATGATCCCACCAATCGAATCCGAACACATGGACAACAGCACAGTTATGTAACTGTTTGGGTTCGAAGGTGGTTTGTTGCAACATGTGGAAAGCTGAACTTACATACATTAATCTTAGAGTGCGTGAGTGAAAGGTGACCGAAGGTGGTCGAGAATGAAACTAAAGAAAGAGATTGGTGTTGAAGCAAAGACACAAGCGTGTGGGCTCCACTCTAGCCAACCCATCTACTATCATTTTTTCTTAAAATAAAAGTTCAATTTAAACCTCTTTCTGCCTCTCATATAAACCTCTCTCCCAACACTCTTTTTTCCCTCACAACACAATCTCCCCTGCTTTCAACATCCCACTTTCTCTTTCTCATCTCCCAAATTGCCACATAAAAAACTCATCTACACACCGTTCATCCCTGCTCGCTCTCTCTTCTTTGATTTTGTTCTTTACACACTCCAGATTGCATATGGGTAGCTCTAAAGGAAATAACTTTCGCATCCGATTCTGTTTTTTATTTTATCAGTGTTAGAACAGAACAAACCCAGATTCTGAAACTCGGTCTTTCTTTTCTAACACCTGAACTTTGATCAGTCTGATTCGAATCTTTCTTTTCTGACAGCGCCCATCTCGTATTAACTTCCTCAAAACAAGCTTTAGTTTTGAGAGAGCGAGCAGTGTTGTGTATTTATAAACACTCATGGCTGCAGCGAACACTGGGAAATTCGATATGGGAGATGAAACTAACAATTGTTCCCAGAAGGGAAGTGAAGGCAAAGATTGGGAGGTTGAAAAGGGAAAGGGCATGGGTTCAACCACTCAGAGGCGTCAATGGAAGCCAGTTTTTGATGATACTTCCATTTCACACAATAGACCTCTGAAGAAAATCCGCAGCCCCGATCGCCATAACACAAACCAATCTTCCTCCTCTTCTTCTTCTTCTGCCCCTTTTCAACCTTCTCCTCTCTCTACCCCTCCTTCATCCTCTTCGAGAATCGTGTTCCCTTTCGCCTTCAACGGTTCCCAACACCCAATGCAATTCCCTCACCAATTCGGCGCCACAAATTCACCTTTCCCTCACCCCTCTTTCCAAAACCAGCAACAACAGATGATATCATTCGATTCCCAACAACAAAACCTTCCCTTTCCACCAATCATGGCCAGAGATTCTTCTCTTCCACACTACCACCATCATCAACAGCATCCGCAGCAACTTCTTCAGTATTGGAGCGACGCTCTGCATCTAAGTCCCAGAGGAATGTTAACCCACTTGGGGCCAGATGGAAGGCCGTTGTTTAGGCCTCCAACGCAGCCCCTAAACGCCACCAAGCTCTACAGAGGAGTGAGGCAACGCCATTGGGGAAAATGGGTCGCTGAAATTCGTCTTCCTCGAAACAGAACGCGTCTCTGGCTAGGTACATTCGACACGGCGGAGGACGCCGCCATGGCCTACGACCGCGAAGCCTTCAAACTCCGAGGAGAAAATGCCAGGCTCAATTTCCCCGAACTGTTCCTCAACAAGGACAAAAACAAACAAGTTGAAGAAGAACCTTCTTCACCTGCTCAAAACCAGCCTGAACTTGAACCTGTTCCTGTAGGTCGTGACATGCCAAGAGAAGAGTCTAATGAGAATGACTCGGGAATTGGATCGAGTGACGCCACTGATGAGGTTCATGCTGCTGCTGCAGAAGGAGGTGAAGGGGTTTCTCAGGAGCTTGTTTGGGGAGAAATGTCTGCATGGTTCAATGCTATTCCTGCAGCTTGGGGACCTGGTAGCCCTGTGTGGGATGATTTGGATTCCACCAATAATCTTCTTTACCAATCTCACGTTCCTTTTTCAAATTCCAATCAGCAGGAGATCAATGATGCTCAGAGACATGAACATAACATGGGACCAGGTTACTTATGGAAGGATCAGGATTGATTGATTCAACTTAATTTTCTTCTCCAAGTTATCCATTATACAGCATAGGACACTTTGATGATTTCTCACTTACTTCTTCTCACTGGTTGCTGATATTTTTACCACAACCTGTGAACCAATACAATATTCATTCTCAGGATATCTCTGCTGTACTAAGGCTCATTGTATTTCCGGGCCTTTCAGCATCCTCACTGTGTTCTGTTTTTCAACCTTCTTTTAAGGTTTTTACTTCACTCTTTCTGCACTATAATTATTTAGTATTGAATGTAGCAAAGGTAGTTGGTATTCACGAGAGAAGGAGACGGTTTTGTGATTTCCTTCTCGGTTGTTCCATCCGTTATGAGCTATGTTTTTCAGCTCCAAGGATGGATTTATACTATTATTACTTCATTTGTAGTTTGTATGCCATCATGCTATGCACTTTTTTCTTGTTATATTAAATATCCAGCACCATTTTGCAGTATTGCAGTGTGTATGTATCAATATTATTTTTTGGATATGGTTAATTTTAAGAGATGTAAAAAGAGAAAGTAAGAAGAAAAAGATGAAGATCTTAAATATGCAGTTGGCTTGTGATGGAAGTTGGAAGTATGAAGAGACCTGGGTCCCTACCCTAATAATGAAAGCAGATAATGTTGACTAACATCAATCAATCTATGAAGCAAGGGCACACCACCTTCTGGGGGCAAACACTAGGATTTCTTGTTCCCATAACTTTGACCGTCTAATGATTTTCTAATAAGCACATTTATTTGATTTTTGGTAAATTGGCAACTTGTTTGTTATGATATAGCAGGAATTCAGTGAATTAACAACTTCTTCCTTAATAGATAGGTAGAGAAAGTTGCAGAAAAGAGTAAGATGTGATTATTTATTTATTTTCAAAGATATGAAAAGTGTGATTGATTTAAGAGAAAAAGAGAGGAGTTACGTTTTCCATATAAGAGAAACACCTGCAATCAATTATGTGGTATTTTTCTGCATAATGAAATATTTTTTTATATAATTAAATATGCAGTAGATATTTTATTAATGTTTATATTTTCTATTTTTATAATTAAAAATTAAATTAAATTCCTAATAAAAAATAAATTTAACTATTTTATTATTATTTTTCACTATTTTTATTTAATTTAAATAGTTTTTTCTTTCATTTCTATTTTCTTTTTCTTTATTTCTTTTTTTTTTACTTTCTCGTTTTCTGTCATCTAATTTAAATAAAGACTAAATGCGTGAAGTAAGGTTAATTTAGCCATACTTAATCCTAAATATTATAGCTTAATAATGAAATATTTTTTTCTCGTAAAAAGTATATTTTGATAATAAAGTAGTCCAACAGGACTTAACTATATATTAGAGAGCATTTTACACATTGAATAAATAATAAAATAAATAGGACGTTTTTTTAAGAGCTAAATTATCAAAACATAAGATATTTTAAAGATCAAATTAATAATTTAATCTATATTTTAATATCAATCTGGGCAGTTATAGTTATCTAGAATATAAAATAAGATAAAGAAAAAAAAAAGATGCAATTTAAAAGGGACGTGTTTGATGAAGTAACAAGAGAAAAAAAAACAAATATAAGACTCATACTATTTTTAGTTTTTTACACTAAACACTTTTATTTAATTTTTTTGATATTTTTATCTTATATTTTCGCGTATTTTTTCCTTCTCGAGTGAGATAAATTTAGACACCGCACATAAAATTGTAATTCTAAAATAAAATATCTCATTAATATATAGTAAAATTAACCCCTTTTCTCTTTTTTTTTCTAATTAAAATTTTGAAATTCTCATTAATATATAGTAAAATTTTCTTAAATAACATATTGTATTCTAGCAAATATGAATTTAAGTCCCATCGTTTTCTTCTTCTCACTCCATCTGCTATAAAAACAACTAAGAAGTTTCGTAGAAAATTTAAATAACTTTTTTGGGTAAATATAATAATACGAATGATTAACTACAAAGTCTGAAAATATCAAACTCGTTCATCATTGAGCATGCGCTCTCTTATAGAACAAGAACTAGATATTATAAGTCCAATATTTTAAAAGAAATAAAGCGAAAAAAAATATTGTTAAAAGACATCAATGTTACAAACTAATTTAAGAATATTAATATTTACTATAGATACACTACCTTATTTATTTATTTAATATTTTTCTTTTTATATGTCACTTTTTAATATTTTGTATTTATAATATTTGTTTCCTTCTCTTGATATATTTCCCCTAATTATAAAAAGTTTTTAATAAAAGAAAAAATGGTCTTTAATTGTATGGACTGTGAATCCCACCAACTATAGAATCCAAAATTGTCTCTTGTATCTTGGAACAAACAAGATGCAAAAGAGGACAAAAGTAAACGCAGACTTTCCACGTTAATTATTGCAACTAATATTTTATTTTCAAAGGATAATTAAGTATGGTTAGCAGAAGTGGGCCCAATCACCGGCCCATGAGATCATCATATTTCTTACTTGCGACGGCACGATAACGATGAGCTTTAACATTGATTAATAATGATTTTAATCCAAATCATGTGGTTAATTATACACCATAATCACGATCATCTTCATGTACAAGGTAATGATACTAAACGATAAACAAAATATCTTGGAGCAGGAAGCTATGCTAGTGACGTAGCCATAGTTAATTAAGGTTACTGTTCATCCTCATCTAAACCAAACCTAATCTTTTAATGCTCTTCTGATGGAAGGGAACTTTCATCAACATTTGCCCCTTGAAAATAAATTATATAACTAACAAAACCTTTCGAAAAAAATAAAATTTTACCTAGTATAACATTTTGTTTCGTATCTATTCTTGAAAATTTTATATGGATTAAAGATAGGTAAATTTATAAGAATATTTTTTATTTTATAAATCTATTTTTTAAAAATAAGTTAGGTTGAAATTCAATTTTTTATATACACAACTGTCACTAGCTTTTAATTTATTTTTTAATAAAAATAAATTTTATATCTCAAGTCATTGAGATAATATCATCAACATCAATCGTCACATTTGAGATATTATTCCGATCGTTGGTCTATTGAAATAACATTATTAGAGTCAATAACAAAATATTAATGTCCGCTTTAGAGTATAGAGCTCTATCATAGTTTTATCCTTAAAAGACGTATTAAAATGTTATGAATGTATACTTAAATTGTTCTTGACCTCAACTTTTAAACGATGTAAGACTATTATCCATATCAGAACACATTAATATAAAATTTAGTGTATATTTATTTATGTAATAAAATTTAAAAAATATTAAATAATATAATATTTAGTAAATGTTATCCGATGTAATTTGAGATTTCTTACATGCATATTAGTCCATTATATGGTGTGATGATTTTCAATTTGGATTTTATACAGGTGTTTACCAAATTTTGGTGTGCTATACATAGCAGCAACAAATTATGGAGAGGAATCTGAAAGTAAAGATTAACATAGAAAACAAAATGAAGTAGGTATTATATGTGAAGAGGGATGTTTAATCTGAAGAAATGTTGTATAATTTTTTTATAGAGCTATGATAAAGAGAATCGTTTGAATATAAATCTTTATATAATATACAAATATTCTATCACTGATCAACAACTATGAGTTTTTGTATAATTTACATTTTTTTATAAAAGTTAAAAAAACTATAAAAACCAATAAAATGGAAGAATGAGTTAGCCTATAGGCAGATCCAAATTCTATTGACAAAGAGTTTAACAAAGACATATTAGGTAGGGTTCTAAGGAAGGTACTCTTGAAAATGATGTTGGCATTATATTAGATAAACTTCCCCTCATGTATAGTTAAAGTATCTTTTGTATCTATCTAGTTTCATATGTTTTTTTTTTGTAGCAATTTGAGATGTTACATCATCTATTGCTGCTGCATAGTTTGTAAGGATATCAAAAGTAGATGAAGTTTGCAAAACCTCATCCATGCTCAAAATAACTTATAAAAAGTGAGATAAGGTTAGTTATTTGTAGTGTTTCCATGAGCTAATTAAATCATTGTTGCATACATTATAGTTGTATAAGCCTGTTTTGATCACACAAAGAATTCAAATCAACCAATTGTTTGATGAAGTGCAATGCAAAAGTGAGTAGGTAAAAAGCAAAGAAAACAACTTGAGCAAGTTGAGAGGTAAGGTTCAAATTTCCTTGTTTTTTCTCCAAGTTGCCTTCCCTACAAACATATAGGAAAAATCATAATTGCTTCCCACTTTTTGAACTGTATCCATCACCTATTTTTGTTTGGATTCTACATTAATAATACCTTATCCTCATCATAACCCAAACTTCAAGTAACAAGCAACGTCATGTTCAATGCTAACTAGCAATTACATCTATATCTACCAAGAATGAAGCTTACATGGTCCTTTATCACCACAAACTCAAAACCACACAAAATATAAGCATAATACCTTACGAGTTTTTTCAAGCGCATTTATGTTGAATTGCTTATTATATAAAAAAAAATATTAAAGATTTCATTAAACTATTGACATAGTCATTTCTAAACACTCAAAATAATAGATGCTATTATAGATATCTTTGAATAGATGCTATTATAGATATCTTTGAAGAAGGTTAATTAAAAGTGAAGATAAGTACAAAGAGGAATGGTTCTTTGGAATTTAAAAATAATTGTTTAGATCTTCTAAGTCGAGTATTTAAAGTTGAGTGACTATATGCATTTGATTGGATTTTTTTTGAAAATTTCACATCTAGATATAAAAATATTTCATAATGGATCTAAACATTATCTTATAAGTTGGTTTTGTAAAGTTGAACTAGACTTAAGTCCAATTCCGACTCTATCCTAATAAGAGTTTGTTACTTTTATCAGGTTACCTACTATCGGATCACCCATAAATATATAATTCAATGTATGAGTGGACAAGTCTCGTCAAGAAGGATGTGTATTGGACATCCCCATTGACTAGAAATTACTCAATTTCCTATTAAGTTTGGTCAATTTATTAATTTACCACGGATTCTTAGAGGATCTTATTTATTCTTTAACTTGATTTCAAATACTATTGATGAGTAGTTAATTCATGCTTTTTAATAAGTCTTATAATTGACCTAT
This sequence comes from Phaseolus vulgaris, assembly GCF_000499845.2. Lineage (NCBI taxonomy): Eukaryota > Viridiplantae > Streptophyta > Magnoliopsida > Fabales > Fabaceae > Phaseolus > Phaseolus vulgaris. The sequence goes on along the minus strand of NC_023755.2, from coordinate 32,482,644 downwards.
TAGATGAGTTATGTTCCTTTTTAATAACTAATCAAGTAGGAGGTGGTAAACAAGATTAGTCTAACCATTTTTTTTTATTCAAAGGACTATTAACGTAAAAAATGTGGTGGGTTAACCCACCATAACAAAGTGAACTAGAAATATTGACTCGGTCCACTAAAGAATAAGTTGATGAGCTAACATGTCAACCTACTAACTTTTTTAATTTTGTTTTTTAAATTTCTCTTAAAATTTTGTAATTTTAAAATTTTTATATATTTAATTATATAAATATTTTCTAAGTTTTTAATTGATTAATTAATATTTATAATCAAATAAATAAAAATAATTATTATCTTATTAAATTACTTTATTATAAATAATAATTAAAAATTAATTTATAAGTGTTAATTATTGAAATTATAATACTATATTATATATTTGCATCCTAGAGACAATATAATGCAAAAAATAATAATTTTTTAAAATAATTTTTATTTTAATTTTAATGTTAAAAAATATTAGTTTAACGAGACAGGTAAAACGGACTAAAACGAACTCATAAGTTAAAGACACCAACTCAAGTTTGGAACCCATGGAACCATTTTACCATCATGCAATTAAGTTAACTACTACACATACAATAATTAAAAAACTATTTTATATATAATATACTTTTGTTATATACAATTATAATATATTATAATATATAAGGATTTGACGCCAGATTATGAAAATAAACACTAACTAACAAGGATACTATTGCAGTTGGTTAGTTGGCGAAATTCAAAATGGAAATTTATGACCTTAAGGCACGGTTTGTTTTCGGGTATGACCAAGAGGAGGGAGGGGTGAACGGGTGGAATTCATGTTTGGATCGGTTTATTTGAAAGCGTGGGCACGGATGAGAGAGCAGAGTGGGAAGTTTTTCTCCTCCTCACAAAAGTGAGAAGATTTAAGAGGATTCCACGTGACAAAAACCATTCACATTTCATTTTACTTTCCTATCCTTTGTGCACATGTGAATGAGTTTCCTGTGGTGCAGTTCTGAGCCAATGACTTTTCTTTTCATTAGACTCTCTAGTGCTACCTTGCAGAAGAATCTTGACCAAAATGGTAGACCCGTGAATGTGAAACTGAAGTTGTGTTTGCTATAAATGAGATTAGGTTTGATTGTTGTGTTGTGCCCAGAACAAGAAAACAAGAGAGAATTGGTTTGAGCAAGAAAAAACTCACTGGTTTGCGCACTGGTTTGTCTTCATCTTTTTCCAAAATCGATTTTTCTATCATTGTAGATGTTGTAGAATCGATTTTCTTATCTCTGTGCATGCTGTAGAATCGATTTTCCTATCTTTGTATATGCTGTAGAATCGATTTTCCATATGGTTGGATGGTGCATAATCGATTTTACATTTTTTCCAAAAGATGCAGAATCGATTTTCTATAGAAGTAATTTGGGAGAATCGATTCTGTGGCTTTTGAAGGTAGAAGGAGAATCGATTTTCCCTTGTGTGAGAAAAATGTTGGATTCTGTTATGTATTTTTTTTTTTTTTTCCACATTCTCTTCATCACATTGCTTCTTCTTCTTCTTTGCAATGCTTCTTCTTGTGCTCTTCACCTTCAAGTAAGTTTTTAATTTTTTTTTCTAAATATATTTACAGTTTTTTTTTATGATGTGCTGTTACTGTTTTTAATTTTTAAAAATATATTCACATTTATTTTCTATATATTTACTGTTATTATTTTTAATAAATATATTTATATTGTTTTGTATGTGTTTATTGTTTAGTTTATTTTCTTGTTTACAGTTTTTGTTTGCAGATTGTTATGAATGTAGTTATTTTTCATTATTATGTGGTTATGGTTTTTGATTTTTCTGAAGGTATTTATTTTTCTTTATTATTATGTGTTTATTGATTTTACAGTTTTTGTTCATGTCGGTTGACCTAAAACATCTTCGCGCGTCTACGTCACTCTCACGTCCAGATCCCTGTGGTGCTTGCACGTGCTTTTCCTCCTGAAAACACAAAGACAAAGGGCGTCCTAGAGGTCGTTTGCACTCTGACGCTCAAGTCAATCTTAGGACTAGGAAACACCAAAATTGTTTAACATAAGACTGTAACTGTGTGTGTTAAGCGGCACAAATGAATAGCGTACCTTGCTAAGTTTGTGACTTCCCTTTATATAGACTGAAACTAGGGTTTCCACTGTTTCCATTACCCAAAATGGGTTTCTTGCGGGGGTGAGCTCCAGCGCCACAGTTACCCACTCTTAGGATAACCTAGCGCGTGGGGTTCCCTAACTGGAGTGCAACCTCTGACAGGATGACCACCTGGATGCCTCCTTGTGCACCTGTGGTCGGCCATTTTGGGAGCGTCCTAGCTGTTCACGTGCCATGCATGCAGCTCACCGCTGGACGTGACCCTCACAGGTCGTATCCTTTCCAGTGGCCCTATACTTGTGTTACGCCTAATCGCGTCATCCACTCCACACGCATGGACTCTCGTGACCTAGGCTTCTCCCTTACTGATAACTGGTGTGTGGTTTGGGATCCACCTCTCATGGCCTAGCTCTGTTGTTCGAGTCCCGATGTCCGACCTCTCCACACTGCCTAGTGGCACGTCGGTGACTGATGTCTGACCACTCTTTTGGTTCCTTAGCGCACGTGTCTCGCGAGATACTGATCCACGCCGGTTGTGGTACCCCGCTTACGTGGCCCCAACATCACTAGTGGTCAACGAGGACTGGTCGGTACAATTTTTATTATTATGTTTACTTTGTAGTTTTTTATTTTATGAATTTACTGTTTTTATTTTTTTATATTATTAGGTGTTTAATTATTTTAATTTTTTTTATTATTACGTCTTTTTATGTTATGTGTTTTTTTAGGTGTTTATTATTTTTAATTTTAATAATTTTTGTTTACAATTTTTTTTTAGGTATTTACTGTTTTGTTTATTTTTTATGTATTTATCATTTTTAATTTTTATAAATGTATTTATTTATTTTTATTTTTTTATTGCTTTTAAATTTTAAAAATTTATTTATATTTTCTTCTTCTTATTTTTTTTACTGTTTTTATATTTTTTATTATTTTGTGTTTACTGCTTAGTTTTTTATTTTTATTGTTTTTAATTTTATAAATATATATATATATATTATGTCTTTATTGTTTTTTATTTTTTTTATTAACAAGATACTGTTTAATTTTTTTATATGTTTACTGTTTTTAATCTTAATAATTGTATTTGCATTTTTTTAGATTTTTACTCTGTTGTTTATTTTTTTACGTATGTACTGTTTTCAATTTTTATAAATATATTTAGACTTTTATTTGTTTTTTATTATGTGTTTACTGTATTTAATTTTTATAAATGGATCTACACTTTCTTTTTGTTTTATTTTATATATTTACTATTTCTTTATATATATATATATATATATATATATTTTTTATTTTTTTTTTTTGTTCCCGCCGGTTGACCAGATTGTGCTTCGTGCGTAGCTAAGACCCGCATATCAAGGATTCCTTCGTCTTTGTTCCAAATCTCCTCCCTGTGCCACCGTGAGTACCCTCGCGGCCGTTTGCACTCCGACGATCAAGTCAGCTAGCGAGAAACATCAAAGAACACACCTCCATATCGGAGCACCGTGAACGGATGCTCTGAAGGTGGTTGAATGATTGAGTAACTAATTTCTCTCTAATTGCCTATGCGTATAGTGGGTGCGCTCCCAAGCAACTAGAGTGTGTGTATGTAAAACTGAGTCTGGTGCCTTGTCTTAAACATCTAAGCCCCTTTCAAATGTCCAAAGCATTGAAAGCGTCTTAAAGCGCATTTAAAGCGTTTAAAAACGTTCAAAGCATTTAAAGCGTTTAAAGTGCTTTAAACCGTTCAAAACGTAAACCGAATAAAAATGTACCTTAGCAAACTTTCAGGGAAACTTATACACCTTGATGTTTCAGTACTTACTGCCATGTGTTCTTCTGACTTGATCGCTATTCTACGTGGAGGGCCTTACAACGCCGTAACCCAACTTAGGGATATTTCATCGTGTAAGTCCTCCTTCCTCGAAGTGCATCTGGCGCAAGGGGTGACTTTCTGGGTGCCAACTCGTGCGCACCAGCCTTTAGTCACTCTCGCCTTGGGAGTGTATCTACCTTCCTCTCGTACCACGCACATGGTTCGCCCCTGGGCGTGGCCCTCTCATGGGTCGTATCTGTCCCAGGGGTCTCCCAGAGGTGGCATGGGTACTTCACGAGTCAGGTTACCCCTACTGTACTAAAACCATGGCCTTAGAGCCACCTTTCTCCTACTGTTCTGAGGTACCGGGCCCCTCGGGGTGTCGCCCCCTCCACGGTCTTTCCTACCCGTGGGTATCGGGGGTCGACACCATCGACGCCTTAACCTGGCGACGCCTTAACCTGGCGACGCCTCAACCGGGCGACGCCTCATCTTGGCGACGCCTTAAGCGGTCAACCTGTTGACTTTCCTCCCTGGGCTCCCTGGATGGGTCCCACCATATGTTTGACTTTGACTTTGACTTTGACTTTGGTCAACGTCCGAAGACGAGACGGTATATATATATATATTGTTATTATGTGTTTATTGTTTTTTAATTTTTTTAAAAACAAGAAATTGTTTAATTTTTTTTGTGTTTTTAATTTTAGTAATTGTATTTAAATTTTTTTCTTAAGTTTATAGTTTTTGTTTAATTTTTTATGTGATAGTTGTTTCTAATTTTTATAAATATATTTTCATTTTTTTACTTTTTAATTATGTGTTTACTTTTTTTAATTTTTAGAAATTTATTTACATTTTTTTATTATGTGTTTACAGTTTTTTTAATTTTTAGAAATGTATTTATATTCTTTTATATTATGTGTTTACTGCTTTTATATATTTTATTATTTGTTTAATGTTTTTATATTTTTTATTATTATGTCTTTACTGTTTAATTTTTTATTTTATGTATTTACTGTTTTTTAATTTTTACAATTATATTTATATTCTTTTGTTATTATGTGTTTGTTATGTTTACTGTTTTTATATTTTTTATTATTATATGTTTATTTTTTACATTTTTTATTATTATGTGTTTACTTCTTTTTATTATTAGTAGTGGTATTAGTTGTGTATAGATATAATTATAAGGATTAAAGTACATCTTATCCCTATTAGCATTCTTCACATAACCCTAATCATAATCTTAATCCTAACCCTAATGCTATTACAATAACTCTAACTTAAAGTGGTTAGAGTTATTCGTAATATAAACTATTTCACGTGTATCCATAAACTAGTGAACGTTCTCGTGACATTATTCGCATGGGACCAGAAGTTTTCATTTAATTATGTGAACGAATTAGGGCAACCGAAGTTGTTAAGGATGCACATTGTTCAACAGTTGAAGAACAAGTTGCTAAATTTCTTCATATTATTGGACATAACGTCAAGAATCGAAGTGTTTCATTTTTTTTCCATCGGTCTGGAGAAATAGTTTCTCGTCACTTTCACAACGTATTAAATGCAATTTTGATGTTGGAAGGACAATTCATAAAGCAAGCAGATGGTATTGATGTCCAACCCCAAATCTTACACAACAATCGATTTTTCTCGTACTTTAAGGTTTGTTTATTACAAATTTCCTTTACAATTCTCATAATGTCTTTTGTATTTGTATTTTTTTAGACCTGAAATTTTGGTTACCATTAGGATTGTTTAGGGGCCATTGATGACACTCATGTACGTGTGAAGGTCCCACGTGCTGATGCACCTCGTTTTCGAGGAAGAAAAGATTGGCCAACTCAAAACGTATTCGCAACTTGTGGTTTGGATATGAAATTCACGTATGTTCTAGTCAGGTGGGAAGGAACAACTTCAGATTCGAGGATATTGAAGGAGGCTTTCATAGGAGAGGATCCTTTGGTTATTCCAAAAGGCAAGTTTAAGGTGTTTGAGAATTCATAACAATAGATACAAAGGTGATAATATACATAACTAATGGATGTTTCCTTGGATGATTCAGGTAAAGTAATTAAATATCACAATATCCAATAATTAAAGATGACAATATCCCATAATTTGTTATTATAATAACACTTGACTTTTTGTAGGCGAAACCATCTGCTGATAAGTGGCGTGCCAAATCCATTCGGCACTACAATCTTATGGAGGAGTTGTGGTCAAATGACAGGACCACTGAAAGTGGTCAAAGGACAACCCGATTGGCATCTAGACAGGTGCACACGGAAAATTTAAGTGTGGACCTAGGCGATCATAACATGGACTACATACCTGAGCTGCTAGAGTTTAATGTTGCAGACCACGAACTTCCATGCTCACCTGTAGCGTATGTTCAATCAATAGACAGTCCAAGTAATGCTCCATCTGCGCCCTCTCAACCATCCAATGGGACATCGTCATCTAGGGGATCAAAGAAAAAAGGACCCATGGTGGATGTAATTGAGAATCAGTTCAATATGTTGAATACGAACCTGCAAAATTGTGTCGCTTCCATGAACCGTGGTAACGATGTCGTTGATGAGGTATTATCCATTGCTCGTGTACAAGCCACTTCATCACAAGAAATCACGACAGAAATTAAACAACGAAATGACTATTATGGTGAACATGTACAAAATGATCGTCGTAAGAGTTCGTATCAATACTCACCTTCGGATATTTGGTCCATGCTAATTGATCTAAATATTCAGGATGAAGCAGTCATGGACCAATGCTATGACTTTCTCTGTGAAAATCCAGCTATTGTGATGCGAGTATTTGGTATGTAGAAAGAGCGAAGAATGACAAAATTGTTTAACATCATGACTCAGTGTCAATAAATTATATTTAATTATATTTTTATGTTCTTCAATTTGTAATTTAATTGCATCTACTTTTAATTTAAGACAAACATTGTACTTCTTATTTGACTTCTAATATTATTATTGTTGAATTGTTTTTCATTTGAAATTTATGTGTGAGGATATTTTCTAATATACTATTATTTTTTCATTGTTTTGTAACATTTTTATCATAGGTTTGAATTTCTTTATCGATGGCATCCTTCATCCACGAAGAGGCAAAAAATGCCCAAGGGTAAGGGTAAAAGCGGACGAAATGATGATGAAGTTCCTATGATCCCATTACAAAGGAGGGAGGGTGTTTTAGATTATTCCCGATATTTCCAAACGAAATATCAGATGGTTGCATTTGAGGAAAATTTTCATGGAAGACCAGTCATACCTCCAAAAGTCTTAGATTTCCCATTGTTTGCCACATCTGGTTTTCAGTTTCAAGAATATTTGAACTTCCAAGGATTGCAAAACTTTCTTAGTATAAGACTACCATATTATGAGGATATGGTTAGGGTTTTTTATTCAAATCTCCATCTAACGACACAAGGTTACCTTGCTACTCAGATTGGCACCCACAAGATTATAATTAGACATAGGGATTGGATGAACTTGGCGAATCTGAAATATAATGGTCTCTTGTTAACCCCTGGTACCATCCCTGAGGACATACATTTTGATTGTCAACAAGCCCTATTAACCATGACAAGAGAAGAGGTGCACGACCAAAATATAAGAAACGTAGGTAGTTTAACTATGAATGATAGACTACTTCATTACACATGGGTGCACATGTTGTGTCCTCGGGGGAGCAACTTCTCGCAGTTGGTTCATGAAGATGTTTTCATGTTATGGTGCCTAAAAAGTAATGTGATGATTAATTGGCCTCATTATATCATGCAACATATGATAAAATGTCGTGACAATGATATGCCTCTTCCATATGGTTGTTTAATCACACACCTCATGTTGCTATATGGCATGAACTTGATAGGAGAGTCATCAATCATGTTAGGGTGGAATAACTTCTTCGGGAAAAAAACCATGAAGAAAATGAATATCGTTGAGGTAATGGTGTGTGGCAACTTGGAAGGTCTGACGATGAACATGAACAAGAACACAAAGACATTCCACTGCCTCAAGAACATGTTGCAGGCGATTACCCTAAACCCGAAATCTCCCATGATTCGGCAATGTTAACACAAATTTGGGGGGGAATTCAAAATATGCAGGAAAATATCAACACTATCCACACACGTTTGGACCGAATCGAAGATACACTTCACTAGCTTAAACTCAATGAAGAACATTAATTGTATTTTTATTGTATTATTATTATTATTTTTTATGTTGAACTTATTTTGATTGTCAGTTAAATTTAATGCGTTATTGGACATTATTATGTTTGTAATTTTTTTAAATTTCCATGACACAACATCATTTAGGATTCTAATTTAATAACTTCATTTATTTATTTTAATCACTGACTATTTCATGTTAATCTAATGTTTATTAATGATAAGTGAAAGTTGTTATTTTTTTTTATTTGATACAAATTGAGAGAAAAAATTATACATAAAAAATAAAATATAATTTTTTTCATGTTGGTAGTTAATATTTCATAATATTTATGAAAATATGTGAATTTTATTGTGCTACTATGTTTAAATTGTACATTATTTTTAAAATATATAATTATTCAAAATATTAATAGTATTATTTATTTTAGTACTATTATAATTATTAATATAATTATATACATACAATATACAATATACAAATTTAAATATTACATAAATTTATTTAATAATTTCAAATATATTTAATTATACTATTAATAACAACATATAATTATAAATAATAAAATGATAATATCAACAAAACATATATAATTATATAAAATAACAAATGTATATAACAATAAATATTACTTTCATAAATTTTAATATATTTAATAAATTTATTTGAATTTAACACAAAATTATTTTTTATTACAATAATTATAAATATTATATATTGCAAAAAAATAATTAACTCAAACTTACACACAAAAAAATATATATCATAACTCATTATTAAAATATTTTTTAATGACAAGGATAAATTTGTAAATTTATATTTTATACTTTTAAAATAATTTCTAAATTATCTCCTAATTATCACATCACTCACAAATTTCAATAAATCATCCTCACAAATCCATTCTATCATCCCTCAATCCAAACAACCTCACACATCGCCTCTAATCCTCTCCCTCTCCCTCTCCTCCCCTCAAATTCCCGCCTTAATCCAAACAAAGCATAAAAGACAATTCCAAAATAATAGTAAAAAGTGTTAATTTCTTTTATTATACTTTTCAAACAATAATTAATAGTTACTGTAATTCCATTATTTATAGCTTTACTAAGTGGTAGACAAGAGTAAAAGACAAACTGATTAAAACTAAAAATCAAATAAAAAATTATAAATAGAAGTAAAATTATTTTTGAATTCAAATATATAGAAAAGTATTTAAAAAATATTATGTTATAAGGATTAAAAAGCTATATTTTAATTAAAGTATATATATATATATATATATATATATAATTTACACTTCCAAACGCACAAAAAAAATTTACTTCTAGGAAGTAGCAAAATTACATCACGAGTAATGAACTGACAAAAAAAAATAGAAAAAATATCAGTAAACTTGAGTGTACTTTATATTCCTTCAATCTAATAAAATAAATAATAGAAAATGTCATCTGTTCATTATTATATCAAAATACTATTATATTAAGAAATATATATATATATATATATATATATATATATATATATATATATATATATATATATATATACTTGACACTTTTACGGTTGTAGGAAGGAGTTGGTGGCCATATGAATAGTAAACATCATTATTTTGCTTTTGTTGCTATGAATGTATTTTTTTTTATAGAAGTTTAGTGGTTTAAAGTTTGTGTAATCTTCTAATTAAATTTTTTTTAAGAACTATGAAATAAGAAAAACACTATGAAGATAAAAATAAAGTTATCAATTATGAATGAATGCTTTTGGAGAATGAGTGAAGTAAATGATCTCTATTTATAGTATCGTGTCTTTTTGTAAAAACTAAAAACATAGGTAGATAATAATTTATATTAAAATTACAAAACTATCAAAAATATTTTTTCCCTACACTTCATTAATATTATTATTGTAAACTGAGACCTTCTTAAATTCAAATTGAGAAATATATATATATATATATATATATATTTATTTTCATTTAAAAGTATAAATAATTTTAATTTACAGGATTTTAAATTATCTATCAAATAACTTAGACATATCATGAATGCCAATAAAAACTCTAATCATAATTTAAACATGCATGCAAAGAATGATAGATAATTATCTTGCTTTTCTTTATTGAAGAGTGAAACAATAATAATTAAGACCAAACCTCCTAAGTAACAATTGGAATTACAAAATATTGAAAACTTAATTTAGAACACAAAAAAACGTTAAATTCATACCAATGAAAAATAAAATTATAATCTCATTAATATCATTATTTTCCAGACATTTCATTAATATCTTATTGTAAATCGTGACCTTCTTAAAATTCAAATTGAAAAAAAAAAACATATACATACTATCATTTTAATTTTAAAGTATAAATAATTTATATTTATATATTTTTTAAAATTATCTATTAAATAACTTAGACATAGCATGAATGTCAATAAAGACCCTAATCATAATTTAAACATAGAGCATAGCACATGCATGCAAAGACTGATAGACAAATGCCTTATCTTGATCGAAAAGTGAAACAATATTAATCAAAACCAAACCTTTTATGTAACAATTGAAATTACAAAATATTGAAGACCTAATTTAGAACACAAAGAACATTAAATTCATAAAAATAAAATTATAATGTTGATTAGTTAATTCATACTTTTTAAAATGTTTTATAATTGACCTATTAAATAAGTTATATTCCTTTATAATAACTAATCAAGTAGGGGTAGTAAACTGAATTAATCTGACCATTTTTTGACACAATCTGTTATTAGCGCATCAAAATCGTGGTCAACTAGTCTACTATAACAAAGTGGACTGAAAATATTTAATCATTCACTAGACGAGCTATCATGTCAACCCACTAGCGTTCTTAAATTTGTTTTTTAAATTTTATATTTTTAAAACTTGTTATATATGTATATTAAAAACAAATTTAACCATATAAATATTTTCTAAGTTCTTAATTGATTAATTAATATCTATATATAATTAAATAAAAATAATTACTATCATATTAAATTATTTTATTATAATTAATAATTAAAAGTTAATTTATAAGTGTTATTGATTAAATTACAATACTATTTACATATTTGCATCTTAAAAATAATACAAAAAATAATAATTTTTAAACTATTTTTCATTTTAATTTTAATATAAAAAGAAGATTAATTGGCTTTTTCTAGTTTTACCTCATCTTTGACCAGATTGTTTAAGTAGATATGTGTAACGGACTTAAATAAACTGATAAATTAAAGACGCCAACTCATTTCAAAGTATAGTATTTCACTAAAAAAAAATTATTAGATAAAAATTAATTTTAGAGACCAAAATTTATTATTACTATTTAATTAAATTAAAAATTATTTTATAAATTAAAAAATAATTATTTAAATTAATTTTTATTATTAATAAAAATTTATAAAATAATTTTTAAATTGGTATCTAATATTTAACTACCAAGTTTTTAGCTATTTATTACTTTATATTCTAAATTAATCTTTATTAATCTTTTAGACATGAATTTAGAATCTAAGATAATAGTAAGTAAAATATAGGGAGTTAATTTAGATATTAATTTAAAAATTATTTTATAAATTTTTATTAATAATAGAAATAAAAATAATTTTTTAATTTTTAAATTAATTTTTAATTTAATTAATATAATGACTATTTTTAATTTTTTTAAATTTAATTATTATTTAATATTTTTCTTGTAGGAATTCATTCTATGCTAACTACTAATCATACAGTAATAAAAAAGCATTTTATATATAATATACTTTTTATATATACAATTATAATATATAAGGATTTGACGCTAGATTATGAAAACAAACACTAACAAACAAGGATACTATTGCAGTTTGTTAGTTGGCATAATTCAAATGGAAATTTATGACCTCCATTCCAAAATAATAATAATAATAAGTGTTAATTTCTTTTATAATATTTTTCAAAAATAATTAATAGTCACTGTCATTCCATTATTGATAGTTCTGAGTAACACTACAATAAAATAATGAAATAAAAATTAATTTTAGAAACAAAAAATAATTAATTGTTATAGTAACTAAATTAGAGATCATTTTAGAGACTAAAAAAAATTTGGTTTCTAAATTAGTTTATATTATTATTAAATAGCTTCTAAATTGGTATCTAATTAGCTACCAAAGTTTTAACTACCAATTATTTAGATTCTAAATTTGGTAGCAAAAACCTTGGTTGCTAATTAAACACCAATTTAGAAACCATTTAATAATAATATAAACTAATTTAGAAATCAAATTTCTTTTTGTCTCTAAAATTGTCTATAATTTAGTCACTAGAGCAACTAATTCTTTTTTGTCTTTAAAATTGATTTTCATCTCATCATTTTTCTTGTAGTGAAAGGACAAACTGACTAAAACTAAAACTAAAATAAAAATTATAAATAGAAGTAAAATTATTTTTAAATTCAAATATATAGAAAAGTATTTAAAATAATATTATGTTATAAGGATTAAAAAACTATATTTTAATTAAATTATATATATATATATATATAATTTACACCTCTAAACACAAACAAAATGTACTTCTAGGAAGTAGCAAATATAAACCACGAGTAATGAATAGAAAAAAAAATATCAATCTTGATTAGTAAACTTGAATGTACTTTGTATTCCTCTCATCTAACAAAATAAATAATAGAAAGTATTATCTCTTCATTATCATATCAAAATATTATTATATTAAGAAATTTAAATAAAAACCTTACCGTTCTCTTAATATATATGTTACTTTGACATTTTGATGCTTGTAGGAAGGATGATGACCACATGAATAGTTAACTTCATTGTTTTGCTTTTGTTGCAATGAAAGTATTTTTGTGATAGAAGTTTAGTGGTTAATGTTTGTGTAATCTTCTAATCAAATTTTTTAATAAAACATGAAATAAGAAAGACACTATCAAGATAAAAAATGAAACCATTATGAATGAATGTTTATGAAGAATGAGTGAACTAAATGATCTCTATTTATAGTATCGTGTCTTTTGTAAAAACTAAAAATATAGGTAGATAATGAGTTTTATTAATTTTTATTACATACACAATCAAATTTTAATTTAAAATGTGTTACTGTAATTTATATCAAAATTACAAAACTATCAAAAATAATTTTTCCCCACATTTCATTAATATTTTATTGAAAATAGAGACCTTTTTAGTATTCAATTTGAAAAAATATATATATATATACATTGTCATTTTCATTTTAAAGTATAAATAATTTTTATTTACAATTTTTTAAATTATATATCAAATAACTTAGACATATCATGAATGCCTATAAAACCCTAATCATAATTTAAACATACATAGAATGATAGACAAATGTCTTGTTCTTCTTTATCGAAGAGTGAAACAATAATAATCAAGACCAAGCCTCCTATGTAATAATTGGAATTATAAAATATTGAAGACATAATTTAAAACACAAATAACATTAAATTCATACCAATGAAAAATAAAATTATAATGCCATTAATATCATGATTTTTCCACACATTTCATTAATATCATTATTTAGATCGTGACCTTCTTATTATTCAAATTGAAAAAAAAATTATATATACTATCATTTTTATTTAAATTATATATAATTTTAATTTACAACTTTTTAAATTATCTATTAAATAGCTTCGACATATCATGAATGTCAATAAAGACCCTAATCATAATTTAAGCATAGAACATAACACATGCATGCAAAGAATGATAGACAAATGTTTTGTTCTTCATCGAAGAGTGAAAAAATATTAATCAAAACCAAGCCTCCTATGTAACAATTGAAATTACAAAATATTGAAGACTTAATTTAGAACACAAAGAACATTAAATTCATACTAATGAAAAATAAAATTATAATGTTGATGAGTAGTTAATTCATACTTTTTAATAGGTTTTATAATTGACCTATTAGATAAGTTATGTTCCTTTTTAATTACTAAGCAAGTAAGGGTGGTCAATATGGTTAATCTGGCTTTTTTTACCCAATCTGCTATTGGCGTGTCAAAAATGTGGTTAACTATACCACCATAATAAAGTGAACTCAAAATATTAACTCTTTCGCTAGACGGACTATCATATCAACCCACTAGCTTTCTTAAATTTGTTTTTTAAATTTCTTTTAAAATTTTATATTTTGAAAATTTGTTATATATGTATATGAAAAACACATTTAATCATATAAATATTGTTTAAGTTTTTAATTTATTAATTAATATCTATAATTAAATAAATAAAAATAATTATTATCGTATTAAATTATTTTATTATAATTAATAATTAAAAGTTAATTTATAAGTGTTATTGATTAAATTACAATACTATATTACATATTTACAACTTAAAAATAATATAATACAAAAAATAATAATTTTTTAAATTCATTTTATTTTAAATATAAAAAGAAGACTAATTTGCTTTCTTGTTTGGTCTCATCTTTAACCAGATAGTTTAACTATACATGTAACGGACTTAAATAAACTGGTAAATTAAAGACACAACGATCTAGTATCTAATTAAAAAAAATCATTAAATAAAAATTAATTTTAAAAACCAAACTAATTATATATATTTATAATTTACACCTCGAAATATAAAATAAAATGTACTTCAGAAAAAATTAAACTACGAGTAATAAACTGATACAGAAAAGGAAAGAAATTTAAAACAAATCAATATTGATTTAGTAAGTTTTAAATAATTAAATATTTTTATAATATTTTAATGTATTCATATAAATTTTAATTATTTTAAATATCATATTATGAATTATCATAAGACACTACGTTAAGTATAAACTTCTCTACTTCTACTGTTATATTATATTGATGAAATTTTACATCTAATCAAGATTATTAAATATGTTATTCTACTTTGAAACCTCATTAAACACATGTATAGAGAATGTTTGATAAAATTAGGTGGAAAACTAACCAAGACATGAAAAGTTTAGTAGCAAAACATTATTAAATTATAAATATTTAATAAAATATTTTTTAAAGTAACTGATAATGTAAAATGCTACGAATAGAAGCGTTTAATTATATCAATGGTAACGCTATTGGTTAAAATTATATTTGAGGGTATTTCTAATTTAGTTTTTATTAATTTTAAATTATAGTAATTTTTTTTGTTAAATAATTTATTATAATTATATTATTTACATTATTTTTCATTGTATATTTTATTATTAATATTATACAATAGCTTAAAATATTTTAAAATAAATTTAAAATATATATATATAATTAAGTATATGTCTTATTTTTATTATATGTGTTATATATATAACCTATTTTATTTTTATGAAAATAGAATCTAAGTCTAATTTAATATTACAATTTTAGTTTATAATGTGTTATATTCACACATTTACTATAACTTGTTTTTATATCTAATTGATATGAGCTATTCAACATTTCTCTCATGTTGGACTTGAAATCTTAAGCGTGAGTTTAGGAGAAATCAAATAATGGATAACACAAGACTCAACAAACTTGACTAAGATATGCTTTAAATAGCTTTAATACAATTGTTGAAAATCACGCAATCATAAATTGTAGAAAGTAGGTTAAATATGCAAAAATGGAGGATTAAATTGTGTACCTTTTGTAGTTTTTCATAAGAGTAACATCTTATTAAAAGCAATCAGACAGAGTTTAATTAGACAGACTTGTTATCAAGATGCTTTTGCAAATCTAGTTCAAAAGACTCCATTTTTTAAAGTTAGATAACAGTTTAATAATATGCAAGCTAAGAGTTTAAGAGTAAAAAAAAGATTTAAGTTTGATATTTTTATATATTGACTCGTTTATTAACCAAGACTATGTTTAGTTCTAGATTAACTTGATCAAGTTCCACTAAACAAACTATCATTGCAAATACAAGACAAGTATTTCTTTGGATATTAGTGACTTTTGGTTAAACAATCAAGTATTGTTTGGAACTCAAGCACTTTTAGTAAACAATCAAGTATTGTTTAGAACTCAAACACTTCTAGTTAAATAACCAAGTTTTTTTTTGGAATATAGTCACTTTTGGCTAAAACTCTTAGTTAAAAGAAGATGTAATTAAACAATCACATGGTTATTCACTAAAAGAGGAATAATATTCTAACATGAATACAATATGAGACTCACTCTTTAAGTTTGCTAAAGAACATTATAATGTTCTATGAACAAGCTAGATTTATGAGATATTTACTCAAAGCATTATAGGATTATTTATGCAAAAATTATTCCTTCTTCAAATATTACTCCCATTTATAGAGATTGGGAAGATAGATGTTGTAAATTCTTTCCTAACCATTGAGATATGATAAGTTTTGTTTTGCGATAAAATTAAAAAGATTCTAACGTAGACCATCTAACACGATGATAGACCGTTTAACGTAAAAAAGATGATAATATAGACAAGGTAAGATGATCTCAAATCGTTTTCCAACGAATTTAATAGTGAGTTTAGTGAACAAAATTCTAAACCTATATGCAAGTAACAAAAATTAGCAATAACAATAAAGTAAATGGGGGTTGTGTTTATTTAGCAGGAAAATATAATAGACGTTGTAAGATGAATGAAAAGTAGGTGACTCTCAAGTTCTTCCACCGATAAATTCTTCACAGGTTATCTAAAGATTATCATCCTTCAATTCTCATACAGTGCTAAACTAAATCAAGCATGTGTTAATCAAATTCAATCGAATCTTATCAGCCAAGTATGCGTCTACTAATGTATTCAATACCTCATTTGTATCCATGTGTCTACTTATGAGATGCTTCTATTTTACCTCTTGAATGCGTCCAAGAGATTAATTAGAACATTGTAAACTAGCTAACCAAGAAATCAAAAATAGATAAAAGATTTGAACTTTATTTCGTCTAACAAACGATACAAGATATTGCAATTTTCGCTTCATCTAATAAGTAAAATATTCAACATACGACAAGTACACACATATTTTAAGAATATGTTGTACCTAACGAAAATATTTTTGAAGTTCATTATTATGTTGCAGAGAATGTTTTCATCTTGTGATTCTTCGTATGATCCGAAAAGCACGAGTTTACATCAAGATCAATTGAAATACGAGATAAAGTTGTTTTGTTTCAACTTCTTGCCCGCAAAATGATCTTTTCACTTTTAATAGAGTTTTGTATAAATCACAAAAGAAGAAACCGATAGAGATTCGAGTTATGCAACCTCCTGGAATTATGAAAAACCAGCTAAATGCTGCAAGACCCTGTTCTGGAATGCTAAGGCTCTAATGAAATAATTTTCTTTATTTAGAACTATAAGTGTTTCACGAGTGGTTGTAGTATTAGTCTAAAAGTTAAAACAATGTTTTTTCTACTAAAATTAAAATAGTGATTTTCGTTTTGTTAGTTTTTATTCACAAGAATTTTACAACCTAAAATAACCACATAACAGTACAACTGAAATTATTATACCTGCATTTTTAAGTATTGCTTGAAGATCATTTCTTGCATAAATATTTAATGCCAACATGAAGAAATCAAATGATTTCATATTAGAGCAGGTTCCATGCTCATACCACTCGTGAAACCAAAATGTCCAGTCTTGCCTAAAATAATCTAGCCAATCTTGTTTGAGTTTATTTTGTATTCCTCTAATATAACAAAATAAATAATAGAAAGTATCTATCTCTCCAATATCATATCAAAATAATATTATATTAAGAAATTTAAATAGAAACTTTACTGTTTTCATAGTTAGTATCTTTGTAGTTAGACACTTTGATGGTTGTAAGAAGGAGTTGGTGGATGGCCATATGAATAGTGAACTTCATTGTTTTTCTTTTTGCTGTGCAGGGATTTTAGTGAAAAAAAACTTTGTGGTCAAGTTTGCACAATCTTCTAATAATTAAATCCTTTATTAAAATAACGAAATAAGAAAGTCATTATAAAGATAAAAATGTTATTCATGGAGAATGAGTAAACTAAAAGATTTTTATTTATAATACCATTTCTTTTGTAAACACTAATTAAACAAAGTTAGATAATGAGTTTTATTAATTTTTATTAATTACACAATCAAATTTTAATTTAGAATGTACTAGTGTAATTTATATCAAAATTACAAAACTATCAAAAATGATTTTTTTTCTATATTTCATTAATATCATCATTGTAAATCGTGACCTTCTTAATATTCAAATTAAAAAAAAAATATATATACTATCATTTTCATTTAAAGTATAAATAATTTTAATTACAATTTTTTAAATTCTCTATTAAAATAACTTAGACATATCATGAATGCCATTAAAGATCCTAATCATAATTTAAACATAGTACATGTATGTAAAGAATGATAAATAGATATCTTTTTCTTCATCAAATAGTGAAACAATATTAATCAAAATCAAGTCTCCAAGGTAACATGTGGAATTACAAAATATAGAAGACTTAACTTAGAACACAAAAAACATTAAATTCATACCAATGAAAAATAAAATTATAATTTTGAGTATAATTACATTTAATCAAATATATTATTAACATTAATATTGAGAGAATATTTTTTTTACCAAGTCTCACCTTAATAATTATTAAGACTCGTTTTTTTACTAGTGTCACATTCATTTAAAAAGATTACAAACATTTAGTATTAAAAAAATAACTTAAAAATTAGTGGTGAATTAGCATCAAGTAAGTCAATCCTGCTTAGACTCGGCATTCAAAAGTCGATGCTAAAGAATTAAAATCCAGAGTTTTGGAATGATATATATAGCATATGAAGAAGAATTTCAAAAATCTCTTCTTACCTAAAGAGATTATGTTTCCCTTTTTAGTAGAAAAATCTAAGGCAAAAGAATTGGAAGAAATCTATGGAGGTTCATGTTAGACAACCTCGTGGAGATAAAGAAAAATTGACTAAATGCTATTGTAGAATGCTCAACATGCGTTCGAGAACAACCTCTTTCAAAAACCAAATTTCAAAAAGATCATAAGATTAAAACAAAGAGAAATGAAAAAAAAAAACTTTTATTGATCAGAACCTCGGAACTCAATGGAGAATTACAAGGAAAACAACCCACAACTTTTAGCCTTTCATGAGGAAGAAAAAACAAAAACAATACAAAAATGGAAATAAAACTAGGTTTAAAGTATGTTGTGTCGCGATCTAGAAGACCACAAAATGCACTGAAGCACGATGCTCGTGTTCTTCCTCTGAAGTCCTTTTTTATATTCTTCTTTTTACTGCACAAAATTGAATTCAAAAACTATCTCAGGATATTGTTTAACCATTATCAAATATTTTCTTTCTCTATTTCAATTTATCAAGTAGATATTTTCTTTCTCAATCAGTTCTAGACCTTATTCTCTCTTCTTTTTCCAAATATTTTAATCCCAAACTTGATTCAAATTTGCACATTCATTATAATTAAATCCAGTGCTGATGCAAAAGATATTTGCAAAATATTTACCTGAACAATATTTTCGAATGAGATTTGCTTTGTTTTTGGTGCATTTAACAAGGGATTTTTTTAATTTAATAAATTTGAGAGATCATCATTGTAGAAGATTTGCTTCAAATTCTATTTTTGAGATGTTGTAGATTTTATTCTCTAATTCTTTAACTTAAATTTCATTTCCTGCTTATTATTCAAGGAAGCAACTTGGACTTTCACGTGATTCGGCCCACTCGTAGTGGTAGATGCTTCATTCAGTATGTCTAGTTAGGGATCATCTAGTCAGACCATCTATCGTGACTAAAACACATAAATTATAACTAAGGCCAAAATAAACCCAAATTAGATGAACACTAATGCAAAAAACACTTTTTATGACAATTTAAAGAAACATTTGTTTGTTGTTTTTAGATCCTCATATATACAGGCGACACAGAAAGTATGTACTTTCTATGACAAATAATATTTTAACCATCATAGAAATATATAAGATAATATTTTAATTGTGATAGAATGTATATTTTCTATGACAGACAATATTGTAACCGTCATAGAATGTATTATTTTTTATGTGTGATATATTCATTTTCATATTTGTATAACTCCCTCCATAATGAGTACAATTTCAAATAAATATTTTTAAAATAAAATTTGAATGATCTAGCACATATATAATTATAAACTTTACTAAAAGTTAATGCGTTGAAGTTCATACAAAATTGTTAATTAATTTTAAAAATGATGTTCACTACTCTCAAATCTCTCTTAACACTTCCTCTTCGATGGTTGGACGATCCAACGATGCCACTTACAATAAAAGAAATAATAAAAAAATTATTTTTAAAAATAAAAATATTAAATAAATATTTTTTTTAAATAAAGAGAGAAAACCACATGCAATAACAACGTACTAACAAATTAATAAAAGAAATGAAAAGCAGAATAATTAATTATATATATTGTCTAATTTTATAAAGTATTTATAATAAATAAAATGTTGATAATAATAAGCATTTTGTCATTTTCCATTATAAAACAAGAGACATTATTATCTTTGGTTTAACCATACTGACTTAGTTTTACATCTGTTGTTCATTTATTTATTTGAAAAATATATATTTTTTGTTACAATTTTTAAATGGAACACACATAGTTTAATCTAGAAATCGTTATATGAATTGTTTTTACAATTTCTATATTTAATTTCTATATTTGTTATGGTTAGATAGATTTGATTCTAATTTTATCACTTTGTTATGGTTTTCTTTATCTCCCCTAAAATAACCTATATTAAATAATTTTAAAAAATAATATTTTCAAAACAGATAGATGACCAAGGAAAGTACCAATAAAATATATATTTTTTAAAATATGAAGGAAAAGGAAAAAATGTTGATAGATTAAAGTGCGACCTAGTCAACCCAAACACAACATTAGTGTAGCGGAAAGGATTGTGAAGAATTTAAAACTTAGAGAGGCAGAAAAGAAATACTAATGAGTTTAAGTGTGAATGAATCTTATCGAATTTCTATTAAGTTGAAATCAAGAAGATGACAGAGACAAGGAAATGAAGAAAATAAAAACTACAACTAAATCTTTATATGACCTAACGATTAACAGGGAATAAGTTTGAATAGCAACATTGAACCTTGTGAATCAAGCCCAGCCAACATCGACGAGCACACACTAGTCAATAGCAAAAGAACCGATGCCAAATCCATTTTTCCACTCTCATCAACCACTCAACCAGTCACAACGAGCATTATGGTCAAGTTCCACATCACAAATCTTTATCTCTTTAGTGTAGAACAAACAAAACACCCCACTAAGTTGTAATCCGATAGAATAACTAATGAGTTGTTACTTTAAAGTAGGAAGAGTATATTTCTGTTATGTTGTCTGTTATCAAGAGTATAGTTGTCTCTTATAGACCAGCTAGCAAAAAAATATAATGGCCTTGATGGATAGTTAAGATAGGAGAATGATATTATAGCTTTTTTCTTATCTTGGTTAGTTCTTCCTTAGTCCATTTTTCCTTGCGTTCTATTTCCCTATATTCTCAGCGTAACATTTTGTTGCTTTCATTGAGCTCCCTACATGCCTCCCAAACCAACCAAGCATATGGAGGATACCCCCAAGCCATCCTTGACAAATTAGCCAACCTTCAAGATGAACTACACACCACACAAGAAAACCACTTGGCTTTCCAAAGAGATCTAGAGTCCCAACTATCTGTATGGGAATCTAAGCATGATATACTCACTAATACCCTCACTAGCCTTTTTCACACCTTGTCCTCACAAACCATCACACTTCCACCCCATATGAACCCTACTTCTCCTTTTAACCAATTTTCCATGGATGCCATGTATGGGAATCTAAGCATGATATACTCACTAATACCCTCACTAGCCTTTTTCCCACCTTGTCCTCACAAACCATCACACTTCCACCCCATATGAACCCTACTTCTCCTTTTAACCAATTTTCCATGGATGCCACTTCCTCTATTCCACCCCCGGTTGGGAACAACAATCACATGACCTACACTACTATAACTACAACCATTCCCCCCAATTTGTTTTCTCCTATTCGCCCACCAAAAATACAACTATCTTTCTTTGATGGCACTAACCCTTTTGACTGGTTATTCGAAGCTGACCAATTTTTTCAATTTTATAATATTCCTTGGGATTCTCGATTGAATATGACTGCCTTTTACATGAGAGGTGATGCACTTAGTTGGTTTAAGTGGATATACCAAAATCATCAACTTACTGACTAGATTTCTTTTAGCCGCACCCTAGAACTTCGCTTTGGGCCTTCAACATATGTTAATCATCAGATTGAGTTGTTTAAACTGCGTCAAAACACCACAGTTACGGAATATCAAAATTTTTTTGAGAAACTTTGCAACCGAGTGATGGGCTTAAATCTGAAGATGATACTTAATTGTTTTATATCTGGCCTACTTCATTAACAAAATGCTCAACGAATGCATTATCCGCCCCAGCACAAGCCCTTTTTCATCCTCAGTTATCCTCATAAAAAAACGATGGCACCTGGCGTTTTTGTGTGGATTATGGAGGTCCAAACACCATTACTGTTAAATGTCGTTTTCCTATCCCAACTATTGATGAATTATTAGATGAATTGACCACTGCCAAGGTTTTCACCAAACTTGACTTACGTTTAGGTTACCATCAGATTCGAGTTAATCCTACAGATTGCCACAAGATCGCTTTTAGGACTTTTGATGACCACTATGAGTTCCTAGTGATGCATTTTGGCCTTGCTAATGCCTCATCTACCTTCTAGGCAGCCATGAATGATTTACTCAGGCCCCACCTACGACACTTTGTCCTAGTTTTTTTTTTTCATAACATTCTCATTTACAACAACTCCATGCAAGAACATATTCACCACCTCACATTAATCTAATTATTAGAAACTCATAATTTTTTTGTTAAGGAATCAAAATGTGTGCTTGCTACCACCAGAGTCTCATATTTAGGTCATTTATTGGAAGATGGCACAGTGGCTCCAGATCCAAATAAAATCCAAGCTATCATACTTTGGTCTAAACCTACATCCCTTACTACCTTACGTGCGTTTCTGGGTATTACGGGATTTTATCGAAAGTTCATCCGCGTTTATGCCACTCTTGCCTCACCACTCACGAATTTACTCAAATCATCAACATTTACTTGGAAAACAAATCTAGAGGAGGCCTTTACAAAACTGAAAAAAAATTCTAACTACAGCTCCGGTGTTGAGTCTTCCAAATTTCGTCTTACCATTCGTGGTTGAGATTGACGCTTCCAACAAAGCAATTGGTGTTGTGTTGTCCCAAGAAGGTCACCCCATTTCTTTCTTTAGCAAGAAACTTTGTCCAAAAATGCAAGGTAGCTCAGTATATGTCAAGGAAATGCTAGCAATAACAGAAGCAGTCAAAAAGCGGCGTCATTATCTCATAGGTACGCATTTCAAAGTAATAACAGATCAACAAAGCCTAAAGGGGTTACTCACCAATGCATGCCACACACTGGAACAACAAAAGTGGGCTACCAAGTTGCTAGGATAAATTTTGACATCCAATACCGCCCAGGCCAAAATCAAGCTGCAAATTTCTTATCCTGACCACCACAATCTCTCCTTTTTGTCATATCCTCGTCATTCCTGAACATGTTCAAGGAATTACAAGATTATTACAAGATGAAAAGGGGAGAAGAAGAGATTCACAGATTAACTTCATTACCTGACACCAATTACAGTTTCCACCACCACCTTTTATACCATGGTCAATGATTATATGTTCCTTCTATTGAACAAATTCGCTCTGCCATACCCCATGAATTCCATACCTCTCCCACCGCTGGCCACTTAGTCATCAAGCCCATAATGGTCAGGCTCGCGGCCTCCTTTTTCTGGTCCGGTATGTACCGCGACACCAAAAAGTATATTAAGGAATGTCTTCCCTGCTAACAAAACAAATCCTTACATCAGAAACCTTTTGGCCTACTCCAACCCATACCCATACCAACCCAACTGTGGGAAGAACTAACTACAGATTTCATCATGCACTTACCTTCATCTTTTGGGCACACAGTCATCTGGGTTGTCTACAACAGGCTCTCCAAATCAGCCCACTTCATCGCCCATCCCATGTCCTTCACGGTCACCCATTTAGCTAACCGTTTTTCTGATGAAATTTGCAGGTTACATGGAGTCCCAAAATCCATCCTTTTAGATTGTGATCCAGTGTTCCAAAGTCGTTTTTGGAAGGAGTTGTTCCATCTGCAAGGCACGAAATTAAAGTTCAGTATGGCTTATCACCCACAAACTGACGGACAAAACCGAAGTTATAAATTGTTGTTTAGAAGCTTACGTCAGATGCTTTACCAACGAAAATCCTCGAACATGGTATCGCTATCTCCACCTTGCAGAGTTTTGGTACAACTCCTCATACCACTCGGCCATCAAAACTACGCCCTTCTAGGCTCTGTATGGACAATCGCCTCCCTCCATTCCAAGCCGCAGAACCCACTTTGGATATCACATTACAGGACCGCACGCGAATGCTCCACCAATTAAAAGCCACGCTAAAAAAACGGTTCACGCTCCACTTAAACTGCCAGCACCCTCATCAGCACGTGACCTTGCACTTTTCAATGCTCATCCAACTGTAACCCACTCGCCAAAATCGCCCCTTTCAAATTCCCATCCAGCAGCAAAGCATTCACCTAACCATGCCTTTTCACATTCCCAACTAGCACGTGACACTCCATTTTCCAATGCCCATCCAGCTGGAACCCATTCACTAAAATCGCCCCTTTCAAATTCCAATCCAGCAGCAAAGCATTAACCTAACCATGCCTTTCCACATTCCCAACCAGCACGTCACACTCCATTTTCCAATACTAATCCAGTTGTAAACCACTCACTGCACCATGCTCTTTCAAATTCTCAGCCAACTATAAGCCACTCACATAACTCTCCCATTAGCTCAAAGGTTCTAGACTCACGGTATCAAGCCCACTTCACCAAAGCCCAACATGTCCACTTCATTAGAGGAAGAGGCAGTTGATAGACAACCCAAGAAAGCAAGGCCCATTAGAAACATATAAAACCCATCAGATTTAGAGATTACATCTAGAAGCAATGAGTTGTCCTTTTAGAGTAGGAAGAATATTTTTTTTTATGCTTTTTGTTACAAGGAGTACAATTGTCTCTTATAGACTAGCTAGCAAAAACAATATAATGGCCTTGATAGATAGTCAAGAGGGGAGAATGATATTATAGTTTTTTCTTATCTTGGTTAGTTCTTCCTTAGTCCCTTTTTCCCTGTGTTTTGTTCTCCTATATTCTCAACATAACATTTTTCATCCATCAACGGTTCATGCTCCACTTAAACTGCCACCACCCTCATGTGCACGTGACCTTGCACTTTCCAATGCCCATCCAATTGTAATAATAAAATATCATATCATTTATAATCTATTCCACATTCTCAATGTTTGATAAAATCCCAAAATATTTTTATTTTTTTTTTGCACAATTTTAATTCTTTAAACATCAACACTATTTATGAAAATATTCTTTTGTCCAATTTAGTTATCAATTGCAATGATTGTTTTGTATTGTCTAAGCCCTTTGGGACAACGATAATTACTTATTATTTGTTATTGTGTGATTGGTATACTTACATTAAATGATTCATGCTAACATAATCTTTTAACTCTTCTTGAGTAAAAGTCAAGATCATGCGAGGCTAATGCACTACGCAAAGGTGAGAGATATTCCTTTTTTGATAAGTTATTGGTGTAAAGCAGCTCTAACACACTTTTCAAGAGATCGCCTAGTGTTAACATTTCTTGTGAGATCCTCTTGGTGGTCAAACAAAGAAACATTCTTTGTAAAACGTAATATATGCATTTATAAGATAGAAACATACTATGAAATGTTAAAAACCAAATGATATTTAAAAAAATGATATTTAAACCTAACTCAATCTTACAAAATTGATTTATAAGATAAAATTTACATTCATTTATACACTATAATTTAACCTTATTTCTAGTTCATGTGAGTTCTTCAAAAACTTATTTAAGAAAGAATGTGAGACATTAATTTAATAAGTATTATAAAAGAAATCTATATAAATAGTTATAAGTTGAAATTTAAATAAAATACTATTAAAATTAATATTTCAGAACACGTTAAAAACTGTTCAAAGTATTTATTTACTAAATATTGTTTTTAATCTTAAATATACACTACAAGAAATAATGATGGGAGAGTCCCCAAAAGAGTGATGCAAAGAGCAAAAGAGAGACACTACATGAGCCTAGTGTGGGCTTAGCGTCCCAATAGAAATGGAAGTTAATTTTTTGTGGCTATGCATTAGAGATTGCCTTCAATGGAACACAAATTTACAAGGTAGTGTTGGCTAAGCCTACATAAAGAAAAATATATTATTTAACTATAGCGTGGGTTTAGGGGACACTAAAATAGATATATAATTAAATAATTATTAAGAAGTGGACTTTAAGTCTAACTCAACCTCATAAAACCGGCTTATAAGGTGAAATTTATACCCAGTTATATACTATGAAATGTCCTAATCTCTAGTCGATGTGAGATCTCCAACACACCTGCTCATGTCAAGACGGCCAACTCTTGTGTGGAACAATATATTATGGGTGGTCCGATAACAGACCGATAGCAAGTGACCTGATAAGCCCAACAAACAATCACTAGGATAGACTCGAAATGGCTCTGATACCATATTAAGAAGTGGACTTTAAGTCTAACTCAACCTCATAAAATCATCTTATAAGATGAGGTTTGCACTCACTTATATACTATGAAATGTCCTAATCTCTAGTCGATGTGGGATCTCCAACAATAATTAAACTTAGCGTCATCATTGGAGACACTATGTGAGAAAGCAAATGTGAGTAAATTGTCGTCATTGGGAACACTACCTGTGAAACAAATATTAGTGTCGCCTAGACCTATGCTAAATGTAATAAAATATTAACTTGCATCCACTTTGTGTCTCCATTCTCGACGCAGTATTACTCTACAACTTATTTTTTTATTGCATCTACTTTGTGTCCTTATTCTAAACACTAACTTATTATTATTATTTTAATAATTTTTAACTTGCATTCACTTTGTGTCTCCATTCTAGACTCAATATTATTCTATCACTTAATTTTTTTTTCACTGCATCAACTTTCCCCATTTAGACGCTAACTTATTTTTATTATTTTAATAATTTTTAGTGTGAGTTAAAGGTTTTCATTGTGGACACTATTTGACATTTATTTTTGTGTCCAACTTGAGTAGACTTCACCTTTGCTAGTGACTTCATTTTTATGGCCCCTGCTTTTTGTTGGAAGCTAAAACGGATTTTTCTTGTAGTGATAAAAAAATTTAGTTAATTAGAAAAGGTAAAAATTAACTGAAATGAGTTAATACATGGTAAAGAATAATAGAATGAAAAGTTTAGATAGTATTTAATGAAAATTTTAACTAATGCCCCCTCCCATAGCACAGCAGTTAGGAATTAATCTAGCAAATTTCACCTGATGTATGGTTTCTTCACTTATTTTCATGTTAACTTTGAAAGAGAGTGGATAAAACTAGTTGGATCGAAATGAAGTAAGAAAAAAAAAAAACTAGTTGGATCGAAATGAAATAAGAAAAAAAACACTAGTTGGATCAAGTGGTCCATCAACTTTCTCATCTATACATGTTCATATATATAAACATATTCGTTTCATGTTAAAAGCGTAATAATGATAATGGTGTCAATCTTTTAGCCAAATTACAACAATTGTTGCAATTCTTTTGAAGTAACCATATACAATCATATAGCAAATTTAGTTTACTTTTCTTCTTCTAATAAGTACTTTTTGTTGGTTAGTGATTCTATAAAATGTTGAAACGGAGTCTCGCGTGAATTATTTTTTTTTATGGAATACTTAGGCAACATGAAAAATCCACAAGTGTATATTTAGTGACTCAATTTTTAGGCAGCAAACAAATTTGAAAGGCACGATATACTCTATGAAGCTATTAAAAAAATTCTTGAGGAGATGTTATGATATCTTTGCGTGAATGAAATGTCATGTTGATTTGATTGATCATAAATCCAATTTAAGACTGCCCTTTATTAATTGAAAGATTTTCAGATTTCGAATTCCAGGTCAATGCATTTGATTTGATTAGGCGATTACGACTAACAGCCAATGTAAATAATTTAGTATAATCTGAACCAAAATAATTTAAAAAACAATTTCTAATTTGTCATGTGATTTAAATAAATGAGTAAATATATAAATTGGCTTTTGGAAGATTGAGATGCAGAATCGTAATGGTGAGAAATTGAAACTTGATCAAATGGAAATACACATTTAATGTAATATATGGTGTGGTTGATGATTTTGTAATGCTTGTTGAACTAGTTATACCACAGAGGGAGGCTTGTCACAAAAAATGTTTCTCTGTTGAAGAACAACCAATTAAGGCTCTACTCAAAAGATGAGTGTAAGGTTGACAACTTTGAAGTTTTCAATGCAACGATTGTGAGAGTGGTAAGTTAATATGACTTTTCGAAGAAGTAAAATGTTATATAATAAGAAAAAAAATGAAATTAACTAATAGAAATGCTCACTTAAATTCAATGCACTAGAGTAGGTTAGAGAAAGAAAAAAGAAAAAATAATTTTTAGATTCCTCTATAATCAAGAGATTCAAATGGACAATGATACGAGGTTCAAATTTTCTATAAAATTTGGATGTCAATCTTAATATTCACACTTGTACACATAAGTTTTGGAAGCTAACAAGTACAAAAAAAAATTATCTATTTTATAGTTTCATTTTAAAAATATATGTTCTTCATTGTGATTCTTTATATTACTTGTTAAATCATGTTAAAAACAATCATGATTACATAATCTAATTGTTACAAAGTAGTAATATCTACTATCAATTATAATTAAAATTTAACTATATATTTTCTTCTATGTTTTTTTTCTCATGATTCCTCTCTCTCATTTTTCTTTTCTTTTGTAATTGTTTAGGTTCAAAGTAGTGACTTTAAATTAGTAAATTCAAGTGTTTCTCTCAACTTGAGATATATCATATTGATGGGAATTTATTTTCTTAGTGTTTGTTGGATAAATTTAAGTACTAGAAAGTAGGAGATGTAAGATACCAAAAAAAATATGATTTTGAATTCAAAGATTTAATTGTTTCTCTAAACTCCTAAAATTTCGATAACATGTCTTGTGACCAACACACTCATTACTGAAGGACGACTCATGATCGACAAACTTATTGTCTAAGGAGTGACTTATTTACCGAGCCGTTAACTATATTTCTATAAGACTCTATTACAAGATGTCTTCTTCCTCATTTACTAGACATGAATTGATCCCAAATTCACAATGGTAGAGTTATATTCCATAAATTATCATTATATCATATTTGCTCAAATAAAAAAGTGATAAGTTTAAAAAATAGAACATTCATAGATAATTATAATTTTTAGATATAAAAAAATATAAAATTTTAACCATTAAATATCATATACTCTTAGAAAAGAACATATGTAAAACATTTTCTTTCAATATTTCTTAATGTTTTTATACCCTCGTCACAAACCTATTAACACAATAGCATCTCCAACTATTAAAGTTCATGTATTCCAATTTTCTACTAAAATAACATAAAGAATTATTAATCCCATCCGAATTACCCATAATGCTATCACAGATCCAAATATTAGACTTTTTACTATCACTATGCATACTACACAAATTCTGATTCTGTTATAGAATCAAATTAGGGTAACTAATAACATTAAATAATAAGTGGAAGATAACACAAAACTAGAAATAATAAATATTGGAGTAACTTTTAGAACAATTACAAATCCTAACTATGAATTATAAAAAGCTTCATTAGAGTAAACAACTTCTTCTATAATGGAAAAGAAGACGAAACTCTAAAAACTGAAAGAAAAACAAAGATTGAGAAAGTAACATTTAATTTTTAAAATCTTCAACAAGGACGTTTAAGCCCTAATATAACATAATGTCAGTGAAGAACATATCTACATAACACTTAACTACTGAGGTGGACTTCCACTAATGAAATGGCTTATATGCAAGGCAGTGAATTTTCAAAGTCCCATTTACATAAAAAATTCATTGGGGGAACTTATTAGCTAACTCTTCAATCTTTCATGGGACCAATTTGAATATTTAATAAAAAAAGTAAGAGTGATGAACATTGATCCTAATTTTGGTACTATTTTTTCAATTTTAATGTAGATCTAACAAAAATCCTGCAAAATGAGATGAGAATTCTCATCCTTTTTTATACATCATGCTCTCTGTCTAACTCACTACAACTTCTGTTGTTGTATCTTTTTTTTCTTCAAATAATTCAATTATGAATACTATATTATATTTAACAACAATTCAATATAGCATGTTGATGTAGTTTATGGCCTTTAATTGGTCATCGTTGTTAATGATTTTAAGATGTTGCATTGAAAGCACCATTTAAACTTTGATAAAAGTGAAGGTAACACATGGAAGCAAATAAAATATGGTATTAGGAAGTGGGGTTGTTTTTTTCTTTCATGACACAAAAGTGCCCCCACTTGGTTCTCGTTTCTTGTCCCTGTATACCGTAAGGTCAATCTCCTTGTTCATGCCATGGTTTTGGTAGTCTCATAAGTCAGATCCAACCACAATTTCAGGTTTCTGCAAGTAGCAAAGAAACAGGAGATAGTATGGGGTTCCAACAACATGGGAATAGGGAAGTGGGGTTGTCTGGAATTGCTTTGGGATCAAAGAACGAGTACAAGAGGATGCACTCCGAGCTTCCAGAGGGAGACGATGATGTTTTGCAACAGGAAGCAAGGAGGAAAAGTACCAGGAAATATGTTATAGCTTGTGCCACCTTTGCTTCTCTCAACAATGTCCTTCTCGGCTATGGTATGCTTGATTCGCTTAGTCTCTTACTTTTTTTTGTGATTCATGAAAGAACTTCCAACATTTTCAACTTTGGACTTGAGGGTACTGATTTTTGGTTCTGTTTTAAAACGATAACCAAATAAAAAATGTTAGTTCTTTTACACTATCCATCATTCAGAAAACCATTAGTATTATTTTCTTGAGATATATATTATAAACATTAACAAATTTATTGTACATGGCAATTTACGATTAAATAACAGTAAATTTGCCGTAGATGAATATTTGTTGGTAAACGTTTACATGAATTACTCTCGTCAACTGTCAGATGTGGGTGTGATGAGTGGAGCAGTTATATTTATAAAAGAAGATCTGAAGATATCTGAGGTGAAGGAGGAATTTTTAGTTGGTATATTGAGCATTGTTTCTCTGCTTGGAAGTTTAGGTGGTGGAAGAACTTCAGATATTATTGGTAGGAAATGGACAATGGCCATAGCTGCAGTGATTTTTCAAATGGGTTCACTAATAATGACTCTTGCTCCTTCATTTTCAATACTAATGATTGGAAGACTTTTTGCTGGCGTTGGAATAGGATTTGGAGGCTTGATTGCCCCTATATATATTGCAGAGATATCACCAAACACCAGCAGAGGCTTTCTCACTACCTTCCCAGAGATTTTCATCAATCTAGGAATTTTGCTTGGTTATGTATCAAATTATGCTTTTTCAGGCTTTTCAGCACACATAAACTGGAGGATAATGCTTGCTGTGGGGATTTTGCCCTCAGTTTTCATTGGGTTTGCTCTTTTCATCATTCCCGAGTCACCAAGGTGGTTGGTAATGCAGAACCGGATTGAAGAAGCAAGATCAGTGCTTCTGAAAACAAATGACAGTGATAGTGAAGTGGAGGAGAGGCTGGCAGAAATACAGCAGGCTGCTGGTTTGGCCAATTGTGAGGAGTATGAACAGAAACCTGTGTGGTATGAACTGTTGTTTCCTTCTCCTTCTCTTCGCCGAATGATGATCACAGGAATTGGGATTCAATGTTTTCAACAGATTTCTGGAATTGATGCAACTGTGTATTACAGTCCTGAGATTTTCAAAGCAGCTGGGATTGAGGATAATGCAAAACTCCTAGCTGCTACTGTTGCTGTAGGTGTGACAAAGACACTTTTTATATTGGTAGCAATCTTTCTCGTTGACAAAAAAGGTAGGAGGCCACTACTCTTCGTAAGCACAATTGGAATGACAATTTGTTTGTTTAGCATAGGGGCTAGTCTTTCTTTGTTTCCACAAGGATCATTTGTAATTGCATTGGCAATTCTACTTGTTTGTGGGAATGTGGCTTTCTTTTCTGTTGGATTAGGCCCTGTGTGTTGGGTTTTGACATCTGAAATTTTCCCTTTAAGGCTACGTGCTCAAGCATCTTCACTTGGGGCTGTGGGCAATAGGGTGTGTAGTGGCCTTGTGGCCATGTCTTTCCTTTCTGTTTCGCGTGCAATTACAGTGGCTGGAGCATTCTTTGTGTTTGCTGCTATTTCTTCTCTTGCCATTGTCTTTGTGTACATGCTAGTTCCTGAGACCAAAGGGAAGTCATTGGAGCAGATAGAGCTCATGTTTAAGAATGAACATGAGAGGCAAGGAGGTGAAATGGAGTTAGCAGATGTTGAAGTTGAACAGCTTGTGCAGAACAAAACAATTTTGACAAAATAATTTATTAGCTAATGTTTCATATGAATGTACGATGATTTGAAGAGGTTGTGCGGAGTCATGCCAAGGATACACAAATTGCACTACTTATGCATGTCTATCCTGTATGTTAAATTCTGGGGAGGACCTTTGCTTCCATGGATGATCTTTCTACAACCACAGATTTGGGATCTATCAGTAAGGGGCAGAAGATAATATGAAAAGAAATTACATTCTGACTATGCTTTCTTAGTTGTACAACCATTAATGTTTTTTTTTTGTTAACATGGAAAGAGAATTTTGACCAATTCAGTTCCAAACTATCATTATATATTATTTGAATGAATGTGATTGAGATGGAAATTCTTTTAACGTATTGGATTCAATCTCACGAAACTCACTTCTAAATCATAGTAATATGTCATAACAAAGTTGAATATGTATACGTGATGGACGTTGCAAGAATGCTTTAAATGTTTAATTATATTTTTACAAGTTTTTACTTAAATTTACAAAAAAGGTATACCAGCATTGATTTGTATAATAGCATAGTAATTAGATAAATTTAGAATTTTTATTAATTTGTAATAACTCTATTGAAAAACATTAATTCTTTCTAGTGATTTAAAATTTTAATACTTTTCAAATTTATACTAGTTTTATCTGTTGTATTCTTAACTTGTGTTTTGTATTTATTAATTAAATTGTGTCGTGTCAAATTCATGTAATCTGTATCCCTGGTTGTATCCATGTTTTCAAGTTAGCCTTGAAGACATAGCAATCGTAAAAACCAGAAAGTTCAATCAATTAATCTGCAAGTTTATAATAAACATATATTACATGAACATCAGTTCTTTGTATACTTATCATGTGCCATAAAAGAATATCTATTGAAACAAAAATTGGCACTCAAAAATCGTATCTCAATATTCAATTTCAGACATATTAAGGTTCTTCTTTTGTCCGATAACATTTTCTCCCCATATAAACTCCACGCCCTTTTCCACACTCTGCGGTGAAAGACCTGGATCCTAACACCTGATAAGATGGAGAGCATCCAGCACAGTCACGTAAAAGTGAAGGGAGTGAAGCTCCATGTTAAACCTCACTTTTAGTGATTTTCTTACATGGATTCCAAGAATACGGTATACATGGAGGCACCAGATCATTGCTGCAGCAAATGCAGGCTACCGGGCTATTGCCTTTGATTTCAGAGGTTATGGAGTTTCTGAGCATCCAGCGGAGGCAGAAAAGGCAAACTTACTTGACCTTGTTGATTATGTCGTGGGTCTTCTAGATTCATTAAGCAATAGTTAGCAAGGTATGCAACATGTGCTACACAATACAAAAGTAATATCTCTAAAACTGCACAGTTTTATGATATACAGAATAAAAATAACACAATATACAATTCTGAAACTAAATTTCCATTATGAACTTTAGCTCAAATTTAATTTAAGCCGCCCTTAGTACAGAGAGCAAGGTAGAAAACTGAAACCAAGGACAGGTTTATCTCCTATACTTTTGTGGTTATATATCAAATGCAAATGGGAAAGACAATGCTCTTTTATTCAAGTGAAAACCTAAGCTAATTTGCATGTAATTAAAAATTTGTCTGTATCAGCCTGTGCTTGTTGGTTAGGACTTCGGTGTCATTCGAGCCTATGTTATATTGTAGCTTCTCTCCATCCAGACATAGTTGCTAACCTTAGGCGTTCCTTTCATGCTTCTGGGTCCCTCTGATATTCAGAACCTTCCAAAAGGATCCTATGTTATTAAGTGGCAGGTGATAATTCTCTGCCATCATTTTCATCTCCCTCCCTGTCAATAATGAACTAATGGATCAGGAGCCTGGGAGGGCAGTAGTAAATTTTGGCCGCTTTGATGTTAGGTCAGTTATAAGGAACATCTACACACTGTTTTCTGGAAGTGAGATACCATTAGACCATTAGCGGGGTAATAATGAGGAAATCATGGACTTGTATAACCCATCTACGCCCCAACCAGTATGGTTCTCTGGGGAAGAATTGGCAACCTATGCATCACTATATGAACAATCTGGCTTCAGATTTGCATTGTAGGTTCCATATAGTTTCAGATGTTCTAGTCCGTTAATTTCACTATGTTAAACTATCAGGATTGACAGAACCAATCCTAGACTACCAATGGTTAATCAGTAATTTTGTTTACAAATGGTATTTGCTCTCTCGTCAACATTAATACATCACATTGATGACCTGCGACAGTGACTAAACAAGTCAAACAGCTAGACTTTGAGAGAATCCCTTTTCCTTAATGCCGACTTACTTGGTTTGCCTAATGTCTCATCCTATATCACGTTGAGCTTCTACCTATCCGCAGAAATTGTTTATCAGTCCTAATCTGATTACCTAAGTCAGTTTGTCGCGATATACTTGAACCGCTGCACAGTTCGGACCATGAAACTTGTTATAGAGGAGCATGGTTACTATGAAACTTGGTTCTCCGTTGCTGCAAGGTTTCGGCAACAGATGTAGCTGCTCAGAAAATAACAGATTTCCACTACGGAAAAGCTAGAGGTCCAAAATTTAGCATGTAGCAAACACACTAAAAGGAAACCAAATGGAAGGGTTGAGAAAATCATAATGTTGAAATTAAAAGTCATTACTTGAGCAGACAATATAGCAGCACAGGGTCACTCACGATAGCGCACTTAATCATCAACGTTGTATTTCAGAGAGTTTATACAAAATTCCGATAAAGCAAAATATACAAGAGGGCTCAGGTTATCTTTTTTGTCAGAATGGCTATTTCATTACAGCAAAATTATAACAAACAAATAATGAACTTCATGAAATAAGTATCAGAAAACTAAAATGAAAAATGACTCTACATAACTTGCTTTGAGGTTCGTTTATGTACCCAAGTACCCTGAGGTTTACTTTTGTGTATTCAAATACCGCTAAAGTGGTTTGCTTGTAAGCATGTCAACAGAACACTCAACAGAAACTGGACAAAATAACAGATTTTCTAGATTGATAGGACAGGTCAAGAAGGAGATTCTATGATGCACAAGAAAAATAAACTAGAAATCAGAGAATGGGTAGATGACAGCAGAATGCAAAAATACAGAGTTACACATGAAAGAAAAACAAAATCAAAGGAAAGAAGAACATGGATAAGTTCCTTCAATATTCTACATTAGACATATTCAAGTATAAACTATTGCTGAATATTCAAATTTCTCTTACAAACTAACCATTTATGGCACAGCTCAAGTATACATGTGATGATGCTACAAGCTTGGCAAATCAATGTTTGTTATTCTCAGCGGCATTCTCTTCCTTCCCAAGTGCAACAACTACTTTCTTCAAGATGGATTCTGTTGGTTGATGAGAGTTCTCAACTGCCTTTGAGATTGCTTGCCATTTCTCTCCATGTTTTGGTTCAGCAGCAATACACCTCTTCAACACATCCTTCTGGTTCTCCTCAGTTCCATGTTGCAGTTCAAATTTGTAGCACAATGCCCAGAAATCCCCAATGTCAGGAGCAAGCGTCACAGCCCGATTCAGCCAAGTCCTAGCTTTGTCCACCTTCCTATCATGCCAGAATAATTTGGCAACAGCAGCAATAACATGGGGATCATGGTCGCATTTCTTGATAGCATCCACACTCTTGGTTTTACGCTGCGGACGTGGAACCATCTCAATTGATGCTGCCCACAGAATACCACTGTTAGGACACTCCTGCAACGCTTTTGCCATCAAAATATCAGCTTCTTTCTTATATCCGTGCTTCAATTCCGCTCTAACAGCAGCTAGCCAGAGTTCAGGGTTTTGAGGATTCTTCTTTCTAGCCATTGTGAGAACTGCACGAGCTTTACTCAGTCCATTCATCTCCTCTTCAAGATTAGCAAGAGATAGCCAAAGAGGCACAGAATTAGGACAGCTTTTCAGTCCAGATTCATAGACCTTCTTTGCTTCCCTCATGTGATCAAGCCGCTTCTCAGTCTGATCAAGTCGCTTCGCATTCTCTGCAAGTTGTTCCTCTAGTTGGCCAAGCATCAGCCACAATTTAAAGAATGAAGGGAATTGCTTCAGACCTTCGTCTAACAATCTCCTCTCCTCTTCAATGTTCCCCAGTTCTCTCTCCACAATAGCTGATTTCATCCAGACTCTTTCTGTACCTCCTCTCTCTCTAGCTTTGGCCAACAACATCCTAGCTCTCTCAGGTTCATGGTTTTCAAATTCTAACTTGAAAGCAGCAAGCCATATTTCCTCAGAATTGGGAATGGCAGCATAAGCTTCTTGGAGGATAGCACGAGCTGCCGGCACATCTCCAGCAAGCCACTTCTCTTTGGCACCCATAAGCCAAAGAACTTCAGCCTGTGGTCTGTACGTGACAGCTTTACGAAGTAATGCATCCAGAGATTCCCTGGTACCATGACTCTTTTCCAGCTGTGCTGCTTTGAGCCATATGCTTTTCTTAGTTAAGAAGACAGTCAAAGCATGTGCATATATAGCTCTAGCAGTCTCAATAGAACCCCTTTTCTTGCATTCCTCTGCATCAGCAACCCATGTCCTCTTCCTATCTTCTTCTTCAACTCCAATCCCAATAGTGTTATGGACTATTGCTTGGCAAGTTACAACTGACCCAGCTCGCTCTGCCGCCTCTGCTTCCTTCATCCAAGCTTCCCTATCAATCACCAAACCTTCTCTCTGCAAAGCCCGTATACCCCTTTCAATGATCTTCCCAACCATAGAAGTATTGCCATTAGCTTCTTCCAACTTCGCAGCTGTTATCCATATAGCTGGCTCCTTGGGTAGCCTCTCCCTCGCCCTATTAAGAACCTTCTTAGCATTGTCATAAGTCTCCAACCTCGCAAGCGCAAGCCACAGTTCAACATGCAAGGGACAACACTCCACGGCCCTGTGAAGCAAAAGCCTAGCATCCTCTTCATTAGCAAGCTCCACAACGGCCTTCCACAGCCTAACCGAATCAGGAATGTGCTCCAATCCCTTCCTCAAAACCCTACTCCTATTCGCGTCATCATGCTCCAACTTCGCAGCCTGCATCCACAACTTCACCGAATTGGGAATCGATTTAACACCCCTTGCAATCACCGCCTTTGCCTCATCCGGATTAGCCAGCCTACAAGCCTCAAGCCACACGTCCTCGTTCTTGGGACACTCCTCACACCCTTTCTGTATCAACTGCCTAGCCGCCTGAAGCTTCCCTGCCAACTCCTCCAGCCTTGCAGCAGCAATCCAACCTGGAGGGTGCTTCGGATTCGTCTGAGTAACACTCTTAAGCAGCAACCTAGCCTTCTTGAAATCCGAAATTTCAGCATCACTAGTAATCTTCATACTGTTAAGCACGGTCAAATACCCTTTGGGGTCCACATTCGTCATCCCAGAAACCGAATCTGATAACCTATCCAATTTCAAAGATAACACAGTACCTCTACCCTCACCCACAGCAGTCAAATCAGTAACTGGGGTTTGTGCCCATGGAGTCTCCGTTCCATTAGCAGCCCTACTCTTAGGATCCAACGCTGTCACATGCTCTTGTTCCTGCCTTGCCTTCTCAAGAAGAGTATCAGGCACAGGCACAAAACTCTCAAATCTCTTCTTCTTGTTCCTGGACGAATAACCCCCACTCTCGAACTTCTCAAGACTCTGCCAATCATCCGAAGAAAGAGTATACAGCTTCCTCTTCAAATCAGCGAACTGCTCCGTGATCTTAGGGTTTGAGGCACGATATTTCTCAATCTCCTGCTTCAACCTGGCCTCCCTCCTATCCTTCCTCCGTGAATCCATCCTCTTATCAATGGCTTCCCAAACCGCGTCGGCTTCTTTGTCATCTTCATCGTATTCCGCAGAGGCGAATAATCCGACATCGTTCCCTTCAAACTCATCGAACTTCTGATTCTCGTCGTAGCCTTTGTCCTCGCCCTCGTCGTCATCCTCCTCCTCGCCGGGCTTCCCTCGCCCCCGCCCGGCGCCGCTGGTGCCGCCAATGGTGGTGGCAGAGCGATCGGGGAGGTCAGGGGCGGCCCTTGCGGGACCAATATCGGAACGAGTGGTGAAACCGGTGGCACCACGACCAAGTCCGGCGACATAGTTGGGAGGGGGCTTGAGGTTGAGCAAATCAAAGCGTGGTTTGGGGACCGCCGGAGGATTGGTACCGCCGAGGAGGGGGACGTGAAGGGTTAGGGTTGAGTAGGGTCCAACGCCGAGATCGGAGATGAGAACCGAATCGTTGTCGTCGTCGTTAGCGGCGGCTAATCGATGACTCTGAGAGAGGAATAGGCGCTGTTGAGAAATTGGAAGGGTTAGGGTTTGTTGGATTGCAAGTTTTAGGTGAAGGAGAGTGGTGGTGTTAGGGTTTACGTCTATGGCTAGGGTTTTGTGGTTGGGTGATGCAATAAACACCATGGTTATGGCTATGGTGTTTCTCCACGACAAATCTGTAACGATCGTTCTAATAGAAAACGAAACAAAAAAGTTATAAGGTACCGACTATGAAGTCTTTTAGCCTTGCCTTGTTCTTACCTTGATTTCAGCTCATACTTGAGCCTATTAATCAAATATTTGTGGACTTTTATCTCCATACATTTTCTGCATCTCCATCCGTTCTTCTTTTGTGTGATCCTATAAATTTTGGTATTTCAAAAATAGTTTTTTAGAAAAAAAAAATTAAAATATAATTTATATTTTAGATTATATAATTTAAAAAAAATTATAATTAGCTTCTAAATATAATTCATAATTTATTTTAAAATCCAGAAAACATAAATTATACAATCTAAAATATTTTTTTCTTTAAATATATTTCAGATTTTGTAATTTGAAAGCTATTTAGCTTTCAAATTATGTAATTTAGAATTTTTTAAAAATTGGAAGCGAACTTGTATGCAACCCTCCACAACCTCCAACAGTCACCACGACATCTTCAAGTCTCCATGATTTCTTCTCCCATCCCCATACTAAAAGCACATTTGCTAATATATCTTTCAGTACAAATATTAAAAAATTAAAATAATATTTTAATATATTTTTAACCTTTAACCTAAATTTTCCTTTAACCTTCACTGTGCCTCTTCTTTCTGTTACCTTCCAACGGCGCCGCACCACCCCTCCCATTCCAAGGTTTCTTTCTCTTCATCTCTCAAATTTCTCTAAACCCCACATTCTCTATCACTCACACATCCACAGTGCCCTCTTCACAGGTTAGTAAGTTTAATTTTCTTGATTTTGCATTGCTTTTGAAACCTGAGTTTGTGCTGCTGTGTAATCCGGTATTGTAATTCGTTTGTACCGCTGTGTAATCTGGTACTCACTGTATAACTCGGTACTCACTGTGTAATCCGTTTAAAACCTGCATTTTTTCGTAATAGACACCAGATTATGTAATCCGGTACAGTTGAGAATGTAAAGTAATACTGGATTACCTAATCTGGTTTAGGTTATTTAAGTAATTCTGAATTAGGTAATCTAGTTTAGGTATTTTAGTAATTCCGGATTATATAATCCGGTTTAGGTTTACATTGTGTGCTTAGTGTTTCGGATTATGTAATCCGGTAGTGTTCTTACAAAGTTTGCATTTTTGTGATTTTGCGTTTTTGTTATGTAGTTAGTTTCCAACCCACTTGGTAAAAACTTTTTTAAATTTTATATTATGTACACAAATTCATGATTATATTATTTATTATTTGTAAATAATTGAAATTCAAATAGTGTTGTGGATAGATATGGCTAAAACTAGAGGTGGTGGATCTCAAGATCATGATCGCAGAAGACCGACGACATCCGTCCGTAGAAGAGACCGAGGTGGTGTTGAGGAAAGGATTGGTGATGATGTTCATATTGATAATGACAATGAACAAGGATTACAGAATGATGACCAAGTAGACCAGAGAGAAGGGTTTCCTGGAGGACCTTCTGATATGTCTTTACTAGTAAATTTTGTTGAATCAAGTGTGTTCAAGCTTTAAAGAATCCAATCCCTTTGAAGGTTGATGAAAGGCAGGATGTGCTTGTTGTTGTTGAGTTGTCTTTAGATAGGATCTGGGGTAGATTAATTGTATAAATCCACTCTTGATTGAATCCAAAGCATAAGCATTCTCAAACCTTTTAATTGAAAAGTGTTTTTCAAACTAAGTGAAAAACAACATGTTGTTTTGTCGAAACAACCGATTGTTTTATAGTTAGGTGTTTTTAGAAAGGTTGAAAACTGTTTTTAATGGTTAACTTGATGTCAAACCAAAACAACTGATTGATTCGTGGAAACAACCGATTGTTTGTTTTGGGACCATAACATAAAACTGTTTTGTGTTTTGACTGAGCATTAAATGATTTTACAACTGTTTACGCTTCAGTTTTTAATGCTTTAACCAATCTTTAAATGCAATTAATAGTTTGTTAAGATTATGCAACGAACAACTTTGTTTTAATACAGAAAAACAGATTTAAGTTTTTCAATAGATTGAGCTTTTGAAAAAGTTGAGAATTGCTTAGAGATTGCATTGATCAAAGAGTGTGAGATAGGATTTTCATCTTGTATTGATTTCAAATCTTTTCTGTAACAAGTGTAATTTTTTGTACTTTGAAAGAAACTTTGTGTGTATAGCTGAGAATTGTTGTGTGTTCTTGAGGGGATAAAGATCAACATTCTTAATGGTGTTGTGCTGGACCAAAGGAAGTGTGTGTCTTGAAGGGATCAAGGTCACTTCTTTGGTTGTGTTGTAAGTAATCTAGGGTTGATTGCTTAGTGGATTCCCCAGTGGTTTCTGGGAAGACTGAATGTAGCTCTGGGTTAAGAGTGAACCAGTATAAATCTCTGTGTGCATTCTTTCTATCCTTAATTTCTTTAAATTCAGTTTTTCTATTTGTGAACTGGTATAAACTGTTGGGTTTAATAGTGTCAAAGTTCAAGAGAGGAGGGGGGGGGGGTTGAATTGACCTTTTAAAAGTTTCTCGCAGAATCAGTGTTTATCACGGTGTACAGAAAATAAATCGATTTATTTGGAATTGAACAGATTTATTTTGGCACTGTTTGTGTTTCAAAAACGTTTATACAATCAAGTTAATCACAAGATTATGGAGATTGATTTTCCAGATACACACACATTGATGTAATGAAGAAAAAAAATTGTGAATCACAAAACAACAAGCTTCAATTTTAAGCAAGTGATTAAGGTTCAATTGATAGCTTGACAATTACATGAGTAACCTATCACAATCAATCTATTCCAGTGACTTTTAACAGATTATATATGTTCTTTTCATAATCAAACAACTTTTCCAGAAATTAAGAACAATATGAAACAAGCCCAGAAAGAACATATTTATTATTAATTGAACAGATTTATTTCTTGACAATTTAATAGATATGCCGAAATTTAAGTGCAGAGATTAAGGGAGAATGAACACAAGGCAATTATACTGGTTCACTCAACTGAGTTACATCCAGTCTTCACCTAAACCAAGGTGAAATTCACTAAAACACAATTCAAACAAACACAAATCCCACTGTTCTTGAACCCTACAAGAACTTACGTACACTTGCTGAAAAACCTATTTCAGCATACACACTCTTCAAGAAACTCTATCAAGAAGAGTTTACAACCACATTTTTACAGGAAAAGAAATGTGAAACGACTACACCTGATTGAGGATGCAGAAATCTACCTTAAACCAGTAAAACAGATCGCTAAAACTGTAGCAGCACCTCTCACCAAGCTTTGAACCAAACAAGAACAAGCACACTTTTGATTTTCGAAATCTTTCAAGAACAAATGCTTATTCTTTGTAAATCCTTAATTCTCTTATGCAAAACTTGTTTTCACAATTGTATGATCGATGTTTAAACTCATAAACAAGTTTTCCTTTTATAGAAAACCAACTTATAACAGATTTTTGAAAAACAGTTAAAGCTGTTATAAAAAGAACAGATTGAAAATAAAATGAACAAATTTATTTTCAAAAACAGTTAGAGAATTTGTTATGTTAGGAGACTTAGTCAGCCATTCTGGTGCTGGGAAAACTGAAAACCGTTTAAGAAAGTCATGGCACCAGAGTAAAAAAGAATCTATTCATTTACAGATGAACAGATTTATTTTTCAAAACGA
The DNA here is from genome assembly GCF_000499845.2 of Phaseolus vulgaris. NCBI lineage: Eukaryota > Viridiplantae > Streptophyta > Magnoliopsida > Fabales > Fabaceae > Phaseolus > Phaseolus vulgaris. Next base: position 32,439,728 of record NC_023755.2, on the reverse strand, counting down.
TAACAGAAAAAACTTAACTATTAGAACACAGTCGTTTTGAAAGGTAGAAGACTTAGTCAAAATACTTGATGCACAAAATCTAATTTTCACAAGACTTAGCCAAGGCATCAGTTTAAAAATGAATCTGTTTATTTAGAAAAGAACATATTTATTTTTATGTAGTAAACGTGTTTTTTTTTTTTTTGTAAAACATGTGAAAAACAGTTTAAGAAACTTTGTGCTTGCTCTTATCACATGGTCAGGGGTTAAGAGGTGAGTTACCCAGCAAAAAGCCTACTCTTAAACAACATCCAAACACTACCTAAGATATTCTTAAAGCAAAAGGAAATATACATGAATTGTACATAAAAGTCTTCATCAAACGCATGTCTTGAAGGGGCAGCAACCATCTTCAACATAAACAACCAATTGTTTCTGCGAAACAACCGATTGTTTTTTTGGTTTTGTGCTTATTTACTTTGTGTTTTGGCAAACTGAATTCTGTTTCAAGTGTTTCTCGAAGTAATTTCATTATTGGCTTAAAAGTTTGCGAAAACCCTTTTTAAACCATTCACCCCCCCTTTAGTTTAAAGCCGTGCTTTCTAACAAATTTTGCTGACCATGTTGCCGTTAAGCTTTGGGAGGGTGAGGTAAGAACAAAAAAACCTTCATTTAAATTATCTTTATTAATTATTGTTTAAATTTATTTAATTATATTTAATATATACAAAATTAATATTAGGATCAGGGAGAACTTAAATTGGTATCTCACGGTAGGAAATTACGTAAATTTGGGATGCCTCATGCTAATATTGAGCTAGTACAAAATTCTGGATTGTTTAGTTTGTGCAATATAAGTTATGAAGTGGGTGACAAAGGATTGATTTCAGCCTTTGTCGAAAGGTGACATCAGGAGACAAACTCCTTCCACCTTCCCGTAGGTGAGATGACCATCACACTTGATGATGTGTTATCTCTTTTACACCTCCCCATTTTGGGTCAATTCCCAACATTTGTGCCCTTAGAGTACAATGGAGCTGCAACATTTTAGCTGAGTTACTAGGGGTGGATGAGGATCGGGGGAAGGTTGAGATGAGGCAGTGTCGAGGCGTCCAAGTACGATTGAGTTGGCTTCGAGATATATATGAAGAATGTTGCGCTCAGGAGGCTTGAGAGTGTGCTTTCAGGGCTTACTTGTTGCATCTGCTTGGATGCACTATTTTTGCATATAAAAGTGTCACCTCTGTATCTATATCGTACTTATTGTTATTCAGCAATCTATATATGTGTCATGAATATGCATGGGGAGCAGCAACACTTACATATCTATATGAGCAGTTGGGGGATGCATCTTATTTTAACATGAAGCAGTTGGCCAGTTATGCGACACTGGTTCAGGTATGAAACCATACAAATAATTAGCAATCACATGTTACATTCCATAATGTTTTGTATTAAATATTTTATAATTAATATGATTGAATTACGTAGGCATGGATTTATGAGCACTTTTCAGACATGGGAAGAAGGGATATTAATCCCTCATATGACGAGGTACACCCGCGGGCAGCACGGTATATTGTTGCCCATCGGAATTGCGCAGTTGGTGATGTGCGGGTGCAGTTGGATGGGGTCACACATGATGACATCTTCTGGACTCCGTATGAGGACCATAGATTGAGCAGACCATTTGAGACCATTTATTTATTCTCGGGTCACTTGCGATTGGGCAACTTATCACAGAGACATATGCCCGAGCGTGTCTTGCGCCAATTTGGGTACGAGCAGAGCATTCCACCATCACCGATGGCGGCTGAGGTTCCTGGTGCACATGTCATTGATCAAAGGTGGTTGCAGTTTGATCACCACGTGGTGACAGGTTTGAGAGTTGCTTCTAGTCCATCTGCATGTGTTCCTGAGTACATGTCTTGGTTTAGGACGGTATCACACCCATACATTCGCAGAGGTGAACTTGGAGATCGACCCAGTGTTGTACCACATCGTCGCCTTCGTAGTCCAAATGCTGAGCAGGCAGGTCATTCGTCTCAAGATGAGGGTGCACAGACGGTAAGTTTTTTTTATTGTTATGTGATTAAACAATATATTTGACAAGTTTAATTTATTTTGAAATTGGTACATGGTATATTTAGGCGCATTGTCAGTATCCTCAAGCGCATGATAGATTGTCGTCAGGTCACTGAAGGCACTGACGCATATGAGAGTACGGAGGCAGCGCTACAGTTAGCCCGGAGTGTGACAGATGACGGGGCAGTCTACACGAGACGATCACGTAATGTTTGTGGACGTCGTTGATAGTTTTTTTATTACATGATTGTAATGATAGTAACTTTGTATGTGTACAATATGGTTTAATTAATTTATGTTATAGTGTTTGTTATTTTATTTTTATCTGACATAAATGCGAATAAATTATGAATCGGAATTGAAGTAATAAATTATGAATCAGAACTTAAGTAATAAATTATGCATCAGAAACCCACATAATAAATTATGTTTACATCAATCGTCTCCAAGGTTCACATATGTCAGGCTAATACTGATTATTTGGGTAAAAGATTGCATTTGAGAAATGTAATATGATGACCATAACCTTGCCTCTGAGTAACAATGTGTACACCATAAAATGTCAGCGGTAGGTATGGGACAATCATCAAGCAATTTTACCTGCACCACAAATGGAAATTAGCAAACAAAGGAATATAAAAAATGTGTTGAGTAATAACCTTACCTTCACAAAGTGTGAATCATACGCATGACCAATACATAGTAATCAGTGTAGACTAGCATCGGTAGGGGGTGCAGTATGCAATGGAAAAATAGTAATATTTTGTTTCAATGACAAACAAACTAAGATAATATTGTATTTGCTTGCTATTAAGTATCCCATATCCAGTATTGTCATCCATTTTCCAACACTAGCCTGCAAAATGCAATAATGAAATTAGATTGCATACAAGTTCAATTAATCAATGCACATGAGTCTTATGAATATGCACTTACCATTGACAACTCATCCACTAGTAAGGACCTCTTGATATCTTCTACTCGTTGATGACCACATAACAATGTTGTGTATTCTTCACACCACTGAGATATTTCTTTGAATAAATCCATTCTGATGAGTGGTCATGACTCTTCACCCATCCCCAACAATGAGGCAATAGCACGAAACCCACAATGTCCATCAGCTTTAACATCTATTACATCCAAAATATAAGGGTGACATTTCGGATGAAATTGATCAAGCATGGGAATTGCATTGGTGTTGGTCATCACCTTATCCTTTCCTTTACGAGTCTTCAAAGATGATGAACTATCATTTACAAAATGGATGCAATCTACATGCTCAAAATATGAAGGGGTGCGTTTTGTAGACCTCTGGAATTTATTTACTTGACTCTTTTGAGATCCTTTTGTCTTAACTACATTAAGTGGTGCACATAATATTGTCATGTCCGGATAGGCAATTTCACGCAACTTGTTTTTAATTGTCACTTTGCCACAAATATCAACCTCGTCGAACCGGGATAGAATCAGATCCCATTCTTGTTGAATTGACAACCGAGATGATGAATCACATTCAAATAAACCAGAAAAACTCAGTCTCGTCCACATAACATGAACTTCATTAAGAGGAGTGACACTCATAGCATACTTGGCTAACTGACAATCACATGGTAATCCATGAGTCTGTCTAAGTACACATCCACATCGTACTATCAAACCCCACATCATTAACCCAATCAATCTCTTCAGCAATGAGAATAAAAGCATGTTTAGAGCCAACCAACATTTTATACAATTGCACATTGAATGTGTGTCCTATCACATGTAGACTCATTTGAAATGATGCCTAGATCTCGTTATGTTGAAGTATAATAACATGCTTGATAGCATCCCAACACGAGCACAAGTCTCCTATGTTATTTTCTAATATTCGTTTCAAAGACCAATGAGCTGATTCAACCCTGTATAAGTATAAAGCATAATAAAATAATTACACGTTATACAAGTTCTAAACAAAGTAAAGGCATTCATATACCTGTTTGATGTTGTATTTCCCAAATGCATTAACAAATTTGTCCAGCACTTGACAAACTTTTCTTTGTGCGGAATAATCCAGGTGTTCTTCACATATTTAAGAGGTAATGGTCACAGTGAACAAATAGTTTCAAAATTTTTCACAAACTCATCAAATTTAGCAATCTTTGTACAGTCAATGATAGTCTTCCATGAATCCATCACAACTTCCCAAGCCTCGACAGAATCTACCAACATTTTACACTTTGCTTTAACATTCTTATTGATGTGAAACCGACAAAGAAGATTTCTTGTTTTAGGAAACACAATATTGATGGCATTCATCAAAACAAGATCTCTATCACAAACAATGACTTCAGGCCCCACATGCAATGTCAAAAGTGACCCTCTAAATTTTTGTAGTGCCCATATGAAGTTCTTTTCTTTCTCGCTAGATAAGAATGCAAAACCAACAGAAAAGGACAAACCTGTACAAGTTACACCAACAATCTCAAGCAAAGGCAGTCGATATTTGTTTGTTTTGTAAGTTGTATCCATTAAGAATACAATGTTAAATGCATTCAAGAGTTTCACAGCATCAGGATGAGTCCAAAAAATATCACTAACAATATTTGAAGACTCATGACACGTACTCCAGTGAAGATAGTTGTCACGGTCTAACAACATCATTAATTGTTGTAATTCAGTTCTTGGTCCTCTAACTGATCTCTTGTACGAGTATCTTGCATTGTATATTTGCTTTATTGTTGTCATATTATCCTCATTATTCTTCTTCAAAGTACGTAGAATGTTACATGGCTTAACCATGCTTTTAGTCATATCAACAAGCATTGAATGTTCATTCGTTTTTAATCTACCTACATATGGATGACCAACTAATGTATCATACAAATCATGATTATGAGTACCACATATTACCTTAAGTACCTAACCTTGACCCTTTATAACAGGTTTACCTCGCAATTTAAAGGGACATTCACATTTTCGAGTACCAGTTACACTAACCTCCAAACCATTCTTATACTTTATGTAACTACCCCCCTTTCACAGCCTAACAAGACATATGTCTTTCTCCCTTGCTTACCATTTGCTATGTCAGACCTAATAATGACAATAACAAAACCAAGTCCATAACCAACCCTACAGACCCATTCAAGTAAGTCTTCTCGCGAAGGAAACACTTACACAAAGTTATTCTAACAATATTACAAAATCACTTCTTCAAATTATAATGTGTTCTCAAACTAGTTTGGGGACTGGGAGAACTATTGTCTTCAGATGCTACTCGGTCGGTTCAACTGCGTCCAACGCTCCTCTTTCCAACTTCCTCACCGAACGACTCCTCAGACTAGTGGGGTACCTGCAGATGGCACTCCAACGCTCAAGTCAGTGGGGTATCGTATTCGGCTAGTCAGAATACTGTTGATAATGACGTACCTTCTTCCTTGGAATGTGTGATATTTATATTACCTTGATGGGCCCTTGCTGTTGGGCCGGATTAGGGGGTTGTTTAGCGATTAGGGTTGGATTAGGTCGTTTCCTAACCATGGGTTAGCCTTTGCTAATCGGGTCAACCTTTGACTTGAGCATCTTATGTCGGTCAGCCACATATGCCACGTGGTCGACCTCGTACCTTAAGGTGGGGTCTGGTTGCATAGGTTGACTGGGTCAATAGACTGGTCGATCATCCCATCTGTTGTAAAATGGATACCATAGTCCCCTTCAAAAAATCCTTGTTGATGCACAAAATTCATTAATTCTTTCATACTTACACCTTCATTCATAAAACATAAATTTACATTTTATTATAATTTCCATAAATTCACATAAGTATGCAAAACAAAAATAGCATAAGATTTTGTAATTGACAACTTAAACATGACTTCCAGATTGTACAATCCATAAGTCAAATTTTAACAACATAATAAATTATGGATTATGTAATCCATAAGTCATTTTAAGTGACTTCCGGATTGTGTAATCCATAAGTCAATTTTCACAGCAAAATGACTCTCGGATTATGTAATACGTAAGTCATGTTTGATGTTCCAAATGTCTTCCGAATTGTGTAATGCGTAATTGAAATTCATGTAGCAAAATGAGTATCGGATTACGTAATACGTAAGGCATATTGAAAGTTCTAAAATCACTTCCGGATTGTGTAATCCATAGTTCATTTGGCACTAGATTACACAATCTGGAAGTATGACTTTGGCAGGTTCCCGATCCGGTATGCACAGGAGTTATCTAATCCGAAACGTTTTACTTAGGCACCGAATTGTGTGATCTATGGATCCACCGGGTTAACTAATGCGAAAATGATTATTTAAGGCAAAAGAATGAGAATGAGAACTTACTAGAGTATGAGAATGTACCTCACCAATGGTGACAATGCCAACACCACCTACCACCGCTGCTACCTACCACCGTGCACCACCTCAACCACCCTCTCAAGCACCACCTCCAGCACCACTTCAAGGACCACCACCACTCGAGCTTGAGCGTTGCACCCCACCACACGAAGTAAATTCTTCTTTTTTCACTAGCAGACAAACAATATTTTCATTTTTATCTTTTTACTGAAGGATAATTTTGGTATTTTAAAACTTTATGGAGGTGCTCGAAGAAATCATGGAGGTGCAGGAAGAAGTTGTCCATCTTCAATAGCCACCACAACATCTCCAACCATCACCACGATACTACCACTTTCCCTCACCTCACCTTCACCTGTTTGTTAATCTTGCTCGTCACCACCGAAAGAAGGTATTGACCATTGTTTACATTTCTACGGCTGAGTTTTGGAGGGTAGGATTTTTGGTGCATGAAGAAAATGTAGAAGAAAAGAGAAGAGACGAGAGGGTGCTCAAGAGTTATTTTTATTAAGGGCTAAATAGTAATTCCACATAGATTAGGTGTAGGAAAAAGTTATCCATTTTGTACTTGTATCTTTTAAAGTTGCACCCATATAAACTCAAATTCTAATTGTCTCCTTTTGAAATTTGTATTTTACAATCTAAATTATAAAAAGATGTATTTTAAAATATATTAGCATTCTTTTTTTCTATTTTTATGTTTTGTAATATGCTTAATAAAAAATTAATTCTTTGAAATTTTTTAAATAATAACAATATTCATATAAATTATGCACATAACACATTTGTCATGGACTATGAGAATATTTTATATATTATTATTTAAAAGTTATCGTGCAATGTATTTTTTAATTTAAAAATACAAAATCTAAGTACATAAAACAAATTATCTAAGAACTATTTTTTGTCACCTCTAGCATAAATAACGTGGATGTATAGTGTAAATGAACTTTTCATTTGTGATAACATAGGTTAACAACTCTATAAATTACGTTCCATGTCCATAGTCGATTATGTTATGTGGGATGTCAGTGATCCTCTTGAATATACCCTGCATTCATTTAAATAACATTAGACACTTTAAATATGAAAATAAATAGTTATGGTAAAACAAAAATAGATACAAAACAAAATAAATTATTCATGAGACAAGCATTGTCCTATTGTGATGTTGGTCGTGTCTCGCCATCATCTAAACTATGAAGTCAACGACGTGGCAATACATCGTCTACCTTAGAAAGTATGTACGAGTGTGACACTTATATGAACCAGTGCATGTCTCTGAAAGCACATGTTGATGGATGTGAAGTTACTGTCACACCGGTAAGAAGGTGGTCTGCAAAGTGCAACCATCGATCATTAATAACAACCAAGGATTCTACGAAGCCAAAGAGTGATGCTAATTTGATCACCTGCCATTTACTATGATACATCCATAATAAAAAGGTTATTATTCAACTTAACATAGTTATTTGCACAATTTCATTTAACATAGCAACAAAAATCAAGACTTTAGATTAATCAATTATTCCAACAGTTGTTATACCACAAAAGAAGGACAACAAGTATGTCAAGATTTGCAAATGCACACATCCTTGAATTCTCATGATGTAACTCAATTTTCGTAAGAAATTATCTTGATTTGTATATATAGGTACTAGCATTCAAATGCAAATCCTCAAGTTTCTTGACCTTACGTTAACCTTATCGCCACAAAATGAAAGCCTTTGGTTCACAAAATAATTATCCTCTCTATTGTCACCATCATACACTACAACCACTACTGAACATAAATAAATAAATCTAAAATATTAATCATATACATCAGTACAAACAATTGAGATAACAATTGTAGAATCATCTACTCATAGCAATTGAAGATTTTCCTTCTACTCTATTTGTTTTTATATGTATGATTAATATTTCAAGCACATGTTTCAGTCAGAGTAGATTGAACATAAACCTTGTACGCTTGAGTATAACCACTATAATACACCTCCTTTTGATGATGAGGGAGATCGAGGAACCGTATGCTCACACCCAAAATGTCGTAGAACACGCTTTGGAAAATGGTGGTGAGCACGTCCCAAGCCGAATGTATCCTAAGAACATGGATATAGCCTCAAACGACCTGTTAGGAAGATGTTCGTCATAAGGAGTTTAGATCACCCCATGGGTAACATCCTCTAACTCAACACACACAACTCCAACAGTGCATATGACATATGAATACATAACATAACACCTGGGGGAGAACCTCCTGATATGTGGGATTCATATCCCTCCCTCCCATCACAGGGAAGTGCGCATGTATCCACGTTTATTTCATCATGAATAAAATATTATTCATATAATCAACTAAATATAAATCTAAGTTGTTAAAATCATGTATATTATTTACATGTAAAAGTGTGGCAAAACCACTCATCTGCTTTGTTTAGGCAAAACAAGTGTCTCCTAGCTAGTCATACATGTGAGTGAGTGTGAAAACTTTTGATGCATGTCCAAATTATTGAATAGTTCCAAAGTACAACACACTAACAAATGCTTTTATCAATGAATATTGTGCACCCAACAAGATGCAACAAATAAGTTCAGGTTGCAAACTCTCATCTCTACTGAACGATGCACTCTTTGTAGACCTTGTGCAACCAACTGAGTCTAATATGTGCACCACAACACTACCTCAACTTTGTCTTGACATCACCAAACTCCACCCAAAGAACTCAACCAACAATATTTACGCTGATTTGAAATTCGATGTTACATATGAAAAAATTGTCCTATTATCCAATGTGACGGTCATCTCACAAATAGAAATGTGGAAAGTTTTGATGTTGTAGTGCCCCATTTTTAGAAAGACTGAAATGTGACTCTTATCAGTGGTCTCATAGTTAATGTTGCATAGTGACAACAATTTGATGTTAATCACTTCGACCTCGATTTGAGGATGAAAAATCCCAATTTTTCTTAACTTTTATCTTTGAGAGACTAACTTCAAATTCCCTCAATCCTCACCCTCCTATAGTCTTAAGGCCACATGGTCAACATAAATCACTAATAAGAACATATCAGAAGGTCAACTAGCAAATCCTTGTTGCTCGTCACTTATATCAGTTGGCAACACATCTGCATCAATTTCAGTTACAATTTGTTCCCGGTCTCTTTTATGAACTGACGTCGTCAATCTCAGTTTAGCTTCGACTTGAAATGTTTCACCTCTAGTCCAGACATATCTCTGTCAAGTGCCAAATGATTTCATTAGTAGTTCATTTTAAAAAAACAAATACATTGTGAAATACATAATTTAAAATACAAAAATAAACTTTTAAATATGTTATGGATTATAAAATCTTAGAATGTCCCGGATCGACCATTGTGGAGTACATTACCAACAACGATAATGAAGAAAAAAAAATGAACATATTTCAAAAGACACATATGGGCAACGAGGTCTCAAGTTGTTCATAAAATATCAATGATGGTTCGAGAGGGCCTCTCACACAAACATCAGCAATTAGCAAATGGGATGCAATGTTAGAGGAATTAGATGAACCGGAGGAAAAGGGAAAAGTATAGTTGATTTATAAATTGAAACACGAGTATTTTTATCATTTCACCATAAGAATACAAATCTAAAAAATGAGGTTGTGAATGCAACAACCCACACTCCATTTGTTATTAATATTTTTGTATTTTTTTCTTATTTATATTACATTTCCTTTTTTTATTTAAAACTATCATCTTTACATCAATCAGTAAAAAAATAATGTATCCATTAACAATCGTACGGATTAATTTGTCTTACCATTCTTTTTATACAATGATGACAACAAAATTAAAATCTAAAATCTTGTGTAAATTATCAAATATTTATTATTAAGTTGGTAGCAATTATCTTTTATATATAAAATTTAGATGAGCTGCACTATGAAGAATAATAAAAAAATATAGTAAGTCTCAAAACTGAAAAAGAAGGCTGTTGGTTATCAATAAAAGACTATGCACATTAATAATAAATTAGAACTTATATTCTTTTGGAATATGAATTCAATATATTAAGTAACTTAATCTAACTTTATATTGTAGTGGATTTGTGTGCATGTATTAATATGACATATAAATATAATAACTTAGTAAGTTAATCTGTGTAGTTCATCTGATAACAGTTTTACATAAGATTATATACATATAGTTATTGTCATTATTCTTTTAATCAATCCCTTACATCAATCTAAATAAAATTCAATCAAAATTAAACACTAATAATACAGATTTAAAGTATAATAATATAAAAAAAATGTTGTGGAAGACTTGATTTTTTTTTTACTCGTGTATGAAAATAATATTCCTTTATTAAATCTTCTAACGAATAAAACTTTTGAAAGACATAGGTTGGTTTATTTAAAATTATTGAAAATAAGTACTTTTTCTAAATAATCACTCGCTTATTAAGAAATATTTATGATTTCGAATTAAAATGTCAAAATAATTGCTTATTTATTACATAAGCAAATTGGAAAAAATCTGCTTACTTTAATGAAATAAAAATTAAAAAAAAAATAATCCGCAGAGAAATTGGTCCATAAAACAAAGAACTTATAGTGTTGAATTATGATTTAAACTAGTATCACAAATATTGTATCAACATGCAAAACAAATAAAATATTTTGGCAACTTCTTCCTACACCCAATATTTTTAACTTTCACTCAACATAATTTTTTTTATTTCGAAAAAACACCCTTCATTCCGAAAATAAAAATCCAAAACAAAATAATACATTCTAAAAAATATATCCAAAATTCAAAATTTAAAATCTCATTTCAGATTAAAAAATCCGTAATACATAAAATTTGTTCCAGAAAAAAAAATTTCGAAACATTTCAGAAAAGAATATCCATAATGTATAATCTTATTTATTTAAGGGTATTTTTGGATGCATTGATATGGTGCAGGAAGTAATTGCCAAATATATTTGTAAGTTTACTTATATTAAAAAAAGTATGAGAAACTAACATGTTAAGTGTCAAAATAATGTGTTTTGATATTTATTTTTTTAATGTTAACATGTTGATATACTTTAGAACAAATGTTAAACACCACTTATGTTAACATATATAGTTTTTGTGTTCGTGACAACTTAAAAACAATTAAAGAATGAAGTGTGAAATGGACAAAGAAGTGCTAAATGTGAAATTTATTGAATCAAGAACTATATAAAATAATTCATATAAATAAAATAAAACTAACAAAAAAGTAGTGGTCAAAGAATAAACCTACACCGAAAAAAAAGATCGAGTAAAAAAGTAAAAAATATATAGTATTTAAAAATAATAATAATTGTAATAATAATCATAATTGTTGTGATGAGTGTGAATGGTAATAGGTATTTTTGTGCCTATGATAAAACATAAACACAAGTAGAATTTGAAGATTATCTAAGATTCATAGTGATATTTGTGATCCAAACGCAACGTTGGAGAGGTATCCAACATCAGAAATGGAATCGTTCGACTCTTTTGAGGATCAATCACCAACAAGGGGACACTATGAAGATGACAACAATTACTCAGGCATGGGCATGGAATATGAGTCTCAGCATTACGATTACGATGATCAACAACCTCAACCCAATGCAGATCCAAACACCAATGATTTCAACAATAACCCACAATCTCCTTCTGTTTATGGCTTTGGAATTTCCACCCCCAACCCTGACTTTGTTTCCCCCTTCGAATCCACTCCCGCCGATGAAGCAACCTTCACCTCCGATGGCCCAATCCTCCCCGACCCATCTCACATGCAAGAGGAAGGACATGCCAGACGTGAATGGCGACGGTGACATTTATGTTCATTGCAAAGCTTTTTATTTTTCTGCAAGCTGCAACGTTATTTTCAACACCACCTGCATGATTTGATTTTCTTGAAACAGTGATTGAAATGTTCAATGGTTCTATAAATTTGTATAGATTTGGTAATGTTTTGTAATAATGAATGTTGTCTTTATGTATATCTCAATTGTTATAAGATAAACAAACAAAAATCAATCTTTGTGGTGGTTATTATTCTTGTGAAAGTGTGTTTTTGTATTAGTTATTCATAAATTAGAATTTGTTTTCCTGATATATTGTAATTTTTCTTGACCTTTTCTAATGCAGTTTGAATGCCATTCATCTGGAGGAAAAGGAGAAAAAAGAGAAGGAGATGCGAAACCAGATTATAAAGGAAGCTGAAGAGTATAAAGAAGCTTTTTACGAGAAAAGAAAACTCAACTGTGAGTCGAACAAAAAAAACAACAGGGAAAGAGAAAAGGTAGAAATATACTTCTGATACTTGAATTGTTTTTGTGAATCATGCATGCATTCATAGATCATGTTCTATTCTTTTGTGAACCATATGCATTCATTTAGCATTGTCATATACTTCCTTGTTTGCATGCAAATGAAGAAGAGAATGAGTGTGTGCAGATACACTTGGAGAATCAAGATAAATTTCATAAAGAAGCTCACAAACATTATTGGAAAGCAATAGCTGAGATAATTCCTCGAGAGGTTCCTAATATTGAGAAGAGAAGAGGAAAGAAAGAAGCTGAGAATAATCCTTCAGTTCATGTTATTCAGGGTCCAAAGCCAGGGAAACCTACTGATCTAGCAAGAATGCGCCAAATGATTTTAAAGCTTAAACAAAATCCTCCCTCTCATATGATGCCTCCTCCACCCAAAGAAGAAAAGGATGCAAAAGATAAGAAAGATGTAAAAGATGAGAAAGACAAAAAAGATGCAAAAGATGACAAAGATGCAAAAGATGACAAAGACAAAAAAGGTGTCCAAAGCTCAACACCAACTTCAACTACAAGTGTTGTAGAAAATCAACCTACTTCTCCTGCAAAAGATGTTGCTGCTAATGGTGAACCACAAGATTCTGGTATAGTTGAAGGTGAATCCACAACTACTTAATGACGAAGACAATATTTTTTTTACAGCAGTTTTTTTAATATACTTTGCACTTTTTTTATCTTGCTAAATTGTTTTTGCTATACTAATGGAGAATAAATGTTGGCCAGTTGAAGATACTTTAGGCTTTGCAATAAGCCAACAGAGAGCATTGATCCAAATTATTATCCTACATTTATATGTTTTTAAATGAATTTTTTGGTGTCATCTCTCACATTTTTAAACTTCTTATTAAAAAACATTTCTTCAGAAATTTTCTTTACATTGCTTATGACTATCTTCTAAATAACAAGAGCTTAACCTTGATTTTGTTAATTCAAAGGGTTTTGCTTTGTTCATATCAACCTTCAAATATATAATTGAAGTTCTCAAGTGTATATGGTTCAAAGATAGAGATTAAATAATTATTAGAAGATGTTTGTGTAGGTTTACCATAGTTTTCATTTCCCATTATAATTTTTTTAACCAAATTACCAAATAATATCACTCAACATATATATTTAGTGGGATTGAAAATTACAATATATTTTAATCTTGTTATTTAACTTTTTTGATGGATGATATGGTAACATTTGACAAGTTTTAGCTAATAAAAAATAGTTAGAAAGAAACACGAGATACAATAGACTCAAATACATTATTAAGAATAGTAAATGGGTTAATTCTCTAATGATAACGTCATCTTTAAATTATAGTCCCATTGTGAAATTTTATGAATTCATTTGTGCAATTTACTATGTTTGTTATATGTATGCAACTAGGCCAGGTTTGATCATAAATTCATGATTCATAAGCAAATATAAAATTGTGTTTTAATCATTTGCTACAAAAATCACATTTACAACTATAATAACAAGTTTTTTTTTACTAAGCAATATACTTGAAATTGAATAATGTCATTATGTTCATTGAAAATCAAGTTTATAAGTGGTCATCATAGTTAAGAAAATTAAGTACCCTAAGCTTATAATATTTAGAATTTATAATTTTTTCTGTTAAAAAAAATATTTTCCTTCAAATGTTTGTCCAGATTGTTAGTTTGCAAAGGCTATATAGTAATGTGCTTTTCTACCACTTAGTGTCTTCCTAATGAAATGTTCAAATTTGATTGTCAATTTTGATCCTAATTTCTTGGCATATTTATATCCATCTTTTTCCACCCAATTTAACAATAACAATAAAGACTTGATAAAAGAGATTACTTTGCACTTATTGTGAATTCTTGGCTACCAATTATTTTCTCGCTATACTTTTCACAACACCGACAGTAAAATATTGATTAAAATTAGTTTTAAACATTAAATACATTTTATCATTTTGTAACTTCTAAATTAAAATGACATTTATGTTGTGGTTTAAATGTGTGTTTGGTACTTAGTACAATGACTCTTCTTTTTATGAATACGTCAACTAGAAACAATTGAGTATATCAAATTTGATTTGATCTCCCTTTGTTTTGTTTATTTTTTTTTTATTGAAGTCTTGATTAAAATTTAGAATGAACAAATTTTGTGTAACAATAAAAACGAATGACTATATTCTAGCCGTGAATCTTTGTTAAAATCTCAATATTAGAGGGTTGTTATTTCGATAATATAGTTGAGATTGAATGGGGTTTTTAGAGATCGATCCACATCACCAAGTCTTCCCTCTCTTAGGGTTGATCCATACCAATCATCGAGTCTCTCCTAGGAATCGATCATACCAATCAATGGGTCTCCCAGGGATCGATTTACTTAATTGACACATCATCCATTTAGAAAGGAGGTATAACGTATGTGGAACGACGATCATAATTTTGCATGTAAGTCGTCTAAAGGACGACTCAATCATGCAACATAACTTAGCTCAATTTCCCAACACCCAGGACGGTACAAAGCTCCCCAACCCCAAGCCGAGTAAGCGAGGAGAAGAGGTTTATCCAACAAAAAATCATAAATAAATTAAGTTGTGTTTAATCAGTTTATGGTCGTGTATAAAAACATTAGATCGCTTATTCATAAGTTGAGTCTAAGGTTTAAAATCATATATTCGCCGAGAGACTGCTCAAATTTATTTGATGATGCTCTACTTATTCAATTTTTTTAATGGTTGAGGTCGATTGATAAGCCTTTTAATATGACAAAGCCAGAATTTAGGTTGAAACCATCTTTATGTGGATTGGCTGTGCCAAGATTTAGGCCAAACCTTTTTGTATGTCAACTGGAAGTGCCAAGAATTAGGGCGAATCCATTTTTATGTCAACTGGTAGTGTCAGGAATTAGGCCAAACGGTCAAGCCTTTTAAGGTCGACTGATAGTTATAGGAATTAGGTCGAACAATCAAACGTTTTAAGGTCGACTGCCAATGCCAAAAATTAAGCATAAATCTTTATTTATGTCAACTGGCAGTGTCGGAAATTAGACTGAAGCCTTTTTTTTTATGTCAACCGATAGTGTCAGGAATTAGATCGAACGATCAAGCCTTTTAAGATCAACTGACAATGGTAGAAGTTAGGCCAAAGTAATTTTTTTTATGTCAACCAGCAGTTCTATAAATTATGTCAAACAATCAAGTTTTTTAAGGTCAACTAACAATGCTAGGAATTAGGTGAAAACCTTTTTTCTGTCAATTGACAATGTCAGGAATTAGGCTGAACGATTAAGCCTTTTAAGGTCAAATGACAATGTCAGGAATTAGGTTGAAACCTTTTTTATATCAACTGACAATGTAAAAAATTAGATCGAACGATCAAACCTTTTAAAATCAATTGACAATGTCAGAAATTAGGTCTAACTGTTAAGCCTTTTAACGAGAAATTCATAATAGAATTCTAAATTTGTAATAAATAGTATCTCAATTATTGATCTAATAATATTATGAACAGGGGAATAATTATATAATAAAAATTCACCAATAATAATGTTAGCTTTTTTTAATATATCATGTTTTAGTGGAAATTTAAAATAAAAAGTATTATTTCAATCAGATGGTGTACGTAATCATACTTATATTTAATTCATTACTTCCTAAAAAAATTAAATATCTCATGTGAAATTTTATTTATAATGATACATTGATGAAAAGTCAAATATAAAATTAAATAAATATAATTAATAACTGCTCACTTATCTTATTGTGCAAACAGCAAAAGATGAATAAATCAAATAAATGGAGAAACACATTCTTGCCACCAACCAATTAAGCTATTAGCAAACTACTCAAATCTATGAAAAATAAAAACACTATGAATTTCGTTGTTTTCTTACTCATAACTAAAATTATTATTAACGGATAATATAATAATAATAACAATAATAATAGTAGTAGTAATAATAAATTTTGTTTTAGTTTTGTGAATTAAAAATGATAAATAAAGTATTCAGATACTCTTAAATTATCTCAGAAAAACCACAACTATCACAAAAATATGTCCCTAATGTTTTTTATTATAATAGGATTATTTCAAAGTATATTTTTAATTTAATTAAATTTAATCCTTATTCAATTACGGTATGAAATATTCCAATTCAATCATGAATATTGATATCAGTAAGAAATATTCATGTGTTGTAAGTTGCCAAACAATGTTATATTAATAATTTAATTTTTTTGATTGAACATATTTTTTAATTGAAGTTTGTAACTCTAATAATTTCCTAAATATTTATACATTTGTTTTATTTTTATTTTTTGTATTAAATGGGTTGATTGATTGTAGAAAATACATTGGACCAAGGGTTAATAAAACGGGCTCGAGATCACGAAGCCCATGAACCGGTTTATCTGTTCTTAAATCCTCAAAACCCTAGAGTGGCATCCCATTCGCGCAGCTTCGGTTATCGTTCTCCGCATCTCCGATCAGTTCGTTCCTCGCTTCACTTGTCTCCGATCTGTTATCTCTGAAGGTAATCCCTTTAGCTATTCCTTTTCAATGTTTCGCCTTTTCATTTGAATGTCCTTTGTGACTATGTCATTCTGATTTGTATTGTATTCTATAATTATTTTCTTGGCAGCGTGAAAATGTCGGTTGGGGAAACTGCTTGTTCATATGCATCTCTCATCCTTCACGATGAAGGAATCGCTGTCACTGTATCCTTCTTGTTTTCCCATAGGTTAAGCGTTAATGAATTGTGAGTGGATGTTTGAAACAATTTATTTTACTTGTTTCAATTTCTTTTATTGTTGGATTGATAATTGTGATTAAAACGAAGCAGAGGTGTCTTTGGAAGAAGAAAGTAATTCGAATGTTATGATTCTGTTAACGTATTTATGTTGAGTAATGTGGGTCTAATTTGACCGGTGCTTTGTAGTTGGGATTCGTTTAGAAACAATTTAAACACTGATGGAAGCGTCGTTGAACTATGCTATGTTGCAATTGTGATTTAAACAGAATATTTTTGAACTCAATGTTCCAAGGATTAAGTCAACTTTATTTAGTTTTAATTGAATGATGATTGTTTGGATAAGTGGGTCTAATCCTTTACGTTTTTTGTTTGGAGATAAATAGTGGGTTTTAGCGTTTAATAGCATATGAATTTGCTTGGATATGGTGTGTTGTTCCTTATGTAATAAATAGTCCGACAATATCGTCACCTTGTTGAAATCGGCCAAGGTTCAAGTCGATTCTTTTTGGCCTACTTTGTTTGCTAAGCTTGCCGCGAAGAAAAATCTCGGCGATCTGATAGCAAATGCTGCAGGAGGTGGGGCACCAGTTGCTGTTGCAGCTGCACCAGTTGCTGCTGCTGCAGGTGGAGGTGCTGCCGCCGCCCCTGCTGCTGAGGAGAAAAAGAAGGTAACCCTTTTGAAATTATTGTTGTTCCTGTGTTCAATCTTCTTTTCACTTATGGTCGTCTAATTTTTATGTGTTATAATTTTATAGGAAGAACCTGAAGAAGAGAGTGATGATGATATGGGATTCGGCTTGTTCGATTAGGGACGTTTTCCAATATCATGTCAAATTTTGTGGTTCTTTAACTTTCCTTATTGATATTTTAGGTTTTCTATCTGTGCTGGTTATTTATATTTGTATAAGACTTGGTTTTGTAGTGCTATGAACTTTGGAATGTGGGTTCATGTTCATTTAAGAAATCTGATGGGAGAAATGTTTACGTTATATTTTTTTCTTGCCTATATTTTTGCCTCCACTGTATTATTGTCCACTCCCGTATTTCCTCTTTTGTCTCTGGCCCCAATTTGTTCACATTGGATTTGTTTTAATGTTGTTTTGGTAAACTTGGTTTTCATTTTTTCAAACAACACCCAGCATCGTCAAAATTAACCCGCTCTCCGAACACACACGCCTAACCTATGCTGGAGTTAATCTCTAGACCTTCGCTGAATAATTATCACAGGAATTGGAATTTTAATGTTTTCAACAGATTTCTTGAATTGATGCAACTGTGTATGATAGTCGTGAGATTTTCTAATTAGCTTTGATGGCAATCTCATGAAGGATTACCCTTGTTTGCGAGCGTAATAGAAACCATAAAATCCATGAAATTTAATCAATTACTCTGCAAGTTTATAATAAACCCAAATTACACTAACATCAATTCTTTGTATACTTACGCATGCTGTTGAATCGAGATACCAAGAGTGAGATACAAATAGTGTTTGGGAGCTGATATTTTGACTGATATTTTGAATCGAATAGTGAAATTGTTTCATATTGTGAATTTAATATATAGTTAAATATATAAGATATGTATACATTCAAGATACAATTATATATACCACACAATTTCAGCAACAAAACAACCTTGAAAAAAAATAATGTGGTGCATATTTATCTTTTTTTGTTTTACTCATTTTTATAAATCGAAAGCAGGAAAATCAGTAACTTTTTTTCCTCCTCTGCGTCTCCACTATTTTCTCCTCCTCTGCTATTTTGTGCCTCTTCAATGCCGTGCGATCTGCCGCATCCGGTGACTATTGCGTCTTCAATCGCTTTCACGTGCCTCTTTCTGTTCCGTTGTCGCTGCTGTGCGCCTTTTTACTGCCATGACCTCCGTTGTTGTTGGCTTCGACATCTTTGTACCTCTCAGCGTGTCCTTTTTACTGCCATGATCTCTGTTGTCGTTGGCTTCGACATCTTTGTACCTCTCAGCGTGTCTTCTACTCGTTATCAAGTTCGAAGGACGTCGTTGTTGGAGGAGAGAAAGTTCGTGAAACAGAGGAGGTTTGCGTGGAAAAAAAATTTCAGATTAGAGTTTTAAAGTTCACACTATACGAAATCGTTTCACGATTTAGTGATTCTTCTTACGATTTGTATTGTGAAAAGGTAAAATTGTATCAACCATACGTATGGGAATCACACGATACTTACTACCATGTAATTATCATATATGTCATACATGAACTGAAGTATGATAGTTTTAGACCGAAGTAAAAAAATGATAGTTTTACAGACAGGTACAAAAATGATAGTTTTAGTTTTAGACCGAGTTACTATAGTTTTTTTTTTCTTAGTTTCATCAAGTTTATATACAGTCAACATTCTAATTGTTTTCAAGATATTTAAATTTAGACAATTAAAAACAGTATAAAAGATTTAATAAGTTGAAAATAAAGAAGCCATAATAAGGACCACAATGTGTGGTTCATCCCAATATCAACAGGGAAGTAAAATATAACCGGTCTAGTCTGGTTCTAAAACTTGTGTATTCATCACTTAAAGTCCATTGGAATCAGTACACACATTTTACTAAATATACTACAAAACTTATTTATTCATCACTTAAATTGGAATTAGTACACACATTTTACTAAATACACTACACTAGCACCAGACGCTCTCCCTCCAGTTTGGAGAGGGCTACCATGACTTAGAATACAAAGTACAAAACAGTTGCACACCACAGAAATGACAAACTTACAGGTATACAAATGAAAAAAAAATTGAGAATAGGAAGGATCATTGGGATAACCTTGTGCACTCAACTTCTACTTTTGTTTCTTATTTAAAAACACAGACACTAAGGCCAAGAAGAGTCTCTTCCTAGTGGAACTTGAGCAAGGTAAAAAGTGCTTTATTAATTGCTAATCCCTTTTGCTTGGAAATGGTTGTTCTAGTTCAGTTGCAAACACCTTGTGCTAAGAAAGGAAATTCAACCGAGATGTATAAGTTGCTTTGGTAATCCAATTGCTTGGAATAACATCTTTGGCAGTGAGGCTTTTCCCCGTGGATGTGCTTACTTTAACTGAGAAAGGTCCTCTTAAAGGCCCTCTAACAATGCACCAATTTGCACCCCATACATGATTCATCTGCAGCCACTCACTTGACCCTGCCTGCCATTACCAATTTCCAGTCACAACATATCAGCAATATATTTATAAAAACCACAACAAAGAGAAAATTAACAGAGATGAAAAGAAAAAAGACTTACAATTGTACATGTTGCAAAAATACCATAAGAATGAATATGCAAGTTAGGAGTTGATCTGACACATGCACCTATGACCTACCCAGCAGATATTATTTATTGTGGGGGAGAAATGGGGAAAGGAATTTTGTTTAGAGGTCCCCTGTCACATGCTTCGGGTTCGAAAGATACAGAAAAAAGGCACCACAAGAGGGACATTGTGTGCCAATGGTCAACATTATGTGAAGATAACACTCTGGATAGTATTTTTAATTGGATAGAAATGGATTACAGCAACCTTTAGCATATCATACAATGATTCCAATCTAAAGTACAAAAGGTGGAACTGCATAGCACCGCCACGTGATCTAAAGAGACATTCCACAACACTTGGAGTTGGCATTGTCCACCCAACCATGTCCTACCATGCCCATGCTTTCTGCTCTTATTTTTTTTCACATACAAAATTTTCCTCTTGTTTCCAAAATTTTAAACTTGGAAGTCCACTGGTAATTTAACAGCTCTATCTAATGTACATAATCAGTTTAATGGTATGAAAATTCCTTGGACCCATATGCAATGTATTAGTACTAGTTTACTATCTATTGCACTTTAATTAAAATATATAGAGTATCTCATCATGTTGTTATAGTATATGTAAGATGCTGCTATAAAGTGGCAGTATATGATTTTCTGGACACCAGAATTTCAAGGTTTTTTCTCTCTCAGTCTTATATATACTACAAGATAGATATAATTCATGGATGTTTGTTAAGGAGTGCGGTGAAGAAAGATGAAAAAACGTACTTCTTGTATATACATGGAGCTGATGTCTCCATCTCCATCTTCAAACTCCACAAGAAGTGATAGCCAGAAAGGTGTGGAACCTTCATTGACATGGAAGGCAATGTTTTTGCCAGCATACTTGCATGGTGTTCTGCCAAAAATACAATAACACATCAGAGACAAAGGTCATTATCAGTATAAATTTTCCTTTCCTTTTTAATCCACATAACAAAAGGGTAGTTTCAACATGCTTTTTCAAACATCTTCTACCTAAATCCTTCTTTTTAATCCACATATGGAAAATGAAAAAAAAGTAGCAAGTCAATAGTCGATGCTCCACCAGCAAATACCAAAAAGTTTTGCTGAATTTATTATATTATATTACATTACGTAATATTGTTATAACAATTTTTGTACCATTCTTTCATCTTTATTTAACTATTATCACAATTCACTTAACCCGATGTCATTGTCAAAAACTAAAAAACACATGGTAGAACCAAAAGACAAAAGGAGGAAGTCCTTTCTCAACATTATAACTTCTTTATCTTTTTTGTACTCTGTTGAACATTTCCACTGCACAGATTGACTAACCAAGTCATGATATTTTCGAGGAAATTCTTCTTCACATCTCACTCACACTCAGTTTCACCCACAAATGATCATTCAACGGCTCTATCTATCCTAGTATTCTAGTCCAACAACATTAAGAAGAAAAACAAACATAAAATGGTGTGTGTAAATGTGGTCCATACCTTCGGTAAATGACTGGGATTTCCCCTCGGTTTCGGAGCTGACCGTTTTCACCGGCAAACGCCATGCGGCCAAAGGCAGAGCCACTGAGGTCGAAGTGCGTTCGGTCGGACGGGCAGCCCGGGCACTCATCCGTTACTATAACCGTCACTGCCCGCTTGGCACATATGCTATGATCCAAACACTTCACCTTATAACAAGCCCCGCACCCTTCTCCCTTCTGAAACAACATTGACCCCACTGCACCCACCCTTGCCTTCAACGGCTTCACGTCCACCAATGTACCATACCCACATGCCCCACCTGATCCAATTAATTCATCAAATTCAGTTCCTCCTTCGCAATCACACAACAAAACTCGTCTTAAAATGTGTTAGAAAGTGCGTTAATGATGCTAATTATCAAACTTATAATTAGCGTGAAGTTACATGTGCATGTAATTCATACATAGCAACTGAAACTATAGGTATTGTTTAGGTTGATTTGCTCTTTGCATTGTTGAGTCAACTCGCGAGTCAGTTTTAGTCCTTACCGGTGCTACCGTCTCCTTCGGGCTCGCCGTACCACGTGGCGGTTCCCGGGTACCAATGTTGGTCCAGGACAGTGTGAGGAGTCTGTCCTTGCGCGTATACTAGCGCAATGCTAAAGCACGAGCTTAGAAAAAACACGGCGGAGACACGGTGGCGCTGCATTTTGAGAGAATGAGATTGAGAAAATAGGGTAATGCGCGGCTTCGAATGTCGGCTCCGGCAAGCTCGGAGCCCGAGAATGCAGTTAAAGGAAAGGTGGGAATGCAGTGTTGCCGACAGTTATTGATTGATGGCGGCAGAGTTTTATTTGTTGTTTCTGCTTTGGTTGTATGAGACCGTTACATGGCTTTGGGGGTTTTTATACTGGAATACAGTGGGGTCGACTCAACGGAATAATTGCCCTGACCTTATTATCCATTTGTTTGGTGTTTATTTACAAGTGGTGCCACTGTGTTGGGTCCCACCGGCAGTTGAGGCATCAACTCCGCATGTGCGTGCCCTACGGTCGAAGCAACTGTGTATATTGGTCCATAGTTATTAATTATTTTTTCTACCGTTAACTTTTTTTTTAACGATCAGAACAACTGAAAATGAAACTGAAGCATTTTCAGAAAATGACGTTATTTTAAGGAATAACTTTTTTTTTTATACTTTTTTTAAAAATAAAATTATGATAATTTTTGGATGTCAAGTAAATGGAACACACCAAAATTTAATACAAACTTAAGATTAAAAAAAAAGTTGGGTGTTGCCAAAAGTGATACCAAAATGCACAAAAATATTCAAAAGAATTTATAAAAAAGAAATTCAAGACAAATTTAAACCACTTTAATATCTAAGGATGGAGTATTGGAATTGAATTGTAAAAAGAAGTTACTTAATGCAAGATCAATCATCAAGTGCACCACTAACATAAATTAAAACAGATAATTAAAATAATTTAAAATAATTATAACAAAATTGCATCTTCATCAAATTAAGCCATATTTTAACTACACCTAGGAGAATAAATTGATAAATTAAAATTTCAAAAATATACATGTGGGCCCGATACAGAATGAGTGGTACATAGCAGAAGTGTCAAACAAAAGTAAGGAATGCATTAACAAATTCACACATTCACCACCTAAGTAACACTAACATATTTTTTCCAAACATTTAGGATAAAACTATGCTATTTTAAAAATATGTCAAATTAGTTAAATAAAAATAAACATATATATTTAGTATAGTCTCAAAATTTTGTTATTTTAAAATTAACGAAAAAGAATAAATAAGAATTTAAAAGTAATAAATAACTTTATTCCAATTTATTTTTTTATTAATTTTATACGCATACAAATATTATGAATTATAATAGTAGTTATTTTGATTGAAAATTATAAATACTCATATTATTATAATTGAGTTTGAATGATAACAATACAACAATAAATAAATTTTGGAAAAATAGATAAGATTTATAATTTTGAAACTATTATTATAATTGAATGATAAAATATATAATTTAATCAAATAAAATATACGTAAAGATACTTGTATTATATGAAAATTTTGTCATAGAGTTGGTCACTAACTAACTATCTCAAGAGGAAAAAGTATGAGAAAATGTTTACTCTGAGGTCAGACTTGCGTTGAAGTTGTGTTAGCAAAAAATTCAATGATTTATGAAAGCTAATAAGATAACGTTAGTCTGAAGCTAATAGAGTGAGTTCAGTCCTCACTGGGGGACAGCTAATAGTGTGGGTCAAAATCTCGCTAAATTGTATGTTTAAACAATTTATGTGTTTAGGTAGGGTGTAGTCGACACTACATAAATGGGTAAAAATGATATAGTAGACTAAGTCCTCGCTAAGTTGAAATAAAAGAATGATAAAGTGAGCTAAATCTTCTCTAAGTTTAACGTTTTTTCAAATATTATTATGAAATAATGACTCTAATCAAAGGCAAACACAATTGAAATAAGATAAGAATGAAACCCCGTGTTTATGTAATTTGAAATCTTGGGTCACCATTTTTTTTCTTGAAAAATATCTACAAATAACCTATATTAAGTCCACGACAATAGCAACCATGAGAAATCAACTTCATGTGGTTAGATTTTAGTTGCATGCAAGTTACTATAAGTAATCCACACCCAAAATCCAAACTTATAGCCATAAAAATTAAACACAAACTCAATAATGAAATCACCAAAACCAAGAACAAACTCATCCTTTAACAAAAAACAAAAGCCTAAACAAGAATACAAATTCGAAGCACTAGCTACTCCAACTCCTACCCAAACCTCCACACCAGCTCAGCCAATAAGGAGTCTTGCGAGATTGCAACAAGAACCTCCACACCATCTTATTGTGGCCAACAACACACCAAGGAATGAGGGGAAGAAGAAGATGCACAAACTAGGGATTTGGGAGAGTTAAGAAAGTAGGAAAAAATGGCTCGCATGGAGAATGAGACACGTTTTGGCTTTATAAGCCTTACCTAGCGTCAGCTAAGCCCTAACAACCTCACTTAACACCATGCGGAGACAAAACTCTCACATCCTCACCTAACACTTGTTGCGATCGAGTCCTAGCATCATCCACCTAATACCTTTCGACAGTCAAGTCCTAACATATTTGACCTACCTTCTTCTTATGTCAATTAGATTCTATTACTTTATTTCCATTTTCATTTGCCTAAACTATGCATGACCCACACAAAACTTGATTGTATTGCAATAGAGTATGTCTAACATCATCCATGATTAAGTCAACTTTATACTTTGATCTCTACTTTTTTTTTAGTGTTGACAATTACAAATAGAAGCATAAATATGTTTTGCGTCATTCTATTTGTTTTTCTTATATGTAAACAACATAATTTGGTTCCTTTGTTGCATTTAACATTCCCTTTATTTTTTCTTCACATTTTCTGAATTGCTTACTTTTTTATTCTATTTGTTGCTAATAAAATAAAAATAATCATTTAAAGGATTTCACATGTTTAATTATAAAAGTTAAACGAGTATAAGCAAAATAGTAGACGATAAAAGATAAACATTAAATTTGAATTTACCTAATTAAGAAATGTACATTATTTATAGTTTTTGCAGAAGAAAAAGAAAAAGAAAATATAGAAGGTAAAGAGAGATTCTTACTGATATGGTCTCTTTTCATATTCTTTTAAGATATAAAAAAGTTGATAAATGTTTTCGTATTCTTCTTTTTTATCTAAAAAAAATATATTCTCTTATTTTTTTTTTTCAAATTCTACTTCTAAGTTTAAAATAATAATTTAACTGCTAAAAAGTAATAGTGAAAAATATCATATTTTAATATTACGAAGAATAAAATTAAAAAGAAACTGTAAAAAAGATGTATCCTCCTCATATATTATTTTAAACTATTATCACGGGACCTGTTGAATGAATTGAAATATAAAAGACGATGACATCACATGTAGAAATAAATTAGGAAAAGTCAATAAAAAAAATTAAGCTATGGGATTTTCTTCTGTTATTTTTGGAAAAGAAAATAATGGTCCCGTCTTTTTAAAAAAAATCCTAGATATTTATGGTATGACAGATGTTAGATAGAATTGGTTTGAATTTTGAGATAACATGATTTGTGGAGTCTATTATGCAGTCAATTCATGTCTCCCACCCCACAAAATTGCAAGATAGATTGTATTATTATAATTATTGTCCTACTTTTTGTTGTTATAAATAGGTTATTATATGTAAAGTTCTAAAATAAAATTACATGTTAATTAAAATTTGTATTTATTTATATATTATAAAATATTTTAATTTTTAATTTTTATTAAAATAAAATTTAAATAATTTTGATAACATATTAAAAAATAAATTTTAAATTTAACTTAATTAATTTAATAAAATTTATATTTATTTATATATTATAAAATGTCTTTATAAATATATATTTTGTTTCTTTCACCACTAGTCTTTAGCGGTTTATTAGAACTAGGTATGAAATATATGTGAGGCTATTAAGAAACATGATCCATGAAAACAACTACAGTAATTTGTTAAACATGTTTGGAACACTGATGTCTGATTAGGTTTTTGAGAGCAAATTGAGTTTCATTGAATTCAATTTTACTGATTCGTAAAGGTAAAGCAATGATGGAAGAGGGAGTTTAGTTAGTTACTTAGCATCAATATCATAATTATTGTGTTTCCTGTATTGGGATGGTTAAACTAATTACTATTAGACCTCACTAATTATTGATGAAAGACACTTTGCAGAAAATCCATGGATAACTTATTAGCTTCATGAATTATAGCTGGCCAAGGTCAGCAAAATTGGAAATATGGAAAAAACGAATAAAAAAAGGCATTACAAATAATGTAGCAATAACAATCACGAACCACGCTGATTTTGTTAACTTATTATAACTGATTTTTAAAATATGAAAATATATAAATATTTGGATTTTTTTGAATTAAAATTAATCTATAACTGTTCTCGGAGTTGAGGCGAGAGAACTATTGCATACTCAGTAGATACTCCCTTCTAAGAGGGATGTTCCACTTCCATTTCGTTGCTCTACCTCTCGTCTTTATGGTCTTCGATCTCGGATGATACATGCAAAAAACACTCCGACTTTCAAGTAGTGAGTACGGTGTTCGGCATTTGGTGTTATGGCGTACCTGAGTTTGAAATTTGTGTCTATTTATATAATTGTGGTGGATTTTTTTATTGGAACAAATTAGAGAACTTGGACTATGTTTAAAAACATATTACCTATAGCTCTTAACTACTAATTAGCTTCACCAACTCTGTTAAACGTAGTTAGATTTACGGTATCAGTCAATCTTAATTATGTTTCAGTCGTGCAGATCTTATCGGTACACTAACTATATAGAAATGGATGGAATTTCTTTCAGTAATCTTCTCTACAAATCTCTATCGTATCTTTATAGTTAGATTGTTGATTATTGATAGAAACGGTTATGTCTGTTTTGAATCCTTAATTATCGGAAGCATAAAGTTTGAGTGGGATTAGGATTACCAAATCCCATATAGGAATACAAAGATTTTAGAACCAAACGTAGAAACTCCAACATCAAATCAACCAAAGATATTGATTCCAATGCTTTTAAAAAGAGGATTCACGTGAAGTGGGATTTAATTCGTGTAAAGCTTTCTTTGGCTGTTGTAAAGACTAAAGAATTTTATATATTGTTAATTAATTATCAAGATTTATTTCCAAAGTAAAAAATGTTGACAAATATAAAGCAAATAAGTTCCAATTAGGTAGAAAATATCATAAGACAAATGATTACGAAATTGTAATGCATTGCTTACATTAAATACACTTCACTTCAGTTGTAAAATCTATTAATTCTCAGAAGAAGAAAAAAATCAATCAAAATAAGAGTGTCCATGAATCACGTTCTCTCTCAGACTTTTCTTTTATCTACGAAATGATTATCTTAATACAAATATAAAAAGGTGGTTGAGGCCACGTTCAATAAATTAAGTATGATTAATTAGTGGTAGTTAAGAAGATTTCCATATGAATACTGGGAAATGAGCACATGGCTCACTTATACATTATAATCAATTAAGTATATAGGGTTTGAAGAAAGACTTTTTAGATAAACTTTTTTAAATATAAGGAAAGAGAAAAGGAATATGGAGAATGAAAGTAACATGGGTATTATATAACATTGAAAAACTTGTAACATATTGAAATTGGTGGTTTGAGGAAAAGCAAATGGAAAATGAAAGGAGAAGAGGTATGAGGCATGTTAGTGTTGGATCTTTATCTATCTGAATGCACAAAATCCTCCAAATTTTGATAGCGTAGGACAGTGTGGAAGATGTTCCAACAGACTTTACGGTTTCTCCAAACTTCAGACCACATGGTAAGATGCTGGCTGGTGATTCTGCCCATCGAGTTGGTCGTCACCAAAGTGCCACCTACAAATTCTGAAATCATATATATAATTTATTCTTCCTATTTTCTGAGAACAAAAACTAACACATTTCGTGTTTGTATTTCACAAACGTAAGAAGTGGACTTTAAATTTAAAAAATTCTCTCACCTTTGTACTTTTCTCCTATAATTCCATATCAATTGTGAAAAAATAGGTTTATTTTTTTATTTATTTTTTAAATAATTTTAAATAAAGTATAATTTCATATTTTAAATAATATATCTCCATTCAAGCTGCATATTTCATTTCATGTCGTAACACTTTCATTCTTTCTCCGTTGCAGTAGCAGTAGTGTACCGGTCGGTACCAGACGAGCTAGTTTCGGTCCTGGTGACCGATCGACCGAGTCAAAAAACACCTCAAGTTACGCAATAAATAAGAGTAACGACAGTTACAATAGCACTTAACAAGTCACATTCATATCCCGAAATATGCGGGAAATATCTCCAAAAAATTAACTGAAAGATGTTACAAATATTCTCTAAATATTCCAATATACTTGTTCTGATCTCAAGTCGAGAGATAGCATCGCTAGGGTCAATCACCGCATCCGAGATATTGTTCGCTTTGGAGGTCGGTGTCCCGTCACGATTTTGTCCTTAAAAGGCGCCTCGATGGGTTAGAACATTGGTGCTGTCTGTAGGAACGAAAATGTTCCTTAGCCCTTCAACTAAGGGAATCCATTCCCCTTAGACCTCGACTGGGGAGTTTGTTCCGGTACCGCCAATATAGTCTCACATTGCTCAGGAGTCGAGGTCAAAGGCAATTTAAATACTCCCTCCTCCCTTAACTTGCCGAGGCGTCTTTAAAGGACAAAATCGTGATGGAGCATTGACCTCCAAAGCGGACAATACCTTGGATGCGGTGATTGACCCTAGCGATGCTATATCTCGAACTTAAGGTCGGAACAAGTAACATTGAGATAACAGTTCCATCATTATGATAGATTCTAAATGATTCTGATTTGTATTAAGAAGTGAATTTTAACCTAATTCAACTTTATAAAACCGACTTATAAGATAATATATACTATGAAATGTTTTTATCTCTAATCGATATAAGATGTAAAAAAAAAATCAAATTAAAATATAATAACATGTAGTTTGTAATAGTGTAAACAAATCTCATGTGAAAATCAATTTTATATAAATTACCTTTTATGTATTTGGAATGATAATTTTTTTTTAATATTTTTTTATCAGTAATAAATATCAGTTTTCAATATCTCCTACTAGTTCTGACATGTTTCTAGAGGCTCATAATATATGGCAGCGACTTATTCTTAAGAGACATTATATTTTCTCTTATTTTATTAACCGTATAGTTGTGCATTACAAACTTATGATATGATAGCAATACCAACACCCATGGGTCATCTAGTTGGATTTATTTATAAGTGGAAGTGTTTCTGCTATATTAGCAAATGTGTTTTGTTTTTTTAAGTTGAAAAGTTCCTGCTATATTAAAAACCAAATGAATTATTTATTGCCATTTGTTAAAATTAATATTGCTTTTATTACAACCCACTCCATTTCTTTGTAGAATCATATACTTTTGAATCCATCACTTGTTTTTTTTGTTTTTTTCTATATTTAAGATGTATGGAAGAGTTTCTAATTTTTTTTTGAAAAATATATATAGACAAAAGAAATTAACTTTTTTATAAGTTAAAAATAATTTTTGCATAATAAAATTAATTGATACAAAAATTTAATTTAATTTTAAATTTGTCTATAAAAAAGTTTTACACAATAATTTGTATAAGTCATGATATATAATTTTTTTACACATTATAAGTTAATAGTTTTATTATACATTTTACGTCACGATTGAATTATATATAAAAAAGAGAAGAAAAGGAGACTTTGTTAAATTTTGGTTAAAATTTCATACTTTAGTTGATGAAATTATTTATTTATTATATTTAGGATTGTAATTGTTTTGTATTGAATTTATGAGTAAAACCTTGTTTTTCATTTGAGATTTAATAGTATTAATTATTTTATAAAATATTATATTTTCGGATTGTTCAATTTAAAATTTTTATTATTGCTTATTTAATTAAAATATATTTCAATTATTATGAAATTTTGGTATATGTTAATATTTTTTTTTCAAGTGTATTCTTTATTGTAGTGGATTTAATCTAACTAATTTTATGTTGAGTACTTGGATATTAATGTGAATGTTGTCATAATATTATGAAAATAATTAATGATTTTTTTTAATGAGATAAGACAACATCTTTCAAATAAAGTTTAGATATATATTTATTGTATAAATTATTTTTGATGTAGGTTGAGAGAGTTTTACCAAACACATATTCTAATGTGCATAAGTTTCACATGGTTGACATATATTTTAAAAGTCGTGAATTTGAAGACAAAATATGTTAAAGTCATAAAATTTTATTTAAATTACTAATTTTTTCAAGGATATTCTATGAAATGATAACATCTTAAAAAATTGTATGTATCATAAAAAAAAAAACATGTTTACCATAATGATTTCATAATATATAGAAAATAGTTTGAAATTTATTACAAATGTCTACAATATTTGATATTACACAACAAATACCCAATTTGAATAGTAGTAAAAAAAAATGAAATGAATGGTCTATTTGCAAATGTTTTATTGTACCTTCCAATAATTTTAAGATTTAGACAATTATTTGCTAGTAAATATGATGCAAAATACTTCATATGACATGCAAATGGAAGAGAAAGTGATGGAGATTTTCATCATCCTACTAATTATCTTTAGTGGAAGAAAATTGATAATCTTTTTTTCAAATTTTGAGAGTGGGGCAAAACTCCACTTGGAAATGAAACAAATATTAATTTTTGTGACTTAGACATTAACAATTCATGGTCAATTGATGATGCACAATCTTACATATTAGTTGTGCATAAAGGGAAAATACATCACATTATCTTTAATGATTTAAGGTTTGGGAAATTATGAAAATGATACATATTCGATAAATGACTTAAGAATTTTTCTGGGAGTGATTAACATATATTTATTCACACTCAATAGCTTTAATAATGGATTATTGGACTATAATAATAAATAAATCCATTGTTTTAATTCGGATTCATATAATTGGGTTTATTTGGGCCTTAACTATTATTATTGTTAATTTTGTGTTTTTAGAGTAAATTATCCGGAGGAAGCATCTTTGTGAATGGGCCAAATATGCAAAAATTCAAGTTGCTTCTTGAACCAAAACAGAAAACAAATTCTAAGGAAAAGAAAAAGAAAATAAATCTACAATATCTCAGAAACAGAATTGGAAACAAATCTTCTGCAAAATACAAGAATTCTGGAAAGTTAAAACTTGGAAATTGTTAAGAAAATATAAATATTTTCCCAAGATCTTTGGAGCAGAAAAGCCTATAAAAGGACACAAACATCAATGAGAAAATGGGAGCTTCATAGGGTTTTCTTAGTTACTTTTCCTATTTGTAATTCTTTTGTTTTGTCTCCGCATGGAAGACTAAACCTTTTTGGTTGATTCCTTTGTAATTTCTCATTGAGTTATGAGGTTTTGGTCAATAAAAATTTTGATTTTTAATTCTCTATGGCAGTTGTTTTCATAGTCTAATCTCCTGGAAAACTAGTTTTTGTGAGAGGTTATACTTGAACGCACGATTGAGAGTCTTCTTTATCTTAAACTTTGGTTTCATAGTTAGCTTGCATTGTTCTAATTAATTTCTAGGGGCGCATGATTCAAGGGAGAGGAGATAAGCATTCCCATAGAGTATATGCATGGAACAAAGTGGGTATTGATTAAACCAGAAGACGCATGCTTTACTTGTGAGTTTCAATTGAATCAGGTCGGTGCATGTTCAATATATTTGAGCTCTGTTGGAGGATTGAGAAAAGATTAATCTTTAGAGAACCTAGGAAGAATTCAATGGTGGAAGAACTTGGGGATTGATACAAACCAAGCCAACTAGGAGATGATGACCAAGGATGCAAATTACCATTCACACAATGAGAAGTCATCTCCACTTTCAAGTGAAGACTTCACCAGAGGGAGAAATGGACAAAGACCAGAGCATCTAATGTTCTTTCTACTAGTCTTCTTAAGAATAAAACAAGTTGTAAATAAATTGGACTCACTTGAGGGGTCCAAATAGCAAGATAAGCAAAGAATATGTGCTTTTAGCATAAATAGGAGTGCTCATTGCAAAATGGGCTTGATTCAAGCCCACTTTTTCAAGACAAGGCATCTATGTTTAGGAAGTTAACCTAGTTTCTAGAAGAATGAGCCTTAGGTGTGGTTTTGACTTAAGTCAATGACCTAGGCCGTCCCTTTTAGTCCTTCTCATCTTACCCTTGCTCTTCTTGTTTTCCAAGCCACCCATTCCTATAAATAGGGTGTCATATTCCTTGTATTTCTCATGTTGAATTTGAATAGAAAAATTACTCTGCACAAATTGTGTGAGGTGTTTTTTAGGCTTGTTTCCTCTTAGCATTAGGTCTCATCTTGAGTGATTGGAGATCTCTCAAGTGGCGGTCATCAACACTTATCTTGGAGGAAAACCACACTCCAAGTGGCGTGTCCAACTCTCTTCCACCACATAAGCATTTTCCTTCCTTGATCTCTTTCATTTTTCCATTACTCCATTTATCTTTGTGTTCTCTTGTTCTTATTTTCCTGCGTTGTCAATTCGGTTTCCATCTTGCTTTTATGTTTCCTTCCATGTTCATTTAATTTTCGCCCTTCATCATCAATCACCATATACTTGTATTTTTCCTTTGCCCTTTAAAAGCGAACTTTCACACTTATTTAACCACTTGGTTAAGTTCGTGTTCAATGAAGATATTCTTTGGGTTCTCACCATATAATTGATAAAAATCTCAATCCTAAGTAAAGTGTCATATGTAAAATGGATAAATTTAAAATTAACTCACATCAGGGATCAACTGCTTTTTATTTTCTGTTTTAATCTCTTTTATATTTTCTACACAACTATCTTTACCCCTTTTTATTATTATTGTTATTGCTAAATTTTATTGCTTGCAGATAGATTCTAAACACTGATTTATTGATTTTACTATTGGATTCATTGGGAGACGACTTGGAGTTATTTGACCACAATTATACTATCATCTCTCTAATGTTAGACAAGTCTACGCTAAAATCATATTAATTTGACAGCAAAACGACAACTATCAGGGAGGAATGAGTCAAAGTATTTTATAGACATCAAGATGACACTTTCAAGTTACATGCAATATTATTCTATATGAGAACTTGAGTGAGTATAATATTTAGAGTTAATATAATGTACATTTAATTTGTGAAGAATATATAACATCATCATGTATATCTAATTTGTGAAGAAGATACAAATAACTTTAATTTATTTATATTCCCAATATGATCTTAAGGAATTTAATGTATATGTATTTTAAACAACTAATTCACATATGTAATACTTGATTTTAGTATAATAGACAACTTGAAGAAGACAACTTGATTTTAGTACATATTAATATCATGTAGATTTAACTTGGTTGTAATTCACACATGTCTCGTAGTAGTAGGAAATATAAGAGATCTTTAAAATTAGATAATGTAATTTTTATTATTACTTTTAACAACCCACATGTGTAATCTTTAAAATTATATCCATCAATAAATTTATGTTGCAAGTATTTAAAGAAAATGAATCATTCCCATGAAAACAAGAGAAGATGTTAGACTTAGATGAACAACAAAAGTTAGAAATTTATAAACCATGAAAAATTCTATGTTTGGATACAAATTTGGTTTCTACTATAATTTGAATAACATAGTATGCTTTTATGTATACATGTGTTATTTATGTATTTTTTAAATATAATTGTCCGCATCAAACTAGTTTTAATTTTGTAAGATGAAACCAACATATTAGAAGGACACAATTTATATAAGTTATGATTATACTCAATATTAAAAATATTAATTCTGTCATTAATAATCAACATAGACCTCGTATTATATACATTAAAAGTAGTAGTGATTCAGGTTTCAGATTGTAGGTTGGTTAATTTTAATGAGTATGAATTGTTCTAATTTTAAATGTTAATTAAGAATGTAGGATTTGAACTTTTTACATAAAATATTAACCGATATAGAAATTTTTTATTTTCAATGTCTCATCTTTCAATATTGGTTTTGAAATTTATATTGATTACTTTCCAAAATTGACATTAAATAATTTTATTATTTTATCCATTTTTCATTTTTTATTTTTTTCCTTCCTCCAAAAATGTATGTATGATACTAAACTCAAAATCTCTTTATCAAATACATATATTAATCTATTTTTCTTCTTTTAGATCAAGGGTATTCTATTTGAAGATTTTTAGTACAATTTGTGGTCGATCTCTTAATGTTACATAAGATTTAAAAATATTATCTATTACTTTCTAATAAAAATATATATCAGGATTCTTAATTCACTTTATTTTCTTCATATTTTTATTTGATATTTAATTAAGAACTTGTTCTTAAGAATTATCGTTCAAAAAAATTAGTTGTACCCATTACATCAATTTCATTCTTAAATAAATGAGAAAAATAACAGCTAGTTATACTTGCATTTAAGAATTGGCGATGATTAAAATTATTTATGAAGAAGTTTTTGGGATCCAATTTCATCCAACCATGTATGAATATTTGGGCCGCAGGTTTGATAGGCCTGCTTTTAGTAATAAATTATAGAGTATACTACGTACAATTAATGTATGTTTCGTTGAGTTGCTGTGGTGTAGTGGTTATCACGTTAGTCTTACACACTAAAGGTCCCCAGTTCGATCCTGGGCAGCAACAAAGTGTTATGTCTTTTTTTTATGGCATCACTTTTGTTATAATAAAAAGAAAATAAATAACTTTATAAAATTAATTATATTAATAAGAATGAAATTAATAAAAAATGTATATTAAAAACATGTGTTTCCACTACTTTTTTTATAATGACTAGGCGAGTTGTGTATCCGTATTTTTTATTTTTATCATTACAACACATGTGACATCATTAAGCAATAAACCAAATATTTATCCTCAATTGTTCAGTCAACATTAATCATTAAAATATAATGAAATATGTTTGTCTTTTCTTTGTCTTACACTTACAGAGATACTTAGTCAAACCGTTCATATTCTTTATCATTACCGTCAACCACTTTCCCTCTATATCCTCCATCACCACCACCCTCTTATTCTTAACCTTTCCAATCAAATCCCAAAACGTTAGCTTTTCGCTTGTTTGTTCTTCCCTCTTCCCATCAATTTTTTCACTCCTTTCGCTCATACACTAACACATTTCCCCTTTTCTCCCTAAGCCCTCTCTTTCTCATAGACTAACCCCTCTCACTCCCACCGACGCACTTTTATCTGGTACGTTTTTTTCCCTTTCAATTTTTTATACAGTGAACAAAGTCCTACTATTCTTTTATTTTGTTTTCTTTAATAGTTATGTTATAATTTTGATTAAATTGTTGTCTTCGTGTATTTTATGACGTTATTTGTGTCAGCACAATAATAACAATATTGTTACCATACAATGCCGAAGATATGCATAAATGAATACAAAATAAAAGTAAATTAAGATGTTGAACGATATGCCTATGACAGTTTCTCATTTGTTCTTATATGTGGCATCTATTTAACAATAACGTGGTTTTCCTTTTTTGAAACATCTTATAACTTTTTTAACTTTGTGTAACTCTTTCTAACTCCTCATTTCTTAGAATACAAAACATTTGGACGTGTTCCATAACTTTCCAAGAGTCTTTTCACGTTCTCCCTTGCAATGTGTCTTGAGCAACTTACCCCTTTCACCTCGATACTTATAGGTACGTCCAATACTCCTTTCGTTCAAACTAATTTTTTTTTCCTTCGAGTGGATGCATTGGTGAGGTTGTGTGCTCTGTGTATTTTTGTTCATCACGAGATTCATCTAGGAGTCTTCTAGAAAACTATTTGTTGTTTAATCGCAGTTCAATATTTTTTTCCATGGATTACGCTGCTTCGATCCTTGGGCAAGAAAGGATCTTTTGAGGGAAATCTCAATGTATACATTCAGTAAAAGGCTTAATTAAGAAACTGAGGGAATCACAAGCTCTCAATAAAATTGATGAAAAACAAGTAAGGGTTCAAGTTTGCGAGCTGGATGAACCCTTGTGTAAAGATGAAACTATGGATACTGAGAGTCTGTTTTGCTTTGTTTATGATACTGTTTTTGTCAAATTAGGGTTGCGATTGTCACTAGATTTATTTGAAAAATAAATATTGACTGCTTTGAATGTTGCTCTAACCCAATTACATCCTAATAGTTGGGTCTTCGTTTGCGCCTTTAGTATTCTCTGTACCCATTTCAACATTATTCCAATGTCGAATGTGTTTTTTTATTTCTTCGAGTTTAAAGGTTTGTCTTGCTAGTTATGAACGTCCTTGAGTAGTGTTAGTGGAAGGGGCTTGCTTATCCTTTTCTAGTCATCGTACAAAATTTTTAAGGTTCGTTTAGTCAAGGTCCTATCTTTACCCAAGGAGTCCAATATTTTGAAAGGATTTCCCTTGTATTGGACCCCGAACTCCTATACTCAAGTCACTCGTTAGTTGGAGGACTTGGATGTCAAAGAGTGGGAAATTTGTGAGAAGTTGAAGAGGATGGGCACAATTTTTGACACCTTTACACTTATAAAGTGCGAGTATTGAGCTATGGATTTAGAGGTGTACATTGGTATAAATCCCCTTCACAATGA
The DNA here is from genome assembly GCF_000499845.2 of Phaseolus vulgaris. Lineage (NCBI taxonomy): Eukaryota > Viridiplantae > Streptophyta > Magnoliopsida > Fabales > Fabaceae > Phaseolus > Phaseolus vulgaris. The sequence continues at coordinate 32,402,233 of NC_023755.2, read as the reverse complement.
CCATCATTCCCAAAGAGAAGGGTAGAAAGAAATAAAATACGAAAAATATGAAGAAATGGAAGAGCTATAAGAAATTATGTAAATTAATTTCTATAAAGTGACTCACATGACTTAGAGTTTGAGTTTTGGGCCCGAATATGATTTAATAATAATAATAAAATAAAGGGGTCGTTGGTTAATGTGAGAAATATATATATGATGATACCTAATGAAAATCAACATCTGATGGAGATTGGAAACTAAAAGCAATAGGGTTTTGTCTCTGCAAATAAACGTTGTCTCACTATTAGCCATCAAGAAAGTGTGTGACAATATAGTAATTGCCAAGAGATAGATTGGGACAAAGGAGATAAAGTAACTGCTCAAGTAGGATCACTCATGAATCAAAATAAGTGTATATTCCTTCTTGATTGTATGAATATGTGTGAGAATCATGATGTGATAAGATCTATATGTGAACATGAATGTATGCGTTCATAATCATGTTTTAATTTACATGTGGTATCACAACCTTTTTGCTCATTTTTGTGATTCTCCATTAATGTTTTTCCATAATTTTAAGAACCTTAATTTTTTTCCCAATTTAATTAATCCCAATTGAAGAACCCTAATTTTAAAGTGACACGCATGAGTTAGAGTTTGGACTTTGAGCCCAAATATGATTTAATAATAATAATAGAATAAATGGTATGTTGGTTAACGTGAGACATATTTATCTGATGATACCTAATGAAGATTGGGAACTAAAAACAATATGTTCTATCAATTAATTTCCTTCACATTAAGATTCAAGTTGATTTAATTTACATTAAATTAAAATATAATGTTATAATATAATTGTATGTGTGAATTCCTCCACTTATGTCATTAATTTGTGCACCTTACGTCATACTTTCATTTATAATTTTATTAAAATTGAATTAAAGATTTTAATAAAATTTTATTATTTATGTTATAATGTAATTTAATTTGCATTAAATTAAAATTTAATTAAAAGTATAATAAAATTTTATTATGTTGTAATGTAATTTAATTTGTATTAAATTAAAATTTTAATAAAATTTTATTATGTTACAATGTAATTTAATTTACATTACATTAAAATTTAATTAAAATTTTAATGAAATTTTATTATATTGTAATGTAATTTAATTTTTATTAAATTAAAATTTTATTATGTTATAATGTAATTTAATTTACATTAAATTAAAATTTAATTAAAATTTAATTAAATACAAATTAAATTACATTACAAAATAATAAAATTTCATTAAAACTTTAATTAAACTTTAATTTAATGTAAATTAAATTATATTAAAACATAATAAAATTTCATAAAAACTTTAATTAAATTTTATTTTAATACAAATTAAATTTCATTACAACATAATAAAATTTCATTAAAATTTTAATTAAACTTTAATTGAATATAAATTAAATTACATTATAACATAATAAATTTTTATTAACACTTTAATTAAACTTTAATTTACTACAAATTAAAATACATTACAACATATTAAAATTTTAATTAAACATTAATTTAATACAAATTAAATTACATTATAACATAATAAAACTTTAATTAAATTTTAATTTAATACAAATTAAATTACATTAGAACATAATAAAATTTCATTAAACACTTTAATTAAACTTTAATAAAATTATTATTGAAATTGATGGCGTAAGGTGCTCAAATTAACGACAATAAAGTGCAGAATTCACACATGCAATTATATTTTAATTTAATGTAAATTAAATCAACTTAAATTTTAATATGTAGGAAATTAATTCACACATAGTTTATTTTTCCCATTTTCTAAAATCCTAAAACATGAATTACAGCCACCACCATCACCTTGCACCATGCGGCAGCTGCCAGCCACATACCATTGCGCACTGCCGGGCAATCCACTGCACGAACCACTATGCCGCTAAAGGGTCCAAGAACCTCCGTGTCGCAGCCACGAACCACCGCACGCGAAGACTAACTATGCGAACACTCGCGCAAACCATCACACTGCACCAACACTGTGTTGCGCGAACCATTGCATGAAGAAGACTCACCGCACCACGCGAAGAGAACCTACTGCGACTGCACGAACCACCACGCCACACCAGCCACCGTGCTGTGCGAACCACCGCGCTCCTTGACGTCGACCAGGTTGCGGTAACCTACGTCGTCGGCTACAGATATGGGTGGTCACAAAGATGCGCGGGCTGACAGCGGTCTTCACGCCGTTAATGGCGTTTGGTTTAGGACAAATAGGATTCTATTATTGAAGAATAGAAACATTAATCTCACTACAAAAACCAGTGTAAAAAGTGGCGGTTTTATTATGGCGGTTATTAATAACTGTCACAATTTTCAGTATAATATGTCATTTGACTAACCGCCACAATTATCTTTGTATAATACGTCATTTCAGTATAATATGTCATTTTTAACTGTCGCAATTATCCTTCCAAAAAAAAAAGTTCCCCAGTTTTTTCTCTCCATACACCACTTCTCATTATTCTTTTTTTTAAAAAAACTTGCTTTCACTTAAAAATTGAATTTTTTTTTTGAAAACTTACTTTTCCTTTAAAATAATTTTTTTTAAAATTTGGTTTGAGTTTGGAAACCAAACCCTAACACCTCTTCCCTCTCTGCTCCACACCCCTAACGTCTCTTCCCTCTCTCTGCTCCACACCCGCCTCTTCCCTTTCTCTACTTCACACGAAACAAAACCCTAACGCCTTTTACATCTGGTTGCTCCACACGAAACCCTAACGCCTTTGTCCTCTCACGAAACCCTAACGCCTTTTTCCTCTCACGAAACCCTAATGTCTCCGTCCTCTCACGAAACCCTAATGCCTCTGTCCTCTCACGGAACTAACGCTCACTCTCGGGTCCGCCATCGCCACCTCCGCGCAAGGATTCAGGTTTGTGCTTGCGCGCCCTAAACTCTATGGCTTTGTTGTTGTGATGAATTTACTGTGTTACTGTGTTCATGTGATGGTAGGAATTTGTTGCTGTGAGAAGAAGTTCAGGGTCGGAGAAGAACTTGCATCAATTAATATCTAAATGGATTAACCAGCATCCGAAAACAAATCACTGATCCAGGTAGTCCCTTGACAATACATCTTTGTTAATTTTACTTCCCCGTGCTCTCAAAATCTTAAATGTCTGCTACGATATCTTCTTTCATCTATGAGCCACAAGCTATGGAGTATGCAAAGCTCATTAAAATTATTTGGAACCACACTGGACGTGGCAACTGGGCAATGGATTGAATATTCATAAGGAATTGGAGCTGGTAGGTTAACTCTGACCCTAAACCAGAACTGGGATATTCTCTATAGTTCAGTTCATTGGATAATGCAACATATAATATATATGTTTATTGTCTGTTCAAAGTATTTTATAATTTGTTATAAACCCTAATTTTAAATTAGAATTCTTAAATTGGGAATATTTAAAAAAATTAGGGTTCTTTGATTTTGGTTGGTTTATGACAATTAGGGTTCTATTATAGAGGAATGGAAACTTTGATCCATAAACCCTAATTTTAAAATTAGGTTCTTCAATTAGGAACAACAAAATTAGGGTTCTTAAAATTATGGAAAAACATTAATGGAGAATCACAAAAATGAACAACAAGCTTGTGATACCACATGTAAATTAAAACATGATTATGAACGCATACATTTATGTTCACATATAGATCTTATCACATCATGATTCTCACATATATTCATACAATAAAGAAGGAATAAACATTTACCTTGATCCATGAGTGATCCTACTTGAGCAGTTACTTTATCTCCTTTGTCCCAATCTATCTCTTGACAATTACTTCATTGTCTAATAGTGAGACAACGTTTATTTGCAGACACAGAACTCTATTGCTTTTAGTTCTCAATCTCCATCAGATGTAGGTTTTCATTAGGTATCATCATATATATATTTTTCACGTTAACCAACGGGCACTTTATTCTATTATTATTATTAAATCATACTCGGGCCCAACGCCCAAACTCTAAGTCATGTGAGTCACTTTATGGATCAAAGTTTTCATTCCTCTATAACAGAACCCTAATTTAAAGTATTCTCAATTTAAGAATCCTAATTTAAAATTTAAGGTTTATAGATTAAGGTTTTCATGCCTTAATAACAGAACCCTAATTGTCCTAAACTAGACGCCATTAACGGCGTTAACACCCTGTGAACCCAAACATGTGAACACTGCTGTCAGCCCGCACATCTTTTTCAACACATATACCTACAACCGACGACGCAGGTGGCCGCAACTTGGTCGACGTGAAGGAGTGTGATGGTTCGCGCAGCACGGTGGCTGGTGTGACGCGATGGTTCACGCAACACGGTATTGATGCGGCGCGGTGGTTCGCGTGAGCGTTTGCGTAGTGGGTCTTCGTGCACGGTGGTTTGTAGCTGCGACGCGGAAGCTCCTGGACCCTTTAGTGGCACGGTAATTTGCACAATGGCTCGCACGGTGGATTGGCCGGCAGCGCACAGTGGTCCGTGGCTGGCAGCTGCTGCATGGTGCAAGGTGGCAGTGGTGACTGTAATTGATGTTTTAGGGTTTTAGTAGAAGGGAAAAAGAAATTGTGTGTGAATTAATTTCCTGCACATTAAGATTCAAGTTGATTTAATTTATATTAAATTAAAATATAATGTTATAATATAATTGCATGTGTGAATTCCTGCGCCTTACGTCGTTAATTTGTGCATGTTACGCCATCAATTTCATTAACAGTTTTATTAAAGTTTAATTAAAGTTTTTAATAAGATTTTATTATGTTATAATATAATTTAATTTTCATTAAATTAAAGTTGAATTAAAATTTTAATGAAATTTTATTATGTTGCAATGTAATTTAATTTGTATTAAATTAAAGTTTAATTAAAGTTTTAATGAAATTTTATTATGTAATTTAATTTGCATTAAAATAAATTTTAAAAAAAAATTAATATGTTATAATGTAATTTAATTTTTATTAAATTAAAGTTTTTATAAATTTTTATTATGTTATAATGTAATTTAATTTACATTAAATTATAATTTAATTAAATACAAATTAAATACAAATTAAATTACATTACAAAATAATAAAATTTCATTAAAACTTTAATGAAACTTTAATTTAATGTAAATTAAATTATATTATAACATAATAAAATTTCATAAAAACTTTAATTAAACTTTATTTTAATACAAATTAAATTTCATTACAACATAATAAAATTTAATTAAAATTTTAATTAAAATTTAATTTAATGTAAATTAAATTACATTATAACATAATTAAATTTCATTAAACACTTTAATTAAACTTTAATAAAATTATTATAGAAATTGATGGCGTAAGGTGCACAAATTAACGATAGTAAAGTGCAGGAATTCACACATGCAATTATATTATAATATTATATTTTAATTTAATATAAATTAAATGAACTTAAATCTTAATATGTAGGAAATTAATTCACACATAGTTTATTTTTCCTATTTTCTAAAATCCTAAAACATGAATTACAGCCACCACCATCACCTTACACCATGCGGCAGCTGCCAGCCACAGACCATTGCGCGTTGCCGGGCAATCCACTGCGCGAACCACAGTGTCGCTAAAGGGTCCAAGAACATCCGCGTCGCAGCCACAAACCACCGCACGCGAAGACTAACTAAAGGTTTATAGATTAAGGTTTTCACGCCATAATAACAGAACCCTAATTGTCCTAAACTAGACGCCATTAACGGCGTTAACACCTTGTGAACCCAAACATGTGAACACTGCTGTCAACCCGCATATCTTCGTTAACACATATATCTACAGCCGACGAAGCAGGTGGCCGCAACTTGGTCGACGTGAAGGAGTGCGATGGTTCGCGCAGCATGGTGGCTAGTGTGACGCGATGGTTCATGCAACACGGTATTGATGCGGCGCGGTGGTTCGCGTGAGCGTTTGCATAGTCTGTCTTCGTGCACGGTGGTTCGTGGCTGCGACGCGGAGGTTCCTGGACCCTTTAGCGGCGTGGTAATTTGTGCAGTGGCTCGCACGGTGGATTGGCCGGCAGCGCACAGTGGTCCGTGGCTGGCAGCTGCTACATGGTGCAAGGTGACAGTGGTGACTGTAATTGATGTTTTAGGGTTTTAGCAGAAGGGAAAAAGAAATTGTGTGTGAATTAATTTCCTGCACATTAAGATTCAAGTTGATTTAATTTACATTAAATTAAAATATAATGTTATAATATAATTGCATGTGTGAATTCTTGCACCTTACGTTGTTAATTTATGCACCTTACGTTAATTTGTGCACCTTACGCCATCAATTTCATTAACAGTTTTGTTAAAGTTTTATTAGAGTTTTTAATAAGATTTTATTATGTTATAATGTAATTTAATTTTCATTAAATTAAAGTTGAATTAAAATTTTAATGAAATTTTATTATGTTGTAATGTAATTTAATTTGTATTAAATTAAAGTTTAATTAAAGTTTTAATGAAATTTTATTATGTTATAATGTAATTTAATTTGCATTAAAATAAATTTAATTAAAATTTTAATAAAATCTTTTTATGTTATAATGTAATTTAATTTGTATTAAATTAAATTTTTAATGAAATTTTATTATGTTTTAATTTACATTAAATTAAAGTTTTAATGAAATTTTATTATGTTGTAATGTAATTTAATTTGTATTAAATTAAAGTTTAATTAATTGATTGAAAAGTGAGGAATGAAAAATTATTTTTTTTCCGCTTTATATATTAATTTTTTAAATTAAAGTTTTGGAATTATTTGAATGATAGATTTGTAATCACCAAAGTGATCAAATCTTTATGTTTTATTTAATTCCAAATTTTGGATGAATTTTATTTCATTTAATGATATAATTTCTAGAATTATTTGTATGATAGATTTGTTAATCACCAAAGTGATCAAATCTTTAAGTTTTATTTAATTCCATATTACTAATAAATTTTATTTCAATTACCTATAGAATGAATGCTAAATTATTTAAATATGGGTAAATGAAAATTCATTATTATAAGACATTTTTGGATCACCCAAAGGTGGATCAATTGTCCTTATAATTAATGGATATGATTGTTAATAGTGAGTATGTGTTATTAGTTTTGCTTGTATATCCAAAGATAACAAGTGTTTCTAGTTAATGCATATATCTTGCCAAATAAAGTTAATACTATTAACATCATTATGTTTTGTGTATTAATGAATCTCCCAAAGGAGAACATTAGTATACATAGAATGTTTTCTGAATCTGTATTGTATGTTTAGTTTATGACTCGAAGTATTAATGTTAAGTATGTGTGATTGCAGTATCTGCTCATGTAGCCTTACATTCGCAAGCTACGTCTGTTCCAGTCTAAATTTTTTTTACGAGAGTGAAAAAGTCCAATTTCACTTAGGTGTATTGGATCTTGATTTGGCCATTCGAATCGAGAAACCTACTGATATTACTGATGATAGTAGCAACGAGGAGAAAGCTCATTATATGGCTTGGGAAAAGTCAAACAAACTTTGACTGATGTTTATGCGAATGAGCATAGCAAGCAATATCAAGTCCACTCTTCCCAAAACCGAGAATGCAAAAGAATTCATGAAGTCTGTGGAAGAACGCTCCCAAACAACTGATAAGTCTCTTGTTGGGACATTAATGAGTACATTAATCACCATGAAATTTGATGATTCTCGTACTATGCACGAACATGTCATTGAAATGACTAATATTGCGACAAGACTTAAGTCTCTTGGAATGATAGTGGATGATAATTTTCTCGTGCAGTTCATTTTGAACTCTGTACCGTATGAGTATGGTCCTTTCCAGATGAACTATAACACTATGAAAGATAAGTGGAATATGCATGAATTGCATAGCATGTTAGTTCAGGAAGAGACTAGACTGAAGAATCATGAAAACCACTCCATACATTATGTTAACAATCAGGGAGCTGGAAAGAAAATCTTTAAGAAACATGGAAAGGGTAAAGGACCACTGAAGATAAATGAGTCTTCTACTAAGCTTCAGAAAAAGAATGACAATGTCATTTCTGCAAGAAAGATGAACATTTCCAAAAGGATTGTCTGAAACGTAAGGCTTGGTTCGAAAAGAAGGGTAAGCATAATGTTTATTATGTATGTTTTGAATCAAACTTAACTGAAATTCCACATAATTCTTGGTGGATTGATTCTGGATGCACAACTCATGTTTCTAATATGATGCAGGGATTCCTTTCAACCCGAACCATAAAGCCAAATGAAAAGTTTGTCTTCATGGGATATATAGAGAAGGTTCCAGTAGAAGCAGTCGGGACTTATCGTTTAATCCTCGACACTGGATTTTATTTAGACTTGATGGATACTTTTTCTATACCTAATATATCTAGGAATTTAGTTTCATTGTCTAAACTTAATGTTGCGGGATACTCTTTTAAATTTGGGAATGGATGTTTCAGTTTATATCAGCGTACCTATTTGATTGGATCTGGTACTCTTTATGATGGATTATATAGATTGAATCTTGATAATTTATATGTTGAAACTCTTACGACCTCTTGGCACTAAACGTAGTTTAGTGAATGAATGTTCTGCTTTCTTGTGGCACAAACATCTGGGACATATTTCCAAAGAAATGATGGAGAGATTGCTAAAGAATGAAATACTTCCAAGTTTAGATTTTACTGATATGAATGTGTGTGTGGATTGTATTAAAGGCAAACAAACAAAACACACAAAAAAAGGAGCCACAAGAAGTACTCAGCTTCTTGAAATTATAGACATTGATATTTGTGGACCTTCTGATGTAAATTCTTTCAATAAAGAAAGGTATTTTATCACCTTTATTGATGATTTTCCACGTTATAGTTATGTCTATTTACTACATGAAAAATCGCAAGCAGTGAATGCCTTGGAAGTTTATATAAATGAAGTGGAAAGGCAATTAGACAGAAATGTGAAAATTGTCAGGTCAAATAGAGGTTGTGAATATTATAGAAAGTATGATGAAAGCGGACAACACCCTGGTCCGTTTGCTAAGTTCCTTAAGAGACGTGGTATTTGTGCTCAATACACAATGCTAGGTACACCACAACAAAATGGTGTTTCAAAAAGGCGTAATCGAACCTTAATGGATATGGTTAGGAGCATGTTAAGTAAGCCAACTATACTTGTTTCATTGTGGATGTATGCTTTAAAATCTTCCTTGTATTTGTTGAACAGACTTCCTAGTAAGGCAGTTCAAAAGACACCTTTTGAATTGTGGACAGGGAGGAAACCCAGTTTGAGACACCTGCATGTTTGGGGATGTCAGGCAAAAGTTAGAATATATAATCTGCAAGAAAAGAAATTGGATGCAAGAACAATCAGTGGATATTTCATTGGTTATTCAGCAAAGTCAAAAGGGTATATGTTTTATTGTCCTACCCATAGCACAAGAATTGTTGAATATGGAAATGCACGGTTCATTGAAAATGGTGAAACTAGTGGGAGTGATACTTCACAAAATGTGGAGATTAAGGAAGTCAGAGTACAAGTTCCTTTAACTAGTACTTCAACTTCAAGTGTTGTTGTTCCTAATGTGGTTGAACCACTCAACGATGATGAAGAACAACAAATTAATGATCACGAGGTTAACAATAAACCTGTAGTAGAACAACCACAAGAAATATAATTAAGAAGATCTCAAAGAGAAAGAAAGTATGCTATTTCGAATGATTATGTGGTTTATCTACAAGAATCAGAAAATGACTTAAGTATTGATAATGATCCATTTTCATTTTCAGACGCCATAAATGATGACAATTTTGATAAGTGGTTAGATGCCATGAAAGATGAGCTTAAATAAATGACACAGAATGATGTATGGAACCTTATAGAATTGTCAGAAGGATGCAAAAGAGTCGGGTGTAAATGGGTCTTTAAGACTAAACGTGACTCTCATGGCAATATCGAATGTTACAAGGCCCGACTTGTTGCCAAAGGTTTTACTCAAAAGGATGACATTGATTATAAGGAAACATTTTCACCTGTTTCTAAGAAAGATTCCTTTAGAATTATCATGGCAATAATAACTCATTATGATCTTGAGTTGCATCAGATGGATGTCAAAACTGCCTTTTTGAATGGGGATTTAGAAGAGGATGTTTATATGGACCAACCAGTTGGGTTCATTGAAGAAGGAAAGGAACACATGATGTGTAAACTTAAGAAATCAATATACGGGCTTAAACAAGCTTTTAGACAATGGTATCTTAAGTTCAATGATACTATTGTGTCTTTTGGATTTAAGGAAAACATCATTGATTGGTGTATATATCTGAAGGTTAGTGGGAGCAAGTTTATATTCCTGATTCTGTATGTTGATGATATCTTGCTTGCAACTAATGATCTTGGTCTATTAAGTGAGACTAAGAAGTTTCTCTCTAATAACTTTGAGATGAAAGATATGGGTGAGGCATACTATGTGATAGGAATTGAAATATTCCGTGATAGATCAAAAGGACTGTTAGGTTTGTCTCAGAAAACATATATTAATAAAGTTTTAGAAAGATTCAGAATGGATAAATGTTCAATATCTCTTGTTCCAATACAGAAAGGAGACAAATTTAGTCTCATGCAATGTCCAAAGAATTATTTGGAACGGAAACAAATGGAGAATATACCTTATGCATCTATTGTTGGGAGTTTAATGTATGCTCAAACTTACCACCAGATATTAGTTTTGCAGTTGGTATGCTTGGTAGATACCAGAGTAATCCAGGATTGGATCATTGGAAAGTTGCAAAGAAAGTTTTAAGATACCTACAAGGAACGAAGGATCACATGCTTACTTATAAAAGATCTGATCATCTTGAGGTGATTGGATATATAGATTCAGATTTTGCTGGCTGTGTGGATACACGAAAGTCTACATTTGGTTATGTGTATCTTTTAGCCGGAGGAGCGATTTCATGGAAAAGTGCGAAGCAGACAGTCATTGCTGCATCCACCATGGAGGCTGAATTTGTGGCATGCTTTGAGGTCAAAGGTAAGGCTAATTGGTTGCGGAATTTTGTTTCAGGACTCGGAATTGTTGACAATATTGCCAAGCCGTTGAGAATTTATTGTGATAACTCTGCAACCGTCTTCTTTTCTAAAAACGACAAGTATTCCAAAGGTTCTAAACATATGGAATTGAAATACTTTGTCGTTAAAGAAGAAGTTCAAAAACATAGAGTGTCAATAGAACATATTAGCAATGATCTTATGATTGTTGACCCTTTAACAAAAGGGTTACCGCCCAAAACGTTTATTGGTCATGTTGTAAATATGGGCATTATGCCTACTAGTGAATGATGAATGTTGTTATTAATGCTTATTTGACACTCTGAGCTCATTGATAAATAAAGTTTCTGAAATTTATGTTTTCTACTTTATGTATATGCATGCAAATTATGTTGTAGAAAACAAATTATGTTGTTATTGATGAAAAATGACATTATGTTTGAACCTATTATGGATTTCTCACTATAAAGTCATATTAAGTTTGGAAAAATGATATAGTAGTACATGGAAGGAAATGTGTTGATTGAAATGACATGTAACCGCCATGACTCTTATTATTTCTGTATCCTTGATTTTGATTAATGATAGAACCAATTTATGTAAGGCCTTTTAAATGCACATTTATGTAATTATTAAATCATGAAAGTATTATAACTCTCATGAGTCAAGTGAGAGAATGTAAGAAATTATGTAAATTAATTTCTATAATGTGAGAAATATATGTCTGATGATACCTAATGAAAACCAACATCTGATGGAGATTGAGAACTAAAAGCAATAGGGTTCTGTCTCTGCAAATAAACGCTGTCTCACTATTAGCCATCAAGAAAATGTGTGACAATAAAGTAATTGTCAAGAGATAGATTGGGACAAAGGAGATAAAGTAACTGCTCAAGTAGGATCATCATGGATCAAGGTAAGTGTCTATTCCTTCTTGATTGTATGAATATGTGTGAAAATCATGATGTGATAAGATCTATATGTGAACATGAATGTATGCGTTCATAATCATGTTTTAATTTACAAGAGTTTTTAGCAAAAGAAAACAAATTTGTAGATGTAGAAAAAGAATTTTGTAAGAGAAAAAGAGTTTAGAGAAAAAGTACAAATTCTTATTCAAAGAAAAGAAGAGAAAGAAAGAATAAAAAGAGTGGAGGAAGAAAAGAAATAAAACAAAAAAGAAAGGAGGAAGTAAAGAGAGAAAAAGAGAAGAAACAAGAAATGTTAGAAAAAAATCAAAAAGAATACATTACCAAACTACTTAATGTCAATTAGGTCTAGAACGACACATGTATTAAACAAACTCGACATTTATTTTATTTTATTGTAATTGCTAATCTTACGCCTTAAAACTATGTTTTAAATATTATTTGACTGATTTAATTATTAGATTTGATATAAAACGACTATTGTTTGACTAATTTCCTTATTAAATTCAATAAAAAATAACTAAAAATTATCTTACATATCTATATTATAATATCTTTAATGTTAGACTAATATCATTGTAATACAAATTATTTTAATTTGATTGCTAAAAGACCATCATCAATAATATTTATAAAATATAATTATAAAAACATAAAATTGTTGTTAAGACTTGTATGCTTCTTCTGGTTCCCACTCCTCACCTACAAAAATGACTTATTTATTATCATGCAAGTTTCTTTAATTCCTTTTTTTAATTACAAAATGAATAATTTTAAATTTGTTTGTTTTTTATATAAGAAATTGAGAATAGAGAAGTAGGGCATAACTGCATGCCCTGAAATTTGTACTTTCATGATTCATTTCATTTAAATGAGCTGCCATATTTTTTATTTTTCATTATTGTTCTCCATTTAGCATCATCCTTTATCTATGATTGTTTTACTTAAAGAAAAAAAAAACACAAAGGAATCTCTGTTCAAAATTCGAATCTTCCCAATTTCGCCTTCGCTCCAACCTCCTCCAAATAGAGACAGTTGTCGCAACAACGTAACAAGTTAATTAATTAAAATTAAAATTAAAATTAAAATTAAAATTAAAATTAATGAGCTTGTGTGAAATTGAAATGACTCTTAAATTTCTGTTAATATTAGTTTGGTGTTTCAGTTTGTATCAGCCTTTTCATCTTCCTTTCTTCCCTCTCCTATTTCCCTCACTTTCTCTATCTCTTTCTCTCCAAACACCTTCCAATTCTTCCTGCGTGCTCTGCAATTCATGGAGATGTCAATGGAGGATTCGTGCTCCAACGAGATTCTCTCCATGGTTCTCGACGCTTTCCTCAGACGCGGACGATCTCCACGATTACCGAGCAGTTCTATACCGATTGCGCCTCGAATATCTCCTTTTACGGCGTCGTTTTAAGGTCCTTTTTTCCGCTTTCCAAATTTTTCCATCGCGTTTAGTTTTTCGCTGTTTAAACTCGGAATTTGGACAGTAGGATATCATTGACTCATGCTTTGTTTCCCATTCGTGAAATCATTTGTTCTTAGTGACTTAGAGTGGTTATTTATCTCTGTGCGAACTTTGGATATAGGGAAATTTTCCGTTGGTTAGTATCGGAAATTTTCTATTATGCTATTTTAGGGTTTGCAACGGAGTCTGTGGTGTCTCTGAGACATTGAGATCTGGAATACTGCTAGGAGTTTCGTGGTTTTAGAATTTAGGAGAGGTTCCCGTTGTCTCTGTTTGTTAATTGGTTGTTGGAGATTATCTGGTGTTGAATTTTGAGTTTACTGTTTGTTTGGGAAAATTTGAATGGCTGGGAAGTTGGAACTGGGGCCTCTTAAGTCTGATGTTTCCAATCCGAAGGAACAAGCGGCGAGAAAGATACTGAAAATTGTGAGATCTCAAGGGCATCCGTATGTTGAGTTGCGTGAGAATGGAAAAAAATTCATTTATTTCTGCACTTTGTGTCTTGCACCGTGTTATAGTGACGATGTTCTGTTTGATCACTTGAAAGGTAATCTTCATAAGGAGAGATTGTCTGCTGCTAAGGTTACCCTGCTAGGACCGAAACCATGGCCTTTTAACGATGGTCTTGTTTTCTTTGATACTTCTATTGAAAGTGATAGAGACTTGGAAGTTGCAGATAGTTACCGAAACAGGTTGTTGAAATTTAATAACAATGACAATAGTCTTGCAATTGTTAAGTTTGATGAAGGGGTTCAGTCAAATGCTGAACCATGTTCGACTGATGGCATGCCAAATGATGAGTGTGGACTAGTGATTCCTCATTTGTTGATTAGAGATGAAATATTTGATGTAAAAGTCAGCGAAGTGGGCTTGGGGAAGATTGCTGCAAGATTCCTTGAGAAGTGCAGTGCGTTGAGTGGGATTAAAAGAATATGGTGTGAATGGTTAGGAAAAAAAGGTAATGACCAACAAGATGGTGTTGAGATTCTAGAGCATGATTTTGCTATTGTAAATTTTGCTTATAATTATGATCTGGGTCGGTCTGGTTTGCTTGATGATGTCAAGTCATTGCTTCCATCTGCTTCTGGTGGCAGAAAGGGAAAGAGATCGTTGTCTGACTCTGATGATATTAGTGATTCTTTATGCAATCAGTATGATTCGTCTGCAGAAGAGTCTTCTGATTCAAACAATTCCAGCGCACCATTAACACTAGATCAATTCAACAATCATCATGTTTGCACAAGGTTCATTTCAAGCAAGGCTGTGAGGAAAGAATTGAGACGGAAGCAGCGGCTGGCAGCAGAGAAAGTATGTAACATCTGTCAACAAAAAATGCTTCCCGGTAAAGATGTAGCTGCACTTTTGAATTTGAATACTAGAAGGGTAGCATGCAGCAGCCGGAATAAAACTGGGGTAAAGACATTTTATTAATGTTCTGATTTCAGATCTTGTTTTTCCATATTGGTTTGTTTGATAATAATGAGCTTGAGATATTTAAACTTCATTATGTTCATATTTCATTTACCAAATTAGACAGTTTACATTGGCATATGTCTGCAGGCATTTCACGTGTTCCATACATCATGCCTTATACACTGGATAATCTTGTGTGAATTTGAGATAATCACAAATCATTTAGTTCGTCCAAATGTTAGACGAATAGTGAAGAGAAAGATTGCGTCAGATGGTGAGAAAATTGGAAAAGAAAAAGATATAGAAAAACATATAAGAACTGTATTCTGCCCAGAGTGCCAAGGTACTGGTATGGTCATTGATGGAGATGGGGTTGAACAGCCAGAATTTTCTTTGTCTCAGGTTTGTTTATTATATTGATAGTTCTTGCTTAATTCTCCAGCTTATCTATCAAATACTTAAATTCAATCTTTCTTTAGCACCATTGTTTCTGTTCTTGGTAAATACTTGTCATGTGTTATGAAAACAAGTTTACTTGGAATTTATCAGATATTGCCTAATCTTTTTGCAGATGTTCAAATTCAAAATAAAAGCATGTGATGCACGCAGAGAATGGATGAAGAGCCCCGAAATTTTGCAGAATTGCTCAACTGGGTTTCACTTCCCTTCACAATCAGAAGAGATATTTGAGGTCTTTAATATTTCTGCATTGATTTTAATTAAAATATTAGATGTTCAATTGTATATCATCTTTAGTAAATTTATTGTGAATGCTTTGGTTTCAGGAAAAAGTGGAACCCATAAATTTGCTGCATTTTTATCGTGCTGATGTTTAGAGTGGGCAACCGAGTAAATGTTTCGTATACATCTAGTGTATTTTCAAGAATTGTGTGTAACTTTTTAGGTAAATGTTCGTTGATAGACTGGGTTATGTACCCCGTAGATAGTGCCCAGATTAAACATTGTGTATACCTGTTGCTAATGAGTTTGTGTGAATGCACATTGTTCACAATGTACATTTGTACATGATACAGAGCAGATATCTTGGTAGAGTGCCACCATTGTTAACTCACCTTTTATTTCTGTTTTATTGTGGCCAATACTGTAGTTATCTTTGTGAACAGTGGATTACAAGCAACTATTAACCAATATCAATCCTGTTTTATCACAATACATTAAGGTACTTTACGCTGAATCTTAAAATACAAGAATGACTTGTAACTAGTATATGTGGTTTTTTCTTTGTTACTTTATCCAACATTATGTAGTAGAGAGACAAAAGATTGAATTTGTATTTCTGAAGTTATGCAGATCTGTTCTACTAGTTAATTTTATTAAAAGTTCTTTTCATCTCCCTTTGGAGTGTATGTTATTTGAAAAATAATGAGATGGAAATAGAAAAGTGAGAAAATGGAGATTAGGGGTGGCAAAACAGTCCGACCTGCCAGTGACCTGTCAATAGTGGATTAGGGCGGGTTGGCTAGATAAGGTTATACAGTTTCAAATTGTTAATCTGTCTTGTTATAGAGTAGGTTGAGGGTCTGGTTCACCACTTTTTATTTTGTTTGTTTTGCATCTCTTTATTTGGTTGTAATAATTCATATAGCTTTTTAGAGAATAAAAATGTAAAAAAAAAATAATAATAAAATTGAATCAAACTTTAATATTCTAATTAAAGAATGTTTAGTGTCTAACAAAATAAAGAAAATATTAACAATACTTCAATGAATTAAATGATGTATAAAGAAATTAATATAAATAAAGTTCTATATAAAACATTGACCCTACCAATAATTTTAATTCCAAAGCATGAAATCTCTTTTAAAAGTGTCAAAAATAAAGAAGGGTGGATTGGTGGGCTAGTTCGCCCCACCCTTAGCCCACCAGATTGGTGAGTTAGGCAAGTCATATCAATACAAGTTGACAGGTTCAAAATGTTAATTTACCCAGCCTAAATGAGATGGGCTGGTAGCTTGACGATCTGGCCTATTGGGTCTGACCCACTTTAGCATCCCTAGAAAATATGGTGGTGTTGGTGCTAAGTGATTTTTTTAAATCTTCTATTTCGATCAAAGGATTATTGTAGTTGACCCGTCTTATTTGTACAAGTTATTTTCATGTCTCATGAATATATGATGACAAAAAGTTGTGTTAAGAAAATTGTTATGGATATTGAACTTGTATTTCAATGTTTAATACCAAAAATTGAAAAGAGGAAATCTACTATCTTTTAGAAAGTATTTTTTTTACATGGTTTATTTCACAATGCTTATTATGGTTGGAGTTTTTTCCTACATGAAGATTCCCCTCTTTGTTTTTTTCCTTTACTTTGTTTATTATTAGAGTTTTTGAAGGGCTTACTTTGCCTC
Organism: Phaseolus vulgaris; assembly: GCF_000499845.2. Classification (NCBI taxonomy): domain Eukaryota; kingdom Viridiplantae; phylum Streptophyta; class Magnoliopsida; order Fabales; family Fabaceae; genus Phaseolus; species Phaseolus vulgaris. The sequence goes on along the minus strand of NC_023755.2, from coordinate 32,384,975 downwards.
TATTCTTCATTCATAGCTTGGGTTTATTTTGGATTTTTAAGAGCCTCTAATGTTGGTGTATACGAGAAGAGCTCATCAACAAAACTTTTCAAGGGGCTCAGACAGTGCCTTGTTGGATATCTTAATTTATTATTTTCCACTTTAGAGGAATATCATTTTGGTAGTTTGTCGTGCTTATGCCTGTAAAGTAGCTCATAGACAACATGTGTATTAACATTTTAGAGAAATTAGGGGTGAGTGGAGTGTTTACATGAATGATATCCCAAAAATGGATCATTAGGAGGTACTGGGGAGAGGGTTTTCAATACTTCAACTTAAAAAAGACATTATGATGTCATTGAACTAGTCAGATGTTTGTTAATTCAATTCTGCTTCCTATATCTCCCTCTAAATAGAAGAATTGGGATAACAAGGTTGAGTAGAAAGTTTCAAACTCGATAAACATAACATCCATGGTTACATATGTATGCTAAGTGGTGGGTTCATAATAATCTCTCTTTTCATGTATTCGATATTCTAAAAAGGGACAATGAATAATAGCACAATGATAAAGTTTTGTTCATTGGTTCTTATGTAAATGACAACATACCTAAAAACTCGTGGTGAGAGCATTTGTATGGTGTTAACAATACAAAAGAAAACAAAATAGTATAATATTAAAGTGAAGAACTTTTGATGACATTTTGTTAACGAGATACAATAGTGACAAAACAATATCCATCTAATGTTTTTAGGTATATATTCAATAATATGGAGATAAAAGAAGTAGGTAGTCAAACTTGTCCTAAATTTATAAGGTCGTATGTATAGATATGTGTTTATTTCTTCTTTAAGAGAGATAAATTCAATTATAGATTATAACATAAGAGTAATTATGTAGAAAAGTTATATATCTTTTTATATTTTTTAAAATTATGTTATTCATTTAATGCAATTTTTTTAATAAAATCACGTTATTTATTTTGTGTACAATGTATATTTATATTTTAAAATATAAAAGAATCTTGTTTACTTAATCCATACAATTTAAAAATCGTTCTAATATTTTATTGTTTTTGTTTGGACCAGGAATGTCTCATTCAGTTGAAAGCTATCGGTCTTCAACTAAAAGTGGAGGGTATATATAAAAGGTCCTCCTACCCTCAAGTTAGAACTTGGTATACGGTAGTTGAGAATGATAAATGCGTATATTGACATGATGTTGATCAACTTATTTATATTGGACCCTTATTCTCATGGATTTAGATTAACACATTTTTTGTGGTTAATTTTTGTATAGTCAAACACCAAATACGATTTCTTAATTAATTTTATTCTTAACTCGTCCTAAAGTGTCAAAATGTATTCATTTAAATAGTTAGTTAGGTGTAAAAGTTCTCAACACCATCCAATAAAAGTACTATAAAAATAAAATATGTGGAGAGTATAAATATTTGTAAATATATACACAAAATTAAAATTATCAAAGTTAAAATTACCATAATTTAAAAGGCATATTCATAACTTTCTGATTAAAGTCCTTACATAAATCAATTTCCAACACATCACATCCTAACATTGTCATATGTTAAGTTGCAAACAAGTGCAGAAGCCGCGACACAGCAAACATGAATTAATCAATTGGAAAATATTACAAATTACAATGAAGTCTGACATGAATCAAGTCACAAATTTGTACAGAGCTGCCATGCAAAAACTAATTAAAACAAATTACAAAAAACTATATCATGGTATTCTCCAATCAAACAAATGGCAAAGCTATATATTGAGAATTAATACAACTATTAAACAGTTCAGCTGCAACTTTATATGCCGACAAGTACAAGAAGACATACACGCAATCCCAGTTCACAAAGCTAGCGGGCACAATTTAGTGCATGGTGACTTTGTTCCAAACATCCACATCCACATACATATACATTACATATGTATATGATCAATTCACAAAACATGTCAAAAAGTTAATTATAGCCACACTTACACCAAAAAATGAAACGTTATTACATGCACCAAAGCAGAAGGTTGCTATGTTTGGTAATGTTTGTGTTTGTAGTTGCTTCGATCATGGAAACTTCATTGACAGAAGGAAGGGAAGTTTATCATTTGAATGATATAGGAAGATCCAGTAGGCGAGTAGATATTGGAGGAGATATGAAAAGACTTGGGACCCTTGCTGGCTTTCTTCCAAAAGGTCTTGTGCCACCTTCTGCGCCAAGTCCTGACATAAACTGATCCATGCCACTGTCCATTTTGTCTGCAATTTACACGTATAATCTTGTTAAAAGATTCATGCTATCATCAAATTATTCTTTAAATGTTCACATCTAGTGGTTTGATTTTCTATTCATTCCTAAATACAGTTATATAATGTATAAACTTTGTCTGCATTCTTTATTTCTGAGTTCTGATATGTATACAATAACTTGTACAATTTGGTGTTTTATCTCTCTCCATGTATCACCTTTAAAATAGTTTATATTTCTTTTATTGCCTTTTCTCTATGAATCATAACTATTTTTATAAATTATTGTGATATTGTGAAATATCAACGATGGTTCATGACCCGTAAAAATATGTCTCTTTCGAACAATGTCCATCATAGAATACAATATAAACTTTATAAAACTAAAGGTGTGTTTAGATTGGGGAGAGGATTTGAGGAAGTGGATTTAGAGTGATTTGAGAGGAAAGTGTAAAGAAAGTAAGGTTGTTTGAATTAGGATACATTAGAGGATTTGTGAGGAAAGTTTATTGATGTTTGTGTGTGATAGGATGGTTGTAAGAAAATTTTTATACTTTTAAAATGTATAAAATGTAACTTTACAAATTTACCTTTTTCTTAAAAAAATATTTTTCATCAAAATTAAAATTAACTTTTATTTTTGCTAATATTATTATTTAATAAATTTATTTTAATTATTATTAAATATGTAATTTATTTTTATTGTTTGTAATTTATTTATATTTTAATATAATTATTTATAAATTTATTTCTTTATTATTAAAAAATATATTTATATTTATAATTTATTATATATAATATGATTAATTATGTTATTTTATAATAATTATTTTTTCACAATTTTGATTATATTTTTAATATTTAAATTATAATTTTATTTTAAATACAAATAATAATAATTTAGATTTAAGATAAAAAGTGTAAACAAATAAATTAAAACTAATTAATTAAGTAAATATATATTTATTTAGTTAATTTTAACTTTTTTCGCAATCTATCAAACAAAGTTGTGAGAGAATTTTTTTTTTCAATTTTCGTGTAATTTTAACTTTTTAGTGCATTGGTATCTACGTTTTCCATACAAACAGTGAATACATCATTTTCTTCCCTGAAACAAACATGACTTAAGGGCCTGTTTTTATATAGGCGAAGAAATGCAAAGATTGGTGAGGAAAGGAGAGAAAGTTAGAAAAATAAGGCAGAATTGAGGTTAAAACACGAAAAACGATAACAAATTTTGGTCAAAACTTTTTTTGCTTGAAGGGATTTGAAGAGAAAGTTGATAATATATTATTTTTTTATAAAATTTAATAAAATTTATGTTAATTATATATAAATTATATTTTAATATATACATATAACATTTATAATTTATTTATTAATTATTAATATTAATTTTCATATTATAATAAAATAAATAATAAATAATAAATAAAAGATTAATTTAAATTTAAATTATTAATTTTAATAATATTTAATATTATTTTTTTTATTTGAATCTATTTTTATTTTAATATATATTTCTAAATTATTTTATAATATTTTTAAAATTTATTATATTTATCAAATTTGTAAAAACTTATATTTTATACATTTTACATTTTAAAAAAATAAAAAATATTTCACAATTATCACATCACACACTAACTTCAATAAACTTTCCTCACAAATCTACTATAACATATCTCAATCCAAACAAACTCATTTTCTTCTCAACTCACTTCAAATTCACTCCCTCAAATCTTCTCTCCAATCCAAACACACCATAAAAGAAAAAATAGTACTTAGCATTCAAGTAAAGAAAAACTTAAATCAATTATATGATATTACTTAGATCAACGCCACAAAAGTAATATGCAATAATGTTCTTAAAGATTAAAAAAATGACACAATTAAAAAAAATTAATGAATGCTTTAATTTATTTTTCAAATGAACATTTAAAATAATACTATCATATTGAATATATTTTTGGGCATCTCGAACCCAAAAAAAAGAAGGAAAACTCATAAAAAGAACATCTGTTCTGCCCTCTCGCTGTGTGTGTACTGAAAGCTAGGTAGCGCTGAGTGAAGAGAGGGAAGAAAAATGATGCTAATACGGTCAAGATGCAAACTTTTGAAATTTTTTGGCATTTCCGTTTCTGGGTCTCTTGGAATGTGCATGTACACGACGGAAAGCGTGTTGGCAAGTCTTGAAAATCGCGTGATGAAGGTTGGGGACCCTGTGAGTCCAGTGAGTTCTATTCTGAACCAATGGGTCGAAGAAGGCAGAGAAGTCACCTACTTTCAGCTCCATGGTCTTGTTCATCGCCTCTCTCAATCTCGTCGCTTCTCTCATGCCCTTGAGGTAATTTCACAATCAACTTTTTCATAACAAAAATCATGGACTTTTAAATGCATAATATTTATGGATCCTCGTGTATTTTTCATAATTCATGGGTCAATGGAGTGTTTAGGTTATGTTTGGACTGAGGGAAATGGTGGAGTGGAATAGAATGATACCTGGTTTTGAGGTTTTGTTTGGATGGAATGTATTAACCTGTTACAATGCATTCCATTCAATTTACTTTTACTCCCTATCTTCATGGAATTATTCTTTTTGTTTCACTTGGTTCCTATACTTGTTGCCATTTTAGTTTTAGTCCTATTAAGTTTAAGTTCCTATCCTACACTTGCATAAAATGTTAAGTTTTGGTAGTGATAAATCGCTACAAAAACTATGTAAGGATTAAAGTTTATATTTTTTTAGTATAGGAACTGAAACTTAAATGGGAAACTACTTAGACCAAATGACTAGTTTAGCCTAGTTTTGTTTTTCCATACAATGAAATGATAATTTTATTCTATTCCATTTTATTTCACTTACTGTTAGATACACAAACATAACCTAAGTCTTTTAGTCTTTCTGGTTTTTGATGATATAGAGAAGCTGAATTGAGAGGTAGAAATCCAAGTTATGTTGAATTCTATTACTAGTTGTGTGGATCCTTGTGTGCTTATTTCTTATTCAATATATTCTGATGTATTGTATTTGACCCCTTTAAAATCAAGAATCAAGGAAACATGCTTTTAGTTACTTAGTTTTTTTATTAGAGTGAAGGAAATATGTTTTTTGTTAGGTGATGGAATGGATGAGCAATGAAAGGAACTATGACCTGTCTCCAGGAGGCATTGCAAAACAGATAAACCTGATATCAAAAGTACAGGGTCTTGAACAAGCTGAGAGATATTTTAGAAGCATCCCTGATGCTAAAATTGGGTTTAAGATATACGCTGCACTTTTGAGATGCTATGTGAAACATAAATCTCTGGAGGAAGCAGAGGTTGTCATGAAGAAAATTAAGAAGTTTCATCCTCTGGATATAACTGAGTGTTATAATCTGATGCTGAAACTGTATGCTCAGATGGGTAAATATGACAAATTGGATAGGTTGATGCTAGAAATGAAAGAGAAGGATATCTGCAATGCCAGGACATATGCGATTCGGTTAAATGCATATGTGGCCGCCACAGACATAGAGGGGATGGAGAAGTTTCTTATGCAAATGGAAGCTGATCCCTTGGCAACTGTGGACTGGTATACATACTGTAATGCAGCAAATGCTTATCGGAAAGTACATAACATCGAGAAGGTCACGGCCATGTTAAAGAAATCAGAGCATTTAGCCACAGGCAAGACTAGGAGACTTGCTTATGAATCTATTCAAACTATGTATGCTGTTATTGGGAACAAGGATGAGGTTTATAGGCTTTGGAATATTTGCACAAGTCTTAAAAGTTTCTGCAACTCAAGTTACATAAGTATGTTGAACTCTTTAGTAAAGCTAGATGACATTGATGGGGCAGAGAAGATTTTTGAGGAATGGGAATCTAAATATGCAAATTTTGATTACAGAATTCCAAATTTGATGATCTGTGCTTATTGTAAAAGGGGTCAGTTTGATAAGGCTGAGGCCTTTATCAAACGGCTTTTGGATGGTGGGAAGCCATTAGATGGAAGAGCGTGGGACAAAATGGCATGTGGGTATCATGCAGATAATGATATGGTGAAAGCAGTTGAGGCAATGAAGAAAGCTGTATCAAGAAATCTAGCAGGAAGGAAACCAGATCCTATTACTCTAATTGCATGTGTTAAATACCTGAAAGAGAAAGGAGACTTGGATTTAGCCCTTGAGATTCTTACGTTATGCATAGAGAAAAGGCATATCTCTGTCACTTCCTATGATGGATTGGTAAGTTATGTTCATAATAAAACCCCAGATACTGAACCACTTGATCTTATTAAAGGAGATTATCAAATGTATGAAAATGGAAGCACTCAACTTCTTAATAGGGAGAACTGATTGTTGAATATAATTACTTTTATATTAGTAAAAGAATAAGATTCAATATTTTTTTTATTGGATATCACCTGTTAAATACCGATTTAAGTACTAATAATATCTTTGTCAATACTTAACCAAATCTTGTATTTAGATGTGGTATCTCATTAAAATAAAAAAATATTTATGGAATATATATAAAAGTGCGGCTCATAAATAACATTCAATTTTCACTATAGTGTATCTCTTGCACTTTTATGGGCAAACGTCTAGTATAAATCTTTTATGAACGTGTATTTCTTACATTTATGAAAACACACTTGTAGTCACATGATCAAACATTTAGTGCAATCTTTCACATGCATGTGGACACAACCACAGTCTATGATTGAATCTTTAGTGTAATTTTTTCACATGAGTGTATCACACTTATGTGAACGCAATCACAACCTTGATAATCTCATCTACATTTTTTTTTTGTCTCAGCATGTCTCCTGCACCTCGGTGGATGAAGGTTCACCTTGCTGGTGAAACCTTTTTTTCAATTTTCTATGAGTATATATAACCAAACCTCTATGATTAGACCTTTTATGCATTTTTTCTGCATGTGTGCCTCTTATACTGATATGAATGGAGCCACCTCAACTGGTTCCAATCCAAAAATAAAATGATATGGACAAAAGTTGATTAAAAAAATGACTACAAATATCTCCTCCTTATTAAATTTTACATATCAAATATATTTATGTTGTGTCATATTGGTATTTATCTATATTTGTCACATGAAATACCTATAAATGATGAGATGCAAAAAGTTATACTCATACACATGACAAAGTGCAGATAGTTAATTTTACATTAACAAGCTCAATCACAAGTCAAATTTAAAAAGTAGCTATATGTCGCATTATGCCTTGAATATTTCTAACTTGTCTCTACAATTTAAGGATCTTCAATTCATGTTTCTTGTCTTGAACATATTTAGTTCAACTCCATGCTTTAAGCATTTGTAGCTTAGCTTCACACCATAAGCATGTTCATCTTAGCTCATGTTCATCTTAGCTCACACCTTGAGCATCTTTAACTTGTCTTATGTCTTAAACATCTCTAATTTCCTCTTGCCTTAAGTATCTCTAGCTTAGTTCTCGTCTTTAGAATCTCTAGCTTAGTTCACGCCTTAAACATTTATAGCTTGATCTCATGTCAATAGCTTGATATGATGCCTTAATAAATTTTTTATTAAAGTATGAAAATGTGTTTCATTTGACTTTATTTCATGAACATCTCAACCCGACTCTACAATATTTTTAACTCGACTTCATATCATAAGAATATATAAAAGACATAAAAGAAATGTTATATTATTAACAAAAACTTAAATGAATTTTCTTGAGTTGCTCTAAAAGTTGTATGTTGAATTATATGAAGAACTTAAATACTCCCAACAAATACTAAGATTAAAAAAGTCTAAAAGCTCTTGGACATCACAAGTAGTATGCTCCACTGAGTCATTTGCATCAATCTCTTTCTTATTTAGAATTAAAGAACATGTTTGTGTAAAAAAACCTATTTACAACAATAAATTTACATCGATTTCACTGTCAAACAATGTCCTCAAAGCGTGATGATATGAAAAACATGGGAAAAAAAATTGCACTCAACTTTTATGTAGGAATAAAGAGTGTACACCATTTAATTAGTATTGTAATAAACGGTTTACACCAATCTCTTCTTAGTTAAGCATTAACACTGTATTTATTTTTGACGTTACATTGTTTATAGAGACTTCTCAACACTGATTTGTGCATATAGAAAAGACGCAGAGAGTGAGTTTATAAGCCTCCCATTCATGGGGAGAAGAGATTAGAAACTGATGTCAATTACTAATTTTCCCTATAATTGATTGCAATAATATCAGAGATATTCTTCAATCACTATACTGCCGTTTTATGGTGACAAAATATTTTATTATTATCCACCTTTATAGTAATGAATATAAATCAATTAATTTTTTAAATTTATTTTACACAATACTACTTTTTTTATTTGATAATAATAATAATAATAATAATAACAATAACAATAATAAATCAACAATTGTTATTTTTAATTTTTACATAATATTTTTTTTTGGAATAATAATTTTTTTAGAATAATCTAAAAATATGAATACTAATAATTAGTTAAAACTATTTTATGAAATAGTTAAATGATATTACATAAATAATAGTTATCAGTTATTTTTAAAAATTATTTTTTAATTGAATCAATTAGCTTGTACTTAATTTTTTTTAAAAAATAGAAATTTCAACCGTTGTTTAAAAAGGTCATTATCGATTATGGCTAAATGCAATAAGCGATTATGCATTTAGTTATAATTGATTATACCTAATACATGAATAATGCCAAATCGTATATAGAAGAAATCAATTAAAGCAATTTAAGTTACCATATTTAAGAAATTAAAGAATTAAATTTGACCTTATAATCCTTAAATTAATGTAATAAACCAATTATTTGCAATTTGAAGGTTTAAATTGAAACTTGAATTTGATTTTATTAATCTGATTGAAAATTAATCATGCTTCATAATAATAATTGCACGCAAATTATTTGTATTTAATAATTAGATACGTTAACATAAAAGGACGTACATAATGTATTAGTTCTAAAGGCATAATAAATTATGCATTTTGTTTGCACCAAGACTCATAAATGCAATAATAGAAAATAAAAGATGAAGATTTCTGATGTAAAGTCATGTTTCATGTAAAATAAATGAAGTTAAAAAAAAATTGTTTTGTAAATATAATAAATTATTTAAAATTAAAATAATAAACATGTTTTTTATATTATTTGTGGTTACATTTTTTAATAAATTTTGTTATATAATAAAATGTGTGATACATAAAAATATTTTATAGTGCAAAATTGTAATGATATATATATATATATATATATATATATATATATATACCGTGGTCTTCGGGTGTTGACCGACCTCGAACGTTGATCGATCTCGAGTTTCACCCGGGTTTAGCATCAGGAATGCACCTATGTCAGAAGGGTGTCTCCTCCTGATACCCACGGGTAGGGGTGACCGTGAAGGAGGCGAGACAGTAGGAGGCGACACGATAGGGACGTGGAGGCCTCAGGCCCTCAGCACCCAGACAGTAATGATAGATAAAGAAAGGTGGTTTCCAAGCCACACCCCTAGTTTCAGCAGGGAGAGACCCAACTCACGAGGGATCCGTGCATGAGGTGTAGGGACGCGGCAGTACGCACCACCGTTAGAAAGCCAATGGGACAAAGACGGCCCATGGGAAGATCACGTCCCAGAGGGTGATCTGCATGCATGGCACGTGAGGAAGGTGAGGTACTCTCAGGGCAAATGACTCGGAGCTTGGGCGCATGAGTTGGCACCCAAACAGTCATCCCCGCGCGAGTTGCACTCCAGCGAGGCAACCTTACACGCTGAGAAGGCCCTAAGACTGGGAACAATGTTGCTAAGGAGCGCCCTCAGAATACGCAAGTATCAGGCTGACACGTGGACAGAAACATCGGTAAGGTATATAAGGTTTTACGATAAACAGACTAAGGTACGTTTTCACATTTTACGCACAAGGGAACTCAGTGAGATAAAATTTAGTTACGATTCAGTTACGCACTTCTCTGAGCACTGAGCTGGTGGTGTTCTACGACGGGAAGTGTTACGGTGTTTTCTGTCATAGCTGACCTGAGCGTCGGAGCGCAAATGGCCGCGAGGGCGTCCATTTGTCTCTTTGTTTCAGGTGTTAGCAGCGGAGGAAGAACAACGTTGGAATAGAAGCAAAGGGTTCGTGAAGCGAAGCTCGTAGAGACATGCGAAGGTGTCCAAGTCCAAACTGCAGGAACAATATGTATATTACGCACTATTGATCTTAAATTTTTTAATCAATTTTCTTTTTATTTGAAAATAAAGTTACATTTAATTGAGTATTAATTTGATATTAGTGATTTTTCATTTTCTTTCCTTGTAAAATAAATATTAAAAAAAAATTAAAATTTTATATAAGTATAAAGTTATATTTAAAAATTTATTATTCTTAAATTCATGAAAATTTATAAATTTATTAGTAAAAAAATTAGATATTTTTTCAATTTATAAATTAATTACTTCATAACCAATTATTTTTTAAATTCAATTTATATTTCTTGTTCTCAATTTATAACAAAGGGTATTTTGATAAAGGATTATACAACACAATTATTTTTTTTTCTTTTCACATTAATAAAATCCATCACAATTTTTCCACTCATTTTAACTTTTTTCTTTTCTTTTAATCCAAATAACTTCCCTTACTATTCACTTTCATTTCATTTCTTTCTCTTTCCATCCTCTAATTGGTTAAACAATAAAATATTTGATTGTATATTCATGGTTAAGCACTAGTCTTTGTGTCTAACCCTACACTAACCATTCTAATAATTCTGAATCAATTTATGCACTAACCATTGTGCTTTGATCTCTATTAAAAGTGTGTAATAAATCTGGTATCAAGCACGAACTATTGTGTTTCAATTCTTATAAAACAAGCACTACATATCGTGCTTCAATATTTATAAACAAACATTAAACATTATGGTTCATCCTTTACAAGCACTAATCACTGTGCTTCAAAATCTTACAATACAATAAAACTTATTTACCTTAAAAAAGAAGTGACCAATTAAATTGTTCACATACTTAAAAATTATTAAGATTTCAAGCATGTGGAGTGATACCCCTACTAACCCTTGACTATTGTGAGAATATTCACATATTAATTATCAATTCTAAATTGTTATCTCGTAGCAATACTTATTTTTTTTTATGAATGATTTTCAATATAATAAATAATAACAAATTATTAAGAGAAATTATTATTTATTTTTATTAAATTAATAACAATCCTATTTAAATCTTTATGTTAAGTAAATCCACAAACTCAATTTATGTCCACAAACAAAACTCATTAAGAATTTCTTTTATATTATAACATGAAGTTTCTCTCAGGTCTTATAGTACTAAACTTTCAACTCAAACATTTTATTACAAGGTCCTAATATAACCATACAAAGTTGTCAAACTAAATTCCAATTGAAGATGCTCCTCAACAAAAACAATTTACGTGTATAGTGAATCTCTTAAGGGGAGAACAAAACGTCAACCGAACCTCTGGAACATAAATAGAAGTGGTAGATGGTCTACGTAGAGGAGATGGTTCATTTAGAAAGTCTTTGAACCTTTAGACGGTAAAAGATCTATAGACGATCTAACTCCTCTAGATGGTCTACTACCTCTTAGACGGTCTAGGAGCCTTTGTACACAAATTTTGACTAAACCAATCTTCACAAATCTCCACCTTAGTTCAATATAAATCTTCTTAGTGATAAAACACCCAAACTTGTAAATTCAATCACCTATCAACTAGATTAAATACATGAATGAAATAACTTGTTGTTAGGCAACACCTTTATGATTATATCGGAAGGATTATGATTCATTGAGATTTTTGCAACGTTCACAAATCCTTGTGCAATATCTTCTCTCACAAAATGCAGTTTCACATCAATGTGCTTCATTCTCTCATGATAGACTTGGTTCTTTGAAAACTATCGCACTACTGTTGTCATAATAAACTATTACTACTTGGTCCAGCACTTTTAGCTCCTTGGCTAGACTTTTTTTAGCAACAATGCTTCTTTTACAACTTTTGTCATGACCATATACTTCGTCTCAGGGGTTGACAAAGTTAACCACCTTTTAGAGACTGGCATTCCAACTTATGGCAGTACCCTAAGCATTAAGCACATAGTCAGTGAGAGATTTCTAGTGTTCAAACACCCATCGAAGTTTGAGTCAACAAACCCTTCTATGAGAACATCTTCATCAGATTGTCTAGCTTTACCATAACCTAAGACTCTTCCAAGTGACCTCTTTAAGTAAAGAAGGATCCACTTAAGATCTTGGCAATATGCTCTCCCAGGGTTAACATAAACCTTCTTACAACACTCATAGCATAAGCTATGTCAGGGCGCATGCAAACCATATCGTACATAAGAGAACCAACTAAATTTGCATATGCAAGATAATGCATATAGCATTTTTCCTCTATCGTCTTAGGAGATTGTTCATAACTCAACTTATAATGGGAGGCAAGAGGTGTGGAAACACGTTTTAAGTTTGTCATGGTAAACTTATTAAGATTTTTTTTGAGATATAAATCCCGAGAAAAAGTATAGATGTTGAGCAAGATGCTTTAATGTCTCCAAATCTATGTGGAAAGCTTGAAGACTCTGTTGATGTGTGTGTGTGTGTTTTGTCTAGTAGTTTTTAACTTGTTAATTCACTTATTGAAATGATCCAAACTCATGTGATCTTTATTTCTTTTGAAAGAAGTGTTTTCTTAAAAGTTGATAAATTTTTATTCAGTTGTTTTTCAAATCAACTAGTTGAAAAGGTTGTTACTCAAGGGTTTGAGGCTAAGGAAAGTTTTTCAACCTGTTGAATTGTCAAAACAACCTATTGTTTGACACTTGGTGATTTTCAAAATGATTTGGAAAAGCTTTTCTTATTATGTCTTTGTTGTCAAACATAAACAATTGGTTATTTTAATAAAACAACTGGTTGATTTTTTGAAAACCTTAATAGAGAAATTATTCCAATCGATTATTTTGGAAAACAACCTGTTATTTTCATAACAAAATTCTGTTAAGTGGTTTGAACTAGTTTTAAATTATTCCTACTACTTCTTGTTTTTTATCTAACAAATTTGACCACTTGATTGATTCTATATAAAGGTAGTTTGATATTCTTTTCAAGACTCTAAGAAAGAGAGATTGCTAAAAATGTTTTTCAAGATTTCAAAAGCTTTGAATCATCTCAAGTGTGTGGAATATGATTGAGTTTTGTATACTTCTGAACTATAGCTTTATAATACCCTGGTATATTCTATTCTCTTCTCCTTGAACATTGTATTTATGTGTGTTCTTGTATAAGGCAGTTTCATAAAAGTGTTTTTGAAAATTGTGGTGTTGCCAAAGAGTGGTGTGTATTCTTAAGGGGTTCAAGATCATCACTCTTGGTGTGTTTCTTTTAATCTAGGTTTGATTACATAGTGAATTCTCAGTGGTTAGCTGAGGACTAGATGTAGCTCTTGGTTAAGAGTGAACTAGTATAAACCTCTTGTGTGATTCTCTCTATCTCTCCTCTCATAAATTATTTTAACTTTGTTTCATATTCTGTTGGTATAAACAACTAGTTGTTTCGTGAAAACAACAAGTTGATTTTCTTAAATAACCTTAAAACAAAAATTTTATTGAGTTGAACAGAAAATCAATTAGTTGATTTTTCAGAACTTCAAATCACATTGTCTAGTTTTCTCAATACCAATATCATTCTAGTAGCTTCCAGGTCCTTCATCTCAAACTTGTTATGATAACCTTTTTTATCATCTACATACAACAACAATATAATGAACAATCTACTAAAAACTTGAGTAGACATAAGTATCATACTTACTACTTTCAAACCCAATTCTAGCAATGAACTCATTAAATCGTGTGTTCCATTTTCTTGGAGATTATTTCAGACTATACAAAGATTTGTTTCATTTGCAAACATAATCTTCCTTGCCTTCTATCTCAAATCCTTCTAGTTATTTAATGTAGACGGTTTCGTCTAAGTCTCTATACAGGAAATTTGTCTTAACATCCATCAGTTCCAACTCAAGGTCATGCTCAACAACCATGGCTAACATCCTTATGGATATGTGTTTCATAACAGAGGAGAAAACATCATTATAATCCACTTATTCCCTCTGCGTATCACTAATCTTGCCTTGAATCTTGGTTTATCAGTTCCTGGAATGCCATCTTTTCGTTTGAAAATTCATTTGCAACTGACCAACCTAGAACCTTCAGGTCTACGAACCAAAGTCCATGTATTATTTTATGAAGTAACTTCTTCTCCTCTTTCATAGTGTTTAGCCATTGAGTCTTCTCCTTGTTTGCTAAGACTAGGGGTGGCAAAACAGGTTAGTCCAATCCATTTTGGCGAGCTGACCCGCCAACGTTTTACAAGCTAAAATTGTTAACCCGCCTCGTCACCGGGTGGATTGGCGGATTGTCCCATCACTTTTCATTTTTTTTTCTTTTTTGTATATATAAGGAAGAACAATAAAACTGAATCAAACTTTAATATTCTAATCAAATAAGGTTTAATGCCTAACAGAATAAAGTAAATATCAATAATATTTTAATGAATCAAATGATGTATAAAAAAATTAATGTAAAAAATGTTCTATATAAAATATTGACCACCAACAATTTTGATTCCAAAAGCATGACATTCTTCTTTTAAAGTGTCAAAAATAAAAAAGGACGAGCTAGTCTGTCCTGCCCTGTTTGTGGCCCAACAACTTGACGAGTTTGATAGATGGGACCGATACGGACTGACAGGTTCAAAAGATTGATCTGTCCCACCTAAATGATGACGGGTTGGAGGGTTGACTCACCGGAATTGACCCCTTTTCCATCCCGTTAAGACATACGATATATTAAAAAGTTCATCTACCAACACTTCACTAACAACCACCAAAAAATACACAAAGAAGCTGGTTCAAAAAAAAAATCTTTAAACCATTAGACGGTTCAAGATCTTCAATCAGTCTAACACCTTTAAACGGTTTATTACATATTACCTCTTAGACAATCTAATTACCTATATACACAGATTTTAAGTGAACAAATCTTCATACTTCAAAATAATAATAATAATAATAATAATAATAATAATAATAATAATAATAATAATAATATTTGAAGTCTCATCTTACTAGTTACAATCTTTTATTATTATGTAATCTTTTAGTACCTTAAGAATAAAAAAAGTCTATGTGGAGATTCTGGATATCATTATATATCTTGGAAGTGCAAAGCTTATATCATTTCATTCGGATACGCTTAACTTTTCACCAAGAACAAAGTGGGTACTCAATTGATATAAAATTGTTTCAATTTAATGGTGGTTTGATGTCTCTTTTACTATATAATTGCATTAAATATTCAAACAGTATCCTTCTTATAAAAAAGACACATGGCCTATAAAAAATATGGAAATGGAAATTGTTTTAATTTAATTAATGTAGTCTAGGGTACCAAGTTTCTTTAAGGACAAAATTGAAGTTAGGTATATCTTTTGTCCTTATTTATTTGGTATGGGAGGCTTTTTATTATTTATTAGTATATTAAATAAGAGTCAATTATCTGCGTGCATTTGTTAAGAAAAAAATATGTTAAAAATAAAATAGAAAAGAAGGAGAGATAGAGTGAATAAATATAGATTAAGAATAGTGAAAATATGAATTTTAATTCAATAAAAAATTAAAATAAAAATAAAAATCCTTAGTATCAATTCTTAAGATAAATAAAAATAGAAATAAAAATTAATTCTTAAGATAAATAATCTACTATTAATTCTTTTAGTAGAAAGTCGATCCATGAAACTAGTCAATTATCTAAAGATAAGTTGTTTTTTTCTTCAATTCTTTCTATTATCATTTATTTTAAAGTTGATCAGAACTAATATGACTAAAATTGTTCAAGTTTTCTTTGAAAAACTAATGGATTCACTAATACAAAAATGTTCATTAATTATAATTATCAAATAAGTTGAAACGTGATTATGTAGTATTTAATGTTGGTTTGTGAAAAGAATTAAATGGGGTAAATCTACATATTCTATTTATCTTTTCTTTTATTTAATTACAACACTCTAACTATCAGTCTTTAAATAGGTAATGGTCAATATTTCAGGTGATCTTCCGACTTCTCAACTGATCTGTTACTTCTCATTAATGATCATCATAAATAAAATGGTTTTTAAATGATAAACGACTATTTATGGAACAATGAATAAGAGTTATATGACTAATCAAAGAGACTCATATAAGTTAACTTAAAGGATATCACCTGATCAACCCATAAAACCTCACTCTTTGAAGTAACATATTATCTTTGTATTTCTATAGACTTAAGTATAGGATAAAAAATTTCAAATTTTTAAGTGCACCTCCTCCTCTCATCGAAAACCAACTGGAAATTTCCTTAAAAACATCTTATTCTCGTTGAGTTAAACTCCCGAATTCATTTTCTATCTCTTCTATTTTCAATCTCTTCCACAAACTTTTTAAATTTCAAATCTAATTTTAGTAATAAAAATATTTGACGGTGAAAGATAAAAGTAATTTTCATCACCATTAGTTTAGTCATACAAGATTATATCTATTAATTTAATATATATTAAAGGGAGTTTTATCTCTGTTAACATCCAAAGTAAATTTTATCCTCTCTCTAAGTAAACGGGAAGTTAATGTAAGTCAACTTTATTACCCGTCTTGTTATTATTGGATATCCACGAAAACATACCTACCATTTTTTTTATACTTACAGGTATTTATGTTTTGCATTTGTATTTTTTTAAAATAAAATTATTTTTAAAGTATAATTTAAATAAAAAATATAATAAAATATTAGTGCAAATAAATTTAATTGCTCACAAAAATAATTTTAAATAAATAATATCGCAAAATATAAGTTTTAAAATATTAATTTTTTAAAAAAACTACTAAATAAAAAATATATAAATAAATTATAAATAATTTTTCTATCACTAATATTTTTCTTACCTGTAACTTTATTTGATTACTTATTTGTTTTTAAGTATCTAAATAAAATGTATTAATAAAGATTCACTTACTGATGATTATTTACATATTAGATACTGTTTTCGTCAAATTTGAAGTTGGGAGTTTGGAGCTGGTCTTCTGAGATAATTTTTTTTAATCGCAACTTTTGAATGTTCGGGGATCACAATAAGATGAGGGGAGCTCCATCGGTTGACAATACTCTGACGACCAAGTCAGTGAGAACATAAAATATCAAACTGTAGTGTGTATTGCATAGAATAATACCCCATTTCTTGTTGAGGGTCATCCTTTATTTATAGAGTTTTTCCTCATAATGATATCACAACAAATTTAAATAATAGTATTTTATCTTCAAAATAATATTACAACATATTTAAATAATAATAATCATATATTTTATCTTCATAATAATATCACAATAGATTAAATAATAACAATCATATCTTTTATCTTTTATGAGTTTATAAGAAATAAAAATCATTTGAATAGAATCTTTATCAATCAATATTTCATTAGTTTTTTCCTATCTCCATGTAACTAAAAGATAAATAATATTTGATATCTTGCTAAAATGTAACAACCATTTTCCCGATTACCTCACATCGGGTTTATATCCAATTAAGATCATATTGATTATATTACCGATATAACCCAGACAATACACAACCCCCTAGTCTCGAGCCCAGCGAACGAAGCGATGAGACTATAGTCAATGTTCACATGAAAAAACCCCTTTGCATTAGAAGCGATTTTGCATGTGGCTCAAAGTACTTTATGACAAGACGAGAGTGTGTCAATTATAAATGTGATCTGATCATAGTCGTCAGCCAAGTTGGTATGATCTTAATCAACCAAGTTGTTTACTATACTTTCGTCAAGTTTTCACCAAAATTTCGTTAAGTTTTTAGTTGCTTCGAAGGGATTTCATTCAAATGGTTGGGTGAAGCCTAATTGATATCTTGTGAAATAAACTTGACCTGAAGCGTTAATTAAATAGATCCATCGTAAATTTTTCATAACAGTTATTGCTCATACCTTGGTTGGCCGAAGTAGTCCGACTGTGGTTATCATTGGACAAGATGGTTTGATCGTGGAAGTCGTCAGCCTAGTCTGCTCGATCATAGTATTCGGTTAAGTAAGTCCGCTCATAGAAATTGTGGACGGTCAAGTTGGTCCGATCTTAAGAATCGGCCAAATCAGTTTGTTTGTAGAAACCTCAATGGTTGAGTTGGCCCGCTCATAAAAATGTCGTTGACCGACTTGGTTTGATGTTAGGATTCAGCCAAGTTGGTATACTCCTAGAAATGTCGTTGATTGACTTATAGAATTCGACCAAATTGATCCGCCCGTAGAAATGTCGTTAACCGACTTGATCCAATCTTAGAATTCGATCAACTTGATCCGTCTGTAAAAATGTCGTTGACTGACTTGGTCCATATCTATTCATCAAGACTGAATAATTAAAATAATCACCCCTCCTTCTTAATATTTATGAAGAATGTTTATTTAATATTCGTTACAAAATTTATCCACGAATATATATGAAGATAGATTGTACTCTTATACTTTAATCTTGAAAGAAAAATCAAATCAATAATTTAGTTGGATGGATCTATCAAACTTGTAATCAAATGTGGCTTCCCAGATTGGTCGGTAATTAATCGCCATCAATAATCCTGAGTGTAAATAAAAGTTTGAGAAGGATGTTGCAATAACACGTCACTACCCTTCTAAAAAGGTTACCTATTATAGAAGCAGTCTGCGTCAAAAAACTGTGTGCCCAATGCACACTCCAACTCACTGCTTTATCACTCTTTTTCATACTTACAAGTTATTCCTCAACCACTTTTGTTTGGATTAAGGATAAATTTTAGAAGGTGAATTTGAGATTATTAGAGAAAAAAATGTGAGTAAATAGATTAAGATAAATAAAATGAGAAGTTATTCTTTTTTATACTCAAGTTATTCCTCAACCAAGCCTTTTCAGTCACTTTCATTCAACAAAACTAGTGAAAACAATCTTTTGTAATAATCTCCTATTTCAGTCCCGTGCCCCAACATTCATATACCACAATGTTCTGTTTTCAAGGACCAAATTTAAGAAGGCAATGTCTTTGCGTTTGGGCTTGGGAACATCCTATTTTTAGCTTCACTCGAAAAAAATATCTGATGCTGATTCAAAACTTTTGGCATTTCCCACGTCCGTTTGTTCTTAATGATTAAATTTTGTTGAAGAAATGCATCTTTCCTTTGTCATTTTATAAATAATGGATCTGATAGGAATAATTTGCTAGAAACTGTTTAGATTTTTTTTCAAAAAAAAAGCCTTAACTCTTTGCAAAATCCATGACTACAAAACCAAGTTTAGGTATCATTCTAGATCATTTTTATTCCATTTTTTTATAGGCAACACTTGAATTAATTATCCTATTATTATTGCCTTCACTCGGAAGCAAAGGCACCCTACAAGCTACACGGAATCCAAGCAAAGCATGGAAGCCAAATTATATAACTTAAATCTTCTGCTATATACAGAACTTCTGAACAATGTTATAAAGAATCTGGAAATGTAAGACAGTTTAGCTTATACCAAACTGAACGTCCAAATTAAGCACAAGTTGTAAACTTACGCAAACATCTATTTCAGGGCTTATAAAAATAACGTATGATCTGCCCATTAAATTCTTTACCACATATTTCAATAATCTCTTCAGGGTATGAAAAAAACTTTCTTATGATAATAGTTCAACCTTTTTTTTCCTACCATTATAGAAAACATCTAACACAAATGCTAATATGATAAACATTTATTCAATAAGTCCACAATTAAGCTATGTACCAAAACGGGCCTAGTTACAAATATCTCAACATCAAACAACTCTAAAATATATGACGCTTCTAGCAGAATCTGCATACTGCTTGTATACATACTGCTTGTATTCTATACAGGGATGTGTAGCAGAACAAATATGGAATAGAAATCAGAATAAGAGAAGACAAAAAACTATGCAACAAAGGAGGAAAAATGTGATTCTACTGAGTGACCTATCAACTTGCATTAAGTGCCTTCTGACCCTTGGATTACTGCTCCCTGAAAGATCATATGAATTCGGGTATGTGTATACGTTAGTCATCTGGTTTCCAAAGACCCTTGCATATATCATCTCTCCAAAGATTCCATATGTTGTATCAAATGCATTAGCTAGTGAACCACCAGTGTTGAACATTGATGAAGGGTAACTGCCAGAAATTGAGTTGAACTGTTGAGGATGATTCGGATAATGGCGGTGATAAACATGAGAAGTATGTCGGGAAACAGCTTCAGAATCATGTGATCTTGATGAGTTGGTCAGCCATGAAGGACCAAGGGGTCTTCTTGGTATCACAATCCCTACTTGGTGACCTTTGCCTTTAGAAGGTAGTGTGGTTCGGTCAGGGCCATATAGTGGAACAAGTGATGACTCTGAGATTTCTGATTTGCATACTGGACATTGTTGGTTCTCTTCATTTTCAGAGGAGGCACTACGGAAGTTAAGCCATTTGTAAATGCATGGCCAGCAGTAGAGATGACCACAAAGAGTGACCACTGGATCTTGCACACACTCCAGGCAGATGTTGCAATCAAAGCCACTGGAGGCTTTTTTATCCGAATCTGCACTATCATCATCACCAGCACATTTCCATGTTTCGTGAGATGATTTATCTTCAAAGGAATCCAACTGGGGCACAATGTCCTCGAAATACTGGTCTAAGGCCATGTCTCTTTTGTCTTGTGCAAAGTGTGTCTGAATCTGGAAAAACAAAGTGCAAGAATAGTAAGTGGCTGCTAATAGGGAATCCACAATCCATAAATGAAGTTTCGTCAATACAATAGGATCTAAAAGGTCTAGAGAAGGTATACGGAAATGGAAAAAACTACTTGAAATTACAAGTTTTAAATAAAAACGAAACTGCATCCAGAACAAAGTCATTCATTCTTTATTAAAAAGCTTTGTACAGCACCAGTAGACAATCAATTCAGATTTTGATTTGGCGTCCTGAATTCTCTAGAACCTCTCTGCCAATTTCTCAAAGTGATTAAGAGAGCACACCAAGTTTTGGTTGGTTAGGAGTACGTTAACATCATCTCACCTACCATTTTTTCAGTTGTTTCAACACAAATATCATGTGATTCAATTTGTTCAATCACCAAATTTGTCAGCTAAGGAGAGACCTACTAGACAAAAATGTTTAATTTTCTTCAGACCACTTAGTATAAAAAATAACCCCGTGATTTTGATACCCTTTCTCAAGAAAACAGAACAAATACTCCGAGTCAACACTTAACTACTTGGCTGACTGCAGTCACTGATTACCATTAATTGAAAGAACAAAAAAAAAACACCAAAAACAAAAAGAGCATTGTTGCAGACCCACTGCTTGGAGAAATAATCACAAATCTAATCTCAATAAGAAAGCTAGAAATACAAAACTATATCAGAATTACTGTTGCACCCCTACCAAAAGTACATTCAGAAGAAAAGGTACAAAACGAATTATTTCCCAAAAATATGCTCAAAATGGTTATTTTGCGTACAAAGTAGTAGCGAAGTCAATGCAATAGTCATAATAACACCACAAGAGTTAAATTAAGGAAGCGGTTCTAAATAGAAAAGGTTCTTCCAGTTAAGAACCAACAAACCCTCCAAACAGAAGAAAATGAAAAATCTAAGTGTTTCCCTGAATAATTATAGAAAGGCAGGAAAACAACTTATAATATAAATGGCGATTAAATCTATGCGATACTCCTTATTCAATCTTCAAGCGATCGTGGACCTTACATAGACCAAGGTGAAAACCAAACTTGTTGAGTTGAGAAAAATTAATATCAAGAGACGAAAACACACCTTGTTGAGCACAGAAGAACTGAACAGATGAAAAATGACAGAAACATTTAAGGCAAAAAGAAGAAGATTCCAAATTCCATAATTTTGAAAAAGAGGGGTAAAAAAACTGTATACTAGGTTTCAAATTTGAACATAAACCTCTGCAAAGAAAGTTCATTCAGATGATGCCTACTCAAACAAAATCATTGTTGGAAACTATGAAGAAGCCCAAAGCAGAGAGTGGAGTAAAAAACAAATATTTTGCCGGTACTTTTGAAAAAGAGAGAATTTTTGTGGCAGATTTGAAAACCCAGATGAAAGCAAGAGGCTAAGGAAATAATCAAATAAGAATAGAACCCAATTGCAAGCCCCCCATGAGAGTGAGAGAGAAGGGTGTGTGAATACTTACAGATAAGAGAATTGAGGAAGCGTAGAAATTGAGTATTGAAGGGTGGAAGAAGAAGGAAGAGTGAAATGTGAATGAATGAAAGAAGAAGGAATGAATCCGAAGAGAGAAAGAGGAAGGGAATTTGTTTTATAGGCATACAAGTCAGAAGAAGAGAAAGTTCAACAGTAGCTTCCATCAAGCTTCTACCACAACTGCCAAATTATTATTTTTTATTCAAAAAATTAAAAATTAAAATAAAGTAAAATAAATTTGCCCAACGGAATGAATAACCATCTCTATCCGCGGCTTGCCCACCGGATACTAAACTTCTCTACTGCCTATTTATTTTTCTTTCTTTTAACAAATGTATTAATTAATTATATCCTAATAAATTTATAAATCATATACAGAATCCATTTTATTCATCTGATTATTGAATTATAATTATATATATATATATTAATTAAATTTTATAAATCAATAAATCATAATCAGATATTCCATATTTGTGTTTGCAGAATTGATATAAATGTTTTGGCATGCTTAAAGTAAAATAAGCTTTTAATGCTCTTTAATCATTAATCATTTAACTAAAAGTTATATATATTATTTATTTATTATTTGTGTGACCTACTACACCCACTCATTTCCTTAGTTGAATTTTTCTTTCTGTTTTAATAAATTCATAATTATAAATGCTGAAAAGAAAAATGTCAAACTACATCCACAGAATATATCAGTTAAAAGTTTAGTGTCTTTTAAGAGTGTTAAGAGCTCATTCAAATACTGTTTATATATATTAAAAGAAAAACAAAGTATAACAATTAATATATTTAAAAATGTGAAAATATAAAAATCTTAATTTTAACTGTCCGTCACAATTGAAAATATATTTATAAAGAAAGTATGCATATAATTAATTATCTTAAAATCATAATCAATCATGTGTATAAATATTTTATTATTATTTAAGTTTACGATAATTTATTATTACTACTTTAATAATTATATTATAATAAATATTTGTTTGTGTAAGTTTTCATATTATAACAAAGTAAATAATTAAATATTTATTAATAATTTCTATATTACAAAATAGATAATTAAAAAACACTAAAATAATACATAAAATAAAATATAATTTAATAATTTATTGATATATATATATATGCTTTTATATTATAATAAAATAAATAGTTAAAATAATACTTAAAACAAAATTATTAAATTTAAAATTTGATATTTTATAAAGTAATTTATTTTAATATGTTATTATTTTTAAATATTAAATTTTAATCATTAATTTAAATATAATTTTTTTATTTATTAAGATTTGATATGTTTTTTAACTTAAAATTTATTTTGACTCTGATTTATATTTTAAAAATTATTTTTGCATCAAATTCTCTTTAACATTTTATTTTAATAATTTTAAAAAATATACTAAAAATATATTTTATTAAATGAATCATATTTATTACAAATTTTCGAACCAGTTTTTGTGTTATTTTTTAATCCAAATAACCTCTAAACTCTATAATAATTATTAGTTACAAAATCAATTGTTTAAATTTGTAATAAAATCAAATATATAGTTCAAAAAATCTAAAATTATATAACTTTTAACTTAATCACAAACTTAGAAAATCCTAATCCAGTAAATATTTAACTCTACTTGTTATATAAAGAAAGTAAATTTCCCAATAAGAAAGCTAACAAAATGTATCACACCATCCACAAAAATCAAATCAACAATCCAACGGACTATAATAGAATTTGGATCGTGTCAAACATTACAATGTGCTATGCACAAAAAATAATTATATTAAGTTATTATTTTATTGTAGATATTAACACTTTTGAACAATAAAGACTACAATATCGTAATTTATTAAAAATCATCTGTTTTTATAATATACCACATGAACATAGGTTATTTTTATCAATACAACACATTTATTTTTATCATTCAATACATTATATCATTACAATACATGTGACACCATTAAAAAATAAACCAAAAATTCATTTACAATTGTTCAATAACATTAATTATAAAAAATATTATATGCAAAAGAAGATCATTCCTATCCTTTTGATGAGAAAAAACGAATGCATAAGCAACACATAATTACGAATCAACTACAAAAAAATAAACAACACAACATTTAACGTGGTTCGGTCGCTAATCTGCAACCTACGTCCATGGGCAACTAATTAGGTTTTCATTCTATTTGTTACAATTTTATTACAAGCACATAGATCTCTTAAACAAAGATTATAGAAGGGACACAATAATTAAGCTCACTCACTAAAACATGGTGTCTAGTCAGCCCAACCCAATTGGTCCTGACTTCACACTCCACAATCTCTCACTTGAAGCCACGAAACAATGTCCACCTGTGCTTCAACTGTGTACATGTACTTCTGTAATCTATCAGCAAAACTCAATGTTCCACCTCTAGTTGCCACCAGCCTTCTTAATCATCTTGAAGACTTCGTTGAAACTCCCATGAGTTTCAACACGTTCGTCATGACTAAAACTGTCACTGACCTGTTCTTTATTCCTACCAGCTCCCACTTACACGAACTACCAGATCCTGGAATAGCCCGAGAACAAGCATACTCCATACTCAACAAGAAATTTTCTAGAGATGTTTCGACAGCTGGAATACTGGTTCTCCTAACCCATTGTCGTCTAGGAACCTTAGCTAAAGCACGACCCGTGCTCCCACTGCCATAAGTACCTCAGACTGGTCTACCTAAACCTTTCCATGTTCGTTCATCCTGAATCTAACCTATGGCTCTGGGTTTCTCTCTTGTAAAGAGAACCATCTTCTGCCCACAAGATTTTGTGAACCGGACTTTGTTTATCTTCCGAATTGGGACGGTCACTCCATCAGACGGTAATCCGACCATATACAACGAACCTCTCTTTCTTCCGCGGGCCATGACAAGATTTCCCTTGACGACCTTCCACTGCTGATTTCCGAACTTCACATCATGTCCCTGTTTGTCCAACTGCCTAACAGAAATCACACTTTTCGTTAAGCTTGGAACAACTCTGACATCCTTCAAAGTTTAGAAACTGACTGACGTCTTCAACACTATGTCACTCATGCCCGTAACATCAAGAATTATGTTGTCCGCTAGTCTTACCTTTCCAAAGTCCCAAATAACTAGATTCTACAATGCTTCACTGTTGTGGGTAGCATGAAATGAAGCACCAGAATCCATGACCCATGAATCAACATTGTTATCCGTGCAACAAGCTAAGAGGTCCTCGTCCGCGGAGTCTTCTGCAATGTTGATTTTTTTATCATTTGGGCATTGATTCCTGAAATGCACCACCTCCTTGCAGCTCCAACATGTTACACTTGAGCAATTCTGAGTCTTTGACTGACTCCTTCTTCTGATCTAACTCCCACTACTTCTAATGACATTTAGCGATTCACTAGATAATTCTCCATAACTCCTTCTTCTGACGTCCTCGCCAAAAATGTGATAACGAATCTTTTCAAAAGTGAATCCATTGAGTTCCGCTGAACTGGTAATTGTTGTAACCTTTCCAGGCCAACTGTCAAGTAATAATAATGATATCAGTAGTAAAGCTTGAAATTCATCATCGAACTTAATGTCCATTGACGTAACTCTGGCTAAGATCGAATTCATTTTATTGATGTGCTCAGTAACTGAACTAGCAAATTCTCAATTTTCATTTTCCACCAACTGAAATTTGTACTATCGAATTTTTCAATTCGAAATTTCTCATCTTTTGCCATCTCAAACGACGATGAGATACTTAGTGCAACTAGTTTCAAATCTTGGCAATTTATTTTTTAAATCAAGAACACAAAAATTGCACCATCCAAAATCACTCACCAACAGACTTGGTCGCAGTCCCCACTACACTGGCGCTCCCCCGCACTGGAACGCAGCTGCCAGGACGCGCATTGCTGTTGTTCGCGCTCTGCACCACATTGGCGCACCAGAATGCAACCCTAACCAGCTCGTGCAGCCGTCACACACTGCACCCACTGTCGCACCCTCACCGCGCGCACCGCACCACTACCGTCGCACTGCACTCCGTGCCGTCTCAGACCAGCACACATGCAGAACACACGCGCAACCCTAGGATTAGGAACCCTATCTTTGGGACGCAGCTACCGCCCATGTGAAACCCTAACTTTGGGATGTCGCTGCAATTGCAATTTTCAGATCTCGTCGATTAATTTCTGCTGATCGGATATTTAATGTGTAAACGAACCAAGCTCTGATGCCACTTGATGGGAAAAAAATGCACGTGGAAGCAACACACACAATCACGAATCAACTGCAGAAAACAAACAACACAGGATTTAACGTGGTTCGGTCGCCAATCTGCAACCTACGTACACGGGCAACTAATTAAGTTTTCATTCTATTTGTTACAATTTTATTACAAGCACAAAGATCTCTTAAATAAAGATTATAGAGGGGACACAATAATTAAGCCCACTCACTAAAACATGGTGTCTAGTCAGCCTAACCCATTTGGTTCTGACTTCACACTCAACACCTTTACCACCACCATCAACCACTTCCCATCTGTTGGTCATTAATTCATATTTTATTTAATAAATTAGAGTTTGAATTAGTCTTGAATTGTTGTTCTAGTTTTCAGTTATTATTGCGTTAGTGGTCTAGTGGACTTGAAAGTGTAGTCCTAGTTTATAGGACTCTTAGTATTGTGTTAGTGTTTAGTTACTGCTCCTATTTTATAGCTTCTTGTAGTTGTAATTTTATATATATATATATATTGTCAAAGTAAATCAATAAGATATATCAGTTCAACAGTATATTGCCTTCTATTATTTCTTTCAAATAATTTTTACACCCTTCATATCCTCCATCACCGCCACCCCCTTATTCTTAACCCTCCCAATCAAATCCTAAAACGTAAGTGTTTCGCTTGTTTATTCTTCCCGCTCCCGATCCATTTTCTCACTCCTTTCACTCATAGACTAACGCGCCACCCTTTTTCTCCCTAACCCCTCTCACTCCCACCGACGCATATTATCTGGTACATTTTTCCTCTTTCAATGCTTTATTCAATAAACAAAATCCTACTATTTTTTTGTTGTTGTTTTCTTTAATATTTTTGTTATAAGTTTGATTAAATTTTTGTCTTTGTGAATTTTATGACGTTATTTATGTCAACACAATAATAACAATATTGTCATCATACAATGCCAAAAACATGTATAAATGAATAAAAAAGAAAAGTAAATTCAGACATTGCATTTCCATCTTCTATAATTGAAAAAACAAAACTTACTAGTTCGTTTCGTGGTTTTGGAAGGAAACTATGACTTCTCATATTTTGAATTTTGAATATAAAAATAGAACATGAAAAGGTGTTTGATGAGATAAAAGTGAAGATGAACTGGAGAAAAAGATGCAAGTGTGCAATGCTCCTCAACAAGCCACTTTGCAATGCTTAGTCTTGAATTTAAAAATAGTGTTATCTCTTTTGAAATATAAAATTAAAACTGTTTACAAAATGACAAATATCTACTCTCATATATTTTAAAAATAATAAAATAAAATATAAAGATAAAGATAAAATTTGAATAAAATAAAATGATAGTTAAGAGGGGAATTCCCTTTATATATAGGTATTTGAATTTAACAAAAAATTAATTTTAAAAATAGTGTTATCTCTTCTATTATTCTTTTGAGATATAAAATTAAAACTACTAACAAAATGACAAATATCTCCTTCGTATATTTTTAAAATAATAAAATACAATATAAGTACAAGAATAAAATTAAAATAAAATAAAAGGACACTTAAGTGAGAAATTCACTTTATATATAGGTATTAAATAAAAATATATCATTAAAATTTAATATGACAATTTTAATAACTTAAAATGATATCATTTAGAAAAGAGAAAATATCTATAATAAAAATAAATAATGAAGTTTAGTAACTGGTAAAAAAAAAAGTGAAAAATAAAACTACTTAGATTAAAATAAAAATAGATGTAAGTGAAATATATTTATTTCTTATTAAATTTTTTATTTTTCAATTTCCTATTATTATTTATTTTAATAAAATGACATAATTAATCGTATTTATTTATATTTATTTGTTAATCTTAACAACTATCAATGTGTCATTAATATCGTTATATTTATTTAAGTGTTAATTTACTAATTATCTTTATTTCTAATTTCATTCTATTTATATATTTATTAATTTTAGAACTATTTTTGCTTAACAGTAAGTGTCCATAACTTCATTATATTTACTTATTTATTTATTTTATAATTATTTTTATTCAGTGAGTATCCATGACCTCATTTTATTTATTTTATTTGTTAATTTATTAATCTTAAAATTATATTTGTTCATTGAGTTGTCACTAGTCTCATTTTATTTAGTTATTTTACTTTATAGTTATATTTATAATTTTATATTTTAAGTAATTTATATGAAATAATAAAATATTCCATTATTATATAAAATAAAATATATTAAATAAGGATAAAGTAGAAAAAAATTGTGAAAAAAAAACAGTTATAAAGAAGAGTTATCTTTATATATAGGTATAGATGAAAAAAAATTAATTAACTTGAGTTAAAAAATAATATTAATTTATATCGATAAATAAATGGTTTTGGCAATGACGGTTAATTAAAAACAGTGTTAACACGAGACAAAAAAAAAATCAAAAGATTATGAAGAGAAACATCATTTAAAACATGAAACAATATGCAAAAAATTTAAATTCTTATATTTTAACGTAAATTTTCTAATTTTAAATTAACAAGTTATTCTCCTAAATTCATAAAATTTCAGTTTCATTTAAATATATTTTTTTCATAAAATATTTCAAATTTTGTATAAAAAATTCCTTAAATTTTTTTCATCCACACACAATATTAATGTTTGATATTTCAATCTTAGTTCAATTATAATTAAATTTGTAATTGAAGCTGTTAGAATAAATAATAATTAAATAATATATAATATAATTTTATAATACTAAGAGTGTCATTATATTTCATTCTTAGCATTTAAATAACAAATTACAATAAAATACATTACAATAATTATGTTCATTAGTAAATTACAATAATGCTGTTAACAATGTAAAAAGTAATATAATATAAAATATACGAAGAATAAGAAATAAAAAATTGATACGTATGACTAAATCAAATGTTTTATAAAATAATGATAAAAATATTCATATTAACTTATAATTATTACTAAGTATAACCATTTTTTTACCGATTTGATTACACTTTTTTATATTTTTTGCCGAATATAGAAAGTGGTCACATTTTAACACTCAAATAATATAAAATAATCACTTAACAATTAATATATACTTTTTATTTATTTTAAATTAATATATTATTATTAAAATTAATTTTAAAGTAAATTATTTTTTAGGGGTGTGAAATTATTTTTTTTCTTTCTAAATATTCGATTTTGTATATGACTATATCACTTATTAAGCTAGTTTTCATTTTAAGTGGTTGAAACATTTACTCTGGTCGGATTTTCAAAATCATGTTTACTTTAAAGAAAAATATTTTGCTGGCTTATAAATTTTAAAATTAAATAATTTTTTAGATGTAAAAGTTATTATATTTTTTCTTTGTACTCTCTCAATACATTAATAAACTTCTTTAAGTCACATTATTTAATATTATACAGTTGAATTTGATAAGTTTTAATCTTATACTACTTATTTTAATTATTTAATAAAAAATTTAATCTTTAAAAAGTAAATTATTAAATTATAAGAGTTTGCGCTGAAAATCATGATAAGAGTATAAACATTAGTTAAAAGTAAATAACATTAATAATTCAAAAATATTCATTTATCAATAAAAACCAATAATTCATTAAAAAAACATATACGTGTGCCATTTTAAAAATTGTATGTTATCTATATTACAGTTAGTTTATTAATTAATTTTATGTATTATTATTATAAAAGAAATGACGCTATTAATCAATAAAAATTACAATTATTATTGATTAAAATTATAAAATCTTATCATACAATACCATTTTAATTAAACGACAATATAAAAATCCTAAATAATATATTTAATCGCATTTCTCCTTTTTTTCCATTTTTTTTTATCTCTACAAGCTTTCTTTCTTCCTCTATTTTGTCTTTTAAGTTTTTTTTTCCATATCCCATCTATTTCAAAATTTTAGTATACCTTATGATAATTGAGGAGATATCTTATCAAATTTTTAAATAGAGTATTTTTGTTTGTCCAAAGATTTTCTATTCTATTATTTTTTTTTATGATATTGTTATCAATAATTGTGTGGTTAATTGAGAAAAGTGATTATTTACATTATAAATTTCTAGATTTTGAGTGGTTATCGAGTTTTAGCTAGAATTTTCTTGGATTTGTGTTTTTTTAATAGAACCTTATGATAGATGATCTAGATGTGAATGTGGTTACAATATTTTGTGTTTTATGTAGAGACAATGTTTTGTTTGAAAATTGTTTGAATGTTTGAAACTGAATGTTGTTATTTGAATTTTAGTTAATAAATGTTTTGAATCAAAATGAGTGAATATTTGTTTTAGAATGTTTCAGCTGAAGATTTATTGTATAGCGAGTAGTAAAAGTCACAATATTTTGATTGAGTTAAATTGGTTCAAGTTGTTATTTTGAGGAAAATTAATACATGATAGACAAAAGAAATGAAGAAAAAACAAACTAGGAAAAATTCATTTAATTGAAAACCCAAGAGCTTTGGTCGTTGGGTGAGGCAAATTCGATAATCAAACTATTTACATAAAAACTCACAGTGGTTTGTTTATTGGGCGAGCCAATTCTTATTGGGAAAAATTCATTTAATTGAAAATCTAAGAGTTTTGTTCATTGGATGAGTTATTTTCATTGGGCATGAGGTCTTTTATGAAAAACTCTCTGTGGTGTAGTTGTTAGGTGAATATTTTGCTCATTGGA
The DNA here is from genome assembly GCF_000499845.2 of Phaseolus vulgaris. Lineage (NCBI taxonomy): Eukaryota > Viridiplantae > Streptophyta > Magnoliopsida > Fabales > Fabaceae > Phaseolus > Phaseolus vulgaris. Next base: position 32,353,431 of record NC_023755.2, on the reverse strand, counting down.
CTACTAAAAGTTATTGGTTGTGTTGATGCCTTTGATAGGGCAAGTAAAATGTTGGATGAGCGAATTGCAACATTCGTTGGGTGAGTCAAGTGTTGGCTAAGTGAGAGAGTGTTATCTAAACTTTAATAAACTTGTTTTAAAATGTTTCTAAAGGCTAAAATTTCTTTGTTTAAATTAGTTAAATTGTGTGATAATGTTCTTTGGAAATAATGAAAATTGTATGGAATTGTGCTCACATATATGAGATGATATGTGAACCATTGTATGATTGTGTATTAAGTATTTACACCTATATTGTAACAAAGATCTCCTTGTTTCATTAATGATTTAAGTCACATGAACTAAGACAATAGGTGGTGAGAAGTTGATGGGTGAGTTCTTAAACACTATGACATATGTAGATTTGTATACCTGGATTGTATTGAACTTACTCTAATACCATGATTCGTGGATTTACTTGTAAATCCAAGTACTATATTGGATTAACTAGTCTCTGGTAGGACATATTTAATACGGATATTCCGAAAGATATTTCAATTGTTGAATATCTTTGATTGTATAATCCATATTTGAACTGTATTATTGTTGTAAGTTAATATTTGAAGGAGATTGAATGGTTGTGATTTGTTGATCTTCTTTTATATATTTTTTTAATACTAAAAATTTATTTCAATAGTTTATCCTTACAAGTCCTGTTTGTAGTACACTATCAAACGAAGGAATAAGTGCAGAAACAACATCTCGCACACAATAAAAATTTTAATTTTCTTTTATAAATTTTTGTATGTATATACATAACCTATATGCATTTAAGTTGTACTTTAAATTACAATGTACTTTATATAGTCTATCTATTGAGTTTTTAGTATAAGAGATAGTTTTTTTTTAAGTGCTACAATATAAAAAAAAACCCTTAGTACCATCATTGTGAACATACACTATTGACTCTTATTCTAAGTACTTTTAAATATTAAACTAAATTAGCATCTTCAGCTACTTCTTTCTTTAGTTTCAACCAGTTTATTTAACTTTTAATTAATTTGTCAATGTTAATTAGATAATTAGACTTTGAGAATATAAAGCGAGTAACGTATATATAGTCAGGTCAAGTCCTTATGTCGTAAGACTTTTGCTAAGCTGAAAACAAAAGAGTAGAACAATATGGAATTTCAGACGTCGAAAAAATTATTAAAATATAAACTTCAACATTTGTAAAAGATATAAATTTAAATAACATGTTGGCCTAGAAAATTGTGAACAATTAAATAAAAATAAAAGGCTTATCCAAGTTGCAAATCAAAACAAAAAAAATGATTATTTTTGTTATCGTTATCCATTCAGAGATGATATAAACAATGCTTCAATCTAATTTTTAACAAAGTCAACTGAAACATGCATGCATCCTTCAATGTGTGTTAACGAGCTTGATGAAGAGAAACTCAATAGGGTCAACTTAATAGAGAATTTGAGAGTTTACCTAAAACTTTGTTTAAAGATAATTATCATCACTATTAAAAAATAATACTTATGATTGGAGAGTTTGAGCGGTTTATTTAAAACTTTGTTTTAACATAATTATCATCACTATTAAAAAGGAATACTTCTGATTGTTGAAAGTATACTAAAACACCACTTATTTTATGTGATTTTTACACATATGCTTACTTTACTAAATATCAGCTTAATGTTAATGGATAAAATAATAAGTAAAAACATTTTAATTAAAAATTGACATTTAATATTGTGTAATTAATATGTTTTTCACTATATAAATTCATTAAATACAAATTATTTTTAAAAATAAAAAATAATTAATTTTTATATTAATTAAATTAAATATTATATCAGAAATTAAATAAATTATTAATATCTAAATTAAAATAATGATCAAATGTTTAGAAGAAAATATTATCTTTATACATAAGTTAAAATAATGATCTAAAATAAAAGTGTTTTGTACTACTCTCTAAGAAAGTATTTCTCTTCAATGAATTGCTTTAAAGAACTTTTCTTTAATGAAAGTGGTGTTAAGGATTTTTCTTCTTGTTTTTTTAATAATTTTCAAGATTTATTTTTAATTTTATTTTAATATTTTAAAATTGATCAAATGTTGTAAACAATCTTGTATCGTGTTGTAAATTTAAAATATAACTACTTTTCAATATAAGAAATAAATATATTTAAAACATTTTCTACACTAAAATATTAGTTTATTAAATAAATATAAAACATACAGTTACGATTATATAAATAGTTACTATTATCATACCCAACACACAATAAAAATTTGATTAATAAGTATGAACAGAATTTCTACTGGTGTGATACAAAATTATATATTTATAGGTATTGTAAAATTATTCCTCTTTTAGTCTCTTTATGAGATTAGGAAGCATTTTTCTCATCAGCAAAAATATTTGCCATGTGTAATATATCACCAACATAACATAATTACCATAATCATAATAAGTCAAATAATTTAACATAACACAATTAACATAATCATAATAAATCAACTAATTGATAAATGTAAGATAAGTTAAAAAATATCAACTCGGAAGTAATATAACCGTATTATTTTCATGCATATTTTCAATAAATATATATATATATATATATATATATATATATATATATATAATAAATAACATGCAATTCAAACTAACATCTTTACGAAAACACATCCAAATTAGAGAGTAATAAGTTGGTTTTGCTGTTTTATATAGGTTTTTTTGCCATTTTTTTTAATGAAAGTTTTCATGTTAGGCATCACTATGCAACTTCACATCTCAGCTAGGCTGACACCTCAAGTAACAACAATCATCTGCCATCACATGAAAAAAGTATTATTAAATAAAAAGGAAAAAGAAAGAAAATACAAAAATATGGGGGGACTAGACCAAAACCCACATGTTAACAAAAACGATACATAGGTAGACTATACCTATTCATAAAGAATTCTAAGAACAAACTAGATGGAAGTCTATTATACCAATGAAATGATTGTCTATGAATGAACCCTAAATTAGCCAACTTATCAGCACATGCATTTCCCTCAAGAAAAATATGAGTAACCCTAAACCTGATTGTCCTACAGAAATTAAGACAAGTATTCCATCGATTACGAAGCATCCACGGAACATTAGTCCTAGCAGTAAACGCAGCACAAACCAAGACAGAATCACATTCAAGCCAAACATTAGTAAGTCCCATCTTTTGAGCTTCCTCCATAGCATGTATAACTCCATAAAACTCAGCAACCAAAGCAGTCTGAACTTCAAGAAACCCTGAAAAAGCACCAATAAATTCTCCCATACTCCCACGAAAAATACCTCCACAAGTAGCAAGACCAGGATACCCCCTAGCAGCCCCATCAGTGTTAATTTTAACCCAGCCTGGTGAAGGAAATTTCCATCTAACTGGAAGAGGATGAAGAACTTTCCCACTACGAGTTTTAATACCAAAAAACTTAATCACGTTGAAATCCAACATATCATTCTTCATTGAAGCTTTAGACGAATTTCCCACTAGACAAGTTAAATCTTTAATTACCGAAATAGCCTTAGAAACCTCAATCTTATCCTGAAATCTAGCATAATTCCTCATACGCCATATCATCCATATAGAAAAGGTTGTCACAACAAGTTTAATCAATTTAACCAAAGGACTACCATCACTCTTAATAAAAGAAAGAAGATCATCCTTATTAGAGAAATGAGAAGTAAGAAAAATTTGTCGAACCCAACTCCAAATATGTAATGCATTAGAACATTCAAAAAATAGATGTTGAATAGATTCTTCATGCTTTTCACAAAGCGTACACATAGAACATATATGCAAACCCTTATTCTGAATATGTAGATCTGTAGGAAGTCGCCCATGAAATTTTTTCCAGAGTACTAAAGTTTTGGAAGGCGGAATAAATGAAGACCAAATGAACTTACCCCAACCACCTGGAACTCCTGGTTCCAAGAAAAAAGTCCTAGCCGATTTAAGAGTGAAACGACCAGACTCATCTAGAATCCAATTAGGAATATCTTGTTCCTATCTAACCATGATATGATTAAAAAAATGCGGCATCTGCTGTAAAGATAAGGGAATATTCCAATCATAACCTGACCAAAATTGAGAGACTGTATCCGGAATGTTAGCCCCATCAGATAACCCTGCAATACTTGCTAAAGAAGTAGTAGAACACCATTTATCATTCCAGAAATTAATAAAAGAACCTGTACCAACAGTCCAAGAAGTATAATCAAGTATGATAGAATAAAATTGTTTAATTCCAAGCCAAAGAGAGGAGGATCTATAAATCATTCTAAACTCGTATTTTGATTTAAGAACTCTGGCTTTCAAGAGTAAAGACCAAGGTTTGTTGCTATAAGCGAAGTTCCAAGCAAGCTTAAGAAGATATGCATTATTTTCATGATGAAGATTAATAATATTCAAGCCTCCATCCTCAATAGGTGAACAAATTTTCGCCCAATTAACAGTAGCGATACCTTTTTTCATAATATCACCAGTCCAAATAAAATTCTGGCACCACTGCTCAACTTGCTTAATAAGTGAAACTGACCATTTATACATATTAAAACTATAAGCTAGAAATCCAGTAATCACTGTATTGACCAGCTGGATCCGACCCATCATGCTAAGAGATTTACCTTTCCAAGATGCTAGCTTCAATTTGACTTTATCAGCCAAAGGTTGAAGAAATCGATACTTTGGAGCACCAACAAAGATAAGCACTCCTAAATAATTGAAAGACAAACAACCATGACTACAAAAAAGAATATTTTGAATTTTGGTGACAAATCTTACCACTTCTTCAGCTAGCTGGACAACATAGAAGAAGTGAAGGGTAATGGCTTTGGTGTGGCTAAGCAGGGCAAGTGTGTAGTGGAAGGGTTATGCTCTCTGGTTTTGCTATTGTTGTGATCACGGTGGTAGTAGCAATAATGGTTATACCAGCTAAACCATCACAGGATTATTTCTATGCAAGTTTTGATACAGGGTAGAAACATTTTCAGCATTCTGAACATAGAATGGTGTGAACATAGAATGGTGTGTAGGGGAAAAGGAAAACAAATTGGAAGAAGTAAGTATGCTGGACTAGAATATGGAATTGCATCTTGCAAAGCTGGAAGTAGGCATTTTTTCTAATGTAACCAGCTAAGCCGTGCACCAATGATTAACTTTTTTATGCAGATTTTAATGTAGAATTGGTTTTTCTGCAATATGATTTGTAGAATTGGTCATTGACATTTTGTATTATATATATATGTATATAAAATAAAATAATTTTTTTTTGCATATCATGAATTACAAACAATATAAGAAAATTGAATATAGTGTAAAATATTTTCAAATTTTATAATTGAAAAAAGTTTACATTGTAATTTGTAACAATTAAGAAAATTGAAGGAGAATTATAAGTAAATTAGTAAAATACTACAAATAAAATTTTGGGTGAAACCAGGTTTAATGTTACTAACATGTGTTTTATTGTGATTCATTATTGTTATATCCTTAAAACCTTTGGGTAAAACTATAAGATATTATATAAATAAAAATTATATTTAAAATAAAATAAATTGTTATGCATGGCAAGAATAATAAAGAAGGTAAGAAATTATAACTTATAATTTTGACACTAATCTTTTATAATTAAAAAATCTTTAAATTTCTATACTTAAGCAAATTGATTAAGAAATATAAGTAAATTAATAAAAATATACCATAAATTAGGACGCTCAAGATATATTAGGGTGTTTGAGCAATGAAAATTTGATGTTACTCACTTTTCAATGATCCTTGGTTGTTTAAGTGAGGAAGAATGTGAATCAAGTTTTTTGCTTCCTCTGATATATAGTATAAGCATTAAGATGAAACCTAAATGATAAGTCACAACTTGTATATTCTCGCTCAAATAACATAGCTATAAATCAAATGACACTTTTGTTTATATAAACTTGAAGAACTAAAATATTGTGGTACATTGATTCAATTTGGATGTTAATGATATATTATGTGATATATTCTCTTAACTATAAAATGGTGAAATTTAGTTAAAATGGTGAAATTTAAAAGGTATGATTAATTATTTAATATTTCATGGATATGTTGCAAGTAATAACTAGAGTGATATTACCATGGTGTGCATATGTGTGTAGATAGTAAACATGTGGTATTATGAGATGTCATTTAATATAGTGTAAATATTTAATCTAGTCAATATAATAATTAATTATTATTTTTTTTATAAAATTAATTTTTATTTAATAATTTTATAGTAGTAGTTACATTAACAAATAATTGATTATAGTATGATAGGAATATAATTATCTTTGTTATTAAATCGTGGTTAAATCACCAATAAGATTTTTAAGTATGTTTTTTTTTTAAAGTTGGGATAAATATTTTAATATAAAATATAAAAACTCATAATATTTAATAAAAATAAAGAAAGAAAATAAATCTAAAATTTTATAGAAATTATAAAGTATCGTATAAAGATAATCAATAATTTATTTTAAAAAGGTGTTAAAATAAATACCATTTTAATGTCTTTGTTTCGTATCTAGCATTTTATAATTTTTAATTTAGAAAAATTATAAGACTTGTGATCCTCGTTGTCCATCAAGCTAGACATCATTAATTAAGTTATTTTGACTATTATACACTAAAAAATAAATAATTCTAAATTAACCTACTTAATTTATCTATATTAAACAGTAACAAGTTTTTCTTTGAACACTTTTAAGTGCATACAGAAAAAATTGGTAAAATGAAGATTGTTGTAAGAATAATTGAATGAGTTGTAAGTGAATGTTTAAAATAAAATAAAAATCTTTAAACTAATTGGTTAAATAAAAATTATATTTATTTTTTGTGTATAATACTTATATTAATACAAATTATATTCAATAAATTTAGGACAATTCCTTGCCAAGACATGTTAAACAATATTATAGATGTGAAATCTATTTTAAATTGTGGAAAATGTTGATTTACAATCAAACATCCCCAATACACTTTTTTTTCTCCTAAATTTTGGAGATAATATAATTATATGAAACTATTAATTATTTGAAATACAAATAAAATCTATTTATTTAAACTTTTTGTTGTGAATATGTAATAGTTAAACAAAAAATAGTAAAATTTCAATTATTACCTTGTGATTATGATGTGTGATGTGTGCAACCAACTACATATACAACAATATAGTATCTTTGTTCTATATATGTTTCTCTTATTTTAGGAAATATAATTATTTGACATTTTAATAAAAGACTAATTGCACTAATACCAACTATATATAGAACTTAGATTGTGTTTTAGATTTATTTCTCTTATTTTAGGAAAGGCAATTATTTGACATTTTGACAAAAACACTAATTGCATTAGAATGATTCAATTTAATTAGGTGTTAAATACTATTTTTTGCGTATATAAATAATTCTCCACTATGTACATCAACATTTGAAAACACATTCTTCCAAAGACTTTGGCAACTAGCAGTTTTTACCTGGAGATCTTTCATTTCCCTCTATTTCTCTATGTAAGGTTTTTTTCACATTATTTCATGCAAGTGTGACTTTATCAGATTTGGTATCTTTTAGAAGAAAACAAAATTGTTTATTTATATCTTTAGGAATTTTAAATTTATTAATGATGACATTACATGAAAATAGTTATAACACGATTTATCACTTCATAATTTTTGTTAATGTTAGATAATTAGTTGGAAGTCATGCTACCACTAAATGACAATACAAGGACCATTTTTAAGGATCAAATGTTTAGAATTCAAAAGCATGATCATGAAATGTCATGATTATTTTTATTTTTGTCATATTCACTAATTTTACACTAAATCCATCTATGATAGGAGCAACATGAAATGTCGGAGAGAAATGATAGTAAAGGAAAGAGAATCATCATTGGTGTATCAACCTTATTCTTAATGGCTATAATTGGGATTGTCATATTTGGTATCAACCTTATTGATGATGGTGAAAAAGAGAATTTTAATAACAAAAAGAACCATGTTTCCTCCACTGTAAAAGTTGTCCATAACCTTTGTCATCCCACGAATTATAAGAAAGAATGTGAGGAAAGCCTAATAGTGGGGGCTGGAAACTCCACAGATCCAAAAGAACTTATTAAAATTGCTTTCAATATCACCATTACAAATATTGGTAATAAACTCAAAGAAACTAATCTCACTACAAGAAAAATTGGAATTACATACAGTCAAAATCCGTATATAAATAATCTGTAGGCTGTCCATAACCTTTGTCATCCCACGAATTATAAGAAAGAATGTGAGGAAAGCCTAATAGTGGGGGCTGGAAACTCCACAGATCCAAAAGAACTTATTAAAATTGCTTTCAATATCACCATTACAAATATTGGTAATAAACTCAAAGAAACTAATCTCACTACAAGAAAAATTGGAATTACATACAGTCAAAATCCGTATATAAATAATCTGTAGGCTGTCCATAACCTTTGTCATCCCACGAATTATAAGAAAGAATGTGAGGAAAGCCTAATAGTGGGGGCTGGAAACTCCACAGATCCAAAAGAACTTATTAAAATTGCTTTCAATATCACCATTACAAATATTGGTAATAAACTCAAAGAAACTAATCTCACTACAAGAAAAATTGGAATTACATACAGTCAAAATCCGTATGTAAGACCCAAAATCCGTATATAAATAATCTGTAGGTAATACAAGCACTGGCTGGGACTCGAACCCAAGCCCATAGGACTCGAAACCAAGCCCCAATTAATGTTACAAGCAAACTGCAGCAGCCAGGATTCGAACTCAAGTCTTTCCAGTGACTTGGAGAAAGCATTGACCACTAGACCAGACAAGTTCTTTGGTCATATTATCATTTTTATTATACTTATACATATTAATATAATTTATACATGTTAATATAATTTATACATGTTAATATAATTTATACATGTTAATATAATTTATACATATTAATATAATTTATACATGTTAATATAATTTATACATATTAATATAATTTATACATGTTAATATAATTTATACATATTAATATAATTTATACATATTAATATAATTATTATTAATAATAATAATAAAATAAATTATATTTATATTATTATTATTATTAATATTATTCATATTATTAATATTTATTAATGTTATAATTAATATTATTATTAACATTATATTCATATTATTAATATTTATTAATATTATTATTAATATTATTATTAACATTATTATTAATATTAATATTATTAATATTATTAGTATTAGTATTAATATTAATATTATTAATATTATTATTATTAGTATTAATATTCATATTATTATTAATATTTATTAATATTATTATTAATATTATTATTATTATTAATATTTATTAATATTATTAGTATTAATATTATTAGTATTAATATTATTAGTATTAATATTCATATTATTAATATTATATTCATATTATCAATATTATATTCATATTATTAATATTAATTTTGATATAAATATACATTTAGATATTTATTGTGTGTGTATAATAGTTTTATTTGACTTGAGTAATATTACTTTTATCCGGATATAGATAGATAGAGAGAAAAATGAAGAAATTATATAATATTAATATAACTTTAATACTATAAATATATATATATATTGATTAATATATTTCTTTATTTAATCATTAATTTTTTAAAACTCATGGTTAAATTTAAATTTACTTTCATATTATATATATATATATATATATATATTAATATAAAATTATTTGATATCTTATTTTCAAATATAGGTTATTATAGGTAGTTGTGAAGTTTTTGTTAGATGGCTATATAGGTGCTTGTATCTTACACTTCTTTTTCTGATTTGAGATTCTTGTATAAGGATTGAAATATCCTTAAAATGTTTTGTTTAATTTTTTTTATTCTTTGTCGATAAAAAAAATCTTATTTTCAAATATTTACTTACATAGATTAAAATTGATATAATGTATAATTTTTAAAATATTTTAAATTATAAATTATTTAATCACTTTGTCATTATGATTTACATATTAGTAGAAAGGGTTATTTAGTAACAACTTTTTACATAGATTTATGGAATAATTAATATAGTTTAAACTATAATGATATGCTAACTAGTAATCTGTATTAGAGATTTAATTAATAGTTAATGTAAAAGTCATCATTTTATGTTAAAAGATAATATTGTTTGTTGACAATATTCTTTACTATATATAACACACAAGTAAAACCAACTACCTATAATGAACTTAATTAAGTCAATATGATCGTAAAATAATAATTAATATGATAGTTGATTTTAATGTAATAGGTAATATGATGACTATGAGTATGACATATATTAAATTTGATTCATACTAATAGATAATATAATAAATTATGTTTAGATTCAAGTAGATTATAGATAAATTAAATGTGATTCATATGTTAATATTGTTAGTATCATTAATATTGTTAGTATTATTATTATTATTAGTATTATTAATATTTTTAGTATTATTAATATTGTTAGTATTATTAATATTATTAGTATTATTAATATTGTTAATATTGTTAGTATTATTAATATTGTTAGTATTGTTAGTATTGTTAGTATTATTAATATTGTTAGTATTATTAATATTGTTAGTATTATTAGTATTGTTAGTATTATTAATATTATTAGTATTGTTAGTATTATTAATATTATTAGTATTGTTAGTATTATTAATATTATTAGTATTGTTAGTATTATTAATATTATTAGTATTGTTAGTATTATTAATATTATTAATATTATTAATATTGTTAGTATTATTAATATTATTAATATTGTTAGTATTATTAATAATAATAAGTATAATAAAAATCATAATAAAACTAGATAATTTGCTTAGTGTAGTGGTTAAATTTTACTTGGTTGCTGAAAGATTGCTGAAGGAACCTGGCTTCGAATCCCATTCACTGCTAATTTTATTTTATGGTGCTAATATTTACATACGGATTATATCCGTATGTAATTACATACGGAATTTTTTCCGTATGTAAACAGTTTATATACGGATTTTGATTCCCGCTCCATGGCGCCAAAAATTACATACGGAAAAAATCCGTATGTAATACCTGTTTACATACGAAATTTAATCCGTATGTAAAAATCCGTATGTAATGTTGATTTTACATACGGATTTTGATCCGTATGTAATAATCTGTATGTAATTCGCGTTTTTCTTGTAGTGTCTATTGCATGACGTTGAGAAGGAGCCTAGAGCCAAGATGACACTTGACACCTGCAAACAACTCATGAATCTTTCAATTAGGGAGTTAACAAGGTCACTTAATGGAATAAGCGAGTTTGAGTTGATAAATGTTGAGAAAATCCTCATGAATTTGAAAGTTTGGCTTAGTGGTGCAATTACATACCAAGACACTTGCTTGGATGGGTTTGAGAACACCACTAGTGAAGCTGGTAAAAAGATGAAGGATTTATTAATGATAGGCATGGAAATGAGTAGCAATGTTCTTGCCATTGTAACAGAATTGGCTGATACTATTACAAATTCGAATGTCACAAACTTACTCGGGCATCGCCACCTTCAAGGTTCAGAGTCACCCTCATGGAATGATCATCACAGACTACTCAATGAAAATGCAAGTCTAGTTAATCACAAGCCTAATGTGACGGTAGCCAAAGATGGTAATGGAGATTTCAAAAACATCAATGAGGCACTGAAGCAAGTTCCTGAGAAAAATAAAAGGCCATTTGTTATCTACATCAAAGAGGGCATCTACCAAGAGTATGTTCAAGTTACAAAGGATATGACTCACGTGGTTTTCATTGGTGATGGTGGGAAAAAAACACGAATAACGGGCAACAAAAACTTCATTGATGGAATCAACACTTATAAAACTTCCACAATTGGTATGTTTGCTTTCATGTTAACTCGCTTATGAAAATAAATGAGTTCATACAAAGGTCATATGTTACTTTTTCATAAAGTTAAATTCACTCTTTGAATTGTCTTTTTCCTTCTTAACATTTTAAGGCCATATAATGTCTACTTTTGAACACTTTTAAATTGGTCAGAAATAAACTAATTAATAAACAGGACATCATAAAATTTAGTGAAACAAAATCTTTTATGAGTTAAATTATAAAACAATTTGTAAAATTTAAGGAACTTCTGATGTTTGAATAAACTAATTGATTACCTTATCCATGCAGCTATTCAAGGAGATTACTTTGTGGCCATCAACATGGGATTTGAGAATTTTGCTGGACCTCAAAAGCATCAGGCAGTGGCATTGAGAGTTCAAGCAGACAAGTCTATCTTCTACAATTGCTCAATGGATGGGTATCAAGACACACTTTATGTGCACACCATGCGTCAATTCTATAGGGACTGCACCATTTCAGGTACCATCGACTTTGTGTTTGGAAATGCACTTGCTGTTTTTCAAAATTGCACTTTTGTGGTCCGAAAGCCATTGAAAAATCAACAATGCATTGTGACTGCACAAGGTAGAAAAGAGAAACAACAACCATCTGGAATAGTAATCCAAGGGGGCTCCATTGTGTCTGACCCTGAGTTTTACTCAATAAGATTTGAAAATAAAGCTTACCTAGCTCGTCCTTGGAAGAATTACTCTAGGACCATTATCATGGACACTTACATTGATGACTTGATTCATGCTGATGGGTATTTGCCATGGCAAGGGTTAGAAGGCCCTTCTGGTATGGATACTTGCTTTTATGCCGAGTATCACAACACTGGCCCCGGTTCAAACAAATCCAAACGTGTGCATTGGTCTGGGATTTGGAATCTAAATTCAAAAGCTATACACTGGTTTTCACCTTCCAAGTTCTTTCATGGAACTGACTGGATTCATGTTACTGGGATTCCTTGCTTCCCTGGCATACCCACACACTATAGGCACAAGAAAATGATACTTAAATGGTGATAAAAGAGATGAAATTAAAAAAAAAACTTAATTAATTTATCATGTTTGAGCTTTTCTTTATTCTTTGATTATTTTTATTTTGTTGATTAATTTTAGAAAATAGTAACATTCTTTTATTGATTTAGCACACTAACTCATTTTTTTTTATACTTGATTCAATAGTGTCTTTCAAATAAAATTTTGTTTTAATTTTCATTTATGAATTTGTCATTTTTGAATTGAGATGAATGAAGATAAATATTAAGAGCAAAGAATCCGAAGAAAAAAAAATAATTAAAGAACAACATGTAATAATTATAGTATAGCAAAAAGAATGAGTTATTGTTGTGTTTTTATCATCCAAAAGTTGATACTAGTTAGAGTTCCAAACTTACTTTTCTTTGTATAGAGTTACTAGAGAGACTAAATCAAGTCTTAATCTAAAATATTTCCTATAATTAAATAATCACTTCATAAAGATTAAGTTTAATAAAAATATATGGCTTTGCTAATTTCTCTCAATATTACTTATTTTTTTCTTTTCAATACAAATTTATTTGATTGTTTTAAAATAACCATACTATATTTTTATAAAGGAAACTAATGTAAATACTAAAAATATAAAAATACTAATTAAACACAGAATTTACAAAAGATATTAAAGAAAATAATTGTTACAATTTATATGCCCAAAAAATAGAAAATAAATAATACTTTTGTTAGTAAGAATGTTGTTTCTTATGATGATCCTTATCACTTTGTTTAAAACTAACCTTGTATATTATTGCTTGTTAAATACTTGTTTGTTGTGTTTGCTTCTACCTATTTAATGTGATTAGAGATGGATTTGTGGGATGTTCACGTTTGCTTCCATGCACTGATGTGTGGGCGTAGAAAGGTGCAAATCCTTTTAGATGGTTTCCTTGCATATGAGCAAAGAAACTTGAGGAAAGACACATAGGCACATGTGTGATTCCATTTTTGCCCTAAAAACACAACACGTGAACTTTCTCATTGTTTTCATCTCATTGTATTCATCAGTGCAAGTACAAAAGAGATTCCATTGCAGAACAAATTCCTGAACTTGGCATAGGCATGTTGATTGAGTTTGAATAATGTTTCTGAGCATCAATGTAAATGTGGTAGCTGAAATTTGAAACACTTCAATAAATATGGTGGCTTCATATTCACATTCACACTCTTTCCTTCTTGTACATCTTGTTAGCTTGTTCTGTGAGATTCCAATAGTTGTTTAAATTGTGTGTATGTATGTGTGTGAGGTTTTGAGTGAGTGGCTGGTGGTGTGGTGAGTGTAGAAACCTTCTCTAATGTATCTTCATACACGTTAAGGTAAGGTCTAAAGTTGTTTGGTGTGTTTACAAAGCCACATAATCAATTATGTCACTAATGCAAAAACGTTATTTAATGACAACTTTATAACGTCACTTGATATCTAAACGTCAGTCGTCCATTAAAATGCGGTGATTTTTTTTATTATTGCAAACATATAGGTGATGGTTGTGGGAAGGATCGTCGTTTATTTAAGAGTGAATAGGTGTTGATTATAGGGGGAACCAACACCTATTTGAAGCGATACTACCATAGACGCTGATTTTAATGAACAAATTTTAGTGAACAACTCATGCGTATGACTTTCTAATGAACCACCCAAGACCCTTTTTCCTTGAGCATTCACGGTTCTTTGTGATTTTGAAAGCTTTCTCTACTCTTTTTGCTCACTGATTCGTCTCCTTTGTTAATGAATGCTTGTTTTTTTGTTTTGTTTTTGGTTGCTAATGGTGTGTTGTGCCTGCCCCCAGGTTTTGTGTTTTTTTTGCTTCATTGTTGTGTGTGGTTTGTGTTGCTTCGTCGCTGTCGCTGTCATTGTCATTGTTGTCACTGTTGTAGGAATCATCATTGTGTCGTTGTCACTGCACTTACTATGGTTTATTTTGAATTTTTATTAATTATATTTTAATTATTTAATGTATGCTAAGTTTTTAAATAATTTTATAGTATAATTTTTAGATTTATAATTAATATTGTTTAGTTAATATTATTTTAGTAATAGAATTACTATTAATAAAATCTTGTAATTAGAATTAGAGTTTATAATAAATATTATTTTAGTTATATAATTTAGATTATTAAATTTAATAATTAATATTAGGGTTTATAATTAGAGTAATAAAAATTATAAGTAACTTTAGGATTTATAATTAGTATTATTTTAGTTATATAATTAAGATTATTAAAATTTAATAAATTAACATTAGGGTTTATAATTAGTGGACTAAAATTGTATAAGTAATTTTAGGATTTATAATTAATATTGCATGAATAATTATAATTGTTTATTTACTGAATTACATGTATAATTATAATTGTTAATTTCTTGAATTGTATGTTTATTTATAAGTGTTTATATTGAGTATGATGATGTTCGACTCTCGGCAAATTGTTAGATTTTGGATTGAGAGATCAAAATTTAGTAAACTTTCATTGAGAGACCATTATAGAACACACATATGGATCGAGATTTGATTAATTTATTCCGCTAAGTGGTGAGTACGAAAGAGGAGTAGAAACATTTATGCAATTTGCACAACGTAATGCCAACAGTAGTGGTGATGGAATAAAGTTTAGGTGTATGTGTGTCAATTGTTTGAAGAGAAGGAGATTGGATGTTGACAAAATCAGAGAGCACCTTCTATTTGACAGGTTTCTAAGATCTTATATAACTTGGACATGACATGGTAAATTATTACTTTCACCAAGTGTGTATATATCCCAAGAATATGTTCATTCCACCATGGATGATAGAGTCCATGATGATCGATTAGAGGACATGATTTGTGATGTTGGAGCTGAGTGTTTTGCGAAAGCACATGCATATGAAAGTATGTCACGCGATGCAAAGACTCCATTGTATCCTAGATCAACTAACTTTACTATTGTCGACGGTGTTAAGATTGATGAGTTTGAAGATAATAAATGGATGGACTGTAAAAGCTTCATGAAATTGCTTCAGTTGTTGAATGAAATGTTTCCAAAGAGAAATACTCTACCTAATCATAATTATGAAGCCAATAAGATCCTTTGTGTGGTGGGTATAGAGTATAAAAAGATACATGCATGTCCTAATGATTGTATATTATACATAAAGGAGTTTGAATTCTTGAAAAATTGTTTGAGGTGTGGGCATCACGTTACAAGTTAAAACAAAAGGATGATGATAATATTGAAAATATGGAAAAGCATGGACCCCCATTGAAGGTTGTGTGGTATCTTTCGAGGATGAAGCGTTTGTTTGCAAACCCAAATGATGTTAAAAATCTCATATGGCATGCAAATAAGAAAAATATGATGGCATGTACAGGTATCCAGACAATTCTATTAAATGGAAAAAATTTGATGACGAGTTTCCCGAGTTTTGTAAAGAGTCAAGAAATATTTGACTTGGTTTATTTATAGATAGAATGAATCCGTTTGGTAATTTGAGTACAAATCACAATTAATGGCTTGTTTTCCTAGTCATTTACAACTTACCTCCTGGATTGTGCATAAAGCGAAAAAACATGTTGTTCTCTATGATGATATCCGGTCCAAAACAACCAGAAAATGACATAGATGTTTATCCAAGTCCCCTAATTGAAGATTTAAAGTAGTTTTAGGATCAGGGTGTTGAAGACATTGACGGGTTTGCTAATGAAACTTTCAAGATGCATGCCATAATATTTTGCACCATTAATGACTTTCTGGTATATAGGAACTTATCAGGGTATAATGTCGAGGGTCATAAATCATGTCCAATATGCGAAGAAGACTCTGGTTCTCAACAATTGAAACATGGAAGGAAGACAATATATATTTGGCATCGAAGATTTTGTAGAAGTCATCATCCTTACCGAAGGTTGAAAAAATCCTTTAGCGGACATCAAGAGACCGATAGTTCACCAACTCCATTGACAGTCCACCAACTCCATTAACATAGACCACACCTTCGGAAAGTCAAAAGAAGTCACTTGTGACAAACATATAGAAAAAAAGTCAATCTTTTTTGCTCCTCCATATTGGTCGAAGTTAGAAGTCAGACATTGTATTGACGTTGTGTAGCTCCTACAGGATCAGGGGTTGACATTGGCCAGATAAGGCAATGTGAGGTACTTGTAAAGAACGGTTTAACTCCTCGAGTGGTGGCCATAGAAAAACTCTTTTAAGGTCCACTACCTTACAAAATGTGGCTCTCCCCCCTGATGTTGTGAAGGTGACGATGGAGAAAGTACGAGTTGCTGAAACTCTCGTTCCTCTGCTTACAAATGAGGTAACTATTATGATTGAGGCATTTCAGACATTCATAGTATGGCCCAAACACCTCATTCTACTCATTCCGGAACCCACGAAAAGAAAATAATTTGTAATTATTAATTTATATATTATATATTATATTTAATTTAATATAAATGTTCTTTATTTTGTAGTAACCGCGTCGGAAACCAAGTTCGCAAAATAAGAAGCATTCCATATCCATTGACAATCTTATAGCTTCTTTAGTAGAGATTGCTCCGGCTATAGGTACAAATCCAATGGAGGTTCCATGGGATGACACTACTTATGGAAGAAACAGTGACATTCCTTTATACATATACATGACTGATGTCTTAGAGTTTGCAGTTGGCAACCAGAAGCTGAATATAACCATCATTCAGTTTTTTATGATGTACGTCTCTTTCATCTATATCTCAATTTACATTATTATATTAAATTATTGATTATGCTTTAACTAATTACTTGTAGGTATTTCTCTGGAGTTTTTATTGATGAGAGGAAACAAGATGTTTATGGATTCTTGGATCCTCAATTAATTAATCAAACAGGAACTCAAAGTTGAAACCCAATCATACATCACCAACTGTCTTCATACAGGGGGAACAAATATCTTTTTTCCCTTTATATTAATGAGTAAGTTTAGTTAATATAAGTCATCAATTATTAGTATTTCATCCTTTAAAGTTTTACTAACTATATTTTTATGGATGATGCAAGGTTCATTAGCAGTTACTTGTGGTATCTGTAAATTATAGCACTACTGTGTGGTTTTGTTCATTGCACAAGAAGCCACCCCTATATTTCAAACAAATAGTTGATAGGTAATTACATTATCAACTTACCTGTGTACAATACTAAAACGTCTACTAACAAGTTTTTTTTATTAATTAGCTCATATAGTGGATATAACATACCGAGGGGTCGATAGATTGCAAGTGTTATTTTATATTACAAGCTTCTCGTAGGAAATTAGAAAAATAGATAAGAAGGCTTAGATGGATGTACTCATTAAAAATTACAAATATTTATGTGAATATATTTTAGTTCTTGAATTTGAATGGTTGTCTGAAATATTATTGAGAAGACGACATGCTCATAACCTACGGTTCTAAAATCGTCGCCTAAGAACTCTAAAAATTGTTGTCTAAGACCTTTTTTTACAGTAGTGTGTGTAGAATAACAAAGCTTACCTAACTGATTTCATGCCTAAAAGTAATGGATAATTGATTATCCACGTAACATAATCGATTAAATGTGTTTTTTACTAGGATAATCGATTATCCTCTATGCCTTAAGCATGTCATAATCGATTAGCTGTATTTTTTTTGCTAGGATATGCTGACCCATTGATAAAAGTAGTCCTTAATAACATTGAAGATCTAGAGGCATGGGAAAAAAAGAAGTCAATAATTTCTTACAAGACTTGAAGAAGGCAAAAGAGGTTTATTATGAGGTTTTTGAAGAGCCAGAGTTGATTAAAGTCAATCCTCCTAGAAAAATAAAATTGAAACAATTGTCATTTCATCTGAAGTGTGTTTTTCTTGTAGATAATGGGGAGAAACCAGTTATCATAAGCAATCTTTTATCAGCAAAAAGAAAAGCAACAGGTAATAAAAGTGATGAAAGTGAATAAAGAAGCAATAGGATGGTTTTTCACAAACTTGAAAGGTATAAGCCCAACATATTGTATGAATAAAATCCATATGTAGCAAGATTTTAAACTTGTAGCTCAACCTCTAAGACACCTGAATCCTACCATAAAGGAAGTTGTTAGAAAGGAAGTGCAAAAGCTTTTGGAGGCAGAGATGATTTATCCCATTTCAGGCAATGCTTGGGTTAGTTCTGTAGAGGTGGTGCCTAGGAAAGGAGGTATGACAGTTATTCATAATGAGCAAAATAAGTTAATTCCTACAAGAACTGACATAGGTTGGAGAATGTCTTTTGATTATAGAAAACTGAACCAAGCTACATTGAAAGATCATTATGCATTACTCTTTGTGGATCAATTGTTGGAAAGATTGGAAGATAAAGCATACCATTATTTTTTGGATGGTTATTCAGGTTATAATCAAATTGTGGTGAATCCAAAAGATCAAGAGAAGACAACATTTACTTGCCCATTCGGAGTATTCGCTTGCCGAAAAATGTCATTTTGGTTATGTAATGCTCCAACAACTTTCCAAAGGTGTATGTTTGCTATTTTTGCATATATGATCGAGAAATGCATTGAAGTATTCACAAATGACCTTTCCGTGTTTGAGTCTTCGTTTGACTCTTGTCTAACAAATCTTGACATCGTACTGAAGCGACGTGTGGAGACCAATCTTGTGCTGAATTTGGAGAAATATCATTTTATGGTCAAATAAGGAATTTTCTTAGGCCATAAAATTTCTTAAAAAGGAATTAAGGTAAAAAAGCGAAAGTTGAAGTCATTGAGAAGCTACCTCCACCAATCCATATTAAAGGAATCAGAAGCTTCTTAGGGCATGTTGGATTTTACAGAAGATTTAGTAAAGACTTTTCCAAAATTGCAAAGTCTTTGTGCAACCTCCTCAATTAGGATACTTCTTTTAATTTTGATGATGATTGTTTAATTGCCTTTAAAATTTTGAAAGAAAAATTCATCTTTGCACCTATAGTAACTGCTCCTAATTTGAAATTCAATTTTGAAATAATATGTGATGCCAAAGAGAGAATTTTTCAAGTCATACATTATGCAAGTAAAGTTTTAAATGAAACTCAAACTAATTACACTACAATAAAAAAGGAATTACTTGCTATAGTGTATGCATTTGAAAATTTGCAATCTTATTTGATAGGCCCTAAAGTTATTGTTTTTACTAATCATGATGCAATTAAATATTTATTGACTAAATTAGATTATAAACCAAGGCTTATACAATGGATACTTTTGTTACAGGAATTTGATTTAGATATCAAAGATAAGAAGGGATGTGAGAACAATGTAACTGATCATTTATCAAGACTAGCAAATAATGAGGTGATTGCATTGGAACCTGAAGTTCTTGCTCAATTTTCATATGAGAAGTTGTTAGTAATTGAAGAGAGGCCATGGTTGACAGATATGGCTAATTTAGTAGCTTTTGGAGAAATTTTGGAGAATTTTGATTGACATCAAAGAAGATATTTTTTTACAAATGCTAATCATTATGTATGGGATGATCCTCATTTGTTCAAGATTGGTGAAGATAATTTGCTGAGAAGATGTGTTGCAGAAGATGAAGCTAAGAAAATTATACGGAAAGGCCATAATTCGTCATATGGAGGAAATTTTAATGGGGGAAAGACAACTGCAAAAATTCTCCAACCAAGTTTCTTTTGGCCTTCATTATTTAAATACACACATGAGTTTATGACTAATTTCAAAGAACAGGAAGCATCTCTAGAAGACTCGAGATGTTATTACAAAACATTCAAGAAATTGAAGTCTTTGATTATTGGGGAATTGATTTCACAAGACCATTGACATCTTCTTTTTCAAATGAGTATATATTTTTGACAGTTGAGTATGTATCTAGATGAGTAGAAGCAATTCCATCACAAAAAGTAAATGCTAAGACCATAGTAATTAAATTCCTCAAAAGGAATATTTTTTGTAGGTTTGGTACTCCTAGAGTATTGATTAGCGATGGTGGCTCTCAGTTTTGTAATACCCAGTTGAAAAAAGTTTTAGAACATTATGGGGTTAGTAATAAAGTAGCTTCATCCTATCATCCACAAACAAATGAGCAATCAAAAGTTTCTAATAGAGAAATAAAGAGAATTTCAGAGAAAACAATGGCTTCATCTAGAAAAGATTGGTTAATCAAGCTTGATGAAGCTTTTTGGGCTTATCAGACTGCATATAAAACCCCTATTGCTTTTTCTCCATTTCAGTTGATCTATGGGAAAGCATGTCATCTTCAAGTGGAATTGGAACACAAGGCATGTTGGGCATTGAAGATATTAAATTTAGATGCTAAAGTTGTTGGGGAGAAGAGAAAACTCCAAATTCAGGAACTTGAGGAGATGAGATTAAATGGATATAGTTTCTCAAAGCTTTATAAGGAACGCACAAAAAACTATCATCACAAGAAGATTTTGGAAAGAAATTTTCATATTGGCCAATTTGTGCTCTTGGTTTAATTCTAGATTGAGACTTTTTCCTGAAAAGCTAAAATCTAAGTGGTCAGGCTTATATTGTTAAGGAAGTTAAGCCTTATGGAGCAAAAGAGTTAGATGACCCAATATCATATAGAAGTTGGGTAGTAAATGGTCAAAGGGTGAAGCCATATTTGGGTAATGAGAAGGAAGAACTCAACATCGTGATTCTTTTAAATGAACCTTAAAGAAATAGGCGTCAAGGTATATGACGTTAAACAAGTGCTTATTGGGAGGAAACTGAGTACAAATGTTATTCATTTACTGTTGATTTGTTTATTTTAATATATTTTTTTATATTAGTTGATAAAATGCATGTTTTTGCATAAACTTATAAATTTTTGGTGCAAAGAAACTCGCCTGGGCAGGATATAGTTCACCTGGGCGGGATATAGCTTACGTGGGTGAGTTAAGTATTTGTAAAAGGGGGTGCTCTCTGGAGTGATCTCACCCAAGCGATACATATCTTGCTTAGGCGAGATTTCACTTATACACATGACACGTCAACCTCCCCTAGGCGTATCTCGCTTGAGTGAGTTAAAGGTTTAAAAAATTACATTTTTTGGGCAACCCAATCCCTGTATGCCTCCATATCAAATTGGAGCTTATATAGCATAGCCTGTGGACAAGTATTATTTTTCTAAGGCGCAGGTCTAGCAGAAGAAGCATGACCATCTACAATTGTAGATGAGGAGTTTAACACAGAGTTGGATGAGTTACTAATAAGAGATGATTTGATGTGAGTTGATTTTAGGATTGTTCATTTTATGGTGCGACACTTTACTTAGATTGAGATTTTTAGCAAGTAAAAGGTGAGAACTCTAAGAAGATTCCCACTGGACACGAACTTAACTAAGTGATTAAGTAAGTGTGAATGTTCACTTCACAAGAGCAAAAGGAAAATACAATTATAAGGTGAATATGATGCTAATTGGTGCGGAATTAAAGAACACGAAAGGAAAACCAAATGGAAACATCATAACCGAATAATATAAGGAAGATCAACACAAGAACACAAGAACAAAATCGAATGGAGAACAATTATAGGAATATAAGAGTAAATGGCCAAAATGGAAATGAAGGAAAAGAATGGAAGAAGAAAGCTTATGTGGTGTGAATTTGAGAAATGGATCATGCCACTTGGAGTGTGTTTTGGCCTCCAAGATAAGTTTTGCTAGCCGCCACTTGAGAGCTTTCAATCACTCACAAGATAAGACCTAAATGTTAAGAAGAATCAAGCCTCACTAACACCCCACACAATTTGTGCAAAGTAACTTTTCTTCTATTAATTTCAACTTGAAAATACATGGAGTAAGGCATCATATTTATAGGTGAAGGTGCCTTGGTGAGAAAGGAGTGAGGGTAGGATGGGAAAGGAGAAAAAAGGGGCGGCTAGGTCTTTGACTTAAGTCGAAACTGCACCTAAGATTCATTCTTCTAGAAACTAGGTCAAAAACCATAATTCTAGGTGCCTTGTGTTCAAAAAGTGGGCTTGGATCAAGCCCATTTCGTTATGAGCACTCTTATTTATGCTAAAGGAACCTATTCTATCCTATCTTTCTATTTGGACCCCTCAAGTGAGCCCAATTTATTTACAACTTATTTTTACTCTTAAGAAGACTAGTAGGAAGAACATTAGATGCCCTGGTCTTTGTCCATTTCTCCCTCTGGTGAGGTCTTCACTTGAATGTTGAGATGACTTATCATAGTGTGAATGGTC
Source organism: Phaseolus vulgaris (assembly GCF_000499845.2). Taxonomy (NCBI): domain Eukaryota; kingdom Viridiplantae; phylum Streptophyta; class Magnoliopsida; order Fabales; family Fabaceae; genus Phaseolus; species Phaseolus vulgaris. The sequence continues at coordinate 32,330,246 of NC_023755.2, read as the reverse complement.
ATTTGCATCCTTGGTCATCTTCTTGTTGGTTTGGTTTGTATCATGATTGAACATAAAGCAGAACAAAACATGGTTTTATATTTCTACTTATTTCCTTTCAGTTGTTTAAATTGATTATATTTTTTTGTTGTTTAATTTCCTTATTAAAATTTGATTTTTAGTTGTTTAATTTCCTTATATTTATTTTATTGTTAAGTTGTTTTCTACTTTTATTTTTTTATTATAAATGGAATATTAATTTGAATTATGGAAAAAACTATTAATCAGACTTTGTGTTAAAAGATTGGAACAACGAAATGATATTGACACAAGTTAGAAAAGAAAATGTATTGAATCCATATTCAAATGTGGTTGAGATTGTGATACATGGAAATTTAACATGATGATTAATTGGAACAGAGAATGACAAGCAATAAGGAATTAGACTGATTAAACCAAGTGAGTGTGTGAATCTTAAAACAGTTTGAGAGTTTTACTGATGAATTGACAATTGTGGTTTCTTAATTTTTATTTTATGTTACATCATAAAAGAGCATAAAAATGATTAAGACATTTGTGTTAATTAGGAACCCAAAGCCAAATACCAACCTTTATGCAAATTGGGTATATTTTTTTGTGATAACCTTTTTTGAGCAAGGAAATTTTGTTATTATTATTGCACCTTGAACCTTAACTGACATATTTTCCTACCTATTAACATGTTTAAGGAAGGAGACCATAAATGCAATTTATATATAGAAAAGGGAATGGTTCGTTTTAGTTGTTTTAAATTTTAAATAATTCAAGTGGTTGGAAATAGGAATAATCTATTTCTATTATCATTGATTAAAAAAAAGTTTACATGTACATAGTACAATGTATTGTATTTTGATTGTAGGTATGTTCTTCTTCTTTTAAATGTGCATTTTGTTATATGAAAAACCAATATTTTTTTTTGGAAGCCTAATCTCATTATAACCCTATAAAAGACCTTAAGATTCATGTTTCTAATATGATTGTGATAGGAAGTTGAAATTAAAAGTAATTGTGTTTTCTTAGGAGTCAGTGGAAATAAAGCGAAATACTTACCTGTGAGAATATGAGAAGACATTCCTTGATGAATTTTCATTTCATTGTTTCAGTGTTATCCTGTAAGTTGATTGTATCTATATCTTTCTATATTTGAAGTTGGAAGCACCATAAGTTTCTAATTTAATCTGTTGTTTAGAAAATAAAGTTGTTTGGCTATTTGAACTCAATTATGATTTATTCATATTCATTTACTTTACTTGAGGACAAACAAGATTCTAGGTTGGCGGGAGTTGATGAGTGTCATAATTCAGTAATATTTCATATAAAAAGATATACACTTATGGATTTTAATTGATAACCTCTAATTTAGGTATTTCAACCCTTTTACATATTTCAACCTCTAATTGAGCTTTTTCTCGTCAAACTTGCTTAAGCAAGGAATAACTTGTTTAAGCAAGATGTCACTTAGCCTAAACCCAATTAGGTTAAATAGAATATGTGAGGCATAATCCTAAACATCATTGGGGGAATAGAGAGATAAAAAACCCTAAAGGAGGTAATCGTCAAGGAGAAACATTCTGGATCTTTTTTTCTTGCTTTCTATGTAATGGCCAACATGAGTGGCTAATTCTTCCTTTTGGGATTGAGAGTAATCTATTCAAACTCTTATGTATTGAGGTGATATTTATCTATAATATTATGTTCTTGATTGATGATTGGTATTGTCATTTTATTCTCAAAGTTTGAATTATTCATGATTTTTGTCCTTAGATTTGACTAAAAGTACTTCTAAGTATCTTACCTAAATGATAATGCTTAACATATTTTAATGCTAGGAATAGATTTGAAATTTTAATTGCTTTATAACATATGTTTGTAATGATAAGGAGTTTTTATAAATATGCAAGGAATCGATATTTAGGAGACTCTTTTAATAATTTTGTATGCAAAGAATCGATATGAATGATTTTTATATGTGCATCAATGTCAATCAAGATGAAATATTATATGCTTTTGAAAAATACAAACGAGTGAGAAGGATGAACCCCAATCCAAATTTTCCCAATTGACTCGTACAAATATTTTACTTTGCTTTATTTAATTTCTTGCAAATTCAAAATGCAAACAACTTTCCAACAAACTTTTACACATTTTCTTATATTTAGTGAATATTATACTTGATATTTTAGAATTGTTCCTTGTAGGTTTCATATTTGTCCTTAGGGATAATTTATTACTTCTGACATGGTACACTTGTCGTAAAATAGTCATCACACTTCAATGTTTTTGTATCCCTCTTCATCATCATGTAGCTGTAATGGTTGAGGTGTGCAGAAGTGCTATAATTCTGGTCATGGTGGTAGAAGCACGAGTGCCTTTGTTGCACCAATTTGCGATTGTGGAAATTTTGCTACAACAATTGAAAAAAATGTTGGGAAGATATTTTTGGGTTGTCCTAAGTACAATTAAACTATGTTTTCTGCAAAGATATGCATGTTATGTGAAAGTTATTGATTCTTTTGTTTTTCTGATTTTGTTCAAAATAGAGTAGGAATGGCACAGTGTTGGGCTATAATTTCTTCAAATGGTGTATTGAAGATGTTGACAATGAAAGAGAAGCAGTTATTATGAGACAAAGGAATAAGATATGTAGTCTAGAGCAACATTTGAAGGTCTCGACAAAATGGATTCAACTGTTGTTAAGGGTGTGTTTTATTGTAATTAACATTATTATGTTGCAATTTTCTTCAAATTCGCATGACATGAACATGTCTCTCTTTTGAGATTGTAATATAATGAGTTTATGTAATGTATAGTTCAATGAATGACCATTTCAGGTTAATGCCATGTTTCGTTCAAGTCCAGACTAGGTTGTGCATTTTTAGTTAACTTCAGGTTGTTGCCATATTTTCCATTTCAGGATAACGTAAAATGAATGAATCATATCAATAATTACATTTTTTTTAAATATCGAATTAATTATTATTATACAAAATTATTTTACAATTAATAATATTATTTACATTTAATAAAAAATTATTTTCTAATTATATTTTATAAAATTATGAATATTAAAATTATTTATTTATATCTAACTTGTTTACATTAATTTTTCATCTAAAAATTTGTACAATTATTAATATAAAAAATTAATGAAAAGACAATTATTTTCTGACAAATTTACATAATCTGCATATTTTTCCAAAGGCATTCTGTATACAGTTTCAAAAATAATGTTTTAATTACAAACAACTAAAATGTACAAATAAATAAATTATATTTTCTAAAATTATTTTTAATATAATAGTAAATTTATATATGCTTAAATAATATTATTTTGATAACAATTTTCCATGTTTCGAAATGATCCGGTCGGTCGTCGGTAGTCGATGACGTCAGCAAAAGATAACCACGTGGGCCACCCGCAGGGTGACACGTGGATCAGGTTGCAGAGAAATCAGGGAGGAGATCACCCGGTATGGAGATCGGTGGTCAGTAACCGAGTGGCCACCGACAGATCAGTTCCAAGATAAACACCCAGGTGGAGAACGCGAGAAGCAATAGAGCACAGATCAGTCATCGGGTGCATGGTCATCGGGGTTTCGTGTTACACGCAGTTAAACTGGGACTGAGATTCCCAGCGAGAGCGTTACGCATGGACCTCGCATGATCATATCTCAGAGAAAGAGGAGCTGCTCGCCGGTAGAATCGTGCACGAGAGTGGCCTGAGGGAGTTAGTAAACCGGTCAGTGATTGGTGACTCTCTTAACCCATTACGTGCATGACATCGTGAAGGGGAAATCGTTTATGCAGAGAGCAATGCTTGGTGAGTGTGCCTAGTCCAGTCACACCTGGCGTTCTCTTGGGAGTGTGCGATTCACCCAGATGGAAGAAACGCGCTAAGTTACTCCGCAAGGGAATAACTTAGGCGCACAAAGAGATGCGCTAGAGCCCTTCAGGTAGTGGCACGTGTACGGTTAGATGTGAGTTGCATGCCTCCACGTGTCACCATCTGAGAGGGGCGCGACCAAGATAAAGGTGCACTCCGTGTCGTGAAAGGTACAGACAGAAAACACAGACACCCACGTCTTTACTGATTGTGGTACGTTTTCGCAGAAAAGCATAACAAAATTCTGTTAGGCACAGACACAGAGAGAATAAAAAGAGAATCATAGAGAGATTCAGACGGATTATTTTTGTTGGTGATTCTGTGACCTAACTTGAGCGTCGGAGTGCAAACGGCCGCTAGAGGCGCCGTCTGTGTGTTTTGTAGGTTGCGTTCGAAGTTCTGGAGAAGGTTCTAAGAGCATTCTTGCAGATAGCACAGTTGCCATAGGCGAGGTAAGGAAGCGACAAGGCAATTCCTCCACATTGGAGTTGGCGGCAGGATCAGAAAATGTTAGATAACTCGTATTTTTTCAAAAAATAATGATTCAACTATAACAAAAATAATTTAAATTTTTTTAATTAACTCAAATCTACACAAAAATATCTCATATTTCATTATTCAAATATATTTAAATATAAGAGTAAATTTGTAAGCTTACATTTTACACAATTTAAAAAAATTAAAAAATCTCTTAGAGTCATCAAATCACTCACAACTTCAATCAACTTTTCTCATAAATTCACTTGAACTTACCTCAATCCAAATAAACTCACTTTATTAACACTTTCCTCTCAAATCCTCACATATTCATTCCCTCAAATCCTCAAAAATCCCCTCCTCAGTCCAAACACAATCGTAGAGAAAAGATAAAGACATTAAACAGAAGTAAGAGGATTAGAGTTTCTAATGGGACTAAAAGTGAGAGGATTAGTCTTTTTTTGTATATCTTATACATGTAGTTTTTTCAACTCAAAACACAAAATTTTCCCATTGAGTGTAGATTTTATTAACAAACTTTAATAAAAAAAATATTGGTATTCTCGATCTAAAAACCAAAAAAATAATCACGATAGGTGTAAAAAACTAACTAGCATTTAAAAAAAAATCTACTTACATTGATGGCCAAAATCATAACTAAGATTGGACGAGAAATAGTTTTGGTTTGCATAGATGGAAAAATAATTTTAGTTGATGAACATAATTTTATTCACACTTATTAACTTTAATAATAAATTATTGCAGTGTAATAATAAATAAATTCATTATTTTAATTAATATTTATATGATTGAGTTTATTTAGGCCTTAACTATTATTTTTGTTAATTTTGTGTTTTTAGAGTAAATGGTCTCATGGAAGTGTCTACCTTCCTGAATGAGCCAAATATGCAAAAGTTCAAGTTACTGTTTTGAATCAAAACAGAAGAAAATATTTGAGAGGATTTTATGCAAAGTATGAGAGATTTTCTCCACCTTAGTAGGAGCTAGATCTTTTCCATTATTTTCTCCATTATCTTCTCCGTCATTTTCTCCACTATCGTGGAGGAGGGTGCATGGAGCATGCCTATTTAAGGAGAGCCAGGGAAACACACATGAGAGACCCATGTCTCTGAGTGTAAAGTTGTTTCCTTTGTTTATTTTTTTTGTATTTTTTATCTTTGTACTTTTGACTTCGCATGGAAGATTAAACCTTTTTGGTTGATTAATTTGTAATTGCCCATTGAGTTCTAAGGTTTTGATCAATAAAAGTTTAGTTTTTCAATTCACTATAGCAGTTGTTTTAATATTTTAACCTCCTAAAAAATTGGTTCTTGTAGGAGGTTGTACTTGAATGCATGATTGAGAGTCTTCCTTATCTTAAACTTTGGTTTCTTAGTTAGTTCGCATTGTTATAATTAAATTTTTAGGCACATGATTCAAGAGATGGGAGATAAGCATTCCCATGGAGTATACACATGGAACAAAGTGGGTATTGATTAAACTAGTAGACACATGCTTTACGGGTGAGCTTCAGTTGAATCAGATTGACGCATGTTCAATCTGGTTCAAATCTATTTGAGGATTAAGAAAAGACTAATCTTTAGAGAACTTGTGAAGATTTCAATGGTGGAAGAACTTGAGAATCAACCTCTTTTTATTTGTTGTTTTAATCTCTTTTATATTTTATGTTAAACAATCTCAACTCCCTTTTTTATTTTTATTGTTATTGTTAACTTTTCCTACTTGTAGATAAATTCTGAACATTGATTTACTGATTTAACTATTAGCTTCGTTGGGAGACGGTTTGGGGTCATCTGACCACAACTATACTATCATCTCTCTAACGTTAGACAGGTTTAGAAATATTTTAATTTGACAGCAAAACGACAACTATTAGTAAAATCAACCAAAAAGTAACCCCTATCAACATTGATCCCTAACTTACATTGTTGGAAAAAAAAAAGTCTCATTATTTTTGCTAAAAGACTCTTGCTAATATTGACTAAAAAGTAATTATGTTAATGTTAATCGAAAAATATTGACTACTTTGATTGATAAATAATTTTGATTTACATTGGAAGGTAAAACTCTAATTCGATGTGGAATAAAAAGTAATCTTGTTTTGGTATGTTCAATAGTCTCATATCGATTAGGAGTCGAGGCCAAAGAAAAATTAAATACATTTTTTTTCCTTAACCCTTTGATGCACTTTTAAGGAAAAAATCACGATGAAGCTTTGAGCTCCAAAGTAGACAATACCTCAGATGTGGTGATTGATCTTAACAATCTTATCTCAATGGACTTAATGTCAGAACATTGGCACTATCTGTGGGGATGGAAAAGTGGTTTAAGAATCCTCGTTCGCTTTAGACCTTTACTAGGGGGCTTATTCCGATATGATCAATAGGCTCACATTGCTTAAGAGTCCATGCCAAAGTCATTTTAAGTACATCTACCTCCTTTAATATTTTGAGACGTTGTATAAGGATAAAATCATGAGGAAACTCCAAGCTTCAAAGCACCTTTTAAGGACAAAACGGTGATGAAGCTCCTAGCTACAAAACAGATAATACATCGAATGCCCTTATTGACCCTAACGATATTATCTCAACAAAATGGAGATCGAAACATTGACACCGTATGTGGGAATGGAAAAGTGGATGAAAAAGTGATTTAAAAACGAACTTTTATTCCTTGGTAAGGGTAAAGGCGGATGAAATGATGATGAAGTTCCTATGATCCCACTACAAAGGAGGGAGGGCATTTTAGATTATTCTCGGTATTTCCAAACGAAACGTCAGATGGTTGCATTTGAGGAAAATTTTCACAGTAGACTAGTCATACCTCCAAAAGTCTTAGATTTCCCATTTTTTGCCACATCTGGTTTTCAATTTCAAGAATATTTGAACTTCCAAGAATTGCAACACTTTCTTAGAATAAGACTACCATATTGTGAGGATATGCACACACAAGATTATAATTAGATATAGGGATTGGATGAACATGGCGAATTTGAAATATGATGGTCTCTTGTTAACCCCTGGTACCATCCCTGAGGACATACCTTTTGATCGTCAACAAGCCCTATTAACCATGACAAGAGAAAAAGTGCACGGTCAAAATGTAAGAAACGTAGGTAGTTTGACAATGAATGATAGACTACTTCATTACACATGGGTGCACACATGTTGTGTCCTCAGGGGAGCAACTTCTCGTAGTTGGTTCATAAAGATGTTTTCATGTTATGGTGCCTAAAAAGTAATGTAATGATTAACTGGCCTCATTATATCATGCAACACATGATAAAATGTTGTGACAATGATATGCCTCTTCCATATGGTTGTTTAATCACACACCTTATGTTGCTATATGGCATGAACTTGATGGGAGGGTCATCAATCACGTTAGGGTGGAATAACTTCTTCGGGAAGAAAACCATGAAGAAAATGAATATCTTTGAGGTCAATGGTGTGTGGCAACTTGGAAGGCCTGAAGACGAACATGAACAAGAATACGAAGACATTCCATTACCTCAAGAACATGTTGTAGGCGGTCATCCTCAACTCGAAACCCCCATGATTCGGCAATGTTATCACAAATTTGGGGGGAATTCAAAATATACAGGAAAATATCAACACTATCAATACACGTTTAGGTCGAATTGAAGATACACTTCACCAGTTTGAAGGCAAAGAAGAACATTGATTGTATTTTTATCGTGTTATTATTATTTTTTATGTTGAACTTATTTTGATTGTAAGTTAAATTTAATGTTTTATTGGACATTATTATGTTTGTAATTTTTTAAAATTCCCATGACACAACATCATTTAGGACTCTAATGTGATGACTTCATCTATTTATTGTAATCACCGACTATTTCATGTTCGTCCAATGTTAATTAATGATAAGCGAATGTTTTTATTTTATTTTCTTTACTTTATTGGATACAAATTGAAATAAAAAATTATACATAAAAAAATATGGGATAGAAATACTATTTTTTTCCATGCTTTGGTCAAGAGGAGAAATAATGCTAGTGGGATTCATCGTCTACGGATTGACAATATGGTTATTAAGGATCCTAAACTCATTGAGGAACATATTTTGGACTTTTATAAAACTCTTTACACTGAGTCTATTTCTCATTATCAGGATACAGGAAATATGAAAGATTTTATTGGTACTTATATTCCTAAGTTGGTTTCCTCTTAGGAGAATATGATGTTGATTAAATGTCCTGATTTTTTGGAAATCAAGAATGTTGTTTTTAACCTTAATGGTAATAGTGTTCTTCGTCCTGATGGTTTTGGTGGTGTTTTCTATCATTCTTGTTGGGAAATTATTGGACAGATGTTTGCAATGTTGTTCAACAGTTTTTTAAACAAAACTGGGATCTCCCTGGAATGAACAGTAATGTGGTATCTCTTATTCCTAATATTCAAGGTGTTGAATCCATTAAAAATTACATGCCAATTGTTGTTACCAATTTAAATTCAAGATTATTTTCAAGATTTTGGTCGATCAGCTTGCTCTTGTGGCTGCCAGAATTATTTCTCCTAATCAGAATGGGTTTGTGCAGGGCAAACAGATTCAGGATTGTATTGGTATTGCTTATGAAGCTATTAACTTGCTTTCTAAAAAGGTTCACGGTGGTAATGTGGCTTACAAAGTTGATATTCACAAAGCCTTTGACACCCTGAGTTGGAGGTTTTTACTATTAGTTTTGTCAGGCTTTGGTTTTCACCCCTCGTTTGTTGGTTGGATTAGTATTATTTGTTAGAATATATGACCTTAAACAAAAGGGGAGTGAATTGTTTAAGAGAGATTTACGAAAACTTTTGAAGGTTTAATGAAATTCTGTGAAGAAATCCAGAAGAGGAATCAAGATAGCCAAGAACACAAATTATTTTAAAGCAAAACACAGAAAAACAATCGGTTTTTTCTTCGAATCAATCGGTTGTTTATACCAGTTAAAACTTAAAAAGCTTAAAAATAGAATTTAAAGAAGTTTAAAGAAAGAGAAATGCACATAAGCAATTTATACTGGTTCACTCTTACAACTAGAGCTACATCCAGTTCCCATAAACCACTGGGTAATCCACAAAGCAATCAAACCATATTACAAACACCTCACACCAAAGTAGTAACCTTGAACCCCTCAAGAAACGCACTACCTTTGGCAAATCACACCAAGAGTATTGATCTTGAACACCTCAAGAACACACAACACTCCTTGGCAATACAATAACAGAAATACAGAAGATTGAGAAAGGATTACACCTGATCAAAGTACAATCTGAAAAGAATACAATTGCAATCCTATTCCACTCTCACTTGAAAATCCAAAGTTTGATGTGAATCTTGAAAACTTGAGATCAAATATGTCAAGCTGAATTTCTCAAAACTGTTTCTTACTCTTTAGAAACATATAACAGACTATTTATATTTTCCAAAGATTGGTCAAAACATTTAATAAAGGAGTGTATTTAATTAGAAAACATTTAAGACAAATTCACCATTCAAAATAGAATTTTGTTAGGATTTTCAAAGAAACAATCGGTTGAAACCACGAAATAACAGATTGATTTGGTTTGACAATTAAGTCAACCAAGTCAAACAACTTTCAACCTTTTTCAAAACATCTAAGAACAAAACAACCGGTTGATTTGACAAAATAACAGGTTGTTTTTCACTTAGTTTAAAAAACCTTTAATTTCAAAAAGGTTTTAATTACATATGTTTTTGATTCAACAAAAGAGTGGATCACACTTTATTCTACCTAGATCCCACCCACACACAGCAACAACATCAGCCTTTCATCAAACACCTTGGATTTGGATTCTTCAAAGCTCTTGATCACTCTTGATCAACATTATTCTCCGTTCAGTTATGCTTTCTAACAAAATAAATGGCAGTTTGATGGGTTTTTTTCCTTGTAGTAGAGGTGTTAGACAAGGTGATCCTTTGTCTCCTCTACTTCTCTATCTTGCAGAGGAAGTTCTTAGTAGAGGTCTCTCAAAACTTGTAAATGATAAAAAAGATTCTACATATGGCTAGTCTGCAAGGTTTTCTCATTCCCTCTCGTATTTTATATGTAGATGACATTTTTGTTTTTTGTAGGGCAGATAATAAGTCTCTTAGAAATTTGAGTATTTTTCTTAAAACATATGGTGATTTCTCATGTCCATATGTTAATAATTCTAAGAGTAGTTTTTCACCATGGATAATTCTGCAAGATTTGTCACCAAAATTCAATGTATTCTTTCTTGTACTCATAGTTGTTTTCCTTTCACTCATTTAGGAGTGCCTATTTTTGTTGGTGCTCCAAGGGGTCATTTTCTTCAACCTTTAGCTGATAAAGTTAAATTGAAACTTGCTTCTTGAAAAGGTAAATCTCTTAGTATGATGGGTCGTGTTCAGTTGGTCAATACGGTGGTTACGGTCTTCTAGCTTATAGTTTTAATTTGTATAAATGGCATGTCTCTCTTCTTAAGCAAATTGGGCACTGGTGTCGAAATTTTATCTAAACTGGTGATATTCTGAAGAAAGGTATAACTACTATTAATTGGGTTACAGATTGTTCTCCCCTTGAGAATGAAGGTTTGAAGATTATTAACCTTCACCATGAAAATCATGCATATCTTCTTAAGCTTGCTTGGAATTTTGCTTATAGCAACAAGCCTTGGTCTTTTCTCTTGAAAGCCAAAGTTCTTAAATCAAAATACGAGTTTCAAATGGTTTATAGATCCTCGTCTCTTTGGCCTGGAATTAAGCAGTTTTATTCTACTATACTTGATCATACTTCTTGGACTGTTGGTACATGTTCTCTTATTAATTTCTAGAATGATAAATTGTGTGATACTTCTTGTTTAGCAAATATTGTAGGATTATCTAATGGTGCTAGCATTCTGGATACAGTCTCTCAGTTTTGGGTAGGTAGTGATTGGAATATTCCATTGTATTTACAGCAAATGCCTCTTCATTTTAGTCATATCATGGTTAGGTAGGAACAAGATATTCCTAATTGGATTCTACATGAGTCTGGTCGTTTTACTCTTAAATCAGTTAGAACTTTTTTCTTGGATCCAGGAGTTCCATGTGGTTGGGGCAAATTTATTTGGTCTTCATATCTTCCGCCTTCCAAAACTCTGGTCCTTTGGAAAGTTTTTCAAGGGCGACTTCCTACATATCAACATATTAAAAATAAAGGTCTGCATATTTGTTCTATGTGTACGCTTTGTGAAGAGCACAAGGAATCTATTCAACATTTATTTTTTGAATCTTCTAATGTTTTGCGTATTTGGAGTTGGGTACAGATTTTTCCTACTTCTCATTTCTCTAATAAGGATGATCTTCTCTTTTTTATTAAGAGTTATGGTAGTCCTTTGATTAAATTGACTAAGGTTGATGTGATAACCTTTTCTATTTGGATGATATGGCGTATGAGGAATTATGCTCGTTTTCAGGATAAGATTGAAGTTTCTACGGCAATTTCAGTTATTAAAGATTTAACTTGTCTAGTGGGTAATTCTTCTAAAGCATCAATGAAAATGATATGTTGGATTTCAATATGATCAAGTTTTTTGGTATTAATACTCGTACTGATAAAGTTTTTCGTCCTCTTCCTGTTAGATTGGAGTTTCCTTCACCAGGCTGGGTTAAAATTAACATTGATGGAGCTGCTAGGGGATATCCTGGTCTTGCTACTTGTGGATGTATTTTTGTGGGAGTATGGAGGAATTTATTGGAGCTTTCTCTGCGTTTCTTGAAGTTCAGACTGCTCTAGTTGCTGAGTTTTATGGGGTTATACATGCAATGGAGGAAGCTCAAAAGATGGGATTTTCTAATGTCTGGCTAGACTGTGATTCTGCTTTGGTTTGTGCTGCGTTTACTTCTAGGACAAAATGTTCCTTTGATGCTTCGTAATCGATAGAATACTTGTCTTAATTACTGTGGGAAAATCAAGTTTAGGGTTACTCGTATTTTTCGTGAAGGGAATGCATGTGTTGATAAGTTGGCTAATTTTGGATTTATTCATAGAGAATCTTTTCATTGGTATAATAGGCTATCATCTATTCTGTTCTTAGAATTCTTTATGAATAGGTATAGTCTACCTATGTATTGTTTTTGTTAATATATGGGTTTTGATCTAATCCACCCATATTTTTCTTTTTTTTTTCTTTTTTAATAATTTTTTTTCATGCGATGACAAATGATTGTTGTTACTTGAGGTGTCATCATAGCTAAGATATCAAATTGCATAGTGATGCCTAACATAAAAAATTTTATTTAAAAATTATACATAAAAAATAAAATATAATTTTTTTCTTGTTGTTAGTCAATATTTCATAATATTTATGAAAATATATGAATTTTATCGTACTACTATGTTTAAATTGTACATTATTTTTAAAATATATAATTATTAAAAATATTAATAATATTAATTATTTTATTACTATTATAGTTATTAATATAATTATATACATACAATATGCAATATATAAATTTAAATATCAGATAAATTTATTTAATAATTTCATAAATATTTAATTATACTATTAATAACAACATATAATTATAAATAATAAAATAAAATTATAATATCAACAAAACATATATAATTATATAAAATAAAAAATATATATAATAATAAATATTATTTTCATAAATTTTAATATGTTTAATAAAGCACATCCTCTCTAATCCACTCTAATGACAATAAAAAAGATGCTATTAATAGGAAGAATGGTCAAGGACCAAAATACTTGAATTTCTTCTTATTAGTGTTCTTAATATGGAGCCCAAAGCCCAAGCCCAAGAAGCCCAAGTCCAACCCATGAGGGGCAAGGCCAATCATTAAATAAATGAGCATCATTGGGTGTCTCTATTTGTAATTTCTATTGTGTAGTTTTTAGTAGAACTTTAAAAGGAATGTGTAAATATTAAATAAGGGGTATTAATGTACAAAACAAAGTCACGTCTTCCATGTGACTTAAGGAGTTGGTGTAGGAGTAGTTTAGGAGGTGCCAAAATAGAAAATAAGTCACATCTTCCTCATGACTCTAGATTTAGGCGCAGAATTTAATTTTGAATTAGGAGGGAATTTTGAATTTTTTTCACTTTTATTTCAGCCCTCTTACGCTATAAACAGAGGTTCTTGGTCATTGTAAAGACAAGTTTGAAATAGAATTAAAGAAACTATACTCAATTTGTGAGTGTTTGGTGTGAGATTTGTTCTCCTCTTCTTGTCTCATCTTGTGATGCATTGGGAGCATTCAAGTGGCGGCAGACCAACACCTATCTTCGATCATCACCTCCAAGTGGCGTGTTCGTTCCCAAGCCATGCTACAACCACATAAGTTTCATCTTCTTTCATCTTCCATAGTCATTTCAATCGGTAGTTTTGACTCTATGCCTTGTTCTTCAATTTCAATAGGTTCTTTTATTTCAATTTGTGTTTCATTCGGTAGCTTTTGTTCTTCATCAAATTTTTTCAGTTAAATGTGTGTTTCTTTGAATTTTGTTCGGTAATCTTATTCCAATTGTTGTTCACAAGGAAATAACACTCTTATTTGAGTTTGGTTCATCATTTTGGAAGGCTTTGTCTCCATTGATGATTCATTAAGCTTCCTTGAGTTCAATTCTGTTTTAGCATTCTGTTTTGGTGATGTTAATTTCGTTTTCAGTGTTTTAGCATTCATTTATTCCTTGCATTGTTGTCTTCCTTCAAATATATTGTTTTGTTCAAGTGTTGAAAGTGTCTATGCTTGATTCAACTCACATCATGTGGTATCTAGAGCTATGGCTCTGTTAAAAAAATGAGTTGATTGACACTTTAATTTTGTTTTTGTGGTAGTTGATTCTGTTTTTGCTTTATTTTGAGTCTTTCTTGCTGTTTTTAATTGTTACAAATTCTGTGTTTGTGTCATTTTGATTTTTGAATCCATATATGTTTTGTCTAGTTATGTTTTTCCTTAAATGTCATCAATTCTATGTAGTACTTTTATTGCTAATTTTTTTTATTGATATTATTTGAGTACAGTTTTGTGATTCTGTTTTTTGATCCTTTGGTGCATTTTTCTTTTTAGATTTGATTTCATGCTTGTGTATTAGTTCTATACAAGTTCTATACATCAATTCTTTTGTGTCTTTGAAGTTTCTTAATTCTATTTTTTTCATTCCAATTAAGGTTTCCTCTGTTTTTCTTAAAAACGTGCTGACTGTTTGGTTTATCAAAATTTCTGTTGTTACTGAAAATTTCTGAAATTTTGGATTTAAGTAGTTTGAAGTGTTACAAAAGAGTGAAGAAAAGAAGTACATCAAAATACAAAAAAATGATAAATGAATTACGTACAGAGTGTAAAATTCTGACTCTGGAAAAACAATGATGCAGCAGTGATTTTTTCATAAATTTATCACAATTAATTGGTATACTGCTTTTGTGTGATTCCAGTGCCCAAATTGAGATAACATCTTGAAGTTTCAGTGGTTTAATTTTCAGATTCCATTTTGCATTATGCAGTTCCAGATCAATTTTTCAAGTCACGCACATTTTATCCAACTATTCCAGTAGCACTGTTTTTTGATTTTCTTCATCTATTCTAGTACTTTTCTTTAGGATTCCTTTGTGTGCTAGACTTTCATTGTGTGCCTTATTTTCTTGCTTGTCTTTTCATTTCATATTCTTCTCCAAGTTTTGTCAAATCTTTTATTCTATTTTTGGTTTAGCTATTTCTTGTTTACACCTTTTCTTGCTTGTCTTTTATTGTTTCCTCTAGTTTTGTGGTGCATTGTGTTAGAATAATATATGGCTTTAAACTAGAGGGGAGGGGGGGGGGGGGGGGGGTGAATTGTTTAAAGAGAGTTTTCGCAAACTTTTAAGCCTTGAATGAAATTACTTCGAGAAAACCTTGATTGAGAGATCAGTTTTTCAAAACACAAAGCTAAAAGCACAGGACTAGTAAAACAATCAGTTGTTTCGCAGAAACAATCGGTTGTTTATACCAGTAAACAAATATCAAAACTGAATTCAAAGAGTTAGGGATAGAGAAAATGTACACAGATGTTTATGTTGGTTCACTATAAACCCAGAGCTACATCCAGTCTTCTCAGAAACTACTGAGGAATTCCACTAAGCAATCACACCTAGATCACTTACACCACAACCAAGAAAGTGACATTGATCCCCTCAAGACACACACTTCTCTTGGCAAACACACCAACACTAAGAATGTTGATCTTGATGCCCTCAAGAACACACAACACTTCTCAGCAAACACACAGAAGAAACTTGTTCAATAGAATACAAGGATTACACTTGTTACAAAAGCAAATCTGAAATCAATACAAGCAGAAATCATATTTCACACTCTTTCATCAATCACAAACTCTAAGCAATCTCAACTCTTTGAAACACTCAAAAACTTGTATTCAAAAGATTGTTACTCAAATTTGTTTTTTTGAATTTATTCAAAGATATTATTTATTGCAAAACTAGCATTTATACTATCCAATGCTTCTTACAGCAGCATATCAGATTTTTATACATTCAAAGCATAAAACATAATAAACAATCGGTTGTTTACACGAAACAATCGGTTGTTTACACGAAACAATCGGTTGTTTACACGAAACAATCGGTTGTTTACACGAAACAATCGGTTGTTTCTATCAGCAGCAGCAGAAAATAGTTTTATATCAGAGATTTTAACAGGTTATATAGTTTCAGATAAAGATATACAAGAACCAATTAATTCTCCCCCTATTTGTCTTCACAAATAGACTTTAGCATATATCAAAACAGATTTAGGAGAGATTATTAAGATCAAGGATACCTAACTCATTTCTTAGGAAGAAGAACCTCTCTTTTGGTAAAGGTTTCGTGAAGATGTAAGCCAACTGCAGTTTTGTCTCCATAAACTTCACTTCACAGTTCCCATTGTTTACATGATCCCTGATGAAATGAAGCCTTATCTCAATATGTTTGGTCCTTGAGTGCTGAATCTGATTTTGGGTAAGATTGATGGCACTTGTGTTATCACACATCAAAGGAACCTTGCTGATTTGTAATCCAAAGTCTGCAAGTTGTTGTTTGAGCCACAGAATCTGTGCACAACAGCTTCCAGCAGCAATATACTCAGCCTCAGCAATAGAGAGAGCAACACATGCTTGTTTCTTGCTATGCCATGAGATTAGGCTTGAGCCAAGAAGGTGGCAAGTGCCACTTGTGCTCTTTCTATCTAGCTTGCAACCTGCAAAGTCAGAATCTGAATAACCAATTAAATGAATTGGAGAGTGAGAAGGATACCATAACCCAATAGATGATGTTCCTTTGAGATATTTCAGAATTCTTTTTGCAGCTTTGAAGTGTGACTCTTTAGAATTTGCTTGATATCTTGCACATAGACACACCGCAAACATGATGTCCGGTCTACTAGCTGTTAGATAAAGCAAAGAGCCAATCAATCCTCTGTATTTTGTTTGATCTACATTCTTTCCAGCAGTATCAGCATCCATATAACAGCTTGATGACATTGGAGTGTTTGCTTCTTTGCAACTCTCCATTTCAAATTTCTTGAGAATCTCCTTGCAATATTTTGATTGACATAGAAAGATCTCATCCTTTGTTTGCTTAACCTGCAATCCAAGAAAGAAAGATAGTTCTCCCATCTTAGACATTTCAAACTCACCTTTCATTGCAGCCACAAATTCTTCACACAAACTATCTTGTGTAGCACCAAAGATGGTGTCATCAACATAGATTTGCACAAGAATTATTTCTGCATTTGACTTTTTGATGAAGAGATTCTTGTCTACCATTCCCCTTTCATAACCATGAGATATTAGAAAGTTGCTAAGCCTTTCATATCAGTGTCTTGGAGCTTGCTTCAGTCTATACAAAGCTTTCTTCAACTTGAAGATATGGTTGGGATACTTATGATCTTCAAAGCTCGGTGGTTGATCTACATAAACTTCCTCATTGATGTAGCCATTCAAGAAGGCACTTTTGACATCCATTTGGAAGAGTTTGAAACCACTCATACAAGCAAACTCCAGTAGCAGCCTCACAGCCTCCAATCTAGCAACAGGAGCAAATGTTTCACCATAATCTATGCCCTCCTCTTGATTGTAGCCCTTGGCAACTAGTCTTGCTTTGTTCCTTGTGATCACACCATCTTCATCTAACTTGTTCCTGAAAACCCATTTCGAACCAATAATATTCATTTCATCAGTTCTAGGGACAAGAAACCATACCTCATTCCTTGCAAACTGATTCAACTCTTCATGCATAGCTTCAACCCTCTTCTCATCCTTGAGAGCTTCCTCAATTGACTTTGGTTCAATTTGAGAGACAAAAGTTGTGTGCCTGCAGAAGTTTGGGATGGAGCTACGTGTGGAGACACCTTCTTTTATCTGCCCTATGATGTTTTCCACTAACAGATCTCTAGGAATCCTCCACTCTTTGCGCAGCTCCCTCTGTTGCAGAATTTCAATCGGTTGTTTTTGCGAATCAACCAGTTGTTTTTCTGCACAAATTTCCAGCTTCTCCAAACTGATGCTCTGTTCATCTTCTTCAGCACTGGTCTTCGGGATTTGGATGTTTCTGTGATCTACCTCATCAAAGACAACGTGAATTGATTCTTCTACAGTCATCAACCTCTTGTTGTAGATTCTGTATGCATGACTTGTAAGTGAATACCCTATGAAGATGCCAAGATCCGCTTTCTCATTAAACTTTCCCAAGTTTTCTTTTCCATTGTTGAGAACGAAGCAACTGCAGCCAAACACTCTGAGATGGTTGATGCTAAGCTTCCTTCCATTGAAGAGTTGATATGGAGTTTTCTTCAAGATGGGCCTAATAAGCACTATATTCATCACATAACACGAAGTGCTCACTGCATCCGCCCAAAAGTACTTAGGAAGAGATGATTCACTAAGCATTGTCCTTGTTAGCTCTTCAAGAGACCTGTTCTTCCTCTTTACCACTCCATTCTGCTGTGGAGTCCTTGGAGCAGAGAAGTTGTGCAGAATCCCCATCTTCTCACAGAATTTGCTGAACTTCTCATTTTGGAATTCTTCTCCATGATCACTTCTAATAGAGCCTATGTTGTTGTTTTTTGTATTTTGCAACCTTCTTGCTAACTTCTTAAATGCAGAAAAGGCATCACTCTTTGATTCCAATAAAAGAGTCCAAGTGTACCTAGAAAAGTCATCAACAATAACAAGAGCATAATAATTTCCACCAAGACTCATAGTTCTTGAGGGTCCAAAGAGATCCATGTGAAGATGTTCAAGAGGTTTCAAAGAAGAAACAACGTTTTTGATTTTGAAAGAACTTTTCACTTGTTTCCCTTTTTGGCATGCTTCACAAATGTGATCCCTCTCAAACTTGAGTTTTGGTAGCCCAATCACAAGATCCCTTGAAATTAACTTGTTCAAGTGATTCATGTGAATATGAGCAATTCTTTTATGCCAAATGCAAGATTCATCTTGCTTGGATAGAAGACATCCAATTGAACATGGTGAAGAGATATCTAGAAGATACACATTATTAACTATCTTACCTACCAACATTACCTCTTCGGTGTTGGGTAGACAAATTTCACATGTGTTTGACTTGAACATCACTTGATATCCCTTGTCACATAGTTGACTAATGCTCAGCAGATTACGCTTTAGGCCTTCTACATAAAACACATCATGGATGACCAAGATGTCTTTGTCTCCTATGGATCCTCTCCCAAGAATCCTTCCTTTGTTGTTATCCCCATAGGTGACATGACCTTCTTGCTTAAAGGAGATGCTCAGGAACTTTGATTTGTCCCCTGTCATGTGCTTGGAGCATCCACTATCCAAGTACCACTGTTGCTTGCTCTCCTCCAAGATTCCCTACAAAAAAGATTTTCAAGTACAAAGATTTGGTCCCCTTATGAATGTGGGTCCATTTGGTTTACACTCATCAATAGAACCTTTACTACACTTAGGAATCCACTTCATAAAGCCCTTAGGAACTGCATATTTTCTTATTTTACAGAACCTCACAGAATGGCCTATTTTCATGCAATAGAAGCATGTAACAATCGGTTGTTTCAATGGTCCAATCGATTGTTTTTCTGGCATTTTCGAAAATGATTTTGAAACTCTATCTTCTTTGTTTTGTGGGTTAAAACCCAATCCAAATTTTCCAAAAACACAGTTTTGGGATGCCAAGACATTCTCAAAGTTGGATTGGCCTTTAGAAAGTTTATCCACAGTTTTAACAAGATAGTGGACCTTCTTTTCAAGATTTTCGCAATTTTCACAAACTAGAGCATCACACTTGCAAGAGGAGTTTTTGTAGATGATTTCAAGATTTTCAAAACCTGTTTTTGAATTTTCTAATTCCTCTTCCAGTGATCTTACTCTGTTTTCAAGCCAGCTATTCTTTTCTTTTAAACGCTTGTTCAAGAGGGCCAATCGGTTGGCTTCTTCATGCGTTTCTTGAAAGGCTTAAAGCAATTGACCATAATTTTCAGAGTTTGATGAGTTAGATGAACTTACACTACTGAGTCATCTTCCTTTCTGGCCATGAAGCAGAGATTGAGGCTTTTCTTGTTTTGCCTTCTTTTCCTTCTTGCTTGGCTTTCTGACCTTGCCTCCTTTGGTTCATTGTTTCCATGAGCAGCCTTGAGTGTTTCCCACATCTCTTTAGCAGTTTTGCATTTTGACACCCTGAAAAACTCATTAGTATCAAGTGCAGAAGCTATTATGTTTTGAGCAGTACAATCAAGCTTGGCCATCTTACATTCATCATTGGTCCATTAAGACCAAGGTTTTGCAATGAAAGAACCATTCTTTTTAAACTTTGGAATGTAAGGACCATTCTCAATTGAGTCCCAAATTCCTTGATCAACAGATTCCACAAAGATTTTCATTCTGGCTTCCCAGTATTTGTAATTCAATCCACAGAATAAAGGTGGTTTGTAGATTGAAGCACCTTCCTCAAAAGATTGTTTTCCAGCCATAGAAAAAAGATTTTTGGATCAACTTGAATAACTTTCAAGAACCAAGCTCTTGATGCCAATTGTTAGAATATATGGCTGTAAACTAGAGGCAGGGTGAATTGTTTAAAGAGAGTTTTCGCAAACTTTTAAGCCTTGAATGAAATTACTTTGAGAAAACCTTGATTGAGAAATCAGTTTTTCAAAACACAAAGCTAAAAGCACAGGACTAGTAAAACAATCAGTTGTTTTGCAGAAACAATCGGTTGTTTATACAAGTAAACAAATATCAAAACTGAATTCAAAGAGTTAGGGATAGAGAAAATGTACACAGATGTTTATACCGGTTCACTCTAAACCCAGAGCTACATCCAGTCTTCTCAGAAACTACTGAGGAATTCCACTAAGCAATCACACCTAGATCACTTACACCACAACCAAGAAAGTGACATTGATCCCCTCAAGACACACTTCTCTTGGCCAACACACCAACACTAAGAATGTTGATCTTGATCCCCTCAAGAACACACAGCACTTATCAGCAAACACACAGAAGAAACTTGTTTAACAGAATACAAGGATTACACTTGTTACAAAAGCAAATCTGAAATCAATACAAGCAGAAATCATATTTCACACTCTTTCATCAATCACAAAATCTAAGCAATCTCAACTCTTTGAAAAACTCAAAAACTTGTATTCAAAAGATTGTTACTCAAATCTATTTTTCTGAATTTATTCAAAGATATTGTTTGTTATCAAATCTTGACAAACTTATTCATTGCATTTAATGATTGGTCAAAGCATTTAAAGACTGGAGCGTAAACAGTTAAAGTATTTAAAGCGCAGTCAAAGATAAAACAATTTTTCTGTTATGGTACCAAAACAAACAATCAGTTGTTTCCTCGAATCAATCGATTGTTTTGGTTTTAACAGCTCAACCATTTGAAAAACAGTTTTCAATCTTTTTTCAAAACATCTAAGTATAAACACAATCGGTTGTTTCGACAAAACAATCAGTTGTTTTTCACTTAGTTTGAAAAACACTTTTTCTTTTAAAAGATTGAGAATGCCTGTGCTTTGGATTCAATCTAGAGTGGATTACAAAACTCAAACTACCCCAGATCCTAACTAAGACAGCTCAGCAACAGCAAACACAGCCAAGCCTTCAACATCCTTCAAAGGGTTTGGATTCTTCAAAGCTTGAACACCACTTGGTTCAACACATTGATCTTTGAGTAAGTGTGGTTTGCTTTGGCATTTTTAACTTGAGGCTCATACAATCCACAAAAGAGGCTTGGTTAAGGAAAGAATATATTTTCTTGGAGTGGTTTGAGTGCATTTTTTGGCCTATTACAGCAAGTTTTCTTTTGCTAACAAGTTTTCTTTAATTGTTTTCTCTTTGTGTTTTGTGTTTCTTTATTATCATGGCTAATCTTTCTAGTGGAGAATCCTCTGAGCCTCAATCACCTCAAAAGGCATACCTCATTGGTGAATTAAAGGATGCTAAATAAACAATTGCACAAAAGGATGAGGTGATAAGACAAATGGAGGCAAGGCTCCAAACATTGGAGATGGACCGTGAAGATGCTCATCAAAACCGAGAGAGAAGACATGATGGCATTGAGCTCTTCTCTTTTGTGGTTTTTGGGTGGTTTGTTGATGGATCAAGGCCCTCCTAGGAGGTGTGGCTGCCTTGGAGGTGCATGAGAGTAGGGAAATTGAGGGAGGTTCGCTTTGTGGAGACTTGTTCTTAAGTGAGTGTGGTTTGCTTTGACAATTTTCATTTGAAGCTCCTCCATTCCACAAGAAAGGCTTGGTTGAGGACATAATACTTTCTTGGAGTGGTTTGAGTACTTTCTTTGGCATTTTCCAGCAACCTATATCTCACTTTATTTTGCTAACAAGTTTCTTTAATTGTTTTTTTTTTTTTTGTACTTTTTGCTCATGGCTCATTTTTCTAGTGGAGAATCCTCTAAACCTTGCTCACCTCAAAAGGCAGCTCTCTTTGAAGATTTAAAGAATGCTAGACAATCAAATGCTCAATATCTTGATGTGATAAGACAAATGGAGGCAAGGCTCCAAAGCTTGGAGTTAAGTCGTGAAGAAGTCCATCAAAACCGGGAGAGAAGACATCATCCTCCTCTTCGGCATTCTCATTCTTCTCATGGATATTATGAAGACAATGCACGGCCAAGGCACAATCACCATGAAGAGAGGCGCCAACATGTGGCTAGCCTTTATTCCCCTAATGTAAAACTTCCTAGCTTTAGTGGTGAAAGTGATCCTAATGTCTACTTAGGGTGGGAAGCTAAGGTTGAGCAAATTTTTGATGTAAATGGGGTTAGAGATGAGCATAGGGTTAGATTAGCATCTTTAGAATTCTTAGACTATGTCATGCAATGGTGGCATCAATATCTCATGGACATTGACCAACACAAGAGACCGCCCGTGGTCTCTTGGAACGATTTGAAAGCTTGTTTACGCGCTAGATTCGTACCCCCACACTTTAGGAAAGACCTATTGTTGAAACTCCAACGGTTTCATCAAGGCACGCTCAGTGTGGATGATTACTTTAAACAACTAGACACGCTTTTAATTCGAGTTAATATGGATGAGATTGAGGAAGCTAAGATAGCTAGGTTTGTGAGTGGCCTTCGAAGGGACATTCAAGACGTGGTAGAGTTGCAAGAATATTCTTCTTTGGAAAATGTGGTTCACCTTGCTAGTAAAATTGAAAATCAACTTGCAAGGAAAAATGCTTTCAAAAATTCTTCTAAGGATAACTACTACCACTCTTCTTGGAAAAATAAAAATAGTTCTTTTTCAAATATCCCTTCTAAAGACTCTACTTTCAAACCTAGAGATTCTAAGCCTTCCACTTCCACTTCTAGGCCCAAATCACCATCTAAAACGTCTAGTAAGAAGTGTTTTAAATGCTTAAGCTATGGACATATTGCTTCTAATTGCCCTTCTAAGCGAACTATGTATATGCATGATGGGGTAGATGGTAGGGAGCATGAGTCCGAATCTTCTAGACATTCCTCACCTTCTAGATCCCCAAGTGAGAGTGAGAGTGAGAGCCCACATGAGGGTGACCTATTAGTAATAAGACGCATGGTTGGACAAGTTTTAAAACCTTTTCATGAAACTCAAAGAGAAAATATTTTTCATTCAAGGTGTCTTATTAATGATAGGGTATGCTCTTTGATTGTGGATGGGAGGAGTTGTGCTAATGTGGCAAGCACAAGAGTGGTAGACAAACTTGGATTGACTACCATCTCTCATGCCAAGCCCTACAAGTTACAATGGTTAAGTGAGGTTGGTGAGCTAGTGGTGAACAAGCAAGTCCTCATTACATTTTCCATTGGTAAATATAAAGATGAGGTCTTGTGTGATGTTGTCCCAATGGAAGCTACTCATATTCTTTTAGGTAGGCCATGGCAATTTGATAGAAAAGTTTTTCATGATGGCTTTACCAACAAAATTTCTTTTAACTTCCATGGGCACAAAGTCATTCTTAAGTCTCTCTCTCCAAAGGAAGTGCATGAGGACCAAGTCAAAATGAGAGAAAAGAGAGAGAAAGAAAATGATAAAAAAAGTTCCAAGAGAAGCCTTCTCATGTCTACCCAACAAGTTAAAAAGGTAATAGTTACTCAAAAACCTATTTTTTTATCTATTCCTAGAACTATTGAATGTGAGTCGGCTGAGGATAGTCCCACATGTTTGGACAATTTGGTAAAGGAATATGAAGATGTGTTTCAAGATCCTCCTAAAGGCTTACCACCTCTAAGAGGGATTGAACACCAAATAGACTTCATGCCCGGGGTTTCTTTACCAAATCGCCCTGCATATAGGACCAATCCCCAAGAGGCCAAAGAAATTCAACAACAAGTTGAGGAACTATTAGCTAAGGGGTGGGTACAAGATAGCATGAGTCCATGTGCTATGCCTGTCATACTTGTTCCAAAAAAAGATGGGACATGGAGGATGTGTACGGATTGTCGCGCTATAAATAACATTACCATCAAATATAGGCATCCCATTCCTAGGTTAGATGACTTGTTGGATGAATTACATGGGTCTAAAATATTTTCCAAAATTGATCTTAAGAGTGGTTACAATCAAATTTGAATTAAACATGGTGATGAATGGAAAACCGCTTTTAAGACCAAATTTGGTCTATATGAGTGGTTGGTCATGCCTTTTGGCTTGACTAATGCTCCTAGTACCTTCATGCGACTCATGCATCATGTATTAAGAGCATTCATTGGCAAGTTTGTTGTGGTTTACTTTGATGATATTCTTATATATAGCTTGTCTTTAGAAGATCATGAGTCACATGTTAGACAAGTATTAGAAACTCTTAGGAAGGAGAAATTATATGCTAATCGTGCTAAATGTTTCTTTGCATTAGATCATATAGACTTCCTAAGGTTTGTGGTAAGTCATAAAGGGGCGCATGTAGATCAAACAAAAGTTGCAGCAATTCAACATTGGCCTACACCCACCAATGTCAATGAAGTACGAAGTTTTCATGGACTTGCTAGTTTTTATAGGCGGTTTGTGAAAGACTTTAGTACAATTGCCGCACCTTTAAATGCCATAGTAAAGAAGGATGTGGTTTTTAAGTGGGGACAAGAGCAAGAAAACGCTTTTCAAACTTTGAAGGATAAATTAACTAAAGCCCCCATTCTAGCCCTTCCTAACTTTGCTAAGACATTTGAAATAGAATGTGATGCCTCTAATATAGGCATTGGGGTCGTTCTCCTTCAAGAAGGACACCCCATAGCTTATTTTAGTGAGAAACTCAAAGGGAGTCATCTCAATTACTCCACTTATGATAAAGAACTTTATGCTCTTGTTAGAGCTTTGCAAAATAGGCAACACTATCTTTTTCCAAAGGAATTTGTGATCCATAGTGATCATGAGTCCCTTAAATATTTGAAAAGCCAAAGCAAGCTTAATAAGAGACATGCTAAGTGGGTGGAGTTTATTGAGCAATTTCCTTATGTGATCAAACATAAACAAGGTAAAATTAATGTGGTTGCCGATGCTCTTTCAAGAAGATATACCTTGTTAAATGTTTTGAATGTTCAATATTTAGGATTTGATCACATAAAGGAACTTTATCATGATGACTTAGATTTCTCTCTAATCTATCAAGAGTGTTCCAAGGGAGGTCACAAAGACATTTTCTTACATAATGATTATCTTTTCAAAGGAAAAAGACTTTGTGTTCCCCAAGGATCCATAAGACAATCTCTTGTTAGAGAGGCTCATGAGGGTGGGCTTATGGGAAATTTTGGGGTAGCTAAGACTTTAGAAACATTGCATGAACATTTCTTTTGGCCTCACATGCGCAAATCCGTACATACCTTCTGTGATAAATGTATAGCATGTAGGAAGGCTAAATCTAAGGTCCAACCCCATGGTTTATATACCCCTCTTCCTATCCCTACAATGCCTTGGGTTGATATTTCTATGGATTTTATCTTAGGACTGCCCAAGACATCGAAGGGTAAGGATTCCATCTTTGTGGTAGTGGACCGTTTTTCTAAAATGGCTCATTTTATTCCATGCCACAAAGTGGATGATGCATGCCATATTGCAAATCTCTTCTTCAAGGAAGTTGTTCGTTTACATGGACTTCCTAGAAGTATAGTATCCGATAGGGATTCTAAGTTCTTAAGTCACTTTTGGAGGACCTTATGGGGGAAACTTGGCACCAAACTTCTGTTTTCTACTACTTGCCACCCTCAAACTGATGGTCAAACTGAAGTGGTTAATAGAACTTTGGGTCAATTATTGCGATGCTTTATTTCCGGGAATCCAAGGGCTTGGGAGGATTTACTACCTCATGTTGAGTTTGCTTATAATAGGGTAGTAAATTCCACCACTAACCATTCTCCTTTTGAGGTTGTTTATGGGTTTAATCCCCTCACACCTCTAGATCTTCTTCCCATTCCTGTACTTGATGAGGTTCTATGCAAAGACGGTTTTGAAAAAGCTTCTTTTATTAAGGATTTGCATAACCGCATCAAGTTACAAATTGAGAAGAAAGTTGGTAAGTATGCTGACACTGCCAACCAAAGGAGAAAGGCATTAATCTTTGAGCCCGGCGATTGGGTTTGGCTTCATTTGAGAAAGGATAGATTTCCTTCTTTAAGGAAGTCCAAACTTATGCCTCGTGGTGATGGCCCTTTCCAAGTCACAAAGAGGATTAATGATAATGCCAATGAGTTAGATATGCCTACTACTTATCTTGGTAGTAATTCTTTCAATGTTACTGATCTCACTCCTTTTGCTGCAGGTTTCCCAAATTCGTGGACGAATTCTCTCCAACTCGGGGAGTATGATGGAAACCAAGTAGAGGATGCTCAAGCCCATGAAGCCCAAGCCCAACAAGGGGCCCAAGCCCAACGAATCACTAGGAGCATGGCAAGAGCTTTGGGACAAAAGTATCAAAAGATGGCTCTTCTTATTTCTTTTATAGAGTAGGGGTGCGGATGTAATAAATAGGTGTGAAATTAGTAAGGGATGCTAGGGGGAGTGTAGATATGAGATAGGAGGTGCCAAACTAGGAAGGAAAGTCACACTTCCTTCATGCACTAGTTGGCGCCGAATTTGAGTGTCATTTAGGGGCACATTTGCATTTGATTAGCTTAGCATTTCAGCACCTTATAGGCTATAAATAAAGGTGCTGCCCTTGTACAAATCAGATTTGGAAATTAGAAGTAGAGAAACTATACTCAAGTTTAGAGAGAAATTGTGAGTCTTGTTGTCTTCTTCTTCCTTTGCCTTATCTTGTGTGCCAATGGTGAGGTTCAAGTGGCGGCAACCTTTCACTTATCTTGGAACAAGGCTCGAAGTGGCGTGAATGCAATTCCAAGTCTCAAATCCAGCAAGCTTCACTCCATAAGTGTTCATTCTTTCATCTCTTGCAATTTCATTCGGTAGTTTCCAATGTTTAGTGTTCTTCATTCTTTTTCACCGATTAACTTTGTGTTTCCTAGCTTAGTTTTCAAATTCTGTTCGGTACAGTAGCTATTCCTTTCAATTTTTGTTCGGTTTTCATTTGTTGTTCTTCAATTCTTGTTGTTTGATTCCATTTGACAATATATGGACTTCCATATGAGCTTAGGTCGGTGCAAAGTCTTGGTGAGTTCTTGAATTAGAACATTGATCCAATTCTAAGTAAAGTGCCAATTCATGACCAACTCAAGTTGCTCCTAAGAATGTCAAAGAATCATGTATTCTTGTTATTACATTCACATCTGGATTGAAGATTAAGACCTAAATCTTAGGCAAGGGAATAAAGTATGGCTCAAGTTTGGCAGCATAACAATACTCAAATTAATCTTACAATACATGAGGTTGGCTCCTCCTTTTATAGGATAAGGAGGACCGTAAATGATGGCCTAAATGATGAGCAAATGCAAGCCAAATGAAATGTAAAAGAGTAGCACATGGAGGCACATGGGTGCACATGGCCTTCTAACTTTCACATGGCCGACCCTAGATTAGTGGGAAGGTTCTAGAAACCGTAGCTAATCTAGGTTAACTCCTCCTTAATCCTAATTTGCAGAATTTAAACAAAGGTTCACAAGGCTATGTTATTTACACCACAATTAAGACTAAGCTACACTTTGTTGGGCCTTCTTGGACGTCAACCTTCTTGGATGTCAACTCTCTTAGACGCTCCTTGTGTGACCTAGACGCTTCTTGTGTCTCTTAGACGCTTCTTGTGGGTGCCCTCTATGCAAGGTTGGTCCTAGACGCTCTCTTGGTTGCCTTTCATGCAAGGTTGGTCCTAGACGCTCTTTTGGGTGTTGGGGCCTCTTCCATCATCCCCTCCCTCTTGAAAAGGATTTGTCCTCAAATCCAATGCTTTTTCTTTTTCATGGCTAGGGAGATGGATGTTTATCACTGGATGGTGTCCATCATCTCCTCCTTCTTGAGAAAATCTATCCTCAGATCTACAGATGTGATCTCGGATAGCAGCCTCTTGCTTTTTCAACTAGGCTTGCCCTCTCGGATCAAACGTCCACCTAGGAAAATCATCAAACTAAGCAGAGGTGTTAGTTTGAAATTTATTTTTTCTATGTTGCCATTTCTCTTGTTTTTCTTTTGGTAACTTTTCACAAAAATTTAAAGAGGAGTACAAAATTTTTCTTTCTAGGTATTTCCTCTTAACTTCTTTAGGAGTTCCTTTAACAAAAATTGAAGGTTGTTCAACAAGATTCATATTTTCAATTGTTTTTTGAATGTTTTCCTCATGTTGAATGACCTTTTCAATTTTTATTATTTTTTCCTCCTCTCTTTTTTTTTTTCATTTGTACTTGATCCTCTATCACTTGTGAAGGTGATAAGGGATAAAGTATAAAATTCTTTTCTTGGTGAGTGAAAGTTATCTCATTAGTTAGACCATTGTGCAAGGTTTTTTTATCAAAGTGTCATGGTCTACCTAAAAGAATGTGGCAAGCTTCCATAAGTACTACATCACATAAAACATTGTCTTGGTAGTTACCTATAGAAAGCTTGACTTTCACTTATTTATCTACAATTAGTTCCCCATCATCATATATCCATTGAAGTTTGTAAATTTTTGGATGCGGGACTACTTGTAGATTTAATTTTTCAACCAATCTAGTACTACAACAATTGCAGTTTGAACCACTATCCACAATGAGAGAACATATGTTTTCTAAAATTTTACATCTTGTGTGAAAGATGTTCTCTCTTTGTGTTTCTATGGTGGCACTAGATTGATTGTTGAGGGATCTTTTAATCATCATTAATTCCCCCTCTAAAGGATACAACCCTTCTTCTTCTCCCCCTTCTTTGTTGGGTTCGTCTTCACAACTAGTATATTCATCTTTACCTTTCAAAAACAAGGTTCTTTGGTTTGGACATTGGGCTTGCACATGTCCTCTTCCAAAGCATCTTAAACATTTAACATCCCTAGCGTGAGTAAAAGGAGTGAAGGTATCCTTGCCTAAGGGTTTAGGAGCCTCAATTGGTGTTTCCCTAGATGTACTCTCCTCCCTTTTATAATCTCTCTTGGGATAGGAGTTAGGATATGAACCTTCCCTTAGACTTGAAACTTTTCTTAAATTTTGTTGTTCAACTTTAATACAAAGTTGAACCAAATCATTCAAGTCTTGATAAGGTAGAAGTTCAACCCTATCACTTATCTCAAGATTGAGCCCACTTAAGAATCTAGCTATGGTGGTGGCTTCTTCCTCTCTAATAGAGGCTCTCATCATGTAAAGCTCCATTTTTTGCCTATACTCTTCCACACTCATGTTTCTTTGTTGGAGTCTTTAGAGCTTGTCCATTAACTCCCTATTGTAGTAGGAAGGTATGTGACAACGTCTTAGGGCTCCCCTAAGGTCATTCCAATATTCTATGGGAGGCTCCCTATGAAGACATCTATCTCTCTCTAAAGAGGTCCACCAATACATGGCATTCCCTTGAAAACTAGGGGTGGCTAAGGGCACTTTTCTCTCTTCACTTACCCCATGGCAAGTAAAAAGTTGTTCAACCTTCATCTCCCAATCTAGGTATACTTCTACGTCTTCCTTACCATAGAAATGGGGTAGGTCTACCCTAACCTCCCTTGGACTCTCTTACTCTCTTCACCTATTTCTTCTAGGGGGTGGTTGGTAGTAATCATTGATTCTAAGGCTTTCCTCCCCTAGAGACTCATTATCTTTAGAGTGAGACGCATGAGTGTGTGATTTTTTTGAATTTTGAGATTTCTTTTCCTTTGCTCTAGTTAATTCATTGATTTTAGATTCATTCTCCAATTGTATATAGGAAATTAATTGAACATCCTTTGCAAGTTGTTTCAAAAGGGATTTGATGGATTTCACATCACTTTCCATAGACTTTGCAGAATTAGAAGACATGACTAGAACTTTGTGTATATAAATGTTTTACTTTAAGAAAGATGAGGGAAGTTAATGAAGGTAGTTTTCCAGGTAAGAAAGGTGAGTCACAATGGACTACTTAAATACCAAGTCTTTGCCTTAGCCAAAAACTAGCCCTCAAGATCTTCACACAAATCTTTCTTTAGGTAAATCACTTAAAACACAATGAGGATGTAGAAATCAAATTTTTATGCAACAAAAAAAATGTAAGCTATCTAGCAAATTATCAAAGCTTTAAACAAGACCAAACAAAAGCAATTAAGCAAAGTTAAACAAAAGCAAATGGCGTAATTAAAGCAATTAACAAATGCTAAGCTAGAAAGTTTAAACTATGCGATCCTAGGTGAGGCTTCTTAGACACTTGGAGCCTTTGAAGACACATTCACCGTCTAATTGCGTGATTAAGCTACTAATTAACAAAAGTAATTTGCAAAGAAATTAAGTTGCACAAGTTAAAGTGCACTCCCTTGGCTTGTTGTTGATCTTCTTGGTTGTGACCTTCAAAAGTGTATGGTGTATTTTTGATATGGTGTTTGTTGTGCCCCTTGCCTTGATCCTCTTGGAATTAGGTAATTAGATTCTTCAATACAGCACCTATTAAGTAAAGCTAGACTCTCCTCAAGTCAAATCCCACTCAACAAGCACCAATTGATAATAATCCACCAACAAAGCTTAGAGGTCAAGAAAAGAAAGCAAGAAACAAATAAAATTTGAAAACAGCACCACTTCAATTGGAATTAAAATTGTGACACAACTAGAAGGAGTTCAGAATGAAATGGACAAGCAAATAAAAATAGGCACTCAAATAATGGATGGCACACAAAAGGAACCTAAGGAATAACACTAGATTTGATGTAAAAACCAAAAATAGCACCACTGAAAAATATTGTGATCCGTAACTTCAAAGATTTATCTTGAGCTGGCTATTTTGTATTTGTTTCTGAAAATTTAAACACACTTAATTCAATTTCTGAAAAAACTTTTGGCGTTGGTTTCACTTAAATCACATGCTCCATTTAATTTTGATAATTTTTTTAAAATCAGTGCCCAAAACCGTCAGTTCCAGCGCCAGAATACACATTTTTCTTGTGTGATTTATCTTTTTTTTCTATTTCTTTTTTTCAACTAATTCTTTTTTTTTCTTTTGCTAGTACCTCAAACTAGTGAAATCCAGAGGCTCCGAATTTTCTTATGATGTATTTAATTTTCATAAAGCAAAACAGCCAAAACAGAATTGTGAAAAACAGAGGATTCTGAAATCTAAAATCAAAACAGAAAGATATACTTCAAAAACATAATGGAATTAGTGTAATGGAATTTGTGTGGATCTAACACACAAATATGAACTCAAAGTAAAAGAAAAATGCACCAAAGGATCAAAACAATATAGAAATCAGATTAAGCACTCAAATCAAAACAAGAAACAAATAATTCAAGAAAAGTACTACTAAGATTTGTTGACAAATTTTGGAATCACATGACTTGACAAAACTTATAGATTCAGAAAATAAAATGACTCAAACATATTAATATGAACCGAAAAGAATTTCAATCAAGACTCAAGCAACCTAAAAATCAAAAACAACAACCAATTCACCAAAGAATCCTACACAAAATTGCAAATAAGATGCTCAAGCACAAATTGAACAATTCTACCGATTGAAATGCTAAGAAGAGCATCCAACTCAAATTAAAAACGTAAAACAACAAGATAACTTGAATAAAAGATGAACAACTTAAAGAAAAGAAGAACTCAAGCAGAAAAATACAAAGAGATACTTATCTCTTGAAGACCATAGCTCTAGATACCAAATGATGGCATTGAGCTCTTCTCTTTTGTGGTTTTTAGGTGGTTTGCGGAAGCTTAGTGGTCTGTTGATGGATCAAGGCCCTCCTAGGCAGTGTGGCTTCCTTCGAGGTGCATGAGAGTAGGGAAATTGAGGGAGGTTCGGCCAGCCCCCTTTGGAAGGTGAAAGGATTGAAGATTAAGACCTAAATCTTAGGCAAGGGAGTAAAGTATGGCTCAAGTTTGGCAACATAACAATACTCAAATTAATCTTAAAATACATGAGGTTGGCTCCTCCTTTTATAGGCTAAGGAGGACTGTAAATGATGACCTAAATGATGAGCAAATGCAAGCCAAATGAAATGTAAAAGAGTAGCACATGGAGGCACATGGAGCACATGGCACATGGGTGCACATGGCCTTCTAACTTGCACATGGCCGGCCCTAGATTAGTGGGAAGGTTCTAGAAACCGTAGCTAATCTAGGTTAACTCCTCCTTAATCCTAATTTGCAGAATTTAAACAAAGTTTCACAAGGCTATGCTATTTACACCACAATTAAGACTA
Source organism: Phaseolus vulgaris (assembly GCF_000499845.2). NCBI lineage: Eukaryota > Viridiplantae > Streptophyta > Magnoliopsida > Fabales > Fabaceae > Phaseolus > Phaseolus vulgaris. The sequence continues at coordinate 32,297,595 of NC_023755.2, read as the reverse complement.
AGATACACTTTGTTGGGCCTTCTTGGACGTCAACCTTCTTGGATGTCAACTCTCTTAGACGCTCCTTGTGTGACCTAGACGCTTCTTGTGTCTCTTAGACGCTTCTTGTGGGTGCCCTCTATGCAAGGTTGGTCATAGACGCTCTCTTGGTTGCCTTTCATGCAAGGTTGGTCCTAGACGCTCTTTTGAGTGTTGGGGCCTCTTCCATCAAGACATCATCATCATCATAGGAATTCTTCAAGGACTTCTCAATTCTTATGGATATCATGAAGAAATCAAATGGAGGAGGCACCATAATCATGAAGAAAGGCGCCAACATGTGGCTAAGCCTTATTTGCCTTTTGTAAAATTACATAGTTTTAGTGGGGAGGGGGATCCTAATGTATATTTGGGGTGGGAAGCCAAAGTTGATCAAATTTTTCATGTACATGAGATCCTAGAAGACCAAAGGGTTAGACTAGCTTCTATAGAGTTCATGGACTATGCCATGCAATGGTGGCACAAAACTCTCATGGACATTAGGCTAAACAAGAGGTCGTCCGTGGTCTCTTGGAACGATTTAAAAGCATGTATGCGCACTAGATTTGTCCCTCCACACTTTAGGAAAGACCTTTTGTTGAAGCTCCAAAGGCTTCATCAAGGCACGCTTAGTGTGGATGATTATTTTAAAGAACTTGACACGCTTTTAATTAAAGTTGATATGAATGAAAGTGATGAAGCTAAAATGGCTAGATTTGTTAGTGGTCTTAGAAGGACATCCAAGATGTGGTAGAGCTTCATGAATATTCTTCTTTACAAACTTTGATTCACCTTGCCATTAAAGTAGAATCTCAAATTGCAAGGAAAAATTCTTTTAAAAAATCTCATAATGATGGCTTTTACCACTCATCTTGGACAAATAAACACAAATCTACTTCAACTTTTCCTTCCAATTTTAAAAAGGAGTCTAAACATTCACATTCTACTTCCAAATCTCTCACTAAATCTTCAAGTAAAAAATGCTTTAAATGTTTATGCTATGGTCATATCGCGGCCGATTGTCCAACCAAACGCACCATGATGGTTAAGGGGGATCAAATAGTTAGTGAACATTGTGATAACTCATCTAAATCTAATTCCCCTTCCCCTTCAAAAACCTTTAGTGATCATGATTGTGAAATACCTTGTGAAGGTGACTTATTGATGATAAGACGAATGTCGGGCACAATTCCGAAATCTTTGGATGATACCCAAAGAGAAAATATTTTCCACACCCGTTGTCTTATCAATAACAAGTTATGTTCCTTGATTAAGATGGGGGTAGTTGCACACTATCCCACTATCTCTCATACCATTTATAAGATGGGGGTAGTACAAGAGTTGTGGAGAAGTTAGACTTACCCACTATCTCTCATACCAAGCCTTATAAATTGCAATGGCTTAGTGCCGAAGGTGAAATCATGGGTAACAAACAAGTGCTCATTAACTTTGCAATAGGAAAGTATAAAGATGAGGTTTTATGTGATGTTGTGCCCATGGAAGCAACACATCTTCTTTTAGGAAGGCCTTGGCAATTTGATAGACATGTTTTACATGATGGCCTATCCAACACAATGTCTTTTTCCTTCCAAGGGCACAAGGTTACTTTAAAACCCCTTTCTCCTCAAGAGGTTCATGAGGACCAAATAAAAATGAAAATTAAAAGAGAAAATGAAAAAGCAAATGAAGTACAGGATAAAACGAGTCACAATACCTTTTCCACTATATCAATTTTATTGACTCATTCTACGCCTACAAGATATTCTTCTTCTTTGTCTTTTTCATTATCCAAGATTCCTACTTCCACACCATATTGGATAAAGAATGTTAAGGATGAATTTTTCATACCTCATATTTTTCCAAATAATATCATTCCTAAACAATCTTTTCCAACATGGTCTGTGTATAGCAAATCTTTTTCTGAACTCCTAATGTTTCAAAGTGCTAAGTCAAGTTTGCCTATTTCTTCTTGTATTCTCTTATCTAATTGCAAACTAACTTTGTTTTGTGCAGGAGTACTGAATTCGTGGACGAATTCTCTCCAACTTGGGGAGTATGATGACAATCAAAAATATGTTATTAATAGGAGGAATGGTCAATGACCAAAATACTTGAATTTCTTCTGAGGCCCAAGCCCAAAGCCCAAGTCCAACCAATAAGGGGCAAGGCCAAACATTAAATAAATTAGCATCATTGGGTGTCTCTATTTGTAATTTCTATTGTGTAGTTTTTAGTAGAACTTTAAAAAGGAGGTGTAGATATTAAATAAGGGGTATTAATGTACAAAACAAAGTCACATCTTTCATGTGACTTAAGGAGTTGGTGTAGGAGTAGTTTAGGAGGTGCCAAAATAGAAAATAAGTCACATCTTCCTCATGACTCTAGATTTAGGCGCTAAATTTAATTTTGAAATAGGAGGGAATTTTGAATTTGTTTCACTTTCATTTCAGCCCTCTAAAGCTATAAATAGAGGTTTGGTGTGAGACTATACTCAATTTGTGAGTGTTTGGTGTGAGATTTGTTCTCCTCTTCTTGTCTCATCTTGTGATGCATTGGGAGCATTCAAGTGGCGACAAACCAACACTTATCTTGGATCATCACCTCCAAGTGGCGTGTCCGTTCCCAAGCCATGCTACAACCACATAAGTTTCATCTTCTTTCATCTTCCATAGTCATTTCAATCGGTAGTTTTGATTCTATGCCTTGTTCTTCAATTTCAATTGATTCTTTTATTTCAATTTATGTTTCATTCGGTAGCTTTTGTTCTTCATCAATTTTGTTCGGTTAAATGTGTGTTTCTTTGAATTCTGTTTGATAATCTTGTTCCAATTGTTGTTCACAAGGAAATAACACTCTTATTTGAGTTTGGTTCATCATTTTGAAAGGCTTTGTGTCCATTGATAATTCCTTAAGCTTTCTTGAGTTCAATTCTGTTTTAGCATTCTGTTTTGATGATGTTAATTTCGTTTTTAGTGTTTTAGCATTCATTTGTTCCTTGCATTGTTGTCTTCCTTCAAATATATTGTTGTGTTCAAGTGTTGAAAGTGTCTATGCTTGTATCAACTCACATCACACTCTCTCTCCCCTCCCCCACCATAATCCAAAGAGAGCATAAAAGTTATTGCTACCACGTTAGCTGATACAACTATAAAGTATGTATTGGATAATAGTATGTATACATCACCTGGACACAAACGTCCTGAAAATAAATATATCAAAATACAACACAAAATAAAAACTCATTTACTATCATATTTGTAACTATGCTCATTTTCAACGCTACCTGTAGAAGAATTTATTCTCGCACCAAGCAAATCATAATAAAAGTATAAACCAAACAAATCATCATAAAAGTATACAACAAACATTAGAATGAGTTAATTAAACTAAATATAAAATAATACATATTATCATCCTTATTAATCACTATACTTACATCATCATTATCTACATGAGTAAAATTGAATTCACATTTAGTTACACATTTATTTAATGACTAGATATAACACATTTTTAAAAAAATTTAAAATCATGATAAAAATGTTTCAGTATAAACTAATACTACGCATATCCTTGACCAATAATATATTAAGTGGTTTATGTACCCAATATTAGGATGACACAAAACATATGTTATCAAGTCAAATGTATACTTCTTACCAAGTTGAATATACATCTAATACAAAACTAGATATGTAAATCTCATTTATTTTTTTACCACTCAAAGTCTTGTTTATATGACCAAACAATAGTGATATTGGGATATCTCTATTAACGCGAAATTTGTGTTTACCATTGTTACCCAAAAGCACAACATCACCCAAAGTATACTTACATAATCCATCAAGGCTATGCAACCCACCCAATCATGATCCATCAAAAGTAAAATCTTATATACATATATATCACTCCATATGCAGGTATATAAGTGATTCAACATAATCTATCATGCACGAAGGACCACCAAAAATGACATATATCATACACACAACATGTAATGCATCTCAATATTAGTTATATATCAATCCAAAACAATTATAATTGAATCTCACCTTTTATTCATAAAGCACATCCATAAACATGTATTAAAACATTGAAAAAACATCACATCATCACCATATAAAAATATTAGTGTTTGAGCACTCATAATCATAAACTAGATGACAACCATTTCGCTTAAGCCACATATCTATCACTTGAGCCAAAATATAACTCAAGAGCAACACCCTCCAAGATCCCTTCTCACTCCAAGTTGTAGTCACTTGAGCAACCACCACGTTTTTTAAAGAAATCTAACAAGTTCCACAAGAAGTCTTCACTATAAGATGTTTGAACACCCAACCAACACTTAGTGTTCAATCGACACTCGAGAGCCCAAGACACATCATGCATTGACACTTGTTGAAAACATGTGTACACCACCATTGTCATGCTTTGTTGGAAATTAATTTGATAATTGGAAATGAAACTGAAAATCTCTTATTAGAAAAATTGTATCGATACAATACAAGCAATGCTATTTATAACTATAAAAAACAGAATGAATTAAAACATTCTGATAACAGAAATATCTAGCTTTAAGTTTTGGATAGTTAGAGTTAACAACCTAACTCTTTTATTTAGCTTATTCCAACACTCTTCCTTAAGCTAAATTTTGCAACACTTCTAACTCCTAACCACTCTCTTAGTTCTTCAAATCTGTCTAGTCTAAGTGGTTTGGTGAAAATATTAGCCACTTTCTCCTTGGTGTTGCAATGTTTCACTGCTAACTTTCCTTTTCCAACTTGTTCCCTTAAGAAATGGAACTTGGTCTCTATGTGTTTACTCCTCTCATGTGAGATTGGATTCTTTGCAAGGTTGATGGCTGATTGGTGTCCACACAAAGTTTCACAGGCTTCACATGATCCAGCTTCAAATCATCAAGCACAAACTCAAGCCAAACACATTGACAAGCTGCCTCTGCTGCAGCTATATACTCTGCCTCACAAGATGAGAGAGCAACTACAATTTGCTTCTTAGAACACCAAGAAATTGATGCTTTCAGATATTTGAAAAAAATATCCATAGGTGCTCTTCTTTCCCACTTTACCACCACACCAATCAGAATCACTCCAAGCCTCCAAACAGTCTTCAAATTCATTCAAGCTTACTGGAAACAATAGGTCATACCCTGTTGTTTCCTTAATATACCTCAATATGCGCTTTGTTGTTGCCATATGAGAGACTCTTGGATTACACGTGAATCTTCTTATTAGTCCAAACGCATAACTTATGCCAGGCCTGCTGTAGCAAATGAACTTCAAACTTCCAACAATCTGTTTAAACAAAGTACTATCTACTGCATTCTCCTCCAAGGTTTCTATCAGTTTCAAATTTCTAGCAGCAGGCACCCTAGTTCAATTGCATTGATCCATACTGAATCTATTAAGAACTTCATTAATGTCTTTCCTTTTATATAGGATAATACCTTGACATGTGTATACAAATTCCATTCCCAGAAAATAGTTAAGCATTCCAAAATTTGTCATTTCAAAAGTAGCCTTCAATCTATTTTTGAACTGCTCAATCTCTACCATTGAGCTCCTTGTGATTAACAGATCATCCACATATAGACATACATAGATCAGGCTTAGACTTTCTAACTCTTTTACATACACTCAATATTCTACTGAACACTTTGTGAAGCCTAGCTTAAGCATAAATGAATCTATCAGTTTATTCCACCCTCTAGGAGCTTGTTTGAGTCCATAAAGTGCCTTTTTTGAGTTTGAACACTTTGTGTCTAGCATTCTTTACTTCAAAACCTAGTGGCTGAGTCACATAGACCTCCTCTTCTAGAATACCATTAAAGAATGCATATTTACCATCCATTTGACAAATTTTCCAGTTTTTAGAACTGGCCACAACAATCACCAATCTAATGGTTTTCAATCTGGCCATTGGTGCATAGACTTAAGTGTAGTCTATTCCATGTTTCTGCAGAAAACCCTTAGCTACTAATCTGGCTTTATGCTTCGTTATGCTACCATCAGACTTGAGTTTTATCTTGAAAACTCATTTAACATAAATTGGTCTTTTTGGAAAAGCCACTAATTCCCAGGTTTCATTTATCTCAAGTGATTCCAGCTCTTCAATCATGGCACTCTTCTTCTCCTTGATCAGTGATCAAATTATCACTGTAAATTTCATGACTTGTTAATCTAGAATAGGGAAATCTTTGCCTTTGTGATCTTCTAGATTTTGGCTCAATTGTATTTTCATGTTCTTCATCTTGTTGTTGCCCACTGTCTTCTAAAACACAATGAATTTGTTTTACATATTTGCTCCAATTCCAAGATGCATTCTCATCTACAACAACATCTCTGCTGGTGAGAATTTGCTGGTTTACTGGGTTGAACAACTTGTATGCACCTATTGGATGATATCCAAATAGGATAAGAGCTTCACTCTTATCTTCCAACTTCTTCCTCTTCTCATCTGGAATGTGCCAAACACAAAGAACCAAATATTTTCAAGTGACTAATAGTTGGTTTAAGTCCAGACCAAATTGTTTCTAGTACAGCTGCCTCCAATTTTTTTGTAGGACACCTATTGAATATATAGGCAGCAATAGTGACAGCCTCTCCCCAAAAGCTATGAGGCAGACCCTTTCCTTTGAGTATGCACCTTGCCATATCAAGCAAAGTTCTATTTCTTCTCTCTGCAATTCCATTATGATGTGGAGTGTAAGGAGCTGTAACTGCATGTTCAATTCCTTTTGCAACACAAAATTCATCCAGCTCTTTGGAATTGAATTCTACACCTCCATCATTTATTAAAATTGTTAAGGCATAGCCTGATTGCCTTTCAACCTTAGCACAAAATTTTACAAATCTTTCAAACACCTCACATTTCTCCTTTAATAGGTAAATCCAGATTTTTCTGGTGAATTCATCCACAAAAGTAAGAAAATACCTATTACCTCCAAGTGAGTTGCTATTTAAAGGGCCACATACATCTGAATATACAACCTCCAAAGGCTTCTTTGCTCTTTGCAGTCCAGAGTTCTTGAAATTCTTTCTTGATTGCTTTCCAAATAGGCAACCTTCACATGTCTTATGAGATAGGTTGATTAGTGGCAGCCCTATGACCATTTGTTTACTGCTTAGCCGGTTCAAACTCTTGAAATTCAAATGGCCGAATCTGTAGTGCCACAAAAGATTTGTTTCCTCCTTATCCCCAATTGAAGACAAACATTGTGCAGTTGATGTATTAAGGTTAGTCTTAAAAGGTCTATTTTTAGACAAAGGTGCCTTAAGAACTAATCTTGATTTTTGCTCATAGATCTTGATGGAATTCTGCTCCATTGACATTTTGAATCCCTTTTCCAGTAGTTGGCCTAAGCTGAGAATATTATTCTTCATTGATGGCACGTATAGGACATCATTGATGCAGCCAGCTCTTCCATCTTTACAAGTGAATCTAACCTTGCCAATTCCTTAGGCGGAAATTATACTATTATTTGCAAATCTCATACTATTTTTTACATTAGAATCAAAATCAATAATCAACTCCCTATTGCCAGTCATATGATTGGAACGGTCTGTGTCTAAGTACCAACTTGAAGCATCTTCATCCCGATTTGTAGTGGCCATCAATAACTCTTGATTTAAATTAGAATCTTCATCTTCTTGAGCTATATGTGCTTCATCTTTCTTGGATAATTTTCCAATGTTGTTACTGTGATCAACTCCTCAACATTCAGCTGCAAAATGACCATACTTACCACAATTGTAACACTGCAGTTTTCTTTTATTGTGGAATTTCTTGGATCCATGATCTTGACTCCCTCTGCCAACAACCAACTTCTACCTCTGCACACTGTTTTGACTCTGGGTCTGATTGCTTGAACCAGGCCAGTCACTTGATGTACCTCGTCTTGCTCTTGCTCTTCCTTTATTTTTCCATCCATTCCTTCCTCTGCCTCAGCGAGCAGTTTGTGCCTAGAAAACTTGCTCTACTACTTTTTCTTAAAAGTAACCACTACTTATGTGCTTCAAGGGAATTTTTGACTTCTTTTACTCTCATTGCATCTAGATCCTTGGATTCTTCAATTGCCATGACAATGTGATCAAAAGCAGGAGTCAAAGTTCTAAGAATCTTCTCAACCACCTTTGAATCAGGCAACTGTTCATCACAACCTCGCATGGAATTTTCAATTGCTTGTATTTTACCGAAATAATCACACAGTAATTCTTGATTAATCATGGACAACATTTCAAATTGTCTTTTGAGTGAATGTAGTCTCACCTTCTTAACCCTACCAACATTTTCATAGGTTTGTTCCAGTATGTCCCAAATATGCTTAGCAGATTCAACTTTTGAGATCTTTTGGAAAATGGCAGTTTATACACACTGATGCAGCAACATCCGTGCCTTGCAGTCAATCTTTTTATTTTCTTTTAACTGTTGCTCAGACTTTTTCTTCTGCTCCTCAGTTTCAAGTTTGGTTGAATCTTGAAACCCAATCTTGACAGCTTCTTCCAATTCTTGAAAACCAAGAATGACTTCCATCTTTACAATCCAATCATCATAATCTTTTCCATCAAACACCGGAAGACTCCCTAGAACCACACCGAATGCAGCCATGACAGTTATCACCTGCAGCAGTCAACCTCCAATTCTTGGCTTGCAAAACAACAAATCCTCCTCTACTCAATATTCCAGCAACAGTCTTACCCTCATTTCCAGGAAACCACACAAGTCCCCTCCCTATGTTCTTGATACCACTCTGTTGGGAGTTAATTTAATAATTGGAAATGAAACTGTAAATCTTTTATTAGAAAAACTGTACTGATACAATACAAGCAATGCTATTTATAACTGTAAAAAACATAATGAATTAAAATATTTTGATAACATAAATATCTAGCTTTAAGTTTTGGATAGTTAGAGTTAACAACCTAACTCTTTTATTTAACTTATTCCAACGGTGTTTCTAACTCTTTTATTTAACTTATTCCAACAGTGTTTAAAAATCATTTGAGGCATCAACTATATTGCTTGAGTGTCATTTGCGGGACTTAAATGACATGCTTCCAAATGAGCAAAAACCATCTTGACATTTTCTCACTTGAATTACAAATCTTCACTTAAATTATACATCACATCACTTAAGTGACTAAAATGTGACCCGATTGACCTAAGACTATTAATACAATTAATGTACATCGTTTAAGTCTCACCTAAACAATTATATATCACTTTAATGGTATCCAACACAACAATATAGCCTTAAAAACAACCCCACCAACCCAAAACAAACATTTTCTCAATTTTTTCTATATTCATATATTCAATTTTATTACTCTTCTGGTTTAATTTAGTACACATCCATTAAAGAAATTTATCATTACATTTACTCTAAAATACGAATAATCAATGTAACAATTACAATGTAGTGCTTTAGTTACAGAAATAAAAGTATAATTGAAAAACATTACAGATAGTATTTTAAATCAGTACAATAACTATAAACTAAATTGCTAAAAGAACTATAATTTTAGATTAGGAGTCTCGGACTTATTCCTTTAAGTCTGAGACATCACTATTAATGTTTTCAATGCTTTGCCTAATGAAAAACTGTCATGCTTTTTTGTGTTTTGCAACAAAAGTAAGGCAAATCCATATAAAAAATAATATTTACAAAATAAAAGGTATAAAATAAAATTTATACTAACTCTCATCCAAAATTCTAAGTTTTTCATTTTCTCTGACTTTTCTTAGTAACCCTCTTTTCTTACTAATAAACATGTACGTAAATTCATTAAATATGAAATTAAATACCAATGTTGTAATCGTTGTTTACAACATCATAAAAGAAAAAAACAACACTTATAATTTTCAAAAAGGTATGTTTTTGATAAAATTCTCTGTAATAAAAAAAAGAAAAATATATTTTATTCAAAATTAAAATTAGTTTATACATAAATTAATTTATAAAACAAACTCTGTTGTGATTTTATTATTTTTTTAATTTATACAAAAGAGATTTATTGAAGGAAAGAATAGAAAGCACTATACTTTAATATGAGTATTGAGGATGTTACTGTTTGATATGGGCCACACTCATAGGTAATCTTGGGCTATTTGGATAGTGCAGAGGTAACAAATCCTACACATAGGAATGGACATAAACATGGTGTCAACGCTTCTTTCGACAAAGCCTCTCTTCCAATTTCATTGTTCTGTTCCATTACCATTTTGGTTTTGGAACAAAACCCGCGTCCTACTCGCACGCCATTACGGTTACCTTCGTCGTCATTCATCACTCTCTAACACAAATATGGCCCAGGAAGAAGGGGTGGTCTCTTTGCAGGAATGGCAGGGTTGGGGCACCACCTCCCCACTCCCCACCATGGTGGCCCAAATCGTCCACGATTTGAAGGGGCTTGAACAAGACTTGGATGCCCACATGAGTTTTGGCGGCAATGGTGGAAAGTTACAGGTACGGGGACCCATCATCGTGTTTATGTGCTCTCAAGTTTCGGTTTTTAATAATTGGGTTTTCGGATGCTCAGGGGAGTTTTAGAATACAAGAAGATAAGAAACACCGTGCCACGTATCAGGCTTTGGCTGATTCGGAGAAGAAGCTTCAATTTTATTCGGCCAGACAGATAGCTTGTCGCATTCTAGGTAGCAGGGGTTACCTTTGTCAGAAGGTTTGTTCATTCTTAAATGGAATGTAGAAAAATATCAAGCAAATTTCTGACATTGAAATCTGTTTTTCACATTAGTCCCTGTCATTAGCTCGATATGGATGAACTATAATGATAGTAAGTCATAATACAATTGAAGGAGTAAAAATGATACTAAGCTGTTCATATCAGAGGTGAGAATGACAATGATCTTAAATTCAGGAATTTATTTGTCATTTTTTCTAGTTTCAAGAACTACCATGGTAGTTCCCACTATTTATTGACTATAATGGAGATTTATTCTTCTTAAAATGACTTAAGTTTCAGGTAGATGTATTTGCTGGATGATGGTGAATATGTTTTGCTTTTTAATTTTTGGTTTTCAAATTTTGTAGTGCTGGCTTCCCATGGAGGATTGTATGTGTTCAGAAGTCACATCCTGCTCGCTCTTCCCGGGAATAAGATTTTGGCTGTATATGCATCCCAAGGTTTAGATGTTACTTGTATTACTTGAAAGTTGTTCATTTTGGGGTTTTATCTGTTTCTCATAATGCATATACATTTTGGCCGTCAAATGTAGGATTTCTTGAGACAAAACAACACTGGAAAGATTTTGTGGCAGGTGTTTGGGGTTGATGCAGCGTCTTTGTGCCTTTATGGCATTCCTGAACACGAGGAAATCATGTGGAATTCCTTTAAAGTGGCAGGTCTCTCAGTTTATGTAAATTGACAGTGAATGTAGTTGTTGTTGATTGGTATAGTCTGATTTTGCTTCATACTCTAGGATCTATGTTTCTACAATAATTTAGGAAATATAATACTTTATACCAGATTTCGTTAGGGACAAATGGTTGCATTTCTTCATTTCAAACAGCATCTTCTGATGGTAGTAATTTTTAACTGGTTGCCTGGTATCATTTTAAATACCGGTTCATGATTTAAGTTAATACTGTTGTTATGTTAATGTGTATGCTGTGTGTCTTTTAATATTTGAACCTGCTGCTCATTTTGTACTCAGTTGCTTTGGCTGTGGACTGTTCTTATTTCAGGAAAAAGTAAGGTGTGTTGCCTTTATCCCAACAAGAGTGCAGTTCTAAAGTCAGTTCAAAATGTGTTTGATCAGGAACCAGTTACAAGTGATGAAGTTGCACCGTCAGAGGTTTTCTTTAAGCATTATAATGATTGATATACCTTGTTGATTAACAATTAATGCTAATGACTTTGTCTATGCTGAAGATTAGGCATTCGAATATAAAGCAATATGCACTTTTTAATTCTGGTCCACTACTTTCCTTGTTTTGTTATTTAATCTTAATTTGTTTAATACTGGTTCAGTTCACCAATGTTATTGGAAACAAAAAGGTATTTTTATTGAATATTCTCCTACCTTGGATAAGTAGAGTCCAAAGTGTATTACTTAACAATTGAAGTTTTCTGGAATTTGAGAGCCTGACTAATTAATTATTTTGAGGTTTTAAGCTCTGAATCATATCTCTAGGTGTGGGTAAAGTTACAAATTTTAAATGGATTATGACACTGAAGTGACAACTTATAAATTACAAGTGACCTTTAGCTCTAAAGAGAATGTCTTTTTTATTTTGTGCAAATCAATGCCACATGTAAAATAAATATCATAATGCTGCTTATAACATTTTAATATAGGTTTCCTGTTTTATATTTAGTGCAATTGGATAATCATTTTCTTTTGACTATGAAACAGTTGAAAGTAGAAACAACCCAGCATTTTATTTTGATTGATGGGACATGGAGCAATTCAGCAGCAATGTTTAGGCGCCTTCAGGTACTTCTGGATGGTTTTCTTCCTTTTCTTTATTTGTATCTTTTCATAGTTTGATTCTAGTAGAAATGTACAAATTAATCTGCTCGTAATTGTTGGGTGCTAAGACAGGATAAAATCTCATTATATGATGGAACGCTCTAATTTTCTGGACTTCTAGTCCTCTTCTTATACATAGTGCTTCTGGTATCCTCTCTGTCCTATTGGCGCTAGGCGCATGTGATGCTAAGAAAGTAAATATAGTAAACTATTTAAAATGTTCCTCTGTTACAAGTTCAAGTTGTTAAAGGTGGAAGAAAATGGAAAACTTCAACTTAATCCAACAGTGCTGACACAAGCTACCTGTTTCTGATCAGATACTTGTCCTTTTTGATGAGCAGAATACAGCAATTGTATCATTAGAATTTCTTATGCCAGGAAAAGATCACCTCTAGAGCTACAATATTATGATGCCCCCTTTCTTTTTGATATGTGATTAGGCCAGAGATGTACATAATATTATGTAATACTTTGTATTATTATGCCTTTTCACCTTAGGATGATAATGTCCATGTGGCAAACTATACTGCAATTAATCATAATATGGAATTTCACTGAAGGATGAGTTTCTCTTATAGATTCAATATACCGATGCTGTCTATTAAGAGATTTTTATCTGAGATGTAACCTTAAAGATAGAAACATGAATGAGGCGCCAATGCACCAGAGTTAATATATTTTTTCTTGGGTAGACAACGATGTGGAACAATCAAGAAGAATAGTCTGTCGTATTTTATGATGACTCAAATGGATCATCGAAAATAAGTTTTTAAATTTGTCTTAAAGCAACATCTATAATTTTTCTATTCTAGTTTGTAACTTTGCTTGAAATTTTGTTTCCAACAGGATAAAGCAAAGTTAGTTTGGGGGGATGAGGACCTTCCTTGTATATCCCTAAACCCTGGTGCTTCTGCTATGCATAAACTTAGGTGAGTAAGGAAATGAAATTAAGATTAGACAACTATGTTGCAAAATATGTTCTTGCTCTCTTTTTTATCGACCCTATGCTTTGTTTAATGTAACTTATGTTCATCCCTTGTGTTTCAAGGGCAGACCACAACCATCTTGGGATCGTACATGCACAGCAGCAGCTGCTGCTGGCCTGCTCTCAGAGCTTCAACTTCTTCCACAGTTTAGCTCCATTGAATTGGATAAACAGGAAGAAGCAGTAGAACATGCTTTAACAGTCCTATTAGATGCTCTCACAAAGAGACGGGTTCGCATGGGAAGGTCCATAACAAGAAAAGTGAGGCAAACCAACATCCGATAGAGACATCTAACCAATATTGTTCTGACAACGTATGCAGTAAGCATGTTGCCATTTTTGGAAATTAGAATATTCTCAACACTGTACATATAAGCTCAATGGGAAATTATGGCTTTTAGTTATGTAGTCAACAATTTCCAACTTCACTGAGAAAGGTTTCAAGTCTTAAATTTCAGTCATTCCATTTAAAAACATTTGGATGGAAATGTACCTTTTTTTGGTTGAAAAAATAGAAATGTAGTGTCCATGGTTTGAATCTATCATTGCCTTAAGACTATTGTTGGATCGGATGGAGGGTAATGGATCATAACGGTGTTATGTTCCACTGTTTGGTTTTGTGAAATGAGAATAAAGCATAATGTAAACTAATGGGGTTATTCCTTTCTACTTTTTTTATTTATTTCATTTCTCTTTCTTCCCAATGCCAAAGAAATTTGTTGGAATTGGAATTTTTGTTGGATTCAATCTTAACAATCAATGGAACAAATGTTTTTATTCTGTTTTGTTCCATTTTATTCCATCTTCCTATTCCATCAATCGTAAACATAGTCTAAGGTTGACTCTACGAGAGAGTTTATTGACTTTCTATACCAGTGATAAAAATAACAATATTGATTCTGGATTTTTTTGGGAATGGTCAAATCTTAAGTGCATTAATCTATGATATGCTGTCTATAAAGAAAATAGAAATTTAATAAAATATTTATTTCGGGTTTCAAATAATATCTGGTGCAGTAATTGGCAGACCCAAAACTCGCAACTTTTTTTTAATTTTCACCACTAAATTGCATATTTTCAAGTATTAATTTTTTAAAATAGATTTCTCCGATGAACAAGAAATAAAGTAATTGAAGTGCCAACAAAGGCTGCATAGTTAGTAGATAGATAGATTCTTTGAACATATTGAGATTCAACTTTTAGCCCTATGCATAGAAAAGGATTTGTTGGAGAGATCAAAGGTAATCTCTGCACAGAAAGAAATGATTTATTTGATTTTGGTTATAGAGAAATTCTATTATTTTCTCTTTCCCCCAAGTATTATTTTTCTTTGTATTTTAAAAAAAAAGCTTAATCATTCATATGGTTTCCTCTGATTCGCTTGATAATAATGTAAAACATGCCTGGAATCTAATTGATTCTTAAGAACAGTCAACTATGGAAAACCAGTTCTGTTAAGAAAAAAAGAATGAGGTTCTTCTCAAATTGTGAGTAAAGAAAAGAGTCAAAGGTTTGAAACAAGAATGAGCATATACTTTGGTTTAAAGTTTGAACAGCTTAGGAGCAACGCATGCCTGTATTATTAAAGGGGAGTCCAAGAGAAGTGTCGAATGGCTGAATGAGAACAATAACATTTCTACTATAGCCCGGTCAAGGTTTGGTTTGATGTGAGCCTTCTAGACACACAATGAAACTTCTGTTTTTATTTTAAGTTTTAACACTAAAAGTTGACTTAAATATATTTTTGTTCTCAAATATGAGATTGATTTTTATCTTTAAAACTCTAATATAATTGTAAAACAGTATCAATAATACTTTTTTATATAATAAACGGATAATTGTATAAAGAAAATAATTATTGAAATAGATTATTGACACATACTAAAATAAATTGTAGTACCACGTTATAAACACTAATAATGCAGAAGGAACCTAGAGACAATTATTGAATTAACAAATACAATATAATATCAGATTAACAGCAACCTTTTTAAGGTTAATAATGATGATCCAAAAGCTGCTGATGCACATACAGCACTCCAAGTGAGCAAATTGAAAGAGTGGGGTTTGCACTAAGAACATTGGTGTGTAAAATATTCATCTCAGTTTGATGTTTATCATCTTTCCCTTAACTTGAGGACCAAAGCACAATTTTAAACTGTCTCCCATAGATAGGGATAAACAAAAAAAGTGGCAGGTACAATTCATTCAATCATTGACTAAGCTCAAGAAACAAATAAATAAGCAAAGGATTGACCGAAGAACACGAAATAGTTGTAAAGAATAACAAGAAGAAGAAACGAATTATTGAGAGCTACTGATGGCTATTGCTTCGTGTTGATCCCCGTTCAATTGGGGTTGCCACGTTCAAACTTTTCGGTTCTGACGGTCAGAGATTGTATACCATAAATGAAATTTACTAATAAATTTAAAACTTTACTTGTACTTTTAAACCTAATTTAAGGCTGAGAGAGTTGTCTATGTGTTGAAGCATATATCATTAAAACATAAATATTCATAGTTGATTTCTGAATTTTCTAAACTAATCATTCGTTCCTTGAAGAGGCACTTATTGTTTCTAATATAGTTTTATAATTGAATATATTGTTTATGTCCTTTGGAAAAAATTTGCAATCTTTAACATTTACCTTTAAAGGAGCTACAATTAAGAAGTGGGACCATGATTTGCTTCCCTTCTATTATGGTTAATACAAAATAATAATGAACATAATTGTTCAATCAAAATCTAAGATATTATATGCATTTTGAAAATTATGGAATGAATAATGTGTTGCAGTGAATGATTATTAAAGGTGTAGATAGCAGAGGGTAAAGAGGAAAGTTGGAAACCGAAAGAAAATGAAAAGATGAAAAGAATAATAGTGGGTGGCTTCGTGTACCTATGTTTGTGGAGATATGATCTGAATCCACACACAAAGACACAGACACTGCATTCGATAAGGTCAAGTTGTGCACTTGCTCTAAGGCCTAGCGTAGTGACAAATGCTGTATCCTCTTCCTTGGGTTGTTCAAGAATTCAAACCATGCTTTTTGGTAGTGGAGAGAGAATTCACATTTTGAAAGTTGCGTTGGAATTAATCAACAAAATGCTTGCTTTACCTCTAAAGGAATTATTTATATATTTTTACTCCCTCTGTTTTAGTTTTGTCATAATTTCTCATGACAACATGATACAAAAGATCAGAGATTCAGAAGAAACTGGGCATTGGTTTCATCATGACTGTGACATTCAGAAATTTTGACAGACACTATAGCTGCTTTGCCCTACACGAGCGGTGATGAAGTAGTAAAATACCATAAATTGTTGTATGTCTTTTACCCACAAATTGCAAGATATTATATATTCATTTCTGAAAGAATATTCCATACACCCCCACCAGGGATAACATCATTCACCCATCACATCAAAGAGAAGAGTACACTCCAGAAAATTTCCAAACAAATCTTACATTAACTTGGGGACAAATTTCCATATGTTGAACATGATAAAACGATAACTCGTAAAAATCCAATTAACCACACACCAATATCTCCGATTCGTTGCTTTGCAAATTAAAGCAACACGATTCCTCCTTCACCCATCTTCGATTGTTTATTTCCTTCATCAAAACGGAGCTAAACAAAAACGAAAGAAAAAATGCACACCCAATTGGATTTTTTCTTCTATAATGATAATAGATTAAACCAATAACACTGGTAAATACTTGGACAAATTTCTCTTGTGGCTTGCAAGAGGCCACCACATTATTTAAAAATTGGGAATAAAAAAAACCTAAAAGCTTTAACTTTTTTCATTTTCCAGAGAGGACAACGAGGTATAATAATAATTCCGTAACATTACAAAATTTTTCTCTCTAATGCTCCTAAAAGAGAAAAAGAAGAAAAAAGAAGTTAATTTTTTTTTCTCACAGATGAATTGTTCACTAAAGGGCATAGCTGACGAAGGAAAGGGACGAGGAAGAAGCAAAGAGGCCCAATTGAACGAGAAATTGAAAACCTATATCCTCATCTATGAGCAGTTACGAGGGTTTCAATGAAACGCAAGCCATCAAATCTGGGAGCAAATTTCTCCGTGGAAGAAGATGATGAACTCTGCGCGGAAGCGTTCTCGCGGGTTCTCCTATCATCCTGCAAAAAAAAAAAATCAGGTTCAGACACCAAACGCAGAAAAGTACTTTTATTCAGAAAATAATAATCTAATCTCATTTTGGGCTGCGGCGAAACGTTTTGGAAACCTGATGTGAGGAGGAGGACAGGGAGGCGGCGGTGGCGGAGGCGGCAGCGACGGAGGCGGCGAGGATGCCGGATTTCTTCATGGAGAGTGTGGGTGGTGGAAGGGGAAGAAGAATCTAGATGGGAATTTAGGGAAAATGGTGACTGCAGAAAGATAAAGAAAAAATGGATTTTTGGTATTTTTGAAGAGGATTTGACGGCATATATATAGGGAAAGTCTCCAAGATGCTTGTGGTGGTAATAATTAGAATTATTTTTATTATTATTTTTATTTCTATTTATAATTTCTAATAATAATATTGTTTATTGTTATTATGCGGCAAATATACCTTGTTCTCGTTTTTTGTTTTTCTTTCTCCGAAATTACGTATTTGCCCTTTCTTCTTCCTACATCTTCTGTTTTTCTTTACTTTTCGTTTAGTTCCTCCAAGTTTTCAACTTGGAAAACCGTGTTTCACATTTTTTTTTTGGAGAACTAGTCCACTTTTTTAGCTTTGTTTTTTTCCCTGGTTGTTTTCAAATAGCTTTTTAATAAAATAATTGAAGTTTTGTGCTCGTCAAAGAAGTGATTTTTTCAAATTAATTTTTATTTGTGTTGTTTTAAATATGTGTCTTGTGTTTATTTTGTACGTCACTTCTTTAAAAAGAGATGCATCACGTTAACCTCGTCTTTAATTGTAATTAATTTGAATGCATCAAGATTTTTACACAATTCACACAGCACAATTTTTGTATTTAAAATTAATCGTGTGACCTTTTAATTAAAAATAAATAAATGTATAACTTTTTTATTTTTTCTTTACAAAATCATTTATCTTTTTAATATGCATCATACTATATGTGTTTATGCTACTAATAATTAAAAAACTTCTCATTTAGTATATGAAAATTATTTTTTTATTTAACTCTTAATAATATTTTTAAATCACGGTAATAAAATTTACTATAATAGTTATAGATGGAAAAAATATATATTAAAAAAACTGAAAAGAAGCTATAAAACATAATGGAAAGAAACTCTAACTTAAATAGAATCAAATAGTAGTTGTCCACATTCTACATAGTAGGAGTTGGAAGTGTTCAGGATTCTGTATGATGAAATATTTTTATTTTAACATAACTTTAATATTCGAACATCATAATTTTTACGATTCTACTATAGTATATGTGTGTTGTTTATCTATTCACATATCTGATTCTAGTATAAAATAAAACACTTTTGTCTAATCAAAACTTGTTTAAATAAGTTTTTCATTTTTTTATCGAGTTTGTTTTATAAGAAGGATTGTAGGTTTAAGATAGCATCTTATAGATTTTTTAAGAAAGATAAATATTTATAGATTTTTTAAGAAAGATAAATATTTGTTAGTAAGAATATGATGGTATGATTAGATAGTTGATTGAAGAATTTTATATATAATTTAATTTTCATATAAGAGTATAAGAGAGGTGAAGTTGTGAGTTTAAGTTTGATTAAATAATATTTGAAAAGGGAAGAAAATCTAATTTTATTTGTGATAGTACCTTGTGGTAGAAGATTCAAAGTTTTGGATGTAACTTTGTCACAATAATCTATTTTATGTAGAGATGTTATTTCTTTATGAAAATTGTTAAACTTATATATGAAAATGCAAAAATATGTATTTTTTATATTATTGTTATATTAGCTATGATTTTGATATTGTAAAGGTTATTGGAAAATATTGATTTATATTTTAAATTATTTGTAGCTGAAATAGTTGTGCAAGTAGTTGATACAATTGGTTGGTTTGAGTTTGAATTTTAGTTTAAAAAGTTTTGATATATGTTAGATGTAAATATATATTGAGTTTTAGTATAGATAAGTTTTGTTTGATCAAATTAAGTTGAAATGGTTAGATGGAAATATATTTTTTGAATAAGTATTATAGTTGTTTTTTTTTGAAAAAATTGAAATTCTTTTAGCTCCTTTGAAAAAATTTGTGAAGTTTTTCTTAAAGGCAATTGTCCGCTCAAGAAAAAATTTGACAATTTTTATAATGTTGTTCTCACAATAATTTTTGAAATTATACTCTCAAATAAAATTATACGCTTAAATGAGATTTGAAATGAAATTTGAGTGATGTTGGGACAATTTTCATTCAAGTAAGACCAAGGAAACTTCTTTGATTTTGAAGTGTGTAATTAATTTATGTGTGAGTGTGTGTGCGCATGTGCATATGTGTGTGGGTGTGTGTAAGCGTGAGTGGATGTGTGCATGGTGGGTGGGTGGGTATGTGATTGCGCGAGCAAGCGTGCATGCAAGTACTTTTATGCATGCATACGGATGGGCGTGCACGCGTATGTACATGTGTGTGCATGTGTGAATGTACGTGTACATGTGTACTCGTGCGTGTGTTTGTGTGCCCATGCATGCACGTGTGTGGTGGAAGAGGGGGTTGGTGATTTTTTTTAATACACGTGTTCAATGTTTAATTAATGATATGATGTATAAAATGTATGGTTACTTATATAAATGTATATATTATTACATATAAGGTTTGATTACAAATTAGTGGTTTAAATAATCTTTTATGAGTATTGTTGGGATACCTACGGGGACAATGATAAATATAACACTCACATTAATAGAGGTATCTTGATTTCACTGATGATTATTCAAGTATTAGAACTTATGATATTGAGAAACTAAAAAAAAGACTTAAATTTAGTTTGGTAGCTAACTTGATAAGAGATATAATAAAAAATTTATAAGGACATTCTTTTAAAAAAACACTTGAATATTGTATACGATATGTTTATATTTATTTTATTTATATTTTAGTTTACAAATAATAAATACACGCTCTTGAGAGAGAGAAAAATATAGTCTTTTGATATTCTTTGAAGAATTGATTTTTTTAAAATATTTATAGAATTGTTTAAAGTCCTCTTATTTAAAAGTGGAGAAAGTAATTGTGATATCAAATTCAACAATCCAATTACGATTAATATAGAATTTGAAATGTTTATAAACTTGATAGTAGTAGAGTTATTATTTCTCAATTTACTTTTACCTACTCCAAACCTTGGTTATATATATATATATATATATAATATATATATAATATATATATATTATATATATATATTATATATATATATTAAAATAATATCAATTTCTTATTAATTGAAGCGAAATTAAAATAATAATAATAATGGTACATTGTAAAATGAGAACATTTAGAAAAAAACTACAATTATTACTTTTATTCTTTGAAAACAACAAAAATCAGTTTTTTCAAAAAATGTGCACCTCGTTTATCCAATCAATTTATCTTTATAGAGGAAACAAACATGTAATTCATTTTTTCATCAGCACTAGAGATTTGATAAAAAAAATTGTAAATAAAAAATGAAAAAATTGACATTTTCAACCTTATTATTTTGTTTCACCGGAAATTCATTAATCAGAAGTGGAAAATATCAATACGTCATATTTTAAAATTTCAAAGTTTAATTGTAATTCAGCGTATTAAATAAAGTAAGAAGAGAGAGATGAGGTGAGTAACGTATTAAGGGTAGAAAAATTAGGTTAGTTGTGGAAAGGGAGGGTAATATGGTAAAATAAATAGAAGTATTTAGTGGTGTTGCAGCGCTGAAAGACGTTGATATTTTTAGTAATGGATGAATCAACAGTGGACACGTTGGTGGCACTGTTGAAGCCAACCACGCATAACTGCTGGAGTAATATTTTGTTTCTTTCTGCTTTTGTGTGTGGCTTAGCATTCTTCAGTGCTAGATATTTTTTAATATTCATGAATATAATAATAATTAACGACGGAAATTTTTTTGATAAAAGATATATTCAAAGAAAATAAAGTTTGTCATAAAAAATGTTTTCTTAAAAATATTAAGGTACGTGAGATTCAATCCATTTTAAATAAGTTGATTTGAGTTTATACAAATAATTGAAAGTGATGTAGTCTAAGGATAAGCACAAAACTCTTCAAATTTTTTTTCCAAACTCTTTTTTTATTTATATTTTGAGGGAGGGAAATGAATCCTTTTTTGATTTTTGAGTTTAGTTTGCTTTATTATCCTTTGCTACATGTTGCAAGGAATATCTGTATCTTTCTTGAGCTATTTGGGTGATAAGACATATATGCTGCAACATCATCATTTAACTTTCTATTCTAAGGTCTCTAATAATATCTTCAAAGACCATTGATTAATGTTTATTAACTCATACATGTGCCTCCTTCATTTGTCCACCTTGGAGCCTTCCTTCATTATTATTATTATTGCACATCATCTTAGGATATCCTAACTCACCCTGCCAAAAATGGAATCTCCACCATTCAGTCAATGGAACAACATAATTGGACACTTTCCTTTTCACTTGA
Organism: Phaseolus vulgaris; assembly: GCF_000499845.2. NCBI lineage: Eukaryota > Viridiplantae > Streptophyta > Magnoliopsida > Fabales > Fabaceae > Phaseolus > Phaseolus vulgaris. The sequence continues at coordinate 32,275,461 of NC_023755.2, read as the reverse complement.
GACAACATAATAAGATTAATAGAGTAAAGAAAATTTGAACATTTTTTCAAAGGTTTTTGGTTTGGACTTGCTTACTTGGAACAGTCCATGCTATCAGAGATGGGAAAGCTGAGGGTGATGTTGCACATAAGAGGAAGATCTTGGATCTTGGAGGGCACTAATGGTGGTGTCATTCCCTTAACCATGACCTCAATGCACCAACAAATGGTCCTGGGGCCAATCCCATGAAGGGCTAATCTGTTAAGCTCCACCACATGTTGGCAGCATCTTCTTGAGGGCATGCTGAAATTTGGATCCCCCACAAGGAATTCCATGCAATAGGGAAAGTATTCAAATACAGGTCTACAAACAAAGAAAGGTGGGGCCACAACTTCTTCTGCCTTACCCATGTGTGATGCAGAAACCAGAGATAGTGCAAGTACTAGGATGTGAGCCATAGCCATTGTGCAGGACGAGGTTAATGTTTACATGTTTTTTATTAATTTATAATAACTAGACCCGCTGTTGAGCTGCTGTTATATCACAGAATTTCAGCAAAACACCATTTTGGTTGTAAAACTCCTTCACCTATTCAACTCCCACTGTATCACTGAATTGTACATAATTTGAATTTTAAACTAATATAATTGATGGATTCTATTATGATAACACTATGCATTCCCAAAGAATAAGCTAGTTTTGATTTTGGAAACACATTTGTCACCCCTAAAAATTCACTGAAATCAGACATGCCACATTTATGTTCCTTAAAATCTTCAAAACGGTTGAACTGTACACTTTCCACCAACAGAAGCAAAACTCATCTAAACTGTATTTTAACAGATCTAAAATTAAATATAAACTTTATATTTTTACAAGATTGATTTAGATTTAAAAGTATATAAAGTTATAAACACTTAACATCGAGTTATTTAACATTCACACCCAACCCAAGTCATGTCCTATTGTTTCACAATCCTTGTTAATGATTCTACTTGAAGTGTGAATAATTGAACGCAAGTAGGTTCATAGAATTTAAGAAAACAAAGATTTTTTGGATCTTCACTCACCAATATTTTTATATATATATTTTGGTCTTTCACTATCAGCTTTGTATAAAGGCTAAAAGATCATGTGACAGTAACCTCTTAACAACTGCATTATATGGGTTGTACACTACAGTGATGTGGATATGCTGGTGATGGTCGGTGCACTACATGCGATAACTTCAGAACAATTTCTCACCACAAAAACAAATAATATTTGTGTTAAAAAATAGTTTATTTATTATATTTGAACTATATAAAATGAAGGGTCATATTGCATTGGTGAAGTTGATAAGGAATTTATGATGAGATGATGAAGTGGTTCAGGTCAAAGAAACTAATCCGATAACTTGATACCCTAAAGATTAGTTTGGTATTATGATATTCAAGTTAGTTGATCCAACTAATAACTTTCCTTTAACACATTACATTACATTACATACGGAACTGCAATATGCTAAAGAATATCAGGTACATATTATTTATAAATGAACAAGATTCATGAATACAGACAACAAAATTTATTCTCTAATTAATCTGTAGGTTCTACAACCATAGCCTAATTTTCTATAGCATTTAGCATTAGCATGGAATTAAAATTAAAATTTAATCATTGATGAGACACAGGTTTAGATGGAGCTAGACACTGTAAAATACATCATATTCATCATTACTTGGTCAAGATAAAGGTAAAATTGTTACAGATAAAAATTGGTCCAGCAGAAAAAAAAAATAGACTCAGGTGAGTTCAATTTTCGTTGTAAATCTCAAATTAAACATTCTTTTTTATTTTAAAGTCTGTGTTGATCTTGATAACAAGTCTTGAAGACAAACTCACCTAAAATTTTAGTTACATAAAGAATAATTAAATAAGTTTCGTATTCTTGACGTATTTGTGTTTTCTTTTTAAATTGAATACTGAACAAATATTTACCTTTTTTAGTATTTTTTTTAAGATTCTTACTGTTTTAACTTTTTATTACGTACCGTGTTGACATGAGTTTGATATTGAATAGTCAAATTATATTTGTTGCCAATATGTTATAAATTTTAAATTGGGAAATTCACAAATAGCGACGTTTTATGTTGAGGTAAACGACCACGTTCTTTAGGGTCATAGGTGTAAACGAAAATAGTTTTAGGTGAAACAAAATAAAAGATAAGAGTTGTTGATGCAAAAGAAAGAGCTCGGGGGACAATAGGATTAGGGTGCACCTTGAACGTTGTGGAAGAATTCAATTAGAGGAGTTGTGACTCATGTGGTTACGGTTTTATCCACGTGTGAAGTCTACACAATTGCAAGTTGAGTTTGTTTTCACTAAAATAGCTTTGTATTCTAGAGAAGAAAGTCCTAAAATAAACTTTTTTTTAGTCTTTTTACTTTTAATTTTTTTGTTTAGATCTTGCTATAGGAGATGAGAGAGAAAAGAAACCACAAAAAAAAATTAAAGTGGTTCAACACACAAATGTGTTCAAGTCTTATTAAGACAAAACAATACAATAGATGAGAGAGAGAAAAAAACAATACAAGAATTTAAAGTAGGTTGATACACAATGTATATACTTACATCTATGACTACAATAGTAAGTATTCGATTTGGTATGTTTAAAAGCTTTATAATATGTTGGCAATGTTAGCATAGAAAATAATATATCTCTTTCGATATTATATGATGTGAGACTAAAATCAAACTTCACAATACTAACAAGTCTTTGTTTAATTGTCTCGTGTAGGAAATACACGTTGTCACTCAATAGAGAATAAAATAGTTGTCTTTTATTAATTTTGAGTTTTCTTATTTTATTTTTTAGGGTTTTGAAGAAATGAGTTTGACATTATTGATGGGAAATTCAATACAATAACAATAATATCTCAACAAGAGCAATACGCAGCAGCGGATAACAATTTCCCCAACTTGCAAGAATCTGTGAGGAGCAATAGCAAATAATGGCAGCAACACAAAACACACTTCAAGAAGACACAAGAATTTTAATGTGGAAAACCTTCTCAATGTGAGAAGTAAAAACCACGGGCACAAGCCAGTCAATCAAGGTTCCACTATGATAAAAAAATATGGTTACAAGAGACTCAAATCACAGCACAATTTGTGCTCAATGGCCAGCCAAATACCAATACAACAGTGATGAAAACAGAGAACAAGGAACCTGAAAAATTCACAAACTGCAGTTACCGTACACGGCGTATATGTCACTGTTCCAGTGACTTTTGAACAATCCGAACGGTCAAACTGAAGAACCACGAGGTATGAACATGCTGACAAAAGTTTAGCCCGATCCAACGGTGGACGAAACCGCAGCAGCAATCTGAAAATTCCCGTTCTCAAAAGAAACGCTGAAAAATGCTGCTGCAGTGTGAGATGAATTTCTCTCTGCTCAAACACCTTATGCAAGATCCGAACGGTCAGATTGAAGTTACACACAGTATGAACCTGATGACAAAGTTTCAGCTAGATCCAACGGTGAACAAATCGGCGGCGGTGGTCGGAAGTTTCTGACAAAACTTTCTCCTTTTCTCTGTTTCACTATCACTCTCTATTTCACTCTCTATATCACTCTCTATGGATGGCACACTGTTGGCTCTCTCCAAGAGTTTCTAGATGGCTCTTTGCTCTCTCTATTGCACCTTGACTGTACTCACTCATCCATTGAAAGAATGAGAAGCAAAATAGACCTAACCTAATTTTACTGTGGGTTGGGCCTCCACGTAGGAAGTGAGCCCAAATCCAACAAATCTTCCCCTCACAACTATGTGGAGATGATTGCCAAACCGGCAATCTTGCAACAAGTTTCAGACTTGCTCCTCGGTAGTGACTTTGTCATCATATCAGCACAATTATCATCTGTATGAACTTTTGCCAACTCCAGTAACCCAGCTTCCAAAGCATCGCGTATCCAATGATACCTCACATCAATATGCTTGGACCTAGAATAGAAAGTTGAATTCTTACCAAGATAAATTGTACTCTGACTATCAAAAAATAGCAAGTACTTGTCTTGAACAAAACTAAGCTCTTGCAGGAGTTTCTTCACCCACAACAACTCCTTGCATGCTTCTGTAATGGCAATGAACTCTGCCTCAGTAGTGGACAATGCAACACACTTCTGTAATCTGGATTGCCATGCCACAGCTCCACCTGCAAATTTAATCACGTAGCCTGAGGTAGACCTTCTAGAGTCTATGTCTCCACCCATATCAGAATCAGTGTAACCTACAAGGGTAGGCTTATCACCTCCAAAACAAAGCCTCAAACAAGTTGTACCACAAAGATACCTTAAAATCCATTTCACAGCATTCCAATGCTCTCTACCTGGATTAGACATAAATCTACTGACTGTACCAACAACATGTGCAATATCTGGTCTTGTACACACCATTGCACACATCAAGCTACCCACAGCAGATGCATAAGGAACCCGTTGCATATCTGACTTTTCATATTCATCAGAAGGACTTTGTTTTGTACTCAATTTAAAATGGGTAGCAAGAGGAGTGCTTACCACCTTATCATTTTCCATCTGGAACCTCTGTAGCACTCTTTTAACATAGTTCTCCTGTGACAACCAAAGCTTCTTCTCTTGCCTATCACGCATGATTCTTATACCAAGAATTTGCTTAGCAGCTCCCATGTCTTTCATAGCAAATGACTCATTCAATTGCTTCTTCAACCTGTTGATCATGGAAATATATTTCCCAACAATAAGCATGTCATCAACATACAACAACAGGATAATGAAATCATCATTAGCAAATTTTTTAACAAACACACAATGATCAGAAGTAGTCTTCTTGTAGCCTTGCTCACACATAACAGACTCAAACTTCTTGTACCATTGACGAGGAGCTTGCTTCAAGCCATATAGACTTTTTCTCAGCCTACACACATGATTTTCCTTGCCTTCAACAAGAAAACCATCAGGTTGCTTCATGTAAATCTCTTCCTCCAAATCACCATGAAGGAAAGCAGTTTTAACATTCATTTGTTCTACCTCTAAATCAAGAGTAGCAGCCAAACTCAGCACAATTCTAATGGATGACATCTTCACCACAGGAGATAAAATCTCATTGAAATCAATGCCTTTTCTCTGTCTAAAGCCTTTCACTACCAATCTGGCTTTATACCTTGGAGATGTGGAATTGCTTTCTTGCTTTACCTTGTAAATCCACCTGTTTTCAAGAGCTTTCTTGTCTTTTGGCAATTTCACCAAGTCAAAAGTGTGATTATCATGCAAGAACTTCATTTCATCTTGCATTGCATCCAGACACTTTTTCTTTTCTTCACTCTCCATGGCTTCACGATAGCACTCCGGTTCTCCTTCATCCGTCAAGGTAACATAGTCATCAGAAGGATACCTAGTAGATGGTTCCCTCTGCCTATTAGACCTCCGAATTTGAACTTGAGGTGGTTCAGGAGCATCACCAAGATCCTCGTCTTGTGACATCCCATGTTCCTCTTCAGTGTCATCAATAGGAACATCAAAAGCATCTCCAAGTTGCTGATCATCAACATCATCATGTTGTTCATCACTCAGAACTGGATCGACATTAGACAATCTATTATCTGTCTCAGATGTTGTCTTCTCTGTCTTATCAATATCTTCAATGGTTTGATCTTCCATGAACTTCACATCACGGCTTCTCACTGCCTTCTTTTCAACCGGATCAAAGAACTTGTAGCCAAATTCATCCTGACCATAACCAATGAAGATGCACTGCCTTGTCTTCGCGTCCAACTTGGATCTTTCATCCTTAGGAACATGCACATATGCTTTACAACTGAAGACTCGCAAATGATCATACTTGACATTCTTGCCAAACCAAACCTTGTCTAGCACCTCAGCATTCAAAGCAACTACAGGACTTAAATTAATAACATGCACTACAGTGTACAATGCCTCACCCCAAAAGTGCTTAGGCAACTTTGCTTCAGAAAGCATACACCTGACTCTTTCTATCAGTGTCCTGTTTATCCTTTCTGCTAAGCCACTCAACTGAGGAGTTTTAGGAGGAGTCTTTTCATGTCTGATACCGTGTTGCTTGCAATAAGCATCGAACGGTCCACAATACTCACCACCATTGTCAGTATGAATGCATTTCAGCTTCTTGCCTGACTGTCTCTCGACCAAAACATGAAATTCTTTGAATTTCTCTAGAACTTGGTCCTTTGTCTTCAAAGCATAAACCCAAAGCTTCCTGGAACAATCATCAATAAAGGTAACAAAATAAAGTGCACCAGTAAATGACTTTACCTTCAATGGGCCACAAACATCAAAATGCACCAATTCAAGTAACTCTGACTTCTTTGAGGGAGGATGCTTCTTGAAGGATACTCTAGTCTGCTTACCAGCCATACAATGAGAACATTTCTCCAACTCTGTACTCTTCAATCCCGAAAGCACATCCTTTTTAGCTAAACAATTTAGCCCCTTCTCACTGATATGACTAAGCCTTCGGTGCCACAAAGAAGCGTCCATATCCATGGCGTTCACACTGTCTTTAGCAACCAATGCTTTTGTCCAATATAGTTTACTGATTCTCTCCCCTTTGGCCACGATGAGATTACCTCTGGAGAGTTTCCACTTTCCTAAACCAAAGTGATTTTCAAAACCACTATCATCAAGCATCTGCACAGAAAGCAAATTAAAGCGGACATCTGGAGCATGTTTGACTCCTCTAAGCAACAACTGCATTCCCATATTGGTTTGCAAGCAAACATCACCAATACCAATTACCTTAGACACACCATCATTACCCATCTTTAACACTCCAAAATCACCAGAAGTGTAAGATGTGAAGAACTCCTTCCTTGGTGTAACATGCAATGTAGCACCACTGTCAATTATCCACATGTTCTCATCTGATACAAGATTAACTGAATCATGGTCACGGAGAATAATAAGATCATCATCAGAAATAACAGTAGTAACACGATCATCATTGTCATGATGTTTCTCCTTCTGCTTCCCTTTCTTATCCTTGTTCTCCTTTTTCCAAAGAAAACAGTTTCTCTGAATGTGCCCTGCTTTGTGACAATAATGGCACTCCACATTTTTGTATCTGGACTTGGACTTACTTATGCTACTTTGTTTACTCCCTTTCGGTTCCTTTTTCTGACTTCTCCCCCTATTTTCAGTGAAGAGTACCTCGGAAAGAGATGAAGTACCATGAGCCTTCCTTCTCATCTCCTCATTAAGAACACTACTCTTAACATTTTCCAAGGAGACAACACCATCAGGAGATGAGTTTGTAATTGAAATCCGAAATGTTTCCCAAGAGTCTGGTAGAGTATTCAGTAGCCATAGTCCCAACACTTCATCATCAAATTTGATGCCCATTTGAGACAATTGATCTCGGAACCCCTGAAAATCATTTAAGTGATCTGAAATAGAAATCCCCTCCTTGTACCTCAAATTCATCAAGGAATTCAACAAATATAATTTATTGTTTCCTGTACTAGAAACATACAAAGTCTCAATCTTCTTCCACAAGGATTTTGCATCTTCCTCATTAGCAATGTGATTATAAACATTATCTTCAACATACTGACGAATAAAACCACAAATCTGCTGATGCTCAAACTTCCATTCTTCATCAGTCTTGTCTTTTGGCTTTTCAGTAGCAAACACAGGAAGATGCAATTTCTTCACAAATAACAGATCCTTCATTTTTCCCTTCCATAAGTGATAGTTAGTGTCGTTCAAACAAACCATCTTATTTGTATTTGCCTCCATCATTCAAGCAGTCAAATAGCCCCAACCAAGGAGCTCTGATAACACTCTGATGGGAAATTCAATACAATAACAATAATATCTCAACAAGAGCAATATGCAGCGGATAACAATTTCCCCAACTTGCAAGAATCTGTGAGGAGCAATAGCAAATAATGGCAGCAACACAAAACACACTTCAAGAAGACACAAGAATTTTAACGTGGAAAACCTTCTCAATGTGAGAAGTAAAAACTACGGGCACAAGCCAGTCAATCAAGGTTCCATTATGATCAAAAAATATGGTTATAAGAGACTCAAATCACAGCACAATTTGTGCTCAATGACCAGCCAAATACCAATACAACAGAGATGAAAACAGAGAACAAGGAACCTGAAAAATTCACAAAATGCAGTTACCGTACACGGCGTATATATCACTGTTCCAGTGACTTTTGAACAATCCGAACGGTCAAATTGAAGAACCACGAGGTATGAACATGCTGACAAAAGTTTAGCCCGATCCAACGGTGGACGAAACCGCAGCAGCAATCTGAAAATTCCCGTTCTCAAAAGAAACGCTGAAAAATGCTGCTGCAGTGTGAGATGAATTTCTCTCTGCTCAAACACCTTATGCAAGATCCGAACGGTCAGATTGAAGTTACACACAGTATGAACCTGCGGACAAAGTTTCAGCCAGATCCAACGGTGAACAAATCGGCGGCAGTGGTCGGAAGTTTCTGACGAAACTTTCTCCTTTTCTCTGTTTCACTATCACTCTCTATTTCACTCTCTATATCACTCTCTATGGATGGCACACTGTTGGCTCTCTCCAAGAGTTTCTGGATGGCTCTTTGCTCTCTCTATTGCACCTTGACTGCACTCACTCATCCATTGAAAGAATGAGAAGCAAAAGAGACCTAACCTAATTTCACTGTGGGTTGGACCTCCACATAGGAAGTGAGCCCAAATCCAACAATTATAAGTTTTAACATGGTAGGAAATTGGTGTGTGAGCTTGCAGTAAAAGATACTATGGAAGAGATCATTGCACTAAACCTAAACAAGTGATTTTACTTCGATTAGTGATATAGTGAAAGACAACATAGAATATAAAAGTGAATTAGTGAATTTAAGATATGGTATTGATAGAGAAAGGTATGTATAAAAAGCTAATTGAAGATAAGGATTGTAGTTAACTAGTTAATTTTGTTGTGTGTCATTCTCGACTGCAAAATTTGGAGTTGGAATTGATAGTTTGCTTAAGCACTTCACTCAACTTAGTTTCATCCACGACAATGTCAAATTCCTGAAGTGCTTTGAGGACAACTTTTATAAGTTTCTTCATCTTCAAAATTCCATAAGGATTAGATTTCAAGGTTGGTTTTATAAATTTCTTCCATTTTATGTTATTCTTGACAACAGTTGTACAATGGAGTTTTAACATCCTTTCTTTCTTCAAATTGTTCTCTCTTGTTGTTTTTTCACTATGAATTGCTTCTCCATTTTGTGTCAACTGAAGTGTTATTCCTGCTTTTCTTAAAAGGTTGTCCTCTCATTTTCAACTTTCCTTTTTTCTTTATAACTTCATTACTTGGTTGTTACATTTAAGCCTTAACATTTGATAGTTTTATAATTTTATTACAATTACTTTTCAAGGGCTAAGATGATTTTTAAATATTTTATTTAGTTGTAACAAGTATCTTCATTGCTTAACTTCATCCATGTTTTGTAGCCCTCAAGGTTTTTCTACATTTACAACTTGATGTGTTTAGATTTGGTCATTGTTAAGTGTTGTTCATGTAAGTGAGAATCTATAACTCTGGCGAAACTATTATTCAAGTTATTTGATGATTTTTATTTTTTAAATGTGTGTCAAAACATTGATATGAGTTAGTTTTAATCAAATTGTTTTCTAATATGTATTGTTTTTAAGAAGATTTTCTCCTTCCCATTTAATTTTTTGTCCTTTTCACACAATAGTTTATTTCTATTTTTTGTTATCAGTAAGAAAAAATAAATAAATATGTATCACTTAACGGGTGACCCAACCCTTATACAAAACAGAAAAATAAAAAAAAATTAAAACCACACCCCCTACCTGTCCCAAGCATCTAGAGAAAACAACCTACTATAGTCCAAGGGTAAAGTCTCAAACAACCCATAACGACTAATAAACATACACATAACATAAGCCGAAGGGGATATACATATCTAACATAAAAAAACATAAACAACTACCAGATTAACGAGACTTTTAGGACACCCCTTTACAATAAACTTCACACATGATTTCACCACCAAATCTCAAAAGCATAAAAACCCATTTATAGATTAACTCTTTCCTCTTGCACTCCCGCCAACAATTAGTCACTCCTCCTCCTTAGGTTCACTTTAGATAACAAATGAACGTCTCCTAAAACCTGCAAAACACACTGCTTCTTCCACCCTAAAGCAAGGGGTTAGGTATACAAATTCTTTAAATCTAAATCACTATACATACAAATGGTTCTAGGCACCATTCAGAATAAGAGAACTCTGCAGATTTTTCTTTACATGTAATCCAAGCCTAAGTTTTTCTTTGTACCACTGCAAAGACTTCTAAATAATCAACTCTCATATTCTTAAAGCCCTCCTATTTCTATGTTTCCATATTTCACCTACAAAAGCAATCCACACCCCCCTCCAAAACTCTGGACATCGGACAATTCACATTATTAGAACGACAAAACATCATGAACTGTACCTTAGCATCAAAGTGATTCATCGACAGACAACCTAGCCACGACAAACACAGTCCTCAAACTCTCCAAGTAAACTTACACTTAAAAAAGATATGACTAATAGTCTCTTCTTCCTCACCACATAAACTACTTATCAAGTTAACACCTCGCCTCAAAAAATTATCCTTTGTTTCTATACTATTTTGCTACCCCTAAATCTCTTAAATGCTCTTAAGTCTCTTACCCCTAAACCACCATTCTCTTTGGACTCACGTATCCTATCCCAGACCCAAACTATTTTCTGCCCTCCAAATCTCATCCCACAAAAAGTTTATTTTAGCTTTTTTTTTAATTCCTTCAAAATCAACACGGATATATAAAAACATGAGATATAGAAAAGGATAATAGAAGTAAGGAAAACTTTAACCACATCTCCCTGCCATCGTTCTCAAATACCAAGTTTCCCTAATGCTTAAAATCATGTCACCCCTTTCACTAGTCTCAATGAAATACCATAACTTGTGTTAAGTCAAGTGTCTCAAGTTCCCATCAATGCAAGTTTAGTTAAAAATTTCAATCTCTCCAGATACATTTTATGTTCTTTTTTAAAATATGAAAATATTTATGTTCTTTAATTTTACATGCCAGTGAACTTGCAAGAAGTTTCAAGGTTTTATCATAATTTTTTATTATTATTTTGATTGATTAATAAATACTTTTTTAACTATAATGAAACAATGCTCTTACTTATAGTTTTATTTTTTAGCAATAAACATCACAATTAATAAAAATCAAACCAATTTACAAAAATCAAAAGAAAAAAAAGCTTAATTTCTACTTGCACATTCTAAAGATTCCAAAGAAAGAGTGGTTATGTTTTATTTACTTTTAGAAGTAAATAAAAATATAATATTAACAAACTCTGATATACCTTCATATCAATTAACTAGGAAACAAGTTCTCAGAATAATCCACACATCTCACTATATAACTAATTTGATTTTAGGCACCTAATTAATCCACAAAATCCATTTTATCATAAAAGTTCAATATTCTCAACATTTTTTAATATATTTTTAGTTTGAAATATAACTTTTTTAGTTAAATTTCTTTTATAGTCAATTTTGATTTTAACTCTAATTTGTATTTTTAATTTTTTTTTACATCAAATTATTTTTAAAAAGTTATTTTACTAATTACTTTTAAAAGAATTTTACAATTTTTTTAAAATATATTGATATACAAAAAATATTTTATTACATCAACCAAAATAAACTACAAACTTTTTACTTTATTTTCCCTCAATTTAAACAACTCAATTTTTCATCTTCTTTTTTCTAGTTTATCTCCAATCCAAACAAAAAGTATTTTGGTTGCTGGATATTTCTTTAGGGTTTAAATAGATTTGGCTGCGCATCCACTAATGGTTGATGATAGGATTATAAACTTGTTGACACAAATTGAATTACGATAAGTCAGTGAAGTTGTGAAATAAAAATTGACTTCTATGAAAAGCCAATTTGAAATAATTTCATCAACAACAGGTAGTTTACCTTTTACATTGTTTTATAAACAAAATTACTATTTTAATTTAGGGTTATTATCCCATGCTGTTTGGAACACCAAGGTATTACAATGATCTTTGTAGTAAATTTGCATGGAATTTTTTCCGGACAAGAGTGAAAACCAAATAGAGAACTTTTTGAAGTTTAAGACATTCTAATTTTTTTAAAGTTTTAAAATAGATAATAATAATTTAGAACTGAAATTTAATATGATAAAAATATATTTTTTGAATATAATACTTAATTCATATTACAAATATGCAAGACGACTTCAAAATAATTTATTTAGATAGGTTACTGAGTAAATTGACACTAACTAATGTAACAGTGAATTTGGTTTGGTGGCCAACTTTAAGCCCAAACTTTAGAGGCTGAATGTAAAGTGGATTGGGTGAAAAGAGGATTGTTTCTTCCTGCACCTCCATCACTTCTTCGGTCACCTCCATAAATTTTTAAATTCCCAAAATTACTCTTCAATAAAAAGATAAAAATTGAAGATTTGCTTTACAATTTGTCGCTTAGTGAAAAAGAAAGTGCTTGTGGTGCTTGTTGGTGTGGTGGTGGCGGTGGTAATGGTAGTTGTTATGGTATTGTGGTTCAGAGTGGTTGGCTTGTCATTCTTAGGTAAGTTCTTCAATCCGGTGTCTTAAATGCTTATTTCTGGATTGATTAATCTGCCAGATCAATAGATTATACAATCCACAATGGTTAATGTGAAAGAATCATGTTCAAGATTACATAATATGGAACTTAGTTCCGGATCTGAAATAACATTCTGGATTACTCAATCTGTAATAGAACATTATGTTTCGCATCAGGTAATGCAAAACGTTTTTCTGGATCCAGAACTAAGTTCTGTATTATGTAATCCAGAAGACAAGCACAAAATTAAAATGTTCCAAATTAGTTAGTCCGTACGTATACCGAATCTATAATGAACCAAACTCACAATTCTGGATTGCGTAATCCGATACCAACACTATAAGAAAATCACTAAATAGTAACCAAATTTAGAGACAAAAATTACTTAGTCATTGTATTGACTAAATTAGATACTATTTTAGAGACTAAAAAATTATTGGTATCTAAAATTGTTTCTATTATTAATAAAAATTTATAAAACAGTTTCTAAATTGGCATTTAAATTAGCTACCAAGGTTTTAGCTACTAATATTTTAGTTTCTAAATTAGTTTATAAAAGACTAATATAGACTAATTTGGAATATGAAGTAGTAAGTACCTAAAACATTGGTAGATAATGGTTAGATATCAATTTAGAAACTATTTTATAGATTTTTATTAATAATAGAAATTACTTTAGATACCAATAATCTTTTTAGTTTATAAATGATCTCTATTTTAAATAAATAGTAACTAATTATTTTCGTCTCTGAAATTAGTTTCTATTTAATGATTTTATTGTAGTGTAAATGAATTATGGATTACACAATCCAAAAGTCATTTTATAACTTAAAATATGCCTTACGAATTACCTAATCTGGAATTCATTTGCTCAGTTAAAATTTGACATACGGATTATGCAATCCGGAAGTCATTTTTAAGTTGGCAAATGCTTTACGGATTACCCAATTCGGAAGGTATTTTTGTAGTCATTAAATGAGTTATGGATTACACAATTCGGAAGAAAAATTGAATGTTGTTTTTATTTTGCGTACTTGTGTGAATTTGTGAAAATTAGAATAAAATAAAAATTTATACTTTATTAATGAAGGTCTAAGTATAGGTATGGAGGTTGGATTGATTATAAAAAGATCCGTTGAAGTAGAAATGATATGTAGTATGGAAGAATTAATGAATTTTGTGCATCAACATGAATTGGTTAAAGAGGACTAATTTTGTGTATCGACATGGATTGATTACCAATTTTGTGTATGTAGAAGGGGAATTCCATGTAAATCTCCTCTTCATTTTTCCCATGAAAAAAGACATTTTTTACATCAAATTGTTGCAAGTTTCAATCATAATTAGCTGCTAGAGATAATATCACTCTAACTTTATTTATTTTTACAAGAGCAAATGTTTCCAAGTAATCCACTCCATAAGTTTGAGTGACCATAAATTTGAATGAATCCATGACTACTAACCTTCTCTTGTACCTTTCAATGCATTCGTCAGTCTTGTATTTTATAGTATCCTACTGGTTCTTTTCCTTCTGGTATAGTAACCAATTAATATTATTCTTTTCTAGTGCCAATTTCCTAGTCCATGGCATGTTTCTGTTTTTGGTTAGTCAATGCCTCCGATAGAGAGGTAGGTGTTGTGGGAGGTATTTAGGCTTGTAAGGGAGGCTTTATGAGTAGGTGAGAAGTGTTTGAGTAGTACATTTTCAAATCTCTTCTAAAGGCAATTGGAATATCTAGGTCCTCATAGGTTGCTGTCAAACTGGATTTAGGTTCCTAAGCAATTGAGAAACCAAAGATTATAAAGGATTAGGAAAAACAGTTACCTCATATAATGTTGGATTGGATTCATAAACATGAGAAAATTCTGGAGACCTCTGTCTTCGTTGTGTAAATAAGATTTTTTATCAAATCTTACACCATCCTCATGTTAAGTGGATTTAGTGGGTTGAACTTCTTTCTTAGAAACTGTTTCTTTTTCAGTTCATGTTCCTGGTCTAAGTCTCAAGAAGCAACAGAGGAGAATCATCTTCCTTTCCTATAGTCTCCCCTTAAAGATGATCTAGGTGAAAGTAACTTTGTTTAAAAGAAAATGGCATCTCTAGACACGTAATTTTTGGATGGTGGGTGATAACATTTATATCCCTTTTGTGTGGATGATGAGTATCCTAAAGAGACACATTTTAAGGCTCTAGGATCAGGTTTTCCTCTAGCATCACTATGGACATGGACAAACGATACACACCCAAATATTCTTGGAATGAGTTTAGAACACTAGAAGGTAGTATATTAATTAGATAACATGCAGTCAGTCTCCCCGCAAAAAGATTTGGGAACCTTATGTTCAAAGAGAAGAGCCCGAGTTTGGTCAAGTAGGTGTCCATTTTTCCTTTTAGCAATCCCATTTTGATGGGGTTGTTTTGACACAAGATGGTACATGAGCGATACCCTATTTACTACAAAAGGAATTAAGATCATGATTAAAATGTAAACCAAGCCATCGACAAGGAACTCTATGGGTTTTATAGTTCAATTAAATGGTTGATGTAAGTTCACTTGTGCATCTTGCAGGACAGAGTGAAGATGAAGGCAGAGGGAAGGTGCAGGATTAACAACTGTGCTTCTATGCAGAATAGAAAGCTCATGTTCTGGGATTTATGCCTTAGCATTCAGATTTATGCAGTTCAGATTGGCTAAGGCATGAAAAAGGTCTATGATGTTGATTTTGGCTTAATCCCAAGTCCCACATCGGTGGGTTCATTGTTTGGGAAGGAGGTTTGAGGGTTATATATTAACATCCCCTCCTTCACTGTTATATATCCTAATTTGTAATATCTTCTCTCATAATAATAAAAGTGAGCTGTTTTTGCTGTGCTCGGAGATTAGGCTAAACAGGCCGAACTCCGTTAACAATTTTCGGGTGTGTTTTTTCCTCTTTATCTCTTTTATTATTCCGCTTTATTTATTCAATATTATTTGTCGGGTAGCTCTGTTAGGGTTTTGTTTTAGTGGGAAAATTACCCGTTTTTCCCAACAAGTGGTATCAAGAGCCGAAGGTTCGCCTTGGGTTGTTTGAAATTATTTGTAATATTGAATATTATATTTTGAGTTTGTAATGGCAAATCAAGAAGAAGAAGCCAAGGATGTATCCAGAGTGTCGGGCTCCTCTTCATCATGGTCGAGGTTCCCGGTGTCCACCTTGAAATTGGCGGTGGAAATATTTGATGGCACTGGACATTTTGGCATGTGGCAAGGAGAGGTCTTGGACTCTCTTTTTCAGTAGGGTCTTGATATTGCTATTGAAGGAGAGAAACCAAAAGAGGTAGAAGAGAAAGATTGGAGCATCATCAACCGGTTGGCATGCGGAACTATTCGATCCTGCCTGTCCAGAGAGCAGAAGTACGCTGTAAAAAACGAGACTTCTGCACACAAACTGTGGAAGGCATTGGAGGACAAGTTTCTGAAGAAGAGTGGTCAGAACAAGCTCCTGATGAAGAAAAGGTTGTTCCGATTTGACTACCAACAAGGTACTACTATGAATGCACACATCACTATGTTTAATCAATTAGTAGCAGACCTGTTGAATTTAGATGTGAAGTTTGAGGATGAGGATTTGGCTTTGATGTTGTTATCATCTCTTCCTGATGAATTTGAACATTTGGAGACTACGCTCCTTCACGGGAAGGAGAATGTGTCGTTAGATGCTGTTTGTTCTGCTTTATATAGTCATGAATTAAGAAAGCAGGATAAGATGAGAACCAAATCAACGACATCAGAAGAAGCATTGGTGGCAAGAGGTCGTCAGCAAAGCCAAACAAAGGAGAGAAGAGGGATGTCTAAGTCTAAAGGTTGAGTCGTTGCCAAAGATGAGTGTGCTTTCTGTCATGAGAAAGGACACTGGAAGAAAGACTGTCCAAAACTGCAGAAGAAAGGGAAGACTCCACAAGATGCAAATGTTGCAGAATGCAAAAGTGACGTGGAATCAGATACCTCTTTAATTGTCTCGCTTTCAGCATCATTGTATCCAGATGAGTGGATATTGGATTCAGGTTGTACTTATCATATGTGTCCCATTCGGGAATGGTTATTTGATTTTCAAGAACTCGATGGCGGGGTTGTTTACATGGGTAATGATAATCCATGTAAGACAGTCGGGATAGATTCAATCAAGCTGCGGAATCATGATGGATCCACCAGAATTTTGCGGGATGTACGGTACGTGCCAAAGTTGAAGAAGAATCTCATCTCATTGGGGGCTTTAGAATCTAAAGGCCTAGTTGTGACGATGCGAGATGGAATTCTTAAAGCAACTTCAGGAGCACTGGTGATGTTGAAAGGCGTGAGGAAGAACAATTTGTATTACTACCAAGGTAGTACAGTGGTGGGGACAGTAGCGGCAACAACTTCTAGCACTAAGAAGGATGTTGAGGCAACGAAGTTGTGGCATATGAGGTTGGGACATGCTGGAGAGAAATCCTTGCAAATTCTTACCAAGCAAGGATTGTTAAAAGGTACGAAGGCTTGCAAACTTGAATTTTGTGAGCATTGTGTTCTGGGAAAGCAACGAAGAGTGAAGTTTGGCACTGCAATTCACAATACCAAGGGTATTCTGGATTATGTGCATTCAGATGTGTGGGGACCTGCCAAGACTCCATCAATCGGAGGTAGGCATTATTTTGTCACTTTTGTTGATGATTTTTCCAGGAGAGTTTGGGTGTTTACTATGAAGAACAAAAATGATGTGCTTGAAATTTTCCTTAAGTGGAAAGCTCAAGTTGAAAACCAGACAGGAAGGAAGATTAAGGTTCTCCGAACAGACAATGGAGGAGAATACAAGAGTGATTCGTTCCTGAAGGTATGCCAAGATTGTGGCATAGTTCGGCACTTCACTGTTAGAAAAACACCACAGCAGAATGGGGTTTCAGAGCGTATGAACAAGACACTTGTGGAGAAAGTTCGTTGTATGTTGTCTAATGCTGAGTTAGGCAGAGAGTTTTGGGCTGAGGCTGTGACATACGCTCAACATCTCGTCAATCGTTTGCCATCATCTGCTATAGATGGCAAAACCCCGTTAGAGGTATGGTCTGGAAAACCTGCAACTGATTATGATTCTTTGCATGTTTTTGGTTCTATTGCATATTATCATGTGATTGAATCAAAGTTGGATCCACGGGCAAAGAAAGCTCTTTTCATGGGCTTTAGTCCTGGAGTGAAGGTGATATGATTCCAATAGCCACATAGAACAAGATTCTTGACACTTTGAGGAATCACCTTGAGCTGGAAAATATAGAGGCACTTTCTTAGAAGTTGGATCATGGTTCTAAGTCAAGAACTCACCAATAACAAGTACCAATTCCCAAACTCATTTGGATGAACCAAATATTGTCAAATTGAATCAACAAAGGAATTTAAAAAGAAGAGACCGAACAGAATTTGAAACAAAATCAAATGTACCGAATAGAATTAAGAAACAAACAGAATATAGGTGCTGGAAAGTTAGAAGAACCGAAACAACAACAACTTAAAACACAAGGCAACATGAACAAATTGAAGAAGAAGAAAGGAAGGAGAAGAGAATGCTCATGAAGATGGAAGATAGGTTGGATGATCACGCCACTAGAAGTATGGATGCTCCTAGATGAGTGTGCAAGCCGCCACTTGAGGAAACCATGGTCCTTCAAGATAAGACTAGAGTAGAAGCTCAAAAGCTCTCCAAATGCTCACTCCAATTTTGAGTATAGTTTCTTTAGATGAATTCAAATCTCCATTTTACAAGGAAGGCACCTCTATTTATAGCCTAAGGTGCTGAAAAATGAAAGCTAAACAATTCAAAATTCCCTCCCAAAACCATCTAGAACCGGCGCTAATTTGCAAAGCAAGGAAGGTGTGATCCTTTCCTTCACTTTGGCACCCCCTATTCTACTCCTACACCTATCTACTAATACACCCCCCTAAAGCTCCTAACTAAAAACCTAAAAGATGCTATAACAAAAGAGGTTTCTAAGGTTTCCCTCTAAGCACCTTCAACTAAAGACACTACAAAAAGAGAAAATAAATGTCCTCTAGCTCCCAAGACTTTGAACATGCTTCTTGTAATCCTTTGAGGTGGACTTTGACCTCCATGGGCGTCCTCCATTTGTGCCTCCACCTCTTCTTGAGCTTGATGAGTGGCCTCCATGTTCTCTTGGGCTTGATCTCCATCATACTCCCCGAGTTGGAGAGAATTCGACCACGAATTCTGGAGACCTACAGAAAAAGGAGTTAGATCGCTGACATTAAAAGTATGACTACCTAAGAATGTATCAGGCATATCTAACTCATAAGCATTGTCATTAATCCTCTTGAGGACTTGGAAAGGTCCATCCCCTCGAGGCATTAGTTTGGACTTCCTTTGAGTAGGAAAACGATCCTTCCTCAAGTGAAGCCAAACCCAATCGCCCTCATCAAACAACAATGCTTTTCTCCTTTTATTGGCAAGTTCAGCATACTTGCCAACCTTCTTCTCAATTCTCTTCTTGATGTCTTTATGCAAAGTTTTCATAAAAGAAGCCTTTTCATCCCCATCTTTGCACAAGACATCTTCAAGAAGGGGAATAGGAAGAAGATCAAGAGGTGTTAGGGGATTAAACCCATAGACCACCTCAAAAGGAGAATGGGAGGTGGTAGAATTTACTACTCGGTTATATGCAAACTCAACATGGGGTAGTAAATTCTCCCACACTCTAGGATTCCCCGAAATAAAGCATCTCAATAGTTGTCCCAAAGTTCTATTCACCACCTCGGTTTGACCGTCAGTTTGTGGGTGGCAAGTGGTAGAAAATAAAAGCTTAGTTCCAAGCTTGCCCCACAAGGTCTTCCAAAAGTGACTCAAGAACTTAGGATCTCTATCGGACACTATAGACCTAGGAATCCCATGCAAGCGAACCACTTCTTGGAAGAAGAGGTTTGCAATGTGGCATGCATCATCCACTTTGTGGCAAGGAATAAAGTGAGCCATCTTTGAAAAACGATCCACTACCACAAAAATGGAGTCTTTTCCCTTTGATGTCTTGGGTAAGCCTAAGATGAAATCCATAGATATATCTACCCAAGGCATTGAAGGGATAGGAAGAGGAGTATAAAGACCATGAGGATGCATTTTAGATTTAGCTTTGCGGCAAGCTATGCATTTATCACACAAACTATGAACATGTTTATGCATATGAGGCCAAAAGAAATGTTCATGCAACACATCCAAAGTTTTAGCAACCCCAAAATGTCCCATTAAGCCCCCCTCATGAGCTTCTCTAACAAGAGATAATCTAATAGAGCATTGGGGAACACAAAGACGTTTTCCCTTAAAAAGAAAGCCATCTTGAATAAAAAAATCTTTGTGTCCTCCCTTAAGACACTCTTGATAGAGGAGAGAAAAATCAAGGTCATCATGATAAAGTTCCTTAATGTGATCAAAACCAAGATATTGAGAGGTTAAAAGATTTAGCAAGGTGTATCTTCTAGAAAGAGCATCCGCCATAATATTTATTTTGCCTTGCTTGTGTTTGATCACATAAGGAAATTGCTCAATGAATTCCACCCACTTAGCATGCCTCTTGTTAAGTTTGTTTTGGCTTTTCAAATATTTAAGAGATTCATGATCACTATGTATCACAAACTCTTTGGGAAAAAGATAGTGTTGCCAAGTAAACAAAGCCCTAACAAGTGCATATAATTCCTTATCATAGGTGGAATAGTTGAGATGACTTCCCTTCAATTTCTCACTAAAATAGGCTATGGGGTGGCCCTCTTGAAGGAGAACAGCCCCAATACCTATGCTTGAAGCATCACACTCAATCTCAAATGTCTTAATGAAATTAGGAAGGGCCAAGATGGGAGCATTAGTCAATTTTTCTTTCAAAGTATCAAAAGCATTTTGTTGTGCTTCTCCCCAATGAAAGACCACATCCTTTTTCACTATGTCATTGAGTGGTGCGGCAATGGTACCAAAGTTTGGGACAAATCTTCTATAGAAAGAAGCAAGCCCATGAAAACTTCGGACCTCATTCAAAGATTTCGGTGTAGGCCAATTTTGAATGGCCACCACCTTTGTTTTGTCCACATGGACCCCTTTACAACTCACAACAAACCCTAGGAATTCTATATGATCAAGAGCAAACATACATTTAGCAAGGTTAGCATACAAATGTTCCTTCCTAAGGGTTTCCAAAACTTGCCTAACATGCAACCTATGATCATTCAAAGATAAGCTATAAATGAGAATGTCATCAAAGTAAACCACAACAAACTTACCAATGAAAGGTCTAAGAACATGATGCATGAGGCGCATGAAGGTACTTGGTGCATTAGTTAAACCAAAAGGCATAACTAACCACTCATATAAACCAAAGTTGGTCTTAAAAGCCGTCTTCCATTCATCACCCGGTTTGATACGGATTTGATTGTAGCCGCTTTTAAGATCAATCTTTGAAAAGATTTTAGAACCATGTAATTCATCCAACAAATCATCTAGTCTAGGTATGGGATGCCTATACTTAATGGTTATGTTATTTATGGCCCTACAATCCGAACACATTCGCCATGTGCCATCCTTTTTTGGCACTAAGATGATAGGCATAGCACAAGGACTCATGCTATCTTGCACCCACCCTTTCTCAATCAAAGCCTCAACTTGTTGGCGAATTTCCTTGGTTTCACTTGGATTGGTCCTATATGCGGGACGATTTGGTAAAGAAGAGCCCGGTATCAAATCAATTTGGTGCTCAATCCCTCTCAAAGGTGGAAGTCCATTTGGAGGATCTTGAAACACATCTTTGAACTCTTCTACCAAATTTTCCAAGCAATGAGGACTATCAACAAGTGATTCTATGCTAAGAGTTCTAGGGATGGCTAAAAAAAGAGGATGATGAGCCACTATTTCCCTTTCAATGTCACGCCTAGACACAAGGAGTGTAGGCTTAGAACTCTTATCTTTTTTATCTTTTTTATCTTTTTCACTCTCCCTCTTTTTTTTCATGATAACTTGGTCCTCATGGACTTCTCTTGGAGAGAGAGATTTTAAAGTAACCTTGTGACCATGGAATTCAAAAGATAATTTGTTGGTAAAGCCATCATGTAAAACTTTTCTATCAAATTGCCAAGGCCTTCCCAAAAGAACATGAGTGGCTTCCATGGGCACAACATCACATAATACCTCATCTTTGTATTTTCCAATGGAGAAATGGATGAGGACTTGTTTATTAACAATTATTTCTCCTACTTCACTAAGCCATTGTAACTTGTAGGGCTTTGTATGAGAGATAGTAGGCAATCCAAGCTTATCTACTACTCTTGTACTAGCCACATTTGCACAACTACCCCCATCCACTATCAAGGAACAAATGTTGTTTTGAATAAGACATCTTGTATGGAAAATATTTTCCCTTTGACTTTCATCAAAAGGTTGTGAAACTTGTCCAAGAAGTCTTCTCACAACTAACAAGTCCCCTTCAAGTGGACATTCGCTCTCTTCCTCACTAGATGCATGAGAATGCAATGAATGCTTTGGAGAATCCGAATCATGCTCACTAACTACAATGCCCTCATGCATGTACATACTTCGTTTGGAAGGACAATTTGCAGCAATATGACCATAACCCATACATTTAAAGCATTTAGTGTTAGATGTTCTAGTGGGAGACTTAGGTCTAGAAGTTGATGGCTTAGATTCCTTGGGTTTGAAAGAAGAATCTTTGGAAGGATGTTTAGAAAAAGAAGTTTTGTTTCTCCAAGACTTGGAGTAGTATCCATCATTGGAAGCATTTTTAAAAGAGTTTTTCTTAGCAAGTTGGGCTTCCACCTTCATTGCAAGATGAACTAAAGAACCCAATGATGAATACTCTTGTAACTCAACAATGTCTTGGATATCCTTCCTAAGACCACTCACAAACCTAGCAACCATGGCTTCTTCACTTTCTTCTAATTCAATTTTAAGCACAAGCGTCTCAAGCTCCTTATAATATTCATCCACATTTAGCGTGCCTTGTTGAAACCGTTGGAGTCTCAACATGAGGTCTTTCCTAAAATGTGGGGGCACAAACCTAGCGCGCATATGATCCTTTAAAGAGTTCCAAGAGTCCACGGGAGGACCCTTGTGATAGATAATGTCCTTTACAATTCCATGCCATCATTTCATGGCATAATCACTAAACTCTAGGGTGGCTAGCTTGAGCTTATGCTCATCTTGGATCTCATGGATCTCAAAAATTTGTTCACACTTAGCCTCCCAATCTAAATACACATTTGGATCACTAGAACCATTAAAACAAGGTAGTTTGACCGAAGGAAGCTTGGACTTTGCATCATGGTAGAAGCCATTGCCGTAGTGAATTCTTTCCCCTTGGTGATGATGTCTTTGTCCATGGACTTGGGGTGGAGGTCTCCTTCTCCTATGCTCATCTTCACGGCCAACATCATTTGAAGAAGCTCTTGAAGATGGTCTATGAGAATGATGTCCATCATGGATAGAAGGAGATGGTCTAGTTTGTTGGACCTCCATCTTTTGCAATTTCTCCTCCAACCGTCTAATTGTTCTTTGAGCTTCATGTAATTCACCAATAATTGAAGCTTTTGAAGGAGAATTCTGCTTGTAGGATGCATCACTTGAAAATCCAGCCATTTGTAATTAAAAACAGCAAACACACAAAAACAGCAAACAAGTTAAAAATTAGCAAAAACAGTGAGCTTTGCAATTGAAACTGCCGAAGTGAAATTAAGGCTGAAAAAGATATCACTCTCAAAGAAATAATGTTCTTGCTCCAATCTGATCTTGAGGCCTTGGAATCCTCAAATGAAATATGTCAAAGCAAGCACACCAATCTTAAGAGCAAACCACCACAAAACCAAAGAAACAATAAAGACAAACAAGAAAAAGGTAGAAGCAAGGAAAGGTAATTGCAAAAGGAATACTATATGTAAGACAAACTCAAAGAGTAAGAATGAAAGACAATCAAGAAAATAAAGAACTCAATGAGAAAAGTAGGCACACAAAAGAATACCTAAGGAAAAGCACTAGAGTAGATGAAGAAAACAAAAAAATTTAGCTACTGGAAATTTTTTTTATTTTTTTTTATGCAAACTGTGTTTGATATTCACTGATTTAACTGGAACGTTGTAGAGCGAACTGGATTATGAAATTTATACCACAGAAACTTCAAGATGTTAACTCAAAAATGGCACTGGAATCAATTAAAAACAGTAAGCCAATTGAGAGAAATAAATTTTTTAAAATCACTGCCAGATTACCGTATTTTTTTCGGCAGGAATGTACACTTTTTTTATTTTATTTATCATTTTTTGTGTACTTCATATTTTTGAATGATTCTTTTTTCTATTCTTTTCTAACACTTTGAATATCTCAAATCCAGAATTTCAGAATTTTTCAGTACGTAAATCAGTTGCAATAAGGAAAAACAGTAAGCACTCTTTTCAGAAACAGAGGAATCCTAATAGGAATAAAAAAACAGAATGATGAACTAGCAAAGACATAATAGAAAATGATGTATTGGAACTTGTATAGGTCTAGAATACAAGTATGAACTCAATTCTAAAAAGAAAATGCACAAAGGATCAACATCAATTCAGAAAATTATATGACACCAAAGCAAGAAACAATCAAAACAATAAAAGTACTACTAGAAGTAAAGACATATATGGAAAAACATGACTAAGACAAAACTTGACATGATTCAAAAATTAAAAGACACAACACAAATTGTAACAAGTGAAAGGAAGCTTAAGGTAAACTCTAGGAAGGATAATGCCATTCCAAAAGAGCAACCATACTCATAAGAATTATGAGTGTCATAAACCTTTCCTCAAACACTTGGAGCAAAAGAAAAACAGCAAGAATACTCAATTAAAATTCTAAAACAGAAACTTAAATTGCAAGAAATTAAAAAGAGCTCTTGAAAGAAAGTGCACACAACTCAACAATTAAACAAGAATGAATATGGTCTGGAAAACCTGCAACTGATTATGATTCTTTGCATGTTTTTGGTTCTATTGCATATTATCATGTGATTGAATCAAAGTTGGATCCACGGGCAAAGAAAGCTCTTTTCATGGGCTTTAGTCCTGGAGTGAAGGGATACCGTTTGTGGTGTCTAGAGGCAAAGAAGACGATTATCAACAGGGATGTTACCTTTGATGAATCTGCCATGTTAAAGAAGGTAAATCCAGAAGGAGCTGATAGTACTCCGCAACAGGTGGAGTGTGCCCGGAAGCAGGTGGAGTTTGAGCCGACAGTGGTGATCCCAACACGAAATACCACAAGTGACTCTCCTATGGCAGAAGAAGAGTCAGATGAGGAAGAGGTTCCTACCCAAGAATCTCAACAACAATCAGCGCCAATTGCAGTTAGAAGACAGAGACGAGATATTCAGAAGCCTGCTCGTTTCATGGATATGGTTGCCTATGCACTTCCAGTTGTTGATGACATTCCATCCACTTACCCAGAAGCCATTCTGAGTTCAGAGAGTGGTAATTGGGCAGGTGCGATGGAAGAGGAGATGCAATCTTTGAATAAGAACAAGACGTGGAAGCTGGCACAATTACCAAAAGGTAAAAAGGCAATTGGGTGCAAATGGGTATTTGCAAAGAAAGAAGGATTTCCTAATAAAGAAGATGTTCGCTACAAGGCAAGGTTGGTTGCTAAAGGCTTTGCTCAGAGGGAGGGAATTGATTCTAATGAGGTATTTTCTCCAGTTGTAAAACATTCCTCCATTCGAATTTTGTTGGCCTTGGTAGCACAGTTGAATTTGGAGCTTGCTCAACTTGATGTAAAGACCGCGTTCCTACACAGTGATTTGGAGGAGGAAATCTACATGACTCAACCAGAAGGATACAAGGTTGATGGTAAAGAAGATTGGGTTTGTAAACTTAGCAAATCGTTGTACGGATTGAAACAATCTCCGAGACAGTGGTACAAACGATTTGATAAGTTCATGAAGGATCAGAAGTACAAGAGAAGCAAATATGATCACTGTGTGTATTTGCGCAGACTTGAAGATGGTTCCTACATTTACTTACTCTTATATGTTGATGATATGCTGATTGCAGCAAAGAGCCAAGTTGAGATTGACAAGTTAAAGGCTCAGTTGAGTAAAGAGTTCGAGATGAAGGATTTGGGGGAAGCCAAGAAGATTCTCGGCATGGAGATAAACAGGGACAGAGAGAGGGGAAAACTTTGGCTGTCACAGAAGCAATATTTGCAGAAGGTACTACAACGTTTTGGTATACACGAAGATACAAAACCTGTAAGTACCCCACTTGCTCCTCATTTGAAATTGAGTAGTCGTTTATCTCCGACGACTGATGAAGAACGAGAATACATGGTGAAAGTCCCATATGCAAATGCAGTTGGAAGCTTGATGTATGCAATGGTGTGTACAAGACCGGATATTTCACAGGCTGTGAGTGTTGTTAGCAGGTACATGCATAATCCGGGCAAGGGTCATTGGCAAGCTGTGAGATGGATTCTACGGTACCTCCAAAGTACCTTAGATGTTGGATTGGCATTTGAGCAAGATGAATCACTTGGTCAATGCATAGTTGGATATTGTGATTCTGATTATGCAGGTGATTTGGATAAGCGACGGTCAACAACTGGCTATTTGTTCACTTTAGCAAAAGTGCCAGTCAGTTGGAAGTCTACCTTGCAGTCTACGGTGGCTTTGTCTACGACAGAGGCAGAGTATATGGCGATTACAGAGGCTGTGAAGGAAGCAATTTGGCTTCATGGGTTGCTTAAAGACTTGGGAGTTGGTCAGAAACAACTTGAGTTATATTCTGACAGTCAGAGTGCTATTCATTTAGCAAAGAATCAAGTCTTTCATGCACGGACGAAGCACATTGATGTTCGCTATCACTTTGTGCGTGAGATTCTCGAAGAAGAGGAGATTGTTCTCCAGAAGATTCACACTACGGAGAATCCTGCAGATATGCTCACCAAGGTGGTTACAAGGACCAAGTTTGAACACTGTTTAGACTTGGTTAATATCTTGCACATTTGAAGTTGGCGCCCGGAGGCGCAAATTTGAAGCACTGTAAAGTTTGTTTTTGTTATGTTTTGAGAAGATTTGTTTTAGGTGGGACTTGAAATTAAGCCAAGGTGGAGATTTGTTGATTTTGGCTTAATCCCAAGTCCCACATCGGTGGGTTCATTGTTTGGGAAGGAGGTTTGAGGGTTATATATTAACATCCCCTCCTTCACTGTTATATATCCCAATTTGTAATATCTTCTCTCATAATAATAAAAGTGAGCTGTTTTTGCTGTGCTCGGAGATTAGGCTAAACAGGCCGAACTCCGTTAACAATTTTCGGGTGTGTTTTTTCCTCTTTATCTCTTTTATTATTCCGCTTTATTTATTCAATATTATTTGTCGGGTAGCTCTGTTAGGGTTTTGTTTTAGTGGGAAAATTACCCGTTTTTCCCAACATATGATTTGTGCACACGGACAACCATTCTATGTTGTCAAAAGGGATTTATGCTGCTGCACAATTCTGCAGCAACAATGGCAACTCAAATACATGTTTTGTTACTTAATGTAATTGTTGTTTTAGTTGCTTTGATCTTCATGTGGATGTTGATTCTTGTTAAGGGTCGAGACAACCTGAAGTGTTCTTCTTAATTAAATTTTATTATTTGTCGATAAAAAAAATCATGATTAAAATAATCTTTGGCATATCAGATCTAATCCTCTTAATGCTAACACCAAATTGATATTTTACCAGAAAAAACATTGAACAATAGAGCTGACTTTGGATTTTTGTTTTAGAAGACCATGTAACCCTAGTACAATCATCTATGAAGGTAATGAACCATCGAGCACCAAATACATTCAGGATATTTGAGCCCACACATCAGTATGAATTAAATAGAAGGGAAAAGTGCTTATTTTATTACTAACTGGTAAAGGTACACGCTTGTAGCAAGGTCACACTTCACAATGAAGACTGTTCACATCTAATTTATTAAAAAAGGAGGGAATAACAATTTTATGACTCTAAAGTAAGGATGACCAAGACGAAAATGTTGTAGGAGAACCTTCTCTCTGTTAGTCTTTATTAAATCAAAAGGTTGAGGAAAACATTATTGTTGTTGTGTAGTTTTGGGGGAAGATTTGAGTTGTCCAAACAATAGAAGTCATTATATTCTGTAGCATGTCCAATCATCCTCCTCGAATGCTTGTGCTCCAGCATACAAACATTATCATAAAAAACATTACCATCATGAGTTTTTCCAACGAAAATTAAACCGAAAGACAATTTGGGAATATGATTGTTGACAGTTATCATCATGCAAATGTGGAAGATCAACATTGCTTAGTGGAGTTGTCATGCAAAAAAAAAAAGAGTCCTTATCTCTTTTACAAAAATAGACAGACAACTGTGAACAATGCTCTTTCAAAGGAGAGACATGCAACCAAAGTGAAAGTGTTGAACAAAGGCAGATCTGAAATTGTCACCTCAGGTGAACTCTAGCGAAGCAAGCAACAACAAGAACCGTTGTTGGACACGCCGTCTCATGCCGTGGGGGATGAGCGCGTGGGTGCATGGCTGCACCGATGGCACCTCAACTCTGGGAGCTGTCAGATCAAAGAATGGCAAATATCCTAGTATGTTCTAAAGAGTAGTTGCTATTATAGATAGCTAAAAGTCTATATAAGATGAAAAAAAAGAAAAGAAAGGGGGAATATGATTGAATTAATCTCTATATGAAAATGAATTTGTATCACATATTTATTAAATTTATTGCAAATAAATCTGAATTTGGTGAACAGCATATTTATCGTTTAATAAATATAAGATACAAATTCATCTATATATATGAAGATTAATTAAATTTTTTTTTTTCATCCTATATTAGACTTTTAGATATCTATAATAGATATTACTTTTTTTCTCTTTAAATCTATATGAGAATTAAACTGATATACGGGGATGCATTTAGCACTATATATATTGAAATGCATTAAGATATTAAAGGTTATAAAAGTGATCATAAGAATTAACTAGCAGGGTTTAGCATATTACTAACAGCAATGCTAGTAAGCAAACCATAACGATGTTTATTTTCAAGCATCGTCTCTGTTTTGGATTTTATTTGTTCGATTGCTTAACCCTAGGATCACCAAATGATATCTTAAGAAATTATTTCCTATAACTAATTATCCTGATGATGCAAATCAATCAATATCAAGTAATTACTGACTTAATGATCTTTTTAAAAAGCATAAAGAAAGGTTCTTTTGAACTCCAATTACCTGACAGTACCCAACTTCAGCAGTAAACGCCTCAGGGAATTTCTGCCATTTTCATCCAAAGCAGGGTGACCTGGGAAAGTTATGTGTAAGTCCTGAGAATGAAAAGTATGGTTTAGTCTAACGAGAGAGCCAACATTCAATATAAAGTGTTAACTCAGCCGCCGCCGTTGACTTCAAAGGTTGGTGGTGGCTCCTCCTATTTCGAGTGGTTTCTGTTTTCCCTTCAGTGTGATAAAGAGTGACTACCACCCTTTTTATAGGTTGTATCTAGGTTAACTTCCATGTTTCACGATGACCTTTTCTTAAGTGGAATTAGGGTTACTAGGAACACATCGTGTTGCGTGTCGCACAATCTTAGCGCAGTCGCCGCACAGGACTTTCCTCTTCTAGAGTGCATAATCTTAACAGTATGGTCATCAGGGTATCAAGTCATGCACCAGCGCTGCGGGGGCCATATGTTTTGTAGATGCCCTAATTATTCACGTGCCATGCATGCAGCCTTTCCTAGTAACCCTAGCGCTCTTGGGCATTGGCGCCTCCAGGGAATGTTTGCTTGTGCTAGACCCGAATGCACTATACACAGCACATGCATGGACCCTCCCGTGATTTAGGTCTTTCTAATATCTAGGTTTTATCTCATACTATTCCTGGACCAGCTTACGTGGCCCATCATCATGACCAGACCACCGATATCCGATATCAATTTCTGATGCCGATCTCCGATACGAGTACATAAAGCAAAAGATGGAGCACGCACAAATCAAAATAAAGTACAAGGCGCATGCAGCTAATCACCTTCTCAATCTGCTTTTTCCATTTCCCAAATGCAGCAGATGAGACATCTTGCTCCTCACTTTCATTACGAGCTAACAGATCGTCATAATAGCTCTCCACCCGTCGTGTCTTCACACCTACAAATTGTAACAACAATATTGCAGTGTAGGGAAGGTTGCAGTACTTTTCCCCAACAAAAGTAGGAACTTCGGTGAATTAGAAAAATTTGACCTCTCCTCTAAGATCCTTTGGGACTCCTCCTTGAACAAGGGACTCCAGTTCTTTCCATTGGGAGAGAAGTTCAGGTAAGTCTTGATCTACTAAAGAATTTTCTTACTTTGAGCCATTGATACCATCATCTACAGGTTTAGATTCATCTATAGATGGAAGATGATTGTTATTTCTATTTATTTCTGCACCTTTCATTTTCTTTCTCTTGACACGAGAACTAAATATTTCTTCAATGGCAATAAGAGATGGCCTAATTTCAGCCCAGTGTTGAACAACCTTACGAGTCTTTCTTTCTTCAGAATGATGCAATTCCTTTCCAAAGATATTTCCTGTTGCACTGTCGGAAATAAAAGTCCTGTCACTTGAATCACCGCCTTCACTAACACTGATAACATTAGTCTCTTCTTCTAACTCACAAAACATCCTTCTCTCTTCTTTAACCTCGTCACTTTTAGGTTCAGCCTTCAATGTTTCTTTATGTTCGTGGTTGAGATGATTCAGCTACATGTTCAAGAAAGTCGCTCCATTTATCTGATCTCTCATCTTCCTCCTCCTGATACAATAAATATCAGTTTAGGGATGATCATAAGTTGAATCTCTGCTACTTATTGTTAAAAACCAGTTCATAAGATCATTTATTTATGCTCAATTTTTTTGCAGTATCAAAGGGCTTAAATGCACACTTCTGTTGTTTAGTATAATTGTTTCTTAAAATCATAAGGAAAAAAATTTAAAATGTTGCATATAAATTCATTTGTCATATGTTAATATACTGCAAAAGAAACATCTAGCAGTTATTTTCAATTACTAGAGGGTGAGATTATTGCCTTGTAGCCTAGAGGATCATGGTTCAAATCCTGGAAACAGCCTCTCTGCTTGTGGATGCAAAGCAAGGTGTGTCTACATCTACCATCCCCTAAGCAAGGAGTCTTATGCACTGGTCCATATAACTGCACACATCATGTATCCTTTTTGAGCCAACAGAAAAATGTCAATAAACCTCATCTTATTTAAATTTCTTCAAAAAGCAGAATATCTTTTCTCATAAAAAAGACACATGACATTAGCTTTGGAACTAATATGCAGTCAACGTTGAAAGCTTTTATTATTCATCTTCTTGATGCAACTACTCACTTGGTCACTTCAGGAGTTTTAATTTATTTCAAGATGTTTATACTTTTGAAAGTCGAGAAAACATTAGTTACATTTCTCCAATAAAGGTATTGTAGTTTAAAAATGCTATTATGTGTTCTTGCATGCGTACTTGAATATTGGATTGAAACATTAAACCTGGATCATCAGAAACATGCAGCATGCGATTTCTATATATTGTGTATAAGGACACATGCGTGAATACGTGGTGGGTTCGAAATTGTGGAGGACATTGAAACTGAAGTGCGCCATTTTCTGTTAAGTTGGCGCGAATACGATGAGAGAATGATTAGGGTTTGGTGAGTTTGTTTCGGAGGAAGACGAAAGGGTAACTGAATCTTCATTCTTTCTAGTTCTCCATCTGTATCGCTATAAATCAACTTCATTTGCCGCTGTTTTTTGCAACTTGTGTGTTTGTAGTAGTCGTTGATGTTATGTTGTCACCTAAGAGTTAAGTAATAAATAAAATTATTATAGCAAATAAATATAAACAAGTCATTAAAATATAAAATCAAATAATTATTACACTACAAAAAAAAAACGCGAATTACGTACAGATCAAAATCCGTATGTAAATATTGGCACCATAAAATAAAATTAAGGGATTTGAAGCCAGATTCCTTCAGCAACTCTTCAGCATCTAAAGAAAATTTAACCACTACACCAAGCAAATTCTTTAATTTTATTATGATTTTTATTATACTTATTATTATTAATAATACTAACAATATTAATAATATTAACAATACTAACAATATTAACAATACTAACAATATTAACAATACTAACAATATTAATGATACTAACAATATTAACATATGAATCACATTTAATTTATTTATAATCTACTTGAATCTAAACATAATTTATTATATTATCTATTAGTATGAATCACATTTAATATATGTCATACTCATAGTCATCATATTACCTATTACATTAAAATCAACTATCATATTAATTATTATTTTACGATCATATTGACTTAATTAAGTTCATTATAGGTAGTTGGTTTTACTTGTGTGTTATAGTAAAAAATATTGTCAACAAACAATATTATCTTTTAACATAGAATGATGACTTTTACATTAACTATTAATTAAATCTCTAATACAGATTACTAGTTAGCATATCATTATAGTTTAAACTATATTAATTATTCCATAAATCTATGTAAAAAGTTGTTACTAAATAACCCTTTCTATTAATATATATATATATAATATAAATCATAATGACAAAGTGATTAAATAATTTATAATTTAAAATATTTTAAAAATTATACATTATATCAATTTTAATCTATGTAAGTAAATATTTGAAAA